>NC_062282.1:34928609-36178609 GCF_902655055.1 Lutra lutra | reverse complement strand
AGTCAGGAGAATACCCCTGAGAATGTATTTGGGTGGAAAGGGCAGAATATAAGATTAGAGAAGCAATAATTCATTGTCTTGAGGGCACTTTCTCAGAAGAAAACACTTAAAACTGTGGCAAGGCCTCTGGGAATGGGACGAACTCGCAGCTAAGGTGGTTATTTGAAGTCTAAAGTAACTTGGCTGAGCAAAGTAGAATGCCGGAGCTGCCCTGGAAGATGGTAGAGGAAGGAATAAAATAGATCGAGGGAAGTAGCTGAAATTGACATATATGTAAATTAAGGACCCCCCCACCGCCTTCTGCCCCAAGGATTGTGTGCCATTAAAGGGTTCAGAGAACACACTATTTACTAAATGTGTCAGAAATGATCTGGTAAGAGGGTTATCACTGGCATCACGAGAAGTTTAGTAGTAGGTCAGGGTTGATGGTAGAGGAAGCATTTACAGACTTGGGCTCATTAATGTCCGTGAAGAAGATGAGGTCCCAAAGAAATAGAGACCAGGTGGTGGTGCTTAACAGCCAAACAATTTCTGTAATGGCCAACCTGGTTGAGGGGAGATCCCGTGAGCTTTGCTTAACCCACACAGAGTTGTGAAGATGACTAATGGAATGTGGTGTCCTTACAGAAAATTAGACAAGAATTTTATTTGTTTGTTTGTTTAAGATTTACTTATTTATTTATTTGACAGACAGAGATCACAAGTAGGCAGAGAGGCAGGTAGAGAGAGAGGCGGAAGCAGGCTCCCTGGGGAGCAGAGAGCCCAATGCGGGGCTCGACGCAAGGCTCGATCCCAGGACCCTGGGACCATGACCCAAGCCGAAGGCAGAGGCTTTAACCGACTGAGCCACCGAGGTGCCCCAAGAATTTTATTTTTAAAAGTTAACATCAACAACCAAAAGGATGTAAGAATGGAAGAACAGGAGACTGAGGGTGGTTAAAAAGTCACAATTTCTTGCTCAGTTTCCAGACTTAAGCCCATTTTCAAATCCAGAACCTATTGATTGACTAAGAGGAAGCAACATGAAGCAGCATAGCAAAGGCATATTGTGAAGATTCCCCCAGTTTTTCCCCAAAGGAATCTATGGCTATTTATTAGTGATTTTACCCTTGGGAAATAAGAATATCCAGACATTCTGAAGAGTGTTGGACGTAAAGTCTGACTTGATATCCGGAGCACCAAAACGTCATCAGGGCCACCCTGTTAGAGTAAGAGCTTATCGGAGGGATGAATGAATTTCTGGTACATAGCACCCATGGCCAAGTGTCCTCTCTCTCTCTCAGGGCCAAGCTATATACATCAAGGGCTATTTCTCAAAATGTTTATCCTTTAGCAATGATGCCACGTTTGGCAGAATGAATGAAACTGGAGCTTCTCTTTAGGTAAGTCTACAATAGTCTGAAATCTATGGTAACTATGCTGGATTCATCTAGATTTTGCAGGGGCAGAATGGCAAATTAAATCTAGATAGTGTGATGGTTTATTTTATGCCAACTTGACTGGGTTATGGGGTGCCCAAATATTTAGTTTAATATGACTCTGGGTATGTCTGTGAAGATGTTTCCTAGATGAGATTAACACTTGAAACAGTAGACTGAGTAAAGCAAAGAGCCCTCCCTCATGTGAGCAGGTCCCATCTAATCACTTGAAGACCTGACTGATTGAGCTGGCATATTGGTCTGTTCCTTCCTCGGGACTCAAACTGGAACACCAGCCTTTATTGGATCTTGATCCTGATGGCTTTTGCAAATTTACATCAGCTTTCCTTGTTCCCAGGCCTTTGGATTCAGACTAGAACTACACCATTAACTCTCCTAAGTCTTTAGCTCACTGACTGAAGATCTTGGGATTTCTCAGCCTCCATAATCATGCGGAACAATCCCTTATAATAATTCCCTCTGACAGATAGATACATAGATATACATATATAGTCAGATGTTTTGTTCAAATTCATCCATGAGTTTGCACCGAGGCTACACTTCCTACTGGCTGCTGCGAGTCAGTGACTTGGCAGGAAGAAAAAAGTAAGGCAGGACAATTTCTGGGAGATATGGGGCTACTTTGACTGGCAACCTTGGCTCAGGGATTATTAACTTTGTCAAGATGTTCTTAGAACTATAGTCAGTCTAAGACTTTTCTGATCCAGCTTTCATCACCATAGGTGTTAGACTTTTATCATGCTCTATCAGCTTTCTCAGCCCTCTTTACATAATAGTTGTTTTTCCCCAGGAAATCTCTGTAACATCTGATTGCTTCTTGGTGTCTTCTTCTTATTATTATTTTTTACTTAAAATAGATGCATTTTATTTTATTTTATATTAATTCTACCTTAATAAAGTCGATTTTTAATTTTTTATTATTATGTTCAATTAGCCAACATATTAGCCATCATTAGATTTTGATGTAGTGCTCAGTGACTCATTAATTGCATATAACACTCAGTATTCATCACAAAATGTACCCTTCTTTTTTTTTTTTTTAAAGATTTTATTTATTTATTTGACAGACAGAGATCACAAGTAGGCAGAGAGGCAGACAGAGAGAGAGGAGGAAGCAGGCTCCCTGCTGAGCAGAGAGCCTGATGCGGGGCTCGATCCCAGGACCCTGGGATCATGACCTGAGCCGAAGGCAGAGGCTTTAACCCACTGAGCCACCCAGGCGCCCCAACAACATATACCCTTCTTAATAACCATCACCCAGCTACCCCATCCCTCCATTCCCCTCCTTTCTATAACTCACAGTTTGGTTCCCAGAGTCCAGAGTCTTTCATGCTTCAACTCCCTCTCTGATTTCTTCCCTTTCAGTTTTCCCTCCCTTCCCCTATGGTCCTCCATGCTATTCCTTATGTTTCACATATGAGGTGAAACAATATGATAATTGTCTTTCTTGGTTTGATTTATTTCACTTAGCTTAATCTCCTCCCATTCCATCCATGTCAGTGCAAATGGTGGGTAGTCATCCTTTCTAATGGCTGAGTAATATTCCATTGTATATATGAACCACATTTTCTTTAACCATTCATCTGTTGAAGGGCATCTTTGCTCCTTCCACAGTTTGTCTACTGTGGAAGTTGCTGCTGTGAACATTGGGGTGCATGTGCCCCTTATTTTCACTACATCTGTATCATTGGGATAAATACCTAGTAGTGCAATTGTTGGGTCATAGAGTTGCTCTATTTTTAATGTCTTGAGGAACATCCATACTGATTTTCAGAATGGCTGTACCACTTTCATTCCCACCAGCAGTGTCAAAGGGTTCCCCTTTCTCTGCATCCTCGCCAACATTTGTTGTGTCCTGTCTTGTTAATTTTTGCCATTCTGACTGGTGTAAGGTGATATCTCATTGTGGTTTTGATTTATATTTCCACGATGGATAGTGATATTGTTGTCTTCTTGAAGGCCTGAGCTGAAGAAGAGAGGTTTACTTTTCAATTTTGACTTGGTTTGGATTCTCCCCAAAGCAGCACTTGAAATAAATTCTTCAGTTTATTTGAGAGATGATCCCATCATGCTGAAGTGGGAAATCAGACAGAGTGAGAGACAGGGAAGGAGACAAACCTATATAAAGATTATAGGGATTAATATACTGGGCAACAGGGACTTAATTCTGCCAGAACTTCTTGAGAAGGGTATAAATACCTCCCACAATTTTCTTCCTGAAGGGTAGGAACTGAATCATTTACCCATGAACTGCTATCTCCCATTGTCTGAGGGTTGCTCTGTAGTTCCAGGCTATGCTGCTAGGTTCCTGCACATCAAAGAATACCCTAGAGCAGAGTGTGAGATTCGGGATGCCTGGGAGAGCAGACACGTTGTTTACCAAACAGATTAATGAGGAAAAAATGAATTTCCAGTGCTCTGCACAGACTTGTTTATCAGTAAGTATGGAATGAATTAATGGATAAATGAATGAATGAATTTATTGATAAAGATTATTTACTTTAGTAGTTCTCAAGTACTTATCTGTGGATGGATTGTATCAAATCACCTTTTCTGTTGAATATTGGTGGTTCAGTAGACCTGGCATAACCCAATATTTTTGTTTTAAAAAAGTTCCCCATGATTTTGAGGCAAAGCCCACACTGATCTCATTGCACTGATTTATGGATCCGATTCCATCAACTAAAGCTCATTTCTCTTTGCTTCTAATGGAAGATACCTTGTGATATGTTCTACCAAACAACCAACTTGTAGCTTTTTAGGTTTTTTATGTAAACCTTTTGTCCAATTCGACACCTTTCATTTGTCAGCAATTAAGGATAGTTCTACAGATGGACGTAAAATCTGTTGTTATTTATTCAGACACAGACTTAATAGTTTTCCATTATAGATTAGTACTAAATGAGAAAATGGATTGATTTAAGTTTCACATTTTTCCCACATCCTGAGTAAGAATTATCAGAAGTTAATAGTTACAAGCCCACTGTAAGTACACCTTAAATCTTCAAAAGAGATATTTCAGTCCTCCTGGACTATCAGATTGCAGATGGGTTCCAGAGAAGACAAAGTCATGACAAGAGTGCAGGCTTTCAGGGTTGCTCAATTTCACTTGTGGTAAGTTTTAATTCTCTGTCATCTAAATGCATAGACCAAGACATAGAAGAGAAGACTTCTACAATTTCAGGAATTGAAGCCTTAAAGGGTAGGAAAATAGATATAAGAAAAAGGTTTAGCAACTTTGAGATATAGAAGCATGAATTCCATTTGTCCTAGAATTTCCTGGGCACACATTTTATTTTAACACACATGGTGAAGCAGCTGCTTGGATGTCATCTTTTGGCCATTCAGAGACACCCTCTTCTGGCATTCTTCCTCAGGGGCTCCGTCCAAACAATTCCATGTATAAATTAATATGTAAAATCAGACTTTCTTTTTTTTTTTTTTTTTAATCTCTTTCAGGCCACACCATTTTAGAACAAGATGACATTAATAATGGAGCAGGGAAAAAGATGTGACCTGTAAACATCTTAGCAATGCCTCTGACTTAAGTGTATTTTCACATTATAAAATACTGTAGACACAGAAAGTTCAAAAAATTCTACAAAGAAGTGAGTAGAAGATAAAAGCTTCTGTACTTCTACCAACCAAAGATAATTAAAATTTTTGGTGCTATTTCTTTGTATTTATATGCACTTATTATTTTGAATAGTGTGGTAGGTTAATAAATGAATACATGAAAAAATAAGTAATAGATAGAGAGATGTATATACCATTCTCTCTTTTTTTTTTTTAAAGATTTTATTTATTTATTTGACAGAGACAGATCACAAGTAGACAGAGAGGCAGGCAGAGAGAGAGAGAGAGGGGGAAGCAGGCTCCCTGCTGAGCAGAGAGCCCGATGCGGGACTCGATCCCAGGACCCTGAGATCATGACCTGAGCCGAAGGCAGCGGCTTAACCCACTGAGCCACCCAGGTGCCCTATACCATTCTCTTATGTATAAAATTTTATATACTTTTTTCACTTGAGTATAATATAACATAAAAAACTTTTCATTAAAAATCCTTTATAGAAATAATTTACTATTCTGCCTCACATTCTGCTATCTAAATATTCCTCATATTCAACCATTCCCATATTGTTATCTAGATTTATTTTCTCTTTTTTTCCTGGTGTCAACAGCATGCCCTGATCATACACATACATAAAGGGTTTTTTTTTTCTATATTAATTGTTCCTTCTTTAATTTTATAAAAGAGGAATTATGGTGTCAAAGAGTTTGAATGTTTTTATATTTCTTGATGTAGTATTTTTAAACTCTTGAGGAAAAGCCAAATTAAAGAGAGAAAATGCACATAAAGATATATGTGGATTCCACAGTGTTTCTATTTTTAGTATATAATTGTTTGGACTTACTCTAGAGTAAAGGACAAAGAAGAGTAGGAATGCACTATTTAAAACGGTGTTTATACTAAGTGAGATAAGTCAATCAGAGAAAGATAATTATCATATGACCTCACTCCTATGTGGAAGTTAAGAAAACAGGGGATCATAGGGAAGAGAGAAAAAAATAAAACAAGATGAAATCAGAGAGGGAGACAAACCATAAGATACCTTAAAGTATGGGAAATAAACAGGGTTGCTGGAGGGGAGAGGAAAAGAGTGGGAGGATGGGGTACCCAATTGATGGACATTAAGGATGGTATGTGATGTAATGAGCACTGGGTATTACATAAGACTTATGAATCACTGACTTATACCTCTGAAACTAATAATACATTATATGTTAATTAATTGAATTTAAATTTAAAAAATAAATTAAAAAATAAAAATAAAAAGGTGTTTCCCACTGGACAGCATGACAACACCATGGTGTTTTTTCTCCTCTTTTCCTTTTTTCTCTTTAGTCTTCTTGAATTATCACACTGCAAGTTTAGGAAGCAGCTGTGAATTGTAGGGCACAAATGGAAATATACCATCCATTCATTCACTCAACAAATACTGAGTAACTACTACTATGTGCCAGGAAACATTCTAAGTATGAGAGATACTGAGGTGAAAGAGAAGGATGAAACCTACTAAGGAAAAAAGAGTGTGAGGCAGAGGATTTGGAAGGGTCAGGTAGAGGAAGTAATTGATCTACTGCTTTCATTTTAGAGCTCAAGGAAATCCTTTCCGTGCAAGACAAACTGAAGCTCAGATGGGAAGGGCAAGTTGGAATCAGCCCTAGTGATTTTAGGGAAAGACCATTAAAGGCAGGAAGAACAATGAATACAAGTTTTTTCAGTGAGAGGCTTGCTCTGTCAGAGGAATAAAAGAAGGACAGTGTTAGTGAAATCTATCTTTGTCTTTGATTATGAAAATAGGGAAAGATAACAATGTACTATTTGAAGTATCTGCTATTTTTTAAAAAATTTTTTGAAGTATCTGCTATTTTACCACTAGAAATACCATACACTCTCGTATTAAATTATAGTTTTTATAGATATATTTAAATAATATTTATGCTCATATTCTTCAAGATTACAGTAGCTATTATGTTTTTACTAAGTATTATTATTTAATGTTTTAATAAAATAACATATATATTGCTGGGGTACCTGGGTGGCTCAGTCATTAAGCGTCCGCCTTCGGCTCAGGCCATGATCCTGGTGTCCCGGGATCAAGCCCCGCATTGGGTTTCCTGCTCTGCAGGAAGCCTGCTTCTCTCTCTCCCACTCCCCCTATTTCTGTTCCCTCTCTACCTGTGTCTCTGCCAAATAAATAAATGAAATCTTTTTTTAAAAAGCATATATATTGCTGTAACAAGTTTCTCTTTAACAAATTTTGATGGTTATATCAACATAATTGATTTTCTTTTTTAAACTTTGTGCCTGTAAAACATTATTCTGAGAAAGAAGTCAGAGTTGAAAGGATTCATGGCACCAAAAAAAGTTATGAACACTGGTCTGGAGGAAAGGAGAAAGACTGTGGAAGTTTTTTCAACCATATCATGGAGAGAGGGTGTACCATTAGTCTACGGCTTGTCATGCCAATGAGTCAATTAACCCAAATAACCACAGAAGAAATTAATGTCATGTGCTTTCTTCTTCCTGTTTAAAAAATATACCTTATTTTTTAGAGCAATTTTAGGTTTACAGCAACATTGAGCAGAAGACACAGAGACTTCCTGTGTACTCCCTACCCTCACTCACACGTAGCCTCCTCCACCATCAACATCTCTCACCAGAGTGGTACCTTTGCTATAACTGATGGACCTACAATGACACCTCAAAGTCACCCAAATCCATAGCTTACATTAGGATAAGTAAATTACATTTACTCTTGGTGTTATACATATCATGGATTTGGACAAATGTATGATACAATATATCCACCATTATAGCATCATACAGAGTAGTTTCACTGTCCTAAAAATCCTTTGTGTTCCACTGACTCATCCTTCCTTCACCACTAACTCCTGGCAACCACTGAACTTTTTACTATCTTTATGGTTTTTCCTTTTTTCAGGATGCCATATAGTTGAGATCATACAGTAGTTAGACTTTTCAGATTGGTATTTTTTTTCACTCAATCATATGCATTTAAGTTTTCTCCACATCTTTTCATGGCTTGATAGGTCATTTCTGAATCATATTCCACCATCTGTATGTACCAGTTTATTTATCTATTCATCTTTTGAACGACATCATGGCTGCTTCTAGGTTTTGGCATTAGGAATAAAGCTGCTATAAACATACATGCACAGGTTTTTGCGTGGACATAAGATTTTAACTCTTGCTGAATTGTATAATAAGAATATGTTTAGTTTTATAAGAAACTGCCAAGCCATCTTCCAAAGTGGCCGTACCATTTTGTATTTTCAACAGCAAAGAATGAAAGTTCCTGTTCCTCCACATGCTCACCAACATTTGGTGTTGTCAGTGTTCTGGATTTTGGCCATTCTAATAGACATGTAGTGGTATCTTCCTATTTTAATTTGAATTTCCCTGATGACATATAGTGTGAGCATTTTTTGTGTGCTTATTTGCCATCTGTATATCTTCTTTGTTGATTTCATAGTTCCTGAAATGCATATTTTCTGCCTAGCAAAGGAACTTTTATTAAAAGGTGGTTGGTAAATATTTGTTTAGGTAGTTGGCTTTGGCTACAAAGAACGTAGTACATCTCATAGATGGTTTCCCAACTCTAATGTTAGTTGCAACTCATTGAAGACTTGTTCTAAATATTTAAATGTTTAAATATTTAGATAATAAAAAAAAAACTCTTTTAGAAAGTAGTGAACATAATAGATTCATAGTAAACACTTCCAGCAGACATACATTATTACAGGGCCATAAAACGTGCCATTAAATAAAAAGGACAATTTCTCAGCCTTCTCACTGTCACTTTGCAATTGCTCAGAAATCTTAAAAGGGCTTTACCCTTCATTAGATGAAATCCCAACTGGATCATTGTGATGTGACAAATAATTTGGTTTCTTCAACCCTGTCAACGCAGGTAGAAAACTAGATTAAAATTGAATTATTGTATATCAACCTCTGTATCTCAGTTTATTTTCCCTCGGTAAAGGACAAGTAAGTATTTTCCGTTTACTCATTCTGCAAAAATATCCCTTTGAATTGATTAGAAAAGTCTTTACTAATTAAGTGATCCCTGGAGTCACCATTTTAAATGTCTAAAGATAACTTGGTACAACATATTTAGCACTTTCCCAGAAGATAGAATGCGCTTATTTGATAACTGAAGAGCTTGAACTATGCATGCTTTAATCAGAAAAGCATGACATTTGCACTTAAATTTTACTCTCACAGGTCAGAATGAAGAAATAATTATGAATATGCATGACTAGAGATGTGTAAATGTCATTATTTATTTAGTAATCTTGAAAAAACCTGTGATTCTCTGTAGAGATTTCCAGTACATTCTATTACCTCAGAAATAATTGTGAAACTTGGTTATGTATTGCTGGTGATATATATCTATATATATAGATATATGTTTATCTATATACATAATATATAGGTATGTATATAGAATGTATATAGAACATATATATATCTCACAACAGAAATGTTACCAAGGTGTACAGAGACATCCTGTATACCTCAAACCCAACTTCCCCTATTATTAACATCTTTATTACTATATTTTTCACAAATAATGAAGTGATAATTACACATTACTAAGAGCTTAAGTCCATGCTTTATTTAGATTTCTTAAGTTTTCACCTAATGCTTTTTTCTGTTTAGAATCACATTCAGGATACCATGCTGCTTATGCTCATTAGGTTTCTGTTAAGTTCCTCTTGGCTGTGACACTTTCTAAGAATTATTTTGTCTTTGATGATCTTGACTGTTCAGAGAAGTACAGGTCAGGAATTTTGTAGCATGTCCCTTAGTTGGAATATGATGTTTTCCCCATGATTGTAGTAGAGTTGTGAGTTTTTATGTGGATAACCACAGAGGTAAAGTGTCATTCTCATCACCTCCCATCAAGGGTAAGTATTATCAACATGACATCACTGAGGATATTAACCTTGAGGTGGTACTTGCCAGGTTTTTATACTGTGTCTTTTCTCCCTTTCAATACTGAACTCTTAGGAAGGAAGTCATTTTGAGCAGCCACCCTTAAGGAGTGAGTAGTTATGCTCCTTCTACAAGACGACAGGGCATTTACAAAAATTATTTGGAATTCTTCTGCATGGGAGATTTATTTATTCTCACTATGTATTTATTTGTTTATTTTTACCTAAGTAATTTATATAATTATGGACTCATATTTTTATATTATATTCTGGGTTAGAATTCATGACTACTGTATTAATTTTGTTGTTCAGATTGTTTCATCTTTGACCAATGGGAGTTCTTTCAGTGTCCTTTTGACATACCCTTGTCCTTGTAGTTTTTCAAGTACTTACTTACTTTCAGATAGTATATAATGCTCCAGGCTCATCTTGTGTGTCTCTCTCTCCAGCACTAGAATAAGCCATTTCTTTAAGGAGCCCTGGCTTATTTTATTGGAGGATGATATTAGAAAAAGAATTCGGATGCTAGGTATGCTTGCTGCAACTGAGGTATCATTGTCTCCAGACCCTCATAGCTGGCAGAGCAAAAAATATATGTGTGTACTATCCTGTGTTTGTATACATATCCATAAATATCTCTATATGTATTCATCTGAATCCATGGTAAGCTTAACATGCATTCATATTGATGTCTCCACCTCTAGCTCATTACCGCTTGCATCATTCTACCTTCCCCTTGCTTGTCTGTAACCGTCCATTCTAACAGGGAGAGCCATGACTTCTCCAAACTGCTATAAACTTAATTATTCAATTCTAGTACACCCAGGTACAGTGACTTCAGAATTCCTATTCTTTATCCCTAAAGAAATAACTTTGGGGTACCTGGATGGCCCAGTTTGTTCAGCATCTTGACTATTGGTTTCAGCTCAGGTCGTGATGTCATGGTTGTGAGATCAAGCCCCACGTGGGGCTCTCACATTCAGTGCAGAGTCGGCTTGAGATTCTCTCTCCCTCTCCCTCTGCCCCTCCCACTCATGTTCACTCTCTAAAATAAATAAATCTTAAAAAAAAAAAGAAAGGAAGAAAGAAAGAAGGAACTTTACTAACAGAATAGAGACACTTCTGTCATTAGTTTTAGAGTCTCCACATTTTCAAAGTTATATACAATGATTTCCCAAAGAATCTTGTGATAAAAGAACTATGAGGGCCACAAACACCAGAGGAGAATTTTCAAGTAAAAGAAAATCTAAACCCACAGTGATAATCAGTCAAAATATCTAGGATACCTGCATGCTATAAAAAAGGAAAAGATTTTCAAGTCTCTTAGGGTCCATGGCTGGGTCTGAAAATTAAACTGACAAAGACATATAAGCAGGAGAAAAGCATACACATTTTACTGAATTTGAATATATGTATGGGAGCCTTCTCAAGAAAATGAGGACCCAAAGGATCATTTTGTGCAGTAATTACAGTTAGTAATTACACTGGACAAAGGAGTGACCAGAGCAAGAAACTGTTATACCTTTTATATGTAAAGAAACAATAATATATTTGTGAAGAATTGACAAGACAGAGGGGTTTGGGCTGAAGGTTGTAAATGGTGAAGAAGTAACTGGGAAGATAAGGTTAGTTTAACAAGGTTTATTTGCACAGAATCTCAGTTCCAATTTCCCCATCTCTGGTGATAATTATGTTTTCTTTCCTCCTGCTACAGGGAGGATACATTTCACATGGGAGTTTTATGACTGTTTCAGGGAAGGGCAGGCATGGTGTTGGAGGAGATCAGAGTGACTGACCTCCTTGCTTCTATTGCTTTTCAATGTCCCTTAGCTTGAGATATTCAATATTTTGGGGGTCGTGTGTCCTGAAGCCCATCAGCACCTATTTGATTTTGACTTTTGAATAAGTCTAGGATACATCATAGGATGTTATCCAGGATAACTGGAGCAATTAATTCCAGTAGTTTTACATGATGCAACAGAAAAACGTGTATTGCTATGGAGATTTATTTATGATATATGGCTAAGCCAAAAAGGCTTTAGGGTAGTTTTTTTTAGGCTACATACTCTAAAATTACATTGTAGAAAAAACACTGGAAGGAGATGCATCAAAATGGCAACAGTGATCATTGATACATAATAATATTATCGATGATTTTAATTTTTTAACTTTTTAAAAAATATTCTACAATGAAAAAATTGATCCTGTAAAATTCGGAGAAAATATGAATAAGTCTCAAACCTGTTCTTCAGATTCTAGTCTAGATGATATTAAATAATATCAAGCAGACAGAATTTCCTCACAATTTGGAAGTAATTCCACAATCAGGAATACTGATGCTTGCTACAATTATTCCAGATTGTAGTCATAGTTTTCCTATGGTCTGGTCCATCTTGTTTATTTATACCTTAATCTACTTTCATTTGCTCTTTTCTTAATAAAAATTGATTTCTTATTAGAGCAGTTATAGAGCAAAAAGCTCTCACATTTAAAAGAATAGAAGTTTTAATAATGGCATAATAAACAACTGGGTTTTACACTGGACACAAATATTATCTAGTAGCAGATAAAATTAAAGGGTTAATTAACCTACTCATTAAACTTACTTGGCAGATTCAAGTTGCTTGGTTAGTAGTCACTGTATAACCCAGCTGGAAGGAAAAGAGTCTATCTTATTCTATAAAAGAAATTCCTACACAATTTAAATTTGCCCTGAAATTCTCATTTAAATAATGAGACCAATATCTGACCATCTTCTGAAGGACTGATTCACTTGCCACAGAGACTGGTCTCCAACAGATGCCTGAAGATATGGAGTTTCATGAAGGGCAACCAACCTGTTTAGAGACCATGCGAGAAGGATAAAACTGATTCCAATCTGAAAGAAGAGGGGCTTCATTCAGTCTGGAATGAAACATTATGCCTAAGGGATAAAACTAGTTATGGTCTCTTTGAACAAATAGAGGATTAAAAACTCAGAGGCTGCTTTCTGTGAATTAGCTTTCTCTGGGGGTTTATTCTGGTCTTATATTGAAGCTGATATTTGTTTTCTGCCTATCTGATTTCTCTCGTTTCCATTCTTCACTGCTTTGCTGGGTTGTTTTTTGTGATTTTGCTGGTTCCTGGCTATTATTCTGCATCAGACTCTATAATCTGCCTTAATTACTGCCTGGTCACAAGGTTGATTTTGAAAATCAATCTGCCTTGCAGTCTGAGCTACGAGCGGAACCATTTGGAGACAAGATGTGGAATGGGAGCAGAGATAGGTACTCTAGAAAGGAAAATTATCATTGTATTTGTTTTGATTTTAGTTGAGAACTATTGTATATGAAATTAGCCTGTTAACTTACTAAACATTTGTAGAAAGCAAAAGCAGGAGATGTGACAAATGGATGAAGAAAAGACAAAATGGTGGGAAAAGGTATTTTTTTTTTTAATACATACTTACCGAATGCCACCTACAGTGGCATACAGAAACTTCACTGAGTGCCCTGACTTTGGGGTGGTTGTCTTTGAGTGGGTATAACTGGACAATAAATAAGTATACACATAAGTAAAATATTCTCCAAAAAAATGTGCTGGGAAGCAAATAAAAAGGGATAATAGGAAGAGGGAAAAAATCTTGAGATTTTGTCATTGAATGATTTCTGACCTGAAGTCAGAAAATTGAATGAAGAACCATCTATATATTTGGTAGAAGAATATTTCAGGCAGAGAAAATACCAAGTGCAAGATAGATGAACTTGTAAAGCAAATTAAGCTGTGTTTTTGGATTTGTTTAATGTAGATGGCATTTGGTAACAACTTACACTTTCTAAAAAGAAAAGTGACAGTATTCCTCCAACTGATGATTAGATTCATAGGTCTGTAGACCTGGCATCAGATTGGGAGTGGAAGGACTAGACATTAACTTTTCTTATGGAAGAAAGCCATTGTGTCAAATGGGCAGGTCGAAACACTAGTACCTTCTTTTAGTTCCTTAGAATGCACAATGTTTCTTCTATCCTGAGACACTTTGCACATATGCTTCCTTCCGTTGGTACAACTTCTTTCCATCTGTATTGAGTTAACTCTTTCTTTCTTTCTATCTTTCTTTCTTCCTTTGGGGGGGGGGTGGGCGCAAGGCAAGATTTATTAAAGGCATCTGGCAAAGTTTCAGGGCTCGGGAGAAGGGGAGCCAGGAAAGTCGTGCCAGGAGGAGGTGGGCACCCTCGGGCGAGGTTCCTGGACTCCGGAAAGGGGAGTGGGGGAAGTCGCACTGGGAGGGAGTTGGCAGGGGTCTTTTATCGGGCCAAGGTAGGGCATGGGCTCACATCCATATTTGGTGATTGGAAGGTATGGGGTGAGGGCTCCTGATACTCCTGTTTGCTGCATGGGTATCGGGTTACCTATGGAGACGTGACCTGGGCGTACACCCTTTTGGCGGGAGAGTCTAGGGTTAAGGAAGGGGGTGGGGAGGGGACTGGAAGATGGCAGCCCTGGCGGTCATTTCTATTGTTCCTCCTGCATTCCCGGAACCACCGACCCAACACTGTGTACTTTTCCATGTGTCCTCTGGGGCTTGGGTTGGGTGGAGGCTTGGGTTGCATGAAGGATGAGTGGCCCTTTGCTGATGTCTTTTCTGTGCCTGGTCTGAGCTCAGCGCTGGGCCTCCGAAGGCAAACTGGATGGAATCACTGCCCTCAGGGAGCCGCCCGGGCTAAGCAGGGGCAGGATACAGATCCTCTGGCCTCTTTGTGTCCAGGATAATTGTAGGTGCGATGCTGTGGAGTTTGTGTATGGTACAGGCAGGTTGCCGGAGAAGGTTCATGGGGCATGTTTTAGGGTGAATCCTGAAGATGAATTTTTCCAGGGAGTCGGGAAGGGTGTTTCAGGCATTCCAGGTAAAGCTTGGCAGAGTTGTGGAGCTCCTACGGAGCCGGGGCAGGCTGGACCTGATGGGCCCCGGGACCTGACAGAGAATGGCCAAGGGGCAACATGACCCCTCAGCCCCAGCCCTTGGTTTTTGGAGCTCAGGGACAAACATCAGGTGGAACGTCAGGTGAGGCTGACCACCTAGCCAAAGAGATTCCTGGGTCCAAGTCTTTACATAACACACAGAAATGCTATTACCCTGGAGTGGGAATAATAGAACTAACCCCCCTTACATAGCTCTGTGTTCATTTTTTCTATTCCCTTCCAGCCCTTGGTCCGTAGATGTATTTTTAATCATAACACAACTTCAGTGTTGGTCACAGCTTTCCTTACTATACTGTAAACATTTTTCACTGTAGCTACAGTTTTGCTAATTATCATTTGGGGGCTGCCTATGTTGGCTATTAAAGTGGCTCTTGAATTTATTTAAATATGCCCCTTTGTGAGAAGCTTCGTTTGCTGGGACTGTTTCTGGTTTCTGGATATTATGCATCGTGCCATGCTGACCGTCTTGAAGTCACCCTATTCCTTCTCAATGTTTTCCCAGAAAAAGTGAGACTACTGGGTCCGAGAGTATGGGCATGTTCATGGTACTTGGAGTCGTGATGCTGTGCTGTTTTCAGGAAGGACCGTTTCCCCATCAGTTTTACTCTAACGCAACAAGCATTTAGCGCTGCACTGACAAAACCTTTGTTGTTCTTTACTGCTATTTTAATAGACGTGAAATGATTTCCCGTTTGAGTACCAGCGAGCTGGAGCCTTTCTCCTTATGTGTGTTTAGCTTAGCGATGTCCTCGCAGGCATTTCTGTCCAGCCCATTCATCTGTTGGCGTCTCCAAGTTTTCATGCCGATTTGTGTGAACTCTTCCTGTTACGACATATCAACACTCAGCCTGATACCGTGCTGCAAATATTTTTCTGGGAAGTTTTAATTT
This sequence comes from Lutra lutra, assembly GCF_902655055.1. Taxonomy (NCBI): domain Eukaryota; kingdom Metazoa; phylum Chordata; class Mammalia; order Carnivora; family Mustelidae; genus Lutra; species Lutra lutra. The sequence goes on along the minus strand of NC_062282.1, from coordinate 36,162,795 downwards.
TAAGTTATCTTGTTTCATTTCTACAAAGCTTTTGTACTTTTTATGGTGTTGAATCTGTTATTTTTTTGGACTACTTCCTTTTATCAGTGTGAACAGATCAATTATTTTCTGCTAAGTTTTATTTTCATTTGACTTCTCCATTTGCCTCTTTAATCCCGCCAGGGTTTATTTTTTGGTGTGAGAGGTAAAGTGTGTTTCTGAACTAATTACTTTTCCTTGAAACTTACCAGTTATCACAGGACAGTTTATTAATTGAGAATTTCTTTCTCCATTGTTTGGTGATGCCCACCTCGTGATATATTACATTATTATACAGTTAGGTCTATTTCTGGATTTTAAGATTCAGATCCATATTTCTGTATTTGTGCCAGTTATATAGTACTTTAATTATTATTGCCTCATAATGTATTTTTTTATCTTTAATTTTTAATTTTTTATAAACATATATTTTTATCCCCAGGGGTACAGATCTGTGAATCGCCAGGTTTACACACTTCACAGCACTCACCATAGCACATACCCTCCCCAATGTCCATAACCCCACCCCCCTCTCCCAACCCCCCTCTCCCCAGTAACCCTTGGTTTGTTTTGTGAGAATAAGAGTCACTTATGGTTTGTCTCTCTCCCAATCCTATCTTGTTTCATTTATTCTTCTCCTACCCCCTTAACCCCCCATGTTGCATCTCCACTTCCTCATATCAGGGAGATCATATGATAGTTGTCTTTCTCCAATTGACTAATTTTGCTAAGCATGATACCCTCTAGTTCCATCCACATCATTGCAAATGGTAAGATTTCATTTCTTTTGATGGCTGCATAGTATTTCATTGTGTATATATATACCACATCTTCTTTATCCATTCATCTGTTGATGGACATCTAGGTTCTTTCCATAGTTTGGCCATTGTGGACATTGCTGCTATAAACATTCAGGTGCACAAGCCCCTTCGGATCACTACGTTTGTATCTTTAGGGTAAATTCCCAGTAGTGCAATTGTTGGGTTATAGGGTAGTTCTATTTTCAACATTTTGAGGAACCTCCATGCTGTTTTCCAGAGTGGCTGCACCAGCTTGCATTCCCACCAACAGTGTAGGAGGGTTCCCCTTTCTCCGCATCCTCTCCAGCATCTGCCATTTATGTATTGAGTTAACTCTTACTCAACCTTCAGGTGTCAACTCAAATGCCAATTCCTCTACAGTCCTTATTATTGTTTGCAATGCCTCATTTGCAAGATCTACAAGCCCCAAGAGGATAGTACCAGTGTCTGTTTGGCTCAATGGAGTTTATCCCTAGTGCCCAACCAAGTGCCAGGGAGCATTTCCATGGAAGCTGGCTTAAAGAAATCTTTGAAAGCTGAGCAATAGTCTATGGAACCTCTTCTCTTATGTCCAACATGTTCTTGTTGATTTTAATGGAAATAGACTAGTGCACAAATTTGAAACAAACCAGTTCTGAAAATAGAATACAGAATACCATACACAGCATTTTGTGTTTCCTGGAATTGGTTAATTGGCTTTTTTTTTTTTTTAGAAATGAGTCAAAGAATCTTAAATTCAAAGACTGGTACATCATAATGAAGGTCTATTACAAAAACAAATCACACAGGGAGGCATATTGTCAACGGTTTTATGGAATGTTTTCCAGGTAACCCTTTAGAATTAACTCCCCTAGAGCACACCAGGACATGGAGCAGGAGCAAGTAAGAATTCTCTGTAGCGTTTGTTACTCCTGAATGTTTTTATGCATACTGAAAAGTCTTTTTTCCTTTCTTTCTTTCTTTTTTTTTGGGGGGGAGGGGTAAACTATACTGCTATTGTGAAAACTAAATATATTATCTATCATGGTAGTAGATCAAGATTAACATGCTTGACTTAAGTAGAGAGCTTTAAAAGTCTTAGAACAAAATTAAAAAGAAAAAAAAAACTCATTCTGTTTCCTTAAGACTTTGTGTGAAGAAATAAAATGTATCTTGCACTCAGTATTGAGATGTTTCAGTTTTTTTAGAAGTCATCTAAATACAATGCATTGTTTAGGCAGTAAAAAGCCATTTCTACAAAGTTACCCCCCCACACACACACCATGAAAGATATACATTCTTTACATAGTTAAAATAAAACTTTGGAAGATTTTTGTTTTCTTACTTGTCTGCATTTGAGTTGAACAAGTCAATGCAGAGCAACTATATTATTTTCTCTTGGCTTGTACTAAGTCAAAAATTGAAAAAAACAGACAACATTTTCTTCAGGAGGCAGACTAAACAGTACCACAAGAAATATTTATAGTTCAATATATTTCCCAATAGAAGTTAGGATTTATTGCATTCCCAAACATAACATTGAAAATGTATAATTACCACTTTTACTTATATTTGTAATTAATAAAGGGAATGAAAATGTGTTTTCTTTTGTTTCTAATATGAAAATTTTTAATACCAGAGATAAGATTTCAAGTTCAAGTACTGTGAAGTACCAGGACAGGTGGAAGTGATACTGATATTCAGGTGACAGAATGCCCTATGGTACAAAATGTATACTTTTGACAATTACATAACAAAAGGAAAAGATATGAAATCACTTCTGCATTGTTGATTGGCCTTTCAATTACAACAATGTTGAATTAAGCTCAAAGAATAAAGAATAGTTACTATACAGAATCTTAGAATTAGGAAAGAGAAAAAAAAGAAGAAAGAAAGAAAATGTACCTGAGACAGAGGTTTGTTAAAATTTAAAAGTCACATTCACAATGGTAAAAAGAAAGCCACAGGCCCAAAATGGTATCACTTAGGCCAAATCACCAAACTGGGACTTAATACCTTAATCTAATTGCAATGCCAATCTCCCCCAAAAATATAGTCTTAGCTGATGAATCAGGAATTTTCTGGTCAATAAGAATAAGTAATCTTTCGTATTGGCCCTCTCCATTTCTTGAAGGAAGATGGGATAATCCACCTAATAAGACCCCTTTGTCCCCAAAGGAAGGTGGGCTCACCTGAAATAATTTTTCTTCTCTTTATGAATTCCTTATTCTGCCTTTAAAAACCTTTCCCTTTTTATAGATGTTTAGAGTTCCTTTCTATTTGCTAGATGGAATGTTGCCTGATTTATGGATGGTTTAATAAAGATAATTAGATATTCAAATTTACTTGGTTGAATTTTGTCTTTTAACACATGAATACATTTTCTTAATTTTAAGATTCATAAGCTAAAAATAAATTTAAGTATGAATGAACATTATTTTGAGCCTCTTTGGAGCCGGCAAATTCTTCCAAATAGTTGTCTAATATTTCTTCCAAGAAACCAACCTAAATGGTCAACAGAGATTTTTAAATCCTGGAACAATATAAAAGGTGTTTCTTTCTTGAATAATTACTTATAAAATTTTGTTCTGAATGATGACCAAAATGTCATAACCTCTCCAATGGGATTTTGGAGTCCATATGCCTCCAATAAATATTACTTCTGGTTTTTTTTGTGTTTTTTTTTTTTTAATGGAGGACTAAGGTACACTAATTGGACATATGAAGTATATAAATGGCTCAGAATCTCTAGTAAGGAAGAAAAATAAAATTTAGCAAAAATGTTATAAATGAATACAGTCATATGTTTAAGTGTCCAAAACAATGAGTTTCAAAAAGAGAGAGAATCTGATGTTTTCCTGGAATTTAGCAACAGCAAATTGTGTTAGTCCTTAAGACAGATGTAATAGTTCAGCAAAACTGCTGATAGTACCAATGGACAATTGTATTAACCTATATCTAAACCTCAGGTCAGTCATGGACATTGTATGAGTCTGGAAGAAAAAGAAGTCTTTAAATTGCAGGTATGAGCTAGCCTTGAGGCAAGGGCATAACCAAATGTGAACCAGCAGGAGGTGAGAGCAGAATTTGTTGAAGGTGTAGAGAGAACTCAGGTACAGACAGAGTGTCTAGAAGACTCAGAAAGAAAAGGAGAGAGAGGGGCACCTGGGTGGCTCAGTGGGTTAAGCCTCTGCCTTCGGCTCAGGTCATGATCCCAGGGTCCTGGAATCGAGCCCCGCATTGGGCTCTCTGCTCAGCAGGGAGCCTGCTTCCCTTCCTCTCTCTCTGCCTGCCTCTCTGCCTACTTGTGGATCTCTGTCTGTCAAATAAATAAATAAAATCTTAAAAAAAAAAAAAAAAAGAAAGAAAAGGAGAGAGAGAGTCTCCTTTTTGCTGGGCATCTGGGGCATTTATTGAGGCTTGTGGTCTGATATACGTGTCCTCTCAGCTATCCAGGAACTGGTTAGAACAAGGACAAGGGCCCAGGTGACCTTCATAAGTTACTTACTCCTTGGAGTCAGGGGGTTTTGGCATGGAGATGTCAAGCGCCCGTGGTCTGGAATGCACGTATGATGGCTTTATCTGGTTATTCTCATCTGGTCCTTCCTTAGGTGTTATCTATTCTAGAGAAATTGTTAACTCATTGTCCCTTACAAGGACGAAGAATGTGTCAAGTGAGGGTGCTGGTCCTAGCAAGAATAGAAGCAGGAAAAGGAACAAAAAGCAGATTTTCTATGGCGTCCTTCAGTTTCCCTAGCTCATGTATTTCGGGTCTTTCTGTTTTATAATTAATAAGCTTGTTAGAGGGAACTAGAGGCTTCCACTTAAATAGTCTTGCTGGTACTTTAAATTATTGTCACTAGCATATTGGAGTTCAGGTTATTTGTTGTTCTCTTTTGTCTGTCCCCAAACCCCCTCCAAAATAAAAACAAAAACAAAAACTCAAAACCAAAAAACAACAAGAAAGAGAAAGACCTGAAATAGAGGGTTTTTTTTTTGTTGTTGTTTTTGAGAACAACAAATAACCTGAACTCCAGTATGCTAGTGACAATAAAGTACCAGCAAGATTATTTAAGTGGAAGTCTCTAGTTCCTCTAACAAGCTTATTAATTATAAAACAGAAAGACCTCAAGTACATTGCTGGTGCCAGATCATTGAAAATATGTATCTGTAAATTTGGGTACCAGTGGACTATCTGTGAATTTACTCATTTTAGCCCTCAGATGCCTTATAAGACTAATGCTTCATCCTTTTTTGCTATATTTACATAGCAGTGGCTCTTAATTTTTAAGCATTAAGTTTCTCTACCCCTTGTTCTCTTTCAAGTAGTTAATGATGTGTAAACACATTTTAAATACAATAGGAGAGCATGCTATTTAAAGAACCCCTGCTGGTTTAAGTGACTCCTTTTTAATATAATGAAATGGTCAGTGCTCGATTTTTCCGAATCAATTGTTTCAAATAACACATTTGCCACTTTGATGATAGATGAACTTAGCTGTTTCAGTTGAGCTTTTTTCCCTCCATGAATTGGAGAAGATCCAAAGAGGGTAACATCTTTATTTGCTGTTGGGAAGGGAACCGCAGAACCAAAATCAAGCAATTCCATTTTTATATAATGCTATTGTAGAGTGTTTTAATTTTTCATAAGAATGAATCATTGAACCATCAACATTTCTTTCTTCAGACATCACCTTGGCTTCCAAACATTTTGAGAAATTATAAAAATCACTCATATTCTCTCAATTTTCAAGAATGAGGGTTTATTATTTTATAATCAGCTAATTGCAAATTTAATAGGCTTGCAATTATCTGGTCTGTTTTTAAACAGAATCTGTAAAATTTGCAAAGATCTTTGTTAAAATTGATCAAGTGAAAAACTTACTTATTTTTGTGTTAAAATTGTGGAAGAGTAAGTGGTTTGCCATTCTATGCTTTTGTTAGTTTGACTCGATTTAATCAATTGATTCAAATAAACTAAAAACTTCTGCTTCTCCATTCACTTAGAGCTAAGATATCAGAGTTATCTTCCCGTTATTTTTCTCAAGTAATAAGCATCATAACGTTGATTCAGCTCATCAAGTAAACTTTCTTTTCTTTGAATAAAAGAATAGGGGAAAATGTTGATTTAGTATTTTACTCCAGTTTAGTATATCGTAAGGAAGACAGAAAACTATGGGGCAATTTTAGAAATATGACACATAGGGAATGAGGAGGTCATTATAGAAAATGATGTCAGAGGAAAAATAGGCAAATAAGACTTTATATAAGGCTGTTGACGGGGCGCCTGGGTGGCTCAGTGGGTTAAAGCCGCTGCCTTCGGCTCAGGTCATGATCCCAGGGTCCTGGGATCGAGCCCCGCATTGGGCTCTCTGCTCAGCAGGGAACCTGCTTCCCTTCCTCTCTCTCTGCCTGCCTCTCTGCCTACTTGTGATCTCTGTCTGTCAAATAAATAAATAAAATCTTTAAAAAAAAAAAAAAAAGGCTGTTGTCATAGAGAGAGAGTCCAGAACTCAGTCTGGACTCAACTGCTGGAGTAAAGAATGGGAGCGTCTTGAAGGGCAAGCATGAGCTGGTGGAAAAGTACTGGAGGACCCTGAGGAAGAAGGTGATCAATGGGATGTGTTGAGCTTATTGAGTTATTTCCTGAGTTTTAAAATATTTTTTTCTGTCATTAGGGCCATCTGTGTTTGCTAATCATCATCTGTGGAGGTTAGAAGTTATGCTCCAACATTACACAGAGACAGCAAGGTATCAATGTTATTTTCCTCGATTCCATTTTATTTATTTATTTTTTTAATTTAATTTAATTTTTTTTAAGATTTTACTTATTTATTTGACAGAGATCACAAATAGGCAGAGAGGCAGGCAGGTGGGAAAGCAGGCTCCCTGCTGAGCAGAGAGCACCATGCAGGGCTCGATCCCAGGACCCTGAGATCATGACCTGAGCTGAATGAAGGCAGAGGCTTTAAACCCACGGAGCCACCCAGGCACCCCAGCCTCGATTCCATTTTAATGTGATGGTTCCCACGTCCTTGAGAAAGACATTCCTTGGGTTGTAAAACTGTAAGAGGACTTAAAAATATTTACTTTTCATAGCAACAGAAGAAGGAATTACAGTTATACATTTTCTAAACAAGATGCTCTAGGTAAAGAGAGGGGAAGGGCCTCTTGTGTTTAGACCCTCTGGGTTTTGTAAAGACCAGTGTGAGAGGGAAGTTGGTACTTTGAGGCAGAAAGAAGTCCATTGAAAATTTAGTCAAGCTGAGGAAAATGTGAAGACCATCTTGGTCAATGATACCTTACATTTTTAAAATATGTCGTATTCAATACATATGGGGATTTTTGTCCCCTAATGATCTGCTTTTGATGTTTTACAGAACTATTACAAAACAGAGGTGTGGTAAAACAGAGGTGAATATGCCCTAATTCGTAATCTTTATTATAATATATACAATATTATTTGTCAGTCAGGGATGCAATACTTACAATGTGGAGGAAGAATATTTAGATCCCACTGTTCTGCTGATGTAAACATAGCTGACCTATTTATTTCAGAATTAATCAACCATAATGACAAGGTAATAATGACAGTCTCTGGTGCTAATAATAAGAATGGAGTACAGAAAAGGTAAAGCAAAATCATTTTGTTGATTTCTTGCTCCTGTAATTTGGTCATATTTTGGTTTGATTACACGGAGAAGATACCAGGGTATTAAGAAACAAACATTCCAAAATAGAAAATAAAGCAAAGGTGATTGTTTAAGCATTTAATGTCATCCTATAGCATTGTCTAACTGGTCCACCTCAGATCATCCTCCTCTTTAGGAAATTGCAAGTTTGTTTGACATACTACTTGGTATTGGTTACATCTAGACATTTCTCCACTCTGCAAAGTTAGAAACTAACTACTAGGAAGCTAGTAAAATACAGTGACTTTCTTTTTTTTTTCTTTTTGTCCATTAGAGAATGTTGTATCAAAAGTTATGTTTTATTGCCCTGTAGGTAATTAATCAATTTTCCAAAGATCTAATATTATATTTTAAAATTTATTTTTTCGTAGACTATAGAATGCTAGTTTTTCAGTATGTCTTTGAAAGTAGCTTTGTCATGGCATGTGCTTACTATCTAATTGTGCAAGAATTATTATTTTTCCCCCAAAACCTTCTTTGATCTCCTACAATTATAAAGGTATAAAGGCACCAGAGCAGGTTTACTTTTCAACCCTGCTATGTCAAGGTCATGACCCTGGTTGGAAATCAGTAGCACCCTGAGACTTGGAATGGAAATATATAGGTCATTGTGTTCAGAAATTTTGAATCTCTAGTTTCTCCAAAAGTCTCTAAGCCTGAAGAAGTTGCCCACTCACAGTTGCTTGAAGATGATCAGAGGACTCTAACTTCCAAGAGGACACGACCAATGCACATCAGTAAACCTCTCCCCTACCTGCTCCAGTCTAACCTGCTAATAACTAGGAATAAGTCACAATATAACCTGGACAGAAAATTGCCAGGTTGGATAAGAGAAAGGAACTCTACGCCAAAATGCTGTAGGATACAGCCAATATGTACTGTCAGGTCTGAAGAACATACATGGGAGCTGGATCCAGGGTGATGGAATATAAAATTGGATGAATAAAGATTTATTTAAAAAGGATTATTACTCTTTTATGATTCAAGATTAAACATCCTGGCAAGGACCTTGAGAAATATTGCTAATATACGCTAGGGTGGTTTTTGGAAGCTAAGAGAAAAGTGGCAGCCGACAATGAGTGATGAAGAAATGTCAGAATTGATACTAAAAATAGTGGAGGAAGTTAACAAAGGCTCAGAGAGGAGCTGCTAGAGTGTATGCACTATGTGAGGTTGGAAAAACCACCAGCTGACCATGTTGCACAAGGATGCCCAGAAGAATGTCCATTTACCAATGCAGAAGTTATGAGCTGGTGAGAGGAGCACCAGTCTCACTGGTAAGCTGAATGCTGAAGGTCTTCTGTAGGCCAGGGCTGAGTGTAGAAGATGTTTTTATAGAACTGGTAGGCTTCATAGAAATAAGAATTATAGACTCCTGAATTAACAGAGGCCAGTTGTTACAGTTAATGGTCAGAAACCATTAGGGTGCAACTATTATGATGAGTGGTAAAGAAAACAGAAACACAGAGAACTGTGAAGAAGGATAATGAACACAGTGTACCTGATAGATGGGCAGCCAATAGAGTATTCTTAATTTATGAAATAAAAAAAATCAAAATGGGGGTTGGGAGGCTGAGGATAGATACCTCAATGTCAGAATATTTATCCTAGTTTCCATCTTAAGCCAGTTCTTAGATCTGAAACTCACTGAAGGAGAGTTTGAGTCCTAAAGGGGAGGGTAGGGGAGTCCATGTCAAGTAGAAATCATGGCAAGTATGTATGATAATGATTCTTTTAGACCTTCTCAAACAAAACAAAACAAAACAAAACAAAACAAAACACCAAAAAACAAAAACCGTTAGTCTCAGGTACCAGTGAGCACAGAATTCTTGAGGACATTGATACCCAGGAGCCTGAATCCCTGTGGAGTAGGGGCCAGTTAGTAAATAGAATCCAGCTTAACATAATTCCACTGGCTCTACAAACCTATCCATTTGCCATTTTTTTAGCCCCTAAATATACCATTGAAATGGATATATTTGTAGGTTGAAAACCCAGCATTACTTCATTGGCCTTAAGGATAAGAGCAATAATGATGAAGGCCAAGTGGAAATCTCTGAGATTTGCCCCTGTGCCTAAAACTCTTGGCCAAGAAAAATTAAAATTAAAAAATATCTATCCCAGAAGGAGTAGCTCATGAATCTCATGTTGTTTTTAAAGACCTAAAACATGCAGGGGTAGTGGTCTCCATCATCATTTAGTTCACCATCTGGCCCCTACAAAAAAAGTAAAACAAGTTAAATAAACAGATTATCATAAACTCTACTGAGTAGTATCCCCAGTGATCTTTATTTAATATGAATCCATACACCAGCAAAGTTAATATGCCATTTTTATTGATCATATAATTTAGCTAGAGATTGGATTAAATAGTTGTGAAATTAATTTTTTTAAGATTTTATTTATTTGACAGAGATCACAAGTAGGCAGAGAAACAGGCAGAGAGAGCAGGAGGGGGAAGCAGGCTCCCTGCCAAGCAGAGAGTCCAATGTGGGGCTCGATCCCAGGACCCTGAGATCACGACTTGAGCCGAAGGCAGAGGCTTAACCCATTGAGCCATCCAGATGCCCCTGAAATTAATTTTCTAGGAGACTCTTTTCACTTTGGGGGTTGAATTCTTTTAGAGGTGTATTGATTGTATTCTTGCTTGACAATATCTTATACTTTTCTGCAATGTCTTATTTTTTTCAGTTTTTTTTTTAAGATTTTATTTATTTATTTGAGAGAGAGAGATCACAACTAGACAGAAAGGCAGGCAGAGAGAGAGGGGGAAGCAGGATCCCCGCTGAGCAGAGAGTCCAATGTGGGGCTCAATCCCAGGACCCTGAGATCACAACCTGAGCTGAAGGCAGAGGCTTAGCCCACTGAGCCACCCAAGCACCACATTTTTTTCAGTTTTTTACCTTTTACTATTTCAGTATTTACTCACTCCTTTACTATCTTGCTCCTCATTCTTCCCACTTGAAAAATTATTTTTACCATCTCCTTTTCCATTTTACTGTTGATTTTATTTACTAAGACATTAGATGAATGCAGTTCAGTGAATTTCTTAAAATCTTCCTTGTCACTTGAAAGAAAAACTGAAAGTGTAAGAAGATATAATTTCAGAAGAACAAGTATTATAGACCACATGCGAAAACTAGTGGACTATCAAAATAAATCAAGGTATTATTCTATAATTTCAGTGGTTAGGTGAATTTTCATGACAATTTTAAATGTGACAGATGCTCCAGTCCATATCACTTCTAGATACTTTGCAAACACCAAGCTTATCCTTACTCAGTGTTGATATGTATGACTAAGGCTAAGTATTCATTCATTGGGAGCACTTACTTTGTAAAGAGTAAGTGACATTTTCCATTTCAGATTTTTGCCTTTGGCTTTGACATGTAGTAAAATAACTTTACTCAATATTATTTCATTTACTGTTTCTTGAAATAGGAAGCAAAAAAAATCCCTCGTAATTTTTCCTACCTTCAATTAAGTGATAGTTTCATGGAATTTGTTGTATTTCTGTTTTCCGTGACTTTTTGTATGTCTGAACTATTTCATAAGTATAAAATGAATAATGGCATTATCCAACTAAATTGCCTTTTTAACTCTGAAAATGGTAGAGGCACAAAGAATAAACAACTCAATGACAGTGAAATCATGCAAACAGTGATCAAGCCTGTATATGTGATGTGTTGTAATTACTATGAATTTGACCCTCTGAACAATTAAGGAGAATAAGAAGGGATTATAAGCGTGTTAGATATATATGAGTGTCTGCTAGAGAAAGGCACAAGCTTAACAAGATGAACCTGAGGAATCCAGTTACACTTTTAGAATCGCAAATACAGCTCTGAATAGAATTGAAGATTTTTCTCTGATTACTAATGAAAAGACTTCTGAGTGATTTTGCCAAAAGGTTATTTGTTAATTAGAACCAAGTAGAATTATGTCTATGTGGTTCAGAAACTAAGTGAACTGCTGTTACATTAGTATGCATGCAAGAGTATCAGTTAGAGGAGCCACCAAGCAGCCTTTATTAGATAATGACTGTAGATACATAAAATTTTTTGTACAATTGATTTTAGTGTAGCAGAAGTATATACTTTCAATAAATTCAATGTAAAAATAATCTTTCCAAGATACTATCTCTTTTTCCAGCTTTACTGAGGTATAATTGACAAATAAAATTATATAGATTTAAAGGGTGTAAGAGATGATTTGATATACATCTACATTGTTGAGTGACTACCACAATAAAATTACTTAATACAAATGTTATCTCACATAGTCACCTTGTGTGTGTGTATCTGTGGTGAGAGCATTTAAGTTCTACTCGCTAAGCAAATTTCAAGTATACCATATGTATTGTTAATCATTGTCACCATATTGTACATTTGATTCCCAGAATTTATTCATCTTGCAACTGGAAGTCTGTATGCTTTGACCAACATCTCCTAATTTCCTCCACCTCCCAACCCCTAACAACTACTACTCTACTCTCTATGAGTTCCACTTTTTTCCTTTCATGCAAATTTAATGGCCACTTGTAAAATATATAGTTAATTTTGTTGTAAAGTAAATTTTACAGGAAAGCATGCTCTAATTTTCCTGTCATAAAAAGTAAAATTCTAATTGCAGGATGGTCTTAGTCTTGACAACATTCATGTCTTTTGATATCTAAAATTGTTTTCACTTTTTTTATTGTTGCTTGTGCTGAAAACCTGGACACACATAGGTATATAGTAACAAAAGGGTCAGAGTTCCCACTGACACATAAGTATAGTCTTGTATTAAGGAATATTGTAATTCTTAAGGACTCTTCAAAATGAATTTAAATTGCATCATTTAATTTGTTGTAACAGTGAGATCATCCTTGGAAATGTGTCTATCACTGACCAAGTTTTCTAAGTAAGATAATGTTATCGGCTAAATTGTGCTCTCCAAATTCACAGGTGGAAACCTAGCCCCCAGGATGACTATATAGTTCACTTTTGAAAAACACGAGTTCAAGTTGCATGGGTCCGCCTGTGGATTGTTTTCAATAAATACAGTATAGTACTGTAAATTTTTTTTTCTTCCTTATGATTTACTTAATAACATTTTCATTTCTCTAGCTTACTTTATTGTAAGAATATAGTTTACATTACAAATAATATACAAAATACATTTTAATTGCTGTTAATTTTATCGGTAATGTTTCCAATCCATAGTAGGCTATTAGTAGTTAAATTTGGGGGGAGTCAAAAGTTATACATGTATTTTTCACTGTGCAGGCATTGGGATCTCTAACACCCAAGTTGTTCAAGGGTCAACTGTATATGGAGATAGGACCTTTAAAGAGATAATTAAGGTTAAATTAGGCCATAAGGGTAGGATCCTAATTCAATAGGATTGGAGTACTTACAGGAAGAGAAAGAGACACGAGGCATGTGCATACGCAGAAAGGTCATTTGAGGTCAGGGTGAGAAGGAAGTCAGCTACAAACCAGGAACAGAGGTCTTACCAGACACCAACCCTGACAGCACCTTGATCTTGGACTTCCAGCATCAAGAACTGTGAGAAAATAAATTTCTTCTGTTTAAACCACTAGTCTGTGTTCTGTTATGGTAGCTTGAGCAGACAAATACAGATTTGAATTTAAAATGTGTATTTTCATATTCTCAGTGAAGGTAAGATTAAAGAGATTTGTTTTTCCTTGGTATCTAAAGATTCTTATCTGTTGAAAAATTGAAAGGCTTTATAATTGTGGATTCTCACCCACGCATGTACTGCATCAGCATTAGAACCTCTCAAGGATGTATTCAAAGTGTCCACTTACAATCTTCTTTCATCCCAGCAACATGGTCAAAGACCTTCTAGCTTTTCAGCAGGATTCATTATGGTGATTGACAGGTATTGATCAAAAGATTCATCTTATTTAAATAGATGAAAATATTTGCAAAATTCTCTATTTTAAATTGTTTTATTAGAGACCTTCACAAAATGTGAAAATTCTTTTCTAAGTTCAATATTGTTCTTTTAAGGTTTGCCCTTGAGAATGAGAGTGAACTTATTGGTAGTAAGAGCTTCATAAGCTGCATTGATTTTTGACAATACCATTTAAAGAGGCAGTGATTTAAGCTCCTTGTGCTGATGAATTTGATAAATTTCATGACAGTTGAAGACGTTTCTTTCAGATATTTTTGGCTCTGTTTTTAATGCTAATGCATGGCAATATAGAACACAGTAAAACTAGATGTGTTGCCAAGCACTAGAAGTACTTCATCTGTATAAAGAATTTCCAAAATTTCACCCAAGTAAAAGTTTAACACTGCAAATAAATTCTTCACCATTACAATGAAGCTGTAGTCCTTGTAGCCTTAAAAAGGGGCTCCTAAAATAGGGAATTTTCTTGGACAGCTTTATGGTAAACATAGCAGGTAAATACCAGCATTTGACTGGACTGAAAGATTATCTACGTTCATATTTACAAAAGTCAAAAGTGAATTGTATTATTTCCCGTTTCCATAGCCATTGTACAGCTGGCCTCTTTCAATGTGTTGTACAAATATTATTATTAGTTCTGGAAGGAATGGTGTCATTTGATTTAAGTATTGCTTTAATTTTTTTCTCTGCTTAATGCCATAAATCAGATTGACCATTTAAAAGGCACATATGGTTTTTCCACAAATCTACATTCACTCAAAATAATTTTCCATGTATTGCTATGTCAATGATCTGCAGCGAATGTAACCTCTCCTACAAATTTACCTACTTAAAATATATATTAAGCTATCCCAGAATTGGGTACTAATAAATAGAATTTTTTTTTTTGAAGACTTCCTTAGAATTCTTTTGTTGAGTCGTAGTTGGAGCTGGTCAAATAAAGAAAACACATCTGTAGTTCAACCACTGCTATTGTCAGGGAGGAGAAATTCCTCCTTACCTTTCTTGGGTTCTTTTGGCTGGTTTAATAACTAAGCTGGCACGAAACACATTAATAGGGAAAAAAATTAATTTTGTACATACCAAAGTCCTCTAGATATGACACCCAAGAAGTGACCAAAGCAGGTTCTTTATATACTTTTTAGAGAAAGAAACAATACATTTGTGGAGAATTGACAGAGAAAGGCACTTGGACTTGGGAACTAATTAGTGAAGAAACTAAGAAGGATTTGTTTACAGAGACTTCTTGGCCCTGGATTTTCTATTCCTGGTGATAAGGATGTCTCTCTACCATGAGGATACATTCACAAGGGAGATTTATTTCCTGCTTTAGGGGGAACAGAAAGGAGGGTCAGAGTGTCCTGCCTGCACCATTTTAAAAGTAACTTAATTTAAAATAATCAATATGCCACTTTGGCATATTTTGGAGTAACCTTCCCTAAGTTCCATCACAGTCATCTAAACAAATCTGGTCTCTTCCTTTATGCCATTTCCCATGTTCACTAGGATTAAAGCATGGAAGAGAGACATGCATACTCGTGCCCTTTGGTGCTCTTGTCAGGAAAATTATTTTTAACACTCATTCCATCTTTCTCTCTTCAATCTTCTTCGATGTAGAGGTCATCAGATTGTCCTTCAAGGTAGAGGGGTTTACCCCAGAACTGTACACATTAACCTCACTTAATAGCTTTGTTCTTTTTCAGGAGGAAAGAACCTTTGTGAACATCAAATATGTTAAACAAATTCAGATCATTAGATATGATGGTCCAAATGTTACTTTATCTTCTTCAAATAATGGCACCAACAAATTCAGATTTTATCTAACAAATTAGATAAAAGTAGATTTTATTCACTGTATTACTCATAAAAGACATTCTCATTTTTTTTGTTGCCCATACATGGGTTAAAAATATAGAGCACATTCTTAATACACTTTTCCAAATTATAGGCCATGGCATGATTTGTAGATGTATTAAATGCACAAGAAGTTTTGTTGTGATATCTATGATGGGTCTATTAGAAAAAATAACCTTGTTGGGTGAGAAAGGAATAGGTAAATTTGATAACCTTTCTGTATTCAATTCTCAAAAGGACATTGAAAGCATCTCAAATAGATTCAAAATTCCATAAGTATAATTGGTATGCATTATTTTTATTTGTTGGCTGCTTCCTACTGTATTAAGTTGCAAAGAGCTAAATAAGTTCTTTCTGAATGAATGAATGAAGAAATGAAAAAATGAAAGAAAATAATACTATAGCCATTTTTAACAGAATGTAAGAACAAGTCTATAATCATATGTTTTTGCTATCTATTGATACTACCTATGTACTTGGAAAGATAACATTTTTACTCTGCTAGTCAGCTGTCCTAGGATGGACTTGGTCAGGCATCACACCCAAAGTATTTCATAGTAAGGCAAGGGACCACAAAACCTACTTAATTACATTTTTCCACTTTTGCTATTTTCTTCTCATTTTATTGTAACCAACTTCATACTAATTATTGCTTTCATGTGCTAAATGGAAAATATATTATCATGAGATACTCTTTTTGCTAAAGATTTAGATTCTTCCTTCCAGTGGAGTTTGAAGTGTGAAAAATAACTAAAAAGGATACAAATTCTTCTAAAATTGTGTTTTTTAACTTGGGGTCAACTGTCCTACTGGGAAGAGATCCATGGAAATTTTATGAAAATTTAATTTAAACATCTATTTATGTTTTTCTAAAAAGAAAATCTAGAACATTTCTTAGACTCTTAAAGCGTGTCAGGCTCCCCAAATGTCCAATACACACTACTTATTTCCAGGTTACCTACTGGGAATGAGGTTCATTTAAGAAATCTACATAAGTGGTATTAACACAATGAAGATAATCAAATCCATTGATAATAACATTCAATGGTTTTAATCACACCAGGGTAAGGAGCAAGGTATATTCCATAGACATTCCTGATTTCTTTCTCATCTCAGGGAAGAAGAAATATTTGGAAATTCAGGTTGTTTCTTCCACTGATAGATTTTAGAGTGAGCCAAAATAGTGATTCTAATGACCCTTTGGAGCATCTATTAAAGAAGAGACTAACAAGTTGTGACACTTGCTCTACTCTTTCACTGTATTTCTGTCTCCAAATCTTGTGAATGACCTACAGCCCCTGGTGTTTGAAAAGTGCCAGAATGAATCTATCTAAATTAGAGAAAGTTTGCTATTTAGGGCCATCTTTTGTGAAATCCTGGGAAAATCTTCTAACCATCTTATATTTCTAAAGGGCAAGTAGTAAGCTATAATTATGCTTGTTGAACTGGATTATGTCTGCTTCAATAGTACACTATAGATAATATTCTGCAGACCAAAAAAAAAAAAAAAAAAAAAAAAAGTTGAAGAACACTGCTACTGCATTTAATTGAAGCCTAACTGGTCAGGGATTCTTAAGGGTAATAATGGCACAGGATTTGTTGGAAGCACGATTTTCTTAACTCTGCCCAGTGTGTGACTACTTCTGACTTCGAAAGTTGCAAATGCTTATGTATCAGCATCATGTTGCGCCCTGAAATAAACTTAACATCGGAGAAAACAATTCCACTTGAGGGAGAAGACATTGTTTAAACCCCTGTGTTTGCTTTTTCTATAGGTGACATATAAAGACATGTACATATGTGGGTTTCCTTGCTTACTAACGCTAGGGAAGTATAAAGATGAGCATGGTTGCTTTTAAGATTACATGGTGAATAAAAGGATATAGTATTATAAAATACAAATACATTACATGATAGAAAAGGGACAAGTTTATGGTAAAACTACAGGCTACATTGAAAGGTAGCAACCCTGGGCAGGATTACTAGTCCTGGTGATAGGATGGGAGAGCCCTCATGGAAGGGGTAACACTTGGCCTGCATCCTGAGGAGTAAGTATGATTTCATTAAATTCCTCCTAGTTGAAACAAAAAGTCAAGGGCAAGCATAACAAAATAGCAAAAACAGCTTAAAAATAGACACTAAATGAAAAAGTATACTTATAATGAGCACTGAGTAAGGTATGGAAGTGTTGAGTCATTACAAGGCGCCCTGGAAACAAATATAGCACTGCATGTTAACCATACTGGAATTAAAATTAAAAACTTAGTAAAATATAAAAATAAAAATAGACAACAAATAGCCAAGCATCTAAGAAAAATGTGCATCCCATGCAAGGATGGGTTATAGAGATCAGTTTCAGGGGTCCAAGCGGTTGCCTTTGAATGTAGCCAATTCTCACTTTGAAAGTTACAAATGTTTACCTATCAGCTGGGAGTTGAGTGGTGGAATAAACTTTACTCTGGGGAAGACCGTTCCACTTAAAGGAGAAGGTATATTTTTTAAAAACTTATTTATTTGAAAGAGAGAGAGCAACCAGAGAGGGCCAGAGGATGAGAGAGAGAGAGAGAGAGACCTCAACGGACTTGTCCTTGCTGAGTTCAGAGCCCACCAGGGTGGATCCCACAACCTGAGCAAAGACCAATAGTCAGACGTTCAGCCCACGGTGCCCCCTGGGGGGTCTTGGGAGAAAAAAAAAAATCAAACACACACACACACACACACACACACACACACACACACACACATATATATATATATATATATTTTTTTTTTTTTTTTTTTTTTTTTGTATGTGACAGAGCCGGAGAGTACAAGCAGAGGGAATAGCAGAGGGAGAGAGAGAAGTAGGCTCTGCATTAGGCAGACAGCCCGATGTGGGGCTTGATCCCAGGACGCTGGGATCATGACTGGGGCTGAAGGCAGACGCTTAACCCTCTGAGCCATCCAGGCACCCCAAGGAAATATTTTTTAAACCCTTAGTGTTGACTTTTTCTATAGGTGAAGTATAAAGGCTTATGTACATGTGAGTTTCTTTGCTTGTTAATGCTAGAAGGGTATAAAGACGAGCACGATCTTAACTTGAACACACTCCGTTTGACTTTGCATCCCATGGTCTTTACGTTCTCAGGATGTCTGGACTACACAGGCTCAGGGGAAGGGGAATTTCAGGATGAGGTAACAGCAGGTAAAAAAAACAGAGAGCCGGGCGCCTGGGTGGCTCAGTGGGTTAGGCCACTGCCTTCGGCTCAGGTCGTGATCTCAGGGTCCTGGGATCGAGTCCCGCATCGGGCTCTCTGCTCAGCAGGGAGCCTGCTTCCCTCTCTCTCTCTGCCTGCCTCTCCATCTACTTGTGATCTCTGTCAAATAAATAAATAAAATCTTTAAAAAAAATTGTTGAATCCAGAACTTAAGTGACTCTACGTGCAAGGTTAAAACAATTTCAGACTTTTGTCTTGTAGCCCATAAAGAAGTATTAATCTCTACGCATAGAGGTGATTGGATTTGTGTTTCAGCAATGGCACTGAAATGGCAGCTTCAGGACAAGATTAGCCAGGAGTCAAGACATGGGAGGCTAAGTGGGAGGCGGAGAAAATAACGCAGGTTGGAGAGAGTGTAAATTTAGGAGATACCAGCACCGTAAAAAGGAAAGAATTACTTTAAGTGACATTCTGCAGGTAACACTAGGAGGCTTGGTTTCCAATTTGTTACTTGAGGGCAAGGGTAGATTTAATAGTACAGCCAAGTTTATAGCTTGGGTGATTGGAAAGACAATGATGCCATTACTGACAATGCAATTCCAGAAGGAAGAGAAGAGCTTAGGGAGGACCATAATGGATTAGTTCCATTTTAGATACCTTGACTTAAATGTGTTCTTGGAAATTCCAGAAGAAGAGAGCCAAAAAGGCAGCTGACAATTTCAATGGCTTAACATAATAGCTTTCTTCTTCCTGATGTGAATTTCAGAACCTGCGTTTCTGATCAATGTTTCAGCTCTCCTGCAAGCAATAATGAAAGAGATCAGGCTTATTTCACATTATTTTAACCCATAGCCGCCAAAGTCACTGGAGTTCTTCTGCATCATCCCTGCCTCGAGGGAAAGCAGGGAAGGATCAGCTTTTGAGGTTATCATGGCCTCTGCGGGGAGGTGGGGAAGAAGCTTCCACTTCCACTCACATTCTAGTGGCTGGATTTAAGTCACATGACAGCATGTATCTGTCAGGGGAGCTGGGAAAGTATTCTAGCTCCTGTTCACTTATTGTCTCACAGGCATGAATCTCAGGGGAGACGTGAATGTAGGAGACATCAGCCAATGGGGAGCAGTTGAGAAGATGAGAGTAGATAAGAACACAGTGCATAGATCTGGGTCCCTTTCCTAGGTGCCAAGTTTTGGAAGCATCCATATATATTACACACATCTTTTCATGCTCATTACAAAGTTTTTTAGAAGTTAGGGGACTGATTAGCAAAGGGCAATTATGGAAGAAGAGCTACATTGAGGCTGTAAGCCAGAGGGTTCCAGGTGAGAGCCTGCACACGTGTGCATGTGGAGGGGGGAGAAGAGCATGGCCTCTCTCCTGAGAAGACAGAGGAAGAGAGTTTGATTCTTAAAAAAATGTGACAACCCCAAGTCCCCAAGATGGAGCAGCTAAGTAGCCCAGGATCCCCAGATGGCTGCCGTCTCTGTTTTCTTCTTGGTTGGTATAGTTTTGGGAGGTGTTAAGAACAGCCAAGTTCCCCTAAGTTGGGAGAGTGGTGTGTCCAGAAGACAATCTTGTCCATCTCTGGGGAGCATGACAAGGCCAGTCCCTATACTGGGTTCAGGAGAGTCCAATCACAACGCAGGAATCCGGGGCCCGACATAGTTTTTGCCACGCTCCGTGTCAGCCAATCTCCAAAACTGTTCCAGTTACTTGGCAGGAGGGCTGCCCCCGAGAAAGCCATGGAGACTGTATCCTTCACGTCACCTGGGTGGTGTCTGAGGAATGGGCTGTGGGGACCTGAGTGGGAATGTGGGGCAGGCCACAGAAATAACGTGGGTTATGATTTCACAATATGCTGTCTCCATTTGCACTTTTGCACTAGAGTATGGAAATGTCTGGGGGAGAACCTGGTAAATGCAATTTTCAAAATTAAAAGATGGAGAGAAATGAGGGAGGAGAACAGAGCTTTGAACCATGGGGAAGATCCACATTAGCGAACTCTCAGGGAAAGGTTCAAGAGACTGAGGAGTGGGAAGAAAATCACAAAGAGCTGGGTGGGCAACGTAAAGGGGGAGAGGTTTTCATGGAACAGTGTATATTCTCAAGTCCCAGAAAGATCAAGAAGCATATGGAATAAATACCGGCTAATTATTCACTGAACTATCTGGAGAGGCAAATGAGTCAGACCAAAATAAAAAGTTCATCTCGACACAGCAGCGTTTGCTCCTTCAGTTCTCATGTGAGATGCAAGGAAGCTATGAGTCAAGCTGACAGAACAGAGCCAGGGACTGATATGCAGGCTTCAGGCTTTCCTGAGTCTCTAAACATTCAACAATTCAGTATTTTTACGGTCTGCACTGTGCAATGTTTCTCCTCTTCCTCCTCCTCCTTTTGGCTCTACCCCTTTGATGTACTTGCCCTCCCAAACAAAGAATGTTCTTTAACACTAACCGACATGATACACTGCTTTACTCCAGCAGTTTCAGTGGGAACTCAGTTACCTCCCGGCCACCATGATGCACTGTGAAACGCAGGACTTTAATTCAGGTTATAACTCAGGTTTGCCAGGTGAAGAGAGTGGGCTCTAAGACATACCAAATCTATTTTTAAAAATTTTCGAAGATTTTATTTATTTATTTGAAAAAGAGCACAACCAGGGGGGAGGGGCAGAGGGAGAGGGAGAAGTAGACTCAGGGTTGACTAGAGAACCTAATGTGGGACTTGATCCCGGCACCCTGGGATCATGACCTGAGCCGAAGGCAGGTGCTTAATTGAGTGAGTCACCTGGGTGCCCCCTGAATTTTTTTTTTAAGATTTTATTTATTTATTTATTTACTTAAGAGAGAGATAGAGAGGGAGAGAGCACGTTGAGCTGAGGGACAGGGAAAGGGAGGGGAAAAGAAACTCGGGCAGACCCTGCTGAGTCCCAATGTAGGGCTATATATTAATGACCCTGAGATTGGGACCTGAGCCAAAATCGAGAATCAGACATTTGACTGACTGAGCCACCCAGGTGCCCCTAAAACTTACTGAATCTTGAGCCGTTTTCTAAACACTGTGCTGCTTGGAATTAAAACTTTTTCTCATTATTTGTTGAAGAGTATTCTTTAGCCTGAAGATCGCAGAACCTTTGATTTTAAATACTCATCAGTTGTTCCAGTGATGCCTTGTCTAGGTGGGTTTTAGGTACAACGATATTTCCTGTCATGTCGCAGTGTCTGCCCCATCTGACTCCGGGCATACCCAGTCTGTCTTTGAGGATAAACCTCTTCAGGGTGCGGGGGTGGGTGCAGGCATTGCAATAGTTGTATGGTCTCCACAATCAGTTCCTGAGAAGACTGCTGCCCAGAAACCCTATTTTCACTACTAATGCTTTCTCAGGGAGTAAATGAGGCTCCCTCAGGAAAGCCTTGACATCATCACAGTCGGCTTCCAGAGGCGCAGCCCAGCGTGCGAGCAGCCCGCTGGGCAGACCCTCAGGTTCAGAACAGTGAGCGTCCTTGTGTAAAGCCCCGAGTTCCTGGAGACCATGGGGGGCAGGTGTACCCACAGAACATTCCCGTCTCTGCTCTGCGATGAGGTGGGACTGGCTTGGGGGGGAGCAGAGATGAGATTCAAGGCCATTAACTGATTTCGTTTCCTTTTCTGTTTCTCTTCCTCAGTAAAGCCGTCATGAGTAATTTTCTCTTGTTCCCATATAGGGAAAAGAGGGAGAAACCCTTTTTTGGTTGCTAAAGTAACGGAATATCATCCAGTCATCAAAACACTCAGGTGCACATCCTGATATCAGGGCTTTGTGTTGGGAAATAATAATCCACAGGGGCAAATGATCGGGTTTGGGAGTATTTTACTCAGTTGGCTTCATTTTCATGTTTATGTAAATATTTGGTTATCTGTCTCTCCCAATCCCTTGTTTCACAGACTGGAGCTGGAATTTATAAAAGAGCATGAAGAATTCACTTGCCCCTGGCATGTTATTCAAAGTTCAACATTGTGGTAAAAGTGGAAAAATGCTATTTCATAATAAACATGAGCACTTTGTATATGTCAGGAGCTATGCAAAGTAATCTATGTAGTAAATCTAGTTTATGTATATAATGCTTTACTTTTCTATTTCTTCCCATTTGCTTAAGTTGTACAACTGGATATTGCTACTGTTCAGCCATTTTGTCCTAAAGAAATGGAAGTATCGTATGATTCAACCTAATACCTGTGAGAGGAGATTAGCTCACTCACCCAGAACCACAGGATCACAAGCTAATAAATGGAGGCATCTAGATTTGGATTCAACAGTCCCTTTTACTCTTCAGTACATGCCATCCACTCACTAGTTTTATATATACATACATGTACACATAAATGTTTTTGTGTATATATGCATACCTACGTGGAGATGTGAATATACACATAGACTTACACACTTCTGTATGTACATATATATAACATTTTAGCTTTAGGAAGAGGTGCATTTTTCTTAGTATTTCTATAAAGGCCCAAATATAGAAAGACAGCAATCTTTTTTTTTTTTAATTAAGATTGATTTATTTGTTTGAGACAGAGAGAGCACAATCAGGGGGAGGAGCAGAGGAAGTGGGAGAGGGAGAAGCTGGCTCCCTGAGGAGTGTGGAGCCTGACATGGGGCTCGATTCCAGAACCTTGGAATCATGACTTGAACTAAATCAAGAGTCAGACGCTTAACCGACTGAGCCACCCAGGCACCCCCAGAGACAGCAATCTTCTATGTTCTGTATTTTAACCCTAAGCTGTAAGAGTGGCTCATTATTTTTCATACATGTGCTTATCATTGATATTTACCCTCTCCCCACCATGTTAATTCTAGTCTTTTTTTTTTTTCCCAACATAACAGCTAAGCTCGTGACCTCAATACTTTAAAAAAAAAGAACTCCACAGGACGCATGGGTGGCTCAGTCTGTTAAGCATCTGCCTTGGGCTCAGGTCATGATCCTGGGATCCTGGGATTAGCAGGAAGCCTGCTTCTCCTTCCGCCTGCCACTCCTGTGCTTGTGTGTACACATTCTCTCTCTCTGACAAGTAAATAAATAAAATCATTAAAAATTTTTTTTAAAAAGAATTCCATTTCCATCTACTCATCTCAACCCTTAATATCACCGCAGAGCACTTTCTCTTTTTACTGTGGCTTACAGCTATCTGAACAGCCTGTCTTCTGACCAGTGGGCCTCAGGGAGTCCATTCCTGGTCTTAAGGAGACCACTCAGCGGTTATTAGTGGGAGCTGTTTACATTGGCATCACTGCTGTCCTCTACATATCGGAGGGCACCCACCATGCTTAAGGTGACATTCAGTTAGGACAAAGCCGCCATCAGCAAAACACAGTCCTCTGTGGTCTCCAGACATTCTCATTTGACAGATTAAATGTAGCTTTTCAAAATTTGATGCTATTTTTTAATCGATATTTATCAAGCATATGCAACATGGGGATAGAGATTGCTTGACAGGAGGTAGATTTTACTCTTAATTGTATTATGTCAAACACTGCAAAGTGGTATGAGTTAATTATCTAGATAATTCAAGCTGAGTGTATTTTTGCTCCTGCTGCCTACTGGGAAAGGCAGCCTTGTGCTTGCAATTTTTTTCATTTCCATCCGGCTGCATTAAGAATAGGTCTGGGGCCTGGACTTTTCCTTACCGTCAGATAAAGAGCCCTCACAGCCCGGGTTGGAATGATCATATCCTATAGGAACACCTGTCCCTGCTTCAGACTGAGTGTGTCCCTCTCTTCTGCTGATGTGTGAGCATCACCTGCACCTGGGCAACCCCACTACCATATCTGGGCTCTGAGGGGAAGTGTTGAGGGTCCTTCTGCTGTGATACAAAAGGGATGTGTCCAGTCCCCTGCCCTGTGTCACCTGTCGGGAGGAACCAGCTAGTCAGGTGGCACTGATGCCCACAACTGAACCTGACCTTGCTCTGTTTCTTCTCTATGGGAGAGAAGCCTTGCTTCATCCAAGGACTTGACTGTGTTTTGTGTTTTCCTCGGAGCCGCCCACACCAGGGTTCAGCCAGCAGAAGTGTTTCTACTTCTACTCCAGGTGCCACTAGCTCGACTGGCCAAAAAGTTATGGGGGAAATTTGCATCACTTTGCGTTTCACATTTTTAATTTAAATTATCAAAATTATTATTATTATTTTCAATTATTCTGATACATCTATATAGAGCTTATACCATATACACAGAAAGAGAGAGAGAGGTGAGAGAATTCTGGGTGACTCTTTATATAGTTTACAAAATACCCAGTTTATGTAACATTTAGAAAAGCTTGGCCACACCTGTCCACCACCCCCATCAGTTTGTTCTGCTTGCCCTTTTGGTGGCTTCTTGATGCATCCCACCATTCCTGCCCAGACACACCCATCATCTTCTCTCTCCTTATTCGTCCGCTGCTGACTCTCTCAGCCTCCCAGGAGTGAGGGTTGGGTTTTAACATGGCCTTTGTTGCAGCCTCTGGGGGATTTTGTCTTCCAAATCACATCAGCCTGACCTGCAGAGACTCTTTTGTCTCTGTTGGCTGCCTGGTGATGCCAGGTAAGACAGGGACTGTAGGAGAATTAAATGAATGAAAGAACTATGGAATGAACTTTGGCTGGTAAGAGATGGGAGACTAGAAAGAACATCTGATAAATTGTTTGTTCTTTATCTTCTAATAGACTGTTCTTAGAACCAGAGGTTCCATTTGTATTTTCAAAGGAGGTCCCACAAAACCTACAAATACCCATGTTTTCTTTAGTCCTTGACCAGCTTGGTAAGACTAAGTAAAAGTGTACAACACCAAATCAAGAAGAGAATTCAGAGCAGAAATTTGCCGAGATGATTTTTTTAGCGTCCCATAGCCAATGGATTGATTTTCCTTTAATGAAGAAAACTTGAAAGTTTACTCCAGAACATTCTGTGTATTATGTACAGTCCTTTTTACATGTAACAGAAACATATTGATAAAAATGCATTTAGAATTCCCTCCTTCTCAGCTTTCATAAAAGCACAAGTCCTGAGGACTCTGCTTTTTGGAGCAAATGACTGTGGCAGTTAGGTCTGCAGGAGAAAGGGCACAGCCACCCAGAGAAGCTTCAGAACAGTAGTGAAAAAAGAAGGAAATGAAAGAGGGAATGACTAAATTGCCAGTAGCAAGTAGCGGAACTTGATGAGGAAGGAGAAATATCCAGAATATTTTAGGAAGCTTGAAACATTTCTGTAAACTCTGCCCTCCGTATCCTAAACAGACCATCCAGGAAGATCTTCACTATTCAAGTTTCAGTGTTTCATTTTAATATGACACAAGCCTAAGAGGGACCTGGAAACAAGAACAAGATGACCCAGTTTTTTTCAGATTGCACACAGGAACATTCCACGTTGGTTAACTGTTTGGTAATCCTTACATCATTCATTTCATGGTGTGAGTAGCGTTATCCTCTGCCATTGTGTGAGGGAGGGTCTAGATCTCAAGTCCTTAGTTAAAAGTAGCTTTTCTGGGTTTACCGGGACCCCGAAAGGCAAAGCCTCATTCCCATCCAATTCTGTTGTGGCATTCATCTCCAAACATTCAAACCTTGTTACCCAGCTTGCCAAGCTCAAGTAACCGAGACGCTATATATTGCGTCCAATCGGAGGAGCTGACATTGCCCCCTCTCTACCCCATGCCTGGGCCACTGCAGGTGTGCTCTTGACAACTCTCCTCCAGACCGCGCTGGACTGCCGTGTCATGGTCTCCTGCGGCCCCTGCTCTGCACGCCTGACTTACATCTGCTCGGATCCCTGCAGGAAGGTGTGCCATCTCAGGCCCTGCCTCTGATCTCTCTCCCTAGGAAGCCCAGCTCTGCTGAGCATGATTTGAAGGCCTATAGACTGGTGGCTCAGCACGACCTCATTATAAGCGGCCTTTACTTTGCTTTTGATGTTAATGCATCCAGAAACTGGATGCGAGAGCTCTGGCAAGTTCCATTGTCATACTTATCCGAATGCATTAAGTTCAGGATGCACAAAAAGCACAGACAATGGCGGGCTCAGCCCTGTGAAGCAGCTGCTCTGACACCGTCGGGCCCCAGACCAGGCAGGTGGAGACAAAGTCAAACATGAGAACCGCTGACACTCTGCCTCTCGTTCATCTTCCGTGTACTCCCCACGCTTACCTACTTCGCTCTGTGTTATAGAATATACTTCCCGGCTTCATCGTTCTCTAGTTTTTAGCTGGGTTTGGCTAAGGGGAGACACTGGCAGAGAACTGAGGACAGGATGAAGGGATTAAATGGACTATTTCTCGCCCCGTTTTGCAGGGACTCTGGAAGCTCCCACGCCTCCCCCGCGGTTGTGGCTGCGACTTCTACCTGCGCTGGGCACAGATTCGCGCGGCGACGTTGGGTGGGGGGGGACACGGTGCTGTGGGAAAGTAATCCAATCACCCTGCATAACACAACAGAAGGGACACCAACGGTTTAAAAGGAATCTCAGAAGCAAGAGCTATCCCTTCTAGTTTTTATAAAGGACAGTAGAGGCTGAAGGAAGGAAGAGTCCTGCCATCTTTTGCTTGATGTATTTTTTTGATCCCAGGGCCCAAAATTATACTCTGTTGATTATTATTCAGGTCAATGGTACAATAACTCTAAGAATTACTAATTCCTCTGAAGAACACTTAAGCATCCTGTAACAACACGCTGTTTTCTTTCCGGACTGATACAAATCCCGTTCTGTGTTTAAACGTTGCTACCAAGGGTGCCTGGGTGGCTTGTCGTTAAGCGTCTGCCTTTGTCTCAGGTCATGATCCCGGGATTCTGGGATCGGGCCCCGCATTGGGCTCCCTGCTGGGTGCGAAGCCTACTTCTCTCTCTCCCACTTCCCCTGCCTGTGTTCCCTCTCTCACTGCATCTCTCTCTCTGTCAAATAAATAAGTAAATAAATAAATGCATAAATAGCTAGATAAATAGATAAATAAATGAATGTTGCTCCCAAGACCCACTCATCACTATGAGGGGAAGATTGTAGCAAGAATTGGAAAGGACCTTGCTAGAAGAGTATTAAAAGCAGTAGTATTTCCTCTTCAATAAATGTTAATCAGTTTTCAAAATCTTCCCTCAGGAAAAGAGATATAAATTTTAACTTGTATGTACTTGCACTCACCTGCACATTTTGTGAAATGTCCAAAACTCCCTCTTTCTTGAGATACACAATGAAAAGAGAGCTGGGGAAGCCTTGAAAAGGTAAACGAAATGTATCTAGAGCGGCAATTCACTGCACACATTTACCCCGAGGGGGCGGGAATGTGCTTGTGTTAAGTTGAACATTTGCCCGTTAAGTGACAAGGAAATTAGTAGTCGACCTGCACCATATTCCACAAAGATGCTTCTCCTCCTCAATCTTTCAGAGCATAATTTTAAAATTTTGTAACACTAAAGTCTTAGAATCTCAGACTTACAGAAATATTAAAGTTAATTTTGTTCAATGTTTTTCAAAGCTCACCTGAATGGGAGCTTCTAGTTAGAGCCTTTCCAGAGGAAGGCAGGGCGAGTTTAGGGAAAGTAATTATTCACTTGACAAAACTGTGTTTAATTGTTAAATAAATTACACGCTCAGGGTGGTAGGAGCAGTTTGGAACAATCTGAGATAGAGTGATACAAGTTTAGAGCTGAAATGGTCCTGCAGGGAACACCCTATCTTACCCCCACATTTTATTTATGAAGAAACTAAACTCACAGAGCTGAAGTGACATTTTTATGAAGTCATAATGACTAAATGGCAGACTGGAACTGTACCTTCTGATTCTGAAACTAGGCTTCATTCCATTATTCCACGCTGACCAATTAAAGAATGACAGAGCATTAAAACAATGGCCCCTAGGAAACAGATCGTGTTTCTGTGCTCCTAATCCAATGGGGGTGGGGAGGATAAAGACTGTGGTTTTCCTGTCCCTCCATCACACAAACTAGGCACAGTCTCACTGAAATGTCTGGCAAAATCTTAACTATAAAATGGTCCAGGCTCCTGAGAAGGAAGCATCGTGAAAGAGAGAAGCACTGGGTCCGTGGCCCACTAAACAAAGCAAAAAGACACCGTGTTTCTACTCTGGCGCAGCTGTCGTGATCCCTGGAGAAAGTAAGTGGAAAAAGGAGAGAGAAGGTAGTAGGCTAGGAATGGATGGAGAAGGAATCCCAATCTTGCTAAATTAGATGTAGCTTTACTTTACGCTTTGCAAACTTTAATTAAGATTACAGGCTGATTTCCAGCCAAACCAAGTCATGTGGGTCTGAAAAATGCTTCAGTATTCCTAAACTCTCTGAGGGGAAAACAAAAACAAATATCAAACAAAACAAAAGGCACACAGAACCACCATAGCCTGAGTAATACAGAGCAACATATAAGGTCACACAACTTGATCAGCTCAGCAAATGTTCTTTTAAAAGTGAAAACCTGGGGGTGCTTGGCTGGCTCAGTTGGAAAAGCATATGCAACTCTTGATCTTGGGGTCATGAGTTCAAGCCCATGTGGGGTGTAGAGATTACAAAAAATTATTAACCTTAAAAAAAAAGAGAGAAAGAAAGTGAAAGCCTGAAATTTGACCCGTTTCTGCTTCATTGCATTTTCAGATTTGATCTTTCCAGCCTTTCCAGGCCTCTTCCCATTGAATGCTGGCTTTATTCTCTAACCCCGACTGATGGTGACCCTATCTTTATCGTACTGAATTTACTGAGTTCCAGAGAAAACAACTGCCACTTGCTGCTCACAATAATCCACGTTCTGCTGTGCTTTTGCTGACAAGAGGGGAGAGTCAGCATCTCTGAACACCCTCTTTGTGATGAGCAACTTGACGGTCCTTCGTACGCCCTTTCCCCCGAGCTGCTTCACCCTATTGTACCCATGAGAGAACTGAGGCAGTGTGAGTTCAAGTGACTTTTATAAATGACTAGAAGGTGGCAGAAGAAGTTTTCAGTCTACCAGCTACAGAACCTAGGTTTCTCCCCTCCCCATTACATGTCAACACCTCTGCCATGAGTGATTCACTGGAATGATTAGAGCTTATGAATATATCTACTTGCATCCATAGATATACACAGATTTTTCCTATAATTCCTTTATAATTAGAAATTCTGGGGTTTGCTCTTTTTTTGTCCTGAAAGATAGGCAAATTGATAGTAAACCAATCAGACAACTTCTTAATATGAATTCTAGTACAATGATTATATTGATTGTTATGACATCAATTTTCATCCCTTCTGTAATAATTTTATTGTAATTAAGGCATCACTTGATAAACAGCTCATCAGGATAATTTCATAAACGTGGCTTAGAAAAATTTCCATTTCCCTTGGATCGTGTTACCTGGGGTTGAATTCAGAATATTATGTTGTTCTACTTTTCCTCTTCTTGAAAAATCAGTATCACTTAAACTTGGACTCACATGGAATGTCCATATTCTCTAAAACCATGGAAGCACAAACCCTTTCTTATATGTAGGAATGGGTTTCTATAATGCTAATTATTTCACGTCTGCACGCTGAAGAATTGAATTTAGGGGGAACATAGTGGGTTTTTTGCTTGCTTGCTTTGCCTACAAAAACAGTTTTGATTTTTGTATAGGATTCTCAGACCAATGCTAATTAAAGTTGTATGTACTCAGGTGAGATGGCAGAGAAGCTGAAGTTCTATAGCAGGGAGAGGGGTCTTCTTATTAACCATGATTATTTGGATTGCTCTCGAATTTAATCCATATTTCCCCATGTCATCCAGTAATGCTGAACCAGAGGATTATGTTTAGTGCCAAGGCCATCCATTTGGATATCTTTTTGTATTCCTGTGCCCAGTGCAGATGGCTCACAAGTGTAGCAAATTTGGCCCGAGGAGAGCATGGTGATCAGGGGCTCAGATTCCTTCAGGACGTGAACCTATGTCATGTTACCAGCTAAATTGCCAAGACCAGCAGAGGTTCTAGCGGAGGAACAGAGCGACTTTGAGTGGAGACTGGTAGAAGAAACGGATCAATTTGGCCCCCAGAACAGCTGCAGAGGCTGGAGAGTGAATTGTAGTTCATCCCAATAACCTTCTCCTTGTACCTCTTCCCTGGGGAAGAAAGACCCAGTAGAATCTGGAGGGGCTGCTCCCGTAATGTGTCTGAACAAAGTTGATGTGAGAGGCAGAAGGAGGGGACCGTGGTGGACAAGGAGGTGCAACACTGAAAGTCTTTAGCCAAGGACATGCTGTTAGCACCATACCCTTCCGAGATTGTCTCTGCTCCTGGAGGCCGTGCCCCTCCCTGAGGCGCCCACATCC
This sequence comes from Lutra lutra, assembly GCF_902655055.1. Taxonomy (NCBI): domain Eukaryota; kingdom Metazoa; phylum Chordata; class Mammalia; order Carnivora; family Mustelidae; genus Lutra; species Lutra lutra. The sequence goes on along the minus strand of NC_062282.1, from coordinate 36,132,041 downwards.
AGGGTCTGCTTTAACACAGGTCCTGTATTAGGTGTACAGTAATTCCTTTGTTTAGAGTCTAATCACATCATCGATAAGCTAAGATCAAAATAAACCAATCTCATTTTCTTCTCTTTGTGTGCTTAGAGGTCTAGAGGAATGTCTTATTTCAATCTCATCCCATTTCTTTCTGACTTTTGCATCTGTGTTAGTCACTGCACCATCTGTAACTCCTTTCCTAACCACCCCCCACCTGCAGGGCAAGTCTGGTTAATTTAAATATACTTTTCTTCAGGCGATTTTATCAGATCCTCTGAATTACAAGTGATCTTTTCTTCCATTTTCCTCCCTCGAGTACTTTTTTGTGCGTCTCTTTTTTTGTGTGCCTATAATCAGATATACTGCCTTAAACTAGTTATTAAAATGCTTACATTTACCTTCTATTAATTTTAAACTCTTTAAAGAGTACAAAGATACTCTTTTTTTAAGGTCTTGTTCTCTAAGTACTTTGGATGCTAATCACTCAATAAAGTTTTGTTAAATATATTATTAAATAGATTCTTAGCAATAGTAAAGTAAAAATGAAGAACAGGGACCAAGAATGCAGTAAAAATAAGATTCTTTGTTAAAAAAAAAAAAAAAAGTCGGGGCGCCTGAGTGGCTCAGTGGGTTAAGCCGCTGCCTTCGGCTCAGGTCATGATCTCAGGGTCCTGGGATCGAGTCCCGCATCGGGCTCTCTGCTCAGCAAGGAGCCTGCTTCCTCCTCTCTCTCTGCCTGCCTCTCTGCCTACTTGTGATCTCTGTCTGTCAAATAAATAAATAAAATATTAAAAAAAATAATAAAAAAATAAAAAATAAATAAAAAAAAAAAAAAGTCAAGTGACTACAAATTCTGGAGCTCTAAGTATTTTCCTGTGGTTTATATGATCCAGCCATTTGGTTCAACACCCAAAGAATCAGAGGAGCATTCCACTTTGACTTTGAGGAAAGTCCTGTTCTTTCTCATGTTGTACAATGTGTGAGGTGGGATTCTTCATTTTTCCCCCAAAATGTACTCCTTGTCTAGACTCAGAGAAGACTCTCCACAGCAGGATTTTCAAAAAATATATATAATTAAACTTTAAATAAAAAAAAAATCTAAATAGACACTGTTCTGTGAGGAAGAACTTGATGAGGCAGAGATGAAAACTACCTTAAATTGTCAATTATCTCTGTTGTTATGCAATTCAAATGTCACCTGAGGTAAATTGTTTTTACTCCTTCAAAATCGGAAGCATAATTGTCTCTTACTGAAAAAACAAAAACAAAAACAAAAACAAACAAAAACAAAAAAAGCCACCTTAGCCAGATGACTAACTTCTTAGGCAGGTCTGACCGATTTTTCACTTTTACTGGTATGTTCTTCCGGCCTCAGTGCAAATTCTCAAATGAATGTTTGGTTGTACAATGAAAAAGTGAAGACATTTGCAGAATTTGTGGTCTTTTGTTGGTTCCTTCATGGAAGGATTATTTCAGACATTGTAGTTACTGTGTTCATTTAGATTCTAGCATTTCCCCAATAATAGGTGTTATATTCATCTTCAAGCATTACTTATAAATTTTTTCTTACCCAAGGAAATGTATGATTTCTAATAGCGTGCTCTGCCTCAAAATGTGGTATGTGTAATACAGAAGTTATTTGGCGCAGTGAAACCTAAACCTCATATTTCTGTAATTCCTCTCCTCAGACTGCCTAATGTCATGTTGTACTCCACCATCTCCATTCAAATCATATCATCTAATTAACTCTGAAAGTGATACTGGCTGTCAGGAATAAAGACAAAAACAGCCCACAGACCATTGCTCTCCTACTCAGCCCATAGAATTGTATTCTTTCCACTACCAACAACATTTTGCTTCCCAAAGTAAATCTAACGATTGGGTACCATTCTTTTCTGATAGCTGTAATCGCTTTGACGGGCAAACCCTGAAAATAAAGTTGCCAGAATTTTCTGGAAGAGTTCAGACTTAAAGCAGTGACTCACTACCCTTCTTACAATAGTACCTTGTAAACGGTTATCTCCATATTGATCACTATAACTGCACAACTGTTTGTAGGCCACAGTGGTTCTTATGGGGTGTTGACAATTTATGGTGGGATTGTGGATATAGGAATAAAATTTTATTATACTCTCCAAAAGAAGCTGTAGGAAGAATCTACACCCAATTCAAAGGATCGAGACCTAATGCTGTAGTGAGAAGACAGGATTTTTTCAGATGGAGGGAAACCAGACGGTAGGCCCTCACCGTTTCTGGCAGTGTTGACCTTGGTCTATGCACTCAGACGTCTGAGTTGTCTGCTGTTTCATCTGTGCAGTGGTGAGGATTCCTGAGAAGTACCTCACACAATGAGTGATATGTAGAGAGCACTCGATAAATTTTAGTTTCCTTCTCTTGACTACTTAATATACTTACATAAAAGTGTTTTTACTCCTTTTGAGTAGGTGTTAAAAAAATCAAGTGATCAAAGTAATTTAGAATTCTACAGGCATTTCAAAAATTGTTTTTAACATCCAGTGACCCACTCTTAGCAATCCACTATTGACTGTAGCATTCTCCAAGAAGCTGACTTTGACATGCCAGCATTTTCAAGAATTTCTCCTCATCTCCTGATGTCCAACTTTGACCACTATAGTCCTCTCCATACATACCCCAGGAACCAGGATGTTTTTGATGACTCCAGTGGGGGAACATCTCTAGAGTAGTGGACGGAAGGTGTTTCACACAAGAAAGATCCATAGATACAAGCAAAGTTACTTCAAAACCTCATGGCTGTCCACTCCAATAAACATAAAATTAAACCATTCATCCTGGGCTTTCCCAGCGTGAGATTCTGATTTTAGCTTCTTTTCACATGCTGTTGAATAGGCATTTATTCACATTCACTATCTTTGATTTAGAAGGGACGGGGTGCCTGGATGGCTCAGTCGGTTAAGTGTCTGCCTGTCTCTCATGTCATGATCCCAAGGTTCTGGGATCGAGCCCCACATTGGGCTCCCTGCTCAGCGGGGAGTCTGCTTCTCCCTCTGCTCCTCTCTCTCCGTCAAATAAATAAATAAAATCTTGAAAAAAAAAAAGAAGCATTTTAGGAATTCAGCTTACTAGAGAGTCATTTTAACTCTTGATTGCACATGGCCAATGACAGGCCAAAGCAAGCAGGGCTTATCCTCCTGATGCCGCGTTCTCCAGTTTCTCTGGAGACATTGAGGGCTGTTGTTCTCTTCCTGTCCCTGCAGGCAAACGTCTGAAGAAGGGGTAGGAGATTCACATTTACTGAATTTAACTATCCCTAGGTACTAAACTGTGTACTTAAGTATCACACTTCATTCTCAGCCTATACTCAGATTAGGTTGGTCTGGTCTGTGTTTCAGTTTTCACCACTCTAGAGCTGAGGACACTATTCCAATTTGTCTCATTACATGTTCTTCTGAAGACTGAAATGGAATAGGGTAAGTTGAACTTTGGAATAATGTATGTGATTAGGGTCATTTGCACATTCATGAAGAATGTGAAAACATGAAATTTGATTCACAGTATTAGTATTACTAAAATTATTTTTTCTGTCGTGTAGATGTATGTTAACGGGTATTTAGATAACACAGAAAAGCAAAAGGGAATTTTAAAATGTACTACTAGAGGTGGCCACCATTAATATTTTATTATGTGACTTTCCACAGGTTCCTTTTTTACACATATATCATACACATAATGCCATAGTATGAACATACAAATATAACAGATACTTTATCTTTCATTGAGCTTTTATATAAAAGCAGTACATTCTTTTGATAATACAGTTCAAATTCCTCCTAGTATTCATTCTCCTGGAAGCAAATATTTTGTGTCTCCCAGATGAATTTGCTATGTATATTCAACAAGTTCTTGCATAAACAGGCACTTGTTTTTTTCTTTTTACATAAGTGACAGCATGCATTCCCACACGAGTCTGTGCCTAGTGTTTTAAATGTCAAGTCTGTTCATATCAGTGTCTACAGCATCTGCACTGGTTGGTTTTGTATTTTTTTGTATTGATAAACTCATTGATAGACCTTTATATGTTACAGGAAATTGTAACTATAATCATCATAATTTCCAAAGCTACATATCAAAAAAGTACTAGAGCCATGTTTCAAATAAGTGTGATCTGCTTTTCAGAGTCTATGATTTTTTAGCCAATAAATCATATTAATTCCATTTTTTTTTTTCTTTCTGTATCTTCTGAATAGTACAGATTGATTTCTGGATATTTTACCTATGAATCTTTAAAAAAATTTTTTTTATTTATTTACTTGAAAGAGCTGAGAGAGAGAGCAGAAAAGAATAGGGAGAAGCAGACTCCCCGATGAGCAGGGAGCCTGAAACCAGACTCGACGCCAAGATCATGGCCTGAGCCCTAGGCAGACACTTAACTGACTGAGCCACGCAGGAGCCCCTACTTATTTGTTAATCTTAAACCCAGTACTTTATTTTCTAATATTTTCTATTCGATTATCTTATTGAACTATAGTTCCCAATATTTTTCAGTCAATTTTCTTTGGGCTTTCAAAGTATCATCCTTAATGATAATTTTGTTTCCTCTTTTCCACTCTATATACCTCTTCTGCATTTCTCCAGTCCAACTGTACTAAGTGGCACTTCCAGGAAAATATTAGGTACTGTGTTGGTAGTATTCATCTTTGTTTTGTTTCTGACTTCAAAAGAAACTATTTAAAAAAAAAAAGTCTTCTTGCCATCAATTAGCAGATAAACGGCATGAACCCAGGGGCTCTACCACTCTTTTTTATATGCTTATCTTATTTTGTCTGATGGAAGCTATTCATATTAGATTAATGCTTTCCACTCCAAACAATTTGTTATTCTATCTCACTTCCTGAGACAGAAAATCCATTGGAAGTGATCTGTGTGTTCAGTATTGTAATTTGATAAAATTTCAACTTAGTAATAATTAGAGAATTTGATGCCAATTTAAAATAAAATTTCTTTTGAATAAAAGGCATCACTCGCCTGGATCTTATATGAAGAACCGCTCAGCTGTCCTCTACAACACTAAAGCCTGTATCAAAATAACTCACATATGCTTCTTTAAGTCAGGCGGAAGTAAACCTCAGGAAGGGCTGTGAGTGTACAAAACCATGATGCTTGCACTACCACAAACGATTCTACTAGTAGGGAGAAGATTAGAATGCAGGTGCACTTTGCATCTGAAACAACGTTATCCTAATTATGCATATTTTGCAAACATTTAAAAATTTTAAAGTACAATGTGTTGAATTAGTGAGCTTAACTCCCAACTCTGACAACAACTAGTGAAGGAGTCTTATGTTCCTCTCTACGGAAGCTGTCAGAGGAGAATCAGGCCTCCCGCCTGGAACCAGTTTAGGTCCGCAATGGCTGGGGCCCCCTGCTGACCATGCATGTCCCAGAGCGTGACATTAATCGATTGCACACAACAGTGGTTGTACAACCTCCTGGGACATTAGGACAGAAGAGAAGGAAAGCACACCTTCCTACCCTGACTTGTTGGTAAATTCTGCCTCATTCTTCGAAGTTGGAAGAGAAAATCTGGAAGTTATTATGTGTTAGAGTTATTAATTTTATCATTATCCATTGACTATTCAATACTTATAAAGTTAATTTTCGAGGGAATATAAACTATTCATTTGAAGTAGGACTTCAAATGCTATTGATCAAGGTGTTTAATCAAATCGTGTTTTCAAATGCATATATGTAAGGATTTAAAAAAACAATAGTTAAGCCCTCTTACTTTATAGGATAAAGATGTGTGATCAATTAAGGCCAAGTTTCTAAGATGAGCAATCTCTATACTGAAAATTATCAGAAGAAAGAAAAATGCTTCTTACCAATGTCCTGGACAAAAACATATGGGTCATTTTACCTAGTCTTTTTTCCTAAGGAATTATTACTTTTTGTGTAAAATATCATTATTAAATCATGATGTGTTCACAAGTTCCAGTCACAGATATTTACACAATGCTGACTTATATTTATATTTATTTTATATATATAATATATGTGATGTGTTGTATATATTTGTATTTATATTTACACTATTAAGATATATTTATACTATTAAGACTTACAGAGAAAAGAATATTCACCAAGCACACAGTCTGTAACCTAACAGAAGATGCTAATATTGCCCTATTTCCTTCTACTTTCTTGCCATTGTTATCTTTGGACATTTCAAATTAGTCTTCTGTTATCATATTTTCTGAAGCTCTGATGTTAACCAATCCCACACTAAAAGTTTGCATCCAATTATTCACAACATTGATATTTATGTTTTATACATAATGCCTAAAACAAATTGATATTCACAAAGGAGAGCTGTTTACATACACATGAATGCCATCCTTTTTATGATGCTAATACAAACTGTGATTTATTGAAAGATAAGAAGTTAACAGCCCCAAAACAATTCTCTGAAAATACTAAACCATAAAAAAACACTCCATATGCACTTGAACAATTAGCCCATTTCCTGCTATTGCTAGTTAGTAGTGACTTTGAGGGGGAAATAAATCAAAAGACCTTTGAGTAAACAAATATTATATTTGGCCATGGAGTGTAAACAGTGATGCATAGAGTGATATAAATAACCCTTGAAAACAATTGTTCTGTTTTGATGTTATCCTAGATCCCTGAACAGAGACACTGAGTTTTAGTCAGCCACCTGATAAGGGGTGAGGCACTTAACACATTCAGACTTGTTTTCTCAGCTGTAATATCAGTGTGTTTGTGTGTGTGTGTGTGTGTGTGGGTGTGGGTGTGTTTCGGGTGGAGCAGCATTACTAAAAATGTTATGATCTCTTTCTAGTTCTAACCTTTCATGCCTGTGGGGCTGATTAGTATACCTTTCTTCGCTTCTACATTTATCAAATTTGATCCATTCTAGGCTGCTTGCCCCTCGCACTCTAATTCGGCAAAACATATTCACTCCCACCATCCCAATCTTACTACCTAATCCTGAACTTCTGATTCATTTTCCCAACTGCCCCTGAACATTCCAATCAGGATGCTCGTTTAGTCATTCCTTCATTTGTTCAACACATGGTTAATTTTTATTTTCTCTTTTATATCCTAATTTTACTGTGAATTTATTATAGGCCATGTCATTGGGATTAAACGGAAAGGAAGATTTTAAAAGGTGTCTACTTTACAAGCTTTCAATTATAAAATGAATAAGTCATGGGGGTAAAATGTATAGCATAGAGAATATAGTTTATGGTGTCGTAATAGCGTTGGATGGTAACAGAAGGCAGCTACACTGGTGGTGAGCGTAGCATAGTGTATAGACTTGTGGAATCACTGTATCGTAAAACTGAAACTAATGTGTCAACTGTACTTCAAAAAAATTTTTTTTAAATAGTTGTATCAAGAGATGAAAAGAAAGGGGTCTACTAGTTAAAAACCTATGAATTTAAAGCTTTGTTATGTTCCAAAACAAACTTTCCTCTGAAATCTGTGTTTAATTCTATATTCCCATCACTTAATGACTGCCACCAAACCACATCATAATTTATGAAACTCCCTGAGACCAGAGACCAGGAAGCTTTTGGCCACTCCTTTTACATTCAGTCCCCAAGTCTTAGGATTTCTATCTTAGAAATAATTTTCCTACATCACTGCCATTTACTTAAGACGCTCAAGGTCTTCTACTTGACAAACCTACATTAAGCATCTAATTTGTTAATATTATTCTGCCTAAAGATTTACAAAGTTGTTATGAAGTTTTACTTCCACACATGCATCATTTCACATTTAAGGCATACTTAGCCCTCACTTCTCTCTCTAACCTGACAGAATGAGGTATATACTCTTAGTACCTCCATGTGCTTACTTTTCCAACATGGAAGATTCTAGGATTAGCCAGAGTACTCTTAAAACTACATACCTATCTGGGGCACCTGGGGGCTAGTTGGTTGGGTGACTTCCTTTCAGCTCAGGTCATAATCCCGGAGTCCTGGGATCGAGTCCCACATGGGGCTTCCAGCTCCACAGGGAGTCTGCTTCTCCCTCTGACTTTGTATCTTTTTGAATTTATTAATGTCAATTTTGCAGAAAGCACCTCACACTTTGATTCAAATATCACTATGTCAACCAAGAATATTTGCCTGAACAGTTTGTGAGAATTTACAATGTGCCAGGCATTGTCCTAAACACAGCAAACGGGATTAATGATTTATCTTCAAATCAATCTTAACCAGTAGACTTTAAAAATTTTTTTAATCTAACATGGATACACAAACAAACTGAGGGCGCACAGAGATTAAGCAATTCGCCCAAGTCATAGAGCAAGGACATACTGCAGGCAGGAAGGATCGGAGCCAGCAATCTGGCTCCAGAGCAGATGCTTAAAAGCCATTGAATGACTCCTGGGCTTATAGAATTTACCTTATGGATCTGGACTGGAAGCAGAAAATCAATAATACTGAAGAACTTCCACCTTAGATGTCCATTTCATAAAAATCCTGGTACATTTCTAGGTTGAGGAGAAATCCTTTGTCAGGAAATTTAGAGAGACCACAGAAATCTAACTCATTATGGGACCTTGAATAGATTCAAGGACATGATAACTTTCATAAATAGCAGGAACACTTTAACTGGCGGTTCTCCTTTTTTCTGAACTAAGCAGCTACAGACGCTGAGCTCTGATCTGATCAGATTTGCCCGCTCCCCGACCCCCACCCCAACCCAGCTTTCCTGGTTTAATGGTTTTGCAGATGGTTTTGCAGGATTGAGGTTGGTAGGCTCAAAGCCAAAAACTCAAATTGATGTCTTTCTTGGGGCGCCTGGGTGGCTCAGTGGGTTAAGCCTCTGCCTTGTGCTCAGGGTCATGACTCAGGGTCCTGGGATTGAGCCCCGCATGGGCTCTGCTCAGCTGGGAGCCTGCTTCCCCCTCTCTGCTGCCTACTGCTCTACCTACTTGGGAATCTCTCTCCCTCGTCTCTGTGAAGTAAATAAATAAAATCTTTAAAAAATTGATTTCTTTCTATGCAAAATAGTAACAGTACTGCTCTCTAGTACGAGGGCTGTTGGAGGGATTAGTGCGATAGTCAACGTAATGTTTAGCATAGACCTGGCACAGAGTAAATAATGTCAGCTTAGTAGCTTAGTAGCGTTTAGTGATCTTAGTAGCCTTATTATTTCTTTTTTTTCTATTTTATTTTATTTCTTTCAGTGTTCCAGCATTCATTGTCTATGAACACAACTCAGTGCTCCATGCAATACGTGCCCTCTATAATACCCACCACCAGCCCGCACCCAACCACCCACCTCTCTCCGTTTATCATTTCTTTCACAACTTTTCACCTTGTCGTCTACTCTCCCTTTTCCAAGTGGCTTGATCACTGTCGTAACATTTAAGCTAATTTCTAATTGAGATTATCAGTAGCCAAAGTCCTTGCTCACCTACACTGAGGTATCTTTCTTGTTTGTAGAAAAGTCATCCACTATCTCCAGCTGCAAATCTTCTGGGAAATAACAGAATGTTCTTTGGACGATGAGTTTAGGTCAGCCATTCATGTTGGGAAGTACTTTCGTGAGTCAATGACCTTGGACAAGCAAAGGACATATTCTATTTTGAAAAAGAACATTATCAACCTACTCATGTAGGTTTGGGATTTAAACAAAGGAGAAGAGGGAGATAATAGCTCAGAGAGCGTCTACTCTGTGTTTGGGGCTCAATAAACACGCTCACAAACAGTCTCACTTCTGTTTCCAGTGACGGGTAAAAAGCATTACCCCCTACCCCATGTTACAGATGACGACAACGAAATTGAAAATGATAAGTCACCTCCCCAAGCACTACACTTCTCTATCTGACTCAAAGTGTATGAGCTTCCATAGCTCAAAGCAGTATATCTGGACCAGACATCATTAAGACAATTCAAAATTTCCAGTTGACTCAGAATAGACAATTCTGAGGAAGAAAAAAAAGAACGAAAGAAAAGAAGAAAGAAAGAAAGAAAGAAAGAAAGAAAGAAAGAAAAAAGCACAGAAATCACCGTTCAAATAATAATATGACCTTTGCAAACAGTGAAACTGGCTTTGCAGAATGCCTGGAGCTGAAAATAAATAAAGAGAATTTATAATCCTCAAAATTTTGCATTCTTTAGTATGTTTCTCAGAGCTGAAATGATAGAATTATTGTAATGCTTTCATCTATTTGTGGGGAAATTTATCATCTGGATAACCAGGATCCAGAGCTCAATACTGCAAACACCACCGGCATTCTCTCCTTTACATTCACATTCTTTGTTTTCTTTCCCTTTTCCAGGTGGTTTTTGTCATTAATTTTTTTTTAATTCCCTTTCTCATCACTTCCCTTCTCCCACCCTTATCCCAGGATAAGCCCAGCAAAACCTGTAAGATCAATACTTAGAAAAAAATACAATATTCAGCCAGGCTTGTTTATATTTTCCCAAGAAAGAAAGATCATTAGAGCTTTCCAAATATAACAAGAATTGTCCCCTCCAGATTCAGGAGTAACATTTGTCAGTCCTATAGGAGAATATAGATAGCCTTGCTTTCCTGCATTCAATCTGTTTAGTCTTGAGACCCGGCTTTATTTCGCCCTTCCCCCTTATCTTTTGTAGTTCACACTGCTTATCCACCTCATATATTCTCCTATCAGATGATGCCGGCATTCATTTAAGACTCCTCGCTTCTTATGAAGACGTACGTGTGTTAAGAACATGGGGGTTTTTCAGGCACTGTCATGCATATAAAATTTGTTTTCTATCTTATGTTGTCTGACCATGCTTAGCTTAGCAGTATTAATCTTTTTGCCTCCAAATGGACAGTTAGTACCTTCATTCATGTTGCAAATACTTATTGACCACCTCATAGACAAGGCACAAATACTTATTGACCGCCTCATATACAAGGCAGACTGACAAGGCTATGGCTTCCCCAGTAGAATTTGGCACAAAGCTGGACATGTGGTAGTTGATACATATGCAGCTACTAGGTTCATTGAAATTAACAACAAAAATATGAAACCCCAGCCAACAATAACTTACCTTCACTGCCACAGAAAATGGTTTAGTTAAAATCATCAGTTTTGTCTCTATGCAGGATACGCACAGAAGCTGGATTATAACAGTTATTTAAAGCATGTATTACAAGACAGGATGAATATCTCTACTTTCATCATAATTACCAGGCATAGATGCAGTTCTGGAAATCAAATTAATAGTTATAAATTACAGTTCATAAATATGTAAGTCAATAAACATGCATTCGTGTATTTGTTCAAGAAGCATTGACAACACTTGTCACGAGCACCAAGCATGTGTGGTGCCACATACTAAGGAGCAGGACAGAAAGGTATCTTATATTATATTCCATGGGGAATTTGTTACTCCAACAGAAAATGTCAATGAGCTATCACAATCATCAATGCAGACATGTACAACTGACTATGAAGGAGTGGAAATCAGAGACACAACAGCTTCATCAGTGTTAAGGTGATATTCAAAGTGTGACCAGAAGTCTGGAGGAGAGGCAAGGTGTACAGTGGGCTGCCAGAGAACGGGGGAGCATGGGAGACACTCAGAGGCAAGAGGTAGTGCAGGCAAAGGCAGGAACCATTGTTTTCTGAGGTTGCAGAACTTTTAAAAATTACGTAATTTTTAATTTAATTAATTAAATTAAATTTTAATTTAATTTAATTAATTTAAATTAAATTTTAATTTTAAAAATTACGTAATTACCTCCAGCTGGTGATTACCAATATTTTAAGAAAAACAGTACTTTGGAGATTTCTGCTTTTCTCTTAAACTTACCAACCAACCAACCAACAAAACAAAATAAAAAACCACCAAATTTTACATTTTTTGAGATGTTATCTCTGCTTCTTCAGTTTAGTATTGTGTGTGTGTGTGTGTGTGTGTGCGTGTGTGTGTGCGCATGCACGTGTGTATTAATTTAGACACATGTTTTCTGGGAAAGAATCAGCCATGTGGAAATAAAGCTTGTTTTGTTTTGTTTTGTTTGTCTCTTTGTAAGCCATAGTAATGAACTTCAGAAACTTATGACCAGGAGGTTGTACTTGGTTGGCTATATTTGGCTCAGTCCATTAGTGACGTACCCGTCAGTTTTCAGTTAAGGAAAAAAAACAAAAAACAAAAACAGAGATGAACTAAATACACGAAATAGAATGGTATCTGATGTGGAAATTAGTTGTTTATAAATCTCAGCAAAGCCTGTGTGGTCAGAGGAAGTCACTTCTGGCTTCTAGGAAATCTGGCCATTGCAAGAGTTTCAGGAAACCACTACAGCTGAGCTCACTGCTCGTAGCTCTCGGGCAGGTGATTTGCAGAATGCCTGGAATCTACCGACATGTCCCTCTCTGCTCTCACCTGAAGTTCAGGGAACATCCACCACCATCAAAGGAGTAGTGATGTCTACTTCTCTTCCACCTTTTAAGCTGTGCATACCTCTCTGTGGTGAAACCTAAGCTAGAGATGGCAAGAGAGCCCATCAAATACAATTTCCAGGCTTCCAGCCCTTGCCACACAAAGGGCATGTGTAGAAAAAATGACAACGGTGTTCAGATGACAGTGGACAGGCTGGATGATATGGCTGTGCCATGCTAGGGTCGTCCACATTGATGTGGCTTTCATGGGCAAAGAGCAGCTCAAGGCTCAGAAAGTGAATAGATTCTAGTGAAGTTTGAACTCTTAATAAGTATAAGGCTACAATAATCAATACTAATTACAGTAAAGTGGAGTTACTCACTAATTTTAGAATTATTTCTGAATAGTGTTATCCAGCTTGAATATCTATAGGTTTCATTTTAATTTTTTAACTTGTGAATAAAAATACAAGTTGAATTTCTTCTGAAAAAAACTACTATTAATCCTTCAGTGAAAAGGAACATTGAACAAAATGCCAATTATTTTGGAAATACATAAATATAATTCATAAGGAAACTATCATATAATATAGGTACTGTAGGCAGAAGACTGAATTTTTCAAGGCTGATTTTGAGATTTTTTTGGTTTCAAGATTTAGTTACTAGACGTCTTCCATTTAGACCTGTTTTCTCCTTCTATTTTCTTTTTTAACCTGCAGAGTTAAATAGAACAGTAAAGACTTATTGAATATGAAATAGGTTTTCTAAAATTATCTTTTCTTATACAGATAATTAGAAAATATTAAGTTTGTTTTCTATTTAAACTTAATTTGAAATAAATTATACATAAACAGGATATTAGTATTTTTTCTAGAGATTAGCTAATTATTTCTTCTCATATTAAAAATAGAAGACATGTTTATTTAGATTATAAAATTACTTATTAGCAATATAAACTGTGGCTACTATCATAAAGATAACTTTTATAAATATGATTCTAATTATTTCCCTCAGCACAGAACACAAAAATAAATTCCTTATTATAAAAGGAAGAAGTATTATGTTAGAACTATAATGTTCCTGTTGCCAATAATAATAATAATAATAATAATTAATCTTAACTGTCATGATGAAACTCAAGTAATGTTCTCTAAAATTTGTGTCCCATATAAATCCCACAATTAAAGTTCTTACTTTTGGGGCATCTGGGTGGCTTAGTCAGTTAAGTGACCAACTCTTGGCCTCAGTTCAGGTCATGATCTTGGAGTTGTGTTGTGAGATTGAGCCCCAGGGGGAGCTCTGTGCTCAGCACAGAGTCTGCTTAAGATTTTCTCTCCCTCTCCTTCTGCACCTCCCCAGCCTTCATATGTGCTCTCTAAAATAAACTATTTTAAAAAATATATATAGCACTTACCTTTCAGCATCATTTAAATAATAGTCATAAAATCAAAAATGAATCAATTATATGTAAAATTCTAACTAAAATAATATCATTTAATAATTGTGTTATCTGCTTCATAAGACTGTTACAATATTAAAATGAAGTCATCAATGGATATTGTTATTATTCTTGCTACTAAAGAAGGATCATTGAATGTTTCTCAGAATGGGGCAAAAATCACAACATGTGTGCCATTGATGTAATAAGAAAATAAGGATAAAATTAGAAAACAAAATATTGATATACTGTTGATTAACATTTCTGATCTCATTTCATTACACAGGGTTTATTGTACCTTATAATCAGAATCTTACCTACTTTGTTCATTCAATTAGTGGCTATAATGAAGCCGGAACTCTACTAAGAACTGGAAATACTTAGGAGGTGTTTTTCAATGAAGGCTGGAAGATAATTAGTATGAGTATGTTCTATTGGAGCTCCTGTCAAATAGTGGGGACAAGCATTAGTGAAATATTCAGACAAACAACTCTATCGCTGTTAATTGTGAAAATGACGACGGTGGAGATGTACATTGCTCTTTAAGAATAAATAACATAGTGCTGTGACTCAAGCTTGATGTCCAGAATGACATTTAAAATAAAATCTGAAATATTTATCATTAAGAGTTCTGCAGGCCAATAAAAAAAAGATGGAAGGAAAGAAAAGGTGTTGTCGGCAGTGATGAAGAGACTGGATGAGTGAAGGAGAATTGTGGCACATTGGTGTAATGGAGAAAAATAATAATAATAATAATATGTTACCTGCTATTTGGGAACTTACATTAGTAAGGTTACTACCTGTGAAAGACTATCAATGAATGTGAAACAAAACAAACCCATACAACATTCAGGTTTGAATTATATTCATGGTTCACACACTCTGATAATAACAAATCAAAGCAAAAATTTATAAACCTGTGACGCTAGTCCTGGGTTTATCATTTTTTTTGTATTTATAAAATTTGTATACAGGTACTTGACATTACGTTGAGTGTTTCTCAAAGTGGAATCCCAGGACCATAGGAAAAACAATCATCAGAGAAACATTAAAATGTGTTTTCCCGAACTTCTGGATGTCTTGTTCAGACAAACTAGATGAAGGTCTCTGAAGTGACAGCCATGCATTTGCACTTTATTAAACTTCCCTGATTGTATTTATGCACGCTAAAATTTTGAGAATCACAAATGTAGACGCAGGGGTACACCTTTACTGTTCCCATGTCCCTGCCAAGTTCAATAATTTTGACTTTCTTTGCCACTTGCAGAAAGCTTGCATAAGCACTCTAGAATTCTCCATGACCTTTACTTTCTTCTTTCTATTGGAGGAAGTATACCTTAGCCAATTGGTAAAACTAAGGGAAGTCTGACATGCATTGAGTCCATTGACAAAAGGCAGAATCATGACATTAAAATGAAGTAGACATAGAAATGTCTTTCTCATTTTCCTTTCTCTTGAATTATCATTATCTTAAGCAGAACAGTTTTTCTCCTCCTCTTCAGCTATCACTTGATAAACTCACCGAGGTGGAAATCTATCTCCATGGAAAAGTTCACAGTCTCAGGTGAAAGGGTATTTAAATTCATTTTGGAGGCAGAGATAGGAGGCAATGCCACATCTAATCTAAGTTCATCAGAAATTTGTGTATTAGGTAAGAAAGCTGTTACTTTTATTTCATTTGTCAACTTGCAACTTGGTCAGAGGCCAAACTTCCAACACATTGAAAGTCAAGTAAACATCTCTATAACTTCTAGGGATTTTACCTTCAAAAAATGACAAATATATGATTCTTTTTTTAAAGTCTATGAATATACTTAATCAAAATTTATTTGTTCGAGTTAACACAAAGACATAAGATCCTTAATATTAACCCTTAGCACAATTAAAGTATCAGGGACCCCTCCACACATGTATTATGTTATGCCATGTCTTTAACAATATTGAAAATGGAAGGGAGGGAGATCATTAATGCAATAATTCAAAACAATTTCTCATAAGTGAAAGCCATGGATTTCCAGACTAAAGTGCCAGAGAGTGCTAGAGAAAAAGCAGCTTGGCTTAAAGTCCATGATTTGAAACTTTAGATCACTGAGGTAAGGGGGAGGATTCTGCAAGCTTCTGGAGGGCTGGGGAAAACACTCACATACAAAGGATGAAGAATCAGAATGCTTTGACTTTTCAACAACTCTGGAGCTAGAAGGTAATGGAGGTAATGCCTTTAATATCCTGGAAAGATGATTAGCAACCTAAAACTCTATGTGAGCCAAAACTATTCAATCAACTGTGAAGACAAATTGAACAATGCAGGGTTTCGCATTGTTTATCTCCCATAAATCCTTTCTGGTAAGCTTCTGAAGAATGTTTTCTACCAAATCAATGGGGCAAAATGATACATGGCAAGACTCGAGTACAGAAAGCAGAAGTACTGAGCAGGTATAGAGAGGATACTGGCGAAGGGAAATGGAAGAATTTTAACAGTGGACCAGATGGGCAGGGCGATTAGTCTAGATAAAAGATCTCCAAGATGGATGTCTCCAAAAAAAGGAAAATGAACTAGCAAGTCACTCATATGATGACTTTCTGGAAAATAGTACTGAAAAGTCTTGCTTGGTATAGAAAGAATTAGGAAAGAAGTACCAGGAATAAATTGAGCAGAGGAAAACAAAGCAATTATTAAATTAAAAAATAGCATAATCACAATACATTACACATAATCACATAATCACAATACATTACAACCCTCATCTGTGAATAACATTTTCATGAGTGTAAGTGATAACACCAAATATCAGTGTATTAAAATTTTCAGGGATGGGAGAGGAGAACAAGATAGGATGGTAAGTGAGAGAGTTAAATCATCACATTATAATGAGAAAACAATAATATCTAAAACTGATAAATCAGACATAAGTATATCAAGTATTTAAAAATGCAATGATGTATAAGGGCCAGAATATGGAGTTCAAGTTTTCAAGTGGTTGATCCGAGGATGGATGAAGGACGAAGTAGGGAAAGTTCTTGCAGGTAACTATGATATAGGTGTTTTGGTACCATTTACAATATTAAACTATGTTCTTTTGGAAAAAAAGTTTTCATAAAAATAATTTTGAGGGTTTAACTAATATTGCAATAATGTAAATATAAAATACTTAACATTGATAATAATCTCATAATAAATGAGGGAGAAAGAAAGAAAGAGTGAATGAGGGTGTCAAGATTTGATGAGAATATGGGGAAAGATTGGTTAGGATAGGAAATGTTGGGGAAGACAATTTAACCAAGTAACTCAGGAATCCACAAGATGTACTTTTGTGAACTACAGAAACTTTGCTTTTCTCTCTTGACCTAAGAGAATAAATGGACAGCTATGCAAAAGTGAAGATAGTCATTGTTTCATTGTTTATGCCTGTAATTATAGCCTAAGAATTGACTACAAGCTCCCGGAAGATAGGGACTTTAAAAAATTCCTAATTGTATGGGGCACCTAGGTGGTTCAGTTGTTTAAGCGTCTGCCTTCGGCTCAGATCGTGATCCCAGGGGCCTGGGATGAAGTCTTGAATCGAGCTCCACATCGTACTCCCTGCTCGGTGGGGAGTCTGCTTCTTTCTCTTCCTCTACTCCCTCTGGCTCATGCTTTCTCTCTCTCACACACTCTCTCTTTCAAATAAATAAAATCTTTTTAAAAATGCCTAAATGTATCAACAATATCTTATGATATTGTATTAACGTAGTATATGCTTAATGAATATTTTATTAAAATAATATAACAATAATATGTGGAAGTTATTTTATGATGTAGAATTAAGTTTATGGGTCTGGAGATGTATTTGCTATGTATTGAGAAAAGACTAGAGCGTGATATAGGGTAGAATTTGACTTCAATAAGATTGCAAATATTTGTGTGCATAGAAAAGGAAGGGAATCAAATACATTATGTCATTTTATGTATTCCTATTTTGCTTATCTTTATTTCCTGAACTTTTTCTAAGGACATGTATTATATATGCAATGAAAAATAAAAACCAACTCATGTTTAATTCATGAGATAACCATTACAAGTCCAGGTATTTTAGGAATGACAATGATATACTTTACTCTCTTCCCATAATGCCTTTATAAAGCAGATTCCAAGTTGATTTAGTGAGTGTAACACCTTGACTACTGTTCAAACACCTCACCCTCCTAGAGACTGGAAGCAATTGCTCTGGTAGGCAATATTATTGGCTTACAACAACTTCACAATTTACAAACTGACTATCAACTACTAGGGGCGAGGTTTATAAAACATAAATGAATGTCAATAGTCATCTTCTGGGCAACAGAGGAAGAAGAGCACTTTTCTGACTAAACCCTCCTCTACCATCTCATAACTGGCTACTGCTGCACTGGGTCTTCGTGACCTGTGAATTCAAGCATCTAAGATACTCAAAATTCTTCTGAGAAAGACAGTCCCGAGTGTGATTTAAGAGTTAGGACCTAACTCCCTGGTTTAGAATTCTAGCTCTGCTGCTTACTAGCTATGTGTTGACTTGGGCCAATTTGTATGAATTCACTGAGACTCAGTCTTTCACAAGTATGAGGCCAACTGGATTACTACTCTTCAGAGTTCTTATTAGTTATCACATAACTTAAAACATATAAATTATTACCAAAAGTACTTAGCAAATCTCTTTCTTTATGCATTGACTAATTATTCTAATTATATTTGCCCATATATATGAATATATATTTATATTAGCATTTACTGATATATATTATGGATGTGTATTTTAAATATATGTGTGTAATTTTAATATAAATAGCATTTACTATTTCTAACCACATTGGATATTAAGGGTTAACCAGGGGGTTCCTATCCTGATTTGGGCAATGTGCAATGATCTAGGACGGATACTAATGTCTTATGAGGGCAGGAGAACAAATATTAATGTCTAACAAAACCAAAAATTTTTTTTTGAAACAAGAAGAATTATTCACGAAAGAAAATAAGAGCACTAAGATGGTTGAGGGAGAAAGGGCAGGTACCAAGTAGTCCAAAAGGCCAGAGGGAGAATGTCTTGGAATTTGTATGAGGAAGTTGAAAATGGCAAAAAGAAAGAATTTAAAGGAAGGATATTGACAGTGTCAGAGATCGTAAACAAAATTTTAAAGTTATTTTGACTTCTATTTTATTGAAAAACCAAAAATTGGAGATACATTTTTTTCTGGGACTATTTCTCTGAATTGCCACCACACACAGGCTGAGTTATGTGGGTTACACAGACCTTCAGGCAGAGATTACATTTCTGGTAATGAAGTACCAAGCTGAGAATTTCCTTCTTCTGAGACGTGTGTCCTGCTTCTAACCCAACAAATCAATAGAAACAACTGGCAGTAGGGACAGTATGTTTCTTCACAGTATGAGGTTCCGTATGTTTGTTTTTGAGTCTGCTTTCAGCCTTCCACATTCTCTGTGTTTTTGGATGGTTAATTTTTTCCCCCATCCCCATGGCCTCAGTTTCAAAGAGCCATTGAAAGAAGGAATGGGAATGTCAGCCAGAACAGTTGTGCTCACTAAGCATTCCACCTAGCAGGCTGACATGAAATTACCATTTTGTAATATGGATCTGGGCAAGCATTACGCCTGCAGCTTTTTAACTTGTTGATACTGCTTTTTATTTTTAAAAAATCACTTAGTTGCCCTTTTTTCCCCCTGATTTCTCACCAGAAAATAATTTCCTTTATCTTGAATAGCGACCATTATGGCTTCTGTTCTGTTTCCTCTGACATCACCTATAACATTTCTTAATGTCATCATACTAACTAAATTACATATTTTGAGGGATGCCTGGGTGGCTCAGTTGCTTTAGCATCTGCCTTGGGCTCAGGTCATGATCCCAGGGTCCTGGGATCAAGCCCCTCATTGGGCTCATTGCTCAGAAGGGAGCTTACTTCTCCCTCTGACTCCCATGCTCCCTGCTTGCCCTCTTTCTCTCTCTCTCTCTGGCAAATTAATTAATTAATTAATTAATTACATATTTTGGGGACGATTGAGGCCCAGCTATTATCAATATTCTATTCACTGTTCTGAAACCAAAGATAGGAATTCTTTGAGGCAACTTGCAACTGGAGAATTATAAATATTACTAGGGTTTCCTGAAAGGAGCATGGCAATTAGAATCAAAGTACTGAAGTTTATAGGAAAGTTGTTTAGACTCTCTAAGCCAATTGATTTAGTTACTGTTGGAGTAAGGAGAAAGCCATAGTTAATTTTCAGGGAGGTTGTGAAGGGGATTCAATGAAAAATGTGTTCTGTGGTGTCCATTATAGTGGCAGAGTCCGTTGTCACTCTACCTACATCTGCTTGGCACTCAACATAGCTATGTAGATTGACTCAATGACTTTCAACTACAAACACCTACAACTCTGCCTGGAAGATTCCTATGACCATCAGAGTCTTTGGAGAGGTTCTCAGTAATTAAGTAGAAAGAGTGATCCTACTTAGCTCTATGCTTGGCCACCCCAGTGCAAACACAATGGATCCATGAATGGAAAAACCATGGTGGAAGGGACCAAGACTATGCAAGAGCCAACTGCATGGGCTACCTCTCACCAGGCTGACTTAGCTACCACTACTATTAAATGTATGACCTGTCAGTAGCAGCACAGACTGACATGAAGTCTTGGTAAAGTACCATTCCTTGAGGAGTCAAGCCAGCCCCTGGGGGGGCAAGTCACTTTTATTGAATTTCTTCACTTAACTGGGGAGGACGGCAGCAGCAATTCCTATTTAGTGAGACTTATCATCTTCCATGTATGAGTTTACCACCACTATTCACAGTCTCTCAGCCAGCATTACTACTTGAGTGTTCACAGAGTGCTTAATTTACCATAACAGGGATCCTGTGTAACATTGCCTTGAACAAGGGGCCAACTTTAGAGTGGAGGATGTGCGACAGTGTTCAACCACAGAATCTACTGGTGTTTTGAGTACAGGCATCATCCAGAAGCAACTGGCATGATAGGAAGTTAAACGACTTCTTAAATGTACAACTATAAGGACCGGATGGGGAAGAAGGACACTGTAGCTGGGACACTGTTTTTCAATATATGATATATATTTTGAATGAGTAACAATTATGCAGTGCCATAGTCCTAATAGTTAGAATAGTTGGATCTAATACCAAGGACTGGAAATATAAGTGGTCCCTTTGAATTAATACGGGTTCCTCCAGATATTAAAACTGAGGAAGGATCCAAAGTAAGTAATTTACTGTAGAGGTAAAGGGCTCACTAGTAAGCATGTAAGAAAGTGAGATAGAGAAGGAAGGGAGCCAAAAAAATACTGCTATATTATAGGTTGAACTTTGGGCTTACATCTTGTAGAGCTACCATCAGGAAGCAAGAGACCTTGAATTTTCATAGATTGTTCCAGTCAGTAACTTGTTGACAATAGCTCAGGGGAGCTTTAATTAATACTCTGGCATTCAGGGAAAGAAACAAAGATGCTGACAACTGTAAGTTAGGCTAAGTATTCAGGGTGACTATAGGTCAGACATAAATTGCATCATCATACCTCACTCCCAGTTGTCCACTTAGGCAATTTATGGTTCCTATTTGTTCACATTTAGGATCTGCCAGATTAAAGATTCTGGTTTCTAGTAAGGGAAACGTCTATCAGATGATGCAATAAGATTTCCACTTAACCTAATGCGACGGCCATCTTGTCACTCATGGTTCTTTTTGCCAGGAGATCTTGAGTTTAAAAGGGAGTTATTATACTGGCAGTGACAACTGATCCTGTTTTTCAGAAGTGGGATAACCTCTAAATAGTAGTAGGGAAAAGTATGTCTAGAACTCAGGAAAGTCACTAGGGTAGCTCTTGGTGCTTCCATGCCTGGTAATAACCATGAATGAACAAAGTCAGAGCAATGACCACTTGACAAGGACAACCAGGTGCTCAGATCCCTCAGTGATTTCCCCATGAGGTAAGGCAGCAAAAGTGATGCCTGAGGTTGACTGGGATCTAGAATGGCTGGTAGACGAGTCAAGAAATATGATTATGGCCTTGGCTCCAGCTGAGGGAGTCAGGAGTGTCCTTGGTTATATATTGGTTTTGTTGTTGCTTGCTGTTGTTGTTTTATAGGTAGATGACAGAGAGAGAGAGAAATATAGGAAACTATGGTGTAAGTACTAAACTATGTGCTATAGATATGTATTGATATAGGTTACAAAAGGAAAATGTTAATGTGGTTGGAATAATCCAAGTTTTATATTATTAATATAGGAGATATTATTCAGATAAAACTTTAAATAGAACCATTAACATATTAGCTGTTATATTAATTGGGTAGTATCAAAACTTTACATATGCATATTTAACAAATATAATTATACATGATCTGCTACCTGAAAAAGGGGAAGAGATTTCCACTGGGTGTGTAAGTAAAGAGATTATTCTAAGCTAGAAAAAAAACCCCAAAATCATGTTTTTCTCTTCTACCACTACCTTACTGTTAATAATCTTCATTGTTATAAAATATCTTAACTTCAAATTTTCGCCTCTGAAATTATTATAGAATTCTTAATAATCAAGCATAATATGTGTTGACCTTTTCATAATAGATCAGTGTTTAAGACATATTCTCTTATGAAATAGGTCACTTTAAAAGATTTTGCAGCTTTAAAGTCTCCCTTCTTATGAATTCTTCATACCTGATTTACTTGCTAATTTCCTCCCTCCATAGGGAACCAATATTCATTTATATAGAACTTGACACAGCCATCTGGCAAAATAACTAAATCAAGAATCACCTCTGGAAATACTTTTGACAAGAATTATTTCCTAGAATGTTGTTGTAATGTTATTCAATTTTCCCCCATACGTTTGGTATATGGCATTGTGATACTAAATTTCAAAACATTGGTGACACACTCTCTCTCACTTTCTGTCTAATGTAAGATAAAGAATAGCTTAAAAAATTTTTACATTAAGGTTTTAATGTCCAATTTATAATTTCACATATTCAAGGATGATAAAGTAAAGGGCAAGTAAATGAGATTCATAAAACTCAGTTTGGTTACCTCATTTTGGGTTTGTGATATATTTTTCCTTGGTTTTTTTTAAAAGCTGCCTCATAATTTTGAAAACAGGTGTCACATAAATTATACATATCTTAATATTTAATATGTACATGATTTTATGATAAGAGATATTTCAATAAATTAGATGTCAGCCAGCTAGCATGTGCTGAGGATATACTGGGTATGGAATCCCTTATTATGGGATGTGCTAGATGAAAGAGAAGAGATTAATTCCTTCAAGAAACTAGACATGCAAAGATAAAATCTACTATCTTTGCCTTCAAGGAGCACAGTGTCTAGTAAGAATGGTAGATAACTAAATAATACCCATAAAAAAAACTGTAAAAGGAAATATGTACAAATGGCTATGTTGATCCAGAGTACAGTTATGGCTCCCTCTGAATGGGTGCGGGAAGATAGTTTAAGAAGAGATGAAACTTGTAGCGAGTCTTCTAGGACTACAAATTGGCCAGAAAAGATATGGAAGAATGATATTCAACGTTGAGGACTTGCAGGGCAAAGACGAATTTGCAAGCTAGAAGGCATATTTCAATTATGAGACGTCCTCTGATAGGACTGGAATATATGGGTGCCTGTGAGGGGATTAGTGGAAATGAGTTTGAGCAGGCAGGCAGTAGTGTGATTTCTTTGGAAGATTCCTTCATTATCTTTAAAAAAAATTATATGGTATTTTGATTCTTTTATCTAAAATTACCATTTTGTTTTCACATAAAACTGGTTTCCATACAAATAGTTGATTCAAATAGGAGATCCCAGAGGACTACCAAGATCCTTTTACCATTTCAGCCATATCCATCATAGTTCCATATGCTTCTGAGAATCTGAGAAGCAGAAAAATATGATAGGGGCACTTGGGTGGCTCAGTGGGTTAAAGCCTCTGCCTTCGACTCAGGTCATGATCTCAGGGTCCTGGGATCAAGCCCCACATCGGGCTCTCTGGTCAGCGGGGAGCCTGCTTCCTCCTCTCTCTCTGCCTGGCTCTCTGCCTACTTGTGATCTCTGTCTGTCAAATAAATAAATAAAATTTTTAAAAAATAGTTCATAAAAAATAAAATATGATAAAAGTTTCAAAATAAATGAGAACACCTAAGATTTATTTGAGTTACACAAATGAAGTATGTTATAATTACTGGTTAGTACTAGAAAATCTACTACTGAGCCTTTCTGGCTACATCTACAGACTTCAGAGAATTCCTTTTAGCTGAGTATCATGTAAACTCAACTTCAGTTCTTGGGCATTGCTTCAGTAACTCCAAATTTGTTTCAGCCATGTACTTACATCATGGAAAGGTATTTATATTCTAATGGAAAAATGTATATATTATGCCAAAAGAATAAAATTTCTGAAATAATGTTGGTCACAATATAATGCAATTCATATTCTTTCCATTGTCAAAATACCAAAGTATACTGCTAACAGAGAAAGAATAAAAGTACATTCTGTCTTCAGAATAAAGTCAGGAGCTGAACAATTTTTGTTGTTGCTGTTGAGCAATGAATAATAGGTCTTTGAGAACATTTATTTTACTGAAAAAAATAGAAAAGTTTCATTTTTCATTTTCAATGAAAAACTAAAATGTTTGTGAAAAGGCATTAGGCTAGGAATTCAGATATCTACCTGTTTTCTTCCACAAGCTAGTATCATACAATTGGATTTTGAGACTGAAATAATCACTCTTTTGTATTTCCTCAGCTGGTTCAAAGTGTTGATCTTATGGTACTTCATATCTCTTAAAACAGTAAAAAACCATATTCTCGAAGTTTATTTTCAAGCATAGATGAACATTCTTGATATAAATTTGGGGAATTGATTATATATATAAGACATCTAGGTCTTCAGATGAAATTTTATATTTAAATATTTCCCTTATTTTTCTTATAGGAAAAAATATACTAAACAATAATTATATTAAGATTTTTAAAATGACATTAAAGACAGTTCCTGACATTCTGTATGTGAGAATAAAAATGCATTGTTTTATTAAATTCCAGAAATATTAGTGCCCGAATGGCGATTCTTAGAAAAATTAAAAACCGAAAAAGAACCAGAAGATACTCTCTGAGGGACTCTGATTCTCCTGAGTTCACTTTCAAATCCAGATGATTGATGGAATCCACCAGAAAGTCTGTCCAACAAAGAGATGTCAGGACAACAATATTATGTCTCAAAAATTTTTTATGACAACATAAAATTTAGAGTTATGTCATAAAATGTGAATTATAAATTGGTGTTATGGACGACTACAATAATTAATTAAGTAGTTGTTTTCTTTGTCATACTGACACTTATTAATCTTTTGATTTTCGGCTTATTAGATTAAACTTAAATCAGTATTATCAAACTTGTATCTGGTCCAGATGCCTAATTCCAATGTACATGGAGGAGAAATTAGTGATTTAATACATTCGCTTACATTTTGTACTACTTACCAAAAAAATGTAGTGTTCGTATTGGTCTTTATGATTCAAGCTGTGATAATCCATGTAGCATAATATCCCTCATGAAAATGCAGGGACTAGAATTTATACTTTTCAAGGAAAATAAGCTGGCTTTTATATTCTTTACTCGGTACTAAAAAACTGGAGCTGGGTAGGGAAACTGAGCCCAATTCTCATTTTGTAGCTAAGCACATCAGTGTGAATCTTTCTAGAGTCACTCAATTAGTCATAGCAAACTTCCCTATGGCCTTGCTGTTGGCCAGGGGCTGTGCTCAGCACAATACAAAGCCAAATTAGACAAGGGGCTTACTCTGTAATCAAAGCTTACTTCAACTCATCAACCCTCAGTTTCCTAATCTGTCATATGAGCTATTATTTTTAACCCCTTCCCTAGTAATAAGGTTGTTAGCAATCTTCACAATATTAAAGGTGGTTAAATTAGATGTATCCACCTATGGGAGCAGACGTTCATATACACATGAATACACACACACTCAACATAACTTCCTCCTCCCAATTTTTGAATTCTACAAAATGATTTTATCTGTGTCCTTAGTTAAATAATATTTGTCACATGTGATTGAAAAGAAAAAAAAAATGGATTTATTCATAGTATCACAGAATTTAACTATAAATTCAGATGAGGTAGATTCACAGGGGTTGGGTAGTCACCGTTGCTATTTCTTGCTTAGAGGTAGATAAATGTGTTTGATGTCTGAAATCAGGAATGTGGGGTTTTTTTGTTTGTTTGTTTTTTCCTGAGGAGCACCTACTACTGCATTGAAACTGGGCCCCTACCTCCTCTGATAAAAAAGGCAGATGCTTAATTCCTTGTCAATTCACAATACCCAGGTTTGTTCAATATAGACCTAGTCGTCAGTGGGACTTTAGAAGTGGATTTATGGTTAAAAGTGTATGGCAAACTTTGGGCGGAGGTGGGTAGGGAGTGGGTGGTTGGGTTATGGACAATGGGGAAGGGATGTGCTATCGTGAGTGCTGTGAAGTGTGTAAACCTGGCGATTCACAGACCTGTACCCCTGGGGCTAATAATACATTATATGTTAATAATTAAAAAAAAAAGCGTATGGCAAACTGAAAAGAAACAGAGTAAATCATTATGACCTTGTGAAAAAAATAATTTATACTTATGGATAAGAAGAAAACTACCAGTGTATGGGGCACATTGACAGACAGCTCTTTGAGTCATCCTGTTGACTACTAATAGTTCGTCAGAGTCTTCCAAGTGTAACCCGAATAAAAGAATGAATGTATGAGCACTTATGAGGACAGAATTTTGAAACTTTCACATCTGAGATGTTTCCTGTAGCCCAGGTCACCATCAATAGCCAACAAAATAGATCCATATGTATATCATGGTTTCTTTTTTTCCTTTTTTCTCACAATAGTAATATAAAACTTTATCTAATGTACAGCATGGTTACTATAGTTAATAATACTGTATTGTGTACTTCAAATTTGCTAAAAGAGATCTCGCTGTACATGCCAAAAATTGGTAACCATATGAGGGGAATGGATGTGTTAATCAGCTTGACTGCATTCTTCATTTCATAATGTGTGTGTTTATATGTATCAAATCACCACATTGCACACCTCACATATATACAGTTTTACTTGTCAATTATACTTCAATAAAACTGAAAAAATAAAAATAAAACTAATAGAAGAAAACACCTATATAATATAGCATAAGCACTTATAGGAATGTCTGGTATTATATGTAACCTAGAGGATGATCATTCTCTCCACTCTTACTCCCCACTATGACTCCAATTTTCTCTTTTCAGAATACTTTGGAGGCTACTGTTTTTAAAAACTTTATCATTGGGGTGCCTGGGTGGCTCAGTGGGTTAAGCCTCTGCCTTCGGCTCAGGTCATGATCTCGGGGTCCTGGGATTGAGTCTCGCATCAGGCTCTCTGCTCAGCGGAGAACCTGCTTCCTCCTCTATCTCTCTCTCTGCCTGCCTCTCTGCCTGCTTGTGATCTCTTTCTGTGAAATAAATAAATAAAATCTTAAAAAAAAAAAACTTTATCATTTTTGCCAATTTCCATGCTTGTCATCTTATTTTTTTTTGTGAGTGATAATCTACCACTGGGTGTGGTGACCCCACAAGTTATTTTCCAAATATCATACAAAATATATCTATCTCAAATCTATCATTATAATCTGGCCCTATCCTCAGCATTGGATCCAGACTTTCAACTTCATCATGCCACAATGATGTCCAAGCAGCTTCTTCAAATTGTGTCCAGAAATGAACTCGATATCTTTACCTCATCACCCAAGATCTTTCTTTTGTTGTTATTGTTATTGTTGTTGTTGTTTTAACTCACTTAATGACATAAGTTTGGTGTAAGTGACCCATAACAGTATTTACAGGAACACTTCAATAACTATGCATTTAATCCTGAAATATTAGACTCTCTAATTTAGAATTTTTCCTGGTCTACATATCATCTTTACTAATTTTGCTTAAGTTATTTGCCTGAAATACAATTTAGATCATATATTACAACTAAGTTCTACTATCCTGGAATACTTGGTTAGGTTCTTCAATATATCTATGTACTTGGTTAAAAATTGGTCGGTCCTATCTCCACAAATTAATCTTTCTACTTTCTTTTTTTTTTTTATAACTTTTTTTTTAAAGATTTTATTTATTTATTTGTCAGAGAGAGAGAGAGAGAGCGAGCACAGGCAGACAGTGTGGCAGGCAGAGTCAGAGGGAGAAGCAGGCTCCCTGCGGAGCAAGGAGCCCGACGTGGGACTCGATCCCAGGACACTGGGATCATGACCTGAGCCGAAGGCAGCTGCCCAACCAACCGAGCCACCCAGGCGTCCCAATCTTTCTACTTTCTTTAGAAATTTTTAGTGTTAAAGAAAAAGTCAAATCTTGATGCTTCAGATTCTGTCCCAAAAGAAAGAAAGAAAAGGAATTTAAAATTAACATTTTGGATCTCTTTCTTTGACTACTGAGTATGAAATGACCCATTAATAAAACCACAATGATTTCATCAGAATAAATAAAAAAGGAATTGAAAGAGTATGTATTAAAGGAAGATTTCCTCTTTACTCTCAGAAAATAATCTTTTGTATATCTTTCTGGGGAAAGTCAAACTCACAAAATTATCCCATAGGAATGGTTTGTTATTACTAGACTTTGAAGATATTGCCCCAGATGAGTCAATGAATGAATATCTTCTAATTTCAATTTTGAATAGACTTCACACTCATAACATACTCAGCACTTTTAAAAACGCTCTATTTATGAAAGATGTATTTATAGGCAATGTAAGAGAATCCATCTTCTCTTTATTTTAATTAAGGAAGCCAAGTAGAGATTAATTAAATCTGATTTGCATGACATGTTACTTGCTACATCTTGAACAAGGCACATAAACAAAATGTGGTCTTGAAAAAGGACCAAATTGCCCCTTTCTTAAATAAAGTTAAGAGACTGAAGTGTGGTAGTAGTCAAGCCCTTTAACACTTTAATGACAAAACTGATCTTATCCTTTTAAGACAATTCATTAGAGTTTGGAACTGATATCACATTTGGTCTGGTCAGGGCTTCTGTTCACTCTTCCATAAGAAAACATCTGCTACTGCCAATGGCCAGTTTCAGATATTTCTTGCCCATTTCTCTTTCCTAACAGGCCATTAGTCACTTCAGAAATGGTTCTTTCTTTTCCCCAGAAATAGCCTCTCCTCTCATTACCAGGTTAATATGTGCTCAGTATTTATAGGGAGAGTTCCTCTAGAAATACCTTGTATGGTGGTTGGAAATAGACCAGCACTCAAGGACTAATGGAAAATCTAATAGGAATCCTCCCTCCCTGGAGGAATCTAGTATTATGGTAATACAATATAATGAAATAAGCTTGTTTTCTTAAACATATAATATATTACCTGATCTGAGGATGAGACCAAACATATTGAGTGAAAACCTAGTGGCAAAATCTCTATTGTCCACCAGTGGTCTTAAGGGCATCCTCCAAACCTAGAAATGCACACTAAGGGAATAACCTTATTGGAAGGGGAGCAAAAGACTCCTTGATTGTAGCCTCATGCTTTGAGGGAGCTTTCAGCACATCTTGAACATCAACTTAACTGTGAAGCCTGGTCGGCCAGGAAGTGACAACACATCTGAACCCTTTGGGGCCAGGGAAGACTTTTCTTTCCCCCTCCTAATGGTCATTAGTGTTTCATTCCTGACCTATTTCCAGTCCCACACTCTGCCCTAAGAGAGTGAAATTCCCAACGTGACTGATGAGTGCAAGAAGCCGCCCCGCCGGTATAACTCAGCCCTCCTGTATTTTCTTTCCCTGGAAGTGAGCTATCAAGGAGCACACACTCTCCTGCTCCTCCAGAGTAAATCAATCTATCTAATTTAGGGCTTTACCTTGGGGAAACTCACTTGCTCAGATATATAAATAACATTCTCCTATGCAAACTTTTATCAATCAAAAAGAAAATATTTTCCACCATCTGTCTTATTTCTCAGTTGGTTCAGAACTGTGTCAAGTAAGATAAACACTACATTTGGGGGGTTCTTAAATTCAAGTTTCTTAATACCTTAAAAATTCTCCCTAGTACTAACGATAAAACATACACTAGGCATTAAACGAGCTAATGCATGTGAAGTGCTTTGTACAGGCATACATGTTTTATTGGGTTTCACAGATAGTGCATATTTTACAAATTAAAGTTTTGTGGCAACCTCAGGGCACCTGGGTGCCTCAGTGGGTTAAACCCTCTGCCTTTGGCTTAGGTCATGGTCCCAGGGTCCTGGGATTGAGCCCCATATTGGGCTCTCTGCTCAGCAGGGAGCCTGCTTCTCCCCTACCCCCCATCTGCCTCTCTGCCTACTAGTGATCTCTTTCTGTCAAATAAATAAATAAAATCTTAAAAAAAAAAAGTTTTGTGGCAACCTTGCATCAAGCAAGTCTATCCATGCCATTCTACCGACAGCTTTTGCTCACATAGTAACTGCGTCACATGTTGGTAATTCTTAAAATATTTTGAACTTTTTCACTAGGATGATATTTGCTATGGTGATCTGTGATCGGTGATTATGACTTGCTGAAAATTCAGATGATGGTTAGCATATCCTGTAAGCAATAGAAGAAATGAGGAAACAATCTAAGAAATCTATTGTCAAAAACTATCAACTATTTTCTTCGAGTAGATTTTCACAGAGAGCCCACAGTTTTAAACTTTAAGTTTAAAGACCCTATGGCTTTGCAACTTTCACGAACTTGTTGTTGAACACTGAAAGTTGCTAATGATTCTGAAGGTGGAATTATCTACTATTGCTATTAACTTTCTCAGCAACCTTTAACAAATAATGTCACAGAGTCTGTATAGAATGGAAATGATTGACAGTTCCCCTTATGAGTAATGATCTCCTACTGGAACACTGGATTTGGAAATAGCTGATAGTAGTATCTTCCTAGGCTGAATGTCTTAATATACTTTTTTGAACACTTCCAAATGCTTCTCAAACCAAGGCATGGTACAGCCAAAGCCTGTGTCCTAAGTGAGGTCATGAAGTCTCTTTCTGCCATTCACTAAGATAATCTTCCCTTGTTCAGCCTAGTAGAAACCAGTTATAAAAGTTATAAAACTGCTCCTGAGAGCAATCACACCAGGACTATAAATTTGTTTTCCATAATGAAAAAAGTCTTCTTTCTGAATGAGTCACAACATTTAAAGATCCTCCCGCTATGAAATACAATAAATCTTTTTATGTTTGGAATGCAGAAGGTCACAGGCTTTCACATTCAAAATCTCCTCAAAGAAGAGGGTGATGAGCTGGAAGCCTGGCTTATTTTTCTCACCATTTTCTGTAGGCACAGAATGGAAATCTGTGCTCCCCAGTGCCAATTCCAGGGGTCCTCTTCTGACACAGTGGTGCTTTGGTGAAATCAGAATTCTGAAAATACTTGCTTGCTTCTAGCTTCATCTCAGTGCTCTGCCACCACATGCAGATTGTACAAATAATTCTGGAATGGCTTTTGGAAAAGCTCTGACAAGGCTTCTAGCTACATGTGTAAACCAGGCAATCGTATTGTACCCCTGCTTCCCAAACAGACCCAATTTTTACCCATTCCTATCCATCAACTAGACTGCTTTTTTGTTTTGTTTCGTTTTGTTTTGTTTTAGAACTTAAAACACAAGACTGTTTCGTTCCTTGTTCATAAATCATTTGTTTGTTGGAAGGGCTCATTTGTTACAACCCAGAGCTACAATGTAAATTGTGTCTAGATTTAAGAAAGCTAATTAGTTGGTCCAGAGCCCTGGGTAATACAAATTGAGAGAACATGAACTATTAATGGGGAAGACCTTAACACAAAGAAGAGGAAAACTGATTCCATCCTTGGAAAGGAATCAATGTGGACCTTTGAATTCTTCCTGGAGGTGTGTATCAATGTTAAAATTCTGGGTTTTTTTGTTTGTTTGTTTGTTTTGTTTTGTTTTGTTTTATGAAAAATGCCAAAGAGTGAGCCTTAATTAACTTACAGAATAAATTAGATGAACGTTTTATATTGGCCATTCTTACTTTGTTTTACAGTGGGCTGCTTTGTGCTACAAAATGGTGTCATTCTATAGAAATCTTTTTCGGTTGTCTTCAAATTTGAAAGCTGGGCATCTGTCTAGCTGATATTTGTACTCTCTGTATTGTCTGCTCAATCTTATTGTAGGTTCTCTGCTCAATCTTTTGCCTCATGGCTTTTCTTACCTTCCACAAGTTTCTTATATTTCTAGTTGTTTTGAATACCCTATAACCCACCCTATAATCCACCAATAAACCAGTGGATCATGTACTAATGCATTTTAAAATACAAGTAACTCTTAGAAGGGAAAGTGTATTCTTCCAACGAAACTTGCACAGTTCCATCACATCATTCTGTCTGTCTGGTGATCTTAACCTCAGCTACCTAAGCCAACAAATGACAAGCATTGTGAAGAGTTTTTCTGACTTCTCCCAAGGTCATGCTGTCATTTTCCAAATGTGAAGAAGGAGAAGGAGAGGAAGAGGAAGAGGAAGAAAGAAGAAGAAGAAGAAGAAGAAGAAGAAGAAGAAGAAGAAGAAGAAGAAGAAGAAGAAGAAGAAGAAGAAGGAGAAGAAGAAGAAGGGGAGGAGGAGGAGGAGGAGGAGGAAGAAGAAGGAGAAGGAGGAGAAGGAGGAGGAGAAGCGGGGGGAGGAAGAGAACGAAGAGGGAAAGGAGAAGGAGAAGATGACGACAATGATAGAGGTTATAGTCGTAAGTTTTTAGTACTGGAGCCACATGCTTTCCAGAATTTTGCTAAAATGAAGTAAAAAAGCTATTAAAATTAGGCCAAGGCAATATTACTTCAGTATTCTGTCTTTCAAGTAACCAACTGGATGTCTTCCCCGATTTATAGAATATGAATAAAGATAACACAACACATACAGCGTGAGTTATTTGTACAATTAAATTTTTTAACGGCCACAGGAAGAGGTGGCACAAACCTGCTATTCGGCATTCATTACGTGAGGTTACTAAAGTCCTCCTTCATATATTTAATATTCATCTCCACAGAGCTCTCCTTTCCATTTGTTCGACTGCGTTTTACATTGGATCTGCAAGCTAAGTAAGCGGTTTGCTTTAACATCCTAGAGAAAGCCTCTCAGCTCTGCTGGTTCTGAGCAGTACATTACTCTTCTATTCTCTTAGGATCAAGTTTATTAATAAAGAGGTGTGCATTCATTAATTTTCTTATTCAACAGACTCTTAGTGGGCACTTCATATGGTCAGAGCCCTGGGATAGCTGCCGAATGTGAAGATACTTAAAACTTTTTTCCATAATGTCAAAGTAATTATGATTTTAATTCTGATTCATATGTTCTAATGATTTTAATCAGTATTGTTTTGCTTAAAGTGCACTTCCCCTGAAAAGTGTGAACAGTGGAATGTGACTGTCTAGAGCTGTGATAGAAGGTATATATAGCCTGTGTAATATGAGTGGTGCCACGATAAGTTTGAAGTTCTCAGAGGAAAAATGAGTTCTATTAAGGAAAACATTTGTGTAGAGGATGGTACTTATGATCCACAATTTCTATTTCTCATGAAGATAATGGGGGGGGGTGTTGTGCAGTTAAAACCCAAGGATTTGCATGTGAAAGAAGATCAAGTCATTCAAATCACATTATTTCAAGTATTATAATAGACTTCACACTACTTGGAACTGATAAAATGATTGAATTATTTGAGCCTAAAAGCATAGATATTACCGTTTTGATGAGCATACATATGGCTATTCAAATTTGTTTTTATAGATACCCAGCTGGCTTTATGCTACTGGAGCAAAAAACACTAAATGTGTTCAAGTCGGTTATTTTTAACATACAGTGTCAGTTATGCTACTTGGTTATACAGACAATTAGAAAGCTTCCAAGCTTAAAAATAAATTTAGTGCAGTCATCCGTGAATACTCAAAACTCTATTTAACACATGATGCTATTCATCAAGAAAAATCCACTCAGAAGAGTTCTGGTCAATAAGTGCCAATTTTGCCAATAAATATGCGAGTTCTTGTACTCTCTATTCTTACTCTGATACTTTCAGCTCAGAAGAGTTTTTGAATGGGCTAGGGATCAACCTCTTCTTTTCTGCAGCCATCACCTCACATCATAGATTTTGTTTATTTGAAAAATGTTTAATTAAGTTTTTTGTTTTAATCCCAGTATAGTTAACATATATTGTACTATTTTCAGCTGTACAATATAGTGATTCAAAAACTCTAATACAGTGCTCACCATGATTAATGTTTTCTTAATCCCCTTCACCTTTCTTACCCTTCCCCACACCTACCCTCTGATATGCTTTATTTTATTTATTTTTTAAGATTTTATTTATTTATTTGTCAGGGGGAGTGCACACACTGGAGCAGTGGGGAGAGTCTAAAGGAGAAGGAGAAGCAGACTCCCAGCTGAACTGGGAGTCTGAAGCAGGGCTGATGCTAGAACCCCCAAATCATGACCTGAGCCAAAGACAGATGCTTACCCGACTGAGACACCCAGGTGTCCCTGATATGCTTTATTTTAAATGAGTACTCTCATTAAAGTTGTTTTTCTTTTCAACAAGAACAGTTTTTACTTGAAGCATACTTCAGAATACATATATAAAACATTCCCTCCAAGAAAAATAGAATACAAATTTTCTTCAAATACACTTAGAGGAATCCCTTGGTTAAATCACATAAAAGGAGATTAATAGTACAAATTTAAGAAGACTGAAATCATACCATGTATATTTTCCAACCACAATGGTACAAAACTAAAGATCAAAATAAAACAAAGCTGGAATATCTACAATGTAAATATTATATACTTAATATGTAAATATTAAATAACATACTACTGTACAAACAATGGGCCAAATAAGAAATCAAATATCAAATAAAATATGTCTCAAGACAAAAGAAAAAGAAAACACGATATTCCAAAACCTATAGGATGCAGGAAAAGCAGATATTAGACTGAAATTTATGCTATAAGTTATTGTGTTAAGGAAAAAAGTTCAAATAAACAACTTAACATTATACCACAAGGAACTAAAAAAAAGAAGAAACCTAGCTGAAATTTAGTACAGGATGTAAATAAAAGGAAAAATGAGAAATAAATAAAATAGAGATCAAAACAAACAATAACATGGCATTGAAAATAATGACCAGTTTTTTTAAAAAATGAACAAAATTTGCAATGCTTTACTTACATTAAGAAAAAAAAAGAGAGAAGTCTCAAAAACTAAAATGAGAATTGGAAAACAATACAACACATAGTGTGATAACAGATTACTATAAACAACTATATGCTAACAAGTCAATAACTTGGGGGGGGAAATAATTCCTAAAAATGCACAAGTTACCAAGATTGAATCATGAATCTTGAAACCAAGAAATAGAAAATCTTCTTAGACCAATAACAAGAGTGAAAGTTTAGCGTGTTTACCAGCTTTGGAGAATTAATGTGCATTTAAGAAAAAAGAAAGTTGAATTGGAAATTAAATATCTCCCAGCATAGGAAAGCCCAAAATCACATGATTTCATTGATGAATTCTAACAAACACTAAAAAAAATAATAATGAGTGACCATCTTTATCCCATAAGGCCAGTACTACCCAGGTACCAAATCAGGATAAAAACAATACAAGGGAAAAAATCTAGTTTGTCTGATTAAATATTATCTCTCCAACTTTCTTTTGGCATTCATTTGTGTGATAAATGTTTCTTCACCCCCTCACTTTCAATCTACTGGTGTCTTTAGGTCTAAAATGAGTCTCTTGTAGTCGACATACAGATGGGTCTTTTTTTTTTTAATCCATTCTGATACCTTATGTCCTTTGATTTATGTTCATTTATGATTTAGTCTGTTATGTTCAAATTATTGATTGATATATATTTATTGCCATTTTGCTACTTGCTTTGTTGTTGTTTCTGGAGATTTTCTCTGATCTTTTCTTGTCTTTATTTAATAAAGACAACTTTTTGACAAGAAAGAATAGCAGAATGTGTCCCTAATCTGGGAAAGGAAACAGATATCCAGATCCAGAAGGCACAGAGAATTACCTTCAAAATCAACAAAAGTAGGCCAACACCAAGACATATTGTAATTAAAGTTGCAAGATATAGTGATAAAGAAAGTCTTAAAAGCAGCAAGACAAAAGAAGTCCTTAACTTACAAGGGAAAAACCCATAAGTCTAACTGGAGATTTCTCAACAGAAACTTGGCAAGCCTGAAGAGAATGGCATGATATATTCAAAGTGCTGATGGGAAAAATCTGCAGCCAAGAATATTCTATCTAGCAAGGCTATCACTCACAATAGAAGGAGAGGTAAAGAATTTCTCAAACAAAAACTAAAGGAGTTGTGACCACTAAATCAGCCCTGCAAGAAATATTAAAGGGGACTCTTAGAGTGCAAAGGACAAAATAAGTCCAGGAATTGCTACTGTGTATAGGACTTCTTTGGAGAGAGCTAGAGAATATAAGCATATACTATACAATGTATACATACACCTATATAATCTGCATATCCATATTAAATAAACATGAATTCACACTGGTATTTCCAACTCTAATCCAGCACTGCAGTGGTTGTTCAAATTCTCACTCATTTATTTATAACTTCTTTTTCTGACAGTAAGAAACTTGATTACCATTATCTACATTCTATTTACTTATTTATTTAACCTCAGTACACATGTACAGTAGTTTTAGAACTATCACACGCTCCATTGGGGAATGAATTTACCAAATGGTATAGGTTGTTTATCTACAGTTCATTGTGTAGTAGCCTTAGAGCAATCAGTCAAAACAATGGTTTCTCAGGTTACTTAGGTCAGCTCCTTTTTCCTGCCTTTTCAGTAAGGTAATGTCATCCACATGAGACACACTCCTTTTCTGAGACACACTCCTTTTCTGAGATTTTTGACATCATGGTTGATGTTTGAATTTCTTAAAGTTCAGGACACTCTATGGTTTTGATTTGTGTAGTGTCACATCTTCCAATGAGCATGTTATACAATACAATCCCATCACCCTAAAATTTTTCATGTGTGAACTTTTCTGTAGTCAACACCCATCTCTCAAAACCCTAACACCTGCAATCACAGATCTGTGTTCTATCACACAGTCTGCCTTTTCCAGAGTGTCAGATAATTGGGATTATGCAATTTGTAGCTTTTTGGTGTAATTTCTTTCAATATGCAAAATGAATTTTAACTAACAAAAAATTTAATCTCTTCTTTCAAAAATAAATTGTTTAAAGAACAAGAATAAACAAAAGAAAACTTTTGCTATAGAGAGATTATCTTTAAAATATTTCAAATCATTTTTCATTTTAATAATGAAAATGAGCCATTTCTAAATCACTCAAATCTATTTTAAAGAGCTGAAAGTGGAATTTTTAAGCTTTTTAAATGGAGAGTTTTAGTAGGTTTTGAAAGCTTTCTTTAAATATATAAAAATTCATTATCATTACAATGAACTTGAAAGAAAAACTGAGAGCAGAAAAGTTAAAAATTTAGAGACAATTATTTCATAAAAGTTATGGTTTTTATAATTGAAAAAATGTGTTGTCCTGTTTTAATAAATCTTATCAGTGGTTTACAACATTTCAGATCTATGTATCTTTTAGAAGTAAATTTTACAGATATGTCAGCTTTTATAATAAAGTGCAGAAATGTACAGAACTTAGAATCAAGATTTCCAATCCACCTTACCACAAAGTATTAAATCAAAATTTAAAAAACATGAAGCAATTATACTCATACTATTGTCACTGTGTGTTTTAGACCAGTAATCACAATTAAGAATTCTTTAAAAATGTTGCTTAGTTTATATTTATTTTATCTATTTAATGTGTATACTTGGGTGTCTTTTTAAGAAGACATCAATTAGTAATATATGATAAATATATGTATTTTATAAAAAGTATACAGATATCTGAGAATGGTACATTCTCAAGTTTCTTCTCCTCCTTCCCCTTCTTCTTCTTCTCCATCTCCTCCCCTCCCTCCCCCTCCCCCTTTCCCCTCTCCTCTTCTTCCTCCTCCCAGGAACATCTGGTGACAATGAGTTCTAATCAGTTGGCTTTCCATAGAAAATTATTCAGTGTTCCCAATGATATTAACGTTAAATCCTTTATTTGCATTGTACATAAGTATTATTCCTTCAGTCCAGTACATGGGTATTATTCCTTCAATCCAGATTTAAAATAGTAATAAACTGGATTTAGGAACTGGAGTCTTGAATCCTTGCTCTGCCATTATTTGCTATGTGTCAGTGGGGAAATGTAATGGAACAAAATAATGGGTTGGATTCCTCTTCTTGTTTCCACATTGAGATAACAACAGTTTGCTATAGCCAAAGATAGAACATCGTTTCTGAGCTTGAACTGACCTTGCCTGGGTGTAGGAGATCAAACTATTACTTCTGAGAAAAGATACAGCCTGGCAAAATTTTTTCGCTTGAAGGAATGGAGCAAACTTAAAACAAGGAATCATTTTACTCTTTTTTCTTGTGGATTTTGCTTCCTAAAACTGACTTTACTTCACCTGTCAAGAAACTCATTATCATGTAATACTCTTGGAAGATATTTAGCAATGTTTATCTCCGTATAGAATGCCACAAGATTTATTCTGTAAGGTGTATCAGTTTTATGGATGACCTACTTTGCAAGAGTTAAAGTCATAAAATTTTAAAAAGAATCATCACTTTCATCTCTCTCTCATTCTTCCTTCCATAACTCTACAAGCTATTTTTTTTTAAATTTTGACTGCATTCCCTACTTTTTATTCTTTCTCAAACGTTTAGCGTGTTTACCAGCTTTGGAGAATTAATGTGCATTTAAGAACTTTGAGGGGGAAAAAACATTTATTTCTATGTGTCTCCTGTTTTCCACAGTATTTCCTCAAGCCCGTGTTCTCCTGGCAGTTAAACCAAAGTGGGTAATGAAGAAGAAGGAAGTATCAGTTAGACTACCTGGCTTTATCTCTCAGCATTTGGCCTTGTAATTTTCTAAGAGGCAATTACACAATTTATACCAAATTAGGGAAAGAGGGGAAGCTTGCTGGGTGACCCAAATATATTCACAATACAGCAAGAGAAATAACAAATTATATAATCTGTCAATATTTTCCTCCATTATTCTTTATTTTGTTACAATCAAAAGTCCATCATGCAAATTGTGGCTGTATTTTCTTGATACCACTAAATTAAATGGAATTTGGGGGTTTTATCAATAAACAATGTGAGCAATTTCTTAAGTGCTACAAAGAGAAGCAGTTATCTCTGTCAAGGGCCTAATTGATTAAAATCTAACTCAATACTTACAATTTCAATAGGCATAAGTCCAATGAGAATCTGTAATGAAAAAAGCAAGGAAAGGAGTTCCTGAGGTCAAAAAGTCAAAAAAGTCCAAAAAAATTGTGCCTACAGTATTCTGTTCTCTAAGATTCACTATGTCAATTAGCCTACTCAAGACTAATACATTAAAAAACACAGTAGGTGATGATGATAGATGATAGATAGGGTAATATTCTGTGGAATTGACTTTGGGAAATGGTGACCTTATCACACACTAGGAGAGGCCCCTCTGAACACTCTCCCCATATGGTCTCTGAGCAAATACACTTGGAATGGAGTTTTTACTAGAGCTGAATATACTACTCCATATTCCCAAATGAATGAGTTCCCTGTTTTCAAGTTGTAAGAATTAATTGTAAAATGAGTTTATCTGTATGTCTTCTCCATGTCCTCGAAAATGCAGCACTCTCTCAACTACTATAGCATAGTACCTATGCTTTAAATATGCACTTATAGTATTATATGAAAAGTAAATAACATTGACTTATATATTCTATATTATTATCTAAATCATCATTACATCCCATAACATTCACAACTCAAAAAGAAAATCCAGAAAAATCCAAAGATAGTAAATTTTTATTTTTTGAAGTTTTTTTCAGGTAATTTATATATTATTATCATAAATTATTTCACTTTGAGAAATCACACATAATAAATTTTATTTCATTCTAGTTGTTTGTCTTTCCTCAGTCAAATGAGGGATTTGGAAATAATATTACTCAGCAGATCTCTATTTGGCATGAGGACTTTCATGAAAAATGATTGTGTTTTTAAAAAATTTTGATTCCCTTATGTGAAAGTAATTTAGCAAATAAGGAAATCCAAAATTCCCTACTTCAACAATACAAACATTTTTCTCAGCCTTGGAAGATGCGGTTCTGTTTTAACAAGTGCTTTTTATAAACTTATCAGTAATTTAACTCTTATGGCAAACTTATCCAATAAGCTGGGTCACATATTGCTAAGGATGATAGATAGCATGTCCAAACTTAAATGAATGCTATTGTTATGGTGTTCTGTGTTTCAGTTCTTTTACTCGCCAGAATCATGAAATAGTAGAAGTGAGGGAGAGTCTACTTTGGACCTGTGTCCCAGTAACTGGCTGAAACCTGGTTTTTGTTAAGCGATGATGACTGGATCAACATTTTGTAATGATATTATTTTACTAGATATGAACTTAAACATGAATGTAGACACCAAACTACAAAGGATATACACTCTGTTTCAATATAAATCTTCCTTTCCTCTTTACTAAAGCATTAATAAACTTCAGATGAGTTGGGCAAGACAAATGTGTTTCTTGCCCATTCTCTTACTGTATTGTCCAAGTTTGGCCGATTGTCAGTACGTCCTATACTGTCTCCTCTGGGACTGACTCACTTACTTGTTTGGGAGCCATTTCTTGCAGATTAGTCTCAAATTTTCCTAATGGATCGCTCAGAAATCTTCTCAATTATACCAAGCCATTAGGAATTGATTCCTGTAGAGATTTGTCCTGCCAATCTCTCCACAAACTGCGAGGACCAGTCTATTCTGCCAACGTATATGCCCTTTGTCAAAAAAATGCAGACATCTAGGCTATGGCCCTGAGGAGGGTTACATTCCATTTCTTTTCTTAGCTAACAGTGCTGCCTAATTGGATGCCAAACTAAAAATAGGTCTCTCATTAATGGAATTATGGATATGAGGGTCGTTCTTATGTGACACGATTAGCAGCTCCGAAGCTGCCAATGATGAGGATTTTCTTGTTTAATAATTTGTAGTCTGGCCTAACAATTTCATGTGTCGGCTGTATTATCATTGAGAAGATAACGGAACCATAGTCTTCCATTTCCTAAGCAGCCACTCGTTGTAAGGGGGGCACTTTTAAAAGCCCTGAAATTTCTCTCGGGTGCACCACGTTAGTGCAATAAATGCTACAGGAGCGAGGCATGGGTTACTAATCCTTAATTTACAGAAGTAAAGGTTTAACAAACCTTGAGTTTCACAAACCTTTTTTTCCATACCCTACCCTTAACAAGATCTCTGGTATGTCCAGAGGAATGGTCAGTATCATTATGTGTCCACTGGTTCTTTTAGTGACCTGTGAACCTCTCCACCAGGCTTAACTCACTTGGAACTAAGTCACATAAGAGCCATCTTATTCTCTGAAATTCTAACACAAAGCCCAGTGTTTTCTTCACAATTGATACTTAACAACTGATACTTCACAACTGATACTTACAACACTCTTAAATGTTTGCCATGTTTCAGTTTTCTCATCCTGTAGCTACTTGTACACTATTGGCCTTTGACCTATCAGCCCTTGTACACTGTTAGCTCTTGGTGGTGAAATCCATCCCCAAAACGTCAGAATTAAGACATGCTAACAAACAATAACAAAACATGTTCAGAAACAAAATAATGCTTTAAGACCAAGGAAGGATTTTCACTGGAACAGAAGAAAGTCAATTTTCAGCCTCATTATTTGAAATGACCATTTCTATTGTCTTTATAAATATCTGATAGAATGAGGGTGGCTGGTTAGCTCAGTTGGTTAGAGCGTGGTGCTAATAAATATCTGATAGAATGAAACTTCATGATCAGAATTACAATAGAACTCTGACAATGTCCTCTTATTCATATTAGGAAAGGACTGCCAAAGGTAAGACTCAGTCCTCCTTCAACCAGTTATATACCCCGAGTGCCTGGCAAGGTGGCATCTGTAGGTTCGTTTCATTGATTTACAAATAGTCTCTTCCACTTCCGTAGCCATCAGCACCGTCTGACCAATTTTAACACAGAGTACCCGCTGGTAGACAGCACTATCCTTTCTTCTTCAAGCTCGTCCCTGTACTGCAGGGGCTGGACGACTGGAAACCATGTTTCCCAGACTCACTCAATAGCAGGGTTCTGGTGTAGTTTCCATGTGTGAGATTGGGAAGGAGGAAGAGAAATAGAACTATTCGTTTTCCAACAAGAGCTGGGGAGGAGCAAGAACTTTGGCAGTTCAACAAGAAAGGGGTTTGCCCCGGCTTCTCTGCATCCACCTGCAAATCACTCCCTTCAGGGCTGCTGACAGCTGTAATCATTGGGGTATTTCCCTGCTGTTTTTGTCATTTATTATTTCTCTACATTGATTTTGTATCCTGTGACTTTACTGAATTTGTTTATCTGTTCTAGTAGCTTTTTTTTGGTAGCGTCTTTAGGGTTATCTATCTGTAGTGTCATGTCATCTGCAAATAGGGAAAGTTGTATTTCTTCCTTACCAATTTGGTTGCCTTTTATTTCTCCTTGTTGTCTGATTTATGATTTCCTAAACATCAGTATTGGTTTTTCTGATCTAGTTCCCTCACACTTCTGATAGTTTCATATGTCTCAAATCCCCTATTTTAAGGACCTTCCTGCTTGAAATATGTGAGAGCAGTATCTGTTTTCCTAACCAAACCCTAACGTATAGAACACCTAAAAAAACCAGGATCCAGACTCTCTGTAATATCCAGCCCCCTACCTGCATCAGAACAAAAAACAGCCTCCCACTGTTAACTTACTTACAGGTTTTATTTTCTCCTTAACAAACTGGCAGGGTGGCAAAAGACAGCCGGTATTGACAATTTATTTTTAGGAGAAAAACTCTTCATATTTTGAATAGTAGTCTTGGACTCTCTTGAGAATAACATCATTCCTGAACTCATTTTTTAAAAGCCTTCTTCAGGGGCGCCTGGGTGGCTCAGTGGGTTAAGCCGCTGCCTTCGGCTCAGGTCATGATCCCAGGTCCTGGGTTCGAGCCCCACATTGGGCTTTCTGCTCAGCAGGGAGCCTGCTTCCTCCTCTCTCTCTGCCTGCCTCTCTGCTTACTTGTGATTTCTCTCTGTCAAATAAATAAATAAAATCTTAAAAAAAAAAAAAAAAAGCCTTCTTCAGGGCGCACCTGGGTAGCTCAGGTGATTAAGCGTCTGCCTTCATCTCAGGTCATGATCCCTGGGTCCTGGGATTGAACCCTGCATCGGGCTTCCTGTTCAGCAAAGAGCCTGCTTCTCCCTCTTCCCTTCCCTCTGCTTGGGCTCGCTCTCTCTCTCTCTCTCTCTCTCTCTCAAATAAATAAATAAATAAAATCGTTTAAAAAATAAATAAGAATTTAAAAAACCTTCTTCAATTTGCTATAAGCATATGTAATCCCTGAAAACCTTCATGACAACTACTATGGAGAAGTAATCACAAACAGAGCTTATAAGATATATTTTTTATAAGGTTGCAAGAATAAACACATCACACATACAATGTACGTATGTACTGCGTACATCTACAAGAAGCTGGAGAGGGGAGAGTAAGAGGGAGAAGTAGGTCAAAAGCCAAGAGTCCAGCTGCAAGAGGGGTGCATTAATTAAGCAGAGAGCCTGACCGCATGAGGCAGTGAGGAGACTTCCGCATGGTGCTTGCATGAAGGTTGTGGGGTTGGGGGCATCTGCTGAGATCAGAGAGGCATCAGGTTTCTTGAGTTGAGGATGCAGAGGCAAATTA
The DNA here is from genome assembly GCF_902655055.1 of Lutra lutra. Taxonomy (NCBI): domain Eukaryota; kingdom Metazoa; phylum Chordata; class Mammalia; order Carnivora; family Mustelidae; genus Lutra; species Lutra lutra. The sequence goes on along the minus strand of NC_062282.1, from coordinate 36,088,263 downwards.
TTCTATTTTCAGTTGTGAATTAATTGGATACTGTTTAGACTCATCAGGTTATTAGTAGAGCTGAGTTACTTTATAATTCAAGTGTGAAAAATGACCTTTTCTTTAGAAAACAATGCTGGTCTTCAGTTACAAATAAAAGATTCTCTCATGTAAATGATCTTGTACCCTGGGAGCAAATTAACTTCAGATCTTCAGAAGGTACTAATAATGTGAAATATCCCACTTCGAGAAATTTAGGCAACTTCATGAGGAGGAATAAAGTATCATTTTCTTCATAGATGAAAATTTTTGTATATAACCCACATATGGATTTAATTATGATTTTTTTAAATGCTGATTATTAATAATTTTTTTTTACTTTTAATTAGATTAAGTTTCTTTTGAATGGAGAATATTTCATTCCAGTATCTGTGACTATAGGAGGAAACGTAAGATGAGAGTTCACCAAATAGCTAACTATATTTCATACTTTCAAGACTCAGTAAAAATGTTTATTCCTTTGGAATAATTTGATATACACAGAGTAAAATGAACGGATACGGAGAAATTTAGAATCTAATTTAATGCAGTATTTAATAGTTGGCCCATGTTTAAGTTACAGAAATAGTGTATAAGAATATATAAACATAGAAATTTAGTACTAAGTATCATTTTATCTGGAGTTTAGAAAGTTAGGGCCAGTATTTTTTTCCTTATATGCCACAGAGTTTGCTTCATGGACCTTAAGAAGAAAAAAAAACAACTCTGTATTTGTGGTTGGCCTGGTAAATTCAGAACAAGACAGAAACAGATTCTAAACAGATAGCTACTAAACACTCACATAAAGATATGCCTGTACATTGATTTAATAACTTAATCCTAATAATAAGCCTTTATGAGATATAAATATGTACTCTATTGCAAAGCAACGAAGGTACTTAAAACATTATGTGAATTTATAGGTATTAATTGAAGCTCTACTGTTTATTCAAAAGAGAGAAGATCTGAGATGACTTTTTGAATATAATACTATCAATTGAAGGAGAAAGTAATTCATGGTGGAAATGTCAATAATAAACTATTTAAAACTTCAAATAAAAGGAAAGACATATTTAAATAGTTTGATACACATACAACTTGGCTTCAGCAATACCTCTCTGTGTGTCCACATTTCAAAGCTATTTGGATCTCTCCCTTCTCTTCCCAGCATGTTATTTTATTTAACAACCATTTATACGGCTCTTCTTATGTGCCAGACTCTCTTCAAAGTACTTTACCAATATTGACTCATTTAATGATATGAGTTCTATTCAACTTTTAGTTTAATTATTCTACAATAACCTCTTTTCTTTCCTTCATGCTTACAAAAGTAATAACAACCTGCTTCAGACATAATCATAAACCCAATTGTGTGTTCATCATGGAATGCACCTTTTATAATAATCCTTGCTATATTATGATCTACGTATACGATGCTATCCACGAAATTTCTGCGTGGAGTTGACCTTGCTGGAGCAGTCACTGAGGACTTCTTTAAGCAGAGTACCAAGTCTATGGATTGTACTGTTTATAGTTTTGCACCATCGCCTGTTGCCTACCCCTAAATTATATGTAATATATCAAAGAAATGTATCCATACCAGTCTTTCCCAGTGCTCGTCCTGCAGAACACACCGGTCTCGTGGGATCCTCTGATAAACAAAGAACAATTTATTTATTTATTATTTATTTTTATTTTTTTAAATTAACATATAACGTATTATTAGCCCTAGGGGTACAGGTCTGTGAATCGCCAGGTTTACACATTTCACAGCACTCACCATAGCACATACCCTCCCCAATGTCCGTAACCCCCACCAACCCTCAGTTTGTTTTGTGAGATTAAGAGTCTCTTATGGTTTGTCTCCCTCTCGATCCCATCTTGTTTCATTTATTCTTTTCCTACCCCCCACACCCCCCACATTGCATCTCCACTTCCTCACATCAGGCAGATCATATGATAACAAAGAACAATTTAAAGATGGCATGAGATCAGCAACGACTGTGTAAACTATTCTGTTAAAACGCACATTCTAGGGGCACCTGGGTGGCTCAGTGGGTTAAAGCCTCTGCCTTCGGCTTAGGTCGTGATCCCAGGGTCCTGGGATCGAGCCCCGCATCCGACTCTCTGTTCAGCAGGGAGCCTGCTTCCTCCTTTCTCTCTCTGCCTGCCTCTCTGCCTACTTGTAATCTCTGTCTGTCAAATAAAATAAATAAAATCTTTAAAAAAAAAAAAAACGTGCATTCTAAATGCCATGAGAAATCTGGCTGTTCTAAACATAAGTGACTAAAATCGCCCTTCCCCGTCTTATTTTTAAATTAACACCTGTACAAATCCTGAACAATTAGTGCTCTGGAGAAGACATGCTGAATAACAATGGTCTATACCAGGGTTCGACAAAAAAGTCTGGCTTTTTGTCTATCCTTCTTTTTTTAACCAGGACAATGGTGATGGCTTTACTTTTCAATATTCTATCACCAGGACATCCTGCTATGTGAGAACTCATATATTTTACCTGATAAAAATGCAGCTGCAAAGCTCTAAATAAATCAGAAACTATTCTAAATACAGCCATTAATGCATGGCAGAGAATAGTCTAAGGTAAAATAGAACTACTTAAGCATTTCATCCAGCTTGTGTGTTGTCCATATCCACATATATCCTAAATACAAAAACAAAATAGAAGTTATTTATGACACTATAGCTGAGCATGTGTCTAGACTGTATGCAATATAGGTGAATATGAAATCTCAGCTATATTACCACAGGATAATTGATCAGACAAATCAGTTGGCATATTGAATTACCTGTCATGACAGTCATAACAATACCCAGTATAATTTACAGTATCGGCTTAGGCATATTTTTTTTCTTTCCACAGTGAACTTGTATAACTTTGAAATGCTTTCTATGTGATTAATGTGTTAAAATTTATTAAAATTTATTATCCTATCTAATTAAAATTTTTAATCACCCTTTTATGAAACAAACTATAGTTCCTTCTTCAAATTAAATCAATATACATCTAATTATTTGGGTTTTTGTAACATTTTTATTCTTGACAACGTATTCTCTTGTTCTGCATATAGCTGACATGATAATCAATAATAATTAAGCAAAATCAAGCCCAAGCAAGAAGTAAATATTCTCCTTAAGAGGCATAAATCTCATTGGAAAAATTACCAACCTAAGTGCCAAGAGGTGTAAGTTTATCACTGATTCCATTTTTAGCATATTTATGTGACCTTTCTTAAATAACTTAATTTCTCTATAAATTCAGTTTTCTCACCAGTGCAACAAAAAGACTCATACTTTGAAGACCTTTCTACATCTTAGACTCTATATCTCTTACACTGTTAAAGCACATATATCATAACAGAGCAAGAAACTACGGATTTAACTTAAGGGATATTAACCAAATACAAATATTTTAATATGGTTATTAGTTTAATTAGGAAGTCAAATTTAAAGCTCAAATTTACCTTTATAGCATTCTTTCTCCCTCCTTCTCTCTCTCTGTCTCTGTCTCTTTTTTTCATTCTCTCTCTCTCCTTAATAAAATGACATTATACTAAAGACATTATTCTGCAACTTAATTTCTCCTCCCAGTTAGTGACGTATGTATGCATGGATATTCTTTCTGTTTAGCATGTAAATATCTACCTCATTCTCTGTGATACAAACATAATGATCCATGGCAATAATTTACCATTGCCTTTTTTTTTTTGGCTGGATACAGTATACTTTATTGATGGTACATGACAAGGTAGAGCTCCCCAAGCCCCTCCCCTTCTTTAGGGGGTCTGAGATGGAAATAGTGGAGGTTGGGAGATTCTCAGTGTTTTGGGGGCAGGGATTCCCCAGCAGCTGAGGGCCTCTCTCTTCCTCTTGCTCTGGCTGGGGCTGGTGGTTCAGGGGGCTCTTACTCCTTGGAGGCCATGTGGACCATAAGGTCCACCACCCGGTTGCTGTAGCCAAATTCATTGTCATACCAGGAAATGAGCTTGACAAAGTGGTCATTGAGAGCAATGCCAGCCCCAGCATCGAAGGTAGAGGAGTGGGTGTCACTGTTGAAGTTGCAGGAGACAACCTGGTCCTCAGTGTACCCCAGGATGCCCTTAAGGGGGCCCTCTGATGCCTGCTTCACCATCTTCTTGATGTCATCATATTTGGCAGCTTTCTCCAGGTGGCAGGTCAGATCCACAACAGACACGTTGGGGGTGGGGACACGGAAGGCCATGCCAGTGAGCTTCCCATTCAGCTCAGGGATGACCTTGCCTACAGCCTTGGCTGCACCAGTGGAAGCTGGGATGATGTTCTGGGCAGCCCCTCGGCCGTCACGCCATAGCTTCCCAGAGGGGCCGTCCACAGTGTTCTGGGTGGCAGTGATGGCATGGACGGTGGTCATGAGTCCCTCCACAATGCCGAAGTTGTCATGGATGACCTTGGCCAGAGGAGCCAAGCAGTTGGTGGTACAGGAGGCATTGCTGACAATCTTGAGGGAGTTGTCATACTTCTCATGGTTCACACCCATCACGAACATGGGGGCGTCAGCAGAAGGAGCGGAGATGATGACCCTCTTGGCCCCGCCCTTCAAGTGAGCCCCAGCCTTCTCCATGGTGGTGAAGGCCCCAGTGGACTCCACAACATACTCAGCACCAGCATCGCCCCATTTGATGTTGGTGGGATCTCACTCCTGGAAGATGGAGATGGACTTCCCATTGATGACAAGCTTCCCGTTCTCAGCCTTGACTGTGCCGTGGAATTTACCGTGGATAGAATCATACTAGAACATGTAGACCATGTAGTTGAGATCAATGAAAGGGTCATTGATGGCGACAATATCCACTTTACCAGAGTTAAAAGCAGCCCTGGTGACCAGGTGCCCAATACGGCCAAATCCGTTCACTCCGACCTTCACCATCGTGTCTCCGGCACGCGGCTGGCACTGCACCTGAAGATGCGGCTGTCTGTCGAACGGGGAAGAGCAGAGAGCCTTACCATTGCCTTTTGATGGGCATTCCGATTTAGATTTTTTTTTTCCCCAATTTGTTGCAATTACAAGCAAGCTATGATTCCTGTCTATCTCTAGAAGGATCAGCACTGGCGCTTTTACTTTAATAAAAGTGATCTTTAGAAATTATACTGCTGAGACAAGGCAGATGCATGCTTTATATTTTAATGGATACCATCTAATCTTTTCAAAAACATAACAGGAATTTACACTCTTCTCAAAACCTCGTGTCATTTTCAGGGCATGAAGCTGATCGGAGTTGAGGTTGGAGTGGTGACCTGGTCTATTTTTCATTTTTAAAAGACGACCAGCAGCATTGAGGAGGGGGACTCCAATTGAGGCAGACTAAAGCCAAAAAGAACCATGATGAAGTCATTGCAGGGTCCGAGTATAAAATTAAGGTCCAAACTAGGACAGTGTTGAATGATCGTATTAAACAGCCGTGGGGTAGCTCTCCAGATGGATGTGCACTAAAGCTGATTGTTAGGTCATAAAAAATGACCAGAATTTGAAAGGTACATTGAAATGAATTCAGTGTGTTCAGCTTTCTTCTTTTTATTCATTCCCTCAACAAATATTTATTAAGCACCCACAATATGCCAAACACGATTTATTCTAAGCTCCAAGGTGATGCCATTGAACAAAATCTCTGGCCTTTAAGAAGCTTAAATTCTACTGAAAAGCAAAACACCAAAAAAACAAAACAAAACAAATAAGGTAGTAAATGCATCAAAGAAAAATGAAGTAGGTAAGGTAAAGAGAGAGTACTAGCCGTGCAGACTGGAGCATTTCAAATGAGGTGATCAGGCAAAGTCTTTCATACAGAATAAAATTAATGAATAGATCTAAAGAAAATAAAATTCTTCAAAAAAAAATACAGAAGGGGCACCTGGGTGGCTCAGTAGTAAACATCTATTTTCAGTTCAGGTCATGATCGCAGGGTCCTGAGATGGAGCCCTACGTAGGGCTCCCTGCTTAGAGGGGAGTCAGCTTCTCCCTCTGTCCCTCACCCCTCTCGTGCTCTCCCTCCCTCCCTCTCTCTTAAATAAATAAAAGATTTTTTAATAAAATAAAGAAAATGAAATTGAAAACAATATAGGTATAAAACTACTATGTTTTCTGTAAATGAAACAATAGTGATAGAAAATCTTATTGGATTTAAAGTTCTAATAATCTAAACATAAGAAAAGATGATTAACTAGGAAAATTTTGGCACAATACACAATGGGAACGTTTGGGAAATTAAAACAATAATGGATAATTTCAGACTCTGTTATTTAAAAATGCATCCTGTTAAATTTATTAGGCTTTTGTCATAAGAAATGATCTCGGGGCAAATTAATAAATGACCCCATTAGAACTGAGTTTATGAATCTGCTTACAAAAGCAAACGCTTTTGAAAATTACAGCCAGCTCATTAAAACAACCACGGCCCATGTAGAGTGCACTGAAAAGTTCTTGGTTGCTTTGCAGTGTGTCTGTGTGTCCCTGCCCTTGTGGGGATGTCCTTTTCTTCCTCCTGGGTTCTTTGGGCAGAGCTGCTTCTGTTCGAAATTCATATTGCTTAACCGATTTCATAATGTTATTCTGTGCCCTCTGTGGTCCTTGTTGCATAGGTAATTAGGGTTTTATTTAGAGGGCGTAATGCAACAGATAGGACATTCATTTTCACACTCTGAAATCAGAGCCTCCGGAGGGTTGATCATTCAGACTCATTTAGTTTTCTTCAGGATCGAAAGTAAGAATTAACAAGACAATTCGAAAAGGAGCGTCATTAAGTCAGGGAAGAAATATGATTATGCTAACTATAATACCTATTTTCTTATCATCTTGAAAAATTTTTCATGAGACATTCCAGTTTGTTGCCTTAGCAAACTGCCTACCATTACTTTTTTACCTTATGGGAGAGTTCCTGTATCTCTTCAAGTATGTGTGTAATGGATAAATTTAGTCATTTCACTGATTAAAGCTTGAGAGCTTATTTTGCAAGGTTTTGATTCTAATCAGTTTCTGAAGAATACCAGCTAGCCCATGTGCCACATAAACAAATAAGCCATAGGAAAAAGAGAAGTGGACTTTTAAGATATATTCAATAATAATTGATATGGAATTTAGTTAGAAATTGAAATTTATAGCAAAATTTAGATCAGTTTCAGGTTTTTTTGAAATTTATTTTTGTGAGAGAATGTACATGAGTGGGGGGAGGGGCAGAGAGAGAAGCAGACTCCCTGCTGAGCAAGGAGCCCGATGTGGGACTTGATCTCAGGACCCTGGGATCCTGACCTGAGCTAAAGGCAGATGCTTAACAGACTGAGCCACCCAGACACTCTTAAATCAGTTTCTAATTAAATCTTTCTAAGCCACAGATAAATAAAAATGAGTATACTATGCAGAGATGACATTTTAACCATACTTATTCATATTTATGTGACCGCCCATATATTTTGCTCTCTAGAAAATACTTATTAATAAAATATTTTTGCTCTGAACAACTATCTGTTCTGTATATTTGAGTTTCATTTTTTCTTCCTTACATTATTTATTTCTTATATTATTTTGTAATTTTTTTTTATGGGCTTAGACATCATCATTTCAACTATCTCCCTCCGCAGCATTTCAAACACCTCTCACTTGCCACTTTCTGAAGGTTTCAGGTAATAATACCATTCATGCTGTTGTTAAAGATATCTAATAGTGTAAACAATGATGCACGATGTGCAAGCCATCTTCAATGTAAATCCATTGTAGAAATAATACCCCATTTTCTTTCATCTTGAAGGTATGCGTAACACAAGATAGCTGCCTCATAAAATTTTGCCCCTACAGGTCAAAATTCACATTAAAAACCCAAAACCGGGCTGCCTGGGTGGCTCAGTGGGTTAAGCCTCTGCCTTCAGCTCAGTTCATGATCTCAGGGTCCTGGGATCGAGTCCCACATCAGGCTCTCTGCTAGGCAGGGAGCCTGCTTCCTCCTCTCTCTCTCTCTACTTGTGATCTCTGTCTCTGTCAAATAAATAAAATCTTTAAAAAAAAGAAAAAAAAAACCCAAAACCAATTGGACCTTAATATTTATTCCCATGAATATTCATACAGAGGAATGTCTTTGAATATGATACTCTCTCATTTTTGATGGACGGTGTGTGGAGTCCCATCCATGGTTATTTTTCATAATGTTATTTGCCTCGAGTGACAAAGTTTGAGTTTTTTAAATAAAGCAGAAAGTAATGATAAATGCAATATACATTTTTATATGAAAATGGGTGGGATTTCCAAGTACCAAAGGCAGAAAGGTTTAATTAAAACACTCGTACTTTGAGAGAAGAGAAAAAAAAATCTACATTTTTTAAGGAGGAAAACAACAAAGAAATCATATCCGGAATTAAATATTAAAATTATCAAGTAAATATTCTTCTGCTTATGATAGAAAATATCCAATAAACAGTTTTTGAATTAAGCTTCTGCACTAGACTATGAATCATAGGTTTTAATTAACTGTATCACAATTGTTCATCAATAAACCTAAGACTGAAGATTGGTATAGGTGAGGGAAAACATCTTGTTAATTACCTGGAAACAAAGAATTTTACAACTGGGTGAGAGAAGTATGGATCACATCTTGTCCAGTACTTATTTTACATCAAATAACCTATTGTATTATGGTGATGGTTCTCAAAAGGCTTATTTTGTAACTTAAATAAGATACTTAACTTCTTCAAGTCACAAAATTATAATTTAAGAACCTTTTAAAAGTAGTCCTTGTGTCTAATTTGCCTGTCTACTAGTGTGCTAGCAGTCAGCAAAGCATCTACCATTGTTCAGTCAGTAGTATGAATTTATAATAAAAGGTGATTGGAATAATAACTTAGAGATACAATATTTAGTAATTAAGACTGTAAGTAAAATTTACTGAAGACTTACACAAAACAGATACTGCTACACAAAACTAAAATCTATACAAAGTTGGGATGCCTGGATGGCTCAGTCTGTTAAGTGTCCACCTTCAGCTCAGGTCATGATCGAGGGGTCTTGGGATCAAGTAGCACATTGGGTTCCTTGCTCAGCGGGGCCACTGCTTTTCCCTCACCCTGCTCCCCATCTCTGCTCATTCTTTCTCCTGCTACCTCTCTCTCAAATACATAAATAAAATCTTTAAAATCTATGCAAATTTATACTCATTAAGTTTCAGTAGAGCTGCCAGTTGGCCCTCCCCCAGAGGATACCAATTACCCATTTGACATCACTAGGTTCATGTCTCTGTCTTGACCCAGTAAGAACGGAGGTGCATAGACACTGAGGTTGTGGAATCACGCAGACCTAGGTTGGATTATGATGATGTCACATATCACTGGGGTGTTCTTTATCAAGTGCCAAATCTTATGACTCTCAATTACTCACTGATAACATAAACATAATAGTACCTACCCTGCCAGGAATTTTGTGAGGATAAATGACGGTAAGTGATCCCAAAAGCTCAGGAATCAGCTAGGCATCACTTCATAGCAGACTGATAAGATTCAAATAGTTCTTTTTATAATAATTACTATTAAACTTACCCCTTTACCATCTTGCAAGGAAATGTGCTCACACACACATCCACACACACACACACACACACAGTTAAAAACAACAAAAACAAAAACGCAAATAAAAAAAAAATGATGCCCTTAATTACAATGCAAAAGAAAAATAAAAGAACTATATTATAAAGTATGTATTTTAATATTTAAATGCTCACCTATGACTATGCTAGGGACTGAATTGTGTCCTCCAAACCCCACTTCTGCAAACACAAGCCCAAACCCCCAAAGTGGCTATATTTGAAGATAGGCGTTTAGGTGGTAGCTGACATTAAGTGAGGTCATAAGAGTGGGGTCTCAATCTCATAGGACTGGCGAATTTCTAAAAGAAAGGAGACATCTCTTTCCAGGCCATATGAGGACACAATGGGAAGGTGGCCATCTACGAGGCAGGAAGGGAATTCTCACAAAAAACTGGTTGTGCTGGCACCTTCCTCTGGACTTCTAACCTCCAGAACTGTGAGAGTATAACTTTCTTTGTTTAAGTCACCGAGTCTATAGTATTTTGTTAGGGGAACTTAAGCTAAGACACTACCCAGAAAACACAGTAAAATAGTCATATATTTGTTGATGGAATTACCATTAAGTGAGGGACTGTAATTACAAACCACGAGGGGTGTGGCATATTGGTGACTCCAATGGCACAGGAACATCTGTGCAATGATTTTCTGCTCTGAATATCAATAGTGCTCCCCATCATTGCGATAAGAAAAACTCCCCCCCCCTCAAATTTGCAAAATACTATCTGAAGGGTGGTAGTGTCTCTATGGAGAACCACTGACAAACATAATCTAAACAACATAAGTTTTGGAATTATGTAGAATACATATTATTTTTAAGTGCCCATGAGACATTTCCCAGGATAAATCGCATGTTAGGTCATATCAGAGGCTTCAAAAAAATTCAAAAGGATTGAAATAATATAAAATGTGTTATCTCAGCACAAAAAATAAAACAGAAATCAATACAAGTATATTTGAGAAATTCACATATAGGTAGAAATTAAACAACATGCTTCTAAATAACCAATAAAGAATGCCTCCCAAGGGAAATTAGAAAATATTTGGGACAAATGAAAATGAAAACACATGATACCAAAATTTATGAAATGCAGTGAAATCAGTGCTTAAAAGGAAATTTATAGTAAATGTCTGTATTTAAACAGAAGATCTCAAGTCAACAAGTTAAACTATCACTTTAATAAACTAAAAAAAAAAAGAGAGAGAAAATAAAGCAAGTAGAAGGCAGAAAAAATTAAGATTTATGTAATAATAAATAAAATAGAAGTTTAAAAATGAAATTTGACAGAACCAAAGTTGTTTTTATTGAATATATATATATTTTTAAAGATTTTGTTTATTTATTTGTCAGAGAGAGAGAGAGAGCAAAAGCAGGAGGAGCAGCAGACAGAGGGAGAAACAGTTTCCTCTCTGAGCAATGAGCCTGATTTGGGACTTGATCTCAGGACCCTGGGATCAGGGAAGGCAGAGGCTTAACTGACTGAACCACCTATGCATCCCCAAGATATCTTTTTTAAGATTTTATTTATCTGTTTGAGAGCGAGAAAACGAGCATGAATGGGGGAAGGAGCAGAGGGAGAGGTACAAGCAGACTCCCCTCTAATGGCAGGGCTTGTGGTAGGGCTCATGGCAGGGCCCCACACAGAGCTCCACCTGGGCCTCAAACCCAGGACCCTCAGATCAGACCTGAGCCAAAGTCAGATCCTTAACCAACTGAGCCACCCAGGTGCCCCCAGATACTTTTTTAAAATAACACACTCTTGTCTAGACTAACCAAGGAAATAAAAAATCAAATTACTAAAATCAGGAATGAAAAAGGAGAAATCAATACCAATCTTACAGATATAAAAAGGATTTTGAGTGAATTCTATGAAAAATCATTTTGTCAATAAATTAGATAACCTATCTGAACAAATGAACAAATTCCTAGAAAGACACAAATTATGGAAAATGACTCAACAAGAAACAAGAAAACAGCGTAGACCTATAACAAGAGACTGAATTATTAACCAAAAAACTTCCCATGAAGAAAAGCCTAGGCCCAGATAATCCCACTATTGAATTCTATTAAACATTTAAAGCAGGGAGCCCTGGATGTTATATGTAAACAGTGAATCTTGGAACACTACATCAAAAACTACCAATGTATTGTATGGTGACCAACAGAACACAATAAAAAAATTGAAAGAAAAATAAAAACCATACTTTTATAAATTCTAAAAAAAAAAAAAGATTGAGAAGAAACACTACCCCAAAAATTCCATGATTGTTTGTATTACTGTGACACCAAAACCAGTCAATGACATCACAAGAAAAGAAAATTATAGCCCAATATCCACTATGAATATAGGTACAAAAATCCTTAACTAAATATGATGAAATCAAATCCATCTCTATGTAACAAAGAACTATGCATCATGATCAAATGGGATTTATCCTAGAAATCCAAGGTTAATGTAACATATGGAAATCAATTAATGTAATACGTTCTATTAATAGAATAAAGGAAGAAAAAAAATTTCTCAATAGATTGAGAAAAATCATATGACAAATTCTAGCATGCTTCCATGATAAAAACACTCAGTAATTCAGGAATAAAAGACAACATCTTCAACCTGATAAGATCATCAATGAAAAAGCCACAATTAATATTATACTTAATGGTAAAAGGTTGAATGCTTTCCCTCTGGGATCAAGCACAAGATGAACCATTCAGTCTTACCACTTACATTAAACTTTGTTTTGGAGATTATATTAAAAAAAAATGGGGGCAAAGGAATCCTGATTGGAAAGAAAGAAATAAAGACAGCTCTCTTTGTGGAGGTCATGATTTTTTATACAGAAATCTATTTTAAAGTGCAAACCACCACCAAAGGAAATTAAAGACCTAAATAAATGAAAAGACATTTCATGTTCATGGATTGGAAAACTTAATATTGTTAATATGGTAATGATCTTCAAATGGACCTACAGATTGACCACAATCCCTGTCAAAACCTAGCTGCCTTTCTGTAGAAAATTAACAAGTTGATTCAAAATCCATACAGAAATGCAAGGGATTGGGGCACCTGGGTGGCTCTGTCAGTTAAGCGTCTGCCTTTGGCTTAGGTCGTGATCCTGGGGTCCTGGAATTGAGCAGGGCATTGGGCTCCCCACTCAGTGGGGAGTCTGCCCCCTGTCCCTCCTCCCCCCTCCCAACTTGTACTTTTAGCTGTCTCTGTCTCTCAAATAAATAAATAAAATCTTTAAAAAAGTGAAAGAGATGCAAGGGATCGAAATAGTCAAAAAAACCTTAAAAAAAAAAGAATAAATTTGGAGTATTCACACTTCCCAATTTCAAAAGTTACTACAAAGATACAGTAATCTAGACAGAGTAGTATTGGCCTAAGGATAATCCTACAGATCAATGAAGACTTTTAACTGCAGAAAACAAACTGCGGGTTATTGGAGGGGATGAGGTTAGAGAAATGGGATAATTGGGTGATGGGCATTAAGGAGGGCATATGATGTGATGAGCACTGGGTGTTATAGGCGACTGATAAATAATTGAACACTACATCTGAAACTAATGATGTACTATATGTTGGCTAATTGAATTTAAATAAAAAAATTTTAATTAAAAAAAATACAGATCAATATAATAGAGCTGACAGCCCAGAAATAAACCCTTCTATTTATGGTAAATTGATTTTCCACAATGGTGGCAAAAAAATTAATGGGGTAAACAAGAGTGTTTTCAACAAAAAATGCTGGGACAACTGTATACCCACTTGCAATAAAATGGAGTTAGATCCTTGTCTTGCACCATATCCAAAGAGTAACTTAAAATGGATCATAGACTTACATAAAAGAGCTAAAATTGGGGTGCCTGGGTGGCTCAGAGGGTCAAGCCTCTACCTTCAGCTCAGGTCATGGTCTCAGGGTCCTGGGATTGAGCCCCGCATCGGGCTCTCTGCTCAGCAGGGAGCCTGCTTCCTCCTCTCTCTCTGCCTGCCTCTCTGCCTACTTGTGATCTCTGCCTGTCAAATAAATAAATAAAATCTTTTAAAAAAAGAGCTAAAATTATTAAACTGTCAGAAGAAAATGGGCATAAATCATCATGCCCTTGAGTTAGTGGTTTTTTAGATTTGACACCAAAAACATAAGTGACCAAAAAAAGGGTAAATCAGACTTCATCTAATTAAAAATATATACAGCAAAGGGTACCATCAAGGAAGTAAAAAGACAAGCTAAAAAGTGGAAGACAATAGTTGCAAATCATGTATCTGAGAAAGGACTAGCATCCAGCATATTTGAAGGACTCTCAAAACTCAACAGTATTAGAATGTTAGCAATGGGGCAGGGAACCGTGGTCTGAGATGGCCAAAGAAAGAATCATGAGGCAATTGTGCCTAGGTAAGGCCCTAAAAAATGGGGAAAGGGAGAAATACAGAGGAAAGGGAGATTTCAAGAAAAATAACTATGCATTACTCATTGTCCATTTGGTCAACAATATATATTATATATATAATAACAATATATATTATATATATCATGTTGACCATTATATCTTATATATAAATATATAAGATATATAATATATAAATTTATATATAATATATTAATAAATATATAATATAATATATAATATATATTTATATATAAATTTATAAAAGTTATATATAAATATATTATATATATAATATAATATATATTATATATATCATGTTGACCAATATATATTATATATATAATATATATTATATATATCCATATATTTATTTATTTACATATACATATACATGTATATTTCTTTTTTAAAAGTTTTTTTTTTTTTTTATGACAGAGAAAGATAGCCAGAGAGGGAACACAAACAAAAGGAGCTGGAGAGGGAGAAACAGGCTCCCCACTGAGCGGGGAGCCCAATATGGGGCTCCATCCCGGCTCGCTGGGATCATGACCTGAGCTGAAAGCAGACGCTTAACAACTGAGACACCCAGACACTCCCACATGTATATTTCTAACACATTGTCTCTTAGGGACATTGGAAGTGGCATTCTATGGCCTTGTACTCCTTATAGTATTTGATCTATTGTAGGTGTTTATCATATTCAATGACTCATCAGACAAGATATATAGAGAGATCATTTTTACCCAAAAAAACATTTTTCATAAGCACTGGGGCCCTTTGAAGGAACAAACAATTTTGTCCAAATGATAAAATTATAAAATGTATTACCTACACATTATAGAGTATTTTCTGGCTTCATGGGTTCTTTTTTAAAAATGACAGCCATATTTTGCTGAACCAAAAGCAGGACATAGGGTCTAACATGTAGAGGAGAAGGGGATATTTAAACTGGAGTTGACTATGGATATAAGCCAAATGTTCAATGTACAATAAAATAAATTTAAGAAAACTTGGGTGCCACAGACATCTGGCTCGTGGACTTGTTCTCACCCTTATTAACAATTTTATCTTTAAACAAGTCACTTCTTCCAGTGTCTCATTTTCCTCATCTACAAAGAAGAGGAAATAACCAACTCAGCATCATGGGGCTGTGGTAAAAAATTAAAAGAGAAAATCCTACTAACATGTTTTCCACTGTGCTGGATACAAAGAAGCTGCTAAGTCAATGTTCTCTGTCATTATTACTACACAGTTGTAGAGTAAAATTATCTTTGTCAAGAGAAGGTTATTAGAAGACATCACTTTTAGGGGCACCTGGGTGGTTCAGTGGGTTAAGCATCTGCCTTTGGCTCTGGTGATGATCTCTGGGTCCTGGGATGGAGCCCCACATCCGGCTCCCTGTTCAGCAGGGAGCCTGCTTCCTCCTCTCTCTCTGCCTACTTGTGATCTCTGTCTGTCAAATAAATAAATAAAATCTTTAAAAAAAAAAAAAAGATCACTTTTAGACATATGGATAGCAGAAAATGGTAATTTGAACTTGCCTGGTGGGTTACACCGGTCATGTCCGAAAGTATCTTAATTAAGGGTCATGCCTTTTACTGAAAAATTAAAGGTCAGAGAAACAGGTGTCCTCATGCGTGGGAAGGCAGAATCTTTACTCGTAACTCATTATGTCCAGTCCTGTAAGTACAAACTGGCATACTATTTCCCCACTCAATCTTTTGCCCTTTGACAAACAAAATGACTAACCAAATATAGAGAAGGACACTATCTTCTAAAGATTAGAAATAACAAAGTGGGAATGATAACCAGGACCCAGCTCGAAAAGGAGGGGGCAGGGTATTTACAAGAGGCTCTTAGTGCCCCCTAGTGTTAAATCTCCTCGGGTTTTGTTTTTGGTTTCTGTTACTAAGTAGGTGTTTTATGAAGGGATTCTAAAGTTCGAAGGCAACTACCCTTTAAATGACCCTTCACATCAGGCTGCTTCAAAATTCATATACAAACAATTCCTCGAAGACAAAGAAACCTTGAACTCTAAAGATAAACAATTTGGTTATTTCACTAGAGTGAAGCCGAAGTACAGAAGAGAGGAGACATATATCTAGCAAAGGGAATTAAATTCTGTATTTAAGTATGTTCATTAATCGAAGCAGTCTGATAATCAGGGTATGTATATTTGAGCCAAGTGTTCAAGCCTAAGTAACTAACTGAAACCATGTAATGATTGAATCTAGTTAAACTCCTTACCTAAGCGATATTTAATGGAAATGCTGAACACTTCTATTCTAATAGCATATATAGCCTGCAGATGAGTTTTCCTAAAATGTGCTGAGTTAAGTTCTCAGGTTTGGGACTTTCATTTCATAAGACCAGGATGTTAAATTCATGACCTCCAAATGTTCTAAATGATTGTAGATAACCACTGAATTAAATAACTAGTTTCATTTTATCATCATCAGTAGTATAGAAGAAGTCCCAAACTTAAAGAAATTATAAGCTACTTTTGTAGTTCATAAAAAAATATTCGGTATTATTGTTGATTAAACTTCATCTTTGAAAACCATTAGAAAAGTGGCAGGCGAAATTTAATCTCAGAACGTTTCTAACCATATTCTATATAACTGAAGTAGGTCATCAAAAAGAAATACTTAATTGTCTTGATGTCAGCCTAATATTTCTGTCAATATGATTATATTAGAAAAGATTTTTATTCTTTGAAAAGAAAACCATGTCTAAGGTAAGATTGGTCATTTTATCTTTTTTTTTTAATGTAACCCTGTCAAAATTCTAGGAAAAATATGTCTGTAGATTTTTAGAGTCTGTTTTTGTAGCCTGGTGTTCTTCTGATAAGAATCACTAAGTATTCTTTATTTTAAATTTCACCTTTAGAATTGGAGGAAGTGGTAAGCTGTCATTCACAGAATTAGGCAATGAAGTGTTAGTCATTATACATTCAAGTCCTACCATATTTCTTCCCATTAATTCCCAGAACAGATATACATAGTGATCTTACTCGGCTTGCTGACTCCTCCCCAAAACTCACTCTTCTGAGGCATCTAACGATTTTTTAATCTAGTCCCTCTATATCCCTTAACTCAAATGCAGAAGAGTTTAAGGTAGTGATTATATTTGATCAGCTCCTCCTGGATGATGAGATTAGTAAAGTGACAGTTTTTTTTCAAGAACAGCCACTGAAGTAATTGGTGTAGCTAAAAACACCTTTGATGAGAATGTTGACATATACACTAGAAAGAGCTATTGAAAGCAGGTGCTCAGACACTTACGGGTAAAAGCCCAATTAAATTTTCTCCATTGCTGGTTTATATACTTAACATTTTTGTTTAGGAAATCAAACAGGCGGGAGCCCCTGGGTGGCTCAGTGGGTTAAAGCCTCTGCCTTCGGCTCGGGTCATGATCCCAGGGTCCTGGGATTGAGCCGCATCGGGCTCTCTGCTCAGCGGGGAGCCTGCTTCCCTTCCTCTCTCTCTCTGCCTGCCTGTCTGCCTACTTGTGATCTCTCTCTGTCAAATAAATAAATAAAATCTTTAAAAAAAAAAGAAATCAAACAGGCACCATGATTATTAGCTTTGCATGTTACTAATGTGGTTTTATATAACTTCTAAAATAAGATATAAAATGTTTTCACAGTCAACAGATATGCTTGGACTTGTTTTTAAAGATAGTCCAAGGCAAAAATAAAATGAATGTTAATAAAATAAAATGACAAGATGAAACTTTTTAGTGGATCAAAGCCATATCAAATAGTATAGAAGGAAAGCTAATAACAGATATAGTGCCTTTAGTCTTAATATAATATAAGAATTAGAGGTTCCTGTGGAACAGGAAGGAGTCCAAATTTTTAAATACATGTACAAAATTCTACAGTTTTTGTTTAGTTTTGCTTTGTTCCCTGATGCCCTTTCTAGAGAGGACAACAAGGCAAATAAAGAAGTAATCTTTACTCCCAAGACAGTACACAAACACTATTTCATGCATTGAAGCACAAAGTACTTAATCAGGACATTGAGCTACAATCATACTTATGAAAGTCCATAGGAGTAAGAAAATATGAAGTTTTTAAAAATAATAATACCCCAAACCAAGTTATCTCTAGTTTAAGTTTGGAAACCCTCTCGCCGTTATCTACTCACATTGAATAAACACACTTGAGTATCTTCGGGGTTTGTTGAAAACATAAACACCTAGTTTCTGCCCTTTATAGAGTTATTGCCCAAGTCAGCCGCCATCCCCATCATGAACAGGAAAAACATGAGGAATTGCCTGTGCAAAGTGGGGGGTTAGGCTAGTTCAACACCTGCCTCCAATGCTTGGTGATGACCCTGAAGGCCCTAAAGTAGGACTCAGTCTTGTATTAGACAGAATCTTTAACTTGAACTTGACCCTTCATTGTCATCTTATATTTTTCCCAGTCTGGGTCCTTTGGACTCTGACCTTTCTACTGTTTTGGAACCCCGATTGCTATTCCTAGAGCTTGCTTGCCCTACCTCGCTTGCCAACTCAGTCCAGATGAACTTTACTCTCTGACCCACCTTCCTAGGCTGTCTTACTGCTAAATAAATCCTGGCATGACTACTCTGAATTAACAGCAACAGGGCAGATCCGTGTATCTCAAAGCAAAAGATGCGTACATTATCTATTAATTACCTAGTTTTAATTTTCATGCATCACGTGGAGGTCACAACCAAAACGATAGAAAACTGTCTAGTGTTTGGTTGGAGATTCCAAGCAAGGAGTAGCCATAGGAATTTCAGGTCTATCCCTGAAACACAACAAGTCAGGGAAGCACAACTTTCTTAACCATAATAAGCTTTGTGGCCAGACAAGGAATCCATTTGTTTTGGATGCTGGGTGAAAACATAAATCATAAAAGTTTCACTTAATGTTTTACCCAACCCCAGGAAGATAGGAAGACCTCCATAGATGAGTAACAGACAATAGAGGAGAAAGGGAGGAAGAGAGAGAAAGGAGTGAGGAAAGCAGGAAGGAGGGAAGAGGGTGTTTGTGAACTGACCTAGGTCAAATCGGACAAGCAGCAAGAAACAAGTTCTCTTGATGAGTGGGGCTGCTCTACAGCCAAAGGCAACCCTCATCCACAAAGCACCCACTAGGGTACAAGGCAATGCAAGCACGGGTTACACCAAGAGCTACTGAATCACAAATATTCATTAGTGAGCATACAAAATAAAATTAAATGAAGCACAAATGGATACAATCTGCTTAAGGAAGGTCTGGAAAACTCTGCTGTGTCCTGAGATAATAATCCTCTTGCCTCAGATATTTACTCTGAGGCAGATGCAAAAATATTCCTGGTAGGCATTTGTAGCCAGTCCGGAGTCCTCCACCAGCCCCGGAGTTCTCCACCAGCCTCGGAGTCCACCTGACTTAACACATCTTATTTACGCATCCACACGATCTTGCTCACCAACCCCATCTTTTAAACAGCACTTATTTTCATCAAAGAAAAAATTTTCTAACATTCCTAACGCTAATTAACAAACTCCTTGATATAGATTCTGATATGTCTTTTCGAATGTCTCCAAAGTAGGGAATCTTGATTAGGGTACTTAATTAAGTACAAATACTTAATCACTGCCCTTAAAGAATAAGCTGGTATTCTATGCCACACTCCAAACACACACTTCTGCCACCATGTTTACAGAGAAATATTTCAAAGTACATTATCATCTAGAAGGTAAAACAGGAAGAAGGGAAAGAAGGAAGAAAAAAAGAAAAGAAAAGAAGGAAACCCTCCACCTGTACTTGATTACTTGTCCCAAATAATTTTTTTGCCATGACCTTGAACGGTCTCTCTGCAGGGAATTTTCTTACCACTCATTCCCCCAAATCATATACTAATTTAGCTGCATAATTTTTGTTTGTTTGTTTTGTTAATGAGAGAGAGAGAGAGAGAGTGGGAGCAGAAGGGAGGAGCCGAGGGAGAAGGAGAGAATCTTAAGCAGACTCTGTGCTTAGCACAGACCCGGACACAGGCTCGATCTCAGGATGCTGAGATCGTGACCTGAGTGGAAATCAAGGGTCCCACGCTCAACCAACTAAGCCATGCATGAGTCCCTAGCTGCATTAAATTCTTACTGCCTTTCACGTAAAATGTCAGATGATTTGAAATTTCAAGTCAAACCAATTACTTCCTTTCCTCCTATTTCACTCCTTCCAAAATTTTATCTATCTCCCAAAAAGCATGAATCTCTGTATGTCTGTATGCATGTGTATTTTTAAGTAAGTTAATTGCTATATCTATGTTCCCTGGAGTATTCTGAGCCCCTTAGCTCTTTGGAATTCCTGAATCCTAGCAAAGGGCCTGTTACGTAATTTTTTTTCATTAAATGTTGGAGTAATTTAATTGAATTTTGTATTGAAAATGTCTTCTTTTTTTTTTTTTAAGATTTTATTTATTTATCAGGCAGAGAGGGAGAGGAGGAAGCAGGCTCACCGCTGAGCAGAGAGCCCGATGTGGGGCTCGATCCCAGGACCCCGGGATCATGACCCGAGCCGAAAGCTTTAACCCTCTGAGCCACCCAGGCGCCCCTGAAAATGTCTTCTATACTGTGCTCCCCTACAATATCAGTTTCTCATTTATTTATTTTTTTTTTCAGTTTCTCATTTAAATATGAAGTAACTATTAGGTAAGAAGGAAATACAGGTCAGTAGAAAGAGAAATGGATACAATAGGGTTTGAGAAGCATTTCCAAGTGACAAGGGACAATAAAGTCAATAGTTTAAAATGATCATTGATAAGAACAAATTGCCTTTTGAAATCCAAGTTGAAAAACCTTCTCCAAAATGTCCATTTCATTAAGTGACAAGTTCATTTCTTGGAACATTTTCCAACTTTTGAAATGTGGACTTACTAATTTAATTCATGTTTTGCAGTAAATTATTAATTTTTTACCCTCCAAATCTTAGATATTTTAATCATTATGTTATGTTCAAGTTCAAGGTATCAACCTTGAACTTGTCTCGATTCTATACTTAGAGTTCCTGGTAGTCGTCAACTACACTGAAGAAACTTTTTTTAAATTTTACATGTGATAGAACGTTAGCCATGTTTTAGATGTGCTTAAGCCTTCCGGACACTGACTTACAGAATACTATTATGATCCTTTGGATTTAAGGCAAACCAAAAAATATAGATTTCCCCCAAAGCAAAATTGATGATTGTCTCTGCAGATGTGATGCCAAATAGCCATTCTACTATCCTGGATGTAATTTTGGAGAGTTTGATATCAGCATGTATTACAATTTGAGAACACCCATAACACACCACTTCCTGTTACTCTTACCATAACAGTTCTCAATCTGGCTGTGCAAACGAAGCTCCCAAGAGCTTTTAAAAACCAGAGATGTCTAGCTCCCCCTCCAGAGAACTTCATTAGATTTGTCTGGGCAGGGGTGAGGCCCAGAACTTAGTCTGTCATAAAGCCTCTTTTTTTTTTTTTTTTCTAATAATACTGTCAAATTAGAGAACCACTATCCCTAAGATTTACACCAGAATTGGAATAGTCTAGGGCTATATTTGACCTCATTGGTCTTCAGATTCTGAAAATACATTTATACCTTATCTTTTCACGAAAGTAAAGCCTCCTAGATATCTTACTTCCAAAAAAGAATACTTAGAAAATTACTACTTATAGACTATTTAGTTATTCTTTATCCATATGCTAAAGAAACAAACCCTATTTTATTGAAAGTTATTAATATAGTGAAATAATGAAAGGTAAAGAGGAAGGTTATTATTTATTCTGAAGGACCTGAGGTTTTATTTCTTACAATCTGATATTAATCAATTATCAATTAGTACACACTTTCAATTAAAGAAATGTGTGATCATGATCATATTTAGAGTTAAAAACATGGCAGGAAAAATTATATTTAACAAACAAGAGAATGGTGTATAAATAAGATTTTTATTAGCAAATTGAAACAGAATTGTATAGTCACTAAGGATCTTTAGGAGAAAAATAATGTTGATCAAATAAATATACAGATAAGGAGAAGAGGCACAAACTTCAATGAACCAGGAATTCAATGGTCAGAATCCTTAAAAGAGTAGTGTTATTGCAACACTTAGCTTTTAGAAGAAAGAAATTAATGAAGAGTAAAGTACAAATATCTAGTAGTTCTATCTGGTCATAGTAGGCTAGATTTACCTTAAATGAAATGGGAAAAAAGTGAGGTCTATCCTTGTGCCATCTTTCCCCACTTTGAGACCTTCCTGTGAGCCTTTGACTGACATATACGCATCACTACAAGCCTAAAATCTTACTATTATCCATTCTACTATAAAACTAGTTTTGTGTTCTGCTCCCATGTTGGCTCTTTATATTCAATGGTGCTCAGGTTTCCATGACTAATAAAGAACAATCTGACCTTCTACCAAGGGGATTTGCATTTTAACAGGGGACTCTAAAGACCAAGGTTCAGAATTCAGGTCACTGAGCCTTTATTCATCTGAGAGTGGGATGCGAGTGAAAAGGGAACCCTGCTACCTCGATCATTCTACTCAGCCAAATGCCCACTTCATCAACTTTTAGCTGTGATCCTCTGGGGATTAGGTTAATGCTTAAAAATAAATAAAAGGGGGCACCTGGGTGGCTCAGTGGTTAAGCCTCTGCCTTCAGCTCAGGTCATGATCTCAGGGTCCTGGGATCGAGTCCCACATCGGGCTCTCTGCTCTGCGGGGAGCCTGCTTCCTCCTCTCTCTCTCTCTGCTTGCCTGTCTGCCCACTTGTGATCTCTCTGTCAGATAAATAAAATCTTGAAAATAAATAAATAAATAAATAAAAGGGATCACTGTAATTTTAATTAATCAATAAAAATGTCAAATATAAAAAGAGTTGAAGAAAAAACTTTTACTGTAGGATGTAGTATGGATTGATAGCAATGCCCTCCAAGCACTTAAACATCTGCATTGTTTTGTAAAAGATGACATTTGCCCAAGGCCTCCACCCATTGCTTGATTTAAACAGTGCAAGTAGAGTAAGACGTTTGATGTTGAATATGACGTATTTGTAGAAGCAGCTTCATATTTAAATATAAAATGTGAGAAAACGTCTGTGCTCAGCATTAGCCATTAAGAAATTGTATCTGAAGTGTAGTGTTTTTTTTAACTACCAATTAACTCAACACCTGTCATCAATTAGAAAAGGTTTAGCTGCAGTTTCAAACAGACTTTTTTTTCCTCTTTTGCATTGGAATAATTTATCTCTAGTAAGGCTGGCAGTCTCCATTTATATTAGATTCATTCAAGACAATTTGTGACTGTGAGTCTTTGTTGAAAGTCAATTCTACTAAAAATTAATCAACAAATTAGTGAAATTACTAACACACACACAATTGCACACATGATTGCATGCACACACGATTGCAAGCAAATAAAATGTACCAGTGCCATACTTGATCAATCCTCGATTTGAATAATTAATAGCTCTTTCGCAAGATATTTTGATCGTATAAATGTACCATGTTGGATCACATTTACATGAGTTGCTTTCTTTATAATAATGTTCTCTACTGAGCGAATAAAATTTGGAGTTCACATTTTTGTAAATAATATAATACTGAAGTTTTTAAAAATAATTTATTTCTATTAAGCTTTTTAAAACCAAAAATGGTTGAAAAGCTACTGTAAATTGAAGATTCTTAGGACAGAACAACAACACATAAGTACCTGATGGGTTTAAAACCCATCCAATGTGGGGCACCTGGGTGGCTCAGTGGGTTAAGTCTCTGCCTTTGGCTCAGGTCATGATCTCAGGGTCCTGGGATCCAGCCCCACATCGGGCTCTCTGCTCAGTGGGGAGCCTGTTTCCTCCTCTCTCTATGCCTGCCTCTCTGCCTACTTGTGATCTCTGTCAAATAAATAAATAAAATCTTAAAAAAGAAATAAAAATAAAACCAGTCCAATGAAAATTAGAAATATTTAAAAATGGAAATGCCCACCGTAAGATCGGCCCAATATTTTTAAGGTTTTGGTATTAGTACTCACCATCATATAAGGCATCATTTTCCTAAACACTGAAAAGTGTTAAAAGAGTTGAAGGCAATTTAATAAGCTCAGGCACTTCATGAATAAATTATAACACTGATTTGAATATGATTTTCAAGCAGGTTGCTTTTTCACCTCAGCACCTGCCATTATTTTTCATTTCTCAATATCTCAGAAAGTGATTTCCACTTTGGAAATTGAAATAGTTTATGCTAGGAACTCATTACTTAGCTTTTTTTTTCCTGTAATAACCTTTATTATAGAAACATTTTATCCAACTCAAAGGTCTCTGTAAACTGAAAACACACTGTTCTGAAAATGTTGTTGGCAAGGGTATATTTGGCTCTCGACCCCTTCAGTTACAGTACCCCTACCTCCTCTAGTTGTGAAGTGTCCTTATTCTGCTCCTTTTCTACTCAGGGCGTCCACGGAATCACCTTTATGATCAAGCATTTCCTTGTGGGCACCTACGTTCTGTTGAGAATATCCCCATCCAGCCCCACCCAGAGTCCCGCGACTTCCGCTTAATTCAAAAAAATATGATGACTACTCCAAGCAGTGTGATAATGATGCTAATAGGTGTGTTAATATATGCATTTTACCTTCTGCTGGCCAGAGACAGGGCTGGCAAAAAACAGTGTCTCTACTGCTGGGATTTCTCTGTAAAGTTGTGTCAACCAAACCTTTCAATAGTTATCCCACTTCCCCCAAAAATGTGTCCTTGCTTAAGCCACCTACACATGGGACTACCAGTGACACATATTTAGATCCCCACCATTCCAAAAAGTCTATTCATAAACCAAACCTTGCTTTAGTTCTCTATCTGCCATGATTCTGCTCGTCTCTTCCCTCACACTCCACTTATCTTTCAAAATTTGGCTCAAGTCTTAGTTTTACAACCAACCTAGGAAACATTAGGTTTATCTTTCATGAAAAACAAACAATACCGGGCACCTGGGTGGCTCAGTGGATTAAAAACTCTGCCTTCAGCTCAGGTCATGATCTCAGGGTCCTGGGATCGAGGCCCGCATCCAGCACTCTGCTCAGCAGAGAGCCTGCTTCCCACCCCCCACCTCCCCACCTCTCTCTGCCTGCCTCTCTGCCTACTTGTGATCTCTCTTTGTCAAATAAATTTTTTTAAAAGTCTTTAAAAATTAAAAAAAAATACCAACTGGACAAATACTGAATTCTTGCCATATATTGCCTCTCAATTATAATCCTAGGGCATGGTTGTTGTGGTTTTTTTTTTAAGTTTTTATTTAAATTCCAGTTAGCATACAGTCTAATATTGTGCACTCAGGTGCACAAGATCATGATTCAACACTTCCATACAAGACCTGGTGTTCATCACAAGCGCACTCCATAATCCCCATCACCTGTTCAACCCATTCCCCCACCCACTTCTCCTCTGGTAACCATCGTTCTCTGTGGTTAAGAGTCTGTTTCTTGATTTGTCCCCCCTCCCTTCCCTTTGCTTATTTGTTTTGATTCTTAAATTCCACATAAGAGTGAAATCATATGGTATTTATCTTTCTCTGCCTGACTTATTTCACTTAGCATATTCTCTAGCTTCATCCATGTTGCTATAAATGGCAGGATTATATTCTTTTTTATGGTTGAGTAATGTTCCTATTTATATTATATATATATATAGAGAGAGAGAGAGAATATTGTATGTGTATATATAGTATACATTGTGTGTATACATATACATAATGTACATTGTGTGTGATTGTATGTTTATATCATATCTTCATTCATTCATCGGTTGAATGAATACTTAGGCTGTTTCCATTACTTGGCTGTGGAGGGAATGCTGCTATAAATATAGGTGTGCATGTATCCCTTTGAGTTATTATGTTTTTTTATTCTTTGGGTAAATACCTAGTAGTGCAGTTGCTGGATTGTAGGCTAGTTCTATTTTTAATTTTTGAGGAACCTCCATACTGTTTTCCAGAGTGGCTGTACCAGTTTGCATTCCTACCAACAGTGCAAGAGGGTTCCCCGTTCTCCACATCCTTGCCAACGCCTCTTGTTTCTTGTGTGTTTTTGATTTTAGCCATTCTGACAGGTGTTCAGTGATATTTTATTGTAGTTTTGATTTGCATTTCCCTGATGGTAAGTGATGTTGAGCATCTTTTTGTGTGTCTTTGTGTGTGTCTGTTGGCCAATAGGTCTTTTGTGTGTCTATAGGTCTTCTTTGGAAGAATACCTATTCATGTCTTCTGCACACTTTTCATAGAGAACAAACCGATAGTTACCACAGGGGAGGTGGGGAGGAGTGGGTTAAATAGGTGATGGGGATTAATGAGTGCACTTGCTATGCTGAGCACCGGGTCTGGTACGGAAGTGTTGAATCACTATTTACACCTGAAACCGATATTACACTGTATGTTAACTAACTGGAATTTAAATAAAAATTAAAAAAAAAAACAAAAATACCATGTTTTCCTGATTATAAAAATAGAATGTATAGAAAAGCAAAAATATAAAAATAGAAATCGGCCATATCTGACATTCTTTAGGTGCACTGCCAATATGGTAGCCATTAGCCACATGTGGCTACTGAACGCTTGAAATGTGGCTAGTCTGAGATGTGTTGTGCTATAGCTGTAAATGCGAAAGACACACGAAATTTCAAGAACTTAGTATGAAAAAATATAAAATATCTCATTAATAATTTTATACTGATTATCTATTGAAATGGTAATATTTTAAACATATTTGGTTAAAGTATATTGCGAAAATTAATTTCACCAGCTTCTTTTTACTATTTTAATGGGGACATTACAAAGTTAAAAATCAATGTGTGGTTTGCATCATATTCCTACTGGACAGCACTGATCTATAGGATATAAGTCTTTTTCCTATGCATTTACATAAATTAAAAATTGTGATTGTATCATGATCACTATTTTATAACCTGCTTTTCATTTAATGGAACATGAACATTTTGTTTATTCATTCATTCATTCATTCATTCATTCAAGAGAACGTGAGAAAGAAAGAGATCGCAGCAGGGAGGAGGGGTAGAGGGAGGAGCAGACCTCTGCTGAGCAGGGAGCCCAATATGGGACTTGATCCTAGGACCTTGGGATCATGACCTGAGCTGAAGGCAGACACTTAACTGAGTGGTCTACACAGGTGCCCCTGAAGAACATTTTTTGCTGCTAAATGTTTTTATATTACATTTTTTTTAAACTACAAGTGTTCTATCATATTGGATGTAACATATTTATTTAACAAATACCTTATTTTTGGACATCAAGGTCATTTTCAGTATTAACTCCATAATGAATACTATTTTATATCACTTTTTATCTGCACCTCAGTTTACTTATTAGGAAAAGTTCCTAGAAATAGAATTACTAAAGACTTTAAACATGTTTAAGGCTTTTGGTAATTACTGACCAATTGCCCTACAGAAAAGCTGTACTATTCTGTACTCCCATTATCAATGTTTAAGAGTGCTCATTTTTGAAGATATTTGCAAATGACATATCTGATAAAGGATTAATATCTAAAATATATAAAGAACTTAACTCAACCACCAAAAAACGTTGTACATTTTTCTTTTTCATGGTTATTAGAAGTGTGGCTCATGTGTGGTTCTGTTGCAGGAGGTGGGGGAAATGTGTCGTCTGCTTCTACCTAAAAAGTGGAACACAAAAGGAGGTCGGGAAGCAGAACAGAGGATGAACACAAAGGGGGTTAATATCTATGAAAAGTCTCTATTTTTGGAAAGTTTCAGTGTTATGGAAGCATGATGAATGCTTTGGACAAATGTTTGGATGAATTGCTTGCCATGCTTACTGATGGCCTTCTATCACACTTAAAGGAGGGAAGTTTATAGTGGTCATAATCTGGATTAAAATGGAAGATCTCAAATAAAAAACTTTACTTTACACCTTGAAGAACTAGAGAAGAAAAGAATAAACTAAACTCAAAGTTAGCAAAAGGAAAGAAATCATGAATATCAGAGCAGAGATAAATAAATAAATAATAGAGAACAAATAAAAATCAACCAAACAGGAGGTTTTTTTTTTTAATAAGCAAGATCAACAAACTTGACTAGACCAACTATTGAGAAGGCTCAAATAAGGAAAATCAGAAATGAAAAAAGAAACTTCACAATGACTGTCTCAGAAATAAAAAGAATTATAAGAGATTATCATGACCATATGCCAATCAGCTGGATAACCCGGAATGCATAAATTGTTAGAAACATACCTACCAAGACTGAATTAAAAAGAGATAGAAAGTCTGAACAGACCAATAATAAATAGGAGATTAGAGTAGAATGAAAAAACTCCTAACCAAAAAAAGTCCAAGACCAGATGGCTTCACTACTGAATTCCAGCAAACATTTCAAAAGGAATTAATACCAATCCTTTAAAAACTCTTCCAGAAAAGTGGAGTAGAGGGAAAATTTCCAACTCATTTTATGAAGCCAGCATCACTTTGATACCAAATCCAGACAAACACACCACAAGGAAAGAAAACTACAGGCCAATATTTTTGATAAACATAGATGCAAAAATCCTCAGTAAAATACTAACAAACTGATTTAACAACACATAATAAAGACTATACAAGATGACCAAGTGAAATGCATCCCCAGGATGCAACGTTGGATTCACGTAGTTAAATTAGTCAACATCATACACCACATTAACAGAATGAAAGTAAAAACACAGGATCATCTCAATATGTGTAGAGAAAGCATTTGACAACTTCAACATCTCTTCATAATAATAACTATCAACAAAATAGGTATAGAAGAAACTTACCTCAACACAAAGAACTTACCCCAGTCCCTGGTTAATTCTCTCTCCCCTTATTCTGCCCTGCATTTGTGTGTTTGTTTGTAGTTTATTTGTTTGTTTGTTTGTTTGTTTGTTTCTCTCTTTCTCCCTGTGTTTCAGCCACAGTGGCCTATTTACTCTTTCCTATAAACACACAAGAGTGCTCCCATCTCAAGGTCTCCCTCTGACTGGACCATTCTTCTGCCAGCATTCTTATGGCTTCTTCCTTCTCTATATATTACTATCCAGGTGTCCGATGCTACCTCCATATGTAAAGAAGTAGTCTTTAACCCTTACTATTTAGTGTTGGTATTTATTTCCTTCCTTCATAGCACTTTTCATTATCTGGTATTTTTTTTAAGATTTTATTTACTTATTTGATAGAGATCACAAGTAGGCAGAGAGGTAGGCAGGGGGTGGGGCGGGGAGCAGGCTCCCTGCTGAGCAGGAGCACAATGCGGGGCTAGATCCCAGGACCCTGGGATCATGACCTGAGCCAAAGGCAGAGGCTTAACCCACTGAGCCACCCAGGCACCCCATTACCTGGTATTTTTAAATATTGTTTTTGTTGGTCGGTTGATTTGTCTGTCTTGCCCCACAGTCACTATTGCAAATAAGTGGAATACTTGTTTATCTTTTCTGTATCTCCAGACCCTAAAATAATGTCTGAAAAATGGTAATCTCTTCATAAATATTTATTAGTCAATATATAAATCAATATACCAATGAATCAACATTTAAAATGTTCTATACAGCCAATTAAAATAGTCTTTCTTGAACCTTGGCATTCTCATTATTTACCTTTTCTCCAAGTTAGACTTCACTAAGGAGAAGATTAGTTTCCACTAAGGAGAATCAGGCCTCTACCTAGAAGGTTACTGGGACAATAGACTCTTGGTTTAAAAAAAAAACTTCAGTATTCCAGCCAAAGCTACTAAAATTTACAAACAAACCTTTTTTTGTGAGTAGACATTCCATGTTCTATGCCGTAATGTGTGTGTACAGACCAAGTGTCAGTTTAGTACATAAAAATAAAGGTGTATGAAAGTAAAACAAAGAAAAAGGAATAAAATAAACTGATAGGAAAGAAATATGGATAACTAAAAATGAGGTAACCTTTTGGAGTGATTGTGCCATTGGGTTTCTGCATTGGTTGGATGTCTGTTCAAATCTTTCCTGCCTTCGGTTGGATTCCCCAGAAGCAGACTCTGGCTGTGGTTTCCTGTGTCAGTACTGCCTGAGGAGAACAATGAAGGATTGAGGGAAGCAAGAAGGGAAGAGGAAGAAACCAAACAAGTACATTTACAAGCAAATTCCCAATCTCTGCCCTATTCCTCCCAGAGCCCTGGAGTGTTAACTAGTTGAAGAGAGCTGTGTTTCAAATTCCTGCACTGCTCCGTCATTGGCAATGAATGACTCAGGGGATGTCAACTCCCAGGCACTTGCACTTCTTAGTGTCTGGGTAAAACACCTGTACTCTTGAGCCAGTAGGAACTAAGCAGGACCGAAGCTGAAAGAAGGGTATCTACAATAAATCAAACTGGTAAGAGGGGATGTGAGCATAGCTCTCACAAAACTACTACATTGGGTTTTGACTTTGGGCAATTTACTGGTTTGTCAGAAGTCTTTTTGTTTTATATAAAATCATAAATTCTTTAGAATGAATGAAATACAAAGAACATATGTACCCTCTAACACAATTCCTTTCTCAACTGTGGTAATCATGTCCTCATACCTTTTATAATATGGGAGAAATTAATGGTAAAAAAGTGAAAGTTTACAAATTAAGTTTTAATCCTTTTTATACCATTAAATTTAAAAGAGCCATTGCACCCGTTCTCACTGTTCCTTTTACTGCAGTACTGAGTTTCCAGAGAAAGATGAAAAAACATCCCACATCTTGAGACATGAGAGATGCCTCACAGGTACACAAAAGCAGTGGTCTCTGAACCCTCCCTAGCACAATAAGCAGGTGGATTTTCAGATATCAGAGTGGCACTTTCATGCACTAACAAGGAACATCTTGGAAACACCATGTACCTTACAATCTCAATCACTGGTTTTTCTTTCTGCAATTTCAAAGAGCAAGCAACAGATTTTTAAATTATAATTAGATTTAAACTGTCATATGTTATATTCTCTATTTCCCAAACAGATATCCATTAGCTGGTACAGCCTGCTTTTGCTAAAGATCATTTGTCTCCAAAGTTCCTTTAGTTTAACTAATTCAAGGGCTCTCTTCCTTTTGAATAAGAATAAATGCATTCTGATGCTATAGAGAGTCGTGTTAAATATTTAAGACATACAGACAAAAACTCATTCAGTCAAACATACACTCTTAGTGAAGACCTCTGATTTACATTTAATTATCATTCTTCAGCAATTCCTTTTTTGGAACAAGAGTAGTTAAATAACTTACCAACCTCAAATGATTTTCTTAAACTATAAAATCAGCCTTCCACCCAGCACGGTTTTAATTATTAATGAGTTCTTGATAATTTGTGTGCAGGTATTTCTTAGAAAAGCAGAATTGCTATTTCCCAATTAAAATTTTTATGAAACAAAATATTGACTTAATGGCTTATATTTTCATGTGAGACATATGACAGAGGAAGACCTTAGAAGAAACTTTTCCCCTGGATCCCAGAGATATGGACCAATGATTAAAATTGAGAGAGCAAGAAAGAGAATGCCTGGGTGGCTTCTGACATGGGACAGGACATCTAATCTCTGGGCACAGTTTCAGTGATTGTTTCCATCCCAACTGGAGTTGAGGGTGGAAGGTTAAGTTTATATCCAACTTCTGCTCCATGCATATAAATGAAACAAATTGGCAAGTTACTGTAGGCACATGATTCATGTTTCTGGGAACACTGAGTAACTGTCTTGAAGGTATGTCAGTAGGAGAGACTCTGGTCATCACTACTACTACTACTTCTTCTTCTTCTTCTTCTTCCTCCTCTTCTTCTTCTTCTTCTTCTTCTTCTTCTTCTTCTTCTTATTCTTATTCTTATTCTTCTTTTCCAAAATAGCAATGACAGGGAGAAAAACAGTAGTTTTTAAGACTGAGAACTACCTTATAAGGAATGTAATTATTTATTTCCATAAATACAAATCTCCCTGGATTGGTCAGCTATTACTGCAATACTGCTGCATGACAAAATACCACAAAATTTCCAGTGGCATGCAGAACTATTCATGATTCTCATTAATTCATTGAGTTAAGCTATCTAAGCTAGGCTCAGCTGGGCAACTCTGGCTCAGGCTGCAGTGAATGGGGCAGCTGTGATTCTCCCTGTATATTTATGGTCCAGCAGGAGCAGCTTTGCTCCTTGTGTCTCTCAACCTCCTTGGATCAGCAGGCTGACCATGGCATGTGTTCTCTTTGCAATGTCAGAAACTCAAGAGAATAAGCAAAAGCATGGAAGGTCATTGGAAACTTAAGCCTAAACCTGGCATGCTGTCAATCCTGTCCATGTTCCATCAGCTAATGCCAGTCATATACCTAAATTCAAAGTCAAGGGAAATGCCTACAAAAATAGGAATAACAATGGGTTTGCAGGAAAGGGTGAAGAAATAGGGTCCATTATTGAATCTACTACATTTCCTATTTTTCAAATTTGAAAGCTCTTGCTATAGGAATACTGTGTATCAAGAGATGCCTTCTTAATTTAAAAAAAAAAGAAGTTAATGAAACCTAAGTGTTTTATATGAAGATTTGAATAGCAAACTTTGACTAATGTGCCTATTTTCAATGAATTATTTTTTACAAAATATATATGCATATATGTACAAACATATATACACATACACATAGTGCTTTTCAATTGGAATTTCCTTAGCCATTACCTTACTAAAACTCTTGGTATTATGTTTGTTTTAGATGAACTACAGAATGTTGAGATAAATTATTTTTAGTCGTGGTAACATTTTATGTACAATAGTAGCTTGCACTAAATGATGTGTCAGCTGCTGTCTTACTTATTAAGAAGTGATAGAACTCAAAAAGACTTATTTAACATTATCTTTTTAATCAGTCAGAAAAATTTCAATCACAGAGATGACTCAGTTTATGCTTGTAACAGGATGGGAAAACTTTGGAGAATTCCTTCCTTAACATCAGTGAAATGACGCATTGTTACTTAAGTTATCTCATATACTCTGCCTTCTTCAAAGCACACTAAAAATGTATTTGGCATAGATCAATGGAATAGAACAGAGAGCTCAGAAATAAACCCACATTTATATGACCAGTTAATCTATGAAAACGGATGCAAGAATATAAAATGGGAAAAAGTCTTTTCAAGAAATGGTGTTGGGAAAACTGGAGAGCTACATGCAAAAGGGTGAAACTGGACACTTTCTTACACCATACACAAAAATAAATTCAAAATGGATTAAAGACCTAAATGTGAGACCTAAAACCATAAATCCCCTAGAAGAGATAGGCAGTAATTTCTCTGGTATCAGGCTTAGAAACACTTCGCTAAATATGTCTCCCCAGGCAAAGAAAACAAAAGCCAACTAAATTATTGGGATCATACCAAAATAAAATGTTTTTGCATAATGAAAGAACCCGTCAACAAAACAAAAAGGCAACCTACTGAATGGGAGAAGATATTTGCAAATGATATATCTGATATGGGTTAATATCCAAAACATATAAAGAATTTATACAACTCAACACACAAAAAAATAAATATTATCACTAAAAAATGAACAGAGGTGATCACTTTGGCAGCACATATATGAAAAAAAGTGAACAGAGGATCTGAATAGACATTTTGCCCAAGAAGACATACAGATAACCAACAGACACATGAAAAGATGCTCAACATCACTCATCATCAGGGAAATGGAAATTAAAACAACAATGAGATATCAACTTACACCTGTCTAAATGGCTAGAATAAAAAGACAAGAAATAAAATTCTTGGCAAGGATGCGGAGAAAAAGGAACACTCGTGCACTGTTGGTGGAAATGTAAATTGATACAGCCATTGTGGAAAACAGTATGGAGGTTCCTCAGAAAATTAAAAGTAGAAATACCATGTAGTCCAGTAATTTGATTACTGGATATTTACCCAGATAAAATGAAAACACTAATTCAAAAAGATATGTGCACCCCTATGTTTATTGTAGCATTGTTTACAACAGCCAAGACATGGAAGCAGCCCAAGTGTCCATCAATAGATGAATGGATAAAGAAGGAGTGGTATGGATAAGTGTATGGAATGTTACTCTGCCATAAAAACAAAGAGATCTTGGATGCCCGGGTGGCTCAGTCAGTTAAGCACCTACCTTTGGCTCCGGTCATGATCCCAGGGTCCTGGGATGGCCCCACATTGGGCTCTCTGCTCAGCAGGGAGCCTGCTTCTCCCTCTCCCTCTGCCCTTCCCCACTACCCCTGCTTGTGTTCTTTCTCTCACTCTATCTCAAATGAATAAATAAAAAATCTGTAAAAAAAAAGAGAGATCTTGCCATTTGCAACAATATGGATGGACCTAGAGGATATAATGCTAGGTGAAGTAAGTCAGTCAGAGAAAGATAAATCACACATGATTTCACTAACATGTGGAATTTAAGAAATAAAACAAATGAACAAATGAAGAAACAAGACAAACAAACAACAAAACCTTTTAAATACAGAGAACAGACTGGTGGTTGCCAGAGGTGGGTGGGAGGACGGATGAAACAGGTGATGGGGATGAAGAGTACACTTATCTTGATGAGCACTGAGTAATGTATAGAATTGTTGAATCATCATATTGTACATCTGAAATTAATATAATACTATGTTAATTATAATTCAATTTTTAAAAATAAAAATAAATAAATTTTTAAATGTGTATTGGATGATTTAAGAAGAAATTTAAATTCTTCTTATTTTCCCTCTCAGACTGCCCTCTTTTGTTGTCTCTGACTGATTTGATGCCAGATTTCCAGGATAAACAAAATTAGCTGATATATCTAACAGATGCTCAAATTCAAAGATCTCCCTAGACACAAAGAACCTAATAAGTGTCTCAGGGGAGTGTTTTATGTATGGCTTAAGAAGAAATTATTGATTTTATAAAAGTGAAAGTGAAGAATTAGTTCAGGTATTGAGGTGAAGAACAAGTCTAGGCCTGACCCAGACCTATTACATCTTATATTGAATCTCCAGAGAGAATTGTGAAAGTATCATCAAAACCCACAAAAAAATACTACTAAGCCCTGACTTAGGATGCATGATCACCTGCACATAGAACAACATATACATAAAAATAACAACTTCTTTAAGTCTCAAAATGTATTTCTTTAAAAAAAAAGTAAAATAATTTCCACAGCTATTTGTGAAGCTGAAAAAATAAGAATAATTTAATGAGAAACCCCAATTTTCCCTCTTGATTAGAGTGAGTGGAGAGTTAATGTCCAACATCATGTGGTACTTGTAGAAGAAAAATTTCTCCGTGTCTCTTTTTCATGTTGAAAATGGGTATTTACTATGTAAGTTCTTTGGACTGTATGGCTTGAGAAATGTCACCAATAAAATTAATGAAGTTTGTGGCTGCAGATAACTAGCAAGTATTTTGTTAATTGGTCTATACCCACCAGATGTTGTTAAATCATACAGGAGATTATAAATACTCCCTCCATTTTCTCCTTCTTTTTATATCATATAAGTAATATCAGTAAAAATTTGAAAAAGAACATGAGGCAAGAAAGAAGAAAGATATTGTTTTGATAAGGAAAAAAATTAAATACTCATTCATAACTTTAAAAGAAGAAGCTCTTCAAATAAGAATTGAAGAAAAGTCATGAACCTAATGGAGGTTATCTATCAAAAATCCATAACAAACATCACTCATAGTGTGAAAAGTTAGAAACATTCCCTTTCATGCTCACTCACTGATTTTTTTCAACATTACACTGGAAGCTCTAAATCTTTCAATAAGAAAAAGAAATTAAAATATAATAACAGCATTATAATAATAAAGTATAATTGCTCACAGATTGTATGATTGTATAAAGACTACCACAGACAAAGAGCTTCTGAGTTGACTAATCTAAGAAGCACAATTCAACTTGAAATCTGTAGTATTTTGATAGGGCTGTCACATAAAGTATTATACTCTGGATGGCTTAAACAATAGAAATTTATTTTCTCACATTCTAAAGGTTAGAAGTCCAAGATCAAGGTATCAGCAGTTGGTTTCCTTTGAGACCTCTTCCCTTGGCTTGCCCATGGCTGTCTTCTCCCTGTGTCTTCACATTGTCTTCTCCCTGTGTGTGTGTCTGTCCTAATCTCCTGTTATGAGGAGACCAGTCATCTTAGCTTAGGACTCATCCTAATGATCTCATTTTAACCTTTCTTTTTAAATACCTTATGTCCAGGGGCACCTTGGTGGCTTAATCAGTTAAGCATCTGCCTTCAGCTCAGGTCATGGTCCCCAAGCCCTGGGATTAAGTCCCACATCTGACAGGCTCCCCTGCTCAGCAGGGAGTCTGCTTCTCCCCCTACTTCTGCCCTTCCTCCTGGTCATGCTCTATTTCTCTCTCTCAAATAAATAAATAAAATATTTTAAATACATACATACATACATACATACATACATACCTTATGTGCAAATGCAGCCATACTTGAGGTAGTGAGGTTAGGATTTCAATATATGAATTCTGGGGCAACACAATTCAGCTTATAACAAAACTCCCAAAAGCATATAGACAAATATTAGTATTAATGAAAGGTTAGCAAAGCTGCTAGATATTTTTAAGAATGTCAATAATGACAAAAATATAAAGTGCCTAGGAGCCAATCTAACAAAAGATTTACATTATGTAGAAAACTGGGAAGAAGAGATTAACTTGTCCAAAACTGAGGCTATGCAATTTCTCTTATAAAACTGTATGGAAGGGGCGCCTGGGTGGCTCAGTGGGTTGGACCTCTGCCTTCAGCTCAGGTTATGATCTCAGGGTCCTGGGATCAAGCCCTGCATTGAGCTCTCCGCTCAGTGCGGAGCCTGCTTCCCC
Source organism: Lutra lutra (assembly GCF_902655055.1). NCBI lineage: Eukaryota > Metazoa > Chordata > Mammalia > Carnivora > Mustelidae > Lutra > Lutra lutra. The sequence continues at coordinate 36,051,399 of NC_062282.1, read as the reverse complement.
CTCTCTCTCTGCCTGCCTCTCTGCCTACTTGCTATATCTCTCTCTGTCAAATAAATAACTAAAAAATCTTAAAACAAGCAAGCAAACAAACAACTGTATGGAAAACCAGCTACACCAAACTCCTCAAGCAATCACTTTGGTAGAGCACAAAGTGCTCAGGTGACTGGTTCCCACATGATAAAGGGGAAATTTACAAACATGGACCCCAGTTCCTTGGTCTCATTAGGGGAGAGACTTGTGCTCCACCCCCATGAATGCTGATATGGCAGGACAGGGTGGATGTCATGTTTTAAGCACGCCATATTCTTGTTGGAGACCAATCCATGCAACTTAAATTTGAGAACTCACTCAAAGTCCATAGACCCACCTTTAGAATCTGAGATCTGACACACTTAGATGTTGTGTTCTGCTGCAGAGCAGAGAGCAATAGAAGATCTGAAGTCCTGCTAATTCTCTAATCTTGAGTCTGTCCCAGTAAAAGTGACAGTGAAAACCTAGTATGTATTTAAAGGTCACTCATTTTTGTTCATGAAATTTTGTACATGAAAAATGAAGAAAAAAACTATCAAAGAAGTCATAAATACTTAGGAATATAGGTCCCTATTCATTAATAGACTTAATATTGTAGGAATATGCATTAAAATCTACAAGTTCAATGATTTAGTAAAGATCTTATCTCAAATTTTCAGAGTACTTGATAAGTTGATTCACATGGAAGGACAAAGTGTTAAAATGGTCAATACAATTTGAAGAATAAGGTAGGGCAAATGCAATATATTTTACAAGACATTAAAAAATCTATTACAAAATATATATTTGTACAAGTGGGTAGGGATGCAAAGTGATTAAAATTAAAAACATGTTTTTATCAAACACATCATAATGAAAATAAAAATCGAGTCACTGAATGGGAACCTCCTTCTGTCTTTGCCACCTACAGTTTGCTTTCAACACAGCCAGAATGATTCTGTAAAAATAAATAAGGCTAGCTCTCTGCTCAAACCCTCTAGTGACTTCCTACTTTACTCCAAGTGAGGTTTACTCGAGGGAGGCTTACCCAAGTGAGACATATCATAGTTTTTTCATCCATTCATCTATTGAAGGGCTTCTTGGTTGCTTCCAGTTTGGGCAACTATGAGTAAAATTTCTATCAACATTCCTGTGCAGGTTTTATGTGTACATACGTTTGCAACTCATTTTGGTAAATGCCAAGGAACGTAATTGGCAGAGCATGTAGTAAAAGTATATTTAGTTCTGTAAGAAGCTGCCAAACTGTCTCCCAAAGTGGTTTTGTCATTGGACATTCCCATCAGCAATGAATGAGAGTCCCTGTTGCTCCACATTCTTACGAATATTTGGTGTTCTCGGTGTTTGGGATGTTATTCATCTTAACAGGTGTGTAGTAGCATCACATTGTTTCAATTGATATTTCTTCAAAAGCATATGAAGTTGAGCATCTTTAAAAGTGCTTATTTGTTGTCTGGAGATGTCCTTTGGTGAAGTGTCTGTCCAGATTTTTCACCCATTTGGAAATTGGGTTGCTTGGGTTTGTTGTTGTTTCTGTTGTTGTTAACTTTTAAGAGTTCTTTGTATATTTTAGATACCAATCCTTTATCAGATAAGTATTTTGAAAATGTTTTATCCCAGTCTGTGTCTTTTCATTCTCTTAAACATTAATGTGTTTTTTAACCTTCTTTTCTCCTAAAATAAAATATGTCACATGAAGCTCGAAATGTGTCTGCTTTGTTTATGACTGTATCCCAAGTTCCTAGAAACTTGCATTTTCCTGGGGCATAATTGGAAATTCATACATAGTGGTTGAATAACTGAAATAAAGAGAGAAGAAATTTGTATGCTTTCGAAAAACAAAGAATTAATAGTCAAAATATATTTTAAAATATACAAATCAGAAAGAAAAATATAATTAGTTCAATAAAAAAAGGGAAAAAACATAGCAACAGTTAATTTACAGAAGTCTCAAATTGCCAATACATTTAAAATGTGGTTGACATTATTGGAAAATGAAGAAAATGCTGATTTGAATCACAATGTGACATGATTTCATGTCATATAGCTCCATCTACAAATTTAACTTTGTCTTTTTCTATTAGGTTTGGTCATTGTGTTCACATTGTTGGAGTAATTGAACTCTACAACTCATGACATACTAACACTACTAACACAATTAGTATATTGATACATATGTAACTTGTGTCTTTGTTTGTGTAGGTAACAACAATAAATCCAAATCCATATTCAAGATGTAGATCATTATTAAAATGTTCTGCTACTTATTTTTTCTTTCCCCTCCCATTCAACCATCTATATCTGGTCTCTCACAGAGAGAATTGCTTTTCAGGTCTTTGGATTTATTATTCCTCTGCTTTCAAAAAAGGATGCTTGTATGATACTATATGCATCTAAAGATTACTTTTACCATTCAACTATTACTAAGATTTATCCACATAGTATCCATTGCTCTAATATGACAAAATTTTTAAAATCTGACCATACTAAGTGTGGATCAGTATGTGAAGCAAGAATAAACCTACTAAATGACTTAAGGGAATGTAAATTGGTGCACGTACTTTGAAGAACAATTTGATATAACCAGTACAGCCGTGTGTTTAATATAACTTGTGACCCAACCATTCAACAACTACGTACAGGGTCTAGAGAAACTCTACTAAAAACAAATTCATGGGGCGCCTGGGTGGCTCAGTGGGTTAAAGCCTCTGCCTTTGGCTCAGGTCATGATCTCAGGGTCCTAGGCTCGAGCCCCACATCAGGAGCCTGCTTCCCTTCCTCTCTCTCTGCCTGCCTCTCTGCCTCCTTGTGATCTCTGTCCAATAAATAAATAAAATCTTAAAAAAAAAATTCACAAGAGCATTCAAAGAAACCACTTTATTAAATACTAAAAACTGAAACAGCCCAAATTTCTCTCTATAGCAGAGAGAAAAATTAATTAACTAAAGCTGTAAAAAAATATGAATCAACCTAAAATTATGATGTAGAGTGAAAAAATCATGGTGCTGAAAAATGTGTATGAAATATAAATAATCTGTAACTATATAAACCTTAAAAAGATATAAATCCATACCATATGTTTATGATATATACATAGAATTTACATAGAAAAAATATATACATATATGCATAGATATATACATAGAAAGATACATAGAATGATAACTAATTTAGTGTATTTACCACTTGGGGCTTATTGGGAAAGGTGATCTTGGGATGTTCCCAGAGTGCGTCAGCTGTCAGCAAAGTTGTGTTTTTTATTATTTAAGCTGAGTGTTAGGTTTCTAAGTTAACTACTTAATAATGCTTCATAATTAAGCAATATTAGGAAACATTCTAATTGATTTTTTATTCATTCAATAAATCTGACAAGGTTTTTGAATCCATGTCTTTAACCTTTGTCCCTTCCCTAAAATAATCAACCACAACAAAATTAGATCCTTAATTTTAATCAAAAATGTCTTATAATCAAATTGGTGCTAGAAGTATGGGTCCAGTGGAAAAACTGCTGTTGGCTGTGACGAAACAACAAATTACCAACTGGAGAGAAATACTAGGGGCTATATGAGGAGATAAAGAGCTACTACCACCTTATCTCAGGTTTTCACCACGACTTTTACGTATGCTGGGAGAACATTGGCTAGCCAGAGACATCAGCCCTGCTCTCGAAATGGCATGTGTTTAGTAGAGAAAATAGAGACAAATTAAGTAATCACACAGTCAAAAAGAAAATTAAACTCATGATAAATGCTTCTAATGAGAGGCCTATAGACCTATAAAAGATAAATCCAAAAGAATTGATCAGAGATGTTGGGAATGGTCTCTTGGAGGGGAAAGTGATACATCAACTATCTGTAGAACAAAGGGATGAGGAGACCTTCTCTAGCAGAGGAAAAACAAGGTTAAAGACCTTGTATCCAGGGGCACCTGGATGGCTCAGTGGGTTAAAGCCTCTGCCTTCAGCTCAGGTCATGATTCTAGGGTCCTGGGATCGAGCCCTGCATGAGGCTCTCTGCTCAGCAGGGAGCCTGCTTCCTCCTCTCTCTCTCTGCCTGCCTCTCTGCCTACTTGTGATCTCTGTCTGTCAAATAAATAAATAAAATATTTTTTTTAAAAAAAGACCTTGTGTCCAAAGTACAGAGAGCAAGTTCTGTAATAAAGTTGGAGACTATGAGGAAAATAAAAGAAGAAAAGATAGAAATTTAGGTTGCTGCTTATTTTAATCTTGACCTTACCTCCCATTGTCAACTCTCAGTCATTATTCTTTAAAGAGCAATCTTTATTAATTTATTCATCTTTAGCCTTAGGGTAACTATTCGACAAAAAGAAGTTGAAGAAAGGTTGGCTGTGTAAGACTACAGCATGCACATACCAATAACACTCAGTTATTGTGAGCCATCATTAATGTGGAAAAATATTTTCCAAATATAAAATCTGTCTCTGTAATGGTGTCCTCTGTAACCCAATTGTAGCCGAATAAATGTTGATTTTTAGATCTCATTAAAAAAATTTTTTTTGGTGGGTGGAGACCAAAAGGAGCTAGAAAATTGTTCCTTGATAACATGAAAAGATACAAAAGATAGTACAGTACTTTGTGTCTTTTCTTTATTAAAAGCATGTTATTAACTATCATTTAACTTTGAATTGTCAGACCATAGAACAATTGATATTTTCAATACTCCAGGAAAGAATGTCACTTTAAATTTTTTTACTCTAAGGGTCTTGATAGCTTTCTACATGAACTAAATTATACTAATTTTCACTGTTCAGTATGTGATGGCATAACAATGTAACATTAAATATCTTTCAGGGACAAGGAAATGGCTATATGAGAACCTAAGAATAAGTAATTTATCATGTGTCTTTTAAAGGAAAGAAATGATTAGCTTGGTTCTACTCTTTAAAATCTTTGCCAGTCTCATTTTTTCCACATCACTGTTCAAACACAAGATTTCTCTAATTTTATGAAAACCATCTGAGACATTACATTTGCTACATAATAGGAAGAATTAAGATAAATATCATAAATAATGTTCATTGAAATTGAGTACATTCTGTTTTTGTCTCTGCCCTGTCCCTCTGTACTTGCCAGATGTAGTGGAAAGAGTTCCAGACCTCAGTTAAAATATGGGGCTTGTACTCCCAATTTTAACGCGTAAGAGCTGTTTTATCCTGGGTCTGAGATTCACGGCCACATTGGAAAAATAACAATAACAATAATAATACACTTAACAAAGTTTTATCCAAGAAATAAATGAAATGACATGCATATACACACAATTTACATCTTCTGGGAATGTAAGGGTCATGTCTTAAAGCTCATTGAATACCTAACAATACGTGTGGCACTCTCTTGCATCTAGAACATCTCAATTTACAGATAAAAACTTAGATCCAATAAATTATTGGAATTAGCATTCCCAAAGAAGTCTTCACTTTTTAAGTAATTTGAAGTTATCTCTTCCATTTTCTCTCAAAATTATCAAGAAATTTCACAGAAAAGTCTCAAGCGATAGAGATTAACTTAACAGTATATATTTCCCAACTTCTTTTCTGATAAAGCTAAAAACATTCCATACCTCACTTAAAAGTACATGTCTTTGGAAAGAAAATAGGTGGGAGAAATATGTTGGACCATGATTAATCATGGAGAAGACTGAATTGAATTCATGCCAACAGATGAAGCAGGCTTGGAGAAAAGTGTATTTTCTCTGTTCTTTAGATCCTTAAAAAAAAAGATATAAACTCTAAGATGTCCTTGGCCACCTTGATTTTAGAGGAAAATGATTCACAGATATGAGTGAATGGAATCAATCCTTTTATTTTATTTTTTTTTTAAGATTTTATTTATTTATTAGACAGAGATCACAAGTAGGCAGAGAGGCAGGCAGAGAGAGAGGAGGAAGCAGGCTTCTGGCTGAGCAGAGGGCCCCATGCGGGGCTCGATCCCAGGATCCTGGGATCATGACCTGAGCTGAAGGCAGAGGCTTTAACCCACTGAGCCACCCAGGCGCCCCGGAATCAATCCTTTTAAATTGGAGAATAAAGAAAAACCGTCATTTATTTCTAAAGCAGAAGCTGCTAACGTACATGTAAGATTTTAAGAGACTTGATGTTTTATACTGCTTTAGAAGTTTTTCATATATATCCAAATCATTTGCATTTACAGAGATGTTGAACTTTTAAATAGCAGTCATTTGTATTTCAGACAGGTACGGTATCAGACAGAATGAGACATCTGGTAGAGCATATAGGAAAGCATATTAACTTGAGGATCTGAGAGAAATTCAAAAAACAGAAGGATAATAAAACAGTAAAAATAAACCATATGTTGCTAATGATTTAGAATGTGAGAAACACTTTTTTAAAGCTGAGATCTACTACATATGGATTTAATTTGTTTTCCGAAATCCAAAGTTCACTGTGATTATCAAAATGGATAAGTTACTTTATATCTGGCAATAAGGCGTATTTTTCTCAGTGACACTATAAAGGTGCCTTCCATCCATCTGTCCTTTTACGCAGTGGAGAAAGAATAAGACCTAGGAGAGAGATGGCCCCAGTCAACTCTAATGTGCCCTGTGGCTTTGTTAAAAATCTCTGAAGACTGGGGCACCTGGGTGGCTCAGTGGGTTAAAGCCTCTTCCTTCAGTTCGGGTCATGATCTCAGGGTCCTGGGATAAAGCCCTGCATTGTGCTCTCTGCTCAGCAGGGAGCCTGCTTCCCCCCTCTCTCTGCCTGCCTCTCTGCCTACTTGTGATCTCTGTCTGTCAAGTAAATTTAAAATTTTTTTTAAAAAATAAAGTAAAATAGAAGAAACATTTAAAAAAAAATCTCTGAAGACTGGAAGTTCAATATGCTTTTTTAAACAAATTTTCCATAAAATGATAGGCTATCACAAACATTGCAAGCTGAAATCAACCGACTGTAGCTTCTGAAACTTTAGAAGTTTCTCAGGGAAGTGACCTTAGAGATTTCTAAACAGCTTTTCTTTAGTTGTAGACCCTTGGTCTCCCACATGAAAATCACGGAGATATCTGTTAAAATGCAGATTCTTGGGCCACAGCCCAATCTACTGAATCACACACTTTAAGTGAGAAAGTGAAATCCGTTCTTTCAACAGATTCCCTGGGTAATTGTCAGACTCCCTAAAGTCTGAGAGTCAGTAATGTAGGAAAATACTGTCCAACATGGTAGTCATAGTCACATGTGGATATTAGGTCCTTGAACTATGTCTACTGAAATGTGTGAGACATCAAATACATTCAAAGATTTTGAAGACTCATAAAAAATAATATCTTAAAAATTTTACATAATGATTACATGCTATAAACTATAATGTTATGGATTCATTGAATTAAATCAAACATTATTAAAATGAAAGTCACAATTTCTATATTTTAACATGGCCACTAGAAGACTGTCAATGACACATATAGCTTGCATCATATTTCTTTTGCACGACACTGCTCTCTAGATTGAAGATATTGATAATAACTTCACATATTTATTCAATTTTACACTGAGACATTCACGTTTTCTTAATAATTTATTAGAAAATCTAAATGATATTCACTTTTAATTTTTATTTGTGACACCCAAGTACTAATTTTTATCTTTATTGCATAAATATAAGCTATTTGTCCTAAATGCATACTTTAAGAGAAAAATCACTTCTGTAAATAAATTAGTAATTTGAATGCATAAACTTGAAAAATTGCCACAGACTCTTAAATTAGGTCACTTTAGGGGCACCTGTGTGGCTTAGTCAGTTGAGTGTCTGCCTTCGGTTCAGGTTATGATCCCAGGGTCCTAGGATCAAGCTCTGCATCAGGCTCCCTGCTCAGCAGGGAGACTGCTTCTCCCTCTCCCTCTGCCTGCTGCTCTGACTGTTTGTGCTCTCTCTCTCTCTGTCTGTCAAATAAATAAATAAAATATTTAAAAAAAATTAAGTCACTTTACTAGCTATAACAGTTGACTGCTATTTATAGATAAGGTTACCACTGCTTCTTCCATATTAAAATGTGTGTGTGTGTGTGTGTACACGCACACACACATGTAGGCACATGCACTTAACACACAAAACTAGCTAGTTTATCAAACTAATTACCTATTCTAGTCAAGCACACAACAAGACTACATACCCCAGCCACCCTCACAATTACATGAAAGCCATATAATTAAATTCTGAACAACGGAATCTGGATGGAAATGACAGACCTCACTTTCCTTTTTTTTAATCATTTTTTTTTTAGAGAGGGGATGGGAGGGAGGAGGAGTGGGGCAGAGAGAATCTTAAGCAGGTTCTGTGCCCAGCATAAGGCTGGACATGGGGCTCAAGGCAGGGCTCGATCTCACAACGCTGAAATCATGACCTGGCCAAAATCAAGAGCCAGATGCATACTGACTGGGCCACCCAGGCACCCTGGACTGGACTTTCAACTATGGTCCATAATACCCTCCCATTCACATCCCTCCCTTCTTTTTCTCCATCAGAAAGTGAACTGAAGAAAACTCCAAGGACCCAGAAGAAAATGCTACCACAGAAATATAAGGAGCCCAATAGTCTTAAGCAGAGGACAATACCCCAGGAAAGCCTTCCAAAGGGTAACACTCCTTGGATTGTTTTCTGAGTGATCAATTAGTAATACTAATAGTGTGGTATGTCACTTAAATTTTATAATTGTTTGATGTAACAGGTAGTCTATCCTAATAAGTAGATATATTTTTAGAATGTTTTTCTTTCCTTTCTAGATCCAAACGGTAATGTTTCATATATGTTGTGTTCTTGAAATAAAACTGCTTTTTCTAAGAAACATACAATTTTAGAAATACAAACATTATAATACACCTTTACTTATCTTAGACTTTTATAACTCATCTTCATCTTTTTATTAGAAAATTTGTCTCATTTATTTCATGTTAAAGTAGTTTACATGTTCTTATTTTCATTTGTATATACCAGTATTTGGAAAACTCCTTTCTGTATAGAGTCATATAGTATAGATTTATACTTTGTGAGTCTCTATCACAACTAATCAACTCTGCTTTTGCAGCACAAAAGTAGCCTAAATGATACGTAAACACATGGGTATTATTGTGTTCCAATAAAACTTTATTACAAAAACAGGCAGCCAACCCACAAATTATAGCTTGAAAACCCCTATTGTTGACTTTTCATTGCTAAGAAGAAATTTGGAGATACTAAATAATATTAGGGTAACATAGTACCTTCATTCAGCATGTTAAAAAATATCATTTTTTATGTTACTGTACACATAATTAGATATACTTTAATCTTTCTTGTTTAATGTACAGATTTTGGATAGATTTTTCAGGTCTTCATCGAAAATTTTTTTTTCTGTTCACATACATTGTTTGGCCCCTATGAATATCAGTTTGGGCTTGTCTTATTCTCTTGCTTGTATTCATGCCCTCTATTTCTTTACATACTTAAAAAAAATTATTTGAGTAGAACTCACAGGGCGCTATATCAAAGAGATGGAAAGGAGAAAATGAGATTCAGAAAATAATTAATAACCTAAGACACAAAACAGTCACACATTTAAACTGTCTTGAGCAAAGAAATCTCTTTGCCACTTCTGATAACACTGATGTTCTTTTTTTTTTTTTAAGATTTTATTTATTTATTTGAGAGAGAGACAGTGAGAGAGAGCATGAGCGAGGAGAAGGTCAGAGGGAGAAGCAGACTCCCCATGGAGCTGGGAGCCCAATGTGGGACTCGATCCCGGGACCCCGGGATCATGACCTGAGCCGAAGGCAGTCGTCCAACCAACTGAGCCACCCAGGCGTCCCCACTGATGTTCTTTTCATTGTATTATTGTTTGTTAAATTTTTGGAACATCTTTCTAAATTGTTATTCTATAAGCTCTGTTTTTATGAAAGCTTGATGTAGGCCCCACATCAGTGATTTTACATAATTTCTCTCCGTTGGCAATGCAATTGAAATAAACTTTCCAAGGAAATAAGTAACCTCTAGGAGAAACAAACACGTTGTGGTAATGCATTTCCACCCCTTGGCTTTGGCTATAAATTAATCAGACAACACACAGAAGAGACGAGGGATAAGAAAATTAGTTTCAATTGAATGACTTCCTATAAAGCACTGAAATCTAATTTGGATGGACTTTTGCTTGATTGTGTCAGTTTGATCAAGGCAGAAATGTAACAAGTATTCACATTAGTTCTATCATTTATGTAACCTCTACCGTTCACATCTTATGAAATGTTTAATTTTTAATCACTTTATGTCATGTATCATAAACAAATTTAGTAAGGATAAAGCATCTCATGCATATTTTAAATTAAACTCAATTTCAAGACCAAGAATCTTGTGATACAACATCAGGTGTTCTTTCTTCTTGTGTAATAATACTTGATCATGAGTTTTCTTTCAGTAAAGAAAATGTAAAATGAAAAAATAAGAGAGCTCATGCTGTGGGCTATTGATTGCAATCAACATGGCAATGGCCTCAACCACAGTGGCAGGTTTGACTTTTTATAGCTTCATACGCAGGATGTTCTGGGTTTACTATCAGTAGTTTCCACTTCTGTTCATATACACCTAAGAGGAGAAAATAAGGAAGATTTGAGAAAATGTTCCACAAGCAAAAGTGATGAGAGGGGCCCTTCATATCCTGATTCTTGGGGAAAAATAGCTCTTGTTTTGTAAAGTCAGAAAGAGTTTCCTTAAGAAGTCAAGAATATTTTTCATGAAACCTTATAACTATATATAATCCATAAGAAAGTCAGCAATTTCGAGATAGAAATCCATCAGCCATTTGAATATACTTATATCAGTCCTGACAATCCCAATTTCCTCTGACCTTCATACTCTTTAGCAAGTTGATGAGAACCTTTAAAGGTGCTACCCTCAGCTAAAATTGACTCTATTTTTACATTACAAAGTTGAATAGCCAACAATTCTGAACTTACTGAAGAACTAGAACAAGTTCAGCATTTGGTGAATGCTGAGAGAGAATATTGCTTATTATTGAGAAAGCTTCTCATATTTATTCTTCCTTGGAAATAATTCTGGCTCTATGCAATCAGTTGTCCTAAGCTAAATAGTCAAGATATTTTAATATTCACTAGAAATTATTTTGGCAGCAACGGCCAACTGATTTAAAGGCGTATTTATGACCTTGGAAGAGGATGGCAGGTGTAGTCGAAATAATATTTCCCTTATAACAAATGCTGTTTGCTTTATTCATTTTACCATGTCACAGTGATTTTTGATAATATACTATATCCACATATCTGTTGAGCACATACCGTGATATCTCTAAGGACGACAACATTGGGGAAAAAACTGATCCTTGTCATCTATAAGAGAACACAATGAGACACCTCCTCTACATAGTTATACAGACCACAAAAAGTACCAGAACCAGAATTTAATTCTGCAGACTATAACAAAGTTTCAGAACACCACAGTACAAGGATTTTATCATTCTTTATCTAGAAAGACTCATGGATTTTTCTTGCGGCAGGAAGATTCCAAAAAGATCAACTCATACATCATGGCCTTTCAAGGCTGCTGTGTTTCAGAAGCGCCAGTCTAAAGAGAATGATAGGGCTGTTCTGTTCTTAATTTCCTATTGCTCGGTTTTTCTGCCATCAATCTCACACAACCAGGATGGCGAGAGGCAAGGTTAGTGACAGAGTGACAGAAATCAGACTCCTTCTAAGACCAAACAGATGAAGTATGTCCCTTCTTTGGAAGAATTCCCTCCCCTCTTCAGAATCTTTAAATAAAATAGCACATAATTTCTTCTGCGTGTCTTTCTTGCTCCCTCTCCCCCTCCCTCCCTTCCTCTATCTCTCTTTCTTTCTCTCTCATTTCCAACCTCAAGACTTTATATTCTGATTGTCTATTTCTATGCTCTACTGAAGAGTACTATTTTTCTATTAGTTTGCTCTATTATGTTTTAACTTCTTAATTTTTCCTAATTTTAATTTTTCTGAATTTGAAACAGAACTCTATATGAGAGAAATGGGGTCTTCCACTTACAAAACACACACACACACACGCACACACACAGCACAGGGGTAGATTGAGGCCAACTAAGGAGGCTTTTAAGTGTTAAAATATTCATGTCGGAGTGTTAGTGTCTGCTTCTTACAGTTGCTGTGTGTGTGTTTTTTTAAAATACAGTACTAAGAAATTCAAAACACTCCCTGGCCTAAGAGATAGCATGTTTAAATTCTTAATGTCTAGGCAGTATCTGCATACGCCAACTTTTAAAAATTGCTTAATCATCTGCTTAATTTTTCTATGCTCTATTTCCATCCCTTCGCTGTGTTGTATTATTTCACTATCAGAAAAACTACCCTTCTTCTCAATTCATTTATTCTACATAAAAGTTGTATGGACCTAAATATGAGTCAGGCACTGTGTAGCTTGAAGGCTATAAAAGTGAGTAAAATAACCCGTAGGTTTTATAGTCTAGTCAATAAGTCATACATGATCGAAGAATCTCAGCGGTACTGTGCTCGCTCACTCTGAAATTGCTAACGGTCCCCCGATGAGGTAAACCAGGAATGTGACCTAGTTCAGGAAGTCAAGGAAATGCTTGCTGGGGAGGAGAAGCAAAGGATGAACTGAGATTTGAAGGAGGACTAGAAACATTTATCTTTATTTTTTCTAGCAACATATTTTTTATCATTATGGAACACAGTTTCCATGTGATTTGGGTTTCCGGCCATCTCTGACTGTTGCCAACATAGCGTCCATCTTTTCACCCATGTTCTTTCTTGCGGCAGAGACTTCGATTCGTTCACGTTTACCCTCTCTGTGTTTGCAGGGAGTATGAGGATGAATGTCAATAGTCTAACCCAATTATAGTAATTCTGTTCTTGCAAGTAATTTTTTCAGGCATATCATGAATTTTAACCCAGCCAATGAGACATCAGGGGAAGTTTCCTGGGACTCCTGGAAAAATGTGTTATAAGGAGATGTGTTAGGAAAACTGCAGTTTGTGCCTTTGGACATTGTTGAAGACCTGATATTTAAAAGAGCTGTAGCCCTTTTGTCACCATGAACAAGGTGCAGGTGTTCTGTTAAGTGGAAGGTGGGGACATGGAAGCCGAGGGGACACATGTCCTTGCTGATCTCATTTAGCTCTTGGGTTTACTTGGGAGTGCTTTGCCTCGTCTCTGGACTTGACCTGCGAGATGATAAACAGCTATCGTTAAGCTTCCATTTGTCACTGTAAATTATTGGGGAATAAAAAGATCTGATTCTTAGATTTGGTAGACTAATTATAAAATCATAACGAGAGTAAAAAAAAAAAAAGAGCTTGGGAAGATCCACATAATGATTAACTGTAGAGAGAACAGAGCTAGAGGATGGGAGATGAGTGACTTTGGCAAGTTCACAAAGGGCATATGTTCATCTAAGGCTTTGACAATTAAAGATTTCTTTTTTAAAGCAACAAAATATAACTATTCTAACTTGTTACAGAAATTAAAGGTTTCCAGGCTTGAAATCTTTTCTATGCCTTTAACACCTGTCTTAGAGAAACTACCTAATTAATTTTCCAACGCATGTTTACTGAATGAATAAAATGAATAAATGAATCAAACCTTTTCAAAGTGTCTGGAGAAGGATAAAACCATTGCATACACTTTACTTGATTCCCACTTGACATCAACTTTATTATTTTTTTTATTTCCATTTTGCATATGCAAAAATTTAGCTTCAGCGATATTTAGTAAGGACATAGCTGCTGAGAGATAGGACTAAAATTTCAACCCAAAGTTTTCTGACTTAAAAGACCAGAAATTTCTCCAGTCAGGCTCTTTTCATAATATATGACCAGTAATTAACAGGATGGATTTTTTCATTTTACTTGTAATTCTACCACTCTTCTCACTAATTACTTGAATTCCTTTGATTCTGACTTTCTCTTCTAAAGCAAAAAACAAGTTCCTTCTCTCATTTCACTGTTTTCCTGTATATTATCAGGAAATATTCTAGTTTTTGTCTCTCCCTAGTAGGGTCCTTAAATTGGTAGTATCAGAATCACTTGTTAGACTTATAAGAAAAGTGTATCTAGGATCCATATAGTGGTTAGACCCAAGAATACATATTAAATACATTATATAAAACCCTAGAGAGACCCTAGCATATACACCAAAGTCAAAGAACCACTATATTCCACTCAGAGAATATGCTATTCTTGTTAAATAAAATTCACCACACAGGGGCACCTGGGTGGCTCAGTTGCTTAAGTCTCTGAGTTCAGCTCAGGTTATAATCCTAGGATCCTGGGATCGAGCCACAAATTGGGGTCCTTGTCAGCAAGAAGTCTGCTTTTCTCTCTGTCTCCTCTTTTCCCCTGCCTCTTCCCCTGCTCCCACTTTCTCCTTCTCTCCCTCTCAAATAAATAAATAAAATCTTTTTTAAAAATCCACATGTACAAAGAGGAAAATGCTTATTAAGAATACAAAGAATATTCATGGCTATCTAACTAGCATGAAAATAAATCTATTTATTATTTATTTTTTAATTTAAAAAAATAAATTTTTTTCTTAAATTTTTATTTTAATTCCAGTTAGTTAACATGCAGTGTTATATTTATTTTCAGGTATACAATATGGTGATCGAACACTTCCATGCAACACCCCACGTTCACCACAACAGGTGCACGACTTAATCCCCATCACCTCTTTCACTCATCCCTCCATCCACTTTCCCCTCTGTTAATCATCAGCTTGTTCTCTGTAATTAAAAGTCTGTTTCTTGCTTTAGCTCTCTCTCTCTCATTTCTTTCCCTTGCTTGTTTGTTTTGTTTCTTAAAATCCACATATGAGTGAAATCATATGGTAATTGTCGTTCTCTGACAGACTTACTTTACTTAGCGTAATACTTTGTTGCTCCATCCATGTCATTGCAAATGGCAAGATTTCATTCTTTTTGAAAATTCTTTATGGCTGAATAATATTATACATATATATATATATGGAACATTTTATATATATATATATTATAATATAAATATATAAAAATATAGATATATCACATCTTCTTTATCATCATTCATCCAATGATAGAAACTTGGATTACTTCTTTATATTGGCTTGCATATATCGCTTTGAATTTGTGTTTTTTTATTTGGGTAAATATCCAATAGTGTAACTGCTGGATTATAAGATAATTTTATTTTTAGGGTTTTTTTTAATTTTTATTTTTTATAAACATATAATATATTTTTATCCCCAGGGGTACAGGTCTGTGAATTGCCAGGTTTACACACTTCACAGCACTCACCATAGCACATACCTTACCCAATGTCTATAACCCCACCCCCTCAACCCCCCTCCCCCCATCAACCCTCAGTTTGTTTTGTGAGATTAAGAGTCACTTATGGTTTGTCTCCCTCCCAATCCCATCTTGTTTCATTTACTCTTCTCCTACCCCCTTAACCCTCCATGTTGCATCTCCTCTCCCTCATATCAGGGAGATCATATGATAGTTGTCTTTCTCCGATTGATTTATTTCGCTAAGCATGATACCCTCTAGTTCCATCCACGTTGTCGCAAATGGCAAGATTTCATTTCTTTTGATGGCTGCATAGTATTCCATTGTGTATATATACCACCTCTTCTTTATCCATTCATCTGTTGATGGACATCTAGGTTCTTTCCATAGTTTGGCTATTGTAGACATTGCTGCTATAAACATTTGGGTGCACGTGCCCCTTCGGATCACTACGTTTGTATCTTTAGGATAAATACCCAGTAGTGCAATTGCGGGGTCATAGGGTAGTTTTATTTTCAACACTTTGAGGAACCTCCATGCTGTTTTCCAGAGTGGTTGCACCAGCTTGCATTCCCACCAACAGTGTAGGAGGGTGCCCCTTTCTCCGCATCCTCGCCAGCATCTGTCATTTCCTGACTTGTTCATTTTAGCCATTCTGACTGGTGTGAAGTGATATCTCATTGTGGTTTTGAATTGTCTTTCCCTGATGCCGAGTGATATGGAACACTTTTTCATGTGTCTGTTGGCCATCTGAATGTCTTCTTTGCAGAAATGTCTGTTCATGTCTTCTGCCCATTTCTTGATTGGATTATTTGTTCTTTGGGTGTTGAGTTTGCTAAGTTCTTTATAGATTTTGGACACTAGCCCTTTATCTGATATGTCGTTTGCAAATATCTTCTCCCATTCTGTCAGTTGTCTTTTGGTTTTGTTAACTGTTTCCTTTGCTGTACAAAAGCTTTTGATCTTGATAAGATCCCAATAGTTCATTTTTGCCCTTGCTTCCCTTGCCTTTGCCAATGTTCCTAAGAAGATGTTGCTGTGGCTGAGGTGGAAGAGGTTGCTGACTGTGTTCTCCTTGAGGATTTTGATGGATTCCTTTCTCACATTGAGGTCCTTCATCCATTTTGAGTCTATTTTCGTGTGTGGTGTAAGGAAAAGGTCCAATTTCATTTTTCTGCATGTGGCTGTCCAATTTTCCCAACACCATTTATTGAAGAGGCTGTCTTTTTTCCATTGGACATTCTTTCCTGCTTTGTCGAAGATGAGTTGACGATAGAGTTGAGGGTCTATTTCTGGGCTCTCTATTCTGTTCCATTGATCTATGTGTCTGTTTTGGTGCCAGTACCATGCTGTCTTCATGATGACAGCTTTGTAATAGATCTTGAAGTCTGTATTGTGATGCCACCGACTTTGGCTTTCTTTTTCAATATTCCTTTGGCTATTCGAGGTCTTTTCTGGTTCCATATAAATTTTAGGATTATTTGTTCCATTTCTTTGAAAAAAATGGATGGTACTTTGATAGGAATTGCATTAAATGTGTAGATTGCTTTAGGTAGCATTGACATTTTCACAATATTTATTCTTCCAATCCAGGAGCATGGAACATTTTTCCATTTCTTTGTGTCTTCCTCAATTTCTTTCATGAGAACTTTATAGTTTTCTGTGTATAGATTCTTAGCCTCTTTGGTTAGGTTTATTCCTAGGTATCTTATAGTTTTGGGTGCAATTGTAAATGGGATGGACTCCTTAATTTCTCTTTCTTCTGTCTTGTTGTTGGTGTAGAGAAATGCAACTGATTTCTGTGCATTGATTTTATATCCTGACACTTTACTGAATTCCTGTACAAGTTCTAGCAGTTTTGGAGAGGAGCCTTTTGGGTTTTCCACATATAGTATCATATCATCTGCGAAGAGTGGTAGTTTGACTTCTTCTTTGCCGATTTGGATGCCTTTAATTTCCTTTTGTTGTCTGATTGCTGAGGCTAGGACTTCTAGTACTATAGTTGAATAGCAGTGGTGATAATGGACATCCCTGCCATGTTCCTGACCTTAGCGGAAAAGCTTTCAGTTTTTCTCCATTGAGAATGATATTTGCAGTGGGTTTTTTGTAGAAGGCTTTGATAATATTGAGGTATGTGCCGTCTATCCCTACACTTTGAAGAGTTTTGATCAGGAAGGGATGCTGTACTTTGTCAAATGCTTTCTCAGCATCTATGGAGAGTATCATATGGTTCTTGTTCTTTCTTTTACTAATGTGTTGTATCACATTGATTGATTTGTGGATGTTGAACCAACCTTGCAGCCCTGGAATAAATCCCACTTGGTCGTGGTGAATAATCCTTTTAATGTACTGTTGAATCCTATTGGCTAGTATTTTGGTGAGAATTTTCGCATCTGTGTTCATCAAGGATATTGGTCTGTAGTTCTCTTTTTTGATGGGATCCTTGTCTGGTTTTGGGATCAAGGTGATGCTGGCCTCATAAAATGAGTTTGGAAGTTTTCCTTCCATTTCTATTTTTGGGAACAGTTTCAGGAGAATAGGAATTAGTTCTTCTTTAAATGTTTGGTAGAATTCCCCCGGGAAGCCATCTGGCCCTGGGCTTTTGTTTGTTTGGAGATTTTTGATGACTGTTTCAATCTCCTTACTGGTTATGGGTCTGTTGAGGCTTTCTATTTCTTCCTGGTTCAGTTGTGGTAGTTTATATGTCTCTAGGAATGCATCCATTTCTTCCAGATTGTCAAATTTGTTGGCGTAGAGTTGCTCATAGTATGTTCTTATAATCGTCTGTATTTCTTTGGTGTTCGTTGTGATCTCTCCTCTTTCATTCATGATTTTATTTATTTGGGTCCTTTCTCTTTTCTTTTTGATAAGTCTGGCCAGGGGTTTATCGATCTTATTAATTCTTTCAAAGAACCAGCTCCTAGTTTTGTTGATTTGTTCTATTGTTTTTTTGGTTTCTATTTCATTGATTTCTGCTCTGATCTTTATGATTTCTCTTCTCCTGCTGGGTTTAGGGTTTCTTTCTTGTTCTTTCTCCAGCTACTTTAGGTGTAGGGTTAAGTTGTGTACCTGAGACCTTTCTTGTTTCTTGAGAAAGGTTTGTACCACTATATATTTTCCTCTCAGGACTGCCTTTTTGTGTCCCACAGATTTTGAACCGTTGAGTTTTCATTATGATTTGTTTCCATGAATTTTTTCAATTCTTCTTTAATTTCCTGGTTGACCCATCCATTCTTTAGAAGGATGCTGTTTAGTCTCCATGTATTTGGGTTCTTTCCAAATTTCCTCTTGTGATTGAGTTCTAGCTTCAGAGCATTGTGGTCTAAAAATATGCAGGGAAAGATCCCAATCTTTTGATACTGGTTGAGACCTGATTTAGGACCCAGGATGTGATCTATCCTGGAGAATGTTCCATGTGCACTAGAGAAGAATGTGTATTCTGTTGCTTTGGGATGAAATGTTCTGAATATATCTGTGATGTCCATCTGGTCCAGTGTGTCATTTAAGGCCTTTATTTCCTTGTTGATCTTTTGCTTGGATGATCTGTCCATTTCAGTGAGGGGAGTGTTAAAGTCCCCTACAATTATTGTATTATTGTGATGTGTTTCTTTGATTTTGTTATTAATTGGTTTATATAGTTGGCTGCTCCCACATTAGGGGCATAGATATTTAAAATTGTTAGATCTTCTTGTTGGACAGATCCTTTGAGTATGATATAATGTCCTTCCTCATCTCTTATTATAGTCTTTGGCTTAAAATCTAATTGATCTAAGGATTGCCACTCCTGCTTTCTTCTGATGTCCATTAGCATGGTAAATTCTTTTCCACCCCCTCACCTTAAATCTGGAGGTGTCTTCGGGTTTAAAATGAGTTTCTTGTAGGCAACATATAGATGGGTTTTGTTTTTTTATCCATTCTGATACCCTGTGTCTTTTGATTGGGCCATTTAGCCCATTAACATTCAGGGTAACTATTGAGAGATATGAATTTAGTGCCATTGTATTGCCTGTAAGGTGACTGTTACTGTATATTGTTTCTGTTCCTTTCTGATCTACTACTTTTAGGGTCTCCCTTTGCTTAGAGGACCCCTTTCAATATTTCCTGTAGAGCTGGTTTGGTGCTTGCAAATTCTTTCAGTTTTTGTTTGTCCTGGAAGCTTTTAATCTCTCCTTCTATTTTCAATGATAGCCTAGCTGGATATAGTATTCTTGGCTGCATGTTTTTCTCGTTTAGTGCTCTGAATATATCATGCCAGCTCTTTCTGGCCTGCCAGGTCTCTGTGGATAAGTCTGCTGCCAATCGAATATTTTTACCATTGTATGTACAGACTTCTTTTCCCGGGCTGCTTTCAGGATTTTCTCTTTGTCACTGACTTGTAAATTTTACTATTAGGTGATGGGATGTGGACCTATTCTTATTGATTTTGAGGGGGGTTCTCTGAACCTCCTGGATTTTGATGCTTGTTCCCTTTGCCAGATTGGGGAAATTCTCTCCAATAATTCTCTCCAATATAACTTCTGCTCCCCTCTCTCTTTCTTCTTCTTCTGGAATCCCAATTTTTCTAATGTTTTTTCGTCTTATGGTGTCACTTATCTCTCGAATTCTCCCCTCGTGGTCCAGTAGCTGTTTGTCCCTCTTTTGCTCAGCTTCTTTCTTCTCTGTCATTTGGTCTTCTATATCGCTAATTCTTTCTTCTGCCTCATTTATCCTAGCAGTGAGAGCCTCCATTTTTTATTGCACCTCATTAATAGCTTTTTTTATTTCAACTTGGTTAGATTTTAGTTCTCTTATTTCTCCAGAAAGGGCTTTTATATCTCCCGAGAGGGTTTCTCTATTATCTTCCATGCCTTTTTCGAGCCCGGCTAGAACCTTGAGAATCGTCATTCTGAACTCTATATCTGACATATTACCAATGTCTGTATTGATTAGGTCCCTAGCCTTCGGTACTGCCTCTTGTTCTTTTTTTTTTTCTTTTGTGGTGAATTTTTCCGCCTTGTCATTTTGTCCAGATAAGAGTATATGAAGGAGCAAGTAAAATACTAAAAGGGTGGCAACAACCCCAGGAAAATATGCTTTAACCAAATCAGAAGAGATCCCAAATCGTGAGGGGGGAGAAAGGGGATAAAAAGAGGTTCAGAAAGAAAAAGAAAAAAAAAAAGAAACAATTAAAAAAGAAGAAAACAAAAAAAGAACAAATATAAAAAAGAAAAAATATATATATTAGATAAGCTAGTTAAAACGAGTTAAAAAAGAAAAGGGTAAAAGTTAAAAAAATTGGCAGAAGAAGAGAAAAAAAATTGAAAAAGAAAAAAAATTAAATTAACTGCAAGGCTAAAGAATCATGTGGAGAAAGCCATGAGTTCCGTGCTTTGCTTTCTCCTCCTCTGGAATTCCGCTGTTCTCCTTGGTATTGAAATTGCACTCCTTGGTAGGTGAACTTGGTCCTGGCTGGGTTTCTTGTTGATCTTCTTGGGGAGGGGCCTGTTGTAGTGATTCTCAAGCGTCTTTGCCCCAGGCGGAATTGCACCGCCCTTACCAGGGGCCGGGCTGAGAAATCTGCTTGGGTTTGCTTTCGGGAGCTTTTGTTCCCTGAGCGCTTTCTGTAGAGTTCCGGAGGACGGGAATGAAGATGGCGGCCTCCTAGTCTCCGGCCCAGAGGAGCCAAGAGCCCGGGGCCCCACTCCTCAGTGCGCCCTCAGAGAACAGCGCCCAATTACTCCCGTCACCCTGGCCTCCGGCTGTGCTCCAAGCTGACCGAGCCTGCGACAGGTTCAAGGTAACCCCGAGCTGAGAGCTCACTCCTCGGCTCTGTCTCTGTAGCCGGCTTCCCCATTCTAATACCTGTAAGCTCTGCGACACTCAGACACCCCCGATCCTTCTGTGACCCTGCGGGACCTGAGGCCACGTTGACCCCACATGGGGTTCACTCCAGTTAAGCGTCTGGAGCAATGTCCCTCAGCAGAACAGACTTTTAAAAGTCCTGATTTTGTGCTCCGTTGCTCCGCTGCTTGCCGGTGATAATGGTGGTGATAATGGACATGCCGTGTTCCTGACCTTAGCGGAAAAGCTTTCAGTTTTTCTCCATTGAGAATGATATTTGCGGTGGGTTTTTCCTAGATGGCTTTGATAATATTGAGGTATGTGCCCTCTATCCCTACACTTTGAAGAGTTTTGATCAGGAAGGGATGCTGTACTTTGTCAAATGCTTTCTCAGCATCTATGGAGAGTATCATATGGTTCTTGTTCTTTCTTTATTAATGTATTGTATCACATTAATTGATTTGTGGATGTTGAACCAACCTTGCAGCCCTGGAATAAATCCCACTTGGTTGTGGTGAATAATCCTTTTAATGTACTGTTGGATCCTTGGCTAGTATTTTGATGAGAATTTTCGCATCTGTGTTCATCAAGGATATTGGTCTGTAATTCTCCTTTTTGATGGGATCCTTGTCTGGTTTTGGGATCAAGGTGATGCTGGCCTCATAAAATGAGTTTGGAAGTTTTCCTTCCGTTTCTATTTTTTGGAACAGTTTCAGGAGAATAAGAATTAATTATTCCTTAAATGTTTGGTAGAATTCCCCTGGAATTTGGGCTTCTTTAAGAGATGGCACAAATGCCTAAGTGTCCGAAGCAGAGTGAACTGGAGTGGGAGAGCATGACATGCACAAGAAAAGGGGCCAAATCAAGCAGACCTTTCTAAGCCACAGTAGCAATGCCATATTTTATTACACGTGTACTGAGAAACCACGGAGAGATTCTGTGCCAGAGAGAAACCTGATTTGATTTGCAAAGGATCAGTCATTGCTGTCTGGCAAATAGACTGTGAGGGGTAAAGAATAGAATCTGAGAGACTGAGAGACTAGGTGGTCAGCGATCGCTATAAACCATGTGACAGATGCTAGTGGCCTGGTTGTTCAGAAGGGAGTGACAGAGTAGAAAGGAAGAGAGGGAATTTAATTCAAGATAGATTTGGAAAGCAAGAGTGAAGGTGTTCATGGGTGGGTTGAACTCAGGGTATGAGGAAAGGGAAAGAGAGGAATGAAGATGACCCCTAGGCTTTGGGTCTCAGAAACAGAACGCAAGAAGCAGCAGAAACCATAACCCAGATTGTGAACAACTAAACTTAGCCTGTAGCTCTCAGTGCATTTCCTGAGCAAAATTTTCAAGTGGCATCAATATGATCCTCCAGAAAACAGTTTCTGAAATGATCATGGCAAGGGTACTATTTGGGAATTTCAGATAAATTCCAAAGATTGTTGAAAAGGCCATTTCTGGGAGGAAGGCCTTGGAAGTACGGTTTTCAGAAATTCTGGTTCTGCTCTTTCCCTATTGCTTATATTTGTTTAGCATTGTTGGTTTGATTGATAGTGATTATTTTTGAATTTTTATTGTGTGATGACTATTTTTCACTCATGTATTTGGCGGCATGTCAACATTTTGATTAAATTCCCATTAGTTTTTCTACAAATACGTTCTTTTAATTTAAAAGCTCTCAATGGGCTGGTTATTTACAAACATTCCACTTTGTAGTAGCCTCTGGGCATGTTAACTAGAATCTCCATCTGCAAAGAAATTTAAGTATAAAGACAGAAACAATATTATATATGAGAGAGGTCAATTATATGATGTCCCCCCTAGAAACCCAATGGTAAGAAAAGGCCAATATTTCTGATGTATACCAAGCTCTGGGTATAATATTGGTCACTACTTTAAGATTTTATTTATAATATTCTACGTCTAGAAACTTCATTTCAGATGTTCCCTGATGAACAATCATTCTGAGCTACAACACCATCATCATCCCATATGTGAAGCCAGTGATTTGTTCACTCAATTACTAAAAAGCAGGTCATCAAAGTTACCTAACGTTAGGGCACCTGGATGGCTCAGTGGGTAAGCCTTGCCTTCGGCTCAGGTCATGATCCCAGGATCATGGGATCGGAGCCCTATATTGGGCTCTCTGCTCAGCAGGGAGCCTGCTTTCCCTACCTCTCTCTCTGCCTGCCTCTCTGCCTACTTGTAATCTCTCTCTCTCTCTCTCTCTGTCAAATAAATAAATAAATTAAATATTTTTTAAAAATTACCTAACATTGATCTCTACTACACATTTTACACCAAGATAAAAATAATGCAACTCTCTGGGGTTATTCGACTGCTTTATCCGTCAATTCTTAACTCTACTCTTTCATTGGTTAATTTTAACTAAGAAAAAACATTCAGAAGGTGAGTTAAAAAAAAAAAAACAACCCAGGAGTATTCCTTCTAGTTTTCCTTTACACAACTACCACACTTATAACACTTCTGACACTAGATAGATGTTTCAGGTTTTTCCCCACCAAACAATTCTATGACACCAGCTGGCTATCTTATAATTTAACTCAATTCAGACACTATCTACCAGGATATAGCAGCAGATTCTATAGGTTAAGGGCTCAGTCCCATGAGACTCCTCCTCCCTTCAGATGCCAACTAAGTAGTAGGTTCCCAGGTTACCCACAACTTCTGCCTGACTTGACTACAAATTGGAGGTTCCTATGACCTTCTCCTCAGGTCTGATTAATTTGCTATAGCAGCTCACAGAACTCAGGGAAACATGTTATTGAAACTGTGCCGTCTGGGGCACCTGGGTGGCTGTCAGTTAAGCTTCTGCCTTTGGCTCAGGTCATGATCCCAAGGTCCTGGGATTGAGCCCTGCACTGGGATCACTGTTCAGCAGGGAGTCTGCTTCTCCCTCTTCCTCTGACTACCTGCTCCCCTCCTTTGTACTTTCTTGTGCTCTCTTGAGCTCTCTCATGCTCTTTCTCTCAAATAAATAAGTAAAATCTTAAAAAAAAAAGAAAAAAAAAACCACGCCCCACAGGGGTAATGAGGTTGAAAATAACAGAGTTTAAAGATTGTTTTTCTGAGAACGGTTTCCCCCTAATCAGTTATTGTGTCTTTTCAGACCCCACTCACTAGCTGTCTCTGCAGAAGCCTGGACTCAAGGTCAATCGATAAGGTTTTGACCTATGAGTAGGCAAGGCCCTGCATTTCTCACCCAAAATAATGAACCCAAGACCCCATCTAGTTTACACTGGCTCTAGGAACCTGCTCGCAGCCCCTTCCCATCCTAAGATAACCTCTGGATGTCAGTGCTGAATTTGCCTCCTTCTGATGCTTTACTCCAACGTGAACAAGGGATGTATGTTACACACATGCTTGCTCAGTGCGTCTGCTCCATCCTTCCTCATGAATAGTCATAGACTGCCCACCCTTTTCATCAATATGTATGTAATCTCAACCACTATCATTATAAAAATCTTGATCTCTCTCCCTTCAGGAGGCAAATTTGAGCCTTGTCCTCCTGTCTCCTCCTTTGGCTGCCTCTTGAATAAACTTGCCTTGCAATGAGCCTAATGTCTCCATCATTGGCTCTGCTGCACATTGGGCAGACGGACTTGGATTAGTTACATTTCCAGTTTATTAAGGAATATGAGAAGGGATACAGATGAACAGCCAGATGACAAAACATGGAGGGCAAAGTCTGAGAGGGTCCCAAGTACAGGAGGTTCTGTCCCCATGGAGTTGAGGTGTGTCACCATTCCAGTGTGTGGCTGTGTTCACCAACCAGAAGCTCTCTGAACCTCCATACTATTGGGATTTTTACTGAGGTTCCTTTAGGTAGGCATGATCAATGATTGACTCAATTTTCAGCTACCCTTCCTTCTCTAAAGTATGGGGACAAGAGGGTGGCTCAGTCAGTTAAGCATCAGACTCTTGATTTCAGCTCAGGTCATGATCTCAGCATAATGAGATCGAGCCTTGCATCAGGCTGCATGCTGGGCATGGGGTCTGCTTAAGACTCTGTCTCTCCCTCTCCCTCTGCCCTCACTGCCTCATGCAGACACGCATGCTCCCTCTCTCTCTCGCTCTCGCTCTCTCTCTCTCTCAAAAAGGAAAAAAAAAAAAAATTTTTTTTTTTTTAAGAGAATGGAGAGTGGGGCTGAAAATTTCAAGCTTCTAATTGTGGCTTGGTCTTTCTGGTGACCAGCCCCTGTCCAGAAGCCCACCAAAAGTCACCTCATTAGACCAAAAGACACTAATACCCAGAAAATTCCAAGGGATTTAGGAACCCTGTGTCAGAAACCAGGGTTAAAGACCAATAGTAGAACAAACAATGCTTCTAGCACTCTTTTGTCTTAGAAAATTACAAGGGTGTTAGGAACTCTATGCCAGGATCTACAGATGAGGAATAATATATATGTTCTCTATTATTTCACAACAAGAACGTATACAGAATATATAGGCAGACTTGAATTCTACTATTTAATTACTGATCTATAATTTCTTGCTAAAACTTTAGGGCAGATACTGTAGATCTTGTTACAATTAATAGTATGAGAAATAGTAAGTACCATTACTTCATTTCATTTTCAGAGTCTGAAAGGAAAAAGGAAGAGAATCAACATCATTTGAATCTCGTATGTGCCCTATATTTCATACATAGCACCCACATTCACCCTCACAACAGCCCTATAACAGATAAGATAATATTCACCTTTTTCTAACTTAAAAAAATGAACATGGAGATTGAGTAATTTTTCTGAAGTCACACAACTTATAAAAGGTAGAATTGCAGTCAGAGCAAAGGTTTGTGTGAGTCTCGGCCAAAGTTAATTCTACTGTTATGCTCTAAACTATTCAACTAAAGAAGAAACAAGATTTCATCTATCTGTGAGTAATTTAGATGTGGCTGTTCCCCAAGAGAAATCTCTGTCCTCAGCCCACAACTCATTTTATAGCAGGATTTGACCTTTGCCTATTACAAAGTCAGTTCCAACTCCATGCTATTGTGTGGTTAATAGTTTGCCTCAACTTTGCTAGACCATGAAGCACAGTTGTTTAGTCAAAAACCAGTCTTGATGTTGCCATCGTGATATTTTAGATGCGGTTAAAATTTTAAATCTTAAAGTAGACTTTAAGTAAAGCAGACTACCCTCATAATTTAAGTAGGCCTTAGCCAGTCAGCTAAAAGCCTGAAGAACAAAGACTGAGGTTTCTCAAAGAAGGAATTTAGCCTTAAGGCTTCAACATAGAAACCCTGCCCAAGTCTCCAGTTGTCCTGGACTGCAAACTTTCGTCTAAAAACCACAACATCAACATCAACATTATCTGAACTTCCTTCCTGTCAACTTACCACATGGATTTTGGACTTGCCAGCCCCATTACCATTTTTAAAATAAATTAAAAAAAAAAAAAATCAGTATCTCAAGCAGTGGCCGGTTAGCTCAGTTGGTTAGAGCATGGTGCTAAAAAAATCAGTATCTCAATCTCTGTCTGTCTCTTTCTTTCCCTTGTGTGTGTGTGTCTCATTGGTTCACTTTCTATGGAGAACCTTGACTAACAGATTTCGGTACCAGGGAAGGTCTACATTGTCTTGAAAACACTGCTGTTAGGAATATGAATATGAATGATCCTTTGCTGAGATCTCAGATGGAAATAGACAATGTTATTAGAAATTGCAAGAAAGACGATTCCTGTAACAAAGTGATAGAGACCTTGCCTGAGTTGCGCTCTATTATTCTGTGGAAAGTAAACTTACAAGTGATGTACTTTGATATTTAGAGATTTATAAGCAAAGTGTTGAAGGTGTGGCCTGGTTTCTTCTTGCTGTTTACAGTAAAATAGGAGAGAAGGTAGACAATTGAAGAAGGAATTATTAAGCAAAAGGAAGACCGAGCTTGAAAATTTGAAAAGTTCTCAGCCTATCAGTATTGCAAAAAAAGAGAAAACATGCTCTGGAGAGAAAAACCGAACATATGAATAGACAACCCTTTGCTAAAGAGCTTGGGTGTGTGATTTGTGGATCCAGTCAGCAATCTTAACAGAAATGCTGGCAGTATGGACCGAAGATTGTAGAAACCAGATGAAGTGAAGGAAGCTTATTAGACACCTGGGATGTTCCAAACAGGAAGCAGGCTAGCATAGTGATCTAAGAACATGTGTTATCCTTCAAGAAAAGGGGAAATGACCCCCAAGGGGAGGGCCACATCATCAGTTCCACCAGGTAGGACCATGACCCCAGGGGGCCTTTATGACACAACGTCAAGCCAACAAGGAACATTCCCAAGCCTTAAAATCAAATGAGGTTGAAACCTGCTAGGTTTCAGATTTGCTTGGGAAACATGACCTTTTTTCCTCTTAATTTATACCTTTGGAATGGGAATGTGTATACTATTCCTGTTTCACCATTGCATTTTGGAAGGAGAAAACTTGTCTGGGATCACAAGTTCACAGATAGAGATACATTTTGCCCCAAGATGAATCTTACCCGAATCTATTTCAGTTATGAGATTTGGGAACTTGAGTTGCCAAGGTTTAGATGAAATTTTGGACAAAGAGTTAATGCTGGAATGATAAAGGCTTTTGAAGATGTTGGGATACAGTGAATGTATTTTGCACACAGGATGTACATGATTTTTGAGGGGGTTAGGGGACAGACTATTACGAGTTGAATTGTGTCTCCACAAAAAGTTACATTGGATATACTAAACTTTAGAGTACTTTGGAATGTGACCTTGTTTGGAGACAGGGTCTTTACAGAGGTAATCAAGTTAAAATGAGGTCAATAGGGTGAATCCTGATTCAATATAACTAGTGTCTTTATAAAAAGGGAGAACTTATTTACTTTTAGATCTCAAGCACTTTAACATAATTCCCTAAGAAAGCTCTGGTCGATCAGAATTATCTGGTTGTTAGCCATATTTAACTCAAGAGGCTAAAGGAATAGAAGAACAGTAGTCATACTTCTTCTTCTGTGAAGTGCTTCTAACCCACTTTAGAGCCATCTATGACATAATCCTGACAGCATATACTATACACTTGAAATTACCTTCACTGAAGTTCAAATTAAATAGAACAAATATTTGTAAAGCTCATACTATGAAAGAAGTGCTCTTAATATTATAAAACAACTAGACATGACCTCAGAGAGCTCAAATGGAGGAGGTAGATAGATGATTAGCTGATTATAATTAAAAAGTAGTAGGTTATCTCAAACTTCCACACCAATCCCAAGACAGCTCTTATTTCAAAAGCCAGTCTCAATGCAATTGTATCCCGGAAAGTCTCTCAAGTACCCGTTCTAGGTTAAGTTGAGGATTACATAGAGGGAACTAAACAAAAATATCACACTGGCCAAAAAAAAAAAAAAAAGTCTCAGATGATAAGAAATTGAAGAGGTTAATAAATATAGATGATATCATGTGTATATTACTAAGCAATGATTTGTTGTGTTAAAGAAAACCAGAGTCCCAACATGGTGTCACTTGGGCCAGGCGAAGTCACCAAACTGGGGCTTAATACTTAGCCAAATTGCAATTTCAACCTACCCCAAAACCCATCAATATGGAATTCTGTGATAAGCATCAATGAGGTAATCTGTCACAGGGCCTCACTTATCCCCCAAAGGAAAATGAGGTAACCCTGCTCTTTCACCTAAAGGAGGGTTACCTTGTCTGGAACAATCCTTTTTTCTTTCTTTTGTTAATAATTCCTTGCCCCGCCCTCCTTCCTATACAAACTTTCTATTTTGCCCATCTCCTTGGAGTTTCCCTCTACTTGCTAGATGGGATGCTATGGATTCACAAACAGATTAATAAAGCCAATGAGATCTTCAAATTTACTTAGTTGAATTTTTGTTCTTTAACAGGAGGCTACTGCTAGATTCACTAAGTAATGGAAATAAGAAGTATTAGCAATATTATAAAAAAAATAAACCTGTCAAGTTCTGCACAGCTCCTTTGGTTATCCCCTCAAGGATCAACACTCTCAGTTAAATGCTGCAGATTACTTCCAAAATCAATGGAAAAGTGACAAATGTATTTCATGTTTTCTATTTTACTTTTCTTAAAGATTATATTTATTCACTAAGAGAGAGAATGTGCACAAGCCGGGGGAGGGGCAAAAGGAGAAGGAGAGAGACAAGCAGATTCCCTGCTGAGTGTGGAGCCCAATACAGGGCTCTATCCCAGGATATGAGCCAAATTTAGACACTCAGCCAACTAAGCCACCCAGGTGCCCTGACAAATCTGTTTAAATCAACAACTGGAATGTCAGATCTAGCATGTGGACTTTTTTTTTTTTTTTTTCCATTAAAAATTCTAGAATAGTTGATGACTCTGACCCGGATAGGCTAGACATATAAAACTTGGTTCCCAGGAAAGCCCAAATATACACACTCTAGTATGCATTTTTCACAGTTCTAAAGATACATGAATCTGATTTCCATGTAAGAAAATTGCATGGCTTTTTGGTTGGCATGAGTTTTAAGATACAACACCAAGAGTATGCTTCATAAGAAAAAAACCTGATAAATTAGACCTCTTCAGAATGAAAAAGTTTTGCTCTGTGAAAGAGGCTGTGAAAAGATTGAAAAGATAAACTACAAGGCTGGGGAGAGATATTTGCAAAACCCATACCCACCATGAGACTTATACCCAGAGTTTCTGAAGACTTCTTAAAATTCACAATAATAATGAGACAAATGATTCCATAGGAAATGGGCAAGAGATCTGAACAGACACTTCACCAAAGAAAATATTTGAATGGCAAGTAAGGATGTGAACAAAATACTCCACATCCTTTGCCAGTAGGGAAATGCAAAAGAAAACCATACTGAGGTACTACCGTACATCTATTAGAATTGCAAAAATCAAACTGACAATATCAAACACTGGCAAGGGAATGGAAATAAAGGAACTCTTATTCATTGCTGGTGTGAATGCAAAATGGTAAGCTACTTGGGGAGTGTTCAGCAGTTCCTTATAGAGCAAAAATGTGGTAATCCTACTTCTAGGTGTTTATGTGAGTAAACTTTTCACATAAAAACTCATAAACAGAAGTATATAGAAGCTTCATTTGTAATCTCCCAGACTGGACACCAGTGTCTTCATTTCTTGGCCATGGACCTTTCCACCATGCACGTACATGATTTTACTGTTCCCGGAGAAGTAAATGACTCAAATGCCCATAGTAGTACAGATGAAATACTTGTGCACGGAAACATGTTTCATTAAAATTTATACCAACACTTCAAATTAAAATGATAACTGAAATCATCAGATATTCCCATTGGCTTTCTCAAAAGGCATTTTGATGATTACTATAAAGCTCGATCTGATCACCCATTAATATTCTAATGCTTTCTTGGTTTTATAGCTGTTTAGAGGCAATTCCTCTGCTTGGGAAAGATATTCCCTGATGTGCTCCAAGATGACTGGCAGGGAAAATGATGTGAAAGCCTTGTATATAACAGAGCCTTGGTAAATATCAGCTTTTCTCTAATCCTACTTAGGTTCAAAAGCAACATACTTTCCTTTCATCCTCTTTGTTTCTGGGCTTTGCTTCCTGCAGTCCAGCCAGCTTTCAAGTCAGGGCAGAATGTTGTGGGGAGCGAAAGGAAGTGTGGTTGGACGGACAAGAATATTAATTAGGCAGATGCCTCCTCACACTTACTACATAGTCATTAAAAAGGTTTCTTGCATTATTTTTTCTTGCCCATTTTAATGACAAAAATAGGGAAAAAAGCGTTCTCTAAGAACATCTGAACATGAATGAATGTATTGTTGAAAGAAACACACTCATCTTATTTCTATGAACTTCAAGCACGCCTCTGTTACCATGGGTTGACAAGACAGAAGTAGCCTTCTCTTCATTATTTTGAATAACAGCTCTACTAAGAGATCTCACAACAGTAGGTGAACCTTCTGGGTGTTTCTTACAGTGTCATTGATCACACTCAGTTCATCTGTTGCCTTTTTCATGTACCCTTTGTCCAGTTTGCTTGTTTGTACATTTTTACGTGATATTCAACTTCATCATCTACTTTGATTTGAGTGGAACAAGACATAGCTAAAAAAATTAGTATATTTTTGTAAACTATAAAATTGTAAATTTTCTTAAGCTATCCACATGAAAATTGCATAGAAAACTGAAAGGAATTACTTCAAAACGTCCTAATAGTTACATCTGAGTATTAGAAATATTGATTTCATAGTTAATTTTTCTCCCTTTTCTCTCTCAATTATATGTATGAAACGTATTGCTATCATTTGGAAAATAGTTTAAAATATCCTAAATATTCAATAGATTCTTCTGTAAAGTATCCCCTCCCAAAAGTCCAATCCAAATTCTTTCTCAGCCCAGAAAAAAGAGTTTTTTCCTCCACTCCCAACTTCTTAACCATCATTTTCTTCTTTGGCCATGGAAGCTTAATTTCTCAATCTTTGAAGCTTTTATCTTTGTTACTTTCTTTGTTATTCTTCTCTCCTTCATTGATAGTGTCACAAAATCCCAATGCTTTACAATGTAACCATGTTTTTCTACTCCACAGTCCAGCCTCTCAATTATACATTAAGTATCTAAGGTATTTATCTTAATAATGCCCAGCGAAAATTGAGAGTACATTAGTTAGTCCTATAAATTTAAGATACACATCTCATCTCTAATTGTCTTCGAATATAAAGACAAATTTCTTAACTAAGAGTGTTTCTTTTTCCAGTCAATTGTATTATTCTGTAGGAAGTTACTGCTCTGAGTAACTGTATTTAGACATTATTAATTTAAATAAGGGAGGTAAATTTTCTAAATTTTCTTTTCTTGTTGAGTCTGATTATGTCACTTCCTCTGCTATGTACTTAAATTGCTCGATCTTTGCTCCATGAAAATAACCTAAAATAACCTACCAATCTGTATTAATCTGTTGCTGTTTTTTTTAACCCATGAATCAAGTCTGTTGCCTTTCTCTTAGATAATTTTTTGATGCCTGTGAGTTCTTTCATTATTTTATTTATAGTTTATTCATTAGTTCCTTAGCCTTGTCAACTTCTACACTTTCATAAAACTGTTTTATGTTTTATTTAAAAATAACTTTCCAAAGCTTTCTCATATAACAACAACACACCTGTGCAGGGGAAATGGTTGCAGGTCAAACAATTATGTCAAAGTCATCTAACAATGCTTCATGATATTTTGTGGTTTCACAGTCTTGAGTCAAACAGAATCTGAGAGGAAATTTGTCAGTAATCTTAATTATTTTCATGCTGTTTCTTTCATTCTTTCCCAAGTCCCTCACTTTTATTTTATTTTATTTTACTTTATTTTATTTTATGTATCTTTCAGCTTCAAACAAAATTCTGCATTGAGGTATGGAGCACTTCGGCTTCTCCCCTGACATTATCTGGCAATCCCTAACATGGAATCCCAGAATCAGCAAAAATGTTTGACACCCACCTTTTTGGTGTTCTGAGACTCCTGTGCTCATAATCAAGCCCAGAACCTATTGACCCAGAGGATAACATCTCTTGCCTTCACCGCCCCTATGCAGATCATGTCCACAAGATTAAGCATCACTTTGGTCCTCCCCTCAGGTGCTAACGAATAATTTTATGCAAAACAGTAGTTTTCTTTAAGGGTATAAAATTTGCCCTTGAGACCTAGTACAGGGACCAAAGACTTCTAAGCCAAGGAAAAATATCCAGGACGATGACCACCTGCTTGACAGAAATTTCCAATAACAGAAACTCAGTCCTCTAGCCCTCCCCACCAACAACTCATGCATCCCTGCCTTCCTTCCTGTAGGGTAGTCTATAAAATGCTGAGGACCCTGCAGAGATCCTTATGCCCCAATCTGAGAAGGAACCCACAGGGATGTAAGGCACTGGTACCATACTTGTGTGAAGTAAAATTGGAGAGTTCACAGTGTGAGTTTTTGTGTTGCCTCTCTCATAACAAGTATAAGAGCTTATGAGGTGGCATTTTATCACTCTGAGCCCATTTCCTTTTAGCAAATGAAAAGTTTGACTACATGATATAACGGTTTCTGTTAGTTCTAATATTCCTCAATCATTTTATATAACTTAGAAAGTTACAAAACATAAATCAGATGAGATTGTCCCCATTACTTAACAACTGCTTAGCAAGGAGTCAAGACTGATATGTTTTTAAAAAACAAAGGTAAAAAAAAGGGATGCCTGAGTGGATCAGTTTGTTAAGGCGTCTGCGTTGGCTCAGGTCATGATCCCAGGGTTCTGGGATCAAATCCTGCATCAGGCTCCTCACTCACAAGGAACCTGCTTCTCCCTCTGCCTGCTGATCCCCCTGCTTGTGCCAACGCTCTCTCTCTCCCTGGCAAATAAATAAAATCTTAAAAAAAATTTTTTTTAAATAAAGTTAAAAGTTAAAAAGATGTTAAAAGTTTTAGAAATCATTTAAAACTGGGCTAAACCCTGCACTATACTCACTAATTATATGCTTTTGGATAAGCTAATAATTATCCTGAGCATAAATAGTTAGCTAATTGTAACATACAGATAATAAAGGACTCCAGAGTTATGAAGATTAATGGAATCAATCTTTTTCAGTTCATCTTTCACAATTCCTGCTGTTAAGAAGGCACTAATATATGTTAGGCCCATCGCTCGTCTCTTTCTCCTCACCATTATGAAAAGAACCACATATTTTTTAAATTTCTTTTTTTAAGCCACCCAATCTGTGGATTTTCTTTTATGGTAGCCTGAGCGGATAATACAAAATTCCATTCTTAAAAACCATTTTTAAAACCAATTTTAGAAGTCTAACATCATAGAAACCCTATCTTTTAGAGAGTACACAGTTGACTCCTTTAAACATGTGCATTTAAATGGAAAAATTTTGATGTAAATAAATGGTTGAGGAAATCTGTCATCATCATAGGAATTTTTCTTCCAATTGGAAAATTTCAAGCAAATATAAAAATTTCAATCAAAATTTTGGTCAAAATCATCAAGTACAAAATTTTCTCCAGTGTATTTATTTTCCCCCTTGCAAATTAAAAACATTTAATTCTCGTTTTGATTTCCTTTTCTCTAACAGATTATGACAAAGTACGATATAAATCAAGGCACGAGATTACAACCATACATATCATAAGCAAAGAGTAGTTATCAGTACCGGTTAATTATTTTTACACCAATTTATTCACAAATCTCCTCTCCGTATTTTACCATGTATGTATCCCGGCTGAAGAATAATGTGCTTGATTAATTTGTCCTCAGCAGGGAAGATCTCTTATCTAATCATAATTTACAGTTTGGTTTACCTTCTTTGTGAAAGGTATAAGTGAATTAATTATTATTAATAAGTGAATTAATTAATTATTTCTGTTGTGAAAGGTAATAAGTGAATAAGTGGAATAAGAATTTCTACCCTATTAAGCCATTGGTGAGTGAAAAATACAATTTAAATTTTACAATTGCTTCAGTTCACAAGTTTTATACCTCTCATTAGGGAATCCTATGCCTTCAGGACTTTCGTGGATGTATACCCCTAAAAGAACCAACAAGTCCTTCTTATGTTTTAAATCATGGTCAGTAGAAGCTATAATAAGCACCAAAGTCCAAAACCTAAGACACTTGATATATGACAACTACACATTTATGTGACCAGGACAGCAAGATATTAGCCCACTAATCTAAATCGCTCTCTTTGAAATGAATTAGGAAAATATTCCTTCATATTCCTGTTACCAAATGGCTTGCGGACAACCTATAGTAGTTAAAAACAGCCATGTTCTATTATTCCTAGACATTTCCATGTGTCAAAGGAACTCAACATTCAAGACCAGGAACCACAAATAAAGGTCTAGAGAAATATGAGAAAAAGGAAACAACTATCAGCAAACACCTCAATTTCTTACTTTCTGATCTCCCTCTCCCCTACTTAGCCTTATTTGTGTATTTAAAATAAATGTATATAGCAGATTCAGAGCTAACAGCTCCTGTTAAACAAGACTCAGTTCTGTGTTTCTCTGTCTTTCCTACTCAGAGATGAGTCAGAAGAAAAGGGTTACCCTCCTAAAGAGAATGGATCTCTGGTCGAGACATATAGAAACATGGTTTCTTACACATTCTATAAGGTGTGCTGTTGACAATATCTATTTCACAGAACTCTAGTGAGGATCAACTAGACAATACTATGTAACTTAAAACTCCTTGCAAACTATAACAGTACTAGCCGTTGGTACATGTTATAAATATCTTGAGGTTTTTCAGAGAGGGAGATGAACACGATGTAGTACTATACAAGCACCTTAAAATTCTGAGTTTGGTAGTGAAATGAACCTAGAGCGTTGGTTTTAATTTGTATATATAACAATCAAATGAAACAAGCAATATTTATAAATACAGATGATATTGCCAACAATGACAATGTAGTATAAAAAGGCACATTGGTGCTTCAGGGTTATTTTATATATTCAGATTTATTAAGATACATCTTAATACCACACACTCATTAAAAAAAAAGCAGGCTTTCATTAAGAATTAATTCTCATCCAAGAGTCATTTACTAAAACCTGATTTTTAAGAACAACACCTACTCATTTTATTATTTCATTCTTCTCACTTGTGTAACATTAGAAGAATCAAAGGATGTCAAAATTACGATTCCAAACAGTTAGTACAAATCTCGTCAAGTCATGATAGGATTACATCCCATAAACCCACTGTAAATTGAAAATATCCTAAATACCAATGCATTTATTATACCAAATCTACCAAACATCAGAGCTTAGCCTAGGCTACCTTAAAAGATGCTCAGAATACGTCGTTTCACCTAAACTTGGGCATAATCATCTGACACCAAAGCCTTTTTTTTAAAAAAAAGGTTTTATTTATTTACTTGACAGAGATCACAAGTAGGCATGAGAGGCCGGCGGAGAGAGAGAGAGGAGGGAAAGCAGGCTCTCTGCTGAGGCAGAGAGACTGATGCGGGGCTCTATCCCAGGACCCGGGAATCATGACCTGAGCTGAAGGCAGAGGCTTTAACCCCACTGAGGCCACCCAGGCGCCCCCCAAATCCAGTTTTAATATTGGTAATTTGGTGTCTTTTCTTTCTTTCCTTCTTTCTTCTCTCTTTCCTTCTTTTCCTTTTTCCTTCCTTCCTTCTTTCTTTCTTTCTTTCTTCCCTCTCTCCCTTCCTTCCTCCCTCTCTGAAGTAAAATGTTGACACACAGAGTGATTATAATGTGGGGTGTGTGTGCATGTGCTTATGTGTGTGCGTGCAACAGGTGTGTTTGTCAGAGAACCCGAGAGTGTTGGTGATTGGTGCTATTGTCGTGTCACAGGGAAGAGGATGATATGTTCCATTAGACCTTGTGATGCTGAACACATTAGCACGGCCCCTGCAGCTTGCCCCAACCTTATTTAGCACAGGAGATAGTGCATGTGATACCTCAGCTCCTCTTTGCAGTTTTCAAGTTAACTATTTGAAAGTAATTTTGTCTTTTTTTTTTTCTCTGCTTTACACACACATACATACACAGACACACATAAATCATTTCAATCTTCTGCAGTTATACTCTCACAAGTTTATTTAGAAACACTAAAGTTTTCATTCCTTCTTGTACACTTTGCCTCCCAAACAACTTTGTTTTTTGTAAGTAAACTCTACCCCCAATGTGGGGCTCGAACTCATGACCCCAAGAGCAAGAGTCCGTGTTCTAAGAACTGAGCCAGGCAGGCACCCCTTGGAAACATCCCCTGTATCACAAAAGTACAAATGCTTTAGTTGTGTGTTTTCATAGAATTAATATTTTTATTTAATTTCTAACGTATTATAATGCTTAGTTCCTTAAACTAATGATCAGATTGGAGTAAAAAAGAAACTGAGGCAAAAACGAGCCAGAGCCAATATGCCAGAGGATGGAAATTTGGAAACCTGAAATCAGAAAGGATGTGATAGATATGATGATGATCACCACTGGCCATGACTAGTGACCCAACAGAGTTTGATTATTCAGGAAGATATTTCTTTCAAGGTAGACTGCAATATAAGAGAATTTATGTTGAAAAATAAAATTAGAGACTAAAACCTGAGGGCAATGACCTCCTCTGTTCCAATCCTTCCAATGTTTAAAGGTACTTTGACAAAACATTTCAACAACACTGGAATATAGCATGATTTTTCCCGGTCACAGATCCCTAAATTCATGTGTAATTCTGTACAGGGGCCTGAGGTTGAAACAGTAAAATTTTTTTTTAAAGATTTTATTTATTTATTTGACAGACAGAGATCACAAGCAGGTAGAGAGACAGGCAGAGAGAGGGGGGGGAAGCAGGCTCCCCGCCAAGCAGAGAGCCCGATGTGGGGCCCGATCCCAGTACCCGGGATCATGACCTGAGCTGAAGGCAGAGGCTTTAAACCCGCTGAGCGACCCAGGCGCCCCTAAATTTTAAGTTTTATTCAGCAAAATCTCTGTTTGTAGCCTGTGTCTCAGTGACACAATTTGGAAGGAAGTTTCATTGTCCCTTACTTATTGGAATGTGTTAGAGGAGAGACCTGATGTGCTGCCTAGGCCCCGGTCATCCAGCCCACATCTGGAACAGAGAGGGAGTGGGAAAGGTCCTGGCTAGCTGGTGGCTTTGGTGGGAATGTGTGGCCCTGCCATCAAATAGGAGGCATCACTGGATTGATTTGGAGCCTAAGTAGACAAAATGGTAATGACTCCTTAAGAAGATTAAGAAGAGATTTCCCAAATTCACAACGAATGTCCCTAGATATTTAGGATCTCAATGTCAGCAGAAGTAGCCTTCAGTGATCATGCCTCAACCCCATTCCACAGGTGGTAGTAACCCTTGTTCCTCCCAAGGTCTCCGGGGATTCAGGGATAGAGCTGAAGGGGCAGTTCTTCGAAGGGGCAGCTTTTCCAGTCACCTCTGGCTCTGAACTCATGCTTCTGCTGAACTAGTGAACATCTTATGTTCTCTCTTCATCCTCTATGTGTATCTCACTTTTCCAATGATAGGACTCTACCGATTTCTATGTTACCAAGAAACATTCATTCCAGAAATGTGTGTTTATGGCAGACTGTACTAGAACACAAAAGGCTTATGCTTGCAGGTATGCACAAAACTTAAATATGGATGTGAGCTCTATGGATACATGAACATCTAAACTATTGTCTTGTATGGAGGCATCTAGTCTGTTGGCCATGCTGCCCTCTCCCCTCAGACCCTCCTCTAGGGCCTAGCTCTTCACACACAATGGTCATTCAAGGTGTGTTCCCCAGCAAAGCCAATTCTCTCCATAGGAGAAAAACAGGATAAGTCATTTTAAAATTGCATTAATTTGGGGGTCTGTAGAAGTACTTTATTTTATTTATTATTTTTGAGAGAGAGAGAACAAGTGAGGGTGAGGGTCCAGAGGAAGAGGAGGAGAATTCAAACAGACTCCTTGCTGAAAGCTAAACCGGACAGGGGACTGGATCCTACAACCCTAAGATCATGACCTGACAGGAAATTAAGAGTCAGAGGTTTGAACCGACAGCGCCACCCAAGTGTCCCTTGTGGAATATAATATATATAGTTTTTTAAGATTTTATTTATTTGACAGAGAGAGATCACAAGTGGACAGAGAGGCAGCAGAGAGAGAGAGAGAGAGAGAGAGGAGGAAGCAGGCTCCCTTCGGAGCAGAGAGCCCGATGTGGGACTCAATTCCCAGGACCCTGAGATCATGACCTGAGCTGAAGGCGAGGCTTTAACCCACTGAGCCACCCAGGTGCCCCCCCACCTTGTGGAAATATTTTTAAGGTATTTTTTAAAACTACATCTGCAAAGCTTTAGACTGTGCAAATATCTTTTGTAATTTGATAAATGCTGAAAATCTGTTTAAACAGAGGCTTAAAGAGAATTCATTCAATCTCTACAAACCCTTTATAATTGCCATTGGGACACAGAGAGCAAGATGACAACTTCCTTATATCAATTTCTGTGAAGGGAATCATCAAGGGGTGTTAAAAACCAAAGCGTAGGAAGAAAACATCATTTTTAACAAGAAACATTCCAGTGCAAATAAACCACTCAGACATAACAAATAAGTGATAATTTATCACCAACCTCATTATCAACAGATACTCGCTAAGTCTGTCTGTGGTGTGCAAATGCTTTGTACAAGATTCTTTGGGTTTTTTGGCAGTCTAAAATCCCTGAAGACCCTAAAAGGGAGGAAATATTTGTAAATATCTGTGAAACAGAAAGAGGTTATTATTGATTCAGAAATTTAACATTTAGCACTCTAAGTAGGCCACAACTATTTCTGGCATAGACATAGTGTGATATGTATTTTTTTAAATGAATACAAATTTAAAAGGCAGTAAGTTTCCTAAAGTTATTTACATAACAAGCATTAGCCAATGCCTATATGTTATCTTTCAACTGTTCACAACAATTTATTTTGGTTTTTTGGTTTTAGTTGATTTTATTTCGTATTATTATCCTACCATGAAAAAATACCATTTAGATGGATTAGATCAGCCAAGTTTACATGTACCTTTGTCTATTTTAATAATAAAATCAGAGCAATCATTTTTAGGGTGGCAGTCATTGTTAGAAATATATTAATTAATCCTTCTTGTACAAATACAAGTATTTGTATATTTTTCAGTATTTGCACAGTATTTTACTCACTGTAAAGTAAGCAGACCCTAAGCCTAATACCATGCTTGGTTAATGACTGAGAACAGTTAAGCATTTAGGTCTCAGAATGGAATAATTTTTTTGAAGTGGTAGTTACAGAACCATACTCTACTTGCTATTGACTTGAAAACATAGTTGAAATAATATCGAAAAAGAAAGATCACTAAATAGAATCTTAATTTTAAAAAAAGGGGGCGCCTGGGTGGCTCAGTTGGTTGAGTGTCTGCCTTCGGCTCAGGTCATGATCTCAGGGTCCTGGGATGGAGTCCCTCATCGGCTCTCTGCTCAGCGGGGAGTCTGCTTCTCCCTCTCCCTCTGCCTGCTGCTCCTCTTGCTTGTGCTCTCTCTCAGACAAACAAACAAACAAAAAAAAAATCTTAAAAAAAAAAGAAGAAAAGAAAAGAAAAGAAAAGAGAAAAGAAAAGAAAGGAAGATCTCCACATTCGGAGTTAGCTCTCGGTTCTAGTTCTTGTGGCAATCCATGTCGCCAGTGTTACTTTATTTGGATAAAGTCCTTAATTTATTTGATGCTCAGTTTCTCATCCAGAAAATGAGGGGTTGAACTGCGTGATTGTTGTGTGGCTGTGCTTAGGGAAAGTCCTATACAAAGAGACAAAAATTGATGTGTGATCAGGATCTTTAATTTACAAATGTTATAAGTAATTTAGACTTGCTGCAGCCTACATCTGGTTACTTACTTTGCTTCTTTTGTTTGGTTTTGTCCTTGCACTTCATAATGATCCTACTCAGATGTGGATTTTTATCTTAGCCCAGAAAAAACAATGACGGCTCCTCTCCCAAACTTGATGTTGGCAACAAGCTAAGCCCTGTTATTCGGTCATCAGAGCTCCCACGTCTTTTCTATCCTCCAGTTTCCATTCAGGTTTGCAACTTCCTGCTTCTCTCTCTCTGAGCTATGGTCCGCTCACATGGCCCAGAGAGAGTATAATCTGTAAGCCTCCTCTAGTTCTATTTTTTTCTTTTCTTCACTTTTTTTTTTTTTTTTTTTTCAGATGGGGAGGGATGT
The DNA here is from genome assembly GCF_902655055.1 of Lutra lutra. Classification (NCBI taxonomy): domain Eukaryota; kingdom Metazoa; phylum Chordata; class Mammalia; order Carnivora; family Mustelidae; genus Lutra; species Lutra lutra. The sequence continues at coordinate 36,010,568 of NC_062282.1, read as the reverse complement.
TCCACAGCCCTAGAGTATCTAATACAAAGTAAAAATGGAGAGGACAAAAGAAACACTTCACTGTTCTTTTTGACATTATACCTATAAATCAGCCCAACCTCCAGTGCTCTAAGACTATAATGGTTAATGGGGGGTGGATATTTCTGCTCTATTCACAGAGAACATCCCTTTTGCTTCACTTTGGATTTTTATCATGTTCTCTCTGACTTTAGATTCTTGCTTTCCTGAATTTAACCCCCAGTTTTGTCTATGATTTTGAATTGGCCTCTTTCCTTTTCGTTGTCCCTGACCTCTTCTGAACCTCTTTCTTTCTAAAATGCAAAGCCCTACACTGATAGAGATAATCTCACACAGATTAGGATGGTACACCATCACACAACACAAACACACTCCCATGTGACATGCAACATGTATTCGCCACCCCGAGTCTCTACTTCCCAAAGATGTAGTTATTTCTGAATGAGAGCACGTGGTCAAAGTGTAGAGACAAGCACATGAAAAGTTTCTCAACATCCCCACCCATCAGGGATATGAAAATCAAAACCACAGTGACATACATCACACTCACTAGGATGTCTATAACTAAAAGGCAGAGAGTAACAAGAGTTGGTAAGATTATGGAGAAATTGGAACCTTCACACAGTGTAGGTGGGAAAGTAAAATGGTGCAGCAACTTTAGAAAACACCCTGGTAGCTCCTCAAAAGATTAAACACAGAGTTGCCATATCACCCATTGATTCTACTCCTAGAGAAATGAAAAGATATGCCTACACAAAAATGTGTACACCTAGGTCGATAACAGCATTTTTCACAGCAGCGCCAAATGGAAACACCCAACATCCATCGGTTGGTGAATGGACAAATGAAATGTGATGCACACTGTGAGATATTAATTGGCAATAAAGGAAGTATTGATACATGCTATGACATGGATGAACTTTGAAAACATCTGCTACATGAAAGAAGCCAGTCCCCACAGACCACATACTGAGTGATTCCACTTTCATGATGTGTCCAGAACAGAGAGATCAAGAGGGAAGATAGATTAATGGTTGCCTAGGGTTGGAAGGGAGTCGTTTGGAGGGAAATGAAGAGTGACCCCTAGCAAGTACGGGGGTATTTTTTGGAGTGATAACAAATATCCTTAAATTGATGGCAGTGATGGTTGCCAAACTCTGGGAAGACACTAATATCCATTGAGTTGTATACTGTAAACAGTTACATGGTATGGGACGTGAATTACAGTGCAACAAAGCTGTTATACATAAAAATAAAAGCAAAGACAAGTGTAAACCTGAAAAACAAGCTCTTAGTCATTCCTTCTTGGTCTTACTTGGATTTGGAGATATCAATAAAATTGAAGCTGGCACTCTTAATTCCTTAATGCTCATGTGAAATGAACCTCAGATTCTTGGCAAATTCCACAAAGATGAAAGGGAATGAAATGATCCCTTACCTAATTATTGCATTGCAGAAAAGGCAGCAATCACTGAAGCCTGACAGTGAAAAGTGAAATGATCCAACTTGCTGTTTATTCACAATTGCACAGAATGAAAACAAACAATAGCTTATTTCCTCCAGACCCAGGGTCGTCAATTTAAGCACAACAAAGAACCATAATGTTGTGGCAGCTATATCAAAAATGCAAGGAGGAAATTTGAAATTTATGCTTTAGAAAATACTCACAAAGATGCATAAAGTGAAATTATGCCTCCCAAGATTGGCTAATGCACAATCAGTGAACAAGATCCTCTCCAGGGGGAGAAATTATTCACACCCTAATGTTCGTGGAGTGTTCCAAAATACCTCAGCATATCTGACAACCTCAACCAAAGCTTTTGAGGCTAAGAAAATTTTATGGCAAAATTTAGGCCAAAATGCAAGCTAAGGGTGACTGATATTCTTAGCACTGAAATACAACAACTTCCCATCCCTATATAAATTTTTTTTCCTTCGTATTCTTACAGTAAACAATCACATAGATACTTTGTGATGGCTGAAATTTTTCTGTCATATATTTTTCATGACTTTAACCTTGATATTTATGCTATATGAATCAATTTTCCTATGGGCAAAATATATAATAATACATCCCAAGTTCATCATCAGGAAAGTATCAGAGATTGATCACGAATGTTTGCAAATCCTTGGGGCCCTTGGGTGGCTGAGTCAGTTAAGTGTCCGACTCCTGATTTCAGTTCAGGTCCTGATCTCAGGGTCATGAGATCAAACCTCACACTGGGCTCTGAGCTCAGCACAGTCTGCCTGTCCCTCTCCCACAGCTCACTCTCTCTCTCTCCCTCTGTCTCAAATAAATAAATAAATAAAATCTTAACACAAATAGAATGCTTGCAAATCTTTTAAAAATATTCAAGTATTTGGCAACACAGCCTAGGTTATAATAGTCAAGTAAGTACTATCTAGGCCAAGGATCTATATATAGGGGTATCTATTATCATGTTTTAACTTGAGATATTAGTAAAGTGATAAACTATTAATTAAAATAATAAAATTATTTGTTAAGAACAGCTAAAGCCACACAAATTAAAAAAAAACATTGGTTATTTAGGGACTGTTAACTTATACACAATTATAATCAATAAGCATCAATATTACACAAATACTTTTTTATATTAATTGGTGGCTTTTCCTTGATAAGGAACTGATAAGAGTGCCTGGAAACCATCTATTTTCTAATCTGATGTACATGCTTCTTTTCCCATATTCTGCCGATCTTTTTATCCCACTCCCACTGGTGCCTCACCCTTGTTGTTTTTGATGGATCCCTCTTCAGTTGAAACTCATTATTTGTAGAAAATCATCAGTCTTCATAAATTGATTCCTGTGGTTTATTTTTTCCAATAAGCTCTACAAATGTTGGCTGTCACCTACATGTGCTATCCCCAAAAAAACAATAGTGTAGATTGTAGCAATTTCCTTTCAGTCAAAGATTCCCATTCTAGACTGAAGGCTAATGTTCCCATTGCCCAGTACCATGACACTATCTGTGCTAAGTTCTAAATATTCTCTTAATAGCAACAGCTGACTATTTCAAGATACTTCGATTTCACTTGCAGAAGCTAAATTAGTAAATGCAACCCATGGTAATTTCCCGGGTTTAGTGACTCAACCTTCGCACTCAATTTCCAATTGGTCACACTATTATGAAAGTCATAAATATACTTTCTGGGATCTAACGGCATTTCTGTTGAGATCCTCAACTTGAGATGGAGGTTGAACGAAAGTTCTTCTTACCATATACAGTTCTGATGAGACGCAACAAATTTATTAGGACCCACCAGGCTGCCTAGGCAAGACATGAAGAAGCTGTCTTGGGTGTGAAGTTTTAAGCTGTAGAGGGTTATATTTTTTTTTGTTGCTTGATATCCACATTTCTGTAATTCCCAGGGCACCCTGCCTTCCCAACATAGACGGTGATATTCAGGTACTTTTCATAGTATGGTTCTTCCCTGTCTCTGGGATTTTAAGTCAATTGTATTGCAGTCAATGATCGTAACTTATGGTTGCTAAAAAAAACAACTGCTAATGACATTAATAAAGATGAAAATGGCAAAATAAACATCACACCTACTGTGTGTGCACTTGTGCCAAAATTAAGCACTTATATACATTATCTCATTTGTCTTCAGAAGAATTATTTTAAGAAGTTATTATTATCAGTCTTATTTTATCGTTCAGAAAAATTAAATTTAGTAAGGAAAAGTAATGTGCCCTGGATGACATGGTTAAAAAGTGACATTAGCAGGCTTCGAATCCATATCTATCTGAATCCAAAATCTACCTCATACTTAAACACTTTCTCCTTTGCGTCGCTTTAGAGGTATATGTATGTAGTACATATATATGTGTGTGTGATAAGTGCTTGTGACTGACAATTCAACAGACAACGCTAAGAATAATTAGTTATAAGAAAATGTCTTTACTTTTAAGCAGTATTACTTAATAAGTTATTCAAGATCAAAGACTTTCTGATGATTGAAATGTATCTCTTTGAGCAACAAATGTTTCTAAGTTCTCTGTAGCCTCATAAATGTAAAATAATTTTAATAGTGTGTTACAGATAGAACAATGGTTTTAGACCTTGTGGGGAAACGAATGGGTAGATTCAAGCTGGGTAGAACAACTTCATGCAGGATTACACAAGGCCATGCCAGTTCCTTTCACTTTTCCATCATTTCCCCCTTTTCCATAAACTAAAATACTGGAAACACAGCTGTGTCCTCTCTAGAGGTTTGTAACTTGGCTCTCTGTAGGTATATTTTTTGCTTTCCTTGTTGAAATTTTTATCTCCTTTGTTATTTCTTTAAACTACAATATATTCATCATCAAAAGAAAAAGATGATACTGAGCAGGCAGAAATCAAGTAGTGGTTGACCTCACATTCTTCTTCGATATTTGACATTGAATAGAACTCAAAGTTTACACATTCTAAGACACATCTTGGTTTAAAAGAGTGAAATCTTGTATGTCTTAGATTGATTGGAACAACTTCTTTTTGACATTTTTTTGCGGCAGAGCACTCTGTCTTAAAGGTTTAAAACAATACGGAGTCATTGGAGGATAAAATGATCATCACATACACACACACACACACAAACACATGTCTATTGATATGTATTTACTGACACTTCTTGAAACTGAGTTTAGAGCCATATGCACAGTTTTGTTATAATCAATTAAGTTTTTGTTTAAAAACAAATAACTTCAACAAAAACATCAATAGACCAAAACCAGTAAGAAGTTTTCTTGGTGCAGTTCTCCTTAGTCTCTACTCTATAATTACATGTTCTGGATCAATATTATTTTAACAGATCAGTTTATTGTCAGAGACCCTAAACCATCAGTATGTATAAAAACTAATCTCTTAAACTGAGGATACTTTGATTTTTTGAGAAACTTCACCTTTGCCAAAGTATTTACCAGCATCTAAAAACCACGAGCTATAGTCACAAATTATTTTAAAATCATTCATTCTTTAAAACAGGAAATTGTAGTAATAATATTTCTATAGTGAGCAATCTAAAACCAGGTGCAACTTGGGATATTTCAAAAATGAATCAATTACTTGTGTGTATAAAGACTCTACTTTTCAAATTTTTGCATGATCTGAAGAGATGCATGAATGCTGAGCCTAGAATCTGCCAAAAAGCAAGTGCTCAATAACTACTTGCTGAATAAGTCATAATTTTATTTTATCAGAAAGAGGGACTGTGTCCATCTCCTGACCAAAAACCTTTGTGTGATTTTTTTCAGGCTTAATCATAAGCAGTTACAAAGATTCCACCTGGCAGGCTTCGGGGGTTGGGGGGCGGGAAACCACCCTCTCCAGATGTGGTGCACAGCTGTGCAGGGCAGTGTCTGGACGGAGCTGCAGTCAGGCATCCGGTCACCCATAGCCAAACATGCTCTCATGCAGAACTGCATTCCTAGCCCAGGTGCCTCTATTTGGAAATCTCCTCTTTGGGAAAAACATTTTCCCCCGCTCTGACTCACTACCTAGTACTTTTCCCATCCTTACCCTCTTTTCTCCCTCCCCATCTTGCCAGGTCCATGAACTAAAGGAGACTTTTGTTTGGGAATCCCTTAACGATGAGATGACTCCCCTCTCTGTACTGATCCACCCGACCCTCAACCTGTACACAATTCCTGGGGGGGGGAGTCTGTGTTTTCTCCAATTTTAGCCTCTAGCTTACACTATCTCAGCAAGTGATTAAATCTTCACTGTTAACCTCCATTTGGCTTCTTGCTTTACTTGGATGCCTGAAGTTGGCTATTTTGACAGTTTGACAGCTCAGTCCTTTCCCCAGCTGAGTTCCTTACAGTGCCTTGTATGAAGAGTTAATGTGTGCATATAGTACTTGATGTGTCTAGTTGTCTTGGCCATGAAAATGCCTCACCCCATCACACCACATCCACTCCATATCCCCCAGTTGCTTGACTCATAGACCCACGTTGATTTTCAGAAGCCACTTAGGATTCAGTGATGAACCTAGAAGATACTGAAATGTGCAGGACTTGATTCGACATTCCACTGTCTCCCCTCCAGATGAACCACAGCTGGACCTTCTAGAAAAGAGGTCTGCGAACCAAGGCCTGAGGGCCAAGTTTGGCCAAAGACATGCTTTTGTATGGCCTACAAGTGAGGAAGAATGTTTACATTTTTAAAAGTTTTGAAAAAATAGACAAAAAAGAATATGTGACAAAGATCATATATAGCCCACAAAGCCTAAAGTACTCACTATCTGGCTTCTTATGGGAAACATTTATGGACCTCTGAACTAGAAAATGAGCCCTATGACGTTTACTGTCTGTTTTGTTTACTGTCATTTCTCAATGCCTAGGAAAGTGCTATGGCTAAAACTAATTTTACTATTTTAAGCTCATATATCATCTCATCACATCTTTTGAACCAAGTTTGACATCAAGTCACAAAAATGTTATATAACAGATTTTATCTTCCTACCTTAATGGATATGGCTATAAAACAACAAAATTGTCAAATATGGTGAAAGATGTTCTGTTGCTAAACTAAGAATATCTGGATGAAAAATAAAACAAAGAAATATATAATCTATCCATTATTACCTATTTTATAAAATTCGTTTTCTTTGTTTCAGTTCAGCAAAATCTTTGTTATGTTGTAATAATCATTTTTCCATAATTTGTACTCTACAAATTCTAATAATTCAAAGAACTAAAAAATAGAAAGTATAATTATTTTGAGTGTACAAAATATGAATATATATGGATCAGAACATATGCATTAAAGTAACAATTGAGAATCAAAAAATAAAATAATTTTGTTTTAAACTTATTTTTCTAAAATATTCAGTCATCTAATTAGAATAAAAGACACAGTGCAAAATAAGATGATTAAATATCAAAATTTTAAGTTAAAATTATTTAAATAAAACTGAAATTATAACTATGTTATTGAAGTAGTTACTACCATTTCTTGTGTCCATCCAGTTGCCAGGATAGAGGAAAGGTTTACATCCTGCTCATTCAAAAATAACATGGATTATTTAATATTAGATCATTTTCCTCAGCCACCAAATGCAACTATTACAAGTACTTGCTAATTTACAGGTTTGAGAATACCTCTGGAAACAGGAATTGATACAGGAAAAGAAACAAGATGGAAGTTCAGCATTAAGGGAAAGTGATCCTTGTTGTGTGAGAAAATTTGCTCTGCTGTTGACAGGAAGGGTTTTACAAGAGCTTCCGACACAATCTTCCCAAAACTTTGAAGCTATGTTGCACTCAGGAATGAGCCACAGAACAATCCTCAAATCCTGGAGTTGAACACGGCTGTCCTTTCTTTGTAGGACACAGAGCAAGAGATTTTGAACAGAATTTCCTTGTGTCTAAAAGCTGTCATGGAAGCACCAGGGAGCCCCAGGCTAGTCCCCATGCACATGTGTGCGTGCTCCTAAGTCCACTTTGTTTTCTTTGTCATACACAGGACACTCTATCATGCCAGGCACAGAGTAGTGGCACCTTTGCCAGGGTCAAAGGGTAGTATTTCTCCCAATAATCTAATGAAGTCAGTGCTATCCATCTCCTTCTCTGAAGATATAAAGAAAGGGACACATAGTGGTTTAATTTACCAAAAGATGGCCAATTAATACATGGTAGGGTCAGATCCAACCCAATCAAGTTGAATGCAGAATCCAAGACCTAAAAACTGCGCAGAATAAGACCATGACCCTTTTAGGATTACTAATGCCTAAAGTTATTTGTTGATTCATTAGAGACCTCAGAGCTCTTCAATCTTCAACTCTATCCTCGGCTGTTAGAGAGCTGAATGAAGTCCTGTTCCTTTTTCTAACCTCCTGCAAGACATTTGCTCTGATTTGCTTCTATATTTATTATTTTATTCATTGCTTTCTTTCCTCCCTCCCTTCTCTTCCTGTTTCTTCTGTGTGATTATATTCCTCTGTCTTCAGTCAGTCCCACAAGTTATCCTGTTTCAGATTATGCAATAGTAAATAAAAAAACATTTTTGATCTATTTGTCATTGTTCTTCACAAAGACATAGATTTGACATCAACAAATTGAACCATATAACTGCTAAATTATGGAAATCATAATATTACTTTGACAAGTTATTTTTTAGTTGTATTTTTTCTATCTTGCCACATTTAATTATTCATGGAAAACAGGAAGACTTAAATGTGTAGCTTTTGATTACACTTCGTAGTCACTTTGGACTCTGGTGGAATTTTCCATATTAACAAATATATTCTTCCAGCTATTCAGGATTTCATTTTTGCTTACAATAAAGAAAGTACATATTGATTCTCATTGTCTAAAAACTGAATCGTGAATAGAAGTGTTGATTTTTTTTCTGTAAATATGAGAGTATTTCTCTTAATTTTACTTTTATAAAACAACTTTCCCCTATTTTAATTACCAAGTACGATTGTTATATTTCCTATGAAAGAAGGCAGTACTGTGAGGGATACTCATAAAATAATAAAACAAGTTCCACAACCCAGCGCAGATCATTTAATTACCTGATACTTTTAATGGAAATTTCTTAAATTTCTGTTTGCAATTATTTCAGAATGAGAGATAAATAAAATAAACCAATGTCAGCCTATGCAGGGAAAACTTTTTAAATGTATTGTTATGCTAATGTAACCATGATGAGGAAAAAAAGCAAGCCATACTATGTAGACCTTGACTTAAAACATACAGAGATAAAAAATAAATTTGTGTTAGATCTAGCCACAAAATAATTTTAATCCTTGAATATTAAACTTTTTCCCTTGTAAAATAAAGCAACTGGGCTAATATTGATTACTTCCATTGATCTCCATGTCTTGGGAGAAAAAGAACTTATAAGAAATATGTGCTTACCTTCCTTGTAACAATCCAGGAGGGGAGAGGTCAACAGGGTGCTTATTACACTCTTATGTATTGAAACAAAATGGAAGAAACACTAAAAGAGAACTGATACCCTGGTTTGGTTTAGAACAGATACTATGTATAACTTCCTTATTTACTTAGGGCTTTGAGATGGGAGTTCAATCTTACTGACTTTACCTGTGGGAAAAGCACCAAATGGGGCCAATGAAAGCCAAACATTGCCCCAGAGTGGGCTATTAAGTTCACCTCCTTTGGGGCACCTGGGTGGCTCAGTGGGTTAAAGCCTCTGCCTTCCGCTCAGGTCATGATCTCAGGGTCCTGGGATAGAGCCCCTCATCGGGCTCTCTGCTCAGCGGGGAGCCTGCTTCCCCCCCGACCCCCACCTGCTGCTCTGCCTACTTCTTTTTTTTTTTTTTTAAAGATTTTATTTATTTATTTGACAGAGATCACAAGTAGGCAGAGAGGCAGGCAGAGAGAGAGAAAGGGAAGCAGGCTCCCTGCCGAGCAAAGAGCCCAATGCGGGTCTCTACCCCAGGACCCTGGGATCATGACCCGAGCCGAAGGCAGAGGCTTTAACCCACTGAGCCACCCAGGCACCCCAGCTCTGCCTACTTCTGATCTCTCTCTGTGAAATAAATAAGATCTTTAAAAAAAAGAAAAAAGAAAAAAAAGATCACCTCCTTCATCAGCTACATGCATCCCAAGGGAGTTTCTTAAACTACCTGGGGACCATGGATGGGAGAATGATAGGGTGAGGAAAATGGACGGGCATTTCTCATTACTTCCCTTTATTTAAAAAAAAAAATCTGTTGTACCCATAAAATATAAAATAGGTGTACATAGGCTTAAACACACATTCTCAAGGCAATTAATTCTAAAACCCACGTGGACAGGCAAGAAGTAATTTTGATGAGATGGTTCCCTCCCCTCAAATTTCTTTAGCTAATATTGTTATTGAACAACTATCTTATCATTAGTTTACAAAAATACATAAAATAACTCTTCAGTTTTTAGAAATTCAGAATTCTGTCCACATCTTGCATCTGAATAGTACCTCAAATCTCAACTAGTTCTATGACTTTTTTTTAAGAGTGTTTAGCATCAAAGATTTATTTCCTCTTCAGTAAGTGGTAATAATGTGATGACAAGGATGCCAAAGCCAAGTGTTGAATTCTATTTCTCTTGATTAGACAGTATAAGAGCACAGATAATTGTGTTTTCATTGGCTGATGAGAAGTATAAAAGATAGTAAAGGTAGCTGTTACATATGCAGTTTATACCATGCTGAATGCTTTACACAGCCTCTCTTTTAAATTCCCACCAAACATGGTGGTTAAAGCAAAGACTCTGGAGCTATACTAACCAGGTATTAATTCTGCTTTCACCCTATCATGAAGTGTGTGGCACTGAAGAGGTTGCTTAAATTTCTGTGACTCACTTTTCCCAAATGCTGATGTACTACTGGTATCTATCAATGGTATAGGGTTATTATGAGGACCCTGAATTGGGATTTGCAAAATCAATACCTGTCCTATAGTAACACTCAGAGCATAAAACCCTACAAGGCTGGAAATGCTTTCCCTATTCCAGATGGAGAAACTGAGCCTCAGAGAGGCTTACCAATTTTCTTAGATTATATGGTTTTTAAGGGCTTGAATTTGGTAGCAGCACTGGAGAGGAAAAGATTTCTGTGACAGATACTGCCAAGTCAGACTTATTAGTTATACTAGATATTATTAGATGTTACAGGACTTAGCAACTATTTAAACTTGGGGAGTAAAACACTTATGAATGTGTCTGCACTCAACAAGAAAGCTAAAAACAAAATCTCCATCTGTTATTTTTCTTTGAACTAAAATGACAAGTTGCTGGCCACTTTCATGACAGCTTTTAGAACCAAACACCTGAAGAGCTCAGATTTATTTAGGTCGCTGTACCCCCAGCTTGAACAGATATCTGTTTTTCATTCAGTTCTTTTTACAGAATGCAACATAATTAAGGACCATAACTATAAACATGAAGTTGTTCATAAAGATCAATGTGTTCTGATCATGTCATTTACAGGGAAAATTTTGTGTGAATCCCCCCTCCACCCCTGAAATCACAATTGAAGCAAACATTCTTAAAAGTGAATGCTTCTGTGAAAGTAAAAAGCAATTCAGAAAGGGCTTCCTTGCTGCGTGTTCTACAATTTGGGGAGGAATGAATATCTTTTTACAAAATCACTTAGTGAGTCCTTTTGTAAACCTCCACATTTTCTTCTGTCGAGGCTTAGTGTATAAAAAAAGAAAAAAAAAGGTGGTGTGTTGAAGAGTTTGCCTACTTTTGTTTACTCCTTCTCATTTACATGGTGTAGTAACAGAACCAGCCAAAGGAATTTCAATTAGTTCAAAGGCGGCTTATAATAAAGCTGTTGTTATGTAGAAGAAACTAGGCATTATGGCAGCACCTAAATGCCTTGAACATCAAGAATATTTGAGGGTTCTGGAGAAAGCCAAAGCATCACAAGTGCTTCATTCTGCCCTTTGCCTTCAACCCACAGCCCCCACTGATCTTACTGGCTCCCAGACCCAGGCATCCAATATTTGGTCCCTTGTGGGGGAAGAGTAGTTGAGTAGCTTGTTGATGGGTCTCTGTGTGGCATCCATGAGAAGGAGGGGAAAGGGGATGAAGACTCAGAACATGACCAACTAAAACCCCAATTTTATACAAGCTCTGTATTTTTTACAAAGCATTTCTTCAGCATATGCAGGTGGCCCAATCTATCAAACAGCTTTGCCTTCTATTGCCAAGTCATCCTACAAACAAACATGGCACCCAGTAGGCTACGGAGGGACTTAATGAAGTACAACCTCCATATTTTCCTGGAGTTGCAATAGACTAAACCACCAGAAGCTTTTTTGCCTCAAATGCTCAGTTACTTTGTTCAATGGGTCTAAACAAGCCTGAGGTGGAAAACTGAGGGCTGACATACTAATACTGAGGGCACAGCATCAGTATTAGAATAGACATGGAGACATTGCAAATTGAACCCTTGAGTCAAAGAGCAAATGTTCCTAAGGTTCAACCCATGGTAGCCATTTCCATGGGGGAATTCCAATACATAGCAGTTGAGCATAAAAATGATGAAACAGTAAAACCCTAGAAACAGTAGCTATGGTAAATTGGTATGCCATTTTCATTTTTTTTCGATTATAAAGAAATATATATTGATTATAAAATAAATCTGGAAATTAGAGAAAGCCATTAAGAGAAAAATAAAAATCCAGTTCCTTAGAGATTATTTATTGTCTTATTATAAATATAATATATACCTCAATATAAAAATAACTTTGAAGCTAAAGAAAATAATGAAAAAAGTTATTCATGATCCTTCTATCAAGGAGTAACAAGTCAGTCTTGACTGTTTGATTAGATGATGTGATTAATTTTGTAACATGAAGGACTTTGAAAACTTAAGTTAATTTTCATAAAATCAGCTCAAAATATTGGATTTAATTAAGCCCAGCCTAATGCATACCAAAATCAGAGGATCATGCAATCATTTCACATTTTAAATACATGCCTGTAATGCTAACTTTTGGCAGTGTTGTGTGGATCATTCTCTTCATGGAGTCAAATTTAAGAAGCACAGTTCAGTATCATAAATAACTAAAAATTTTTTAAAAAAATATTTTACTTATTTATTTATTTACTTATTTATTTATTCATGAGAGACAGAAAGAGAGAGAGAGAGAGAAGCAGAGGGAAAAGAGACTCCCTGCTGGGCAGGGAGCCGAATGTGGGACTCTATCCCAGGACCCTGGGATCATGACCTGAGTCAAAGACAGGTACAACCATCTGAGCACCCAGGAACCCTAAGTAAAAAAAAAAGTTATGCTCTACAGCCCTCAATACCCAATATTCAATCCCACACTAAAATCTTTCCAAAGACCCAGATGAAAACCTATTGCACCTGAAATAGCAAAATACTCTTCATTCTTTAAACTCTTAATATGCAAGAAACTCTGGCCGGTTGTACTTCCAACCTCAATCCAATGCCATCTGCCTTTTTAGCCCCTCTGTCTTCCTAAACACTGAGAAATCACAAAGATCAACTTTCCTTTCCTCAGAAAGGAAAAAAATTCAATTGCAAATATCTGTATGTGTGCATGTGCGTGCGTGTGAGCGTGTGAGAGATGGGGAAAAGAAAAGCTATGAACACTTTCCTGGTAGTTTATTTTTTGCCTGTCATATGACCAAAATTTGGAATTTTATAGGATTCTATTTGTACTGTCTCATTTGAACTATACAGTTGAGGCATATTTTTTTATTATGACCTATGTATTATGAAATACCATTGAGTCACATTAAAGCATTGCAAAAGAGTTGCATATAGGGATGTGTGTGTGTGTGTGTGTGTGTGTGTGTGTGTGTGTGTGTGTTTTGAGTAGATGTGTCACCACACATGTGAGTAAATAGTTATCAGTACAAGGTTAAAGAAAGGAGCTTTGGAACTTAAATAAATAAACAAATTGACCAATGTCCATCAAGAGCAGAAATATCCAGGATATTTCTCTGTATTTATTGGAAACCTGTCTGAAGTAGAAGATCTTTTTATAAGAAAACACTAGATTGAGTTACAAACACTTCTGCGAACAAGAACTATTAAAATCCTGAAGAATAAAAATGAACTCAAAATGAAATAATAGGATGAGAAAAGAATAAAAAGAACTTTTTAAAATAAAAAACCCGCATATGCAAGAAAAGAACAATAAACTTACTGGAATTTTACGTCTTCCTACTATTATCTTATATGAAATGCAGACCGTAAATGGTTAAGAATTGGATTATATGTCAAGTAGCTCGATTAAATATTATAGCTTAAATATAATTTATATCAACTCTCCTTGTGGTTATTAGAGTGATTCCCTTCTAAATAAAAATATTTGGGGCAAAAAAATAGACAAAATTCCAGATACGTGAGAAGAAAAACATTTTGTACATATGCCACAGGACTACCAAAATTACAAAGTTAACGGAGTTATTGTAGACCAAAATGGACCCTGTTCTGAAACATACTAAGTTATCTTATGTGATCACATGATTACATGTGGGAGTAAACAGCTGGTCTTACCAACATGTAGCTTCTTCCCCAGTAGGTAGGTATAGGGTGGGCTGCCATTCTGTCTTTTTAAGGTGCTCGTACCTGTTGCTGTCACCATTTGTTAACGCTGCTGGTCAAGTCTTGGACCACACCTTGCTTAGCAAATGTGTATCCCAGACTTATCCTTTAGTACTCTTTGTGATGATGGGAATATCTATATCTGTGAATAGCTGTTGAGCCCCTTAAATGTGGCCACTGTGATGAGGGAACTGAATTTTTATTTTATATACTTAAATTTATATAACCACACAGGACTGGTAGCGACCTATTCAACAGACCTATTAAAGGACTCTACACAACATAATTCATCAGGAAACTGTCACTTATTCATGGTCTGTGTACATGCACCCCATCTGTGTTATACTTCCTAAGTCTTTGTGAGAACACAGGGGTACTCGCTGTGGGACAATGCACTTAACTGAATTCTTTGGGTGAAATTTACTATCCTGATAGCTACTCACTGGGAAAGTTTATTCTAGAGTGTTCAGAATTTCACCTGCTGAAGACTAGGAAATAGAAAACGAGTCATCAAGAAATGTTGCAGATTACCAAGGATGTTTTAAGGCAAAATAAATTGTTCTTGTTTTTTCTTTCCCCTTCAACTGAGTGAAAAAACCACATAAGGCATATACACAAAAGAAACAGGCATCATATGCAATCAGAATCCTAGTTTGCCAAAATGATTCCCATTTCAGATAGGCTTTTACGCTATGATTGTTTCCAATAGGATAATGGTGACATCAAAGTCATTTCTGAGCCATGTGAGAAGGGAGCTACAGGTCGTGAACCTGAAGCCCAGACATTTGTCATCAACTAAATTCTGGCTTTATCCTAATATCATTCACTCTCATCTTGGCCTTGGGCAAGGTGCTTCTCATCATAATATTCACATGCATAAACATGGAACATAATAGCAAATGGTGATATGAATATTCATTGCTCAAATAAGTACAATTATAATAATACCAGTAACAGGGATGAAAATAAGAATATGCCACCCTTACAAATTATATTACAGTTTACAAACTATTTACACATGCTATTCTTACTGATTTTGAGTTAAGATAGTAAATAAAATGCCAAAGAAAAATAGCTATTTCTGTTTTTGTGGGATTTTTGTTGTTGTTGTTGTTGTTATTGTCAAGATGCTACCAAAGAATATGCCATTGTAATCTCAGTCTCCTTCAGAGATGTGTTTTGAGGCTTCACAGCAGCCATCCTCCCCTTCCGCCCCCTCCTCATCCTACTCCTCCTCTCCCCACTCTGGCTCCTCATCATTATCATCACCTTCCTTTACATGACAATATCCCTAAAGAGTAGAATAGAAGTATCAATAGTTTTCATGTCTTTCTGAAAGCCAGCCATGTTTTATGCAAGATTAAAGATACCTTTTAATTTATAGGAATTGTTTTTCTGGGGTGCCTGGGTAGCTCAGTCAGTTAAACATCTGCCTTTGACTTAGGTCATGACTGGGCTCAGGTCATGATTCCAGGATCCAGGGATCAAGCCCTCCCCGCCTCCAAATCTGGCTCTGCTCAGCAGGGAGCCTGCTTCTCCCTCTCCCTCTGCCTACCACTCTATCTACTTGTTCTCTCTCTCATTCTCTCTTTCTCTGTCAAATTAATAAAATCTTTTTTAAAAATTAAGAAAAAAGAGTTGTTTTTCCTCTCCTAAGAAATACCACTCACAAAAGCCTTTTATTGATTAGGTTAAAAAATTAACTTCTAAAATCCATAAAATTGCAAGAAAAATCAATGGCTACTTTGGGTTCCTAAACAGCATCCAAAAACTGAAGCATAATATTTAAAACAAACAAAACAACTAAAACATATTGCATAAAAAAATGTCCATGTCCCCAGATAACTTCTATCTTAAAAGTTCTGCCTTTGACACAAAACAGACACATAGATCAATGGAACAGAATAGAGAGCCCAGAAATAGACCCTCAACTCTATCGTCAACTCATCTTCAACAAAGCAGGAAAGAATGTCCAATGGAACAAAGACAGCCTCTTCAATAAATGGTGTTGGGAAAATTGGACAGCCACATGCAGAAAAATGAAATTGGATCATTTCCTTACACCACACACGAAAATAGACTCAAAATGGATGAAGGATCTCAATGTGAGAAAGGAATCCATCTAAATCCTCGAGGAGAACACAGGCAGCAACCTCTTCGACCTCAGCCACAGCAACATCGTCCTAGGAACTTCGCCAAAGGCAAGGGAAGCAAGGGCAAAAATGAACTATTGGGATTTTATCAAGATCAAAAGCTTTTGCACAGCAAAGGAAACAGTTAATAAAACCAAAAGACAGCTGACAGAATGGGAGAAGATATTTGCAAATGACATATCAGATAAAGGGCTAGTGTCCAAAATCTATAAAGAACTTAGCAAACTCAACACCCAAAGAACAAATAATCCGATCAAGAAATGGGCAGAGGGCATGAACAGACATTTCTGCAAAGACGACATCCAGATGGCCAACAGACACATGAAAAAGTGCTCCACATCACTCGGCATCAGGGAAATACAAATCAAAACCACAATGAGATATCACCTCACACCAGTCAGAATGGCTAAAATTAACAAGTCAGGAAATGACAGATGCTGGCGAGGATGCGGAGAAAGGGGAACCCTCCTACACTGTTGGTGGGAATGCAAGCTGGTGCAACCACTCTGGAAAACAGCATGGAGGTTCCTCAAAATGTTGAAAATAGAACTACCTTATGACCCCGCAATTGCACTACTGGGTATTTATCCTAAAGATACAAACGTAGTGATCCGAAGGGGCTCGTGCACCCGAATGTTTATAGCAGCAATGTCTACAATAGCCAAACTATGGAAAGAACCTAGATGTCCATCAACAGACGAATGGATAAAGAAGATGTGGTGTATATATACACAATGGAATACTATGCAGCCATCAAAAGAAATGAAATCTTGCCATTTGCGATGACGTGGATGGAACTAGAGGGTATCATGCTTAGCGAAATAAGTCAATCGGAGAAAGACAACTATCATATGATCTCCCCGATATGAGGGAGAGGAGATGCAACATGGGGGGTTAAGGGGGTAGGAGAAGAGTAAATGAAACAAGATGGGATTGGGAGGGAGACAAACCATAAGTGACTCTTAATCTCACAAAACAAACTAAGGGTTGATGGGGGGGGTGGGAGGGGGGGTTATGGACATTGGGGAGGGTATGTGCTATGGTGAGTGCTGTGAAATATGTAAACCTGGCGATTCACAGACCTGTAACCCTGGGAATAAAAATATATTATATGTTTAAAAAAATAATAAAATTAATAAAAAAAAGAAAAAAAAAGTTCTGCCTTTGAAAATCTAACGAGAATTTTGACCTCTAAAAATATACTCAGCAAAGTATATGATCTTGCTACAGTTTTCAAATTAGAAACTGTGCTTAGCACAATCAGTTTGATTTGGTGTTCAAGTATAGGAACAAAAAGGGGGTCTTAATGCTTTATACTTATAATGAACAAAGCAAAGTCAAATCTGTGTACACTATTTGTGTTCAAAATATTCTAAAAGGGAGTCAAGATCATTTCCAGTTGATCTTTTGTGAATTTTTATTAATATTTTTTAAACTTTTTTTTTAAAAAGTTGAATCGCCTCAACATAAAGAAGGAAAGGCTATAAATTCAATTACAAACCCAGAAACATGCATTTGATTCTGAAAGTGGAACAGCCATGAAAGTATCCAATATTAGTGCTTTCTTACTGGCTTCTGAGAATTTCTTCCCTTAAAACATGTTATTGTTGCACATGATCTCTTCTGATTTAGACCTGGAATTTTTATGAATGTTTTAAACGAGCAGATAATCTGTTCTGATTCCATTCCAGAATGTCAATAAGTGACCTTAGTCAAGTTGTTTTGTACTAAGCACACACTGTTCTGCATACTGATGAAATCTTATAGGACAGAGTGGAGATAGCGATATTTTTGTTTATTTGGTAGGCTCAAATGTGTATAAAAATTATAAATGGATACATTTGTTCTGGTTCTTTGCTTCCAAGACTTCAAATGCATACTCCACTTAGTATTAAAGATGTGTTCTTTTTTCAATTTATTAATATGAGCTAAATGTTTACTTTGCCCAGCATTCAATTCTTGAAATTTTTAGATGAGTTAAAATATCTTCAGTTTCAAGGCTGTTATACAGTTATAATGCCATTAGATTACTGTGTACCCAGTAAAGCTATACTATGGACATATATTTATGAATATAGAAAAACCTTAATGAAATATTTATAGGTCCAAATTCTTCCAAATATGCATTTATTGAATGCTAATTAGGTTTATATTTTTACAAAGAGAAACACAGAAATAGACACTCAAACATGAAATTAAATGTCTGTAAAGAAATACATCAAAACTGTAACAGAAGTGATTAGATTGTATAATTATAATTTGCTTTATTTCTCCAAATACTATTTGAAGTTTGGTATATTAAGCATAAACTACTTTCTGACTGGAAAATATATTATTTTATATGCACAAGAATGTATATGCAAGTTCTCTTTCTTCAAAGAAATTTTTCTGAAATCTACCCCCTTATACAGAAGTTGCAGTGAGCAAATATTTAGCCATAAATGCCATTAATGACCTCATTTTTATTATATTACAAGCTTTTCTACTGAAGGATAAACTCCATTCCTTAATTCTTGCTAACACAAAAAATGGACTTCAAGGTTACTACGGACATCAAAGTTGAGAGAGCAAAGACATTATTCTGCAATTAAGGTTTCCTAGCACAATAAAATTGCCATGGACAAAGCTATTGCCTTTTAAATGCTTAAAGATGATTTAATGTCAGCCATAACCCATGCAAAAGCACTGCTCAGAGAGGAGCTTTATCCCATGATGGCTGAGATTAAAGAGTTTTACTGTCTGTTTACTTCTTCAAAGAAAACAAAATACCATTGGGAGAATGCATTAGGCAATTTAACAATTGACAGTTGGAAAATTAGGCAATTTAACAGTATGAATCACCACTCCTTCTGGAGAACAATTTATCCTGCTGTATTTCGTGAAGAACTAAGAGCTACTCTAGGTAGCAAACTTGGTGATAATCATGATTATCTGTAGCACTCAATTCAATTCAATTCAATTCAGTTCAGTTCAGCAAATACTCATGAATAACTACTTTGTTCTGTGAAGCTTTGAGCCTCATCATATCCAGAGCCAGCTCTGGAGACAGAATTCCCATGTACAATTTGGAGCCAGCGCTTCCTAACTCTGAAACACTGGGATAAATTATGCAATCTCTCTCTCCTCAGTTTCCTCAGGGGATTATAACCCTACTTCATGGGATTAAATAAACTGGAAGCATGAGAGCCCAATTGTATTTCACTGAGCAAAATCAGAAAATGTCACCTTCTTAAGTGCAAACAATATGTCTCCAGCATAACCCATCGGGAAAGGTAATTAATAGATGAGCTTATAAAGTATCTCAAGTGAGTCTCAAAAAAAAATTTTTTTTAAAGTTCCATATTTAATCAAGGAAGCCAGGGTATTTATTACCCTATACTATAATATACCTAAGATAATATTTGTACATATCTTTAATAAAGAGAATTTTAGAACAAAATTTTGTCACTGTAGTCTGTAACGAGCACATGGATCAGCACTGAATTGAAAGTGTTAAATCTTTCTTCATTGGCTTTTAAAAACTTTTTGAGTAAATTCTATAACTCTCTGCCAGTTTTAGATTTTCAATTCCAATCTACTCTAATTCAATTTAAAATGTCAAGCTCATTTCCAATTTATTGCTCAGATCCTCTCCTCCCCTCAGTACTTGTGACGTGGGTCAGAAGGGGGAAGAGGGTACGGTCAGCCCTTCCATAACCTCCTTCCTTCCCTCTTCTGGGTCCATGTGCTCCACAGTTATGAAGACCAGGATCCATGTTTAGAGCAAAGGAAGCAAAGACTTTACTTAGCCAGGCTTGTTGTAGGTCTCTTTTGCTTTCTGTGGCTTCTCGAACTAACCTCAACTGACTGTGCTTTTGAGAGGAACAGTGCCAGAGCCCCCCTCACAGGGCAGACACCTGGGGGGTAGGGATAGTCAGGTGGTACAACTTCCAAATTTCTGCAGCACCACTTTGACCTCCATCTTCACTTAATACATTGTGGATGTTTCAGTGTTGAACAAAAACTGCTTATCTCTCTACCTCATTATCTCCCTCTAATTCTACTCTAAACCTAGCAGGTCTACCCAGAGTGCAAAACATTGAGCTTGCCACATTAAAGAAAGTCCATCCTGGAAATGAGTTGCCAGCCCTACCTTCTTTCACGTACCTCCAATCTCTTCTATCAAATCTTTTGGAGCTATTCCCCCATTTTGGCTTGATAGAGAGGAAAGAAAGTCAAAACATCCATCCTTGAGTGAAAAACCCTGAATTCCTCAAATATGTTCAATTTTTTAAGGATTGGAAAAAGAGATAAGGATTCAGGAAGTGATTGAGAGTAGCCAGGCTGATGTGGATATTTTTTAATAAGCTCTGGGCCAAGCTCTGAACACCCCTGCTTTCAGTTCTATCTTGAATAGGCCTATGGTGGGTAGAATAATGACCTCCCAAAGATGTTCATGTCCTTATCTTTGGGACCTATGAATGTGTTGTATTGCCTGACAAAAGGGAATTAAGGCAGCAGCTAAATTAATGTCACTAATCAGCTAGACTTAAGAGAAGAATATTATCCTGATGAAGCTGCCTGGTGGACCCAGTGTAATCACAAGGTCATTAACTATGGACAAGGGAGGCAGAAGGGTCAGTGTCAGAATGATGTGATGTGATAGAGTTGTCCAGCCATTGCTGGCTTTGAAGGTAGAAAGGGACCACAAGTCAAGGTACACAGGCAGCCTCCAGAAGTTGGAAGAGAAGTGAGTTGGGGGAAATTGGAGGGGGAGACAAACCATGACAGACTGTGGACTCTTGAGATACAAACTGAGGGTTTTGGGGGTGGGGGGGGGGATGGGTGAGCCTGGTGGTGGGTATTATGAAGGTCATGTATTGCATGAAGCACTGGGTGTAGTGCTTAAATAATGAATTTTGGAACACTGAAAAGAAAATATAAAATAAAATAAAATAATAAAAAATTTTTAAAATAAAATAATAAAATAAAAAGAAGTTGAAAGAGGCAAGGAAACAGATCCACCCTTAGAGCCTCCAGAAGGAATGTAGCCCTACAGACACCTTGATTTCAGCCCAAAGAGATACATTTTAAACCTCTGACCTCTAGAACTGTAAAATAATAAATTCACATTGTTTTAAAATACTAAGCTTATAGTAATTTGTTTCATCAGCAATAGGATGCTAACACAGAGTTTTAGTAATCAATTTTATTACCCCCCCCCAAAAAACTCCTTTCTCCTGTTCCATGACTAGGAAAGACCCACATCATGATTTGCTAATGCAAATGTTTTGTTTTATTTAGAAAACACAACCTGGTTGTATAACATGGTAATCCGGGTTGTCCATTCAGATTCAGCATACTTTACTCTAAGACCATGTTTGTAAAGCATTTTTCCATTTAACTTTTTTTCCATAAGAGACATTAATACGTCTGAAAGAACTTAGAAGTCATGATCAGAGAACTGTTCATTTTTTTGCACTGAAATTTGCACAAACAGCTTGACACTAAGGAAGATTTTGCATGCCAGGTGAAGGAGTTTGAAATGATTTCAGTAGCCAACCAGCAGTCATTGAATATCTTTGAGCAGAAATCCTGAGATTAGAATTTGAAAAATTGCTCTGGCAACAATGAGTAGAATGGATGGAAGGACGACAGACAAAAGAGAAAAATCTGGATTATATATTGTCATCGTATGTAGGCAGGTGACGATAACTATCTAAAACAAGAACATGGTACAGCAACAAAAATGGAGAGACTAATTAAAAGTAACTTGTGTCAAAAAATTTTAGCAATTAACTCTCTACGGAAGGACAGACATGAATGAGTCAAAAAGATAAACCTTAATTTTTGTATGTGACTGAGAGACTATAGATATCAAACTGCTGTGGAAAAACCATTTGTAGAATGAAAGAAGGTTATGATGATGTTGAAATAAAATCTGTGGGCTCAAAATGGAGTCACTCTCTGCCTGGGGTACACACGCATTAACAATCTAAAACTTAGATAACTTTCACGTCCCTACAAATACTCTGCTTGACCAGAAATGCAATATATGCAGCCAACCAATCCCCAAAACCAAGCCAACACTTATTCCCTTGTTTCTTTTTCATTTTCTGTATTTTTTTTTTCTTTCCTGTCCCTTATTCGTTATTCAATAAATACTTTCCTCCTTCTGTCCTATTTTATAGTTCTCCAGACCCTTGGGAACTCAGACTGACATTTCATGAAGTGTTAAATAAAGTTTGTGTCACGTAAATTGTCTTCTTTAATCATTCTTAACAATAATAAAACTACTAATACTTCGCTAAACATTTCACAGCTAAAAAAACACTAGAAATTTATACTGGGGAAAATAACCTTTAGAAATTGTAATGCACTCCCAGGATAAAAAGTCATTCTACTCACCATTAATTCATTCGACGGAAACTTCTGCCTGATTCATTTGAAAGATACTCTAAAAAAAAAAAAAGAGGGCGTGCTGCGGCAGAAAGGCTGTTGAGCTGCGCGGGGTTCAGGTCCCCGGCTGGTTGGTGACTCCCGTGCTCTGCTTCTCCCCACTGAGCTGCTGCCTGGTGAAGAAGAAGCCATGGCACTCCGGGTCACCAGGAACGCAAAAGTTAATGTGGAAAATAAGGCGAAGATCAGCATGGCAGGCGCAAAGCGCGTGCCTCTGGCCACGACTGCGGCCTCCAAGCCCGGGCTGAGGCCGAGAACAGCCCTCGGAGACATTGGTAACAAAGTCAGCGAACAACCACAGGCCAAATTGCCTCTGAAAAAGGAAGCAAAAACTTTGGTTCCTGGAAAAGTTATTGCTAAAAAACTATCTAAACCTCTGGAGAAGGCACCCGAACCTGTGCCAGAACCTGAGCCAGAACCTGAGCCTGTTAGAGAAGAAAAACTTTCGCCTGAACCTATTTTGGTTGATACTCCCTCTCCAAGCCCAATGGAAACATCTGGATGTGCCCCTGCAGAAGAATATCTGTGTCAGGCATTCTCTGATGTAATTCTTGCAGTGAATGATGTGGATGCCGAAGATGGAGCTGATCCAAACCTTTGTAGTGAATATGTGAAAGATATTTATGCTTATCTGAGACAACTTGAGGAAGAGCAAGCCATCAGACCAAAATACCTACTGGGTCGTGAAGTCACTGGAAACATGAGAGCTATCCTTATTGACTGGCTAGTACAGGTTCAGATGAAGTTCAGGTTACTTCAGGAGACCATGTACATGACTGTTTCCATTATTGATCGGTTCATGCAGAATAATTGTGTGCCCAAGAAGATGCTGCAGCTGGTTGGTGTCACTGCCATGTTTATTGCAAGCAAATATGAAGAAATGTACCCTCCAGAAATTGGTGACTTTGCCTTTGTGACTGACAACACTTACACTAAGCACCAAATCAGACAGATGGAAATGAAGATTCTAAGATCTTTAAATTTTGGTCTGGGCCACCCTCTACCCCTGCATTTCCTTCGGAGAGCATCTAAGATCGGAGAGGTTGATGTTGAGCAACATACTTTGGCCAAATACCTGATGGAACTAACTATGTTGGACTACGATATGGTGCACTTTCCTCCTTCTCAGATTGCAGCAGGAGCTTTTTGCTTAGCACTGAAAATTCTTGATAACGGTGAATGGACACCAACTCTACAGCATTATCTATCATACACTGAAGAATCCCTTCTAAGTGTTATGCAACACCTGGCTAAGAATATAGTCATGGTGAATCGTGGGCTTACAAAGCACATGACCATCAAGAACAAGTATGCCACATCTAAGCACGCAAAGATCAGCACGCTGGCACAGCTAAATTCTGCACTAGTTCAAGATTTAGCCAAGGCTGTGGCAAAGGTGTAACTTGTAAACATGAGTTGGAGTACTATAATAACTGCAAATAAAATTGGCACCATGTGCCATCTGTACATACTATATGTTACCTTTACTGACTTTTAATAAAGTTTGTGGGCCTTTTTACTTATACCTTAACTCATTTGAATGTCGCTACTTTCCTACTTGAGGATAACCTAAAAGTTGTGTTAAAGGTATGGTGGGGAGTATAAAAAGTGCTTTCAGTTTATTGAGACCCAACTTACATATATAATTGTCATTCGTGTGGTTCTTGTTTTATGTATTTGGCTTTTGCTTTCTTAATATGGATTACTTTGGTCATGAAGGCATTTAAAGCCCTTCTGTAGGGCATATGTACAGCCCTGTAAGCCCTGTCGTCTTGGAGAATATGCAGCCTCTTTCTGCTTAAAAGCCTGCCACCTCACCTTTAGATACTCCCCTCCCTGTTTTCTGTTTCTTCCGGTGGCTGCTGCCATAATTCCAAGTTTTTATTTCTACCACTATTTCTTAAATTATCAACTTTAGTATCATTTTTTTCACCTGCAGAAATAAGAACTTTGTATTTTAAACATACTTTTTCATTGTTGATCAAATAAAAGTAGATCCTCAAAACAAAAAAAAAAAAAAAAAGAAAAAGAAAGAAAGATACTCTAAGAGAAATACAACTTTAACTACTTTTTTAAAAAAACTACTTGTCTTAATCCTTTCAGGCTACTGTAACAAAAGCAGCCTGGGCAGCTCAAAAAATATTTCCTTTTCACAATTCTGGAGTCTGGAAGTTTGGGATTGAGCTTCTAGCACATTTGCTGTCTGATGAAGGCCCACTTCCCGATCCACAAGATGGCCATATTCTCACTATGTCTTCATATACTGGAAAGGGTAAGGGAGCTCTCTGGGGTCTCTTATAAGGGTACTAATCTTCAATTTTCTCCATGTTAATTGGTACTTACTTTTATAATATTTCTGCAGAGTATGTATCAGTTTAGTTTCTATTCTGTAAACAGAAACCCTCCAAGTCCTTAAAATGGAAAGAGCTTTAATATAGAAAATTGATACCTGGAGAATTGTTTGAAGGGCTGGAGCAACAGCGGGAGGTCTAATGAAGGGTTCTACCACAGAAGGCCACAGAAGAGATCACCAGAGTACTGATTACCTCTGCCACATTCCAAAAGGTTTAGGAACCTGAAGGATGCCAAAGGAAGTTTTAGGTTCAAGAACATACTTCCTTATAACATGCAGAGGATCAAGATTGAGAAGGTGCTGCACTATTACTGTAACTCATTCTCAACACCAAAGCTGGTATTAGGCACAGAATTCTGCCACAGAACACAAAAACAAAGCAATTATTTCTTTCCCCACTGGTGACAGCAGGATTCAGCCAGCAGTAGAAGGAAGATGTTGTTTTGTCTCATTTCTGTCTTCTAAATCTCACACAGAGCATTTAATAGGCAGAAAATTATTTATATCTAGAACACTAATGACAAGGAAATGGAGTCGTTGGCTTTCTGGGTCATATAATACAAGAAGATCCCCAAGAAAGGGGTAAACAATAAATACTGGGTGCCAATTAATCATATCCAACACAAGGTTTCATTTTAAATACTTTATCTTGGGGCACCTGGGTGGCTGGGTGGGTTAAAGCCTCCCCCTTCTGTTCAGGTCATGATCCCAGGGTCCTGGGATCAAGCATGGGGCTCTCTGCTCAGCAGGGAGTCTGCTTTCCCCTCTCTCTCTGCTTACTTGGGATCTCTGTCTGTCAAATAAATAAATAAAATCTTTAAAAAAAACAATTAAATACTTTATCTTATTTCCCAAGTTGTTCCTATTGCTCTTAAATGTTTTAATGTAAATGAGATAGGATATCTTATTAAGGCATAGTTTTGCTAATTATGTACAACCTAATCAGTTAACCTAACACTTAAAGTTCTCAAAATTCTCTATTAGCCAGAACCTTGGCATTTCACTGCAAAAATAACTGACCCTCATTTTGATGACCCTAAAGCACAGTACTTCTAAACTACAGAACTGTCTGTACACCAAAGTGAAAATCCTTTCCTATGTTCCCTAAGGTTTTTCATTTTAGAGAAAGGGTTTTGCTTCAAATGGATTTTTTTATAATACAAAAAGAGAAATGAAATGATGACATTTCCTAGATATATAAAGCCATAACTATTCATGTTCCTAATTAGTGCAAGAAGTCTTTTTTCACCTGATTAAACTTCTTTTAAATCTTACACTTTTACTTCCAGGTTATTTAAAGTTAATATGGTAAAGGGGAGTCTTAGGTCCATGAAAACAAAGATGGCTTCCCAGACTGAAAGGCTTCTTAGACATCAACAAGCTGATTCTCAAATTTCTATTAGCTAATATAATCTTGATATAGAAGAATGATGGTGCAAGTGGGAGTAATCACTTAATTGATATTAAGGGTTACTATTAATTATAGTAACCAAGACTGTGGTATTGGTTAAAGGATAGACATATAGATCAATGGAACAGAACAGAGGAGTCAGAGAGACCCACACAAATATGCTCCACTGATTGTTGACAAAGGCATAAAATCAATTGAATGGAGGAAGAAAAAGATCTTCAGCAATTGGTGCTGGAGTAATTGACCATACATCACCAAAATTATGAAGATCCACCTAAATTTCACACCTTATAGAAAATGGATCATAGGCTCAAATGTAAAACATAAAACTATAAAACTTTTAGGAAACAAAATTTGGAGGAAACCTTAAGGATATAGAATAGGCAAAGAGTTTTTTTAGACTTGACACCAAAAGCATGATCTGTAAAAGAAAAATTTGATCTCATCAAAATTAAAAACTTTTAACTGCGAAAGACCCTGTTAAATGAATAAAAAGGCAGTATAGAATGGAAGAAAATATGCGTACCCAGGTGCCCCTAAATAAACCATTTTAAATAAATAAATAACTATCAATAGTTTAAAGCTCAATAGTATTAAAAATCCAGTAAGAAATGGGCAAAAGATATCACCACACATCTCACCAGAGGACATATACATGGCAAATTAGCATGCGAAAAAATGTTTCACATTATTACTCATCAGGATAATGTAAATCAAAACTACAATGAGTTATCAGCAGACTCTTATCTGGAGGGTAAAAAAGAACAGCAAGAACACCAAATGCCAACATGGATACAGAAAGATTAGATAATTTATACCATGCTAGTGGGTATGTAAAGTGACACATTTACTTTGAGAAAAAAAAATCTGGCATTTTCTTAAAAATCTAAATATGGGGGGGCACCTGGGTGGCTTGGTCATAAGCATCTGCCTTCAGCTCAGGTCATGATCCCAGGGATTGAGCCGTGCATTGGGGTCCCTGCTCCGCGGGAAGCCTGCTTCTCCCTCTCCCACTCCCCCTGCTTGTGTTTGTTCCCTCTCTTGCTGTGTCTCTCTCTGTCAAATAAATAAATAAAATCTTCTAAAAAAATCTAAATATGCAGCTACCAAACCTCCCAGCAATTGTACTCCCAAGCATTTATCCCAGAGAAATGAAAACTCATGTTCTTGTGGAAATCTATACATGGTTGTTTATAGTAGCTTTACTGTAACAACCAAAACTAGAATTAACTCAGACATCATTCAGTGGATGAATGACTAAACAAACTAAAACACATCCATACCATGAATCCTACTCACCAGTAGAAAGGAACAAACCGATGTACACAAACAAACAGATGTGCACAAAGACATGTGCAGAGCCGAGAATTACGCTGAATGGAAAAAAGCCAATCCCAAAGAGTCACATACTATATGGTTCCATTTATATAATATTTTTCAAATGATAAAATTTGAGAAATGGAAAGGAAATTAGTGGTTTCTAGGTTTAGGGATGAGAAAAGGAGAGAAAGGTAGTGAGTACGGCTCTAAGGATGCGGGGTCCTTTTTATGAGAACTATTTCTGTCTCTTGACTGATCGTGGATGTCCAAACCCACATGTGATAAAAATGTATAGGACCCAACACTCACACACAAATAAAGACAAGGAAAACTGAGAAAATCAAACCAAAAGCTGTGGATTGCATCAATGTCAGTAATAAGTTGTGATATTTTATTACAGTTTTGCAAAATTTTACCATTGGGGGAAACTGAGGAAAGCAGACAGGAAGACATCTCTCTGTATTATTTCTTAAAATTGCAGTTAAAAAAAAAACAAAAAAAAAAGTTAATGTGAAGAAGTTGCTTTAAACTATAGTAGAATTATATCACTCATGTATATTACTCAAAATCTGTATTTTCAAATCTGTTTATTAAAATACTTCATCAAAATAAAGCAACAGTGTTTATATATTCTTTCTTAAAATAATTCAAAGTCGATAGTGCAGGCACTTGAGAAATTTAGGGACAACCCACTAAATTCTCTTGCTTGAAATAATTTTAGTTTTGAAGATACAGATTATCTTGTGTTGAACAAATTTATATGATAAAATAATCCCCAATCTAAAATGTCTGAACAAGTGGAAAGAAAGTCAAGAGAAATTCCATGAGGAAAAAGTAGAAAACTGTAAATATGAAATGTAGACTTGATTCTTGTGAAAACCAGAACTTTCTTTATAAAAATGCACCTTCGAAGAATACAGAGATCAATGTCCCCTCATATCACTCCTTTTGCAGATAGTCTGCTCTAACCACACTGGGCCAGGTGGTGAGCTGAGGTACAAACCTGAATTCAACCATTTTATTTTTCCATGTTCTTGGAAAATAAGGTCCATTCAGAAATGCACAAAGCTATCTATTTTCAGTTATCTTTACTGTAGTTTAAAAGGTTTCATTTACCAATTCCTTCAACACTTCAAGATCTATAGAGTGAAATTATATTTCCTTGATTCCTTTATTATAGATCCTCAGATGAACTATATTTTTTTAAAAAGCCCCAAAGTATGACCACTAAAGTAAAAACAAAGAAGTAGTATATCATAATTTAAGGGAAAATCTGTCCAAGCAAACAGACTATATATTGTTGCAATTAAGCACAAAATTTGATTTTGAACTTCACTGCTATTAAAACTGAAAATTGAGTGTGGTGGATCACTTAAATATCTTATTTTTTTTAAAACAGTATAAGAATAGGTGAGATTTTTTTTACTATTAATAAATTATAAAGGACTGTGTTATATATGATATTATGAAAGATAAATAATCCAATGATTATATCTTGAGTGTAGGTAAGATAAAAGAGCAAAACATTTATTTCTAAGAGATTAATATTGATATATTATGCCATAACTGTATAAAGAAAATTCTATGGATATAACATAGATAAAGCTTCATAAAAAGAGATTACAGACAACCTTAAAAATAAGTGGGGTTTAATTTTATCCTCATCCTCATCACCAACATTCAGTTAATCATCAACTCTCCCTGATTTCAGCTTATAAATTTCCCTGGACACCATATAATTTAACCAAGAATGTGCCACCAACCCCCCAAAACAGGCTGTTATTTCAGCCACTCACGTGAGTCCAATGAATATCTAGTACCCAGCCAGTTTTCTCAGGTGGCTCACTTATCAAAGTTGTGCATTTGATTGGCTGAACATAAATTGCCTGCACCTTACCTAGAAATCATAGCTTTTGAATTATTTCTTGGAGAAATAAAACTCCAATGCAGGATATGAGAAGGCTCAAAAGTGAGCAAGTGTCCACTTCCGAGGCTTTGCATGACATGGAACCTCTCCTTCTCTCCAATTTCATTGCAGGCCCTCCTTTCACACATTTATATCATGCAGCCATGAGGTATTTCTTTCATTTCCTCAAATGTCCCCATCTATCCTGATTCATGCCTTCATGTACTCACTATGATGATGGATAATGAAGACAATCCTCGAGGATGTGTAACTTGCCTTGAATGCTACACACAGGGACTCCTTTCAGAGCCAAATGGTTATGAATTCACTAGTGCAGACTCCACAAATTTCTTGTTCCTAAACAGCATATTTTACTCTCACTTAAAAAGAAATAACAACCCTTTTTAAACTTTTGTTTTAGTTATTTCTGAAGAAGAAAAGTTATTTGACTTTGTTCAAATATTCAAGATGTCTGCCAAGCATTCCTCTTCCAGTGGTGCAGCGCTTTCTTTAGCCCTGTATATCCGTGCGTTGTAAGGAACTTGTCTCCACTGAACAGAGTACAATTTGTAGTTTTAGTTCATGTCTAGGATCTAAAGTACTCTTTATCCATCTTGCTCAACTGGAATATTACTCAAATGTTAAATATTAACATCATAAGAAGTTCTGTGACCTTTTAACTTCTTCCAATGTACTTCGGAAATCGTTATTTCCAGTATCTTACATTTGGCTGTGCATGGATTCATTCTTTATTAAAAAATAAACCATTGTGCATGCCTGGAAAATTTTGAAATCTGGTGTTACCCAACAACTTAGAAACTTATAAAATTGTAATCTTGTTAAAGGATTTTAAAGGCTTGAAATTCATGAAGCTTGCAAAAATAGTTCTAAGAAAATATGGAGTCACAAAATAACACCATTGTGAAGTAACAGCACAAACAGAAGAAGGCCAATTAAGAACACCACTCCAAAGTGGCCTGGGGTGTGGGAAGAGGGATGGTACTAGCAAAAATTCCATGAAATTTGGAAATAGTTTGCCTGAAGGAAGCCTATTAACACTAATTGGTTTGAAATACCAAATATTCCCTAGATTTAATATTTTTTTTGTTGGTTTCTTTAATTTCCTACCTGCCTTCTCAATTCTCCAGGTAAATACAGGTTTAAGTACAAGCATTATTTCTTGGTAAGAAACAAATACTTTTTCCCTGGTGTTAACACAGACCTCAAAAGTAGTAAAGCTGAGGCTCTTATCTTTTGTCAGATTTCTCCACAGTAAATCTTCACCCAGAGGTCTCTGGGGTTTGCAAGTAAAAATATAAATTAAACATTGAAAATAAAAATGAATCAGGATGCTATTAAATGGTGACTAAATATCAATCTTTATTTTTCATAGAAATATCTAATCATTTATGTTCCTATATTCCTAGCTGCTAAGGCTTTACACACTACAATTTTCTCAGTAGGTGATAGAGACATTCGTTGCTAAAATGCATGCCATTGGCTTGAAGTTGACCTCAGTGAGATATAAAATCTTTTGAGTCTGAGATGTCATAAAAAATTATATTAAACTAGGATCTACTAGCAATATGTCTTTATCTGCTATTTTTCAATTCTCTAAGTTGTGGTTATATTTCAAATCAAAGTAGTCATAAGTCAATGAGGCATAGAGAAATCTCCAATCTTGTAATTAGAATACATTTTAAATATCCAGCTACTACTGCCATAGACATGGTTTTATTTACAACCCATGTTGGATAGTTCTGGTACTGGAATTAAGACTTTACCCATTTCCATGCCACATGGAGAAGCCTGGCTTTAATTCCATAAACAATCAGTTGGATTCTTAGTTCTGAATTTTTTTAATGTGAATGAAAGGAGAAAATACTTTTCAAAACACAGTAATGTCCCGTCCAAGTTGCTACAAAACTTGGGTATTCATCCTTTCTTTTTTTTCTTTTTTTTTTTTTTTACAGCTTTATAAACATATATTTTTATCCCCAGGGGTACAGGTCTGCGAATCGCCAGGTTTACACACTTCACAGCACTCACCATAGCACATACCCTCCCCAATATCCATAACCCCACCCCCCTCTCCCAACCCCCTCCCCCCATCAACCCTCAGTTTGTTTTGTGAGATTAAGAGTCACTTATGGTTTGTCTCCCTCCCAATCCCATCTTGTTTCATTTACTCTTCTCCTACCCCCTCAACCCCCCATGTTGCATCTCCTCTCCCTCATATCAGGGAGATCATATGATAGTTGTCTTTCTCCGATTGACTTATTTCGCTAAGCATGATACCCTCTAGTTCCATCCACGTCGTCGCAAATGGCAAGATTTCATTTCTTTTGATGGCTGCATAGTATTCCATTGTGTATATATACCACCTCTTCTTTATCCATTCGTCTGTTGATGGACATCTAGGTTCTTTCCATAGTTTGGCTATTGTAGACATTGCTGCTATAAACATTCGGACGGGACTGGAAGAGATTATGCTGAGTGAAATAAGTCAAGCAGAGAGAGTCAATTATCATATGGTTTCACTTATTTGTGGAGCATAACAAATAGCATGGAGGACAAGGGGAGATGGAGAGGAGAAGGGAGTTGAGGGAAATTGGAAGGGGAGGTGAACCATGAGAGACTATGGACTCTGAAAAACGATCTGAGAATTTTGAAGGGGTGGGGGGTGGGAGGTTGGGGGCACCAGGTGGTGGGTATTATAGAGGGCACGGATTGCATGGAGCACTGGGTGTGGTGCAAAAATAATGAATACTGTTATGCTGAAAAAATAAAAAATTAAAAAAAAAAGAAAAGAAAAACAGTTGGACAATTTTTTAAAAGGTTAAGCATATACTTATTACATGGCCTAGCATTTCAACTTTTGGTTTTTACATAGAGGAAGGAAAACATGAAATACTTGAACATGGATTTTCATAGTAGTTTTATTTGTAATATCCCCACACTTGAAAAAACTCAAATAGCCATCAAGAGGTGAATAAACACAGTGGGATAGGGCTGTATAGTAAAGAGTGGAGTACTGCTATATATAAACAACAAAATGGATACATAAACAACATGTTGATTCTCAAAATCATCATGCTGAGCAAAAGTTGCCATGCACAAAAGAATATAGATTCTATGATTCCATCAATTTCAAATCCTAGCATAGGAAAAACTAATCAATATTGCAGAAAGCAGAACCATGGTTGTTTGGGGCCAGTGGTCTTGGAAAGATTTACTGCAAAGGCCAGCAGTGAACTCTTTGAGATTGATGACTATGTTTTATATCTGCCTTTGGTCAGACTGCACAGGTGTATACATTTGCTGAAGCCCAGGGAAAAGCTCTTCACTCAAAATAAGTGTTTATTTTTTGTAAAAGATACCTCAATAAAGTTAGCTTTTAAAATTGAATTGTCGGGGCGCCTGGGTGGCTCAGTGGGTTAAAGCCTCTGCCTTCGGCTCAGGTCATGATCCCGGGGTCCTGGGATCGAGCCCCGCATCGGGCTCTCTGCTCGGCGGGGAGCCTGCTTCCTCCTCTCTCTCTGCCTGCCTCTCTGCCTACTTGTGATCTCTGTCAAATGGATAAATAAAATATTTTAAAAAAACAAAAAAAAAAAAAAACAAAAAACAAAACAAAACAACAAAAAAAAAACACAGTAATGTTCTCCACACCATTGTTTGTTAGATTGAAAATAATACAATAATTTGATGTAACCTAAGCTTTTTGAATGCTTAACATTTCTTAAAATTAAAGGACAAGATAATCTCAAGGATCCTAACATTGTCCCAGAAATGGTCTCGGCCTGTGAAAATCCAAACTTAAATCACTTAACGTCATAATTTAAGAGTCACGGAAAGAAGCTCAATGACAAGGTACGGGTTTAAAGCTGGCATGCTATATGTATGGTCTCCCCTCCTTCTACCTTATTCTATGGTTCTGGAGATTAGCTGGGTGGCTGCCAATAGTCAAGGCTAAACGCATTTTTCAGCCAGCCGTTTAGGGTAAAAGACTGGAAATGGAATAAGTATAAAGAATGCAAGGGCAGTGAGCTTAGCAAGAGAATTGCTGAGATCATTCTCTCCGAAATCTGAATGGTTGAATGTGTGATACAGGCAGTTTCCAAGCATGATAATTTCACTTCCATTTTAATTTGTTTGGACGGGATATTCAATATATAAGCAGTTAGTTTTCCAATGCATACCATAATCTAAAAATGACAGATAATTTTATCTTCCTTTTACTTTTTTTCCCATTTAGACAGATTTATTTTTAGCCGATCTGGACATTTGTGACATTTCCTGTTATTAACAATACTGATTACTTTGAAGAAGGAAGCTTTTCAAAAATGAATAGCTTATACTTGTTGAGTTTCATTTATTATTCTTTGGAAGAAATACTAATTGTAAATCATTTGGAAACTAATTATGATGTTGTTCAACAGTATTTTACATCAAGAAGATATTCTAAGGTTTTTTCAGTTGAAATGTGGCAATTTTCTGATTTAAAAAAATGATATATTTATAGTTTATATATTGTGCCACAGATTACACAAGAATACCAGATGTGTATTTAAACTACAGTGTGGAGGCCCACAGAGCTTTGGCATACTACATGCAAAGCTAATGTCCATTAGAGGCTTAAAATATAATGGTCATTTGCCTGTCTCAGGAACTAGATACAATTGAACCAAAAGAAAAAGAGCAATTCTGTTTCTCTCTCTCTTAGACACACACACATACACACACAAATGGCAAATAAGATGTTTAGAGGGATAGAAGGAGTGCTAAGTCTGTATTTAAAAAGAAATTATAACCAAGATTAAAACTGACATATCTAATCAATAAAGATACACTCAACCAAACAGCTTTGGTGGCATTTTTAAATTCACCTCTAGGGGCGCCTGAGTGGCCCATTCAGTTGAGCGACTGACTCTTGATTTCAGCTCAGGTCATGATCTCAAGGTGTTGAGATCAAGCCCCTCATCAGGCTCTGTGCTCAGCATAGAGTCTACTTGTCCCTCTCCCTCTGCTCTTCCCCCTGTGCTCTCTGTCCCTCTAAAATAAATAAATAAAATCGTTATTAATTAATAAATTAATCCACCTCCAGTAAGATCTTAAATCAGTCATTCGCTTTTTCCATTTGTTCTATGTTGAAACTATTCTGGCCAGTGAAGGCACCGGTGGTAAAGATATGTTTTGATTACATCACCAATGACTGCCTGTCAGGATAGAAAGTAATGATCCTCTCTTGGAACACAGCTTGGAAACCTTTCATTGCTTGCTTTGCCCATGTACACATATGAGGGTTATTTTCTGCCTAAAGAGCAGTAGACCAGTACTGTTTATGTAGTCCTTCCTTTCTTGCTGTCATCATCCACACCTATTTCAAGTGGTTTGTTCAGTGACCTGTATCTTGCATACATGTATATGAAAAATAGAAGTGAATGAACAAACCAAATGATATACAAGAGGCATAATGAAGATTACAGGCGACTCAAGGGCATGTATCCCTATAAAGGAATGAGTCACTCCTTAGCTGCATTAATTGTTGGCAAGAGCCCAGTATAGGAAGATGGTCCTTCCTCCCTTCTTCCTTTCTCTTCTTTCTTCTTATTTTCAGAAGTTCAATTTTTATCTCATCTCTTCATTTTGAAAATAACCTACATAAAACATGTAATATACATAATATGTATAAAAATGGATATTGCCAATGGGCCACAGGTCCAATTTACCCTCATTTTACAAAGGAGAGAAATGAGTCTTCATAACATTAAACACAGACACTGAAGTGGTGAAACCAAGAGTAGAATCCTGAATTCCCCATTTTCAGGCTGTTCGGTTCTCTAAATCTCTGTCTCTCTACTCCATTGTTTTAGTTGCCACAGGAATGAGTCTAACACATCTCTCATTAATCAAAACTTAAAACTATTTTAGTACATTGTTTTCTCTTCATAATTAATCTGTGTTTTTCATGAACTATATCTTGTTAGGGAAATGTAATTAAGCCAAAATCTTCTCCCAACCCAGGATAGCTATCCACAAAGGTAGAAGAAAAAGAAAACGGAGATTTATTATTGAATAAACATTAAACTAGAAAGCAAATACATATCACAAGCATCTGCTCAGAGATTGCAATGCCAAAAAGAAATCTTATCCTCTTATATAACCAAGCAGATACAAGCCATGTAGGTGTTCTCTAGTTAACCAACAACTAGTCCTCAAGTAAGAGGACTTGGTATCATCATTTGTCACATATTCATCTTAAACTCATCTGGTAATTGGGGTGACCATCTGTGCTCACTCATTGGCTCTATCCAAAGGAAAAATAAAGTTGTCCTATATTTATAACAAGAGATAGTTTTGCTTCTCAAGAGTGAGGCTCCCACTGAAGTAAGGCTCCCACCCTTCCACAGATACTGGAAAATGATGGCATTTCAAGAATCTGGTTCCTGAGTCCTTGAGGAAGACATTCTTGGGTCAAAAACCTGGTAAGAGGCTTATTTAGTCTTAAAAAAATACATACTTTTCAGAAGCACTTACAAGTTATCTGAAGTAAGTGCTCTAAGAAAAGGGAAGAGTATCTATTTTCAACAGGGAAAATTAAATCTCTTATTTTTTAATTTGTATCTGCCTTTACCAACAGTAAAGAATTGTGTTGCAATTCCAGGTTGAGCTGAATTACTGTGATATTTGAGGTTATTTAGCCCTTTTAAAATATGTATTTTTACAGATAACTTACAGTTTTATGATTTTTTTTATTTTTGTAACTGGAAAAAAATTCTCTAAAAAATGGATATATATTTCTATTTCTGCATCAGAGCTAGAAAAACAAGTACTGAAGAATCTAATTTTTATGTAAATTAAATATGGGGCAGCCAATGTGCTTTTGAAATCATATTCCTATTTCCAAGAAGGAGATATTTTTCTTACAGTCTAAACACTCAGATTCATTTTACAAAGTATTATCAAATTGCTCTCAATCACCAGTTTTAGTTCTTATTTAATTTGTTTGTCTCCACAGCACACTTTAGCATTTTGCAATGGCTGTGTTTCTTTTAGATTTTTGCTTGATTGAGTGGTCTAGACTTACCTTATTTTTCTTCAATCTATTAGGTCAAATTCTCAATACTTTTTTTTTTAAATTTATTTGACAGAGAGAGATCACAAGCAGGCAGAGAGGCAGGCAGAGGGAGAGGAAGGGAAACAGGCTCCCTGCTGAGCAGAGAGCCCGATGCGGGGTTTGATCCCAGGACCCCGGGATCATGACCTGAGCCGAAGGCAGAGGCCTAAACCACTGAGCCACCCAGGTGCCCCCTCAATACTTCTTGTTAGTGTTCGTGTGTGTGTGTGTGTGTGTGTGTGTGTGTGTATTTAAGTTTGTTGATCTCTTTTCCATTTTAGGTTTGGTATCAGGATATGGTTTAGAAAATGTAATTTTCACTATTTTTTTTTTAATTTTTTTTTTTTTTTTTTTTTTATTTGACAGAGAGAGTGAGCAGAGGCAGATAGAGTGGCAGGCAGAGGCAGAGGGAGAGGGAGAAGCAGGCTCCCTGCTGAGCAAGGAGCCCGATGTGGGACTCGATCCCAGGAGGCTGGGATCACGACCTGAGCCGAAGGCAGCTGCTTAACCAGCTGAGCCACCCAGGCGTCCCTAATTTTCACTATTTTATCCATATCCTAACCTCTGTTATACGCTTTCTTAAAATAAATATTTTCTTAGTGTTTTTTGTTATACTGAGTGCCCAATGACTGCCAGTAATTCCTTCTGTCTCTGTACACTCCTGACACTTGTTTCATTAAGAGTGGGGGTTTAGGGGT
The DNA here is from genome assembly GCF_902655055.1 of Lutra lutra. NCBI lineage: Eukaryota > Metazoa > Chordata > Mammalia > Carnivora > Mustelidae > Lutra > Lutra lutra. The sequence goes on along the minus strand of NC_062282.1, from coordinate 35,973,113 downwards.
GCCTGGGTGGCTCGGTCATTAAGTGTCTGCCTTCAGCTCAGGTCATGATGCCAGGGTCCTGGGATCAAATCCCGCATTGGGCTCCCTGCTCAACAGGAGGCCTGCTTCTCCTTCTCCCACTCCCCTGCTTGTGTTCCCTCTCTCAGCGTATCTTTTTCTGTCAAATAAATAAATACAATCTTTAAAAAAAAAAAAAAAGAGCGGGATTCTATTTTCTTCCTTTTGAATCTGGCCTGGTGTTGTAACGCTCTGACCAACAGAATACAGCAGAAGTGAATCTGGGCTAGTTCTCACCTTAGGTATCAAGAGAACTGTTAACATCTCCTTTCTACTCCCAGGGAAGCCAGCTGCTCTGTAGAGTTTGATAGCCTGGCTAAAGAGAGAAAACCTTGTGGATGAGAGATCATGTAGAAAGAGAGGTCACACAAGGAAACCAACACCCCATAGAACTGAACCTAGGAAATGCCATGAAAGAGAGAGGTCCAGTCACCTTATATAACACACACCCATTTGAGCTTCCCAAGATGAGGTTCTAGGTATGCAGTGAAGGCTACTTTTCAATCTCTGAACTCCAGTGGAGTTGCCATAGCGAATACAATGTGAAGCAGAGAAGCCATCCCCACTGACGCCTGCCTGAGTTCCTGGCCCACAGACTCACATTAACTGTTATTTATCTGAATAAGCTACTACCAGCAATTACATTTGTTGGTATTATAGAGAATTTCCCATTTATAAGATACCTATTTTATTTATTTGAGAGAAAGAATGTGTTTGTGCACGTGAACAGGAGTAGGAGCAGAAGGCGAAGGAGAGAGAGTCTTAAGCAGACTCCACGCTGATACGAAGCCCCATGTGGGGCTCAATCTCACGACCCTGAGATCATAACTGAGCTGAAACAAAGAGTCGGCCACTCAACTGACTGAGCCACCCAGGTACCCCCTGATTATAAGATACTTTAATAAATATTGTACATGTGTTATTTCACAATTCCTAACCAACCTGAAGAAAAGATACTATTATCTTAGTCATTATACAGCTAAGAAAAACAAGGTGAAATTATTTGCACAGACACATTAAGTCAGAGAACAGAGATTTAATCACAAGCACTATAACCCAAGCTGATGAGCTTAACTACTACATTCTTTCAAATAAAATTATTTAGTTTTATATTCGCCAAATACAGTATTCATCCAACAAATATTTTTGGACCAGTTTTGCACAAGGCACCAAATACCAGAGATAGGAAGCAAAAGAGAACAAATTTCTGCCTCATGGAATTTTTATTTTAGTGAAGACAAGCAGACAGTATGTACCTAGTATGTCAGGTAGGGTTAAGTGGTATGGAACTAGATAAAGCAAGATAATGAAGACAGGAATATGGAAGATAAAGGCGAAAATGCAATTTTAAATAGGAAGGTCAGGAAGGAGGACCTCTTTACTACAGTTATCTTTGAAAAGTAACAAAAAGAAATAGAGTTTTATAAATATCAGGGGGAATAATGTCCCAATGAAGGGAAGTGATAGGTATAGAGATGCTAAGATGGAGTCATACTTGGGAGAAAAGAGAGAAGTTCCAAGTGACTGGAACAGGGTAATGGGGACATTAGGAAATATGGTGTGCAGAATTCTAACATGGCCCAGAATTCCAGCCCCACAGGTGTCAAACATAGTATGGTCCTTTCCCCTTAGCATGGGCAGGACATGTGATTTGCTTCTAGCAAAAAAATATAGCAAAGGCAAAAATAGGCTACTTTCTTGACTTAGTTACATTATACGGCAAAGGCAATGGGATGTCTTTCCCATGAGTAGGTGGTATTATATGTGAATCCATCATAGCAGACCTGAGTGAGAGACCTCTTTCTCTGGCTTTGAATAAATAAGCTATCTGATTGTGAGAGGACCACATGAAGAGACACATGGACAGCCTCTGGGAGGTGAGAAGAGCTCCCAGCCAACAGCCAGTAAGAAGACAGAGGACTCAGTCCTAGAACCACAAGGAGGTGAATTTCACCACTAATGCAGGGGAACATGGAAACTGATTTTTTTTCCCCCAGAGAAGGCTCCAGAAGAGAATGTAGGCTGGCTGATACCCCAACTGCAGTTTCATAGGAGCCTGAACAAAGGACCCAGTTAAGCTGTGCTCAGACTTCTGACCCACAAAAATTGAGATATTACATGTAGTGTTTTCAGCTATTAAGTTTTTAGTCATTTGTTATGCAAAAATGGAAAACTAATACAGGAGAAAAGGAGATTCTAGTAAAGGATATGGTAGGTGGGAGCAGCAGCTGGCTCACTCTAGACTTGTAAGTCAGAGTAAGATCATTGTGATCAAATTGTTCTGTACCTTGACTGTGGATATCTTAGAAAAAGGTCTATGAGAATATGAATGGCAAGTGCCGGGTTATGATATTGTACTAGAATTACATGGTATGTGCCATTGGGGGAACTGTGTGATGTGTCTATGAAACTTCTCGTATTACTTCTCACATCTGCCTGTGAATCTACAGTTTTCTCAAAGTTTTCAAAATGATAAATGTTTTCAGTGCAAAAGGGGGAGAATAAATGAGAACTTGATGAAGAAGTTTGTCAGAAGGAATATTATCATATGTGCAATAAGAAACCAGAAAGGTGGGGCACCTGGGTGGCTCAGTGAGTTAAAGCCTCTGCCTTCGGCTCAGGTCATGGTCTCAAGGTCCTGGGATCGAGCCCCACATCGGGTTCTCTCTGCTCAGCAGGGAGCCTGCTTCCCCCTCTCTCTCTGCCTGCCTCTCTACTTGTGATCTCTCTCTGTCAAATAAATAAATAAAATCTTTAAGAAAAAAAAAAAAAGAAACCAGAAAGGTTTTTTTTTAGCAGTAGAATGACCTATTCTGATACTTGTTTGTTGAAAAATCTTAGGTTTAATCTCCTCTCCACTATTACTTTCTCCAGTAATAATCCTAAGGATTATTTTCCTTGACAAAAATCTAATAGCTACCTAACAATCAACAATTTTAACTTTTGGGGCCCCTGGGTGGCTCAGTGGGTTAAGCCTCTGCCTTTGGCTCAGGTCATGGTCTCAGGGTCCTGGGATCAAGCCCTGCATCGGGCTCTCTGCTCAGCAGGGAGCCTGCTTCCACCCTCTCTCTGCCTGCCTCTCTGCCTACTTATGATCTCTCTCTCTCTGTGTCAAATAAGTAAATAAAATCTTTTTTAAAAAAATTTTAACTTTTCCTAAATCATTCCCTATTTTCTTTACTCTCCCAACTGAAATATAAATTTCAAATTCCCATTTTTTTTTTAATCTCTGACACCATATTATCTTCCATTAATCTTTGGTGTTGGTGGAATCCCTTGGGAACCAAGTTAAGACTAGCTCTGACTCCTGGCATATCAAGAGAGGTAAGTTTGAGATTTTCAGAACATTGTTAAAAAGTCAAGCTGAACAAAGCTCATCTCCCATTTCTGTCCCATTTTTATTCTCATTGAATATCTCAGTAATAATCCTATAGCAGCTCATAAGAGAAGAATTTTGAAAAGGTAGAAAAATTCTTGGAAATACAACCTTTGCCTTTCATTTAAAGATGTGTGTCTGAAGGCCCCCTTCTATCTTTCCCTCTGACCTTGTTTGTGCCCTCTTAACAAACTCAGCTTGACATCTTTGATTTGGGCCCTTCCATTTCTAGCATTGGGAGATTGAAAATTACTTTTTTAATCTATGAGTTCTACATATGGACTAAAAAAAAAAGGTTTAGAGAAAATACTGGAAGCTAAAGGAATTTTATTTTAACATTAGGTAATGCCTCTATTTAATAGAGAAAGAGCAGAGTACAAACAAGCAATGGAGGACATATATCAACCAGAGCAGTTTTGACTTACACTCAAAATAGCCCTACTCATTTCCAATTGAAGCCAAACTCAACAGTCAATAGGAAATTTTGTAAACCTCAGCTCATTATGGATGTTGACCTTCCTGTACTATTCTTACCAATCCATACTACATTTCTATATTTAGAGTTATTTGTCTTCCTTTTGGTTATCTGTCTTTTTATCTTCTTCGTATGTATTTTTTACAATCTGAACACATAATAAAGTTCTCTGCGGAGTTATGACATTTTCTTCCATTATGAGCCTTTTCTTTCTCATTAAAATACTTTGACATCTGCATTGTCAGAGTTCTATTGTCAGCATTTTTTGCTATCTTTCTGAGCTTTCTTCTGAGATCTTCATGTCTGAAATTCTTGAAATCTTCATTTTGAAAGTCCAGAGTACCTGTCTAATGAGTAGCTCTCCCAGTGTATTCCAAATTCTAAAATGTCATGGTCAGTTTTTCCAAAATCACCTGCCACTTGGCACTTTATGAATTTGGTTCAAAATTAGGGCAAAAATATTAGCTTTTGTATTCACCTTCTTGACCCTCCAGGCCATGAAAATGTCATTAAGACCAGGCAAGAATTTGTCAACGTTTTGCTTAGGTGGAATAGACTTTCAGAAGATGAACAGATTGTGGAAGTTTCTGGGTCACTTCTATAGCTGCCATCACAACAGTTTTGTGATTGTGAACATCACCAGCTGGTTTCCTCTAACTGGACAGATAGCTGTAAGTTTTTGCCACGTCTGAATTATCTTCTGCATTCTTTCTCTTTATCTCAAATACACTGTCCAACCTCCATTCATATTAAGATTTATAGACTTCTCTGCACTGTGTACAAGTTCATAGTATAAAATGATGTGTACCGTCACTTCTGATTCCATAATTTGTAAGTTTGGGGCATTTAGTTAAATGCATATAACCTAGGATAGTACTTAGTACATGGCAGGTGCTCATTAAATATCTGTTAAAGGAATATCACGTTATGAGAATGAATGTTTACATCATTAGGAATTCTCTTACATCTCTCCTTTTGCAGTTTACCACTGTGTTTTATGTTATCAATCAGCACTGATGTGCTTCTGTAACTATTTCTGAAGACTGCATTAATGAAAGAGATGGAATGACTGACAATTGAAAGTCCTGGTAAAAGATGTTGCTATTCTCTAGGCTCAACCTCCCTATTTGCACAAAGCTTTTGAAGTAGTTAGAGCAGAAAGAGCACACATAATAGATGACACAGAGAAGCAGTAATAGCATATGGCAATGGCTTGAATAAAGGGTTATAAGAATGATGGTCCTTCACCTTTCTGTGTGTTTCACTATAAGGCAGATGGGATGATAGTCCTGCCAGATGTATAAGATTGATGAAGTGGACTGACATAGAATGAAAAGACTAGGAATTAATTTTTTTTTAACCATATTGCATTTCAGGTATCAAAAGAACACCTGACCAAAATATTAAAATCTGTAGATTATGAATGATATTAATGCCTCTGTTAAGTAAAGCATTCTCAAATGTTCCAACAATGGATAGTTTCTTTCATTTTAGAGAGAGAATTCAGACTCCATTTGGTGAATATATCACCATGAATGGCAATAACAAAGGGTATCTGTGGGTTAATAATGAAGAAATCTTCTGTAACAACTTTTAGCACTTCTAAAACATTTGAAAATCTTTAAGTTTCTTTTTAAGCTTTCATTTATTTATTGGAGAGAGGGCAAGCAAGAGAGCACATAAGTGGGAGGAAGGGCAGAAGGAGAGGGAGAAGCAGACTCCCTGTTCCATCCCAGGACCCCAAGATCATGGCCTGAGCTGAAGTCAGATGCTTAACCGACTGAGCCAGCGAGGCGCCCCAGACATTTGACAATTTTAGACTTTGGTTTTGCAGAAATGAAGGTAAATGATTCAAAGTGGCCCTCAAAATAATTTTTTCTGGCCTTGGTAATGAAACCTTTAGGTGATATTTTCCTTGCTACAGAAAATGAAATTGTACAAAGATCAAAGGAAGATGTGATTAAAACTTCCTGGGGCTAATTCCTATGTATTTAGACTAAGAAATCTGAAGATGCATCTGGACAAAAACTTACTTCTCTTAAAAAAAAAAAAAAATCACTCATCATAAGTACTTTGTCTGAAGTTAATTATGAGATCTAATAAAATCTGCCATGGTGTTTGCTCCTTTACTAACTACAATATCATTTGATAGCCTGATGAAAAATAAATGCCTGGGAAAAAATGACTTTTCTTGAGAATATGGTGTTTTCTTAAGAATGATCATATTGTCCTTTTAACCTTAACCACTACAGATTCCAGAGTTAAATGTATTACTCAAGTTGAGTAAATTTCCAGAATTCTATGGTCTATCTGCATTCCTGATTTTTCATTTTATTCTCTATTTTCACAGAAATTTGAATGCATTTATTCTTCATACATTTGATTTTTGTGGAACATTCTATGCTATTTCGAATTATTCTGAAACAAGATAGGGTATATTGAAAGAAAAAAAAGAGGGAAGAAAAAGTGAAAGTGATAAGCATGATACAAGCAAGCTGTGGATAATTTAAGACAATGGATCAAATAGGTGGCCTTAATGGCTATAAGAGAAAGTTCAATATTACTATCATTAAACTACTACAAAAAAGTTCAAATTTCCAACTGCTTCTATCACTTGGTTCAAGATTCCCAGGAACTAAAACTCCACATACAAAATGTAATAAAAAAAGAAACCACCAGCATACAAAGTATTTGCACTGGTAATGATACATTTTTACAAGTCGATCAGAAAAAAAAAAGTATGAATGCAATCATATAAAAATAATATTCTAGAACTAGTAACTACATTTTTAACATCAAGGAATAAAACACCTTGAAAGTCTTGCCAGGTTTCTTTGGAATTCTCTTTTGCAGTTTAGTAGTCACTGCATGGGAAGTTTAAAAATTCTACATTTTCAAGTAAGGAAATTTACTTTGGAAATTAACCCCAGGTTAAGTTTATTCCAAGTCAACTCCAAATTAAAGACAGGTCTGTGGAAAGAGAATAAATATAAATCCAAACAGGTCTCCTCAAATCAATCAATTACTGTACAGGTAGAAGAAAAGATGTGGCCTACACAACAATAGACATAAAGTGATTAATACAGAAATGTCCATGAAGAACTACTGCTAGAAAGATGTTTAATGGGGTTACCTGGGACATATAATGGTAATATGCTAGGCAGGAATGGTTTTCAACACAACATTTCCAGAAGAAAAAGACTCTTTTTCCCCAAGAGGTAAGTATAACTCTTCCTAGTAATTAGTACAACTTAGCAATAAAACAAAACTTCTGTCTTCTATATATATACTAGACCAGGTCTTATGTGGTATATACCATTGAGAGTATATCTGAAGTTCCTTTAGGAAAGCCATTTATTCACTGACTCATTATCCATCCGTCTGTCTAGCAGTAAGTGTATACCTAATACACAGCAGGCATTGTACTAGACTTTGAGGTTAGGGTAATGACCAGGACAGATAGAATATTTTGTAATTGTTTTCAGAATCCATTACATAGTCTACATAGTTAGCATACATAACTATGTGCAGTAAATGTATAAATTTATCACTTTTACACACTTTTTGATAAATACAGTATCATATTTAAGTTCAATCATTTAACAGATTTTTTCAACATCTTTGCAAAACCCATGTAAAAAATTGCCTCCAGCGTTACTGCGTATAGATACCTAAAATAAGTATATCTTATGTGACTGTTACAGTAAAGAATGGTAGGCAGAGTTGGAAAAATCAGTAAAAAAGTTTTCAGTACACAGTAACTTACATTATAACTAACCATTCTTGATCTTAACTTCATAAAACAGAAAATCAAACTAAGACCATCACCATTCTAATTTCACTATAATTTCACTATAATATTAACTATATTCGAATGCTTGCCCTCAGGCACATAAGGAAAAATACCAGCAGACTCTATTTATTGGACAAAATTAATTTTAAGCAAATGATGTATCACCATTAGTTTCATAATTAGTTCTAGTGATAGAGCTATCCAAATCCAAGTCATTGGTTACCTCCTCTCCAGCAGGTCATTTTCCTAAAAAAGCAGAGAACAAAGATGAGAAGAGGACCAACATTTATTCCCAATATCCTACCCAGGCACTTTGTTAGATGCTTCAAATGTATTATCTCAGTTTTATGGAATGTCCTTGTTGTGGCAGCAAGTATTATTATGGAGCAGAAAGAAGCATGATTAATCATTTCAAAGTGGAAAAAAAAAGATAATAAATGGCACAATTTAATATATAGACAGGAAGGAGCCTGACCCTTCACTTTTTAGCTTGACTTGCTATTTCTCTCTTCTTAAAAGAAACCTCCTTTATCCCATAGTAGAAGTCTACCTATTGCTACCAAACCATGCTAGCTCAGAGAAAACTACATCTCAAGAGATGGAAAAGCGTAGAAAATAACATAAAGCATGAAAAATAAAATATCAAAAATTCATAAAGAACTGTTTTAATAGATATTAACCTAGTATATGAGTTTGCTAGGACTGCCATAGCAAAGTACCACAGACTGGGTAGCTTAAATAGAAATCTATTTTCTTAGTTCCAGAGATTAGAAGTCCAAGATCAGCTATTGGCACAGTTGGTTTCTTCTGAGGTGTCTCTCCTTGAATTGTAGATGGCCATCTTCCCTCTGTATCTCCATATCATTTTCCCTCTGTATGTGTCTGTGTCCAGATTCCCTCTTTTAATAAGGACACTCAGTCATATTGGATTAGAGACAATCCTAAAGACCTCCCTTTACTTAATCACCACTTTGAAGAGCCTGTCTCCAAAAGCAGTCACATTCTAAAGTACTGGGGGTTAGGATTTCAACAGGTGACTTGGGTTGAGGGGAGGGACACAATTCAGCCCATAATACCCAGCAAAACACAATAAGCCTGAGAAATTTGAAGTAGGAATTACTACAATTTTAAGTTACCTCTAGCTTTCCAGCTAAAAAACAATGGGGCAAATATATTTAACCAACTTGTCAAAAGCCAATCTACCAAGGTTAATAAGATTTTGTTCTGTATGCTTAGGGGCAAGTCCTCTTGTCTGTAACAACATTAAACAACTCTTTGACAAAGTAGACCCACACTTTGATCAGCTATTGATAATAACACACACAAGGAGTTGGTTTCATTTTTGTTTTTGTTTTTATTTTTGCTTTGTTGGGTTTTGCTGGTTTTGCTTTTGCTTTCTTTTTTTCTTGTTTTCCAAAGTTATTGTTTGATAGAACCATTTCCTGCATCATATTAAAAAAGAGAAGAGCACGTCCTGGATGGCTCAGTCAGTTAAGCGTCTGGCTTCAGCTCAGGTAATGATCTCAGGGTCCTGGGATAGAGTCCCATGTCAAGATCCCAGCTCAACAGGGAGCCTGCTTCTTCCTTTGCCCCTCCCTGTGCTTGTGTTCTCTCTCTCACTCTCAAATAAATAAAATATTTTTAAAATTTAAAAAAAAATTGGGGCACCTAGGGGCTCAGTGGGTTAAGCCCCTGCCTTCAGCTCAGGTCATGATCCTAGGATCCTGGGATCAAACCCCGCATCGGGCTCTCTGCTCAGCAGGGAGCCTTTTCCCCCTCTTTCTCTGCCTATGTCTCTGCCTACTTGTGATCTCTCTCTGTCAAATAAATAAAATTTTTTAAAAAATTTAAAAAGAAGAAAGCCAATATACCTATTGACATATATTTATTTTCTTAATGACATCTAAAATTCACTTTTTTGTTTAAAGATTTTATTTATTTATTTGACAGACATAGATCACAAGTAGGCAGAGAGGCAGGCAGGGGTGGAGGGAAGCAGGCTCCCCACTGAACAGAGAGCCCAACATGGGGCTCCATCCCAGGACCCTGGGATCATGACCTGAGCCAAAGGTAGAGGCTTTATTTAAGGCCTGAGCCACCCAGGCACCCCTAAAATTCACTTTTTAAATGCCAAGGTAAGTCATTGTGCTCTCTTAGTAGATAATGAAACTCATCCTAATTGTATTGAAGGGAAAGGTGAAGAACAAAACACCCAAGGAAATATGCCACTGAGTAGTAAAGGATCCACTCATTTTACCTAGAAAAGAATCAATCCACCAAGAATGGTCTGTAGGAACAGAGCAATTAGTTCATTTTTTCTATAAGATAATTGACTGATTATTTTAAAAATGAGTTCCAAGATTGCAACTTTGAATGAGTCTTCCTGTAAACTTTGAAAGCATAAATTTACTCAAAATTATGCTAAATGATGATATTTCAAAGTACAATCATTTCTTCCCAAACCATATCATTGCTAAGTACAAAACCAAAGATTACATAAAACTTATAAGTTTCCAAGATATATCATTAAAGAAATTAGAAGCAATTATATCTATCATAAGTCAGACCATTAAAGTACGTAAATTTATTTTCAGATATCTTTTTAAATACATGAAAAAAATAAATAAAATTGAGCTTTGAAGAGCAAATGACCTTCATTGCTCATATTTTTGGAGCCAGTATGTAACAGTAAAATATTTTATTGCTTACTTTGGGAAGTATCCATAGTTATGCCTTCCAGAATTAAGTATTCTTACCACCACAATTTTGGCTCAGTTAATAACATACATTCAGAGATGCTTAAAAAGAGATGTTTCATGAAACTGGGATGAGTTACACATACTTCACTTAAAAGGCTTAAAATTAAACCTCTCTTGCCCAGAATTTCTTCCTTGGCTTTTTCCATTTCCAGTGGGATTCCATCATCCCTCAAGGGGATATTTTAGACCTTTTTTTTCTTTTCCAAATTGCTTCTTCCCCATAACATTTTAATACCACAGATGTATTACAGCTAATGGACTATATGGATATCTGTGTATCATACATAAAAAATAGTAAGATTTTTTTCACCTCTCAAGAACAAATGTTTACCCCTTTGGATGTGGTCTTTCACCCACTGGGAATGCATGCTGCAGAGTGACAGCACATTAGCTGGTGCAGAGTCTCATGAGAAATGTTTAATGTCAAACAGGTTTGGAAATAGTTTCTTAACATGGTGTCCACAGAAACCTCACAGAATTCTAGGTGGGCTCACCAAAATCATATAGAAAAATTTGGCTCCTCAGGAATTATTCTGAGAAGGTTTCACTATATTCTCAAATTGTTCCTGGAGAAAGAAACTAAGTTTCAGACCAATTGGCCAAGGGCCATTTGTATGCTGGAAATGTTTATTTTCTATAGGACTAAAGATGTTTTAAGTTTTTAATGAATTTAGGGGTGCCTGGGTGACTCAGTTGTTAAGTATCTGCCTTTGGCTCAAGTCCTGATCCTTGGGGGGGGTCCTGGGATTGAGCCCCACATTGGGCTCCCTGCTCACTGGAGAGTCTGCTTCTCCCTCTGCCACCACCCCTCTCCTGCTGGTACTCTTTCTCTCTCTCAAATAAATGAAACATTTTAAAAATAAACAAAAATAAAAAAGCAAAGCCATTAACTGAATTAATGCATTTGATATAATCGTTTCCATTTTCCTTTGTTAAAATACCCAAATTCAAGTTAAATCACCAAACTTCTACAAAACATTGACTTTGTGAAAATGGCTACATGTGTAAACAAAGTGGAACACTGTCCTGAGCTTTCTTAGAACAAGAGTTTTTGTTAGATGGTTTGCACTGGTAACCCAAGTTTTAGCCTCAAAGTTGCTGGTAGGATTACTAGAGACCCATATAGTCATTTGGTTCTGTGTGGGAAACACTGGATCCCGGATGCGAATTTACCAAGGCCGTTGAGGTCTGAGTGGAATAGCTAGCAAAAAAGTCTTACAATTCCAAAGTGCTTCAGGAATGTTTAAAATTTTAGGAATGGAGTAAATAAGACAACTTACATAAAGCTAAAGTTGAACAAAGACAGAGATTAACTCATATTAGTGTGTTTGCCGGCAAATTCTTTTAAGAAATCCTCCCAATTCCCAAGACCTTTGCCTGAGCTGAAAAGGCTTAACATAAGCTGGAAATACAAAGGCAGGAAATGCGCTTTAATACTGTTTCTCAATTCAAATTTCCATTAGTAGTCAAATAAATAAGCAAATGATCCTGCAACAATGAAAATGATCTACAACCACACACAATGACATGAGTGGACCTCACAAATAAAGTGGTCAACCAGTAAAAAGGCAAATACAGTTTTCATGCTTTATAATTCCATTTCCATAATTTCAAAAATAGGTACAACCAACCCCCAGTGAGAGAAGTGGGGATAATAGTTGCATTTTGTGTGGGGCTGGGTGGCAGGCAATGGCCAAAGGGGACATGAAAGGGGCTCCTAGGTTATTGGACATGGTCTCTTCATCTAGGCAGTTTGTACACTAGATGTGTGCCATGTGAAAACTCACTGAGTCTTCATTTATAACATATGCCCATTCCAAGTATATTCCATTTTAAAAAATTTACTTTAAAGGGGAGCCTGCGTGGCTCAGTGAGTTAAGCGGCTGCCTTGGGTTCAGGTCATGATCTCAGGGTCCTGGGATGGAGCCCCACATAGGACTTCCTGCTCATCCGGGAGTCTGCTTCTCCTTCTCCTCCCTGCTTGTGCTCGTTTTCACTATCTTTCTCTCTCAAATAAATAAAATCTTAAACAAAATTTTACTTAAAAAAAAAAGTATTTTTTTAGCTTGTTGAAGTTTCTAGATATAAGTACTATATAGTTAATTGGGTCTTTTCATGTTTTTATATCAATAAAATAATAATTTGTATATAACATTTATAAGAAGTATATGTTCTATGTAAAGGATACTGTAAAAGAAATACCAATAAAAACCACAATTATAAAAACAAAAATATCAAGTACACTGGATCCCCTTCTTTTACTTGAAAATTACTCCTCGCTTACTAAATTTAATCCAGATTTTTGCATTTCAAAAAGATTTAGCAACTTTTAGAATGGCACAACAAACCACACTAAAGGAGATAAGAACTCAGTCTGGACCAGGACCTAAGCAAGTGATTTCACACCTCTAAATTTTATTTAGTTTATTTGTCAAATGAGAATAGCAGTAATATTTACTTAATGTGATTGCCATGAATATCAGATCAGATAATATAATAAAGTAATTAAGCCAGTACCTGGCATGTTCTAGGAACCTCAGAAAGATGGCTATTCTGAGCAACCTTGCTAATAGATTTTAATCAGGTTATTTAAAAAGCTCATGATCTTCCTCAACTCTTCATAAAAAGTGTTGTATCTATCTCATTTTGTTCCCAGTGTATATCACATTTTAATTAGGTTTTCCCTTCAAATCATATTCAACACACTAAAAATGGACAGCTCCTGCTAATCCAGGAAACCCCAGGGAAATCTACCTCCTCTCTTTCTGGCATCTGCCTGGGTCATACATTAGTAATGTTACACCAGAGAAAACGACCAGTGCTCTTCCCAATCATCTAAGTAACTGGGCTTAACTTGGTGGTGTGTTTTTCCAGTAGGCATGATTACCCAGGTGATTAAATTATTACCTCGATCGTCCAGAGTCGCATTCCTTCCTTCCCCCTTGATGCCTTCATCCTGGCTCAGGAGTTGTTTCTATCTGGTTACATTGCTTTTTTTTACCACACTGGACACTGAGAGTTTCCACGTCAAGTGGAGTGAGCCAGTAAATGTTTAACAACTAGCTCTCCAGAGGAGAAGATACCCTGATTCATAACATTTGCTTATTTTTGCATGTAAATACTTCCACTATGGTCTGTTGAAGCTACCCATAAGAAATCACTGGACAGGGTTGGGAAGAGAGCCACCCAATCTGCTCTGGTATCAGCCAGCTCTAGTATACAACGATGTTAATTCAAATCTGAGCTCAGATTCACTCTGATCTGTCTTCCTTCCCCTCATCCCTTCCTGCCTTTCCCTTTGCTATTCTCTTACCCTCTCACTCTTTCTTGTCCTTCTCACTCAAGTAGTTGGATCTTCACCTCCTTTGGAAGTCACCTTGAACTTGCTCAAGCTATGGAAATGTGCTTTCTCATCACACTATATGGAGGCTGCGTCAGGCAAATTGTCTTCTCATGATAGATGGGTCAATTCAACAACTTGAGAAATTTTGGTATGGAACTAGCCCGCATTAGAGATAAATGAAATAAACAGAAGTGTATAACCTTTGGAAAAAAATGTTACATTCTGACAACATATGGTTGGCAAAACTGCCCTATACACTTTACACAGACACAAATGAAAGACTTTTGTTAGGAAAACTCTAGAGAACAAAGTATTTGTTTTGTTTTGCTTTGCTCTTTGCTTCTCTCTTTCTCTCCTAGAACAGCTCTTTGTCAGAAAAATCTCAAATATTTTCCTACTGTAAAAAACATTTATTCTCTTGTTTAATATTTGAAGAGTTATTTTTGAAGCGAAACAAATTCCCTTTGTGAATTATATATCAAAAAGTTAAAATCTAAATGAAATTTCTCTGCAGTACTAACCGAATGAAGGATTTCTTAACTACTATGGTAAAGGCAAATCTGTCTTTGCTTGTCTTCATTTTCTTAAATCTTCATAAGTATTTGCCCATAGTCCTTAGATCTGCTGCCAACATAACAGATTATTCAGGACACTTCTATTTTTAAAATTAGGTCCCACACCAGCCTACATTCACCAAAATTGGTCCTACCTACTTGCCATCATTCTCTGTGGAAGGAAAACAATAGCTTTTCTGAGCAGTGCTCCAAGCACACAAGTTTGCCTGTCAGTGTGGTACACATCACTATATAATTTTCATGTGGTTTTAAAACTTTTTAAAAATGTCCAGCTTAGCCACAAAATGAAGGAAAAGAATGCAGACTAGTCATTTTACATTTATTATCATTGCTAAGAAGGAAAAATGCTACTAAAATAAATAAATGTTAAGCTCCCAAGGGCAATGAATATATTCTAATCTTCTATCTAACTAGTTACTCCCAGGAGGGACCTCAACCAATGTATGAGGAAGTTGAGTGGAAATTGTAATATCTAAAATGTGTCTGACAATGTGGACTTTATATGTATTAAGTCATTTTCCACCAAAAGCAATTACCTAGGATCAAGATCGTTAGCTTTGCCTTTTTGCATATTAGCTTGTTAAGAGATTTCATCAGTGGATAGGGAAGACAGTAAAATTTTTTAACCTGGCATTCTCTAATTATGATGAACTAATGGGTATTAATTAAATAAAACCAGGATAGGGTAGAGCAAGAAAGATACCTCGGGTATAGAAAGTCAAAGAAGCATTCACTTTTAGGGCAGGGCCCTAGTCCTGGCTCCGTAATTAAGCCACATTCACAGAACTCAAATGCTATTAGCTGTCTCCTCCAACACCTGTCAATGGTGACTGTGGCCACATGTCAAATGTCCCTCAGTAACAGCTGTGACTCCCAGAAGATGCATTACAACTGGTCACGAATAAACTCACTGCTGCACGAACAGTCTCTCAAAATGTCACCATGCTTTGTTGCAATGTGGGGAAGAAGGGTTTGATGCATAGCGTTTCCAGCACTGCTACTTGTATTTCAAGTCTTACTGAAGTTTAATGAAACCTCTCTTACAGTCATCATTTACAGCTCCCTGATATCCTCTGGACTTGGACATGAATTCAGTGCAGCCAAGTGGGAGAGGAAACAAAATCAGGGACAGATCTTCTGCTCACTACAGTGCTCTAGCTCCTGATATTCCAGAAACGGATTCCATAGTCATCTCTACTCCACTTTATCATTCACAAGAAGGGCTCCCTCTCTCTTTTATCCGTCCACTAATCCATCCTTCCATTAACCTATTGGTTCAATAAATATCTAGGAAGAAAATTCTGGAATCCAGGAAAAATGCAGCGGGGTCTCAGTGTTAGACAAGGATTTACAGCCTTCTTGAGTTGCTATTAAGTCTAAACTTCCACAACCCGTCCCAGCAACCATCCAGACATGCCTGAATCTTTAAACTCAATTTGGGATCTCAATCTAGTTTTACAAAAGTTAAATAAAATGGCTATGTAATATATCATTTTTTTATTTCAAAAATTTCCATTCAGCTCAAAACTGGGGGATAGATTGAGGAAAAATTTTCCTATAAGTAAATATACTATATGGAAGAAAAATTTACTTAGCAAACACTGTATTTAGTTGATTAATTCTACTCTTTCTTTTTTAAGATTTTATTTATTTATTTGTCAGAGAGACAGAGTACAGGCAGGCAGAGTGGCAGGCAGAGGCAGAGGGAGAAGCAAGGAACCCGACCCGATGTGGGACACGATCCCAGGATGCTGGGATCATGACCTTAGCAGAAGGCAGCCACTTAACCAACTAAGCCACCCAGGTGTCCCAATTAATCCTTTTTTTTTTTTAAGATTTTATTTATTTACTTGACAGAGAGAGAGAGATCCCAAGTAGGCAGAGAGGCAGGCAGAGAGAGAGGGGGAAGCAGGCTCCCCGCTGAGCAGAGAGCCTCATGCGAGCCTCGATCCCAGGACCCTGAGATCATGACCTGAACCAAAGGCAGAGGCTCAACCCACTGAACCACCCAGGTGCCCCCATCCCGATTAATTCTATTCTTTTTTTTTTAAGATTTTATTTATTTATTAGACAGAGAGAGATCACAAGTAGGCAGAGAGGCAGGCAGAGAGAGAGGAGGAAGCAGGCTCCCTGCTGAGCAGAGAGCCCGACGCGGGACTCAATCCCAGGACCCTGAGACCATGACCTGAGCCGGAGGCAGCGGCTTAACCCACTGAGCCACTCAGGTGCCCCACCGATTAATTCTATTCTTGATAAAAAGATCATGCCATGGTTTCTTTTTCTTAGACGACATGTGAACAAACGCCTGGAGACAGACAAAAGGAAGCAACTAACCTCTAAGCAATGGAAAAGAAAAAGAATTTGTATTTGGGATATCCTGAGGAAAAGTAAAACAATTGGATTACACGGACTCCTAGAAACAGACAAAAACATCAAATTCAACTTACTAAAATTTAAGCAGGAAGTGAAATGACTACTGTTTGTTCTTGGGTGTACCGTCCGTATACTTATTAAATATTATTATACTTGAAATGAAATATAGTTTCACAAGACTTAATTTTCACTCCTCTTCACATGGTCCTAAATACCATCTACCTGGTGTGTCACTTGCAAGGATATTGGGAAACTCAAAAGAAAAAAAAAAAAAAAATTAACCTCCCCAAACTAGCCACTTCTCTAACTACATGCAGAGTTTTTCTTCTTTATTGTATGGTAAAGTTTATAGGATCTAAAATCTCAATCTCATCCTGACCTGAGCCAAAATCAAGAGTCCGAGGCTTAACCAACTGAGCCACCCAGGAGTCCTCCTGAAACTTACTTCATTAATACTTCTTCACCACTACCTCAATGTTTTTTCAAAGCCTCCACTTATTAGCTGTAAACTTATTATTCCTCACTGCTAAACCTCTCAAGTTGGGATGATTAAATAAGAAAAAAGATCAAATGAGAGGTTTCGTTTCAGCTGCTATGAATAGAAAGCCCCCAAAGAACAGTTGTTTAAATAAGGTAGCGTATGCCTTTCTCATGTAATGGAATTCTGTCGGAGGCTGCTTGGGACAGGAATGGTGGCTCCATAATTATCAGTCTCCTTTTAGCTTCTTCAGTGCCAAGGTCATCTCAAGCTCAAAGATAAGTGCTCCGATGCCAACTGGCAGCAGGAAAGAGGAAGGGGATAGAACACCCAGACACCAGCTTTCCCTGCAGCTTATCTGAAGGAACGTAATCACCTAGACACACGAAACTGCCAGCCGCAATTTTTGGTCTCAAGTTCCACCGGCATGAATCAGAAACCAATCCAATATGCCTCATTACATTTGAGGAAGAGGGCCTGTTATCCCCTCCCTTCCCTTGGATGGAAGACGGGACTGCAACACAGAATGTTCCATACTAGTTCTCACCAAATCCTGCTGCATCTCCAGCGAACTTACCATTTTAGATCCTGTGTATGACTCATTCGGCAGTTTCACAGACACGTTCTTTGAAATTTTGGTTTATAATCTGACTCACAGCGCATTGTAACTTGGAGTTCAGACAAAGCTTCCAACGTAATATCCTGTGACACTAGTAGAAAAGGAAAACCTGATATTTTGTAGCCAGCCATCTTAATACATTTTCTTTTTAGTTCGAATACATTTTTAGTTCGGTTTCTTGGTTTTCTTCGGTATTCAATTATATCATCTGCAAAACTTCTTTATTGCATTTATTCCACATTGTGCCTTGCTCCATTACCATATTGAATTATCACAGTGCCCATTACAATACTTGCCTTCTTCTTAATTTTAATGGGACTGTCTTTAACATTTCACTATACATATTTACCTTTGGTTTCTGATATGTACTCTTAAGGGTCTTTAAGACTTGTACAGACACTAATCACGCTTTATCTCCTTTTATTTCCATGAAATAAATTAAGTTTTCTAATGTTGATCTTTATAAAACTGGAATGTGGAAACTTCCCTTAATAATAGTCTACAACCAGAGTGCCTCTGTGGCTCAGTGGGTTAAAGCCTCTGCCTTCAGCTCAGGTCATGATCTCAGGATCCTGAGATCTAGCCCCACATGGGGTTCTCTGCTCAGTGGGGAGCCTGCTTCCTCCTCTCTCTCTGTGCCTGCCTCTCTGCTTACTTGTGATCTCTGTCAAATAAATAAATAAAATCTTTAAAAGAAAATTTAAAAAAAAAATCTTTAAAAAAAAATAATAGTCTACAACCACTTGCCTCCTTGCTCAAAAGTATTACACTAATCATCCCTCTTCCAACATATCTCATTTGCTCCTTACAAAGATCTCTGAAATTCTATTTTCAAATTCCTTTCTTAGTCCTCTTTCTCTTTTAGCCTATAGGTATTTGGTTTGTTGCTTTGGTTTGGTTTTTAGGGCTTTGTCTTTTTTGTTTGTTTGTTTTTTGGGTTTTCTTGCTTGTTTGGGTTTTTGTTGTTCTTGTTTAATTATGTGTCTGTGTCACTGGGTAGATTGAGTTCTTTGAAATAAAAAACTGCTACATTTTTGGCTATCTTCAGAAATTATCAGGTGGCTCATAGCACCTCAGACGGTGGACAGCGCAGCAGGGGCCAGGCTCCCCAGCTCTGCGAAAGCTCTGGGTGCTCTGGGCCCCGCCACCGCCATGCACTAGAGGAAGGTCGGCTCTGTTAAGAGGGCGGCAAAGGGGCCCAAGAGGAGATCTGCGAGGCTGTCAGCCAAACCTGCTCCTGCAAAAGTGGAAAGGAAGGGGGGCCTGGGTGGCTCAGTGGGTTAGGCGACTGCCTTCAGCTCAGGTCATGATCCTGGAGTCCAGGGATCAAATCCTGCATTGGGCTCCCTGCTTGGCGGGGAGTCTGCTTCTCCCTCTGACCTCTTCCCTCTCATGTTATCTTTGTCTCTCATTCTCTCTCAAATAAATAAATAAAATCTTGAAAAAAAAAAAAAAGAAAAAGTGGAAAGGAAGGCAGAAAGGGGACAGGACAGGATAAGTCTTCAGACACAGAAGCGCAAACGAAGGGGAAGAGGGGAGCAAGGGCAAAGCAGGCTCAAGTGACTACAAGTGACTAACAAAGACCCGAAGGCAGACTTCCCAGCAGAAAACAGAGAAACTGAAAATGAGGCGAGTCCAGCTTCTGATAAAGCAGGAGAGAAAGAGGCCAAGTCTGATTAAAATCATTACCGTGTCTTAGCAGTTGCTCCTGTCTCCCTTCTTGTACTGTCCTGAGGAATACTTTTATCCACTGCTGTGTAAATGTAAGTTCTTTAGTAACTCTAAAAACGTTTTTAAGAAGGAGGGAATCCCACCTCAACCCAATTTTTAAGTGTAAATGCTTTTTGTTTTTAAGAGGCAAAATCCTGTGCTGGTGGTATATTTTCTGATACGATCAGAAAGGAGTGGGATGTTGAGTGTGGGAGGCTTTCATTTCTTAGGGTGTCAGCTTAACCTTCCATAGATGGGATAGTTTTTCTATTCTATAATATGAAGCATACCACACTAAATGGCAATTTGGAGTCAATCATGCATAATTGAACATTTTCAATTACTTCTATTGCCGTGTTGTTTTTGGTAGAATTGTTTCCTAAAGAAACCCAATCCTTGATCTTGGCTCTGCCCATCAGAATTTTGTGTACTCTGTCACATCTTCGTTGTGGTAGTCCAGTTTTCTAGAAATTCTGTTAATGTGCTGTGTAAGATTGAAAATTTGAGTATGTAGTGTATATGATATTAAACTGTGAATTAATGGGGCATAACAATGTAACAGTGTATCAACATTTGGAGACATTGGTACTTGATATACTGTTAAGGAAAATTTGCCTCCAGATTTTAAGCTGGGAGGTCACTGGAATAACTTTTAGAAAATAATCACAACTACATGATTTTTCCTTTTTTAGATTTTTCTGTACATATGTTAAGAATTGGGTATAAATTGAGATGTCTGTACTGATCTTCAGAATAACCAATAAAAATTCAACTATGAAAGAAAAGAAAGAAATTATCATAATGCCCGGCATGTAATCAATGTTCAATAAATACCAAAATGACTTATAGAACACTGCCTTCTGAACTTGATGATGTTAAATAAACAAATAAACACTGTTTCTCGACCTTTTGGCTAAGATCAAGTGTAGTAAACAAATAAACGAAAAAACACAGGCCAGTATCCGGGATGAACGTAAATGCAAAAATCCCAACAAAATACTAGCAAACTCAATTCAACTACCCATTAAAAGGATCATCTACAATGATCAAGTGGGGCTTATCCATGAAATGGAAGGGTGACTCAACATTTATAAGTCAATAAATATAATATACCACATTAACAGAATAAAGGGTAAAAGTCATGATCATCTCAGTAGATCGGAAAAAGAGTTTTACAAAATTCAATATCCTTTCATAATAAAGGCTCTCTTCAAGTATAGAAGGAATGTAACTCAACCAAGTCCATATATGACAAGCCCACAGTTAATATTATACTCAGTTGTAAAAAGTTGAAGGCATTTCCTTTAAGATAAGGAACAAGACAAGGATACACACTTTTACCACTTCCATCAACATAATACTGGAAGTCCTAACCAGAGTAATTAGGCAAAAAAATAAATAAATAAATAAAAGTTATCCACACTGGGAAGGAAGAAGTAGAACTAATTCTATTTCCTTTTTTTTTTTTTTAAAGATTTTACTTATTTATTTGACAGAGATCACAAGGAGGCAGAGAGGCAGGTAGAGAGAGAGAGAGAGGGGAAAGCAAACTCCCTGCCGAGAGGAGAGCCCGATGCGGGGCTCAATCCCAGGACCCCTAGATCATGATCTGAGCCAAAGGCAGAGACAACCAACTGAGCCACCCAGGTGCCCCAGAACTAATTCTATTTCTTTTTTTTTTTTAAGATTTTATTCATTTATTTGACAGACAGAGATCACAGTAAGCGGAGAGGCAGGCAGAGAGAGAGAGAACAGGAAGCAGGCTCCCCGCTGAGCAGAGAGCCCGATGCGGGGCTCGATCCCAGGACCCTGGGATCATGACCTGAGCCGAAGGCAGAGGCTTTAACCCACTGAGCCACCCAGGTGCCCCCTAATTCTATTTCTGATAAAACTATTCTTTGTCTCTTTGGTTAGTGTTTATATAGAATAATTTTTGTCATTTCTTGGTTTCCAACCTTTCTTTTATAAGGTATTATTGTTTGCCAATAATACATAGCTATTTATTTTTAAATCAAATGTGATAGTCTTAGTCTTCTAATACAATAATTAATTTATTACATTTCTTCTAATTACTAATATATTTATATTTGTTACATTTTAAACTAAGGTTTTTAGTTTACTTCTTGTATCTTGTGTGTTGCATTTTGTTTTCTTTTCTTTTCTTTCCTGCCTTCTGTTGACTTGGTAGAAATTTTTTCCTGGTTAGAAATTAAACATTCTAGGGGCACCTGGGTGGCTTGGGTGGCTAAGCATCTGCCTTTCATTCAGGTCATGATTCTAGGGTCCTGGAATCAAGGCCCACATCGAGCTCCCTGCTCTCTCTCTGCCTGTTCAGGAGCCTACTTCTCACTCTGCCTCTGCCTCTCTCTCAATGTTTCTCATAAATAAATTTTTAAAAATCTTAAAAAAAAAAGAAATTAAATATTCTATTTCTATTACTCCGATGGTTTTGTTTCCTTTGAAACTTCAACATACACACTTAATTTTATTTCTTCCTACTAAAGTCTAAAGTTAATCAATAATTACTATCATTTTTCAAAAGATTCAAAGTTATGTAACAAATTATATTTTCTTCAGGTACTTGACCCTGTTCTTCAAATAGTTATTAGTAGTGATGGTCACAATTTTAGTATTTTTAAGTTTTTTAGGTCAGTTACTTTGTTCCCCTATTTTTTCCCCTCACTTTCCAAACAGTTTTTAAGGATTTTATTTATTTATTTGAGAGAGAGAGAGAAGGAGCAGGGGGAGGGGCAGAGGGAAAGGGAGAAACAGACTCCCTGCCTAGATATTCATAAACACAAAAGCACAAATAAAATGTTGTCTGTAGGTCCTCACTGAAAGTCTTGCTGAAGGATATACTTTAGCAAGAAGAAAATTGAATTATTAAAACTTTGGAGGGATGCCTGCTACATGACTCCTAATCTGAGGGTAAAGGTAGAACATGTGACCTAGGAACCATTTTTCTCTAGTACAACATAAAGAAAATGAAGTTTTATATCCTGAGCTTAAAGGAAAAATTAAGCTAACCAAGTTAGTACAAAATTCTATGAGGGCAATGTCCACTGATAATTAAAACTTTACAGTGAGTACAGTTCTTTTGTAATTTCTCTTTATCCAATGTCTGATGTGCGGGGCTCTCCTACGATACCAAATTGATGTTTACTCTATAGAAGTCCTCTTTTTGCTATTGTCGTCATTTATGATAGACCAAGATCAGATAGATTGTTTCATTAAGCAAACCATGAGGATGAGTTAATTATCCAGTTGAACCTTTACTGGCATTTTGAATTAATGAATACGTTCATTTGTTTAGTTCCGTTTATAAAAAGAATTTATTACAATCACATCTGATCAACTTTGAAGTTTAAGAAACAGTTCTAAACATTTTTATTCAAATAATTGCTCAGCACCTTGAGTACATCTGTCAATTACTTGTTAATTGACTGAACTAGGACTACATAACTATGCATCTGTCACAAACACTCCTTCCAAATACCAGTTGACCCCTCAGTGTTAAATGCAAATTGACCTATTCATTCAACCAGCAATTTTTATGTGTTTGATTCAATTATGCCACTTTGCCACTTTTATGCTCACCACACATCTGGATTTATTTTTGCCATGGCAGTAATTGTGTCAATAAGCATCAAAATGTGTATTATTCAACTACTAGAGTCCTCTTCAATTTAAACCTAGCTTTAAAATAGATTCATTTGACCCTTAGATTCTAGCTCTAGTATTTCATTTAGTAGTCCATGTAATTATTTATAACTTTTAAAACCAGATTGATAGAAATATTTTTTAAATAATACTAATACCTGGCCCTAACATTGTTGAAAACCTATTAGGAGTAAAATTAAAATATGAGAAATCTTCAATGTCATTTTGATAAAATCTCTGAAAACAAAACATCTTAGGATTCATTTAAAGGATGAAATAAATAGACATTCAAAGCTTCATATGTGGAGATGTTTCTTTCTTGGTCTAACTCACGGGATTCTTTACAAATTATTCTCATTAAAGCTAATGATAATCTTGATTGTAACTTCCCTAGGATCTCAGTGGGAAATCAGAGGCTGGCATTTCTAAAGTTATCTAAAGATAAAGATAACATCCCAATTATTCTATAGCATGATTATCCACTACCTACAGGCCATAGTTTACTTGAATGGTTGTAATGCTCTTGTGTGTATAACACAGAAGTAAATCATCATTCACAACTGGCATTGCAAATGTTGTACCAAAAGTTTGGCAACTTGTTAGAGTGGATACTGTGTTGTGCTGCTCTGAAATCCTCCTCAGGACGGAAATGCTCACTTCTTCCGTTGCTGGGAATGTTGGTCTACAGCTCTCTGATTCTCTCTCTCTCCAGGAATTAGCCTCAGCCAAGGTCAGCCCTACCCCAAGGGTGGCCTGCATTCAATGACTGGTAGATACAGGAGATAAAATCCTGACTTCTTGCCTCCAAACATAAAAATTCTGAAGGGCCATCCCAGATGGAAGGTTTCCTATAGGGTTGTCTGAGACCACAGTTGCAACTGCTTCATGGCTCACCTTCTTGGTCTGCTCAATGGCTGCAATCATGTTTCCTAGCTGTTCGCAAGAGCAATCCCCAATGAACCTCATGCATGTCAGTCTCAGACTCTCAGAGTCTGTTCCTTGGAGAACCTGTCCTACAGCACTTTGTTTCCTTGATGTATGTGATGTTTCAGTGAAAGCAATGAAACATCTCGTGTTCTAGATAAAAAAAAAAAAAAAAAAAAAAAACCACCAACCTTCACAGTCAATAGAAGACGCTAGAAGCTAGAAAGAAAGAACTGAAAGACCTGGGTAAGCTGGGGACATTGTGAAACACACTTTGAGTTATCAGCTGGAATTCATTTTAGAACCATTCACGAAACTGGTTTTCTCAAAACAGCAGGAGGAATTTCTACTAAAGAAATGTAGCAACACACCAGGTGAACTGGAAATGAAGATGGTGCGTTTTGTAATAGCATTTAATTAGTTATAGTGTTTGCATTTCCCCTGAACACAAGTAATAATTTGTCAGTGAAATACTTCATCATTAAAAAAAGAAGAAAGAAATATCATATGTAGTATATTAATCAAAACATTTAGGGTAGGAGAACTTTAACTTCATTATAGGAGAATGCACAAATACGTAACAATTTGGGCTCTGGCCAGTGAGGTAGGATGAAGATAAAGAAAGTTAAATGAAATCTAGATCTTCTCCATGACAGTCTGATCTCCACTAGGGCTGTTGAAATGGTAGATCATTTTTGTACTTGCTGATATGGCAAAAAAAATAGCAGATCTATTAGAAATTCCATTTAAAGACTCCTAGATTCTGGGTCACTTCAACACCTGCCTCTTGCACAACTTGGGAATCTCTAAGGAAATAGCTCATTTATACCATCTAAGCATGGTTTCAGTCACAAATTATACAACTATAATTTGTTCTATAAACAAAGTTTATATAAACAAGCCCAGTAGAAACATATTTCCAGATGTTTCACTGATTATATTCATTGGGAAAGCAAAAGCTCCCCATTAATAAATTGGAAACTGATAAATCAGCCTTACACATGTTCAAAATTTGTTTACTCAGATTACACACACACACACCATTATATTTTTGCTCTTCTAAGGAGTAGAGAATAAACGCATGAGCCAGTACCTGTGATTAATCACCAACAGCTGTGCATTATGTAATTCCACATATGGACCAGAAGACACCAGCTCTAGGAGCCCAATGTCCCATTAATCCTGCTTAAGGTTTAGGGGTATATTGAGGAACACCTTTGTGTTGACAAACAAATATAATCTATTGAATTCATATTCTGCACCTGAAGTTTGTCTTTCTTTCATCCTTAGTGGTAGTGAAGACAAAAACATAGCTTTATAAACAGCATTTTTCTATGAATTCACTCTAAAAGATAAGCAGTCATATTTTTGAATAGATCTATTTTGTATATGTGTGTAGTGCTACATTAAACTTTGGATCTACCAAAACTGAAATGATATAACAGCCTATATATATACTTGACATTGACTTAATTCCCAAGTCAAATTAGAAGGAGCAATCAGAGACTTATTTTTGAGTCAACACATAGTTAAATTAATGTCACTAGCTACAATGATAATCAGGCAAGAAATTATGATAGAGATTTATACGTCCTCATTTATTAAAAAAAGGACCACAAAACCCAGACCACTGAAAATAAAGTATTAACTTTAAACTGTGTGACCAGACAGAATGTAACTGGTAAGAATAACAGCAAATTTTGTAATAACTATCAAATCCTATGATCTCATTTATAGCTCTAATTTTTAGATTTGTTTTCTTTCTCAACATTGGCTTTGCTTTGGGAAGGAGGGGGTTCTTTCTTTCTTCCTTTTTAAAAAATTTTTATATAAATTCAATTAGCCAACATATAGTACATCATTAGTTTCAGATTGTAGAATTCAATAATTCAACAGTTGCATATAACACTCAGTGTTATTCACATCACATGCCCTTCTTAATGCCCATCACCCAATTACCCCATCCCCATACCACCGTCCTCTCCAGAAACTCTCAGTTTATTTCCTATAAACTGAATGGACAGTAATCAGAGAGGGAGACAAACCATGGGCATGGCCTTTGAAAGATCATAATTTTCAAATAACTCATTCAAGAGTAATATGTTTGCAGCCCCCCCACCCCTCGTGTGCCAAGCATTACATTGTCATGTGGGACACTAAAGTGATTAAGACAAAATCTTGCCTTCTAGGGGCTTCCAGTCCAAAAGAAGAAAGACAAGAAATAATGGCAACAAAATGATGAGTACTAATGAAGACACAGATTACTACAATAGCACAGAAAGTGGGGAATTAATTCTGCCAAAGCCAAGGGAAAGTGTGGATATGGTTAGGACATTTGAAAGGGAGATTAAACAGAATTTTTCCAGTTGAGACATAAAAGAGAATTCCAGATAAAGAAGCACAAGGGGCTAAATCACAGAGACCTGAAATATATGGCAAATTCTAGAATGAACCAGAGAAAAGTGAGGAAAAGGGAAGACTTCAAAAACCTATGTAGAAGTATAGTAATATCTACTCTCAAACATTCCATGCCATATTTTAATTTTTTATGACCTCTATATTAAAAATACCATTTCAAACAATTAATTAATAATGACAGATCAAAATCAACACGGTCACTAAATCCTTTCCTCCAAAAAATTGTCAGTCAGCCTTATAAGTGCTTGATCTCTGAGTATCTCATTAAGATACATTGTATCATGAATTCCACCAAACTGAGAATGAAGAGACAAGGGTCCCTCCCGTAGTCGAGATAAATCATGTCACTTCATTGAATGCCAATTTTTTTACTCATCAGTAAAATGCTCATTTGAGGTACAACCTTGCCTAAAGGTCTCTTGCAGCTCCAAGAGACTGATTACTATTGAACTGAGTATCAACCCTAAAAGAAAATCCATTAAAGGGAAATTGTTTTTCAAAAAACAAACAAACAAACAAAAAAGGCAAGTTAAGTGAAAATGCAGCAGGCAAGGATGCAGAGGTCAAATAGAGAACACACTGACTAGTAGCTGGAAAAGCCACACATCTTAAAAAGTGACGACTTCTGTTAAATGGCAAATCCTGCTTTTTTCCAAAGGCTGCATGGAGAAAGTCCTTTGAAGGTAATTTGAAGTGTATTCTTACATTTCCCTTTCATATATACAATATAGAGAAAGAAGGGCTAGGGATCGTCCAAATTCTCTGGGGGATTTTGATAAACAAGATTGCTAAAAGTTGGTAACACATTCTTATAAAAAGCAACATGGGATGGGAAAGCAGATACACTGCTTTCTCTCCTGACTTCATGATTTCTCAGTTGTATGATCTTGGACAAGAGCTACCCCTGCTTTCGAGGCCTCAGTCACTTGATATGCAACAATGGGAGACAAATGCCGAACCCATCGAGATATAGTTATAGTGAGGAACTGCCTATGTAATCTGTTAACACCTCTGACAACGGGGTGGGTACTAGGTAAATACTAATTCATAATGATTCCTAGTGATGAATAAATTCTAATTCATAATGATTCATACATTTCATATGAGAAAGCATAAAGAATAATATGCTTTCTATCATGTTGTATTAGGCTTCATCTTAAATCAGTGTTTACTATCTTCTTTAGATGAGGCCTAATTTAGGTTCCTCAAAAATAATTTTAAAATTTGAAATTTCAAAATTCTCCTAAGTTTAGAGAAGACTAAAAATATTTTTCCACTGCCCTCTCATTTTTTTGACTGAAAACAATATATAACTTCCAGATATTGATTACTACATGGATTTTAAATTTCTGCTTGTGGGGTGCTTGGGTGGCTCAGTCAGTTAAGCATCTGACTTTGGCTCAGGTCATGATCTCTGGGTCTTGAAATCACGTCCCACATCGAGCTCCACACTCAGTGGGGAGTCTGCTTTTCCCTTTCCCTCCACCCTTCTCTCTCTCTCTCAAATAAATAAAACCTTAAAAAAATAAACTTCTGCTTGTGCAAGATCAATATATATTGATTTGGATACTTCCCTATCTTTTTTAGATGCAAACAGGATTTTTCTCAGAATTGGGAGTTTATTTCAAAGGAGAAATATATTCCAACATATCTCTTTAAAATAAAAATTTCAGAGCTTTAGACTAATAAGGCCCCACCACAATGCCATAAAATGATAGACAAAGACAGAATTACTCATGGGTTTGACTGTACAAAACTGTCTTCTGTAGAGTACTTAATTCATGAGCAATCAATCATTACTTGGAAGAGATTTCTTTTCTAGTTCCATAAGTGGTAACAATTTAAGTCAACTCTTAATTACCTGAACTATCATTAAAGGGAAACATATATGTGTAATCTTAATCTTAAAAAAGTAACTATCCAAAAATATCATATCTTGTATGAAAATGTCTTTTCAGTCATTTTTTTAGTAACCAGGATATTCAAGGTACTCTAAGAGGAGCACAATAGTGTAAGAGCCATCACTTGGCCTAAGAGCTTATCATGCAATAGGACACAGAAGACATTTACTAAAGGAAAGGGCAATACAAGACAGTAGGATAAAGCCTAGGAGTGGAATTGGTAATAAGTGCTAGGAGAGAGCAGAGGAAGAAGATATCCTGTCAGTCTGCATGATCAAAACAGTCTTTCTGAATGTGACAGGGCTTGGACTTGGTCTGAAATGATGGGTAGGATATCGACTGATGGTGAGGAGGACAAGTGGCAAGCAATACAGCTAAGTAGGACAGTAGAAGAGGTTTCATGACTGTGGGGAGATTCATAAATTACAAAATAAATTTACATCTGAAACCAAAGTAGCCAGTTAATTAAATCCTCTGGAATTCTCAACATAGGACCCTTCTAAAGGAAGGTGGGATAGTGCGAGGCACGTAAGAGGACTCAAACATGCTGATGTACTATTTATACTACACACTTTAACATAAGAATCATAAGACTTATGGTTTGTCTCCCTCCCAATCCCATCTTGTTTCATTTACTCTTCTCCTACCCCCTTAACCCCCCATGTTGCATCTCCACTTCCTCATATCAGGGAGATCATATGATAGTTGTCTTTCTCTGATTGACTTATTTCGCTAAGCATGATACCCTCTAGTTCCATCCACGTCGTCACAAATGGCAAGATTTCATTTCTTTTGATGGCTGCATAGTATTCCATTGTGTATATATACCACATCATCTTTATCCATTTGTCTATTGATGGACATCTAGGTTCTTTCCATAGTTTGGCTATTGTAGACATTGCTGCTATAAACATTCGGGTGCACGTGCCCCTTCGGATCACTACGTTCGTATCTTTAGGGTAAATACCCAGCAGTGCAATTGCTGGGTCATAGGGTAGTTCTATTTTCAACATTTTGAGGAACCTCCATGCTGTTTTCCAGAGGGGTTGCACCAGCTTGCATTCCCACCAACAGTGTAGGAGGGTTCCCCTTTCTCCGCATCCTCACCAGCATCTGTCATTTCCTGACTTGTTAATTTTAGCCATTCTGACTGGTGTGAGGTGATATCTCATTGTGGTTTTGATTTGTATTTCCCTGATGCCGAGTGATATGGAGCACTTTTTCATGTGATGGGGGGAGGGGGTTGGGAGAGGGGGGGTGGGGTTATGGACATTGGGGAGGGTATGTGCTATGGTGAGTGCTATGAAGTGTGTAAACCGGGCAATTCACAGACCTGTACCCCTGGGGATAAAAATATATGTTTATAAAAAAAAAATTAAAAAGAATCATAAGACTTAATAATATTCCATCACACACTGAAACATCTTAACAGAGCATTCACTTGGAAGGAAAATCATTTTCTGATTATGGAATGGAGCAGATATATTGGCTAATCTAAGGGATACAGGCAATACACACATGTTAAGACCTTTCTACAAATCCTGCACAGCTCTAAGTAAGTGGATAAACAGTCATTTGGTACTCTGCCAAAAACATGCCCTTCCATTCCAAAAACAAATGAGCATATAATTTTGAAACTTTCTCATCTTTTCTCTTTCCTCTGAAAGTTTCCTAACTGCCACATTTTAGGCAGGTCTTGCTATGGAGTACATTAACTAGAGAATTTTTAGGAGAATATGAGTTCTTTCAGTCAACCTAAAAAATAAAAGTTTACAAGTAAATATGCACTTCAAAGAAACTCTTTTAAAACCTTCTCTTAAATAACAGAATCTCGTTCTTTTCAACTTTATGTCAGGTTGACATCAAAAGCATAAGATTATTGAATTGTTTTTCCCGTTTGGAGCAACGCAGCTGGCATTCACTAATATAGTTCTTTTCAAAGACTTGTGAGACAAAAGAGATTTATTTAGGCTAATTTCCTCCTCCAAGGACAATCTAGGAGAGTCTTGCCTGGGGACAATGGGCAGTGTCTACATAAGACAGTGTCCATCTAACTGGAGGGCAAGATGATGAGTGTGCCCATGCCGAAATAATCCATCTGTAACCTGCTGTTTTAATTACTGGGAACTGCAGTACAAATGACACAAATAACAATGTTATAACTTAAGAAGAGGAGACATTATCTTAATTGACCTTGGTAGAATTTCTCTGTCTTAAAATAGATGAAGTACATGACTTTTTGGAGGTAGTATTACTGCTTTCCTTAGAATGTTTTTCCTGAGAACTAGATAGTAAACAGTGGCATAATAAGAAAATTTTAAAAACAAATTATCCAACAGATTGATATTTATAACAGTATTTTTATTCATTCTGCTCATTATTTTATTTCACCTATCTTTTGTCAATTTTCCCTTAATCCTAAAAGATATTCCTCTATATTTTACCTTTTCTTTATTCAATGCACAATTAAAATTTGTTTCCTTTTTAAATGTATGTTGTAAAGGTTGAATTTGTAACATATAACCGGTTACAGCATTATCCAAGAACAAATGATAAATAATAACATTATATAAGCCAATAAAATTGTACTAAGTAGCATCACTTATAATTAGGGGTTGGTGAAATTTTTCTGGACCCAGAAAGATAATAAATATATTAGATTTTGTGATTACACAGTCTCTGCTGCTACTCTTCAATTCTGTTGCAGTGTAAAAGCCACACAGATAAATGGGAGCAGCTCTATTCTAATAAAATATATTGACAAAATCACATGACAGGTTTGAGTTGGGGGTGCCAGTAGGAGCTTGCTGATCCCAGAACAGATAATAAAAAACCATCTTGTAGACGTAAAGATCCCCTAGAAATTAACTTATGCTATAAGCAGTAAGGAAGAAATTCAAATGTAAAGGCTTTCTTCCCTAACAATGAAACTCAATGCAATACTGATTGATTCATTTTTTCTTACAGTGCTCTTTATATAATTTTTTTTCTGTGCACAGAAAAACCTAACCAAACATAAATACGTCAACATTTTAAAATGTATTCTCAAGGGCACCTGGGTAGCTCAGTAGGTTAAGCCTCTGCCTTTGGCTCAGGTCACAGTCTCAGGATCCTAGGATAAGGTCCTAGGACAGAAAACCACGAAGGGCTCTCTGCTCAGCAGGGAGCCTGCTTCCTCCATCCCCTGCCTCTCTGCCTGCTTGTGATCTCTGTCAGGTAAACAAATAAAATATTTTTTAAAAATTAAAAAATAAAAAATAAAATGTATTTTCAAATGTCAGGTTAGGTGTGAAGGAAGAACTAGAGGAGGCTGATACAACACCAACTTCCTGTTCAGCCTAGAAAAAAATTGCAACATCAACATTCAACACTAATGTCCCAAATGTAGAGTCAACAAATGAGATTCTTTAAAAGATACGGGTTGTAGGTAAAGTAATACTCAAAAGAATATAAGTCTATTTCAAGGTCTTAGACATGAAAGCAACCATCACAGAGCTATGATTTAACCCCTTTGTTGCATGTTTAGTCCACCTAATCACTCACTGCTGTACCCCAAGGAACAAAGTGGATGGAATTGGCTTCCTTGAAAGAGGTGCCAAGAGAGATCTAACATGTTCAATGGGAATCTGTTTCCATGATTTGAAGCAAATCGGTAAAAACAGATATGTTCTTCTGCTTCTCATCTCAAGCATTAAAACTCAAGACACTGCTGGAGATACCCATTACTCTCCTTTCAACAGGTGCTGAATTTAGTAATACATAAGGAAAAGTATTTCCCTTTGAAGAAAAGAGCTCGAAGTGAAAATACAAAAATAACAGCAATTGTCTTAAGTAAATCCTAATCAAGATTTGTTCCAAACACCACTTCATTGACAAACTCAAAGAAAAGAAAAATCTATTTTTTTGGTGCCCTAAAATATAAAACATTCAGGATAACAGTAAATTAAAGTTGCACACATTATATTAAAACACGTTAATCTGAAGCTAACCTGTCCTTCTTAATCCCCCCAAAAAAAAAGAGCTAAATGGTCCTATCACTTATATGATTATTTCAATTCATATTTCTCTCCCTACAGCTCTTCCTCTATCCATTGACCAACACAAATCTACTCAATACCTACAATGCATGGACACTGCCCCGGTTCCCGCGTGAAAACAGAAGGGTCTTGCATTCACAGTTTAGTCTAGAATCAGAGGTCCAAAGAGATAATGGCTGTCAAAGAAAGGAACATTTTTGTGACACTGTAATTTCAAGTGTGCTAATTGTCTTATAGGATAGAGAAACAAGGGAAGAGCTGGGAGAGAGGGGAGGGGACCTCAGCTGGAGGGAACAACATGTGCAAATGTTTAGGTTCCCCTAAAATGTCAAGTCTTGGAAAATGGGAGAAGTTTGCTGTGACTGAGCCAGGAAAGAAAAGGGCCGGGGAGGCGGGCGGATGGAGCATTGCCACGAGTGGTGTCACAGACCCTGCACAAGAGGGAGACAATGGAATCCAAGAGTGGTCCAATTAGGAGAAAGAAAATTCGATGATCAGGAGGGAGACTGATTAGAAGTTTCCAGTCTGTTTTATTCTCTGTACAAATTTAAATAGACTCAAACTCAATCCTGCAGAGCTCAGGAAACTAAAGCTCAAACTCTAGAATCTTACTTTTTTTTTTTCTTTAACACATGTACACTCTCAAGATCGAAGACAAGAGCCAATGTGTTACTGGAAGACTAGCATATGTCTATGAGCATAATGGTTGAATTGTGTTACATCCCTTTGGGCAGTACTGTTAGGACCATAAAATACAATTAAGATGTATTATTGTATTTTTTTTATTTTTAATGGTTTTGTAATATGTCCTTGTTTCCTGTCTTACGAAAGCAGTAAACACACAAACATTTCATTGAACACACCCATATTATTTGGAGTTCCTCCCCCTCCAACTAAGACATGCCTCATTCTCCATTGTCTCTTCTCACTAGATTAAAAAAAAAAAAATGCAACGTGCCAAGCACAGCAAGAGTAAAGGGGAAACAAATAAGCACACAAACAAAAAACAGAGGAGAGGGGAAACAAAAAGTTTGTGAGAAAATTTTAAAAATGTGAGTAGATTATAAATATACAAATTTTAAATTGTTTTTCAGATCATTGTGGGAGATTCTTTTTTAATTTGGTTTGGATTCTGATTAGGGAAACTATTTTCATATGGGTAAGTATTAAAATAACAAGAATATTTCAACCTTAGCTCTGTCCTTGCCCTCGATATAAAATAATCAAGGCTACATTTACTGATTGCATTTCACGTATAGCAAGCAAAACTTTCAGCTTGTGTTACCAGTCCAGGCCAATTTCTCCATCCGCTTGCCATCAATCCTGATAGGTTGTAACCTCTCCTGGCTCAGGGCTTTGCTTTCCTCTATTCACATTCCTTCTCCTCCATTAGACATTGCCCTTGTTCCCAATACCTTTCACGACATGACTGCCTTTTTGTCTTCCAATACCTAGTTCATGTGTCTGTTGGTTGGTGAATCTTCGGATTCTCCTTGAGTTGGCACTTCTGAGGACTCCCTAACCCTTACTATTCTCATCTTCTAATGCAGCATTTACAAGGTCGAATTATAATTCCTTGCTTCTTTTTCTTGCAGTAAAGCATGAATTTCTGGAGAACAGCGATCATATGTGATTGCAATTTTTATGTACACCATCTTTTGGTAAAACAGTAGGTACATAATGGGCTTTCAATAGATAGTGAATTAAATAAGTCACATAAAAAATACAAAGGACAGGGGCGCCTGGGTGGCTCAGTGGGTTAAAGCCTCTGCCTTAAGCTCAGGTCATGATCTCAGGGTCCTAGGATCCAGCCCCGCATCGGGTTCTCTGCTCAGCTGGGAGCCTGCTTCCTCCTCTCTCTCTGCCTGCCTCTCTGCCTACTTGTAATCCCTGTCTGTCAAATAAATAAATAAATAAAAATCTTAAAAAAAAAAATACAAAGGACCTATGAAAGGAGACAATTGGTACTCAAATTATATAGAGAGCTGTTTTTCTAAATGGATGCAAAATCTTTGCCTGGTTTTGCTTTCCAGTGATTTAGGATAAGTCAAGGGAATTAGCCCACATTCTCTCTTAACCTTTAAATTTAGAGGCAAAAAAAAAAAAAATCAGGATTTTTACATATTTTTAATATACACATAACACATTCATAAATATATGTCAATAATGTAAATGATAATGGACTTCCTCTTTTATGTAATATTGATAAGAAATTTCTAATCCTTTCAGTGAGCATCAGAAGCTCCCTAACAAACTAAAATGATTATCAATGAATCAAAATTAAATATAAAATTATCTATTTTAACTATTCAGCATTTGAGGGTTTGGTTATTCCTTTTTTCTTCAGTTTTTTCTTGGCCTGAATTCTATCTAGCAGAAATGGTTAGCCTTGAGGCTACATAATACTAATAATTCCTTAAGTTCTTGAATAAATTACTTGCTGAGAGTTTCCGCCAGCTTTGTCCTCAGAGGTTTTTCCTGCTCTGCTAGAGGAGATGCAGCTATTATAGGTCCTTTGAAGACCTCTGGTGGTAAAAAGGAAGCACTGTTCGCCACCCACATCACAATTCATGAAGCTAAATTTCTCTGGGAGCACTTTCTTTCTAATCTTTCATTTCCATTTTGCATAGAAATAGTTCACAAACTGAGAGAGCTTCCCAAAATATGTACTCCTGTTCTGAAAATTATTTGAATCTTAGGCTTTCCAACTATAAACTGAACAAACAACAACACAACATCAGCAAGACCAACAAAAACCCAAACAAAGCATGTGGAGGTCACTCTCCCGACTGAAACATCTTCAAAGTTTGGAGATTAACATTTCCAAAAAGGCTGATTTATTCAATATTTCTCCCAAGTTGGAGTTGGATTAGGAAAAGAGAGAGTTTTCTAGTTCAACATAAAAACGCTCGCCACCAAACACAGAAAGGAATATTCCCTAGGTTGAATTTTTAAGCCTTAGCTGAATAACCATTTGTCAAGCAAGCTATAGAAGGGAGTTTACATGTGATAAAGTGACCTCTGAATTTTCTGCCTATGATTCAGCCCGTCTTGGCAAGCAAAGTCATATTAATAACTTTCCATTTATAGGAGCCATGTACTATTAGAAACTGTTCTACATGTTAATTTAGGCAAGTTGTTCCCTTCTCAAATCTGAGATTCCGTTGCCTCCTATGCAAAGACATAAGGGTAATGATTGATTAAAATTCTGAGCATCAGGGGTGCCTGGGTGGCTCAGTGGGTTAAGCCTCTGCCTTTGGCTCAGGTCATGATCCCAGGGTCCTGGGCTCGAGTTCCGCATCGGGCTCTCTGCTCGGCAGGGAGCCTGCTTCCTCCTCCTCCCTCTCTCTGCCTGCCTCTCTGCCTGCCTCTCTGCCTACTTGTGATCTCTCTCTGTCAAATAAATAAATAAAATCTTTAACAAAAAAAATAATAAAATAAAATTCTGAGCATCATAAGTTGGGTACAATGCCAGACTCATTGGTTCTGAGTACTGGCTCTGATTCAATTTGTATGGCCCACAGAAAGTTATATAAATTCCCTGAGGTTCAAATACCTGGTCTACAGTGTGGGAGACAAAACCTACCCAAAAATGTATTCATGCTTCAGTTCCTTCTACATTAACACCTAGGTAAACACTCTAAATCATTGCTATAAAATTATTCTTAATATATCCCTGAAATACATCTTCTTGCCATTTTTATCCATCAGCGTAGGTAAATCTAAAATGACAGGTGTCTACTCCTGGGTTTCACATCTTCAAATCCTTAGGAAATCATTTATGCTTCTCCCCATTAGCTAAAATTCCTTCTACTCTCCTCATAGGATATTTTTTCAAGTTTTCTTGTCACTCTCACTCACC
This sequence comes from Lutra lutra, assembly GCF_902655055.1. Lineage (NCBI taxonomy): Eukaryota > Metazoa > Chordata > Mammalia > Carnivora > Mustelidae > Lutra > Lutra lutra. The sequence continues at coordinate 35,936,753 of NC_062282.1, read as the reverse complement.
TATGAGCCGTTCCCAGTTGGGCTGATATAAATTCAAAATAGAGCAAACAGGGGCGCCTGGGTGGCTCAGTTGGTTAAGCAACTGCCTTCAGCTCAGGTCATGATCCTGGAGTCCCGGGATCGAGTCCTGCATCGGGCTCCCAGCTCCACGGGGAGTCTGCTTCTCCCTCTGACCTTCTCCTCGCTCATGCTCTCTCTCACTGTCTCTCTCTCTCTCAAATAAATAAATAAAATGTTTAAAAAAAAAAAAAACAAAACAAAATAGAGCAAACAGCAAGGTGAAAGGTTGATAAAATTAGTAAAAGGCTATGAACTTTCTTCTCTAATAGCCTTAAAACTTCATCCACCTTGAATGGCCCGGACAAAATGAGAAGAAAAGGAATAGGAATAGATAACCTTTTTAAAATTTGTTTTTGCCTCACATTACAATGGCATGAATCTTCCACAGAGGCCCCACGACTACGATCTGAGTTATAAGAAGCAATTTGCTTCATAAATGCAAAATAAATGTGCAGATTCACCTCACACATGGTCAGAGGCCTAGGAAACTTCTTGTGAAATCATTTTTAGAGAAAACTCAATTGCCCAAGGTTTTACTGATTTGGGAGTTTCCAGTAAATGAAATAAAAGCAACCACATTTCTTATCCCTCTGCATACCAAGTGTCTCTCTTGTATTACAATATTTTACTAGAGATAATGTATATTTAGTTTGGAATTTTTTACTCCACGACGATTTCCCCATTAAAATCTCTATCGGGCTAAAAATTAGATGTTAATTTCATATTTCTATGTTTATTACACAGTATCATTATTAGTGAATGGACAATTACAGAACACAAGCTGAAACTGGATTATAAAATGAGATTCTAGAGAAAATGTGACATAGTCAAGAAAAGGCCATTTGACATAGTCAAGAAAAGGCCATTCCTTTAACAAGGAATATTTAGGCCCTCTGGGCAAGATTCACTCTCCAACTAGTGTTTCCCAGAAGTAGTCATTTGGTACCACATTCACAAACCATATAAAATAGGTCTCTAAAAGGGCTCATTTAAAAACTCAATCAAGGGAGGGCGCCTGGGTGGCTCAGTAGGTTAAGCCGCTGCCTTCAGCTCAGGTCATGATCTCAGGGTCCTGGGATCAAGTCCTGCATCAGGTTCTCTGCTCAGCAGGGATCCTGCTTCCCTCTCTCTCTCTCTGCCTGCCTCTCCTCTACTTGTGATCTCTGTCTGTCAAATAAATAAATAAAATCTTAAAAAAAAAAAAAAAAGAAGAAGCTTCCTTTAAAGGAAAAAAAAAAACTCAATCAATGGAAACCTGAAAAACCTTTATCCTGGGGTAACACCCAGCTGCCCAACATTATGGTTAGGACTGTCTTGAGCACACACTATAAGAGAGACAAGAGATAGAGAGTATAACTTGACGTGAAGACTCAGACTGGGAAAAGTAAGCTTTCTGCAATTTAGCTGCCACATTTACAAAAACAAAACAAAACAAAAAAATAACAAAAAAACTTACCTTGAAGATGTTCTGTGAGGGTTAAAAGAGACAATGTAAAATTCCTATAACGTAGTAGTCATCATCCTTTGTGTCTTACACCACCTCCCCCAGATAGAAAACATCCCATGGACTTCTTTACCTTTTTCCTTTGGGTTTCTTCAAAATTTGGACCAGTAACCACTAGATAAGTTTGGCTTTCCCCATCCTGAGAGAATAGCTGTGCTCCTTCTGGCTTCCAGGTGAAGCTGGATGAGGTGTGCTGTCTCGCAGGGCCTTCCGTTCCTTCTTTGACAGATGGCTCTGGCACTGCCCATCCTGTGGTTATTCTTCCGGAGGGCTGGGCCTCCAGGAGGGACTTTGATGTACTTGCAGGGGCTCCACCATCTGGCTTGTCAGCTGTTCCTACTTTGAGGCAGCTGGGCTAGCCTTGACGCTGGAGCTTCCAGGTGCAACTCCTCTGAGAGTTGTAAATGAGCCTCTTGGTCCTGGAGAGGTTTCAGCTGAGCTTGTTGGCCCTAGTCTATGTGATCTACGGTTTGCACAAAGCCTTCGGGGCAATGTTTCCCAAACATCATTTATGGATTGCTAGGGTGTCTGGGGATCCAACTAAACATGAAGATTCCCAGCTTCAACTCCTAGATACTTGTCTGCACTAGGTCAAGGGTAACTTCAGGGATCTGATTTGCCATCACCAGTGAGACTCATGGCTAGCAAGTTTAAGAATCATAGTTCTAGAAAAATATCTGTCACAGTAGGGTCTGTGGAACAAATACAGAAATATCAGCCAGGGAGCATGTTAAAAATCTAAATGTATGGACTTGATTCCGTGCTTATAATTGTAGAAATCTCGCTAATCTTGCCAAGATGATATTCTCAGTTCCTGGAAGAGTCTCCTTCACAATAGTAGAAGGAAGGAGAACATCTAGGTAAAAGGCCAGAGATAATGGTGACCAGCAGGGCAATGGTAAGATAGCAGTAGAAATGGTAAGAAGGAAACAGATTTTGCTATCCTTCTTAAAAATACACAAAACATTTGACTTGGGTTTGAACTTGTAAAATATGGTTTTTTTCTTCCTCTATACTGACATCATTGTTAGATGCCATCTATCTTTTTTTTTTTTACAATTGTAGGATATATTTTATAGGTACAATTTCATTTTACTCTTCATTTTTCAAAATAAAGTTACACTCAGAATCATAAATAACAAAAAATGCTGACAACAAAAAGAAACTGTTGTCACTACAATGCGTAACATTTACAAGAACCAGTTTCTATAAATGAACATCGTAAGTATTAGGATTTGGGTAAATGCCATAAAAAAATTAGACTACAAATGATAAATCTTAGAATAATGCACATCTCAATTTAATCTATGAGAAATAAACATTGCTTAATGATCATAAAATAGATAAACAAGTGGAATATATAGCAGTATTCAAAAATTGCCATCATCTAATTACTTATACTCCCTTAAAATTGGCATTTGTGCAATTAGAGATTGTCTTTCCTGTAAGCAAACATAACGATTTGGGAATGAATATAGAAATTTTGCTATTATTATACAAATCACAATGTTCAAAACTCTATTGGGGCGCCTGGGTGGCTCAGTGGGTTAAGCCTCTGCCTTCGGCTCAGGTCATGATCCCAGGGTCCTGGGATCGAGCCCCGCATCGGGCTCTCTGCTCAGCGGTGAGACTGCTTCCTCCTCTCTCTCTGCCTGTCTCTCTGCCTACTTGTGATCTCTGTCTGTCAAATAAATAAATAAAATCTTAAAAAAAAAAAAACTCTATTATTTTAAAACTCCAAAGTTCTTGATAAAAATGTTTGTATTAAAGGGACCTCTGGGTGGTTCAGTCAGTTACGCTGCTGACTTTGGCTCAGGTGATGATATCAGAGTCCTGGGATTGAACCCCAAGTTGGACTCCCCACTCAACGGGGAATTTGCTCAACCCTCTGTCCTTTCCTCTCCCACTCCTTCTGCTTGTTCTCTCTCTCTCTCTTTCAAAATAAAGAAAATCTTTTAAAAAAATGTTTAGGTTAAAATATTCTACCAAAACAACAAAGCAAAACAAAAAAACCTAACCAAAGTGCACAGATATAAAGACTACTCTGAGTTATGGAGATGGATGCACCCATTAAATTTAAATCTTATTTATGGCTTTGGCTCTTGGCTTCATGGTTTGTCTGATTATGCCTAATAAAAATGAGTCATGTTGTATAATGGGTGGTAACACTGCTAAAACTCTATAGATTCAAATATATTAGACTAAGGTTTAGAAATATGTGTGCTTCCACCACTCGGCCTGCAGTTGTGAGATTGTGCAGTAGAATGCCACTATGATTACCTTTGTTAGTTCCCCTTAATCCAAATGACCAGCTTATCCAAGAGCATACCTGTTTGGGAAGCATACTTTTCCCACTTACTCAAACTTGAGTCTCTCTTGAGATAATTAGACATGGGGTAGACATGGGGGCGCCTGGATAACTCAATCAGTAGAGCATCTGACATGGATATTTCTGACATCCAAATGGAATTAGAATGAACATTACGTTACTTGAGAAAACACAAAAGCATAATTTAGAGAAATGTAAAAATTTAAGTATGAAAGGGTCATCTTTATACTGAGTGATGTGTTAGGGTAATTAATTAATCCTGAAATACACCTTAATAAAACATACTACATTTTCAAAGATCACATAAAATTGGTGAGATAACTACCATCCCAATTTTCAAATGAGAAAATGAGAGTTCAGAGAAGTCAGGTATCTAGTTATAAATCACATTCTTAGTAAGGGGCAGGGCTGGAATTTGTACCCTGGTCTCCTGGCTCCAAAATCATAAGATTATACTTCAGGGAAAAATTCATAGTAGGCTACCATAGACATGTTGTTGAAAAGAAAGCACATAGAATTCCATTATTGCATATTCTACATGTGTCTTTTAATAATTTAGTGAACTTCAGGGTTTCTGACAACCTCACAATAGATTTAAACATCTGCAGCCTTTTTTTCTCTCTCCCTTTTCAATATTTAGTTTAATAGTATGGACCAGAGCTACCCAAGAGAACTGTCTGAAGTGATTGAAATATTCTGTATCTGCACTATCCATATGGTAGCTAAAGCCTCATGGAACTATTGAGAACTTGAAATGTCGCTAACATGACTGAGGAGCTGAATTTTCAATTTTACTTAATTTTATTATCAAATGCAGTTAATGGCCACCATTTTGGACAATGCAGTTACAGACAACGTTGTATTATAGCTCTGTTGTGAGACCCATTTCTTCTAAGGTAAAACAATGGGAAATACAAATGTAAAAAACAATTTTTAATTACAAGATATAGTTGAAATCTAAAATAAGACAACCATCTCCGTAACACAAGAATAGAGTCAAAACATAACACTGTAGCAGAACTATAACCATGGGCCAGCCAAACTTGGCATCTGTAAGAAGGCAGGTCAGCTGGAAATTCCCAACTCAGGAAGTAAGGGAAAGTAAAGTGATCTAGATCCATGCCTACTTGGGCAATAAAATAATTTTTATCATACTCAGGCTTTAGTCAGTTGTCCCAGTCTATGACCAAATGCTGCTTGAGCTAAAGCTTAAATTAAATAAGAAAAACAGAAGCAAGCAAACATAACCTAGAGGTCGGGACATGAACCATATTATCAATGGGCTTAGTAACTGGACTTTCTACATCGCCAATACCTCTGAGGAACAGGAGCCTTGGGTTACAAATACAAGACCTCGTTCTGGTCTGGAAATTCTGGAGAGTTTGTAAAACTGCCAAATAAGAAGGGATAAAAGCCGATGAGATAGAAAAACAAAAAATCCACTTAATATAAGCCAATAAATAATGAATAGGCAGATAGCTTACAATATTAAAAGAAAACAACTGATTAATTCACCACTGATAAAATGAAAACAAATATGTTTAGCATTCCTTAAAGAGCACAAGGAAGAGAGATAGCATTCATCAAAGCAGAACAATAATTTATGGAAAAAGAAAAAAACTTGAAGAAGTGGTGCAAAAATGGGAGAATTTAGATAACAAATTAGAGATCCTAAGAAATTATCAAATTATTTCATTGAACTTCAAAACTTAGAAATGATGCCAACTCCAATCCAAAGTATCATGGAGAGAAAATTAGTAAATTCAAAGATGATACAGAAAAATGCATCCAAATGTAGGCTGAAGAGATAACAAAATAGAAACTTTAAAAATCAGGTCAAGAGCTTGCACATAATTATTCTAAGAAAGGAGGAATTAAGTAAAACAAAAAATGACACATAAGTCTGGCTTTTTAAATTGGTAAAAAACAACAAATAACGGTGTTTTCTCCAGTAGATACAGCTTAGAAATGATGTGAGCAGTTTGACAGGGAAGATTGAAAAATATTTTTCAAGATTATAATAATCAACAACTTAATAAAAATGGAAATACAGGCAAAGATTATTAACAATGAAAGAATTCATAAAATGAAATAAAAGAACACTAGGATAAAATAATTTACATGGAAGTTCATAAATTATAAGAATAAATTACAAGAAACTGATAAAATTCACAAATCTAATTGAAGATTTAAATGCATTTCTTTAATCAGTGGATGAATTTGGAGTCAATTACTAACAAATAGAATTTAAACAACACAGTTAATAAACTCAATTACACGGACATACAACAGAGAATCTTACACCCCAAAAATAATCTTTTCAAGCTTGCATGAAGTATTTTCAACATTCAGTTGAACTATCAAAAGACGATTTATATTCACTTATAAATTATCAAAAGAAAGACCCTAGTCTTTTCTCTGCTCAGCCAGTAATAAAACAAGACCCATCCTGTCAAAAAGGCTGCTCTTTTCTGTGGATACTGACAATTTTAGTTTTCCTCTACTAGAAAATACTTTTGAATATTAACAGAAATCTGCTTCTATTTGGAAGATACGGAGTGGAAAAAATATCTTGCAGGGAGAAAATTCTCATTACAAACTAGGAGCTATTCTGACAAAATCCCTAGCCTGAAATATCAGTAACATTTCATTTCTATTCTCATTTCTATTCTGAAAAATAAAAGACATAGTTAAATTCTGATGGTAAGGAATATCCAGCACCTTCTTGCGCACACTTAACCCTAGTTTCCCGAAGGATACTTAGATTCTTCCCTATCGTCAGCATATTATTGACGAAGAGAAAGTAGGTAGTCGAAGTAACCAAGAGCTTTCAGTGCTACCTAAAGCTGTATGAACAATTACCAATACCCATCTTCTTTACGAAATGACTCATTGGGATGAGAGGTGCAAAGCCTTGACTATGACAAATTGGTACTTTGCTAGTGGGTTAGTTAGTTGGCTGGTTGGTTATTTTTATCTTTTTATAAAGATGTCTTTTTATAAAGGCAATAACTTACGTTGAGGACATAATTTGTTTATAATTATACATTAGATTGTGTACGTTTTCAGTACACCACTCCAGTATTGAACTCTCACAATTCATTCTTGTATAACCAAAAGATGTGTAACTACATTTAGTCTAGTTGCTGTCTGATGTTTTTTTCCCCAGTAGCAGACGTCATCACATTCTGAAATTAACTGATGATGTAGTGATATAAAAAAATCTATCTGAAGCTTGCTACCTTCTTCACTTACTTTTTTCTTATTACTTTGGTACAGAGGGACCCACATTTGTCATAAACTAATTATGCCCTGCTCATTACATTTATACTAAAATATTTGCAAAGTCAGTATGTACATATTTTTTCTAATTATATTTTCATTTTAATCATATTAAGGTCCCAATCAATTCGAAATCTGCTGAAAAAGCTGAATAGGCACAAGAACATTATGCAATTATACCACAAGTAGCATAACAACATTGGGCAATAAATACATCCATAAATATATTTGTAACTGAAGGATTTTCTTCTAGATCAGGACTTGCCTTGTTCTTCACTCCATTCTTCTGTGTGTAGGAAACTTGTGGCTGAACCTCAGACCCTGCAGATTGGCTCTCTCTACTTATTCTTAAATTCCCTACTCCCTGCCTTGCTAACATGTCAGACTGTATGGTGTATCATGTGGAAAATCATTAGACCATGGAAGCACTCAGTTACCAGTTACTGTTGCCTGAATCACCTGGTGCACCTACTAAAGAAGCCAGTTCTCCTCAGCAACCTGCAGGGCCCACCCCTCCTCTCATTGGCTGCCCCTAAAACCCTGACTTCCTGACCTGTTCAGTTAGTTCTGTGTACTCGCCAGGTCTAACAACCCACAATGCCACATGAATCCCAGGACTGGCAGCAGTCAGTTTAATCTGCTTTGTCAGGGAAAACAGCACAGGAAGATTTGTTTTGTTTCGTTGGTCTTCTAAGAACAGGTTTTTATTTTCAGGATCCTCTCCTAGTCTCCCAAAGAAAGTTGTGCTCAATAAAGAAGAGAGGGAGGCACCTGGGTGGCTCAGTTGGTTAAGCGACTGTCTTTAGGCTCAGGTCATGATCCCAGAAGAGAGTCTAGAATGGAGTCCCACATCCGGCTCCCAGGTCTGCAGGGAGTCTGCTTCTCCCTCTGACCTCCTCCTCTCTCATGCTCTCTCTCACTCTCAAACAAATAAATAAAATCTTTAAAAAATAAAAATAAAAAAAGAAGAGCGAGGAGGAAGAGGAAGGAGTGGAAGGAAAAGAAGGAATTGGTGGGAGATATTAAAAGAAAGTCATATTAAAGATTCTTTGTCATTAGAGGTGAACTTATAGAATTTTCTCAGAAAAAGATGTTAGAAGCCAACTCTGATCTAAAGCTTCCAGTTTGCATATGTAGTGAATGATCCTGCCCTAGTTGAGAAGGCAAACGGGAAATGAGATATCATAATTTTTCCCTAGCAGTTCAAGGAGCTTGCATTGTTTACTCGTGATTTATTGACAAAAAGATCAATAGCACTTTCTCTGTTTCCAGCTATTATTTCAACAGATAACAGTGTAACCTTGCTTGGATTCAGTGCCCCAGACACAAGAGAAAATGCAATTCATCAGTCTACTTTTCATTGACATTGTGTCCCAGACTGGTCCTTTTGTGGACAGATTGCAGAGTAGGTGAGATACAGAATTGGTTCCCACTATTTTTTTTGCTGGAATTTACTTTATATCTCACATGAAAATATTCAGTCTTAGACAGTTAGCAAAAATAGAATCACATAATTTAAATTGGGAAAACGATTATCTTCATACACTGTTTACCATTTAGTTAAGGTTATGTTGTTTCATATAAAACTTTTCAGATAATAATTTTGAAACTGGTCATTGATAAATATCTATTTTTAAAGCACCAAGTCAATTATATCTAATATTATTTCTCTAAATCATATAGCACTTAATCTATAATAAGAATATCATCAATTTCCATTACCACATCTAGATAACACCACCTAGCTTCTTTTGAGAGAAATTTTGTTCTCAAGTTTATTTATAGGCTTTGTTTTCCTAAGGATTTGAACTATCTTGAAGTCATAAAGAAATGCAACACGTCTGTGTCAGAAATAGGAAGCTGTGCAAAATCAATGAAAGATCAGATGTTGTTCAACTGTCCAACCATAGAGGAAGGATGGGATGAATCATGGAACATCAACCCAATGAAATAGTTTGCAGATATTTAAAAATATATCTGTAAAAAATTTATAATAACAGGAGAAAAATGTGATATGTACTGGTTTAAAAAAACACAGTTTGATATTGCTTATTCACAATTATGAAAATTTCCAGGGTAGGCATAGTAAGATACCAGAAGGAAATACATTGAAAGTTAAAAGACATTGCCTAGGAATTGTAAAATATAGAGTGGTTTTTTTTCCTCTTATTTCTCCTTTTGGTATTTCCCAAAGTTTCTGTGATAAAAAAAGTTAAAAAAAAAAATATATATATATATAAAAGATTTTATTTATCTATTTGACACAGAGAGAGAGAAGGAGAGAGAGCACAAGCAGGCAGAGCAACAGGCTGAGGGAGAGGGAGAAGCAGACTCTCTGCTGAGCTGGGAGCCCGATGTGGGACTCAATCCCGGGACCTAGGAACATAACCTGAGCTGAAGGCAGCTGCTTAACTGACTGAGCCACCCAGGCACCCCAGTAAAATAAATTTTAAAAATGAGAAACTATACAGCTCTTCTCCTTCCTTTTAGTCAGATCTCCCAGTAGGACTTCATTGTTTCATAACAATGGCATTTTCTGATCTGGGAAGTAACCTCAAAAGCAGGGAAGCAAATTCAAAACTGAAATGTTCATTTGTTTTAAATTACCGATGATTATGGATTCTTCATGATTAGTGTACATAATTTAAAGCTAACACACACAAAAAGCTAAAACTTGGAAGTCATGTAACTTTTTATTTAAATCCAACGTAGAGTGCTCATTGGGTGGCATGAAGAGTGTTACTTTGAAATCATTGGTGTTGTTTTTAAAGTGTCAAACTACCAAATGAAAACAACGAAATTTCCCAGGAAAAAAGCCATTACTAATATTGCTATGTGGGAATACAGCAGATTTAGCTATGCAAAGACTAGTGATTTATATATTTAATGAATTTACACAGGAAATGAGGCATTTATAGAACTGTAATTTAGCTGAATAGCCTAAATCTTATTTGTAATAGAAAATTATCATAACCTAGTTATCACTTCCACTTTTTAAATTTATTATTCCTTTAATAACCACTGAGAAACTAGCCTCCAAAATATGTCTTAGAGTCTCCTTCCATGTAAAATATATGACACCTAACATCATGTGAGCTCTTAATTTGATCAGATGAGAAATAATACAGTGTAATTACCTGCATTTTCAATCTGTCTTGGCCATTTCCAGATATTCATGACCACAACTTACAATTTTAAAACAACAACAATAATAAAAGGACTGACGAAACCATATATTAGTTCTTAATAGAATATAAAGATTTTCTGAGATGACAAAGAATAGAGTGATTTTTCCAGTTGGTGGGAAAGTTGTTGGCCCATTCCACAGTACCAAACAAATTAAATGCAAATCATTGTTATTCGATATTAAAAAAATAGAGTAGAACTTTTTTAAAAGTAATAGACCTAAAATAAGAGGTGTACTGTAAAATACATACTATGTGGCCTAAGACAATTCATCTGTTGAAATCCTGGATAACAACTGAAAGCAAAATATGCTTTATTGTTATAGAACTTGGACTGGGCAGAAGAACCAAGTGGCACTTGGAGACTTTGGAGGATCAAAGTTTATTTAACACCGATGGGCTCAGTTGTTCTCCAAAGATCTGAGCCCTGAGCACAAGCAGGGAGGGGAATTTATACACTTCTACTGCATACTTGGTACTTTTGGTGCGTGCAGGAAACAGGGTAGGAAAAAAGAACCAGGAAGGGCTTTGAGACAGGGACTGGAATTCCCTTGCTGGTTTGGTCAACCGTCTTAGAGTACTGTTTTGCCCTATCATTATCATAACCATGTTTGGAAAGACTACTTAGTACATAATTTAATTTCCTATAATGGCCTGAAGTCTTATTTTCTAATCAAAGTTTCAATTATCCTCCTCCATATTCTAGAACTTCTGAAGTCAAATGCAGTCTCAGAAATATATAGCTACTTCACCAGAGAAACACGGATGCACTCCAAGGGAAAAAGTTTATTGTGTGTTGGGGTGGAGGTGGGGGTGGGGACAACAGAAAGAAAAGTAGGAGAGAAAATTAGATACCTAGATAGAGTTAAACTACATGAAAAATACATGTATAAAAACTAAGGACAGCAAGGAAATATTTCAAAAATCCTTGAAAATCTCTTAGCGATATCTGGGGTTGAAGTAATCAATTAAATTCTCTATGGTCAGGCTTGCTTTGATGGTTAAGACTTCACAGTCTCTCCATTTTCGTTTTGAACGTGAATAATCATTCTTCCTTTTGGGTGTAGAAATTGAAGGAGATTGAGCATTTGGACTTCTAACTACAAGATGCCTTCCAGAAGTTATTCACCACATGCACACAGTCTCTACATACACTCATTTTCAGATGATTCATCGCTTACCCTTAAAGAGGAATGCAGAAAATAAAATCAACTTTTGAGATAGTTCTAGTGAACTCATGTGATAACACATGTGGAGCTAGACCTAAATATCCTACTAACTGGCTTATATTAGGAATTCCAAAATACAAGTTTTCTGTCCTTCAGGACAAATCAGATGCCTTTTGAATGAGAAATTAAGATACTGAATAAAGAAAACTCAGAAGTAGTGAAGTAACAATAAATCCAACGTCATGGTTGGCTATGTAGTAAAATGGAGTTTCTCCTACTCCCTAAGAGAGTTGGTAGTCAACTGAAAAATTACCCAAGGTAATTTTTATTACCAGGCAAATTTGGCAGATGTTACATTAAAGGAAACTGGATTCCCAAGTTTAAAGCTCAGAGGAGGTCTTCTTCCTAAAGGTCAAAGGCAAGAATGAGAGACTTGTTTGACTCCAGAACCCCTAATATTTTACTACACCAAACAGAACCCCATTACTGCCCACCTCCAGACGCCTTCCAGTGCCATAATCATCTAACCAAATTCAGTTAAGTATACCACACAGCATGGGAGTGGTTATTTACATTATAATGAAATGATGCTCTTGTCTGTAGAATTATAATTTGCAATTCTATCCCCATTTTCATTATAGTGACTTTTCTTAGATTAAATGGAAACTGTCTCCCCTCGGCATAAAAGAAGTTGAAAATGCAGTTAATAAGCTATACTATTTGAATCTCAGAATGCCTTTGAAAAAGTATGCAGGCAATAGAGAGCATATTTAAATTTGATACTGCTTTTAAAAAGCAAAAAACAGAACTTTTTGCTCTAATGTGAAATTGTGCCCTTCAGCATGAATCACAACAAAGAAATAATTTCCTCTTTTTCTTGAAGCTAAGTTGCTCTGAAGCCATGCTTCTGAGTCTTTTAAAAGACAGAAAATATGTCATTATATGGATCCATTTTAAATACCATCGGGCTTTCTGGGTTATTCACTGTTGGTACTCACAGTTTCCTAATCTGAAAGGCCAATGGAGTTCACTAATCCCCTATGACAATTTTAAAAACAGATTGCAGATTTCTTCGGTACTCAATGGAAATTTAAAGACATAGCTTGAAAGGATCAGGAAGCAACTCTTTTGGTGTCTGTTACCTGGCCAATTCAAAGCAAAAAGAAGCTCCCCACTTACTTTTTTGTACTCACTCAGGCAGGGAAGGAAAGTATATGGACCACTTCCATCTTCTGGCTTTATATCAGCTGGGCAGTCTTACCTCACTGCAATTTCCTTTTAGCCTACCCTGTTCCAGGCATGTTCCTCTTTGCTTCTCAAGGCTGAATCCTTCTTACCTTCAAGATTCCAACCCCAGTGCTACATCCATAGAAAGGTCTTCTCTGATAACTATAAAAGCCACTTCTGTTTATTTTCCAACATCGCACACGTTTTTCTTCCATAAGACAGAGGATTTTTCGATCTTGCTTACATCTGTATACCCAGAACATATAACAGCCCCTGGATTAGTGAAGGTGCCAATAGAAAGCAAATGAATAAATAAAAGAATGATTTAGCAAATCCATCCTATATCCAGCATTCACCTAAACATTAGAGATGCAAAGCTGGATCAGACATGGTAAACTCATGGAATTTACATGATAAGTTGGATCGAATATGGGAAACTCATGGACCAAAAGAATCCCCAAAATTTAAAATCCAGAGTTCATATCTTAGAAAGATCACTGTCAGTGGGGAAAGTACAAAAATGGATTGGAAAAGAACTGGACTGGAGGTAGGGGGAATATTTTGGAGGCTATTGCAGTAAAGTAAGCAAAATATTATGACTCCCTGAAGTAAGGCGGTCATATACAGAAATATCCCAAAGATGTCAAAGAGGGTGAATTAATTGTTTGTAAGATATGAAGAAGATGTCAGAGTTTTGATTCTGTTTATAGTCTTAGATAACTACCTAAATAAAGGTGATATGCACTGAAATAAGAATATAGTAAAAGGGACTTGTAAAAGCATAGAAAGAGGGAAGATATCATGTGTTAAGATTCGAATATATTGTGTTTGAGCTGTCCAAATTATGTGTTTTTTTCCACACGACCAAGCAATTAATTCAATAATCCATGAACAATGACAGAGGGTCCCACAGATTTAACTCCATTCTGACACTATGCATCTGGAGAAAGCCATCAAATCCCACAGGTTAAGTACTCACACCCCAAAGACTGCTCTCCCCACTCACTTTAGACACAGATTTTCATGTACAGGTTGTCAGCTGGTTCTCTGACCAACAGACTGTAGATTGGAGGTTCTGACTGTTGCCAGATGGACTGGGAAGACCTTGGGACCTGAGGCCTCAACCCAGCCCATCCAAAAGATGTCATTGGAGGCTCTTGGTCTCCCCCGAACCCCAACAAAAAAGAATTCAAGGACAGACACAACACAGTGTGGGGAGCAGAGCAAGCAGCAAAGTTTATTAAAGGGAAAGTACACTTCCAAGATGTGAGAGCTGGTGAGCTCAAAGGAGAACTGCACCCCCTGGGGTTGCAGTTTCTATTTTTCACAGACAGTTCTTAACAAGTGGATAGAATATTCTTTACTAGAGGAGGGGATTTTTTGGAAGCAGGATGGTCTCTTCAGGAATGGGGGTGATATACTTTTTCCCTTATTTGGTCAGGGTTTTCCTGTCATGGCACCCTTAGGTAGGAGATTTTGATCTGGTAATGTAGTGTAATTAAGGAATAATGTGAAATTCAGTCTATTTTGTCAGCCATCTTGGGCCCACCAGATTTGATCCATTTTCTTGTGGTTTTGTTTCAGAGTGCTACAAGGTCAGGCCTCCGACTTCTCCATGTTGGCCATGACTTCCTCTTTGCTGGCCTCCAGACATCCTGTTTTACAACCTAACTAACTGCCTATTCTAGCCACCCTCTCCTGGGCTTCAATTAATTTGTTGGAGCAGCTCGCAGAACGTAGAGAAACATTTACTTACTAGACCACCTGTTTATTATAAAAGACACTTGGTAAAGATGAAGAGTCAGTTGGATGAGATAGGTCAAGGATAGGGAAAGTGGTATGGAGCTTCCATGCTCTTAGAGTGTACCATTTTCTCCAAATCTCCATGTGTTCCTAACCTGGAACCTCTCTGAAACCAGTCCCTTCGGGTTTTTATGGAGGCTTTATTTCTCAGGCATGATTGATTAAATCACTGACTGCTGGTAATTGAAGTTCATTTCCAGCCCTTTTCCCCTCCCTGGAGTATGGGGTGGAGACTGAAAGTTCCAACCCTCTAATCAGATGGTGGTTGGTTCCCCTGGCAACCAGCTTTCATCTTAGCCAGGCTGTTTTCCAAAAGTCACCTCATTAACATAACAAAAGGTGCCTGCATTGCTCTCACCATTTAGGAAATCCCAAGGGTATAGGAGATCAGTGCCAGGAATAGAGACAGAGACGGAATATATGTTTCTTTTTGTAAACCTCAATACCACAGCCGCCTGTTGAGTATAGAATTCGAGACATTCCAGGGACATTTAGATATATGCATCTGAGTATTCAGGACAGAGATGTGGGTTAGAAATTTAAATTAGGTATCTTCGGTACATACAGAAATAGTACTACAAAACAGAGGAAGGAAGGAAATAAGCCAAAGAGTATCAGTAGAAATAGAAGACAGAAAGATCAAGGACAAAATTTAAAGGTGTACGTGTAAACTGGTACTCACGGAAACACACACAACCTATGTTGGGGGGTAGCTGTCTTAGCATTCATGAAAGGAGTAAAAAAAAAAAAAAATCCCTCAGCACCTGGTAAAGCGATTGCACTTAACAGCATAATTATAAAGTAGAACAGTCCTCTTGGGAAAGCCATGCACTGAATGGAGAGTTGGAATAAAGCCAGAAACTCTCTTCTGAGTAGAGTGGTACCAATATATCATAGCCTTTGGTAACCATTGGCCTTTAAGAAAACAAAACAAAACAAAACAAACCTGACATTTACCCCAAATGTAAAATATTTTCCTTAGAAAAGACAGAATTGTCAATATAATTCGGTGGACTAGAAAAATAGAAAATAAGATGACACAAGTTTCCATTCGTTACACTAATGTGTATGTAATCCTCCTCCTCCCAAAGGAGTCTTCCCTTTCTATAACCCCATATAATTGAGCTACGAAATTATAAGAATAACATGCTTACCATGTATGTGCCAATTTAAAAGCCCCATGATTAAATCATTATTTCTTTAATATCCAGTAAAGGCTTGGTTTCATCCCCATCACCTTGCTATGTTCTAAATCCCCACCTACGAGACGTGTATATTCATAATGATGGTTTGAAATGATACCTGGAATTATTTCTTTTTTGTTTTAAAGATTTCATTTATTTATTTGAGCTAGAACATAAGCAGGGGTATGGCAGAAGGAGAGGAAGAAGCAAGCTCCCTGCTGAGCAGGGAACCTGATGCTGGCTTGACCCCAGGACCCTGAGATCATGACCAGAGCCAAAGGCAGATGCTTAACCAACTGAGCCACCGAGGTGTGCCCGGATACCTGGAATTATTTCTTAAATCCAGAATTGTGAATGAGAGCAAATTTATTTGATTTAATTAAAATTTAAAAGCAGCAGGCTGTTTTATTTTATATAGAACTAATTATTTAAGGACATTTTATTTCAGTGAATATAATTTAATAGACTTTTGAACTTCTGTACAATTTAGCTTTGCTGGGGCACCTGGGTGGCTTAAGTGTCTGCCTTCGGCTCAGGTCTTAATCTCAGGTTCCTCAGATTGAGCCCCGAATCAGGTTCTGCACTGGGTGTGGTTCCTGCTTAGGATTCTCTCTCCCTCTCTCTCTGTCCCTCCCCATATCCCCTCACATTCTCTCTAAAAGAAAAAAAAGACAGGGGCACCTGCATGGTTTAGTTGTTAAGCATCTGCCTTTGGCTCAGATCATGATCAAAGGGTCCTGGGATCAAGCCCTGCATCTGGCTCCCTGCTCAGCAGGAAGCCTGCTTCTCCTTCTCCCATTCTCCCTGCTTGTGTTCTGTCTCTGTCAAATAAATAAATAAAATCTTAAAACACAGACACAGACACACACACACACACACACAACAATTTAGTTTTGCATACTCTCCCTTTATTCCTTCATCTCTGTTCTAATCAAATAATCAAGTCAGTGAACACCTCAGTTTCCCTGTATTAGATGGTGAGATGATAGGCATGAACTAGACTGTGTGCCTGACCATGTATAGCTCACCGTCAAGTTTACATAGCCCAGCTCCTGCTGGATTTCCATGCTGCTTCACTCCATTATGATTTATTTTGGCAAATTCTTGGTTAGGGCTCTCACCTATTCTACCTCCTTTTTTCTTTCTTTTTTTTTCTTTCTTTTTTTTTTAGATTTTATTAATTTATTTTGAGAGAGAGAGCAAGCAAGAGAGAGAGCAAGAGATAGAGAGAGCACATAAGCAAGAAAAGGGGCAGAGGGAGAAGTAGACTCCCCACTGAGCAGGATGCCCAATGCTGGGCTGGATCCAGGGACTCTGGGATCATGACCTGAGCCAAAGACAGATGCTTAACTGACTGAGCCATCCAGGCGCACCTCATCTATTCTACCTTCTAACAAAGAGCCCTATGCTGATCGAGCATACCGTACCATTTAACCCACCCAGCCCTGTGAGCAGGCAAACCCACAAATCCACTGGCCTGTTCTGGTTCTTTAACTAGTTCTGCTTAGCATTTAGCTCATTCTTAACATTTGTGTTTTTCCTCATCAGTTTTGTTTGTCTCCAGAGCAGGAAAAAAAGTTTTTTCAGAGGAGGTAACATTCGAGCTAGGACTTTAAAAAAAAGTATATGGAAAAGAGCATGAGGAAAGGCATAGAAGTCCCAGAATTACATGGATAATTTTTGAATTTTACCAATGTCTGGAGTCCCAAGAGAAATGGGAAACAATAAAGACATAAATAGAGTGAGAATCTATATTTTACTAGACTTCATTACAGTGGTAGATAACAATATCTTCTTTTTTATTGTGCAATATTTGCTTAGAAGTATGCACTATACTTAATAATCCATAACCCTCATTTAATCCACACATACTCAATGAAATGAGTCCTGTAATTTGTAAGGGAATATTCAGCCAGAGTGGCCCCACCCTGGTTGAACTGCCATTTTGTTGTAAAACTTAAATTGACCTTGCCTCCCCCAGGGGAACTTACTTCAAAGTAAGTCCGGGAAACCAGTCCCAGGTAACAAAGTCCAAATACAAGGGTGGGTCAGGCCAGGTGGAGGTATTCAATCAGTGGGGGTGCATACTGTCTCCTAGCTACCAAGGAGTATGGGCCCCGCCCTTTGGGCACCTTTTGGGTGACAATTCTGAACTAGGTGATAGGCTGGTTCAAATGTCTACCAGGGTAAATTGTAATTCATCTGGTCACCTAGCATCACTGTGGAGTTTCCTGTGTGTGTTACAGTCTCATTGGCCACCTGTGCGTGGCCAGGCCCAACCACATGGCCTTTGCTTTATAAAAGTTAGTCTGGAAAGCAGGGAGGGGTCGTCCTCTGTAAGGGGCGGCCCCGACTGCTCTGTTTGACAGTCGGTCTGATTCTTGATGCTTGGCGTGAAATAAAGCTTTGCTTGACCTTCACTTTGTATCAGTCTCACTCCCTTAATCACGGACCCATTATTGGGGTACCCATTTTGGGGGGGACCTAACAAATTAGTACCATTTTATAGAGAAGAAAACTAAACTTAGAGAACTGGAATTCGAATCTATCTCTTTCTTACCCCAGAGCACTTGTTTTTACCTTAAATTTCTTGGACAAGCCATGACACCTACTAGCACCTTGGGAATCTAAGTCCTAGTTCTCACATTGCTTCCAGAGGAAAATAGGTTATAATTGCAAAAAATTAACTTTCAGATGAACTTCTAGAACACAACCTATTTATAACAAGATGTAATTGTCTATGTAGTTTAAAACACCCTCTCTCCTCATGCAAGATGATGTTTCCTACAGGAATAGCAAAATTGTTAGATATGTGAAGTCTTAAGGGAGAACATGTGATCTCATTGAACATAGTTTCTAATTCTAACGTTTGGAAAATGTAATTGAGCATTGTTTACTTAGTGAGCATTGTTTGCTATATTACTTGCTTACTTTTTCTTTTCCATTAATTCATATTTACCCAAGACATGTCTTATGGTATCAATAGATGTCTACAAATAAAGTATCCAAAAGAAGGCATTAAAAGATACTCACACTGCATGGACTTATTGACCATTCACACCCAAGTCTGAGTTCTGAATCTCTTCAAAGCCTTTTACTTCAAAGCCTTTGCCACTTAAACCTTTGTTTCATAAACATCTTTCCATTTGATAATGCATAAATGATTCTCTCCCATCTAAAAACCACACCACCACCATCCACACACAAAATCACATTTATAATATTTCCACTAATCAAGCTTACCCATCTAATAAATATTGAGATTCCCTTATGTGCTAGACACTATTCAAGTCCAGTGGTCTGTACAGGATGCAGGATGTATATAACCCATATGTGTTTCAATACACACCCTCTCTAAGTTAAGGAAGTTCTGTGATTGAGACAATTGTCTCCTAAGGCACAACCTTACTTGGACACAGATGTGCTACTTAAAATGTAAGGGACTTCATGTTTCTCCTATTTCCTGTGGGTATTTTACAGTTATTGATTTCCATACACACTCCAAAACAGTAAATGTTAGGAATATATAATTAAAAATTGTTAACAGCAACTATTTCTAAAAACAAATACTATTGCCAGGGATGTTGTCAAAAGAATTAGTTAACCAGGGGCGCCTGGGTGGCTCAGTGGGTTAAGCCGCTGCTTTCGGCTCAGGTCATGATCTCAGAGTCCTGGGATCAAGCCCCGCATCGGGCTCTCTGCTCAGCAGGGAGCCTGCTTCCTCCTCTCTCTGCCTGCCTCTCTGCCTGCTTGTGATCTCTCTGTCAAATAAATAAATAAAATCTTTAAAAAAAAAAAAAGAATTAGTTAACCATAAATCTGCAAACTTCAAAGGGAAAAATATGCAAATCTAATATCCCTTAATTTATTATTAGCATAATATTTTGTCTTTGATTATCCACCATTCGTGTAAAAGCTTGAGTGAAATTTTAAGTGTAATTCTTTTATGGTGGCTTTTTCTCAATCACTGGGAATAGGTACTAAAGTTTGAAACCTGTATATTAATAAAATCAAAGGGATTCTGGTTTTTCCATTTAAAACATTCATAATTTTGTGAAGTTTTCCATCAGATGAAGATTTTTGATTGCAACAATGAAGGGAAAAAATAGTAACTGATTTCTGTACTTGTTAAATAAGAAAGCTTTTGTTCTATCTGGAAATTCTGTTGAAAAACATGGCAGAAATAAGTTTGCTATCCATGGAAGGAAAAAAAGAGCAAGTCACTGAGAAGCATTATGTCTAAGTTGAGAAATATTATGGCTGAGAATTGGGAAACTAGAACAATACTACTGAAGGTCAAATACTGTCATTACCATTTACTAGTTCTGTGACCACTGGCCCCACCTTCAAAATGAAAATGGTAAATAAAAAGAGATGATTCTTGTTAAGACATCTTGGCTAGTCTCTCGCAAAATCAAGTGCTCAGCAGAAACACACAACCCATGGCAAGATAAACTGACATATCTGACCCCATGCTGAGGCCCTAGTATAATGTTATCTCATTTAATTTCTCAAAAACACCTTATTACCCTCATCCTCCATGTAGCCAGTATTATGTTAAAGAAAGAAAAGAGAGATGAAGATTAAGCTTTTTTTTTAATTTTTTTTTTTTTTTTAATTTTAGAGAGAGGATGGGGAGAGAGGAGAAGAGGGAGTGGGACAAACAGACTGTTGATTGCAGAGTCCTGAGGTGGGGCTCAATTCCATGACCCTGAGATTATGACCTGAGCCAAAATCAAGAGTCAGATGCTTAACCGATTGAGCCACCCAGGTGTCCCAAAAGATTAAGTTTCTTAGAATGGAAAGATGATAACACAGAGAAGATGTGTTAGCCTGTGTTTAGCAATTCTGGATGTTACAAATAAAAGTCAAGTAATTAGCTAGATATTTAGAAGCAACTCTACTTAATTACAAACAGTTCTCAATATTCAGTGCCAAATATGAAGTCTATTTATTACCTGAGAATTTTATTGCTTCTTCTCCTCTCCATCCATTTCCTGGCATATATAGTTGTTACCAGGAAAATAAAACTAAGTCAGACTTTAGATCAATGGCACATATTTAGTGAGTAGCTCATATGTACACGGCACTGTGAAGGTCCCTGTTTAGGAGGGGAGGGGAGAACTGAACCAAGAAATAATATTGTTAAGGATGTGGGAGAGACTGAGCAAAAAGTCTTGTGAGGGAAATTAAAGATACATATCCCATCAGTATGAATAATCAAGACAGATTTTTAAATATTTAATAATAGTTAAAGCTTCAAAGTAAATGAAAACTTCCATTTAAATAACCATCCCCAAAATAAATACATTTTTTTTCCAATTATGATTCCTGCAGGCATTTTTTCCCCCTAGCACTCTTCTAACCTCCTTAAAATGTGTCTGAAATTTTTTGTTTTTCAAAATTGCTCTTTAGCCAAATTTCTTATGCTACATCTCCAAAGACAAATAGAGGGAAAGAATACATTTCCTGGTAAAATAATAATTTCCCCAGCATTATTAGTTAATCTCTGCTCACGTTGGCTGTATTTAACATTGCAGACTGTTTTGAGTCATTCATGCATTTGACTGATTTATCAATATAAATGTAAAAGAGAATTAACATATTCGTATAGTGTGCACATGATTCTTTTGCTGTTTGGATAGACCCCATTTAGTACACTTCTAAAGCTGATGGCCATTTTTCAGTCCAGGGCCAAAATTTCTCATTTCAGAATTTCCCAAGGTAAAGCGTTCAAAAAAATTATTGGAAGTTCCTTATTTTTGTTTTTTAATATCCATTTAGCAGGAAAATGTGTTTTATAATTTTAAGTGTCTAGGTATAGGGAGCTTATGAATCATGGTTCCATTTCATTTTGTGTAAGCTGGAATGTGTTAATTTATTCCTAGAATCCCACCTCCATAAGGAAGGTATAATGGGCTGTCATAATTTCTTTTTGTGGCAGAAAGAAAAAATGTTAGTGTGTGAATGGTCACAGCCTCCTTCCCTTCCCTATCCTTGCTTGGTGTCTGAGCTCTTTATTATATTGGTCCTTATGTCCTTCAGGACTATAGTCAAAGTGACATAGTAAAAAACAAGAGCAGAAAAACAGATTACTTACATTATGACAGTTAAAATCCATTCTTGGGAGAAAATAATGAAATTGGAAAAGAAGGATGAAAAAGAGAAAGAAATAGAGAAGATAAAGAGTGGTTTGAATATTCAGAGACAGTTTTGGGGGAGAGAGAGACAGTGAAAGATGAAGGTGAGGGTGAAGCAAACAAACCAAGAGCTGGGTGTGAGGTAAAGTGAAGGTTGAGGGCAGCAACATTACTGTGATGACTGACTTTGGGAGGTATTTTCATGTAGCAGATTTTTAGGATATTTTGCAGTGCTTCATGTGATAATCACTCTTGGCATTTTTCAAGAAAACATACAAAAGTAACAAATTGATTTTCAGTTTTTAGATTGATTCCTCATGCATGCCATCCCCTGTGGTACATCACCCTGTTGAAATGGGCCATGTGGTAGTTCAGCTTTATTCAGGTTACCTACTATGATACTTAATTATTGCAATTGTGTCTTTAGTGGCCTGAGCTTTTTATTAACTATTATCCCCAAGAGGACAGGAATTCTGTTTTAATCATTTTTGTAATCCTATCATCTAGAGCAATATCAGGTAAGTACTATGTGTTCATTGAACATTAATAAAAGGCTGGAAGTCTTATACCACTTTAGTCACAATAGCATAGAGAAAATATGTCTTAAGATAGAAACATTCTTCAAGGGGTGCCTGGATGGTTCTGTCAAGCGTTTGCCTTCAGTTCAGGTAATGATCTCGGGGTCCTGGGATTGAGCCCCACGTTGGGCTCCCTGATCAGCAGGAAGTCTGCTTCTCCCTCTGCCCCTCTCCCTGCTCATGATCTCTCTCTCTCTCTTTCAAATAATTGAAAAAACATCTAAAAAAATTTTCTTCAAAGTTTGGGATCAGTTATATAACAATATTTTCCCCCAAAGGTAAGACCAGGCTACATTTTTCTGCAGCAGTGATTTTCCTTTTTGTATGAGCAAATTACACATCAAATCAGCTACACAAAGCATCTTACAAAAGAGAATAAATATGATATAAGGAGCATTTTACTGATTGTTATGGAGAGAAGACACAAAGTAGACAGTAAAGATAATACATGTGTTGATGTACCTATGTAATAATCTACTACAGTTTTTAACTATATTTTTCCCAAAAAGTCAATATATTGAAATCAGATAGTTACATTCTCAAAATATACTGACTGATTATAAGTGAAGCCAGTAGGAAATTCAATATATTTGTAACTCTGAAGTTTGTAAGTTAAATTTTATTGTAAGGTAAATTATATTTTAATTGCCTTTGTCAAGAGTTTTAATTAAGGAGATTCATTCATTCATTAGCCAGATATTTATGGAGCATTACTATGTACCAGGCACTGTGCAATGTAGTAGAGACTGAACAAGGAACAGACACAATTCATACTCTGAGGAACCTAGGAAGAAGAAAATACAATACAATGACAATATAATGGAGTGCACATGGGGTAAATGAAAGGAGAGCTTTAGTCTGTGGAAGTCTGTGGTAAGTATTCATAGGTAAAGGGAAATCCAAAACTATGCCACAAACTAATTCTCCATGAAGGTGAAAACAAACAAATATAAAGACAGAGAGCTCAGGGCCAACTTGGTATATTTAGTGAAAGGCAACTTTTCAGTATTGTTAGCCCTTAGGAAATGAATAATGATGGGACTTGAGTGTAGAAAGGTAACCAAGGACATGGATTAGAGAGTGTGAGACTCGTGGCAGGGGGACTTTAGAGGACCTGAGAGACTGTCCAGGGGAGGAGTGATGAGGATCTGATGCAGGGCAGAATTGGTAAGGGAAGGAAAGAGTGGTGAGTAGGAAACACCTTTAGAAGTTTGCAACACTTAGTATCTGACGGTATGGGGAGAGGAACAAATGTAAAAAATGACTCCCAGCTTTCTAGATGTGAGGCTGTGTAAACAACAATGCTAAGCCCTGGATCTGAAAATTCTAAAAAGGACAGGAAACTGAAGAGTCCATGTTGACTCTGAGCATATTTGGCACATCCAGGTGGTGATGTCTAGAAACGCACTTAGGAGCAAACTCCTGGCTGAACAAAGAGATTTTAGAGGTTTTTTGGGTCCACATGGCCATTGAGGACTTAAGAAAACACAAAATACCTCCAATTTGTCTACTGTCTAAATCTGTAGTCTACAGTCTAAAACTAGATTTTCACATATGAAGGTTTATTGAAAACAGTGGTTCACAAACTTTTGTTTCCTCCTGCAAAACATGCGGTAAATGTGAAACACTCTTAACAGGTACTGGAAGCTTAGTACAGCAGGATTTTCCCAAACAAAAGTTAAAAAAATTCATGACCACTAACTCAGCCCTACGAGAAATGCTGAAGTAGACTCTTTGAGCAGAAATGAAAGACTATAAAGAAGAGTAAGGAAAAATAGGAAACAGAAAGGTAGAAAAAAAAAGTATATCTGTAAAAATTGTCAAGGAACCTACAAAATAAAAGAATACAAATTATGACACCGTATACCCAAAACATGGGGAGGACAGGAGTAAAGAATGAGTTTAAACTTAAGTGACCATCAACTTAATATAGGCTGCTATATAAAGAAGATGTTATATAAAAACTGAAGGGTAACCATAAATCAAAAAACCAGTAATAAATATGCAAAAAAAAAAAAAAAAAGAGAGAGAGAGAAAGAGAAGAGAATCCAAGTATATCACTAAAGAAAACCAAATTATCATGAGAGAAGAGAGTGAGGAAAGGAAGGAATATACTACAACTACAGAGGCACCTGGGTGACTCAGTCAGTTGGGCATCTGCCTTTGACTCAGGTCATCTCAGGATCCTGGATGGAGCCCCCCAACAGCTTCCCTGCTCAGCCGGAAGTCTGCTTCTCTGCTCCTTCCCCCTGCTCATGCACTCTCTGTCTCTGTCTCTCTCTCTCTCTCAAATAAGTAAATAAATAAATAAATCTATCTTTTAAAAAATACAAAACAACCACAAAACAATAAACAAGACGGCAATAAGTACATACCTATTAATAATGACTTTGATGTAAATGGACTAAACATTCCAATCAAAAGACATGACGGTATGGATTAAAAACAAAATCCATCTGTACAGATTGCCTACTAGAGACACATTTCAGACCTAAAGACACATGTAGATTGAAAGTAAAGGGATAGAGAAGCATTTTTCATGCAAATGGATGTGAAACGAAGACTGTAACAAGAGAAAAAGGACACTCTGTAATCATTCAGGGAATAATCCAACAAGAAGATTTAACAATTGTAAATACTTACTCTCCAAACCCGGGAGCACACAAATACTTAAAACAGTTAATACCAAATGTAAAGGAAATAAATGTCAGTAATACAATAATAGTAGGGGACTTTAACACCCACTTACATCAAGGGACAGATCTTCCAAACAGAAAATCAACTAAGAAACAATGGCTTTGAATGACACATTGGGCCAGATGGATTTAACAGATATGTTCAGAAAACTTCATTCATTTCAAGTGTACATGGAACATCTTCAAGAGTAGATCACATATTGCAGCAAAAGCAATTCAGAGAGGCAAGTTCACAGCAATACAGGCCTATCCCAAGAAGCAAGAAAAACTTCAAAAAATTAACCTAATCTTATACTGAAAGGAGCTAGAAAAAAAAAATACAAAACCACTAGAAGGAAGGAAACAATAAAGATTAGATCAGAAATAAGATAGAAACTTAAAGCAGTAGAACAGATCAATGAAATCAGAAGCTGATTCTTTGAAAAGTTCAACAAAATTTATAAACCTTTAGCCAGATTCACCACCCCCCCAAAAAATAGGACTCAAATAAACAAAATCAGAAATGAAAGAGGAAAAATAACTGACAACACAGAAATAAAAAGGATTATAAAAGAATATTATTTTAAAAATGCCAACAAATTGGACAACCTAGAAAAAAATGGATAAATTATTAGAAACATATAACCTCCCAAAATTGACTATATAGAAAACCTTAAAGACCCCACCAAAAAACTACTAGAACTGATATATAAATTCTGTAAGGTCACAAGATACAAAATATATGTATAGAAATCTGTTGCATTTCTATACACTAATAAGGAAGCAAGAGAAAGAGAAATTATGAAAGCAATTTCATTTATAATTTAACCAAAAATAATAAAATACCTAGGAGTAAACTTAACCAAGAAGGTAAAAGACCTGTACTCTGTAAACTAAAACACAGTGATGAAAGAAATTGAAAATGACACAAACAAATGGAAAGATATTCCATACTCATGGATTGGAAGAACAAATGTTTAAATATCCACACTATCTTATCAAAATACCGACAGCATTTTTCATAGAACTAAAACAAATAATCCTAAAGTTTAGATAAAATCACAAAAACCCCAAATAGCCAAAGCAATCCTGAAAAGGAAAAACAAAACTGGAGGCATTACAATTCCAGATTTCAAGTTACATTACAAAGATATAGTAATCAAAGCAGTACTGTAATGGCACAAAAACAGACACATAAATCAATAGACCAGGACAGAAAGTCCAGAAACAAACCAGGATTATATGGCCAATTAATCTTTGACAAAAGAGGCAAGAATATATAATGGGAAAAAAAATCTCTTCCATAAATAGTGTTGGGAAAATTGGAGAGTTACATCCAAAAGAATGAAATTGGAACATTCTCTTACACCATACACAAAAATAAAGTCAAAATGGATTAAAGATCTAAATGTGAGACCTGAAACCATAAAATCCTGGAAGAGAACACAGGCAGCATCCATTCAATATTTTTCTAGATATGCCTCCTGAGGCAAGGGAAATAAAAGCTAAAATAAAAAATAAAACTATTGGGACTACATCAAAATAAAAAGCTTCTGCATAGTGAAGGAAGCAATCAACAAAACTAAAAGATGACCTGCTGAATGGGAGAAGACATTTGCAAATGAGATATCTGATAAAGGGTTAGTATCCAAAGTATATAAAGAACTTACAAAATTCAATGCCAAAACCCCCCAAATAATCCAATTAAAAATAGGCAGAAGACTTGAACAGATATTTCTCCAAAGATGGCCAACAAACACATGAGAAGATGCCCAATATCACTCATCCTCAGGGAAATGAATATCAAAACTACAATGATATTATGTCACACCTGTCAGAATGGCTAAAATCAATACACAAGAAACAAGAGGTGTTGGCAAGTATGTGGAGAAAAAGGAACACTCCTGCACTGTTGGTGGAAATGCAAACTGGTATAGCTACTATGCAAGACAGTATGGAGTTTCCTCAAAAACTTAAAAATACATCTACCCTATGACCCAGTACTACTGGGTATTAACCAGTTGCATTACTGGGTATTTACCCAAAGAATACAAAAACACTAATTTGAGAGGTTATATGCCCTCTATGTTTATTGCAGCATTGTTTACAATAGTCAAATTACTCCAGTCAGAGAAAGACAAAATATCATATGATTTCACTCATCTGTGGTATTTAAGAAATAAAACAAAGGGGAAAAAAAGAGAGAGAGAGAAACCAAGAAACAGATTCTTAGCTATATAGAACAGACTGATGGTTACCAGAGAAGAGGTGGGAAGTGATGAGTGAAATAGGTGGTGGGAATTAAAGACTACACTTCTAATGATGAGCACTGAGTAATATATAGAATTGTTGAATGGCTATATTGTATACTATTATAACTATTAATAACAGTTATATGACTATATATTATATTATAAATACATTATATTTTATTTCATATTATATATAATATGAAACTATTATAACAGTGTATGCTAAGTATATTGGAATTAAAATTAAAAACTTTAAAAAAATTAGTCCTTGATCACAAATTTCATGTAGTTTATTAAAACTATTTTAAGAATATTATTTCTAAGACTGGAAGAATTTTATGGCCTTATTTCTTTTATAGGAATTCTCATTTTATACACACATACACATGCACACACATAGTTTGCATTAACAAAACATTTCTCTCTTTCTTTTTACATTCTAATTCATATTTTGTATGAAATGCTAGAAGTATCAATTATAGCTCATTGGCTACAATTTGTTTTAAATTACTTTGCTGGAAGGATGATTATTTCGATGTTTTTGTTAGTAAGACATTTGTGCTTACTTAATGTGTTATGGCAAAAATAATAACACTATTTTATATTTAAATTTTAATTATATTTGCTTCATATAAATGAGAAGAAAGTAGATCTCAGAAATAAACAAGGAGGGATTGGACTGAAATTCTCAAAATCTATACCCATCTAAAAATATTTTACTTCTTTACAATTTTTTTATGAGGAAAACTAAACCTGAATATCGAGAATATGACAATGTATCCTCTGAAAGCCCATTATATCTGAGTTGTTTCCAAACAGGCCCACCATTTTCGCCAAATTTGATCTTTGTAGATTTAATTTGAGTAATCCAAACAACTCTAAGTCTTCCCTTACAGTCATCCTTTTCCTTCCCACCTTCCCTTCCCCTTTCTTGCCCCCCACATCCAAGCCTGGTGACACTGGAGTATAGGGAAGAGAGGGAGAGAGTGTGGTACACAGCGTTCTCAGTGTCTGAAGAAGTGGACTGTTGAATGAGGTGGGGTACCCAAGAGAGCAATTAGCATGGACATGGCAGGTGGTCTATGAATCAGTAGATGGTGGTGGGGGCCAGCATGGATGAAGGAAAATGTGGAGGAGGCAACAGTAGTGGTTGGAGAAAGAGTTGTTTCCTTGAGTAAATAAGGTAATTTATAGAATAAAGAAGTACATACAAGCAGAGCCAGTTTTCTTTTCTCCTATTATCTCCTATTATCTGACTCTAGTGATTTCAGTGACAGCCCTCATTTCCCTGGTGCTGGATAAATCCACAACCCTCACTGCAGCATTCACTCCAAAGCCACAATGACAAGGATAGAATGTTCTCTTCAGAACCTGAATCCTTGCTCTGTTTTGGTTGGCTCAGGGATGAGAGAGTAAGATATTTGACTTCTTCCCTTTTCCTCGAGGCTAAGTGAGTGTGCTATCCTTGATTAACCACTCAGCATAGCCTGCCAAAATCAGACTAGTATTGTTTCTGGCACTAAGCAGCTTGGTGGACAAAGGATGATTTGAGTGACCATGAAGAACCTTAAGAGATTCCAACTGTTGGCATCATTAGCTTGTAACGCAGAAGCCAACGTGTGTTCCAATAATCTGTGTACAATTGCTGCTGAACTTTTCTGGAAGTGCTTAGTGATGGTGCAACCAACTTCATCCAATGCTGTTGCCGCGACGACCAACAGATAACACTACAATTTTTACCTTTGTGCTTGTGGATAACAATTTAAATTGTGTCTTGTTAGGAGCATAATTGAGCTTAAAGAGACTGGCCAGTGTTATCAACACAGTTGTTCCATATGGCTGTTTTCCAAGCAACCCTCCAAACAAGGGCTGTCGCTAACACATCAGCCTTCTTTTATTTGCATCACATATAACTCTTTGTTATTTGTTAGGATTTGCCTCCAATTCCGACAAATGCCCAAATTCAAAAGTGGAAGATATGGCAAAGATACTGTAAATAAAATCAAGGCACCATTTTGCTATAGTTTTCAACATTTTGTTCCCAACCCTGAGTACTTTGAAGCTCATTATAACATAAATATACTTGTCTTGGTTTAGATGAATCAACAAGGCCCTTTGTTTCACTGTACCAACATAGCCTCATTTTTTTTTAATGCATGCTCAAACACATGAATTGTGGTCGGTAAGAAAGGGGTAATGAGATTCGGGGAGGAAAAGAGAGGAGAGGAAAAGGACAATGTTTAGGGAGAGATACAGTATAAATAGATATTCTGAATGTAACTGAGAATATGGTAGTCATCAAAAAAATTAAGAGCAAAAAGACTGTATTCACATCTTTACAGGTTATTCCCCACTATATTAATTTCATGTGGTTACTGCAACAAATGACCACAAACTCTGTGGCTTTCAATATGGAAATTTATTCTGACAGTGTTGGAGGTGAGAATTCCCAAATCTGTTTCCCTGGGCCCAAATCAAGGTATCAGCAAAGGCTCTTTTTTCCAAATAATGTAACATTCACAGTTTCCAGGGGGTGTGGGTCTCTTTGGGGGGCTACCACACCCACTAACACACTATTACAACCACTCTTCTTCCTCTGTTACCAGTTGTTAAAACCTAGAAATGGCTTTTGGACACAAAACACCGAGCCTGAAACGATGAGACAAATCTTTATTATTTTTGGTAAATGAGCCATAGCTAGAAATATAGTCTTTCCTTTTCACTCTTGCCTGAGAGCTCCTTGAAAATGGAGTCTGTCTTGTTATCTTGGGATCTTCCATGATCAGCTCAGTATTTCCTACTAGTTATATGAAATAAGTGTCTGTGTGACAAACAAGCAAATGTGTGAATGATGGCCACGTATCATCTCGTCTGTGTTTCCTTCAACATTGACGAGATCAACAATGGAGGTCTCGGTTACAGTGAAGGTAAATGATGGGTTCGTTAGTCCTGGGGCTTTACACCTCCGATCCTTAGGGCCTATCTTGTTCCTTTTCCCAGTATAGTGTCATCTGGCTTTTGCTTCTTTCTGTGTCTTGCTCACTCCTCCAACCACAGCAGCCAGCAACTGGCTCTATTCCCAATGCTGTCGCCTCCAGCAACATATCTCTTGAGCGGAGACCCAGCGTGTGGGAATCCTTCAAGGGTAGACCACAAAAGGCCCTGCAGAGAGACACTGTTCTCAGCCAATACAGACCATCAAGACCCATGTTCTGCCTTCATCTGTGTCCTGGTTTCTTTCTGAGACATCCTTTTCTAAAACTGGGAGAAAGTCTTTTCTCCTATAAGTCAGCAAACCACACTGTGCACCTTTGGTCAGGGAAGTTTTCTTCACTTTCTTTTTCCCCTAAAATGAAAGCTTTTGCTCGCCTTTGAATGCTGTATTAAGAGAATTCCTCTGATTTCTGCCACCATTCCACCCACCAACCATGACCCCCACACTCACAAGTACCTCCACACTGACCTCCACACTCAGCCACGGCATTCTTTCTCATAGCTTATCTTTTATTCCTTTACTCTAAGAACTTCACCTTCAGACTTGGTTTTTTGATTTCTCATCTCTATTCACCCAGAAGAAAAGTATTTATTCAACTATGGGGCCTAGAGAGAGATCACCAAAGTGGAATCATGCCATGTTCGGGTCACAGATGTTTGCTCAAAAGGGAAGTTTCTCTCAAGGCTTCCTTCCCAGAGCACCATTGCACTGAAAGCGTTCATAAATTGACTGTAGGATTTGGGGTTCTAGTTGAGCAGCTGCAATCTTTCTATTTACGTTTGAATTTCAACCCATGAAACTGCTCTAAATAACTTTCTACAATGTCTCCCAAACAACATTTTTCTGTAGAAATCGCAAGATGGATGAAATAGAAATCACCTAAATCCTCACTCAGAATATACAGGCATCTTGTAGGCAAGAAGAGACTGTCTCTTAAAGATGATCGGCTTTGTTGATATAAAAAGGACACTAAGGTCAATATCATGAATGAAAAATATGAAAAACTACTTCATAGGGAGAAAAATGGCAGAGGAATAAATGAGTAAATGGAGAAAGGGAAGTAAGACCAGAAGAAGTACTAAATAATGGGACAGCTGATTTGTCCAAGATCACATGACCAGCGGTCATAAAGACAGAGTTGGAATCCCAATCTCCAAACCCCTAGTTCAGAGTTATTTCCTCTACCCAGAGTTTCCCTAGTCAGCGTGTCAAGAGTGAGATATAAGTACAGGAAATATTGATTACAAAAGAAATCCTTTTGCACAGCCAGATGGAGACTGGGATGGGAGGACTCCGTAAGCCAGTTGCTACTACCAAAAATAGCCCTGTTCTATTTCCAACAGTATGCTATGTAAATATAAATTTACTTGTGTTCTGTGATATAAAAAAGAAAAAAATGTTTGGAAGCACTGTGAAGTCTTGGCAAGACTTATGAGGCTTTGTGAGACCTATCGGGAAAGTTCTTAACTAGGATGGTAGGTAGGTGTCTTCACAAAAATGCCTTGTTTCATGAACCTGAGAGGACAGGGATCCTGAAGCCAAGTACCTCTGAGGTTCTGTGGTAGGTATAAAGATAGGTAGTTCTCCTGGAGGACAATATTATATTGAGAAGACCTATAGTAAGGAAGGAGATTTCTTGAAATCACAGTGAACAGCAGACTTGACATGTGAATAATCTTTTCACACATATCTGTAATGGATTCATCTAACATACAATAAGTATGATGATGTGAGGACCAGCAAGTAAGCCTGTGGGGGGTTCCCATTTTGGCTTCTCCCTTCCAGCAGGTAACAGACGACTTGGTGTGGCTGATATGAGGGCTTCTTATTGTCCCTGCTAATGCAATGTTACTGAGAAGGGCTTCCTGAAACAAGAATGAGACCCTCACCTCAGAAAAATCTCTAAAGCAACACATGGATAAGCAGCAGCAGCCACAGCTTACTTATAACCATACTTTCCACAGTAGCCTGATCATAATTTTCCTTTCCTGGTCCTCTTTTCTGCGTTCAGTGGCCTTTAATTCACAAAGCCCATGTCAGTCTCAAAACAGGAATCCAAATGGCATTCAATGCCCCCTTCTCTTGAATGTTGGTGGACTTAGAACATCAGTTGGTGACAGCAAAATGATGCTGTGGGACCTGAGACTCAGTCAGAAAAGGCCATGCAGCCCCCACTCATTCTTTTAAGGAACTTGCTTAGGAAGCCCTGAGCCATCATGTAAAAAGTCCAACTCCCCTAAAACCTCTGTGCTGTGAGGAGGCCCAAGCTACATAGAGAGGCCAAGTGTATGTACTCTGGTCTACTCAGCCTCAGCTGAGATCCCAGCCAACAGCTGGGATCAATTGCCAGGCATGTAAGGGAAGATGGTTCCAGGAGATCGCAACATCAGGTGTTAAGTTACTCCCGGGGACTGAGTCTGACCCGGTGAAAACCAGACTCCCAAGCCATTCCTGCCTTAAGCCTGTGTAACCTTCAAAGCATATGTAGCTATCAAACCACTCACCTGTGTAAGGTCGATACGGATTCTAAATCTTGCTGAAGCCAGCCCCAATTTAAATGTCTTGTTACTTCTCCACATCCAATGCCCCTCTGTTGCAGATCTTTGACCATTTTTAAATGGTCAACCAATTAACACTGAAGACTTATAATAACTACATTTAATAAATATTTATTAGTAACTTCTCATGTTATATCTCTGGATTATTTAGCATTAAAATCCACTTTTCTGGCAACGAAATGAGATATGTCCCCTGGGGCTAATAATACATTATATGTTTATTAAAAAATTGAAAAAATTTATTAAAAAAAAGAAAAGAGATATGGCAAATAACTGATACAAGTGGAATTATCAGAATAACAAGAATCTGCTTCCTAATCCCCAGGTCTGTGTTCCATGCCTAGGAAATGCTTTGTGACTACAAAGATAGGACAAAGAGGATGGGTACAATAAATGGCCTCCATCTCTTGTTGCTTACTTAATGCTTCCATGTTCGGTACTTTTCCCAGAGCAAATAATTCTTTTACTAACAATACAACCCCTTCTCCACAGAATCTATGTGGTGCTATGCAGTATTTGACAACACTGAAGACATTCCATGTTGCTAGTCATAGGTCCATTTATCTAGGGTGTCAAAGAAAGATAAGAGAGTCTTTCAATCCAAAAGGTTGGGTAGTTAATACACAGACCAGCCAAACTCTTAGACAACTTACCTTTTGGTGTAACATGGCTCACAAGTACTACTCTATGCTGGCCTGAAAAACAGAAATAAGGCAATGACTAATTGATTTTACATTGTGCAAATTACCAAAAGCTAATTATCACTTGAGCCTCAAGCTTGATACTAACTGGAAAATTCCTATAGGGAAGTAAATGGTATCATCTGATAGTTACTCTGGGCATCCTAGTATTAATAAGCTCTTTTTCTTTTTTTTTTTTTTTTTTTTTTTTCTTTTCTGTACTATGAGTGCCTTATGCTTTGACTGCCCAGGAATCCACTTCAAAGAGGCATCCACTTCAAAGACAGCTGTCTCTAATAAACACCTTGTCCACAGCACAACTAGATAAAGAGCTAGGCTGCCTCCCCACACCTGAGGCTCCTTTATTTTAGAGATCTTTTTTGATTTCCTTAACTGACCATTTGGCCATTTATTTTCTTCTCTTCACACTTTCAATTACTGCCCTTATATTTTAAATTTGCCAATAATGGGGCACCTGTTTGGCTCAGTCAGTAGAGCATGTGACTCTTGATCTCTGGGTTGAGTTTAAGCCCCATGTTGGGCATGGGGGCTACTTAAAAAAAAAAAAAGGTGACACTGTGAAACCCCAAACTCTACCCCAATAAAAGCAGAACCCCAGGTCCCCATTCCCCTCCCCCTCAATCTCTCTGTGTGGCCCCCGGTGTGCCAAGTGATTTCCATGACTTGTTGGTAATAAACCTTCTTTTTCCCAAAGTTTCCTTATGGTTACTGCTGAGGGCATCTTGCAATCATACAAACTCCAGGGGCTAGTCCAGCCACAACACTGGTTATCGATAGTCTGAAAATAGTAGAAAATATATTTATGTAAAGCTTCTATGTACATTTCAAACAGTCAGAAAAAGTTGGAAAATATTGAATGAGAACTAACATACCCATCATCCAATGTTAAATACTATCATTTTAGCATATGTATTTGATCCTCCTTCTTTTTAAAAATAAATAAAATGTAGCAAATACAACTAAGCAAACATAACCATAGAACATATCCATCACCCCATTCTAATGCTATTCTACTTCCTGTCTTATCATACTATAATATCCTGAAGGGTATACAGAGCTTTCAATTGAGATTTTAACACTTTACCACAGATGCTGAATTCCAAAACCAACATAATGTTCTCTGGATTTTTAAAAATTACATCAATGGGATGATCGGACCATGTTTTCCAACAACTTGCCTTTTTCTGGATCATTCATGTTAATACATTTATACATTCATCCACTTAAACACTGGTTAGTACATTTACATGAATATATTACAACATATGTATCTATTCTTTTATTGTTAGAGATTTAGAGGTTTTCCATTTTGCCCATTATAAGTGGTATCCCAAGGAATATCCTCTTGTCTATCTTCTTGTGCCCCTGAGCAAGGAACCTTTAAAGTATCAATCCAGGAGAGCAATGGCTGTGTCACAGGACATGTTCATCTTCAGCTGCACTGGATACTACACAGCAGCAATCCTAAGTGACTGCATCAATTTAAATGCCTGCCTGGAGTGTGCGAGAACTCCCATTTCCCCACATCCAAAGTGATAGGCGGTAGGTAGACATACAACTTTTTTCCATTCCAATGAGAATGATACAGTAATTCATTATTTCCATTTGCATTTCCTACACTGAAACAGAGGCTAAGGATTTTTATTGTTTTTCTTATATTTCTTGGCCACATGTCTGCACTTTCTGTGAATTGCCTTTTTACTAGTCCCTTTCAGGGACAGGAGCCCCTTGGAGGAGTCAGATGATAAAATAGTATTGGGGGTGAGGTCTGTTTTCCAGTCTCTGAGTTCAAGTCTTTAACCATGTCCATGCTTCCTTTCCCCAACTGAGTGTTTAAGTACTTAACCTCCACAGTCCATTTCCAGTTATGTTATCACCCAGGCTGCTGAAGCACCACACAGTGCTTGCTAGCTTTGACTGGTTCCCACTTATAGATGATTCCTCTTCCCCTCCTTCCCTCCTTCCAGCTTAGTCACACTTTTAACTTCTTTTGTGCTACATATTTGCATAATGAATCTGTAATAGAGGAAGAAAATGGTTGATACCTTAGCCCACCATGTTGCTTGAACTAGAAATCCCTGCCACCTTTATTTCATTTCAAGCCAGTATCTCTACCTATTGTTCTGCCTGATTTCCTTTTTCTTTCCAAGATAGCCATGGAAAATCCCTACATTTCAAAATATCTGTATCCTGTTTTTCTGGACATTTTAGAAAACTACTAGTTGATCAACTAACAACTATGTAAAGGCACTAATTTTAATGAAATGGGAAAAAATGGTGGAAGAGATTATGAGAGATACAGTGGGACAGAGAAAAGATTGATCTTTAAATCTTACCTGTACTGATAATTGAGCCCTTTCTAGGCATAGAGTAAGACTAATTCTATTTGGCCACAAGCTGTGGATTGCTCTTAGTGTAAGGTTTAGTTTTCTTGATCAAGTTACCGAAATTTCAGGTCAGGAAAGATTCCAGTTGGCACTAGGCACAACCTAGGAAAATCTTAGTCCTCCCCCAAAACCCTATTTTGGTAATGGAATCCCAAGACATTCTACTGTATCTTTAGGCAAACTTCAATTTATTTCTTTTTATTTTTTTATTTTTTAAAGATTTTATTTACTTATTTGACAGACAGGAATCACAAATAGGCAGAGAGGCAGGTAGGGAGGGGGGTTGTGGGCAAAGCAGGCTCCCTGCTGAGCAGAGAGCCCAGTACGGGGTTCAATCCCAGGACCCTGGGATCATGACCCAAACTGAAGGCAGAGACTTTAATCCACTGAGCCACTCAGGCGCCCTGGCAAATTTCAGTTTAAAACCACAGTACTTTTGGGCTGAAAATTACCTCAGGGATCAAGGAAAAAGTGAACATTGATCAAAGCAGTCATCATGGTTCAAAAAAACTTGTTAATGCTGGATGCTTTCAGAATTCAGATATTCTGTTTCCTAACTTAGAGCTTTTTGACTTTTTTTTTTTTTAACTACCTATATTAACAAAGTACCACAGACTAGATGCTTAAAATATCAGTTTATTATTTCATGGTCTAGAGGCTGGAAGTCCAAATTCAAGGTATAGGCAAGGCCATGTTCTCCAAAACCTATAGAGGAGAATCCTTCCTTGCTTCTTTCTGGTCTCTTGGTGGTTTAGGAGCAATCTTTGGCATTCTTTGGCCTATAGCTACAACTCCTTAATATCTGCCTTGCTGTCACATGGTGTTCTCCCTCCTGTTTCTATGTCTCTTTTTCTTATAAGGACACCAGTTATAGTAGATTCAGAGGCTACCCTACCCCAATATGACCTGATCTTAACTGATTATATCTATTGTGACCCTGTTTCCAAATAAGGTCACATACTGAGGTACTAGGAATTAGGACATATCTTTTTGGGGACTCAATTCAACATATAATAAACACAATCTTGATAATTTGCAAGAAAGAGCTTAATGGTGATAGCCTTGTTAAAATAGAATTTTCCCAAACTATCAGTGAGAACAAGTGTCTGCTCCTACAAGACATTATATGACAAATGGGTATTTATGCATTTCATCATTTTAAGTAGTTTTATATAAATATTTGTTATGGGTGGAATAGTATCACTCCAAAATTCGGGTCCACCTGGAACATCAGAATATGACCTTATTGGGAAACAGGGTCCTTGCAGATGTAATTAGTTAAAGATCTTGAGATGAAATCATTCTGGATTAAAGGCTGACCTTAAATCCAATCACTAGCATATGGTAAAAGAAACAGAGAACACACACAGACACAAGAAAGGAGGCCGTGGGAAGACAAAGCAAAAATTGGAGCTATTCCGGCAAAAAACAAGGAATGCCGGGAGCCACCAGGAGATCAAAGAGACAAGGGAAGATTCTCCCCTAGAACCTTCAGAAGGTTCACAACTCTGCTGGAACTTTGATTTCAGACTTCTGGCCTCCAGAAGTGTGCAAGAATAAATTTCTGTCATTTGAAGCCACCAAGTATGTGGTAATTTGTCATGGCACCTCTAGGAAACTAATGCAGTATTCTTTCTATATAGATTGAGAAAAGTTTAGTTCACCAACCCCTTACGGGTGAACAATCAGGTTGTTTCCAATTAGAAAAGAACAATTAGTTTTTCTGAATTTTCGTGTGGGTTTTTTCTTTTCACTGTGATAAACAACTACGTGAGTACAGTACATACTTCTTTGTGCATCTTGAAGTTTATCTTATCTTTGTGTATCTAGAAGTTTCACTGAGGATAAATTTCTATACACGGAATTGTTCAAAGGATTTTCAGACTCCTATGTTTAGCAAAGGTACTCCCCACAAAAGGCTACAGCAATGCATATTTCTAGAATATCCAAAAGTATCTCTTTTGTTATTCCCATGATACTCGATATTACTATTTTTCATCTTTGCAGGGGGTGGAAAATTTTTTAATCAGTTTTAACAAGTATATTCTTTATCTTCAAAAATATTGAATATTTTTTATACATTTCTTCACCATTTGCAGTCCTCCCCAGGTGAACTGCCTATTTATACATTTAAGTCATTATTCTATTCACTAAAGTCATAGATATTATAAAAATTATTTTCCAATTTATTGATTACCTTTAGATGTTGCTTAGGAGTATCTTCTAAACCCCCTGGATAGTTTTAATTTCTGCTTATGGGATCAGACTTCTTTATCTATCTCAAGCTTTTATAAATTCTATCACCTTATTCTTATGTTATTATAATTTTATTTTTACATTTTAATCAAGGTATTTTACTCTGCTATAACTTGTATGTTATATATCAAATGTTACTTTTTTTTCTTTTAGATGGCCAATGTGACAACATTATTTGCTGTAATCCTCTTCCCATTAACTTGAAAAGATCCTTTATTATATCCAATTATCATATATGTAATCAGATCTATTAATGGACTTTCTATTATATTCTATAGAATATCTATTCTCATGTCACTGAAATGTCTTTTTTTAACTTGTAGTTTTATATTATGTTGGGAGAATAGATCAAAGGGGAGAAATCGAGGAGACAAGAGGAACAGTTGGGAGTATTTTGCAATGGTTCATATGATGAAGGCCTAAATTAGGGAAGTAGTCATAGGACAGAAAAAAAGGATAGATTTTAGAAATATTTATGGAGTAAAATCAGCAAGACGTCTTGCTTAATTGGATGTGTGGGAGGCGAATAAAGAAAGAGAAACATCTAGGATGAACATGAAGTTTTTCACTTTGTTTTGCTTTTTTTACATAAGCAGTTGAATAAATGGTAATGTTATTAACTATTAAAATGAGTTTTGGGGAAGAAAGATAAGATTTCATTCTGAATATAATTATCTTGAAGTGCCTATAAGCAAAAATACTTGTTAAGCATCAAAGCGTATGATTGTGACTTGCAGGGTTAAGTTCAGGGCTGGCAATCAGAACTCAAGGATCTTGATTAAGAATGTGATTATTAAAATCACGACAGTGGACATAATTTCCCAAGGAAAAGATATCAAGCAAGAGTTCTCAAACTTAATTGCACATCAATAATCATTTGGAGATCTAGATTAAAAAAAAAAAAATACTGGCTCCACTCACAGAGATTTTCATTCACTGGGCCAAGGGTGAGGGCCAGGAGTCTTCGTCTTCCTCAGGTGATCCCGGAGGTACTGATAGAGGGTTGTGGTTCTTTGTGAGATACACTTTTATAGGGGAAGCAAAGCTATGGACCCGAACAAAACACCAAAGAGCTAAAGCTAACAACACTTAACATAGTCCAGGAAAAAGAACCAAGGAGGGAGTGTGTGAGGAATAATCAAAAAGGTAGAAAGATGATGAGAAGAAGATACAGTAGAAGAAGAAAGGGAGCACAGCCCTTCAGGACCAAGGAGACCTAGAAGTGGAAAACGCAGTATAGGGACCAAAAAGTTTAAAGAGGTGAAGAGTGCTGGGATTAAGAATCTAAGCCTTTCATGACTTGAAGGGGCAAGGGGTTAAGTCAGAAGAAAAACCACTGTGGAAATTGTGATATTTCATTCTCAACAAGAGTGACAAAATTCATGTTCCATGTGGAGCCAGTGCAGGCAGGAGGGCTCCAGGCACCCAGAAGGGGTCCCCCCGAAGGACCAGCCAAGAGAGTCCCTGCTGGTGTGAAAGATGGAAAATCAAATGCAAGCCAGTGGGGGGGTGAAAGCAGAGTCTATTGAAGATATAGAGAGAGCAGACAACACAGTGTCAGGGAGACTCAGGAAGGAAAGGAGGGAGTCTCTCCTTTGTTCGGGGCCTTGACACGGTGAATGAGAATCTGTTTGGGTTGAGGACAGTGGTCTGGTGTATGACATCTCTTGGGTATCCAGGAACTGAACAAAGGTGAGGGCCCAGGTGTTAGTTCTTGGAGTTGGGGGAGGGAGGGGTGGATGAGGGTCTTAGCTTAGAGATGTCTAGCACCAGTGGTCTGGAATGTACATATGATGGCTTCATCCAGTCATTCTTACTCAGTCCTTCTGAGGTGGTTTTGGCCTATTGATGAGGTCCAGAGCCAATGGCCAGGAAAGAATTCTTGAGATGTCTTTGTGGCAAAAAGGCGATTTTATTAAAGCATGGGGACAGTACCCGTGGTTAGAAAGAGCTGCAGCCCCAGGGTTGTAAAAGGTGCCTGATGATACACCTGGGAGCTGGGGCTGGTAAGGAAAAAGGGAGGTGTCCAAAAGGGCTTTGATATGCTAAAGAAGGCTCTCAGGGTAACGGAGGCCTTGCTATTGTCAAGCTAATGTTGTTTTCCCTCTGGAAAAGCATCAACATTAAGGCAGTTGGGAGTTTCCTGGAGGAAGGTTGTACTCTGCCTTTATCAAGTATTTGTCAATGGGCTGCAGGTTATTAAGAAATTTAATTTGATTTACATTTCCTTCTGACTTTGTTTCCCACATCTCCGTGGAGGGGAGGGTGACGTTAGGGTTTCAGGAAATTGAGTTATGGGTCTCTGAAAGTTAGGCTTTTGATAAGAATGGTTTTTCCTTATAAATGTCTAATACATTGGTAAAGTGATGGAGACTCCTGTCCTGCAGGACTGTGATCTCGATCAGTTAACCACTTGTTTTTCCCTTCCCTGATTTTGGACAGCTGGAAGTGCCGGAGAAATGTCACACATATTCCAGGGGGGGTTCGGGGGGAGTTGCGGGGTGTCAGCTTGTACTACGTCCTCAGCTTGCCTTCTGCTCCTTCATCACTTCCTTAGATGTGACCTAGAGAAAACAACTCCTTGTCCCTTACAAGGAAGACATATGCTATTTGCATTACAAGCCATGTGTAAAGAACTGGGAAAGGGGTGCAGGTCCTAGCAAAGAATAGAAGCAGGACAAGGTTTAAAAAGCAGATTTTTAAGGGGCACCTGGGTGGCTCAGTCGGCTAAGCATCCTGCCTCTGGCTCACAGTCCTGAGATCAATGGAGTCCAGCCCCTTCCCCCAGCTCCTGCTCTCCCCCGTCTCTCAAATAAATAAATAAAATCTTCTAAAAAACAAAAAAACAACAGGTTTTTAAGGAGTCCTTCAGTTTCCTTGTCTCACACAGGGAACGTGTGTTTGGGTTCATACTGTAAGGTTTTATAGGCGAGATAAACACGACACCAGGCGAGGTAGGCACAAGGTAAGATTTATTAAAGGCAATCTCCAGCAAAGTTTCAGGGCTCAGGAGAAGGCGAGCCAGGAAAGCAGCGCCGGGAGGAGGTGGGCACCCTTGGGTGAGGTTCCGTGACTCTGGAAAGCGGAGTTGGGGAAGTTGGCACCGGGAGGGAGTCGGCGGGGGTCTTTTACCTGGCCAAGGCAGGGCATGGGCTCACGTCCATATATGGTAGGGTATTTGGTGACCGGAGGGTATGGGGTGGGGGGGGTGGTCCTGATACTTCTGTTTAATGCACAGGTATCAGGTTACCTATGGAGATGTAACCTGGGCATACATCCTTTTGACGGGAGAGTCAAGGGTTGAGGAAGGGGGGGAGGGGCCTGGAAGATGGGACCTGGCAGTCATTTCTATTATTCCTCCTGCATTCCCGGAGCCACCGACCCAACACATACTCCATATTTTTTTGAATCTTTAGAAAGCATAGTGACCTCTTTGAGATGATGAACAGTTAGTTTGAAGAAATCTTTATCAAACATGTGTTTCAGTAATTTTCAAGTTAGTAGATCACATGTAGAATAAGAGCCATTCAGTTTTCTATTTCAACATGAGTTTGACACAATTGTGTACAAAACCAGTAGTATAAGTTTGATTTAAAATTAAGCTACGAGAATAATAATGAAGACATTAAATTGTTCCATAGGGACAATTTAAAACTTTTGCCAATCCTCCTACTCTCCACAGGGGGGAAAAACCTATTTCAAAAACTGCTTAAAATTCCTAGGAATTTTAATAATTTAAATAACAAATAAATTTAAACAAATTAAATTTTTATAAATTTAAATAACACATGAATTTTCATATGTAGACTAAAACAGATGCATTCATACAAATAACTAATTCATGAAGATACAGCAAAAAAGAATAAACAGCATGATTTTCTTTAATAACTTATCATAAAATAAGTCAATAAAAACATTCACCTTACTTCTTGAAAAGTATTAGATGTACATACCAAGTATTTACTTAGTATTGTTTGAGATTTGATATTATTATTATTACAAAGAACTCTGCATTTGAGAAGAAAAAACAGGGACAGTGACATTTCCTTTGAAGAAGAAGAGCTCTTTGGAAGAATAAATGACATTACTGCATGGGATTAAGTACTTTGCATATGGTACTTACACAGTGAATGGTAGTGGCTCTCTTCTTTTTCACAAGGTAGAGGAAATACGGCAAAAGCTAAAAAAGGCCTGATTGTAATTAGTAAGAAGGAAATAACTGTCATAATAAAACTGACAAATTCCTTGGTAAAATGACCACATGATCTCAAAGTTGATTGGGAAGTTGGCCAAGTTGGGGAAAAGTGAGCATTGTAACATTTTAGACTTTGAGAATTAAATATCCAAAATTTCAGAGAAAATATTGGCATCAACCCCTCAATGGGGCATTTTTAGCAAGAAGCTAAAAAATGTACTTGAACCTGCTGAAAAGAATGGAGGAGATACCCAGATAACCATGAGCTGGAACTAAGATGGATGGGAAGAAGCTACAAGAAAAAATTTCAACTCAAAATAAACATTGTTTAGTAATCAGTACCATTCAAACTGGGAAAATGGCAGCCTTGGAAGAGAGGATACATCTTCATCCTTTTGGCCCCCAGAGGAGTGACTATTTTGGTGTGAGTGTTTAGAGGCTATTAAGGCCTCTAAATAGTGAGTTGAACTTGATGGCCATTAAATTTCCTTTTATTCTAAAAGTTTATGAATCTAGCTTCAGGAGCTAGTGCTGTGGGGGAAAAAAACAGGACAAAGTAATATCACAATGGAGGAAATCCATTGAAAGAACAAGGCAAACCCCACACACCTCTCTAGCACATAAGAACATTACCACTTTGTCATTAGAAACAGGAGGTTTAAAAAAGAAATTTTAAGAAATAATGTTACTGGCAAATTAATCTGCCATGACAGGCTTAGAAAGACTGATTCATCATGCACCAATCTAGGGGGGGGATTTTGCAGACCACCTCATCCAATACCCTCAATGTATGAGATGTAGAAACTCAACTCAAGAAAGAGTGATGGGGGGTGGGGGGTGCCTAGGTGGCTCAGTTAGTGAAACATCTGATTCTTGATTTTGGCTCAGGTCATGATCTCAGGAACCTGGGATGAAGAGGGCAAGGGCTCTGTCCTCTCTGCAAGGAGTCTGCCTCTCTGACTCTCTCTCTCCTTCCATCCTTTCATCTCTCCCCCACTCTGGAGCTTGCCCACACTCTGTCTTTCAAATGAATAAATAAATCTCAAAGAAGAGAAAAAGAAGAGGAGTGATTGGTCCTAAATCACTTAGCTAATGACAGAAGCAAGACTTCAATCTGGACTTTCAGATTCTACTGCCAAACTGATTTTAAAACTTCTTTACATTTTCAGGTGACAGAATTAGCCTGAAAGAATTGTTCTTTCAACTGACATTTAAAACTTTACGTTCCAAAGGTTGTAACAAATTACACTCTACCAGATGATAACTATATAGATATTTTCACTTCTTTTAGGGCTTTCCAAATACACAGAACCTTTATTTTCCAATTATGAATCACACCCAGGTGGTGAGATACAGAAATCTTGCAAATATGTTGAAAGTCAGAATTTAATCATCTGCGTGCTTGTGAACTATTCCAACATTAAATATATTTACACCCACATTAACTAATCTTATATAATTATCATGCTGAAGTTTTTATAATAAAAAAAGTGCGATACTTTTTCCCCTTGTAAAT
The DNA here is from genome assembly GCF_902655055.1 of Lutra lutra. NCBI lineage: Eukaryota > Metazoa > Chordata > Mammalia > Carnivora > Mustelidae > Lutra > Lutra lutra. Next base: position 35,892,758 of record NC_062282.1, on the reverse strand, counting down.
GAGTGTGAAGTGAATATTATGGAAATGTCATGTTTATTTCTCTTTTAGTATGTAATACTGCTATTATTCAACCACCTCCAAAATACCCCAAAAGACTATTTATATAATATAGAAACTTAGAGTAATTTGGGAAAGTGATTATGAAATAAAAATGTGAAAACATGTATGATCTCAAAACATAAAATATCCAAAAAAAAATGCATGTATATAAGGCAATAAATCAAAACACTAACAGCATGAGGTTATCCCCTCCTCTGTGTTTTTCAAATTTTCTATAATGATCACATATTTCACAGCAATAATAAAAATAAAATATTCGGGCGCCTGGGTGGCTCAGTGGGTTAAGCCGCTGCCTTCGGCTCAGGTCATGATCTCAGGGTCCTGGGATCGAGTCCCGCATCGGGCTCTCTGCTCAGCAGGGAGCCTGCTTCCCTCTCTCTCTCTCTCTCTCTCTCTGCCTGCCTCTCTGTCTACTTGTGATCTCTCTCTGTCAAATAAACAAATAAAATCTTAAAAAAAAAATAAAAAAAAAATAAAAAATTCTACAGATTAAAATGAACCTAAAAAACAAGATAGTATGAAAATCTGATTTCTAAACTAAATCATAAAGCTCACCTATACTCCACCTAAAGGGATAAAATTCATTAATACATAAGATATGATTTGCTATATACACATACATTTTTAATTTTTTTAATTTTTTAAAATGATTTTATTTATTTACCTCAGAGAGACAGAGACAGTGACAATATCAAGAGAGAGCATGGGCTGGGAGGAGAGGGAGAAGCAGACTCCCTGCTGAGCAGGGAGCCTGATGCAGGGCTGGATCCCAGGATCCTGGTATCATGAGCTGAAGGCAGATGCTTCACTGACTGAGCTACCCAGGTGCCCCTTTAAATACACTTTTAAATCTTAGAATACTTCTATAGAGGGTTGTTGTAAATAAGTATTTGTCTATATGGAGCCTTGAGTAGTTCATGATAAGTAACTGAACAATCTCATCAAGTTTCAAATGAATAGGAATGCTGTATGTAGAATGCTTTAATGTTAATGCAGTACCTGGCATTAACAAATTTGCTCACCATATGCTTTCCTTTTCCTCCCTAGCTTCCTGTGCATCTATTCGGATGATGAAGAAAGTTTCTGGATCTTATTCAGCATGAATCCAGCTGGAGATCATTTTCAAATTAATATGCAACTGATAGGAACATTGTATTTATAAATTCTTTTAAAAATAATCATAATGACTTAGAGGTCTTTGTATATCAACGGTTATAGGTAACTTGGTTTTCCATATCACCATTTCTCATCCAATTTTGTCAGTTGTAATCGGCCTTTCAGACATAGTAATGGTTTATTCTAAAGAAATCCTATCAACATTAAAGAGATTTTCCATTATAATTAAACTAAACAAAGAAAACACATATGAGATAAACTGAAACTAGCTCTTGACTGGCAGTTGTTTCAAGGTGGGGTTTTTTATTTTATTTTATTTTTTTTACATTTAAACAATTTACTGAAATGTATGCTAATTTAAAATATATTTGCAAATATTATCTTCCCATGAGGACCATATACCTCTCAGAAATAAATACGTGTGCACCTTGAAAATCATGTGCAAAAAAAAACCTAAAGAAGATAAAATATCATGTGCAATAGCTAGTAGTTTATAGACACAGATTTCCACTGATTATGTACTAGCATATTATTAATCAATATCAAAAACATCAGCTAAATTGCCAATTATGTAAAACTCTTTATAAAGAGTACTATAGATTGGATATCCACTGGTATCCAGAACAAGAACAAATGGGATTCCTAAATGCCTAAATTGATCCCTCATTTCTTTTCCCAATAGTCTCTTTACTTTTTTTTTTTTTTTTTTTTTTAGGTAGGCGCCACGTCCAACAGGGGTCTTAAACTCATGAGCCTGAGATCCAAGGGTCCCATGCTCTACCAACTGAGCCAGCCAGGTGTCCCTAGTCTCCTTACCTCTGAACTCCTACATTCAATGAATGTATATCCTTATTTATCATCTCTCCACAAAGTGCTGCCACTGTTTCTGGGCATGGGTCAATACCAACCCCACCTTACAGGCAATGGCAGAGTCACAAAGCTTATGATGACAACATATATTATGAGTATTTTATTCTGACTTTCCAGTTCAGTAGTTCTCTCCAGATGTGTCTATAATCTTTTGGTGCGCAGATCCTAAAATGGTCCCCAATGATTCACACCTCCTTCTGTTCATGCCTTTGTGTAGTCCCCTCTCCTTGTTTCTGGACTGGACATAATGACTTGGCTTTTGACCAAGTTTTGTTAGCAGACTCTCTCTGTAGGTTTTCTCTGGGAAGTTGCCATGTTATAGGCTGCTCTAATGGAGAGGCCCAAATGGCAAAAACCTGAAGGATGCCTTCCTCTAATGGCCAAGAAAGAACTGAGGCCCTCAGTGCAACAATCTGGAGAGACTATATACATTTAAAGCAGATTTCTCCCTACCTGAGCCTTGAGATGAGACCCTACCCCTGGCCAAGACCTTGATTGTGGCCTCGTGAATGGCTCTGAAGCAGGCCCAGGTAAGTCATGCCTGGACTCCTCACCCACAGAAACTGTAAAGCAATAAATGTGTGTTGTTTTAAAAGCTAAGTCGGCAATTAATTATGTAGATTGGATAACTAATACAGTGTTTTGAGTTAATTTTATTTTTTTTTTCAGTTCTCCAATATTTGACACTTTTTCAAGTCTTCGGTAATTTTTTTTTATAATTTCCAGTTCTCTGCTGAAATTTTCAATCTTTTATCTCCTTGAACATAGTAGCCATATTAATTTTAAAGTCTAGCTCACTATCCAAATATTTGGTGCCACTTTGGGTCTGTTTCTATTGTCTACTATTTCTGCTGGTTTTCGTTCCTGTTGTCTTTCTTCTCCTGTGCCCAGTTATTATATGCAGATACTGTTAATATGAAGTTTGAAAAGTTATTTCTAAAAATAATTTGAGGCCTAGGAAAATGTTCTCTTTCTCCAGATTTGCATCTTCCAGATTCCAAGGGACATTAGAAATCACAGGTCATATGAATCCACTTTCAAATTTCAGACATTTCTGAGATGTCTAGATACTCCATTGTAAACTATATTCTGCATGAATGGCTTACTTCTTTCTGGCTCACCCTACCATTACTGCTAGGATGTGGTGCTTCAGGTTTCATACCAAAGAATTCTACCAGTCTCAAATTTAGAGGTCCTATACTCTAACTTTTATCCTTCTGGTCTCAGAAAGCTATTAAAATGTTAACCCTCCTCTTAGCTTCCTCTTCTAGATTAATAATTTCCCCCTCTCCAGAGCAAATGTATTCTCAATACCAGGCTCATCTTTCTGAAGCCTTTCCATTTTCTTCCAGATACCAGCTTGACAATGATTCACTACCTTGTTAGCTCTCTCATGCCTCAAGAGGGTGTTATATTTAGTCAGAAAGATCAGAATAATCTAGTCCACCATTTCTGGAAGTAGAAGTGGAAGTTTGGGTTTTTTTCTTTTTTAATGGGTTATTTCACAGTTTTCTAGCCAGTCTGTGTTTGAGTTACCAATTGGGCACCTTCTCTTAGTGCTCAACTCTGCAAAGAGCATCCTAACTATCTGTCTACGACAGGGGAGGTCAATGCTGGAGACAACCCAATTTAGGTTAAAAAAGGAAAATAAATACTAAGAGTAGTGTCTGAATATTGGTTCAAAATTGGTTGCCAATTTTGACTCTATGAAAATGGGCAAAATTTCTCCCAACTTCGCAGTAACTGTCAAAACAAATCCAGATTCATCCTGCCATTCATTTAGCAGAAGAGGAAGGGAACAGAAGTTCATATATTTTGCTGAGTAACTGTACATATCATCCTTCAACTCAAAGACCAGGTTTTGTTTATCTCAAATGAAACTGAATTTCTCTGAATTTATCATCACTATTATATTTGTTGTTAAAAAACTAAGATTTCTAAAGCCTAAAATATAATTGTAAAGGTTGACTTTTGCCACCAATAATATGAGTTCTTAATAGCAATATGGACCTCAGGCGCCATCAACTCAAAGCCTCAGGGACAAAACATGTAATGGAAATTAGTGAGGTATGCCCAATGATGTTGGCCAAGTAAAGAGAAGAAATAAGGAGGTGGGGGGTGCTGTGAAACCCTGCAGAGTATGTCCCATCTCAAGGGACCCAGAGTAGATAATTTCCAGCTCCTGTCTATTGATAACATGCAGAGCGTACATAGATCTGGCATAGAATGGGAACCTGGAGCTATCAGATCTTAATTTTCCAAAAGAATCTGAAATCTGGATGTTTTATAAGCCCTCTCTCTTTTATTGTTGATAATTAAAACAAAAAACCCACACTGGGTGGGGCAAAGATAAATAGCATAAACAAAGCTCAATTGCTAAATGAAATTGTCCCTACTGCCGATTTCAGCTTTAAATCCTGGCCACCTTCTTTATTACTCATGACTGAGAGACAATACTTCTTCAAAGACTTCAGAAAATCCTAATAAAGTGCTTATAACATAAATATTGTTAGTTTACAAATAAAAGCAAAGTTTTACATGGGCTGAACACCCAAAGAAATATTTCCCAAGTGGCTAAGTATCATGCAAGCTTTCATTTTCCCAAGATGAGGACAGTTTTTAGTAATTCAAAACTGGAATTAAAATAACAAGAAAGTACAGCTAGTAAATTTATAAAGCTACTTGGGGTATTATATTGCTGCATTATGAAATACCTCTACAATATGAAAAAAGCCATAAGGCCATGCAAAAATGAGTATGATGATCCTCATTTTGTATATATATATATATATATATATATCTCACACCTAAAAGATGCTAAATTTGCATCTTTATATCACACACAATTATCATAACAACATTCTGAGGGTGTATTTTGAATTAAAATATTAAAGTACCAAGTTTATAATCATTTACACAGTTACTTAATTCAAAAATAAAGATGATTAGTTTCTTCTGTCTTCAGAATTTTTCTAAACTGGCTGATGTATTATTGGCTTTTGCTGATTAAATATATATGTCACCAAGCGAGCACTACAGTAAAACTTCATTTATTTTGTCCCAAAACTAAAAAGGTAAAACAAACAAAAACAAAACCCAAGGAGATCCCATTTGCATTTATCAACTTGGAATTCCCATCAATTTAATTAATTTCTAGAGAATATTGCATTTTAAATCCAATGGCAGTTCCTTTCCATAATTTTAGGAACAAATCAAATTACTATAAATACAACCTTCTTTTAAAAATAAAGAAAGTCAAAATCATAACCTATACATTAAGACTCAGACTTACATATAAACTATTATACAAGTTTTAGAAGCCAGCTTCAAGTGTCAAATACTATTAACAACAATTTTACAAAGTGACATGCAGAATTCTATAGGATGACAATGAACAAAAAAATGCAATCGAGCTGAGACAGAATTCAGTACTTTTTACACAGAGGAGAAGAACTAACAAATGTGATTGAGAAATGGAAGTTAATTTGTACTAAAAAGAATGGCTTACAGAAGCATTAATTTAAAGCAGGCTGAAAGTACTCTTAAAGTTTTCTTTCACATAAGCTACATTTAGTGCAGAGATAAGCTTACTTAGATAGTAACTATTGCCAAATTTTAGTCTACAATGCACTTATTACTCCAAGACAGTAACCATGTCTATATATTTGGCATATAATTACTTAAATACTCTCGTTCTTTATGGAATTACTTTTCCCCAGTTTTTTTTTTTTAATTGCTATTGGTGGTTTTATACTTCTCATATTGAACTTTGTACAACTAAGGCATTTTTATGACAAATTCAACCTACTCCTATTAAATATTGGCCATATCGATGTTGTACACCCATGGACCTGTTTTATTTCTTTTTTCAAAATTCTCTAGTGATTTTTTTCCCATTAATTTTGCTTTTTGTACTTTCTCCTGCCTCTGCCCAAAACCATTCTTCCAATTTCTGTAGTAATAAATGAATAAATTTTAAAAATTATTGTACCTAACATTTTATGTGAATTAACCTTACCTCATATTTAATTTAGTTCAAGCATTATCCAAAATGGGCTAGAATTTAATATAAAATGCAAAATGCATAGTAATTAAGTTGTCTATTAAGATATCTCGTGAAAAAATCTAAAGCCTTCATATCTAGTATGGTCCAGGGGCCAACAACATAAAATGATTTAAAATACTCGTGTGATGAAACTTATGTGAATCTTGTTGAATAAACATTTTTTCTAGCAACTAATATAATCAAGAAATGCTTTTTCAAACACAATTCCACAATGAGGTTGTTTATAATGGAAAGGAGTTTGACATTGAATGGTTGTTCCATATTAGAGTCCATTTAAGAAAAACAACTAATTTCAATTAAAATGAAATAATTTTTCCTTTTCTTACCCACCGAGCCACCCAGGCACCCCGAAATAATTTTTTTCTGATTATAAAAATAACATGTATTTTCCAGGAATTTAGAAAATTTGAAAATTAGGGGGAAAAAAAATCCCCAGTAATATAATCACTCAAACTTGGTCAGTTACAATGGTGATATATACAGTTCAGATATGAAACAAAATTGAAATCAAATTATAATTCTGAATGTGTTTATAAATATGGTTAAATCCATGGGACTTGATAAAGTTATTTAGGGAAAGACTGTGGATAAAGAAAAGATGGAGCCTAGACAGAACCTGGAGGTATACCAATCTTTGAATGAAGATTAGAGGAAGAACAGCAAGGGGGAATGTGAAAGAATGGTCAACGAGAAAGGAGGAAAACCAAGTGTATTTTTCATCGAAGGCAATAGGAGACACTGTAACACTACATGAAGAATGAAGGAGTGGTCAGCCACGCCAAATGAGTCAGATGTACTGAGTAAAATAAGGTCATAGAACTAACGGTCTGGTGGATTTTGCTACACGAAGGTTAATGACCATCTATGCTGATAAGCAGTTTTAGGGGAACCCAAAAATGACTGGACCTCTACACCTCGTGAGACTCAACTAAAACATTCTTTGTTTTTAAGGTTTTTACGTTTTTTAAAGATTTATTTATTTACTTGAGAGACAGCGTGAGCACGCGCATGTGTGCATGGGGTAAGGGGCAGAGGATTAAAACCTTCAAGGGACTCTGCACTGAGTGTAGAGCCTGACTCGGGCTTAATTCCACAACCCTGAAATCAAGACTGAGCAGAAGCCAAGAGTCAGCTGCTCAACCAACTGAGCCACCCAGGTGCCCCTCAACTAAAAAATTATTGATTTAATGAGCTAATTAGATGGTCTTTTACAAAATAAACATATATCAATCAATAGTAGTACAAAAGCCATTTTTAAAAGCTATAAACAATATAATTGGAAAGAAAATATTCACTCACAATTACACAAAAATCTAATCATAAATAGTGGTGCCTGGATGGCTCAGTGGGTTAAAGCCTCTGCCTTTGGCTCAGGTCATGATCTCAGGGTTCTGGGATCCAGCCCCGAATCAGGTTCTCTGCTCTGTGGGGAGCCTACTTCCCCCCCTACCCCCCGCTCTCTCTGCCTGCCTCTCTGCCTGCTTGTGATCTCTCTCTGTGTCAAATAAATTTTAAAAAAATTTTTTTAATCTAATCATAAATAAATGTGTGGCAAGCTTTATAAAGGAAACCGTAAATTTTGCGAGATATAAAAGGTGCAAATAACAAGGAGATACACCAAATCTCAAGCTAAAAATTTCATTAGTTCATTGGTTTACATGCACTCAACAAACTCTCAGTGCGTACCTACTTCTCTGATTCCAGCACTTGGACTGGATCAGCAAACAAAATACACAAAGATCAAAGCTGGCAGTCTTACTTGACTTCGGTGGGAGTAACACTTGTTTCACAGTTAAACATAAGTCCGAAGTCAACTAATATAAGGCTCTCATTAAAATATCTTTCTATTAATACTTACCTATGTTTCTTTCCTTTTTTAAACAAGAATAAGAATTTTATCAAAAGCCTTACTTTCCTCCTTTGAACCACTAATGTCCTCTATTAGCCTATTTCCTAACATAATATCCATCCATTACCAAATTTCCATGATTAAACCTACCTTATTAGGATGGATTCTTTTAATAACTGTTGAATTTGGTACATAAGCATTTTATTTGGGATTTCAGCATTTATACTGAAATGTGCACTTAACTTACACATCTCTTAGTGATTTTTTTTTAACTGGAAAAATGAGCATGTAATAAAACAAACTGTATCATCCCAAAATTTAGGTTGTTTCCTGGAAATTTTCAAGAATCCATGGGTAAACTCCGGTTGCTTTGGAGTTTCTCTTGCATGGAGTTTCTCGGAAACATTTTGTTTCTTCCATGGACAGTTTGTTTTCTATCTTTACTTGATTTACTCTTATTTATATTTCTCAGGGGAAAATGTCCAAGTTTCCTATATGTAGTATTTTCTTATCCAGAGTCTCCACCATGTATATTACATCATCTTTTCCAATTTTAAGTGTTTTCTTTTCCCTCTTGATTAGATTTGCCAGAATATTATCTTTTACTTACACGGGAGAGTCTACAATATAGAACCAGTTACTGTATCTATTTGTCAATTCTGTTTTCTCTTCCGTGTCATCAACTTCTACATTTACACTTTTTGTTCTAATTTTCCTTATTCTTTTTAACTCTCTGACAAATGCTGATTTTTCTTATCTTATATAAACACATGGCATTATAAATTTGCCATTAAGTAAACTGGCAAATGGGTTTCAGATCTAAGACTAAAGAGCCGAAGATCTGAAGCTACTCCAGAGTGTTGGGGTTCATGTAAAATATGAAATCATCCATAGTATCTGGCTTGCTAAAATGTAACCCCGAGGCCACTGGGCGCTTGAAAGGTTTCCGAGAGGGGCTTAAGCCTTGGAATGCCGAGGCTTGCGGGACCAATATGCGGTAGGAATGTGGTAGGGAGTTTGCCTTCCCTCAAGCTTTCTCAGCCAGAACAGCTGCCCTGTGATCTAAGAGATGTATCCATTGTCCCTAAAGCTGTTTAGGAGAATTTGTGGAACACGCTGATCCGCATATCTTTCCCGTAACCAGACTCTTCTATTTTCTCCAAGACCCCTTGCCACATATCCCTTGCTTGAGAAGCAGAGTGATAAAGACTTAAAATCATCCTGAAGCATAAATAAAGGCAGAGCAAAGAAGAGCAAAGGGTCTTCCTCTCTGAGCGTTGACCCTCTTGCCTTCTCCTCTCTTTCACAGCAAAATTTGGAGTAATCTTTCATCTGTCGATACAAGGATCGCTGGCCATTCCCAGCACCAGAGTTTTGAGATTAGTGAAAGTTTCTTTGAACTTCATGTTTTATCTCTTTAAAAAATATGTGGCTTTTTATATTCTACTCCATGTGTTTAATAGAAATACAATTTTTCTCAGGGTATTAAAGCAAAGTCGGTTGACAGCTGCAGAGGGAAGATCAATCATGTTTATTTAGTGGTCATGTCCTGCAGCATCTTCATGTATCCCTAAGAGTAAATGTGTTTAGAATAACTCTGCCTATAACCTACCAGCTTTACATGCAATTTATTACATTTTAGTCTAGCTTAAGTTTTATTTTTACATTAATAAAATGTTTTCTTGGTCCAAAAAAATCAATTTGTCAAGCAGAGGAAATGTTTAGATTATATAAAAATATATGTGACTAAAAATGAAAAGGCAAGTAAGATAGCTGTCATTTTTAGATTGTGATATAGCTCTGGGAATGTTTGATTATACACTGAATATTCTGTCCAGGAAAACTAATAGCAACTCTATAGTTATTTAGAAAGACACTTTTATTTTCAAATGATTACATGTTTCTGATTAAAAACTATTTTAACAACTTTTAGATGTACTGTGATATGGATAGTGTTCATGACCTCTATAATTCTGGCTTTTAAGCATTTCCTGAAGGGATGCCTGGGGGGCTCAGTAGGTTAAGCATCTGCCTTCAGCTCAGGTTATGATCCCAGGGTCTTGGGATTGAGTCCTGCAGTGGGCTCCTTGCTCAGCAGGATGCCTGCTTTTCCCTCTGCCTGCCGCTCTCCCTGCTTCTGCTCTCTCTCTGACAAATAAAGTCTTAGAAAAAACAAACTCCTGAGACTTTCTGTAGTCTAATCAATGATTTTGTACACAAGTTCTATCCCATTTTTAAAACTTTTTTTCTAAGGTACCAAAATTTCTTAAGTAAATTTTACTAATTATTCCTTATTTTTAGTTACTCCAACTTAAGATTTACATCAACATTCCGCATACTCATAACAATCTACAACATATTAATGACCTTTTAACACTGGAATTTTGTTTTTGCTCTCAACTGCTTGTAATTAATACTGCTAACTCTGCTTCATGCTTAATTTTGCCTGGTACTCATATTCATTTGTATCTCCATTCATTGGTTCCTCCTATTATCATTTGCTAATCAACTGCAGTACACTTTCATAAACTTGTAAGTGACTTGGGTTCCGACTTTTTTTCTTCAATTGTTCTACAATGCGAATTATCTTGACTGGTCCTAGATTTCTTATTGTAAATTTCCTCTGGAAGTCTGACAGGGCTACATTGTCTCCTAACGCTCAGTGTTATGCAGAAGTCTGAGCCCAGTTAGATTTTTGTTTCTTGGTAAATAATTTTTGTTTTCCCCAGCTGCTTTTAAGCCACATTTACACATGCAACTTGTGTAAATGAAGTTACTGCCTATTTCCCAAGTATGTCCTGAAGCTTTCCACCTTCACTCACAGTTCCACCCACTTACTGTCCTCTTGCTGGAAAATGCCACCTATCAAAACCAATTCAGGGGCGCCTGGGTGGCTCAGTGGGTTAAGCCGCTGCCTTCGGCTCAGGTCATGATCTCGGGGTCCTGGGATCGAGCCCCGCATCGGGCTCTCTGCTCGGCAGGGAGCCTGCTTCCTCCTCTCTCTCTGCCTGCTTGTGATCTCTCTGTCAAATAAATAAATAAAATCTTAAAACAAAACAAAACAAAACAAAACAATTCAATGCCACTTGTGCCAAGACACATTTTCAGGATTCATACTGTTCAGAATTAACCCATCCTGTATCTAAATTTATGTCACTGTTGTACTTCTGTAGCACTGATATCTACAGCGTACTATTAAAGAATATACACCAGAGTGGTTGTAAGAAAGTTCTGGAGTCAGATCACCAGGGCTCAAATTTCAATCCTGCTGCATTCTAGCTATACAATCTTCAGTAAGTTGTTGGGTTTTCTGTGCCATTAACTCATCTGCAGAAGGGAAATAGTATCTAGCTCCTGGGATGGTTCTGATGATTAAATGAGCTAATATACGAAACCATCTAGACCATGCTCTAGAATATAGTAAGTGCTATGCGAGGTCCTGGCATGTATTATATGTACGTATGTACATACGTGGGATGTGTTCTCCATTTGGAATGAGGAAAATTATTATTTTTTTTAAAAAGATTTTATTTATTCATTTGACACAGAGAGAGAGATCACAAGCAGGCAGAGAGAGAGGGAGAAACAGGCTCCCCGCTGAGCAGAGAGCCCGACGCGGGGCCTGATCCCAAGACCCTGAGACCATGACCCGAGCCAAAGGCAGAGGCCTAACCCTCTGAGCCACCCAGGCGCCCCTGGAATGAGGAAAATTATTACAAGAGAATGAAACAGGTGCTACCAGAGGTTTAAGTGTTCAAAGGATGGGACAATTAAACATGAATGAAATATAATCAGCTTCGGGAAAGCAATGGTATTTCAACTGAGTCCTAAATATTTTCATTATATAGAATTTTAAAAGCACTTTCATATGCATTTAATCCTTGAACTCTGGGAGCAGAAATAAAGGATGGCAACTCAAATTGCCCAAGATGCAAAGAGAAAAAAGAGAAGTGAAAGCGGACTTTAAGAGAAATACACTGTACTTGGAGCTTGGTGGTTTTCTGTACATCTGACTTTTTCCATCAAGGATGAATGGGGAAGCAATACACGGATTGAACAGATAGGACCAAAGGTAAAGAACAGTATTCTAAGCTTTGGAAACTGCTTAAATAAACAAATGGTGGTATGAAATGACACCGCTTTCTGGGTAAACTGAAAATAATGTGCTAAAAATGGAACATAGTAGAGTGTCTTACAAAGCAAGACTTTGGCTGAACTGAACAATGTCTTTCAGATGCTATTCAGTTTAGCAATCATCTATGACAATAATCCCTAGGCTTCTAGCTGAGGATCAATCAATGTAACTGTGGCCTCTGTCTTGAAAGACAGAGAGCAAGAGAGGGAGGTCAGGAGGGAAGGAATTAAGAACAGAGATTATCTGTCATATGACTATAGTACCTAATGGAGTGTTTTAAATATGCACAACAGAAGGTTATATAAAATAGTATGATTATACAAAGGTAATCCTTTTTTCTCATTAAAAATGTTTTGAAGGAATCTTAATTCTCAACAAGATTTAACCATTTTACCATCTGACAACTGATTTTAAAACATAGTGAACCTGTTTCCTCATCTTTGGGATAGAGCAAAACATGAATGGAAATATGTTAACATTGCCTTTTTAAATTTTTTTTTTTTTAAAGATTTTAAGTAATCTCTACACCCAACATTGAGTTTACGATCCTGAGATTAGGAGTCACACTCTACTGATTGAGCCAGCCCAGTGCCCCCGGGTCAAGTATTTATTGAATACCCTGTGCCATGAGTTAGGTGCTGACACTAAACAACAGTTCTGTACTTGTTAATGTTACCTCTGAGTGCTAAGAACGTAAGTTGCATTTAATTCATCAGTTATATTATTAATCATCAGTGAAATTGTGGAAAAGTCACTTAACTCCTCTGGGCCTTAGTTTCCTATACTTGCAAAATATTGTTCTATCAAGGATAGAACAGTTTTAAAGCAGTTTGAGCAGGACTCTGAAACTGTATCATTTATCAATGAAAAAATTAAAAACAAAAAAGAAAAATATAACATGTCTACTTATTCTCAAACTTTTGAATTACTGTCCTTCCATTCCTTTCAAAATCACAAGCAACTAATACCAAGTATTGTGGATAGCTCAACTGGTCTCACCAGTTGGTCATTTTGAATGAAATTACCTTCAAATCAACATACTCTATTTAAAATTAAGTCTTTCAGGGATGCCTGGGTGGCTCAGTTGGTTGGACGACTGCTTTCGGCTCAGGTCATGATCCCGGAGTTCCGGGATCGAGTCCCGCATCGGGCTCCCAGCTCCATGGGGAGTCTGCTTCTCCCTCTGACCTTCTCCTCGCTCATGCTCTCTCTCACTGCCTCTCTCTCAAATAAATAAAATCTTTAAAAAAAATTTAAAAAAATTAAAAAAAAATAAAATAAAGTCTTTCAGTGTGTAGTCTGAGAAGAATGAGAGGTCGAAATCACAGGTTAACATAAGAAATATCTGTCTCAAAACAATGCATTTGACAAGTCTCATTATTAAAATTCCTTTTATTTTCCCTTCAGTGAAACTGAAGTATTCCCAAAGTCCTGAATCAGTTACTTCTTCTTAGTTTTCCAACAGCTGTCATTTGTCTTCTTTTGGTCTGTTCAGTAGAAAGTGAACTATCTGGAGTAGAACATCATCATTAAAACCTTTCACATTATTATCTTCAATTGTTTCATAAAGAGGCGTACTTTGTGTCCCCCAACATATATTTTTACGAGGGTTATTTTGATCAGCTTGTGCAGTCAGTGCCAAAGTATTTAACTGATAGCAGAAAAAGGAAAAGTATTTTCCATCTGTGATCACACCCTGAGAGACAAACGGCCGAGTGACATCTGCTTCACTCCAAAACCCTACAGAAAAGAGTTATACTGACATTTACACATAGAATACATTTTACCGCAACAAAACATTTACACAGTCGAGGGTACTAAATATCCCCCAAAACCTAAATATCTTACCTACAAATTCTTTAAGATCTCAAAGTTTTCCTCATCTTCTCCATTCTAATCCTGTATTCTATTTCTGCATGAAAAATTATTTCCTCCCTTCTGATATCCCCAAACTCGTGACATATTCTCAACAACTTTGCTCTTCAACGGCTTACCTCACTTCATCTAAAAAAAAGGCAGCAAGTTCTATCAATGCAGATCTCCCCTACATCTGGTACTAACTCTGTCCAAATACACTCATTTTCCCGGTACCAGTGGCATCTACCACCTAATAACCATTACGGCCATTTACTTCACCAAAATCTACAAAAAAAAAAAAAAAAAAAAAAAAAAAAAAAAAAAAAAAAAACCTTCAGGAAAAAATGGACTTTCTAAGGATTGCGATCAAGTATCATAGACAAGTTCTATTCTTCCTTTACATATTTTAAAATTGGCTTTATGAGCTGCTGTTATTTTGCCTTGTGTATCTTGTGTCATAGGTTCCAGGATGCCTTTCATACCTTCACTACTCAAATTTACTGGCTACTTCTTGCTCTAGACTGACTGGCTTTAACACTTTTAAATCCCACTGCCAGGGCCAAGCAGTAATGTTCTTCCCTCATACATACTTTCTATCAGCCTTCATGAAGATAGCCAATGAATAACATTGTTAGCATTTGTAATTAAATATAGGAAAAAAGTAGCACGTTACTTTTAATGCAGAAACAGTGCCATTCTAATGTTTTTGTGAAAGATTCCTGTGTCTGCTTCTGTCTAATCCTGTTCCGATTCTCTCCATTTAAGGAAAAAATTGTGAGTAAAAGATTAAATCATATATATAAAAATATACATATATATAAAAATATGTATATACACAGATTGATCCTATATGAGTTCTCAGGAGGAATTTAATATAGATTTAATTATTTTCTAGGCTTTTATATATATATATATACACACACACACACACATATATATAAAATATGTACATATACATATTTTATATATATATTTATATATATATATAAAATCTCTCCAAACACACACACGGAGAAAAAGGGTGAGCCTAGAAAACAATTAAATCTATATTAAATTCCTCCTGAGAACTCCTATAGGATCAATCTGGTTACTTACAGTTCATTACTTCAGGTTTTGTAATAAAATCCAAATGCCTCACAATGGGCTCTCAAAGTCCTCTGAGCTATGGCCTCTGGTTTCCTTTAATCTCATCCTCCATTATTCTCCCCCTCCCTTTCTTTATTTTCTTTAAACACTTCAAGGCTGTTCCTACAGGTCTGGTCTTCATTCAAATGTCATTTTTTAGAGACCACCCCAAGTTCCTCCATTTAAATAAATTCGGCCCAATATCTCATTTATACCCGCACACAGTAAGTCATTTTATCCCTTATGTAGTATATTATCTTTTACTCTCCTCACTATAAGCTCCAAGACAGCAGGATCTCCCTGCCTCATTTGACATTACATCCCCAAGTCTAACACTGCCTGGTTACTAGAAAGAATTCACTATTTACTGAATGTCTAATAAACAATCTTCTAATCCATATCCTGGATATAGCCTTTAAAGATATTACATAGAATAATTGTGATTTAATCTAAAATTTAACCCATCAAAGCATTTCCTTTTCCAGCTTCAGAAAGCTGCGAGCATCTAAGGAGTTGACTTAGCTGGCTAGTCTTTCACCCGCTTGACACCATCAGAAAAAAATTCATTCATACCCAAAAGTGGTCAAAGTAAAAGATCAAAATAACTATTTAAGCACCACTTGCCAACTGCAAATGTAAAATATCTAATTGTGAATTTTAAAACAACTGTGTTTTGTGTCACTGCAAGTTTTCAAAATGTTAAGATTCACCCTACACTTAACCCAAAGAAACCACTAAATTCTTAAAATGTCACACATACCTTCCAAGAACAATGCCATAAAATTAGTTTTACCTTGATACATAGCTTGTGCTCCAGTCCAAGCAAAGAGGCTTGCAATAGCATTAGCTCTAAAAACAACTTCTATCTGATCGGCACAGTTCCGTTTCAAAAGCCTTTCCCTTTTCAGTTTGTCAGGTAACAGATGAAACTGTGTGTGACCATAACAGTATGGATCTGCTGTCTTTGAGCCTGAAGAGTAAAATAAAAACATTTCAGATGAAATCTGCATGTGAACATCTGGAGCACATGTCCTTAGTCTCTGTTTCAAACCCACCTTTCTCCTCTACACGTCCTGTAATCAGTATTCGAAATACACAAGTAGGAAGGTTGTTATTTATTTCACTGATTATAATGAAGTTAAACTTCGTGTGAAAGTAAACCTGCTATCATCAAGTCCACCATGATGATACAGGATAAGTCAAAAGAATGTTATGTAAAGTTTTCTTAAAATTCCCTATTATGTAGTTTTTTCAAACCTTTTATTCATCTTTGGGAGCTATGGTATTTTCCTTGTCTTATTCTACAAATGATACCTACATTTCATTAAAGTCTCCTTTTTCATTTTAATGTAATAATTACATACCTTGTTCCTAATTTAAAAAAAAATTTTATACTGTATTTCCAAGTAAGGAAAATGAGAGACAATATTTCATGAAATGCTCATATTCCTGACTTTAGTAGTAAAGTAAACCTTTTCAACCCAAAGTTCCCACAATTTACACTGTAAGAGCACAGTGACACAGAAGGCACTGATAAAATACACCTGGAGGATTAGTATAAAGCTGGTTTCTTAAAATCTTTAAGTTAGCTAGGAATTAATAGATAAAAAGACAGCAAAAGTATAAGCTACACAAGGCCAGACATCAGGCCTTATTAATTTTTATATTCCTAATGGTTATCACAGTGTGTGGCACAAACAGAAGACTTTTACAAAAAAGCCAATCACTGCCTCAAATCTGGCTCTGCACTGGTTTACTTCTGAAAAAGGAAAAATTACTTTTTCTACATAATAGATCAACAAAACTTAGTAGTAAAAATAGTACAAATACTATTTCAATAGTACTATTTACAAAAAATAGTAAAACTATTTTTTAAAGTTAAATGCTGCTAGTTTAGTAGAAACAAGTAAAATTTTTAAATGGTGAGCTGAAAGAATATTTTTCTCCCAATTTTCAAACATGTTACAACCACCTCAGTTTATAAATTGCAATGCTTGTAAACTATCTGACCTTTGGTCATCAAGAATTAATTATTTAAATATGCACAGGATCTTTTGGATACATTGATGGCAAAATATTTCAAAAGAAAACTTACCAATAAATATGGTATTTTCATACTGTCGTTTGAATAATGGAAGTTTGTCTGGCTTACAAGTTATAACAGGAATTTCGACAGGTACAGAATAATCCAGCGGCACAAACTTCAAGAAAATGAAACGTCATAAATGAATTCAAAACAACACTAGTACTAATGTACATATTTTACTCACATTCTTTGGTTTTTTTTTTTTCAAAGATTTTATTTATTTGTCAGAGAGAGTGAGAGCACAAGCAGGGGGAATAGCAGGCAGAGGGAGAAACAGGCTCCCTGCTGAACAAGGAGCCCAATGTGGGACTCAATTCTAGGACCCTAGGATCATAACTTGAGCCAAAGACAGACCCTTAACCGACTGAGCCACCCAGGCATCCCAACTCACATTCTTAATACACTTCAAAGTCTTAAAATGAGATGTTTTTTGGCAAATGATTTGGTAACACCACAACCTATAGATGGGCCAAATCCAGCCAGCCACTTGATTGTACAAATAAAGTTTAATTGCAACACGGTCAGGCACATTCATTCACGTATGGGACATAACTGCTGTTACATTATTTAAGAACTAAGATGAAGAGCTGCAACACAGGTTTATGGCCCCCCAAAGCCTCAGATATTTCCTGTATTTACTGTCAGATATTTACCTTTAGGGAAAACGTGTGCACGTGTCTGTACACAGCACTCAAAATATACTTATTTTCTCTGAAAGAACTATAAATATAAAAAATGACGAGCTCACAATTATAAAAATGCCTTGATTTGCGATTAGGTACTGTAGTCTATGATAAATCACAACCATAACTATTATCAATTGTTTATATGTGTTTTTAAAGATTTTACTATTTATTTGAGAGAGAGCACAAGCGGGGTGGGAGGGTGGGAGAGGCAAAGGAAGAGGGAGAAGCAGACTCCCCACTGAGCAGGAAGCCCACTGGGCTTGATCCCAGGACCGTGGCATCATGACCTAAGCTGAAGGCAGACGCTTAACTGACTAAGCCACCCAAGTGCCCAATATTTTTAGAGTAAGAAAAAGAAAAGATCTGTACGGTCCTAAAAACTGATGCCTTAATCCTGCTTAAAAATGATTACTTGACCTTTGAGGACTATACATACCATAACAGGTTAAAAAGCTGAAAAAGAATTTGGGATGAGAAGTATGCGCAAGAAATTCGAAAGGGCCCCACCCAATACTTTTTACTCTATTAAGCCCATTACCTAGGCTGCCTATGACAATAAATCCTTACCTCTGGGAGTTGTTTGGATATTCGAATCTGGTTGTGCGGTTTATCATTTATTTGGTATCGCAAAGCATCAACTCGACCTTTCCGATGACCCCTAGAAATAATTTCTTCACCTCGCAACCAGTAAAAGTGAACTGGGCATTTGCAATCTATCAAAAGATATTCAAATTTTTATTTAATCATTTAGATAAATTTGGTTATTATTAGAATACCAGCAATACAGAACTTAAGAATAGTTGTGCAAATTAAAAATTATCAAAAATTACTCCTTGATGTAAGAGAGTCTGGGTTATATGATCATTTAAGTCAAATGACTGACTTAAATATTATGCTCAAACATTTATTGTCTACTTGTGCCACCAATCATACACTAAACACTGTAGCAATTAAGAATACATGTAACAGGAACATTACTCAGCAGAAATAAAAAGTTTTTAATAGGACTCAGAACTACTAAATCAATCTTCACAATAACCGTCAAAGGTATGTATAGCTGTCATCACCTCCAGTTTATAGAAGAGTAATCTGGATCTTAACAAAGTCAAGTTTTCCTAAGCCAACAGGAGTAGTCAAAATCCAGGAGGCTTCTCTGAAGACCACTTCCTTCCCAACTGAGACAGAAGTAAAGTAACATGCACACACACTACAGGACTCAGTTGAGCACACATCTACAGTTATAATAACTGTAGATTAATTCAATAAATATTTATTAAGACACCTACCAGGCAGTAGATATAAAGTAATGAATGCCTCAGAATCACTGATTTTTAATTTTTTTAATTATTATTATTAACATATAATGTATTATTTGCCCCAGGGGTACAGGTCTGTGAATCGCCAGGTTTTACACACTTCACATCACTCACCATAGCACATACCCTCCCCAATGTCCATAACCCCACCACCCTCTCCCGACCTCCCTCCCCCAAGCAACCCTCAGTTTGTTTTGTGAGATTAAGAGTCTCTTATGGTTTGTCTCTCTCCGGATCCCATCTTGAGAAACACTGATTTTTAAAACCGTCCATTAATTTTTCACGTGTCCACTGAGCAGTTAAAAGCTGCTGCTGACTGGTTCCTGGGAATGGCCAGGTTTGAATCCTGAACTCCTACCCACCATCTACAGGCTCTCTGACCAGGTTCATTTTACCTTCCTGCACCTCAGGTTGGTTTTCCCATTTATAAAACAATATAACCGCCCTACCTACTATAAACGGTTACTGTGAGGATTAAATTGGTCGGCATATATAAAAATTTGGAAGAGGGCTTGGCACCTAATAAGTATTGAGTCAATGTTACGTATTTAAATCTGTATCACTTTTAATGTTCACGCGTCTACGAGAAAGTACTATTACCGTAACTCTCATCTTAAAAATGAGAAAAACTGCTTTAACCTAAAAGAGGTTAATGAAGTGACATACAGTCATGTAGCTTTTTGGTGGAAGGGCCAAAAGCCAAGTTCAGGTGCGCCCCGCCCGCCGAGAGCCCCTTCTGACCAACACTGCTCTCCCATTCCGTTTGGCCGGACCTTCAAAACGCGGAACCAAAGACTGGAGTCGTGGGAGGTGGTACGGCTAGTAAGTGGCGGCACAGGCCCGGAGGGAACCCAGTCTGCAGATTCTTAGTGCAGGGGCCGCTACTAAACCTGGTGGCACCTGGCGAGGCGCGAAAGGCCTAGAAATAGAATGAACGACGCAGAAAGAAGAAATGGAACAGTCCCCCACCTTCCCCGCCCGGCGTCGCAGCCCCAAGACTCACCGAGGGTGGCGCTGGCCAAGGCGGGGTTGTGCGCGCCGAGCAGGCCCGTGAGGGTGGCCACCAGCTGATCCAGGAAGGGCGAGGCGAGAGCCTCGCGTTCCTGGTAGAGCGGAAGGCGCCCCTTGCGCCGCAGGTAGAAGTGCTCCTGCAGGAGGCAGTCACACGCGGCGGCGCGCAGGGCCGCGAGGTCCAGGGCGCTCGCGGGCTCGGCGGGCTCTGCGGGCGGCGGCGGCAGGCCCGACAGGAACGCGGTCTTGGTGAAGTCCTGATACCAGCGGTCAGCGTTCAGGGCGAAAGTCTGCGGATAAACCACGTATTTCATGAACTGCATCTTGGTTTGGATTCGCAGCTTCTCGTCCACCGACTCGGCCGCGTGCACCGTCGCCTGCCACCGCTCCACTCGCCGCTGCCGTGCCGCCTTGCTCTTGGCCGTCAGGGAGGCCACAATCGGCGGGTAGCGCGCGACGGGGGCCGCTGTGACATCGGGGCCGGTCACTTCTCGACCCGTGACGGCGGCTTCGGCCGCAGTGTGCAATGACAGCCCCGGCCCGCGGAGCGCTAGCCTGCAACACCTGGCCGCCGCCATTTTTACTCGGGGTTGCCGACCCAGAGGTTAATTTCAGGAAAGGTCGCAGCTCTCTTGCGTAAGGACCAATCGGAAGCGGGATTTAAGGCAGGCTTGGGCAGGCCGATTCTCAGTGGGCCTGAGATTCGTTGCGTCATTCATTTTTTTAGCCAATCAGATCCCTCTCCAACTTAGTTTCCAGCGCCTCGGAGGCTCTGTACACCGAAGGCAGGATTTGAGAGCCTGTCGTTTTTCCGCAAACCTGGGTGGGAGGAGTGGGGATACCGGTTGCTGCCTCCTAGGCTGCTCTTCCGACCTCGACGCAGACCTCTTGCCCAAAATCATTTTAGGAATGTTCTGCACCGGAACCTCTAGCCCCTCTAGTTGAACTCTAGTTAAATTTACTGGTTTCACTTAGGTGTAGCACATCCCACCTCTTGTCTTAGTTCCTGGGGTTGAAATTTATTGAAAATATCGTTCTAACATGTTTTATTGCTAATACATTCTTATTTGTTAAATGATGCACGTATCACTCATAGGTCACCACTGCTAATCTTTGGAAAAATAATTCCATATGCTAATTGATACATAAATAATTAGATACATAAATAATTTCCCCTAATTTACAATACGTTTAGTTGGATCTAACTGGGGGAAAAAACCCACAATAATAAGAAAAACGGGTGTCTGGGTGGCTGGGTGGCTCGGTCTGCTTTTGGCTCAGGTCATACTCCCAGGGTCCTGGGTTCCAGCCCCGCATCCGGCTCCCTGCTCAGCGGAAAGCCTTCTCCTTCTTCCATTCCCTCTGGCTGTGTTCCCTCTCTCGCTGTGTTTCTCCCTGCCAAATAAGTAAAGTCTTAAAATAAATAAATAAATAAATAAACCTAAGAATTGTATTTAAATTTTGCTTTGTATTAAAACTCAGTATTTCAACATGAGTTGATACCTACTAATCTTTCAGCAACTTGAAGAAAGGAACTGTTATATTTTTAATCCTCAGCAATCATTCAATACCTGTGCCTAGTGGGTAATCACTAAATACCTGCTGATAAAGACACCTGAATTTCTAGAAATTTAAGCTCATTTCAGATAATCTAACTCATTGACTCACTCTTTTATTACTGCTAGGAACTGGAAAAGTATTTATTTGGATTTATTGTAATAATTCTCGAGGGTATTGAAAACCAAACATTTGTTGCTAAAAAAGAAGTTATAACTTAGGTGTACCTTTATATTAGAAGTGATGATGCAATTTAACTATGAAGTTGCAAGTCTATTAAACTGACATTTAGAATACCTACTTCAAACTCATTACAATATCTTCTGTGAGAAGTTGCTAGCAGAATCTCAAATACCCTTTTGACATTAATACTACAAAAGGAAGGCATAAGAGAGTTAAGACCTTTAAACCTTATTCAGTATTTCAAAGAGAAGAATGAGGCTCAATGTTACGTAAATTGAAGTGACACTTATTTGTGTGAAAAAATAATATATTTTTAGAGAATACATCATAGAAATCCTAGGTTAATAATTGTAGTATTCTCATACCATTCCAGCCTAGATTTTAGAATTAGAAATCAGAACAAGAGACCAATTAACACTGTAAGCCAGAACACTGTTTTCAGAAGTTGCTTTTATACTTTCTTGATTATTTCAATTGAAACTGAAATTTCAATTTGTCCAATATTTGCTGATTATCAACATTATGAACCAGGGAGGGAGGCCCTGGGAAAGGAAGGAGCTTGCTTAGTGAAGGATGGGGCAGGACCGTACAGTATGAACACAAGAGCATACTGGTGAGAAAGAATCAAGCCAGGACCGTGGAGAAAAGTCAGCATTCCTTCTAGTATGATCCAAGATTTCTATGTTACAAAGAAAGAAATATAAAGCTGAGTCATACAGCATGGTAAGAGCAGTATTGGGACTGAAACTCAGGTTACCTTCCTGTTAGTTTTATTCAGTGAATAATTGTTTCATGCATTTTATGTGGTAGGGAGTGAACCAAGTGCTCAGTGAATCAGACAAAAGCTTATACTCTAACAGAAAGAAACATGCAATGCAATATGAAAATAATAATATGATTTATTAAAAGTGGGTACATGTTATGGAAAAGAAATAGGACAGGGGAGGTAAGGATCATCAGTACCGTCTGCAGAGGGAGGGCTTGTTTGCAGTTTAAAGTGTATGGTCAGAGTAGTGCTCATGGAAAAGATGACACTACGGAAAAGGCCTGAAGGAAGTGAGGGAGTGACTGATGTCAATATCTAGAGAAAGAGGATTCCAGCAGGCAGAACAGCTAGTGCAGAGACCCTGCGATGGGAACATGCCTGGTGGCTTTGAGAATAGGAAGGAGGCCAGTGTGCCTGAAGGAAATGGTAGAGGTGGAGCGTAGTAGGAAATGGCATGAGGAAGAAAAGGAGCCAGAATTTATAGGTTCCCAGAGGCAACTTCTAGGATTGTTAAGGCTCTTAAGAGTCTTGAGAGGAATAGGAAACCATTAGAAGGTTCTACTCAGAAGGAGTTCATAGTATGACTTAGGTTTCAGAATACTTACTCCATGTATTAGGTAGTTTGGGTGCTGAAACAACAGAAATTTATTTTCTCCTGGTTCTAAAAGCTGAAGTCTGAGATCTGGGAGCCAGCATGGTGGGGCTCTGGTGAGAGCTCTCTTCCTGGCTTGAAGAAGGCTGCCTTCTTGCAGTGTCCTCACATGGCAGAGGGAGTCTGAGCTCACTCATATCTCTTATTATAAGGTGAGAAGCTTATTAGATTAGTGTCCTAACCACATGACCCCATTTAACCTTAATGACTTCCATAAAGGCTCTGTCTCCAAATACAGTCACATTGGGGATTACAGCTCAAACATATGAATTTTAGGACACAATGCAGTCCAGAACACTATGACTGATTGGAAAATAAAGATTGTGGAGGGTCAAATTTGGAAGCAGGGAAACCAGTTAGAAGACAATTTTCCATATTTCAGGGAAGAGCTGATAGTGGCCAGAAAGGATAACAGCAGTAAAGATAGTGGGAGTGGTTACAGATTCTCAGTTGAGTAAGGGTAGGAGAAAGTCTCCAAAATTTGGGGCCTGAACAGTCAAATAAGAGAAGGCCTATGGACAAGAGAAGCATTTTTCCTTTGATTTCTCATCTTTTTCAGGGTGGGTGTTGGAGAGGGAGGTGATTTGGGGAAGGAAATAGAAGAATTTGTGAAATATGAATTTATCTATTTTTATGTGTTTATTTGATTGACATTCTCCTAGAAGAGCAGAGATTATAAAAATTTAATATCCCTATTAAAGTTGCCGCTGGGGGCGCCTGGGTGGCTCAGTGAGTTAAGCCGCTGCCTTCGGCTCAGGTCATGATCTCAGGGTCCTGGGATCGAGTCCCACGTCGGGCTCTCTGCTCGGCAGGGAGCCTGCTTCCCTCTCTCTCTCTCTCTCTCTCTGCCTGCCTCTCTGCCTACTTGTGATCTCTCTCTGTCAAATAAATAAATAAAATCTTTAAAAAAAAATAAAGTTGCCGCTGGTCTTAGATTTAAGTATTCTAGTCAAAAGCTATGACACTCAGCAATGATTTTTGAACAGTCTCTACTTCATTCTCTCAATAAATATTTATCAAGTGACTGCTATATGTCAGCACTGTTCTAGGTACAAAGGGTATAGCAGTGAAAATGACCTTCATGGAGGTTACCTGCTAGTGGATAAAATAATCCAATCAAATATATCAAATGAGCAAATATATGTGTTTTATGTTAGATGGTGATAGGAGGCAATAGGAAAATACAGGAGGGAAGGAGACCAGATCATTCTGGGTGGGGTGGGGTGATTTCAATAGACAGGGCAGAGATGGCTGCGCTGAGAAGGTGACATTACAATCACATCTGAAGGAGATGAAGGCTAGAACCATGTGGATGTCTGGGCACAAATCTGAGCCAGGGCAAAAGCCACAGTATATCTGGGAAGTGGGAGGAACAGCAAGGAGGCCAGAGAGCTAACATGAAAAGGGACACTTGCTTTTGTCAGAGGTAGCCAGTATCTTATTCAGAAACAGGTTCTGATGAGTTGTGTGATGTACAGATTTTTGGGGTTTTTTTCCCCCCTATTGTGGTTGGGCATCAGAACAGTTCTGTTATATTGGGATGAGATGAAAGCCGCCTGGTAGATTGTAGTCCTTACCAGAGCTTTTTATATCTAAAGCTGAGAATGTGGGAAAGAAATGGAATTAGGATATTTTGTACGTACAGATGTGGATGGGAGTGATGGCTGGTCTTTTTGAGCTGTTTCCTTCGTGTGTGTGTGTGTGTGTGTGTGTGTGTGTGTGTGTGTGTGTGTTTAAACCAATGGTGTATTTCGTACCTGGTTGCATATACAACACATTTAAAGAAAACTGAAGACACAAAGTACTACTAGAGGAGAGGTGTGTGTGAGCGTGTGTATGTGAACAATTTTTGATGGTTGGTTTAAAATCAGTAGGAAGGAATCTAAGTGTCTACATCGTATGCCAGGTACTATATTAAATATTTCATATGGGTCATCCCCCATAATCTCACAATCATGCTCCAAAGGGAATAGTATTTTTCTTCTGTTTTTCTTGTTTTTGTTTTCATTTTTTGCAAAATCACAGAACTCTTGCTCACAACAGATAACGAATAGCTAAAACATTTTTTTAAACGGTTTTATTCATTTATGAGAGACAGAGTGTGAACACAAGGGGAAAGAGGAGCCAAGGGAAAGGGAGAAGCAGACTCCCAGGTGAGCAGGGAGCCCAGTGTAGGGCAGGATCCCAGGACCGTGAGATCATGACTTGAGCCAAAGTCAGAAGCTTAACCAACAGAGCCACCCTGCCCCCTCTAGCTAAAACAATTTTGAAAAAGAATAATAAAGGATCAGCCTACTTGATTTCAAGGCTTTGGAGACCATAATCAATGGAGGAAAGCTAGCTTTTTCAACAAATGGTGCTGGAGAAATTGGACATTGACAGGCCAAAATTGAAACAAAATAAAAAACCTTGATGTATCTATTCCATCTTCTGCAAAAATTAACTCCAAGTGGATCAAAGACTTAAATTTAAATATAAAATTATTAGGAAAAAAACAAGAGAAGAAAATCTGTAGGGGCTAGGGCTAGGCAAAGAGCTGTTAGAGTTGACCAAAAGCATGATCCATAAAAGAAAATTAATAAATTGGGCATCATCAAATTAAAACTTTTGTTTTGCAAAATACCCTGTTAATACCTTTAGTGAGGAAGGCACTTGTAATGAGCACTGGTATTGTATGTAAACATGAACCACTGAGTTCTATTCCTGAAACCAATATTGTGCTGTCTGTTAACTAACTAGAATTTAAATAAAAATTTGAAAAAAAAATCCACAAAAATACCCTGTTAAAGGATGAAAAAGACAAGCTGCAGTTGTGAGTGAAAATAATTGCAAACCATATATCTGACAAACAACTGGTATCTGGCTTTGTTATTTCGCTTTCACTTGCCTTATTTAGTCTAGATTAATTATACCACTTGACAAGTTTGTTACAGGGATATATGAGGTGACATATGTAAATGATGCAAAACAACATTTGCTGAGTATCAAATACTTTATATATGGCAATGGTTTTAATTTCCTCAGCAACATACTTTATTTTTTTTATTTTTTTTTTAAAGATTTTATTTATTTATTTGACAGAGAGAGATCACAAGTAGACGGAGAGGAAGGCAGAGAGAGAGAGGGAAGCAGGCTTCTTGCTGAGCAGAGAGCCCGATATGGGACTCGATCCCAGGACCCTGAGATCATGACCTGAGCCGAAGGCAGCGGCTTAACCCACTGAGCCACCCAGGCGCCACTCAGCAACATACTTTAAATCAGAGCACTGATCTTCGTAGAGGTAAAGGATTTGCTCAAGCTCTTAAGTTCCAGAACTAGCACTAAACCATGATCTCTGACCATGAAGTCCGTGCTGTTTACATCCGTGGTTTTGTAAATTAGAATGATTCTTCCGGAAGCGATTCAGGAATTCTTTAAAGGTAGAAAGTCAACTTCCTAAGACTATATGCACAATTTAGTAATAATAGGAAATTAGAATAGTATGAAAGTCATCTATAACTACTTAGTATAAAAGAATATTTCAGAGTTGCTTGTGTGCTATTTTGACTAGTTCTTCATGGTTCTTCCTATCCAAGAAATAAGAAACATGAGGGAAACAAAATATTTTCTCCTGGCCTCAAAAATCTTATCAGAAATACTGGGGTAATAGGACAGCATAGCAATGGTCAAACAGTTCTGAGTCTGCTAAGCTATTCAACACAGGAGATCACAGTGGAATTCCTATGAATAATGTTGACATGATACCAGAGACAAACCTAAGACACAGATTGGAGCATCTGGGTGGCTCAGTCGTTAAGCGTCTGCCTTCGGCTCAGGCCATGATCCCAGGGTCCTGGGATGGAGCCCCCTGCTCAGCAGGAAGCCTGCTTCTCCCTCTCCCACTCCCCCTGCTTGTGCTCCCTCTCTCACTCTCTATCTCTCTGTCAAATAAATAAATAAAATCTTAAAAAAAAAAAAGACATAGATTGTGCAGATGACTGGAGAAAGTTGACGGCCACAGCAAATAATTACTTATCTAATTTTGCTCCCATGGAATAAGAACATTTCAACTTTTATTATAATCAGGATAGATCCTCCATTGTGGGTGTGGGTGAACAACTCCGGCTTCAGTGGCCTGCAAATCTACCTAACAACAAGAAAACATGATCATGACAAAGGATGATTCACTAAATAAAAAATAGTAACTGGGATCAATGTCTATATCAATAGCATAATGTGGCAGACAATTATCCACAGAAATTAAGGCTCGTACATCAATTTTAAAAAACCCACAAAATTTATCAGTTTCCACAGCCAAATTTTTACCCCAGGCACTGGTAAAGCTCCAAAGTTTGTGGGATTTAAGTGGGGTGCTTTCCTTAGGGACTATACTTTGAATCATGATTAACACAGAGCACTGAGCTTTCATATGATAATGATCTGTCTTAAAAGGGTGAGTTGAAAAATAACCTGCAAAGTACCTTCTTAAGAACTTGAAGAGTATAAGTATTTCCCATCGCTGTTGTTGGTGTTGGTGCTGGTGCTGTAGGTGGTGGTAGGTAAGCAGTACACTTATCGATAGAGGTATAACTCTTGCTTTGATTATGTATGTATGTTGGTCATAGATATTCATAACTGAAAATTGCAACTTCAAAAATAACTAAAATGAGAATACTTCCGTGATTTTCACTTTCCAAGATAAGTTTGATTAACAAGTAGATAACATCTCAGATTTACAAGAAACTGCTAATTACAGGATTCTCAAACTTCTTCTTGGTTGGCTTCTTCTATTGGTATTCTGTTGATCAGAACTTGCAGCTTTTCAGCCTGTTTACATAATATATAGTTGATGTTTACAAAGGGAAATCAGAGCAGAGGTTCCGTGGCCTTCTCAAAATCAATGTAATAATAATATTAATTAAATTATAATTTAAATTTTATAATATTTATAAATTTATATTTACTTATATTTATAAAGTTATTTATAATATGTGTAAAGTAATATTTATTTATATATAAATATAAATATATAAATATAAAATAATATTTATAAATTTATAAATATTAATTAAATTATAATTAGAATATAATTAATTAAATAATAAATGCCCAAGGAAAACAACTCAGAGTCCAAGAGATGGGCAGTGAAAATCTCTCTTCATTTCTCAGTCCCAGTCCCCTCTTTTCCTTCTCCTGTATATTCTTCTAAAGAATTCTATTCCTGCGTAAGAAGATCTACATATATATACACACACATTCAAAAGGACGTGTGAAATGCTATTTATTCTTGTTACTGACTGCCTATTCAAACTTGCTCTGAAAAGCTGTTTCTTTCCTGCATTTGGAGAAAATTTAAGGCAAGTTCTATTATTTTTCTAGTTGATCTTAGATAAGTCCTCCAGTTGCTTCTAGGCAGAAAAATATCTTAGTTGTGTAATTACATGCTCAGCGCAATGCAATAAGAAACAGGAAAAAAAAATGCCGTGAACTTTATTTAAAGTTCTATGTTCTCTCCACGCGTATCTCCGTCTGCCTAGGCTGTCTGCTTGCTGTAGGAGGTGGCTAGGGCGGGCTTCCTCTTCCTCAGTTTCCCCACAGCTGCTTCTCCCCCTGCTCGCTAGGCTGCCAAGTTGTGAAGCAGGCACCAGTCCAGTATGTTCTCAAACACCAGAAGCCCAGTACTAAGCTCCTCCAAAGTGCCCCATTACAAGGTCATTTTCTAGCTAAGCTGGAGATAAGGGAAAATCACCTCTCCTGCCCTCTCAATGATGAGGTTGGGTGGGGGAGGCTCCCGGCATACCCTCTCAGTCTCTCCTGTCTTTTAGGTTGAGGGGAGGGGTTAAAAAAATACGGAATCATGTTTCGTAAACTTCTTTGCAATTCCTGGCATGGGTAGCCTAGCAATTTACCTAATATGGAGTTAGCTGGTACTTCCTGTTTGGGGGCTTCAGCTGAAAATAAGACAGAAATAGTCACACACACACACACACACACACACATATTATTATTACATATAGTATATAAGTAGTATAGTATATATTACACTATAGTGCAATATATAATAGTAAATATTCTAATGTCATGTATGTATGTGTGTGTATAAGAGAAAATAGAGAGAGATGGGGTGGGAGAGAGAGAGAGAAAGAGAGCTTTATCCTTTTTCTTGAAATTATTTTAGGTATCACATCAAGGAGCCAAATATACTCATCATAATTTTTTAGTTTTATTACTTTTTTTTTAAAGATTTACTTATTTATCTGACAGAGGGAGAGAATGAGAGTGGGGGGAGTGGAAGAGGGAGATGCAGGCTTTCCACCCAGCAGGGAGCCTGATGCAGGGTTCGATCCCAGGACCTTGGGATCATGACCCGAGCCTCTGGCAGACGTCCAACGACTGATCCACCCAGGTGCCCCAAGTTTTATTACATACAAGCATTGATTGCCCACTGGTATGTATGGTTCTTTTATAAGAATAATAATATTTGATTAATCAAATCACCCATTTCCCAACTTTTGCCTTACTAAGAAAGTCCCTGGGGAAAGCAATCTTTCCAGATCATAAAGGCAAGCCTCACAGGGAAAGGCTGCCTGCCCCCCAACTCTTTTTTTTTTTTTTTTTCCTTTCTGGAATGAAGATGCAGGAAGACATAAACCATCAAGATAAAAGCCCCATTCTAAGCATGGATAAGTAGCAGAAAGAGGTGTGTCGGGACATTACTATCTTCTTTAAGTCATGCACTAACCCAGATACTTGCCTCCAGACTTTCTGTTCTGGGAGGGGAAAAAATGAACAATACTGGTTTATTGCAATGCCGTAGATATGTTTATCTGCAATCTGTTTTCTTTTACTCTTGGCTTCAGAGCAGCAGACCTGACCACTGCCTCCCACAAAGCTCATAAAGCTATAAATATTTTATATTGATGCTTATATAGAGAGAAAACATATGATTTCTTTTTCTGTTTGAAGAGGATTTGTTTTAAATAAAAAGGGAATTAATCTCATACATAATATGAACAGTGCTCTAGGGCAGTATATAAAAATGTAACTCACTTTTTTCTGTAGCTGCATTATAGTCCATGGTACACATTTGCCATAATTCATTTAGGCAAACTCTTGGACGAACATTCAGGTTAATTCATTTTTTCTAATTTCTTTTTTTTTTTTTAACATTACAAGCAATACTGTGATAAATATTTTTAGTACTGATGCTTTTACTTTTGTGGGCTAGACGCTGAAGAGGGGAGTTTCTGTGACACAGGTAATGTGCATTTTTATTTTTAGATATGTTACCAACAATTTATGCACCTACCGTAGAGCATAAGGCACACATTTTCTCACACTCTCATCTTATTTGCCAAGGCATATGAAATGTCACCACTCTTTTTTTTTTTTTAAGATTTTATCTATTTATTTGAGAGCGAGTGCATGAGCCGGGGTGGGGGGGCAGTGGGAGAAGCAGACTTCCCGCTGATCAGGGAGCCCAGTGGGGCTCCATCCCAGGACCCTGGGCTCACAACCTGAACCGAAGGCAGACACTTAACCAACTGAGTCACCTAGGTGCCCTGAAACATCCCCATTCTTTGTATGTACATATATCTCCCATAATATAAATTCCATGAGAGCCAAAATCTTATCTTTTTCACAGCTATCTCCCTAGCGTAAGGAGAATATATATTTCCATCCCGAACAACTAAGATGATATCTTATCTCTGGGTGTATTCTTTTTAAACACATACATATACCCTAAGAATAATAATGTAATTACCCTTCAATATTCATGTGCCATAAGATTATTTATTATCTTGTCTTTGACTAGCTAGGAGAAGAATAGCTAGGAATAGAATTATTTTAAGACTTATTTGGTGGTGGTGAGGTAAGAAAGATGGAAACCTTTGGAAACATGAGAAACGGCTCAAGAAGGAAAGGTCTGGTTGGAGAATATAGCAGGAGCTTCCAACTCTTTTGGTGGCCATGTGAATAGGCAGCCCTCCTGAGCCGAGACAGACTACAAGGGGAGAAAAGAGTAAGTGGGGCAAGCATGCAGAGCCCTGCACCTCCAGGGCAAACTCAAGGGGCTCAAAAAACTCAGTAATCAACATAATATTTTCATGAAACATCTTTAAGCCAATCAAAATTAATATCAAAAGGTCCATGAGGAACAAACATGAACATTTTAAATAAAGACAGGAAGAGCAGAAGCGCTGATTACTCACCATCTACTCAGAGTGAGTCTAGAAGTGACCCCCTGCTTCCTTACATACTAAACTGGTGACTTTCCCTTCATCCTATTCTCTATCTGCCTGTTGTTTCTGGTCCTTCCTCCCCAACAAGGACGTCTTAGGAGGACACCAATGAAACTGAATATACTTTGCGGGGAGCGGCACATGGAGGGCTAGAGAAAGAATCTTAAGCAGGCCAGGAGACTCCATCTCCCAACCTTGAGATCATGACCTGAGCTGAAATCAAGAGTTGGTTGCTCAACCGACTGAGCCACCCAGGTGTTCCATGAATATATACATATGCATATGTATATATATATATATGCGCAAATATATATGTACACATAATTTTTTATATACAGGGCCAGATTTTAATATGGCTTAGTATTCCACCAAACTGATTATACCCTAAGCATGAGGCTATATATCCTATTTCTTTGTCACTGAAATATGAACATGTCTGCAATACAAACTATCTGAAATCCAAACATATATTTCAAATGTTCTTTCAACTTGCACAACACAGTGTTCCTTAACTTACGCACATGGCAGTAATCTGTTATATTTAGAACATATGGCTGCGTTTGATATATCAAATGTCTTTTGCAAGTGAAGTCATCATCCCAGTTTTATGGAAACTTGTCTGCAATACAACATAGGGGGATAAAGGAAAAACAAAGATTTTCCTCTCATTATTCATTAGATTTTTTTTCATATTCACATCATTATGAGTTGGTCTTAAAATTAATTTTTTCTAAAATAACTCAAGTAGTTAAAATAATCTTAAACAACTTATAAACAGCCATCAAAGTGTGTTATTCACAGTGGGAAAGTAAATTGTTACCACCTTTCAGGAGAGTACTTTGGTGATTTGGTTCAGCCTTCTAAAGGCCCATTACTTCTGACCTTGAAGAAATAACAGTTCAAAGGGAGTGACTCGATATAATTTCAGAAATTAAAATATGTATCTATCTCTATATATACTTTGTATATATTTGTATTGTATTTACACACACACACACACGCACACACACACAACTTGTAAAGATGACCATAGGTTGACTGCTGTCCACTCCCAGGAAAAAGCTTAGCTTTGCCCAGGTGGGGCCAGAGACTCACCTCTCATGCACCATTACCCCCAGGAGCAGATCTAAGTCCCTGCTCTCTTATCAGGATACTTAAAGATCCCCGAACTGCTGAACTGCCTATAGGATCAGTCCTTCTTCCCGGACTGCTAGTCTGCGAATCTTTCCACCCAGGTCCCTGGTTCTGCACCAGCAACACGTTTCCCTTCTCTTTCCAATTAGTGCTTCTTCTTCCCTTTCTCTCCTGCATTTGAGTTGCCACTCCGCCTCTTCCTCTCCTTCCTCTATTTGATATAGTCATGTGTGAGAGGGAAAAAACCCTGAAAACATGGCCTTCGTTTCAGGGTTACAGGAATCCAATCATTGTTTATCCTTCAGTAAAGTCCGAGGTAGAGAAAATGGTCCCAGGACAAAAGTGAAAGAGGGGAAGAGGGAAAAATGTGAAGAATAATTTGCTTGGCACCTGGCAATATAATCTTTGTTATTTGTAGTAGGAAATTGGTGATTGTAAATAGTAAACATTTGTAAGAGCAAATAGCACACGTACACACAATATCTAACAACAGGGGACTGTTTGAGTAAGTTGTAGTACATTTACATTAAAAAATCCAACGAAAGCATTAAAATAAAATTTATAAAATAATAAAATGCTTTTGAAATAAAGATATGTTTAAACACCAAGATGAAAAAAACCTTGCAGAAACTACATGATCTAATAAGAAATAGATGCACACAAAGACACAGAAAAACCCAGGAAGGAAGTACGATTAAAATGTTGGCAAAAGTTGAAAGCAGGTGATGACATTATTGGCATTTTTCTATTTTCTTTTCTTTTTTTTTTTAAGATTTTATTTATTTATTTGACACAGAGAGAGCACAAGGAGAGGGACCAGCAGGCAGAGGCAGAGGGAGAAGGAGGCTTGCTGAGCAGGGACCCCAGTGTAGGACTCAATCCCAGGATCCTGAGCCCATGACCCAAGCTGAAGGCTTGGGCCATTCAGGCATCCTATTGGCATTTTTCTTCCCTGCAATTTCTAATTTATCTTTATTGGATGTGTTTTTACTCTTTCTTCCTTTTACAAATCAGAATAAGATTTAACTTAGAAGAGGTTCAGAAAAAAGCTAAGATATTACCAGAATCTCAGTAGATGCCTCATATATTATTCGATCGGAGAGTCAATACCTGCTAAATATCTTGGATCACATAGTAAAATTCAAACCCAAAGTAGAATTCTGGCCTACAACTTGGGCTGACAACGCAACAGCCACAACAGAAGAGTTGCAGAGGTATCACAAGAAGACAGGTAGCAGGAAGAGGACCAACCTGGCAGGCACAATTCATGTCCAACCTGTCTGCTCTACATCAATGGGAGAATAAACAGAATGTTAGACTTGTGCCCACAATGAACTACAGAGAAAGTGATGCCCTTGGCAGAGGAGTTTCTTCTTTTATAGACTCATGACTCCATGACTCATTGAGCCCAGCAGTAATCAGAACATGAAATCTTTGACGTGGGCTGAAGATTTTGGACCTGAGTTTATCCTTTATATTGTAATGACCATATCTTCTATGTAGAGGCTTGTATGCCACATAAATTTTGCATATGATTTTTGAGGTGATGGTCAACTATGGCAGAACTATGAACAGAGAAATTATGCCATATGGAAAAGTAACTGCTGACAGCAAAGAATAAATGTGAGGGGTCAGAGTGGGGGTACTGGAATTGTCAAGAGAAAAATATTGAGACACTGAGCAAATTGGCTGAAGTGGTGGTGGAAAGAGTGATCTATAAGAGAGACATTTTGGATGTAAAATGAACCGAACACATACGTGGAAAATAAAAGAAAATGAGAAATCTTCTAGAACAACTCTAGTGGAAACAATACAGATAGTAGCATCCTTTTCCAAATGTGAAGGAAAGAAGGTTTTTGTGGGAGAATGATGAATCCAGTTTTGAAAGACCTCTTACCAACTGTTTGATATATGACAATGGAACTCAGGGCAAACGACTAGCTAGATATACAGATGTTGGAGTCAATAAACACGTGGTAGGTTGAAACTACAGACATCAGTGAGATTGCCTTGAGACATTGTTGAGAATGAGATGAGAGTGGTTTGGACCTTGATGGAAACCAGTATTTTAGGAGTTGACATATTAGAGAAACTTTGCCAAGGCAAAGGAAGAGAGACATTTTCAAAGGTAGGGAGAAGGTCTGGAAAGAGTAGTTTGGTAGAAATCATACCAGAGAATCCCAATTAGTGTTGAACCATGAAGAGAACTCCAATAAGAAAAAAATCATTCCAATTGATCTGAGAACAAAGAAGCTATGAGTGACATTAGTGAGAACATATTTGTGGGGTAAACTGAAAAATAGTTTGCTCTGGGTTGTGCAGCTGAGGAAATGGAGTCTGTAAGTTCTTTTCAAAAACTGTAATTTAATATTGAATACATGCAAGATGATATTGATAATATTTTTCTAAAATTTAAAGAATAAAACAAAATAAACAGCCAGGTATCCATCACTCAGTTCAGTACATTACCAGAAGCTTTGAGGAATTTCCCTTCCTTTGACACCCCAATTTTATCCCTCCTACTCCTCACCCAGAGATAGCTTTGTGTTTGCAATTCTTTTGTTTGTCTGTATAGGTTTTATCATCAGTGGATCTGCTTTAAATATTTATTTTCCAAATTTCAGCCCTGGACTTGTGCAGTGAACAACTTATGTGACTGTTCAAGGTAGTCCTAGTTATATATTGTTTAGTTTTGATGTTTTGGAACTTTTTATAAGTGGAGTCATGCTGTATTTATTTTCATCTGTGATGAGCTTAACTATTTAACTTTAGGTTTCTGAGATTTATCCATTTTGAATATGATAATTGTAGTTTACTTTTATGTTATATAGTATTATCTTTTATGGGAGGTAATCAATAGGGTAATCTTCTTGTTGTTCAACATTTGCATTGTTTCTCACTATTGGCTATTTCAAATAGAAATGGAATGGTTGCGTCATCTTCAACTTTATTAGAGTGTCAAATATTTTTTCAAAGAAATTATTTTCACTTACTAGAAATTTATCATCAGCAACACTTGATATTGTGAGACTTAAACTTCTGCTCATCCGATGTATGTAAAATGATATTTTTTGGTGTGGTTCTAATCTACATCTCCCTGACCACTGGTGAATTGGAACATGCCTTAATATATTTACTGGTCATTTGTATTTTGTCTGCTATGACATACCTGTTCAGGAGTTATTCATCTGCTTTTAAATGATTTTCCAGTTTGTGGTCCAACTTTTCACTTTCCTTTTTGTTATCATTTGATAAATATAATTTCTTAACTTCAATGTGGTCATTTTTATGTGTTGTTCATTTTAAAATCTGGTTGAAGAGATACTTCTCAACCCTGAGGTTGAGATATATTGATATATTGATATATTATTGATATATTATCTTTATTTTATTGATTTTTTCACGTTTTAGTCTTTAATTCATCCGGAGTTGATTTTTGTGGATAGTGTGAGATAAAGATCCATTTTCCATGTGTTTCCTTATGACTAATAAATAATTTCTCTCCATACCGCGGGCAGCTGAGACCAATACAGGTGACATTCTGTACCACAAATAGTTGCATTTCTGGATTTCCTGAAAGCCACCTTCCTGCCTCTAATATTAGTCAAGAGTAAAAACTTGAATTTGCTAGCAATAATCTAGAAGATTCTAAAAATTTTCCCAAACAATGGAGCAAAAAAGACAGCTGGGGACAGTACAGAAGGGTATGCAAGCTTCAGGAGATGACAGGACATTAAGGTTTATAGACTAGGTGATTAGAATAATGCACTACAGGGTCCAGATTGGACAGGAGGGTGGTGTCTGTTCACACATGCACACGTGAGCACACGTGGGTACACACAGAAACAACCCTCAACATTCTCATTTTGGTTTTGAACATTGTTCAGCAAATATTAATATTCCTCAAATTGTCTTTTGCATAGTAAATTTGAATTTCAATGCATCAGATAAGAGGAGACTTCAACCTCTAGTTCAAAAAGTGGAAGGCAAAGATCACTAGAATTGATAGCACTTAGAAATATATGAAGATCAGTCTATTTTTTTTTAAGATTTTATTTATTTATTTGACAGAGAGAGAGATCACAAGTAGGCAGAGAGGCAGGCAGAGAGAGAGGGGAAAGCAGGCTCCCC
Organism: Lutra lutra; assembly: GCF_902655055.1. Taxonomy (NCBI): domain Eukaryota; kingdom Metazoa; phylum Chordata; class Mammalia; order Carnivora; family Mustelidae; genus Lutra; species Lutra lutra. The sequence goes on along the minus strand of NC_062282.1, from coordinate 35,855,936 downwards.
ACTGTGCAGAGAGCCTGATGTAGGGCTCCATCCCAGGACCCTGAGATCAATGACGTTAGCCGAAGGCAGAGGATTTGACCCACTGAGCCACCCAGGTGCCCCAAGATCAGTCTATTTGATTCAGGGACTTAAATTACATGAATTAGGCAGTTCATCTTTAAAACAGAAACAATAGCATTTCTACCTGATAGTAATATTATTATGTTTAAATAAGATGATGCTACATCCAAGTGTTTAAAAGAGCGATAAGCACATTGGGAACGTTCAATAAATTTTATCCATTATTATGTTTATCTAGCGCCCTGTCATCTTTGGGAGAGGATCAGGAAGACGGACTAGTCCACACATCCTAATGAGATAAAACACACTATTTTTCCTGAGCCTGCCTTCACCTCCTCATCTTCCGACACTCACACGGTATCTATTTTATGTTTGTGGGAAGTTTTCATGTATAACACGCCAACATATAGCACTTAGGATCGTAAAAGAACATTCCGTAGAGCAGTGATAACGTTGCTGTAACACAGGGTCCTCAAACTAACAGTTATTAGCATCACCTGGGAACTCGGGAGAAATGTGTATTTGGGAACCTCCCCCTAGAGCTACTAAAACAGAAACTCTGGAGGGTGGTGCTCAGCATACTGTATTTTAGCAAATGCCTCAGTTCATTCTGACGCATGCTAAAATTTGAGAACCACTCTTTAGGGTGTCCTTCTGGGTCATGGTTGGAGAAAGAATTTACCACATATGGGACACTTAGATTTCAATTAGCAGGATACTTGCAGAGGGGTGGGCAGGAAGTGAGCAGCTGAGGGATGGGGAAATGCTTAGAGATGAGCCAACAGTAAGCGGACATGCCCACCTGAAGTTCTAACGGGCCAAAAAAGAAAGCACATTACGAGAGCCCTCAGAGAGCTGTTGTCTGAAGGAGGAACACTTGATGGGACCTGTCGTCATGGGAAATCCAGGTACAAAACACAGAGGACATAGGGAAGAAATACCCTAACTTCTCTCTTGAGACTCTATCCAAGCCCATAGAAACCAGTCAGCAAAGGAGCCCCCAGGGGAAGGCCGTTCTCAGGACTCAGCTTCCCAGGGTGGGGAGCGTGGCAGAGAAGGGCGGAGAACAGATCTGGCAGGTGGGTGCAGATGGAGAACCACCGGTGCATATACTGTGTAGCTTGTGCGAAGAGGAAGACAGAAACGGGAGCTGTGGCTGGAATTCGAAAGACAGATCAGGTGTCTCCTCCGTGTCTCCTTTTTATATTTGCAGCTGTTAGAAGGACTGGAATAGCAGATGCTAGTCTCAGATGAGAAAATTTTGGCTTCACTGAACAAATGCCAAGTGCATATCATGTACTTGACATTATCCTAGGCACGAGGGAGTCAGCTGTGAAATAAAACAAAACTCTTAATCTCCTGAAGCTTAGGTGCCAGTCCAGGGAGACAGAAAATCAACAAGTACGTAATACTCCTTGTGGTGGATAAGCGCTCTGGAGGATAATGAAGTATAAGACACAAGAACAGAGAGCGATGATGGAGCTTTTCATCTAAGCTGATCAGGAAAAACTTCGCTAAGGGACACCTGAACAGAGAATGGAAGGGAACGAAGGAGTGAGACTTGACGGTATCTGAGGACAGAGTTCCTAGGCAGACACAAGAGCAAGTGCACAGGTTCTCAGGTGAGAAGGAAAAGGACGAAGGAGGGTGGGCAGGAGACAATATCAAAGCTAGCAGGAGTCACTTCCATTGTATTCACAATTCCATGATGAAATCATTTTGTTTATGGTTGGTATCCAGGGTTAAGCCCTAAGCCTTCGTTCTGTAAAGAAATAAGGTTTTTTATTAGTTGCATATTTACAGCAATACAAATTCACTCCATAAGATCTCTTTCTTTCTGTAAATCTTTGTTGTTGTTACTGGTTTCTTATTTTGGGAGAGTGATAGGTTCCATCCAATAAATCCAATAATATTTCATAATTTGAGAGTGTCTTAAAATTTAAGTAAAATTTAAAAAATTTTAGTATTAAGACTAACAGAACCGTTGCAAAGATATTGTAGAATTCTATTTCCATATTTCTCTCAACCAGTTTCTCTTGCTTTTAACATTTTATGTTACTGTAGGTCATACCTTAGTAACCAGCATCTGTGCATTTCTATTAACTAAACTCCACTGTATTTGGAATCTAATAGTCTTTCTGTAATTTCCCTTTTCTATTCCAGGATCCCATCCAAGATACTACATTACATTTAGTTTTCATGTCTCATTAGCATCCCCTGGTCTGTGATAGCTTTCTAGATTTTCCTAGTTTCTCATGACCTTGACAGTTGGGAGAAGTACTGGTCAGTTAATCTGGAAAGTACCCCTCAAAGGGATTTGTTTGATATTTTCTTCACGGTTAGATTGGGGTGATGGGTTTCAGGGAAGAACACCACAGAAGTAAAGTGCCATTCTTATCAAATAATATTAAGCATACATACTATCAACAGGACACATTTTTTGGATGAATTAAACAAGGAATTTAACAACAATTGAAAATTTGCAGATGGGATAAGCACCACAAAAATATTTGGAAGTGCCAGGGGAATTTGGGTATTTTTGCAATAAAACAAAAGGATATATTTCTGTACTTTGCACACACACACACACACACACACACACACACACACACGAAAAAGAGATATTTTTGTACTTTACATATGTATGCATAGGTATGTTTTTAAAAGTAAAAACTGACCACAAGATGTCACTGTTAACTAATGTTTGAGCAAGAAAGTTGCCTCAAAGAGCAGTTAGGTTTTGCAGGGCCTATGTGGTTAGAAACCATTATTTAAAAAATCTTGGTAATAATTAACCCCCCAAATGTTTCAGTTTTGCAAAACCACTAGAATGTTTTGAGTTTGGGATGTTACATTTTTTTTCTTTGAGTTTCACAAAATATTTTTTCTTGAATTCACACCCAAGTATGTTTATTTGGAAATTTAATTTAAAACAATATGGTTTGCTAATGAAGTTGAATGCTCTATTCTTAAATAGAAAACAAATCCACAGAAATCACTCCGAGTTTATATTACCCTTTTGACCAGCAACAATAGCATTATTCTCACTAATGAACATTTCCTCGAGAAAAAATTCAATAGAAGATGAAAGAGCATCATACAAGATGCTTTACATAACTAGAACTGGTCTCATCCCCAAACAATAACTGAGAAATAAAATTATTAAATTTGCATTGCTTACTTTTCCACTACAAAATTTATAAAATGACTCTGCAGGTAGAGTGGAAAGAAGTCTATTTTTAACCCTCTGCTTCCAGCATATCTATATTTAAACTTTCCTGGATAGAACAGTTTTGATTTCCAAAGCAGATCCTGTAACTCTGGCTCTCTGATGGTTTTGCTGTTTCCTCACCCAGCTTTCTTTCTTTCTTCTTTTTTTTTTGCTTTTGAATATTTTATTTATTTGACAGAGATCACAAGTAGGCAGAGAGCAGGCAGAGAGAGGACGAAGGCAGAGGCTTTAACCCACTGAGCCACTCCAGCACCCCTTACCCTGCTTTCTCTAGAGTCCTTTCTCCTCTCGGTTTTCTTCTGCCCCTGACAGTACCTTTCACTTTTTCCATTCTTTGTGAATTTATGGTAGCCTTGTCCATTGTTGAATAATAATAATGACTAGAAAGTTCTTCCTAGTTGAGCCAGCCACTTCTTTATAGCTTTTACCCACTGGTCCTACTTGTGTCCTTGGGAGCCACACAAAGCTAAATCTTTTCCTGTTTCTACATAACAGAATTCCAAACACTTTGTAACAATTGTCATTTACTTCCCTAAGCATCTCTTTCCTTTTCTTGAACTCACCCAGACTTTCTGGCCATTTTAATATTAGTATTACTTTTAGATCCCCATCATCCTGCTACTCTCCTCTGATACTATAGACTTACAACAGTCTTAAAATTGGACGCCCAGAATGGAAATTTAAGATGGCAGACGTAGCTGGAGGAGTCCTGAAGGCATTGGGACCATTTGGGTAGCCTAATGACATCATTCACTTTCTTACTTTATCAATCCTTTGTAAACCCTGTGCTAATGGAATACTGCCACCTAGGTTCCTAGTGGTCTGCTGTGTGTGTGTGTGTGTGTGTGTGTGTGTGTGTGTGTGTGCGTGCGTGCGTCTGACCCCTGTCTACCTCTCTAGCCTTATTCTGAACCTTTATGTTTCTTACATCTAGGCTATGGCTGACTAAGTAGAAGACATCTATCCTCTCAGCTTCATTTCCTCTTTTAACAGCACAGGCCACGATGTGTATGTTTGAGGTACAATTATACCTCTCTCTATATGTATATCTCTGTGTGTGTATGTGCGTGTGTGTTTTCAATGAGTTCTTTTTATTTTTATTTTTTTTAATATTTTATTTATTTATTTTACACAGAGAGAGACAGAGACAGAGCACAAGCAGGGAGGAGCAGCAGCAGGAGAAGCAGACTGAGCAAGGAAAGCCCGATGTGGGACTCGATCCCAGGACCCTGGGATCATGCCCTGAGCCGGAGGCAGCTGGTTAACAGACTGAGCCACCCAGGCGCCCCTCTTCAATAAGTTCTTATATAATTTATGTAGAATCCTTTCTATGGGATTATCAGTAATACAGAAAAGGGAAAAGTCATATTTGTAGATTTCTTGTAATAATGTAGCCAAAGCAGGCCAGCTGGAACTGGACTTGAAATCCCACATGTTTGAATTGCCATCTCGATTTAAATAAACCTATGAATTAATGAACCCTTTTGGAATAGAACACCTAGGCTTGATGGCTATCAGTAAACAGAAAACGATGGGATAGTAGGATAACGAAGTGGCTTTGAATGTAAGAATAAGAAACAGATGGACTGGTGTCAGGTCTTCCGTTTCCCATTTCCCAGCAATGATACACTGAGCAGCTTTCGTATTTGGTTTGATCTACTCTGTGTCACTGGAAGCGTTGACGGAGGTGAGGTATATAGGCTCTTAGAATGGCACCTGCTCTATAGAGGGCACTCGGTAAAATATAGCTGTTATGATTAATAACAAACAGTTCTTAAATAGTCCGTACTTTCTGTGTACATAGAATTGACATATATTTAAAGAAGCACACTGACGGGTTTACAGTGATACCGGAATTCGTGGCCCCCTCTGTAATCCAGTTACTGGTTATGAGAAAGCCATCAAGAACTGGAGAATTGGCTTCCTGGGATGGGTTAGAACTATCTCACACCGGACTGATTTTTAACTGAAGCTGGATCAGCAATCTAACCGACTGACCTTCCTCCTTTCGTTAGTGTGGTGACAGTAGCATTTAGCTCTGGTTGGTTTGACCACCAAATATGAGTCTGCATAGGGTTATAAGAGAGAAGGTAGCTAAATCTCCTTCATTTCTCCCCACTACTTGGGGCTCTCCAAAAACAGAAACTTCCTGGAAGAAAATGAAAACCTTCATATAATATACCACACTTCATTCCATCAGTCTTTCAGAAAATGACTCCAAGGAAATCAAGACCTCTACATTGGTTCCTTTAAATAAAAACAGTTTGGAGAATTTCAAAAGGCTTTCCCCATTACCTCATTTCCATCTGCTGGGTGCCTTTAAGTAGCTAGCTCAGCAGGAAATCAGATGATGAATGTCTCAATATTGTATTATAAACTGAAGATTCACTGACTTTCCTCCCATGTCCACTACCCATCATTCTCAATCTCTCCACAGGAAACTGTCATCTGGGCAAGGGTCTTACAATATCTTGCCGCAACATAATTTGATTCAGGCACAGTGACAATTTCATCTTCACTGACAATCTAGTGGTTTCTTTCCACTGATTGCTGTCAAAATGGTGATACCAGTCTATGTCATAATTACAATATAGATATGCTATTATGAATTATGTGTATTATAATCGAGAAAGCAGACTGAGCCATATGCACTTACAGACTCTGTGGTACTACCAAGTTTAAATTAGGCAATGTTAGAAAATTCATGAATTCTCTTTAGCAATTTACTAAAGAAGTTCTGTTTTCACAAGTATATTGTCAAGTTATTTATACAGATATCCAGACCAGGGATCTACAAGATCTATAATTTTCCCCTGCTTTTCTTTTGACTTTATTTAAAGGACAATTTTATCATATATAAAGCCAAAATGGTTTTTTGTTTTTGTTTTGTTTTGTTTTGCATTGATACTTTGCATTGAAAGATATGTTCTTAAGTCAGGAAATTTCAAATACGGATTCATAGTCCTCTTCCTCTCCAGTCTGTGAGAAGAATTTTTCCCTTTGAAAGGAATCTGTACATTAACTTGAGAAGTAATACATTCAGAGTACATTTATAAGCAACAAGCGCAATCTCATTAAGTATCTTTAATTTAATTTCAATGATATTGATTTTATCTGAAGGACACATTATTCTTAATTTTTCAGATGCACAAGACTGAAAACAAATTACTGTAAACCCCACTCTCTGGCCTTTTTCCTCAAGGATAGTTGAGGTCAGCAATGATGTATGTTCGAGGACATGGTCAGCAAGGGTGTAAAAGGTCCTCTAAAAGCCATTCCCTCGGGGTGCCTGGGTGGCTCAGTGGGTTAAAAGCCTCTGCTTTCAGCTCAGGTCATGATCTCAGGATCCTGAGATGGAGCCCCACATCAGGCTCTCTGCTCGGCAGGGAGTCTGCTTCCCTTCTTCTCTCTCTGCCTGCCTCTCTGCCTAGTTGTGATCTCCATCTGTCAAATAAATAAGTGAAAAATCTTTAAAAAAATAATAAAAGCCATCCCCTTCACTTGTCTTCTTATAACGGGAGATGTGGGGGGAATTGTCCACCAACATGGTAGCTGGGTCTCAGTCTGTGTGTCCTCACTGGCACTCAGCACATTCTGAGCCTTGGGACAGAATCTCTGTGGGAGCTTGTGGAAGTTCATCACTCAGCCATGTGGTTATAGACCACAAACGTTCCAAGAAAACATCACAGAGAGGGGCCTGTTGGGTACATGGCCCCAGATTCTCAGACGGTCCTCTTTGACACAAGTGAAATAATACGGGCTCTAAAACATGTTGCCTTTGCAATTCAAGGGATCACTAAACCATTTATATTGTGATGTTAACTCAGCTTCGAAACTTGGTCATTGAATACCAGGAACAGCGTACGGACTTAAAACTGGAAGACAGATTTAGCTTGACTTCATGTTTGTTCTGTATAAGATAGAGAAACAAAAGAACTACAAACTTTGACATATGGACATAAAATGGGTAATCACATCACAACTTACTTATAAGTGATAAATTTGTGGGAACATGAAGGGTTATGATGATTAATTTCATGTGCGCATGCCTCTGCAATGTTACAAAACTCACACGATTTTCCAAAGAAAAGCATATTTTTCCTCCTGCTGAGCAGATCCCTCTGATTCTGCTCATTTATGCACTATGGACATCAGTAGGGAATCTGGCTGAGGGACTCTCTGCTATTAATGACTTTGGATCAGGATGTTTCCTTGAAATTGATCTTGGAACTGGAAATAATCTTCAGTTAATGTCTTGAGTTTAGATGACTTATTGGATTTGGAATAGCTCATTTTAATGTGCAGTTCTAGATGATTCCCATGGATCATCATTAAAAGCTGTATATTAAAACTCTGTTACTCAACACTATCTATTACATGACATGGATTAGAAGCCCTTCAATGAAGTAGAATGGATGGGCTATGGATCTATTTCTACATCAAAACGTAGGCACTGAACTACGTAAGGCTGGCAGCTAGTCACTGACCTTGTCTTCGTTACTGCCCTCTTACCTCCAGGGATTACATAGACAAATGTAGTTTCAAGTCCCTTCCCCCTTCCCGTCCATCTGCCACATAGTCACTTTTCACCAGCACTTAATTCTCTATCAAAATATTTTTCCAGGATGAGAAAAGAACCAACTTCCAGGCAAGAGAAAAAAGAGAATGAGTGATTCTAGTTAATGACTTCCAGATAAGAATTTGCTTATTTTCCTAATGGCCTACTGTGTCCTGCTAAGCTATCCTGTCACAAACAGAACAGATAACTTTAACGGGAGAACCGCCTCAGGATCTTGGGACAGAGCCACAGCACCTCTGTCTACATAAAATATTTTTTTAAATAAATAAATTAATGGGAGCGGCAAACAAGTGGAATCTAAGAATAATATAACCAAGTCTTCAGGCAAAATATTTTTACAACATGTGAAATTAATAAAAGTAAAATCTCTGAAGGCTACATGCATAATTTTTGTCTACCATGAAAAAACATGTTCTGTTCATAGACGATGGTGTGGAGAAAGATGTGAATGTAGGGAGAACATATTTGTTCACTCGAAGGCAGGATTGAGAATTCCAGGCTAGCTTTGCATCACGCAGACATCCTTCTGCTCTTTTTCACCGTAACAATCTGAGATACGTCTCCCAGAGTAGCCACTAATATGAAACCCCCCGCTAAACAAAATGTAAACGCTAAACAAATAGTTAATGATGGTCTTTAGTTCACCACAGGGGTCTGGCCACATCAAACATGAAGGAGTAGGTGGTTTCCAGAACACTGTAGACTAACAGAAAACAATCTGTTGCTGAAAATAACATTGAGTGGTGGAGGGAGAGATCCCTAAATTGTTTCACCTTCATAAATAATAAGTGAAATATAGAAAAACTATTAATAAAAGCACAATAGCAGATCAGGACTATCATTTAAGAAAACCATTTCAGGGGCGCCTGGGTGGCTCAGTGGGTTAAGCCGCTGCCTTCGGCTCAGGTCATGATCCCAGGGTCCTGGGATCGAGCCCCACATTGGGCTCTCTGCTCAGCCGGGAGCCTGCTTCCTCCTCTCTCTCTGCCTGCCTCTCTGCTTACTTGTGATCTCTCTCTGTCAGATAAATAAATAAAATCTTTAAAAAAAAAAAAAAAAGAAAAGAAAACCATTTCAGTATGTCCTACTATAATGAACAGTTAGAGAAAAAGAAAAATTGGTCACCATTTTCAGCACTACTCTAGCAGGGAGAGGACCGTACCTGCCTCCAGGAACATACTTAATTTTTGACTACTTTTATCAATCCGTGAATGATGCCCAGGAGGAAAAAGAGAAGTCCTACTTTAAGGAGATACTGGATTTAATGTTTGCAAAATGGCTTGTTTGCCTAGAATTTTTTTTTTAAATAAAGTACAAAGTATTATTATAGCATTTGTGGCATTTAAACCTATAATTAAAGTGACCAAATATTTTCCATAAACCCTCCTTTATATTTAGTCCTTTACAAAATTTTTGCAAGTTCGTAACTTGAAGCTAAAACTTTCCATGTTCTATATATTAGTAGTTTGGAATCACTTAAAAATTACTCAGACAAGTTTGAATTTTAGTGATTTGTCTGGGATAATTTGAAAGCCACTGATATGTCTGTGTAAGGCAAAAAGAATTCTATATTTTGGAGTAGACCTTAAAAGCAAATGCAGCATGTGGGAAACCACAGGGAGCTTACATACAGTTGGAAATAATAGTTTAATCATAATAATGTCATCACAGATTAAAACCATGATCTAAACATGTTCTGTTGCAAATTTTACTTTGGAAATGCATTCTTGATATTGGGATCAGTTCTTCCTCTCTCATGGGACTTACCACCTCATAAATTGGCTGTTTGAGTGCTGTACAGAAAACCTAGAATATAACATTTTCCTATTTTGAAAAAGACTGTATTTCTAGAAGTAGTATAGACTCCAGAATTTTCCATTATATCATACTTCTCTTCATCATTTAAGAAAAAAGTAAGCATGTAAACCTTTGAGGTGAATTATGATCTTATAAATATATGCTATAAATTCAATCACAGGTTAATTACAGTATTTTAGCTTTTCCTCTTTAACACTTAACCAATAGGCTTTATGAGACAGGGGGTACAGGATGAGGGCAGAGAAGAGGGAAATGAATAATCCCTTCAGTTTTACATATTATGTACACATTTCTTTCATATTTGTTTAAAATCTAGTATCCAGAAAGTGCAGCTAGCCAGGCTATTACCTCTATGTTATAAATGAAAGGAAACAAACTGATGATGATCCATTTTTTTTTAATTCTCAGAGGTCTGGTAAAGATACTGGCATATTTTGCACACCTAAGTTGAGAGCACAGATCATTCATCACACATTTATTGAGAATATTCTATGTCCCGCTGGCTTAGGCAAAACAGCACCAAAGATTTAGACACAAATAGAAAGTTGTTTCAAGGAACTGAGGGGAACAGAAAGTAATTTCAATTCAGGTGTTGGAATGGTACCTTGAAAGTAAATTTTCAGGGTTTAGGGATAGCTGGAGAAGAAAGTTATAACAGCTCTGGACAGTTGGCAAAGCCAGTTTCGAGGATGGTAAGCTATCCCCAAATTTCTCCAGTCAGTTTCCACATACTCTGAAATTTAATGAGGTCCTTGTTTCTCATTGTGTGGTCCATGGACTGGCATTGGCATTTTCTGGAAGTTTGTAGATATACAGAATTTTGGGGCCCCAATCCAGACCTACTAAATAAGAATCTGCATTTTTAAAGAGATTGCTAGGCAATTCATATGGATATTAAAGTTTGAGAATCACTGCCCTAGATTCTGTCTTCCAAATAACTTCCAAACCCAGCAGAAAGCAGAAGTTTTTATTTCCTTCTGTGTTTGGAGTTTGGGAAGACCCCTCTCAAAGAGCACTTTGAATCATGTTTATTTCAAGCAGTGAGAATGGGCCCGAAATAACTCTTGATTCTGTGTGAACGCAAAAGGTTCACAAGTTCCTGTTTGCCAGGGGCATTTCAGAGTGATAATAAGAAGCCCGGGGGTCTGAAGCCACAGGGGATTAGGACCGGGAAGGGGAAAGTAGTCAGGATGTGGGTCTTCTGACTGGGTGGGGATTGTGACATGACCATGACTATTGACAACAGCAGCACAGGCTCTGGGCAGAAGGGAACAGATACATCAACAATGGAGACCAGAAAGGATCAAGAGGGCAGCTCACGGAACAGAAGTCCCTTCTATCTCAGTCTTAGAAGCTTTTCCTTATGCTCAGATACCCTCCAGGGAGGGTGAGAAAGAAGGGTGATGAGGAATGGGAGAATTAGCGCACGGGGATAGCCTTTGATTTAGCCAGCTAACCTGACAGAGACTCAGTTCTAAACTGAGTTTATAAGTTACGTTTATAAGTTTTTTTTCTCTATTAGAAGATAAGGGCTATGAGCAAAAACAATTCTTTTATGGAAAATGAAATTGTACTTCTGTACATTTAACTAATAATATGACAAATTTTAAACCACCATATAGGGGTGCCTGGGTGTATCAGTGGGTTAAGCCTCTGCCTTCGACTCTGGTCATGACCTCAGGGTCCTGGAATTGAGCCCCACATCGGGCTCTCTGCTCAGCGGGGAGCCTGCTTCCCCACCCCCCACCCCTGCCTCTCTGCCTACTTGTGATCTCTCTCTCTCTCTGTCAAATAAATAAATAAAACCTTTAAACACACACACACACACACACACACACAATATAAATAAGAGGTATCTTTACTTAAAATCTTTCAGTGACTTCAAAGGGCACTTGAGTGGCTCAGTCAGTTAAGCGGCTGGCTCTTGGTTTCGACTCAGGTCATGATTTCAGGGTCATGAGATTGAGCCCCATGTTGGGCTCTGAGCTGGGCATGGAGCCTGCTTAAGATTCTCTCTCTCCTTCCCTCTCCTGCCACTTGCATGTTTGAAAGGAAAGAGAGAGAGAGAGAGAAAGAAAAAAAGAGAAAAGGAAGGAAGGAAGGAAGGAAGGAAGGAAGGAAGGAAGGAAGGAAGGAAAGGTGGGTAGGTTATTTAAAAAGTCCTTCAGTGACTTCTTATGGCTATGAAATTAGAAGTTATAACTTGGCATATACCATTTTAATTTGGTTCTTGCCTACCTTTCTAGCATCACATCCTGAAACCAGCAATGGAGTCTGGGGGGGACAGAAAGGGGGTGTCAAAGAAATATAGGGAAACGTCAATGCAAGTTTTAAGCCATTTAGACCTATATTGGTGAGAGTGTGTATATGTGTTTGTGTCTGTCTCTCTGACTATAATACATATGACAGTGTTACTCCTTTACCAGTTAACCTTGACCAAAATAATGTTACATTAAAAATGTCATCCCAAAACTGAGTAAGAGGGAAAATAGAGAGCCAAATATATAACTTACATCAGTATCATATAAAAAATGTTTGTTAAAAATTCTAATTCTTGAAACCAGATTGGCTTAAAACACTAAATCCCTTGTACTCACTTATCTGCACATTAGCTGAAGATTTTCTCAGCTGGGCTTGTCTGGATGGTTCTACTGGTCATAATCAGACTCACTCATGTTTCTGAAGCCAGCCTGATAAGCTGAGGGGTGCTTTTTTGTTTGTTTGTTTGTTTGTAAAGATTATATTTATTTATTTGACAGAGAGAGATCACAAATAGGCAGACAGGCAGGCAGAGAGAGAAGGGGAAACAGGCTCCCTGCTGAGCAGAGAGCCCGATGCGGGGCTCAATCCTAGGACCCTGGGATCATGACCTGAACCAAAAGCAGAGGTTTAACCCACTGAGCCACCCAGGCACCCCTGCCAAGAGGCGCTTCTACCCCACATGTTTGATAGCTTCCTCATGAGACCAGAGGCTATCCTAATCATGCCCTTCTCATTGTGTTGGCAGAAATTCGAAACTATGGAGTCAATCACACTATAGCTTTATAAACCTATTTATGTCATATGTGCTAATTTATGCCAAAGATGACCAAAGATAGCTGGTCACATGAAAACATCCTTTGTCAAGGGGTGGGAAAGTCTGCTCCTCCAATTACAGAAAAGCACTGAAAGTTACATGCCAAAGCATATGGATTTATAATTCGATATTATGGATGGAATGAAGAATGAAAAGTAATCCACTTCAACACAAATCCCTTTTTCAAAATAGCTGACACCACATCAGAAAGATCTAGCAGTTGGTAACAATTAGAGATACAAACTGTGGCCCAGTGGTGGTTATCTCTCTGTAATATGCCCCCATAATCAAGCCCTTTTTTAAATTTTTCTTTTAGAAAAATTAATTATAAAATTAATCAACAAAATTTTGTTTCTTAATTTAGATACTAATGTGATTTAATTACTTTCATGTTCTATAGAGAGGTCAATAAACTATAGCCTACAGGCCAAATCTGGCCAACCCACCTGATTTTGTAAATAAAAGTTTTATTGGAACACAGCCACTCTCATTTGCTCACTTACTGTTTATGGCTGCTCTTGCACAGTTGAACACTTGAGATAGAGATCATATTGCCAGTTGAGATATTTTCTGAAAAGCCTAAAATATTTATTCTCTCACCCTTTACAGAAAACTAGACCCTTCTGCTTATCATATTAGAGGCATGTACCAACCAGTTAATTCCTCTTAGGTATCACCAAAGATTATCTTCTTTCAAAAAGAAGAAAGCTTTAATTGCTAACAGAACCAGGATCTCAATGCACTGGCTGACTCTAAAACCAATGCTCTTTCCAGCATTCCACACCGTGCCCATAGTATTTGCACTGCTTTTAACAAAATTCTATCTATTCTGATGTGGAAGGGAAACTAGAGGGACCAAATGTATCATTTACATCAAATCATGTGAAAAACTTGTTAAAAATTGAGCCTCTTAAAACAAACTCTATGCTTGAGACTTGGAAATCTTAACAAATGACATAAGTTATCCTATTCACACTAAAAGAAGAAATAAGAGGTATGAGTGAAAGAAACGACTTGTGATGTCAGATTTGAAGACAGTTGTAAAATCTTCACATCATTATGATAGTAAATTGAGAAGTTATGAGGTCGGGGAAATAAAGGATTACTAAGGAGAACTAAGTCCTTCATTTGAAGTCATCTAAAATACACCTGGAACACATTTTATTCCAGACCTTTCTCAGTTCCTTACCTTGGCTCTACTTTTGTTAATCATGATTCTCATGTGAGTCTTCAATCCAGAAGTAATGCAGGTAAATAGAACACTTGGGAGGACAATGGTAATGTCTGCATGCTATAGATACACAGATGTCTGTTTTATGAATGGAATTTTCTAATAACCACTTTTTCAAAAAGCATTTGGGGCAGGTTCTAACAACAAAAAACATGGCACAATATTAATGCAGTAGAAATAGATTATCTTAGTGTATATCTATACTGTGAATTTTCTTTGATTCAAAATGTTGAATGTGACTTTTCTTTGTTTAGAAATTTCAGTAGAGGACTAACCTAGACTGATTGTTATTGGCACTCCATTTCCCAGGTTCAGGGAGATGTCTAGAGTGGGCTCCAGCCTCTAAGCTGTAGGGCTTGCTGAGAGGGGTTGGAAGCAGTCTTATTATCACTGCTTATCTAACATACATTGGGGCAGTGTTGCTTTTCCCATCCAAAAGCCATGTTAGGCACTGAAAACCTTCCATAAAGACTGGAGAGTGCCTGCCCAAAGAAATGCCTGGCATCTGGTCTTTCCCAATTCAAGACTTCCTGAGATACAAAGACAAAAAGCCCAACTCAAACCACTATTAGAGAAGATTCCAGAAAGAAAATTCTCAGGATAACATTTTGAAAAGCTAAGAGTATGTTATACTACTTTCTTCAGTTGCTTTCCTTCAAGTATGAGGAAAAATTAGAGCTACTTGATATGCATCTTCTGAAATTTGAAAATAGAGACATGTTTCCTCTTCTGTAGAGAGATTTCTGAGGCCTGGAGGTCTATTAGAATGGGCTATGGCTTCTGGTCTTCAAGGGGCCATGGCAAAATGTGTCTAGGAAGATGGGACAACTTTATTGCTGACCTAGTTTTCTGCAGTATTTTAAGAGTGTAAGAGAGGATCTCAAAGGATCTTGATGCTCCATGAAAAGGAGAGTGGGCTTCTCAAGAGGTCATAGAGGTTAGGTGATTAGGCATCTATACCAGAGAAAGTATTGATGATTCTGTATCTTTGGCTTGTCAAAAGGAGTCAGGGCTGTCCTTTGGAAAGAGAAAGGAGTCTGGGCAAGGTGAAAAAAAAATGCCCATACATTACCTAAGCATCATATTAATAGAAGATAGTGGGAGAAGATGAGAGCAATCAATACCAGAGTGAGGCCAGAGACATTTCACTCCCACCCACACTATTGCTCCACCTTGTCTCCAAGAGCAGAGAGTAAGTGCCTACAAAGTGAAGAGGATGAAGCATCTTTGAGCCAGAACCTGCCATCTTACTCCAAGAGCTGTGGAAGCAAGATTTTAGCCTGTGATGGGTCAGGAAAGGAGATGATCTCTGAACCAAACTGACATGAAAGTTTTTACGACAAGAAGGAATATATCAATACTCCAACAAACAAAGAGAAATCTCGACTATAACTGAAATCATTTCCGGGAGAAAAAATTCCCCATGAGTCTCTTGCATTTCTGCATTGCCTTTTCAAGGATAGCTGTATTGTATAGCACAGAAGACAGGTACAGTGTCCCCTGAAGCAGAAGGTCAGTATAATAAACCTAATATCTCCTTTCAGAGCAAGAGTTAGCAAGTTTACTGCCCATACTAAACAACTTGGGTTCTATTAGCTTGAAATTCCTCTCCCGTATTATAACCTACTATGTGTGCAGTTGCGATATGGTCCTATGTCACCCTGTGAGAATTGAGACTTAAGCAACTAGCATAAAAATGGTAATTCTCTGTCAACTACTGTTGTTGAGGGTAATCATCTATCTTTTAGTTCCAACTAAAGAATCTTGTGCCTTCTACCACTATCAGTGAAACTGTGGCAGGCTAACTGATCTCATTTTTTATAGTTTTAACAGAGCATACATGAGGGTGTGTACATCAGGGGATGTGGAGAAAAGGAACCTTTGTGCACTGTTGGCGGAAATGCAAACTGGTGTAGCCATTATGGAAAACAGTATGGAGGTTCCTCAAATAATTAAAACTAGAACTATTATATGATCCACTAATTCCACATCTGGGTATTTATCTGAAGGAAATGAAAACATTAGCTCAAAAAAATGTACCCCGTGTTTATTAGTATTATTTACTATAGCCAAGACACAGAAGACTCCTGGAAAGGATTCTTGGCTACTTTTCTTGAATTAGTGATGTATTTATTGAGTTCCAGAGATAAATGTAAAGTTTCTCTCACCCAACTTAAGTATCTTAATTCCATAATTTCCTGTTAATAATATCCATCAAAAGGATTACATTGACTCTTTCTAAGCTGTTACTCAGGGGGAAATGTATACCTGTATGTTCTTATTTTGACTTGTTTCTTATTAAGTCTTACAGTCTTTACACAGTTTGTTTTTCCTCTGAGAGCAAATGAATTATGAAAAAAAAAAAAGCTATGAAATTGATTTCAAGAAAAGTAGCCAAGAATCTTTTCTAGTGGGAGTGGTAACTTCAATATTTCAGATGGTTTTTATATAAATTGTCCCATCTGATTTTCACAAGAACATCAGATAGCATGGCAGGCATTTTTATACATATTTCACTAAGTTAATTCTCTCAGAATCGCAAGTGGGCTATTGTGGGGATTAGAAATAGAATTGAGAAGTGTCTCACACCCTTTAATTGTTCAATAAATGGTAGCTGTCATTGCTATTATTTTATGTGTCTGAGAAGTGAGACTCAGAGCGATTACTGTTTCCCTCCATCTTCTGACTCACAGTCGGAAGTGCCTCATGGAGACCCCAGTTAGTTTCTCCCTCCCAAGAATGGGGATTGATTTATCAATAGAAAAACGACCAGCATAATTGGTCTGATGGTTTTCCACCTGCAGGACTTTAAGTTAGGCTCAACAGTTACTTCTAGACAAGGGGCTCTACCAAGCCCCTGATCCCATCAACCTCCTATACTCCCAGTGTTTATCTTTAGAGGAGAAAACTTAGTCCTTTCCTCTTAAAGACGGGGTGGGGGGAAACACCTTTTGAAACAACTCCTGCTGTCAAAATCCAGGCCTTGATTTGTGAAGTCTGGTCTTGGAAAAGTACTAAATCAAACTAAAATGGATTTACATTTGTAAACTTTGTTCTCCCTTAATGGCATTAGAAAGACCACTCATATTAAACAAACAAAAACACCAGCCCAGCATTGAAACAGGTAAGACAGTAAATTAACTGCACACAAACTCTGCAAGTCAGTGTGAACTCAGGCCTAGAAATTTTATTTTAAGACAGTCTGAAGAGTCAAAAACCTCCCTATTGGTACATTTTCACACCTCCTCTTTACCTGAGCCATGCGCGAAAAGCCACAAAAGCAAATGCAATGAAGCTGGTGGGAGAGCAGTTAAAAGGCAGGTCTTCTAAACCTGAACTTCTCCAGATGTGAAGATGTAAGCGCGAGGATTTAAATAAACTCAGACACAGGCAACAACGCGGCTGCTGAAAATCTTCTCAATATGCAGAGAAGAAGTGCACAACATTTTCCAGAATATACAGCAGTAAGAAGTTTTCTTATTTAAAAAGAAAAACAATCTTAAGCATTCCCAAGTAAATTAGCTCTGAATATTTCAAGCACTAGGAGAACCTGGTCATCATCATCCATATGACCCATTGTCTGCTCACACTTCTGAAAGAATTCTTGAAATCTTTTAATTATATCTGTTTACATTTTTATCTGTTCCCAAAGAAGACTTAGTGTTGTCTTTACTTTCTGGCCTCGGTTCTCACTGACATCAGATTTCTCCACATGAAAATCAAGCAAAGCGTATGAAATAAAAATGCGAAGCGTGTGATTTTTATCAATCTGTTTTGTCTTTGTGGCTTTGCCTATATAAGGAAGTTGCAACTAAATCTGTAAGCTCAAGTGATAGTCTCATTTGATCTGAGAGAGAAAGGTCATGTCAGGGCTTAAGAAGTCACAGGGCTGGTGAGGGAGTCAAGTTGATAGAATAAGAAAAGGGGTCAATAGATAAACCCATATTCTCATCCTAAAAGTTTAAAAAACTAAGAAGGCTGGCAGAAGCTGTAGGGTAAGGTCAGCAAGGAGATCAGACAACTGGGTTTGAGGACCAAGGTGAGGGAAGTGGCCAAAAGAGGCCCAGACCCAAATCAATCCATCTGAGGAACAAAGCAGTATCTGGGCATAATGTCTTGAGGGATCAGGAAATAGTCATGCAAATTCTCTGGGAGTCTCCCAGAAGCCTTTTCTCAAGGAGCGGCTATGAGACATTAAGAGGCATTTTAGGTGTGTCTGGTGTTTGTGCAAACATCTCCAAGTGCAGACATCTAGATGGTATTGTCCTGCGGCTGAATCACCAAACAAAATGAATCGTGACTCCATGGACGCTGCTGTTAGCAAGCTTGGCCCTGAAATTCTGATGTTAAAATTGCTTTCACAGCCTACTTAAACACCACAGGGTGAGATCGATAATATTTTCCCTGGAGAAGGTAAGCAAAATTTATGTTTATGCTTCTGCTTGTCCAGTCTGCTTCCAGAACTCACCCCTACACTCACCATAATCTCAAGTAAAGGTAAAAGAATAAATGAGCTATTTCCTGTTGTGGCAATCAGATATTTTAAAATAAAAATGGGGAAGGCTGCCTCATTTACCTCCTCATATCACCAACAGTGGCCTTGTGAGAGTGGTACAGAAGGATTCCTGGCATGAAATAGCTCATTCTCAGTAGGTATTAGAAAGTTCCAATAGTTACAAAGGGTTGTATGGGACTGGGTTGCATTGTAGTGACTGCAGTAACCCCAGTGAATGTTCTCCTGAAAAAATACACTTCTCATCATTTTATCTTGGATGCCCCAATTCTATTGACTGGACTGCCATGGACCCTCTATATACTGGCACACTGGCTGAATCCCTTCCCAAGACCACAGATAGAAAGCAGACTGATGCATATAGTTCTTGCCCAATATGGACTGATTAAATGCCAGTGGGTGCTACTGGTCTGAGATAGGATCTCCTAACCCTCAATGCTTAATTTCACGGTACTCTGAATAAATGAAATATTTTCAGAACTTGAGTATTCACCGTTCTCAGTTCTTTCTCATTAATATCTTCCCATAAAACTTCATCTGTAGGGATTATACCTCCCAGGATGTCGAACAATATCACTAGGCCACCTCTTCCCAACACAAACGCACACATACACACATTCCTGACCATTTATTTTCACTTTTTATCATCTCCAAAGAGATGTACAAGGAGGGAGAGTCATAACAGTAATCGTCATTGGGTTGTGGGGAGGGAAGAGGGATCTCAGAATACGGCACCCATTTAGTAGGTACCTAGCTTCTAGATTGATGATTTACTGTGGAAACAGGAAAAAAGAGCAGAGAGGGAAAATTTTATCTACTTTTACTTGTCAAAGCTTGGGATACCTATTGTAAGTTTTTGATCCAATTCTCTTTATAGTTTATGAAAATTCTTCATGGATACTTGTAATGGGTTAATTGTCAATGCTGGTTTATAGTAATCTAACTTTGGTGATTTTCCTCTGCCTTCACTTCACAGATACTTTTGTGCAGAGTTGAGACCAGCTGGATCATGGGCTGCAAACCATATGCCGTTTACACCAGAAACCTCTTTCCCCTTTGGTCCTGTTCGCAATTACTCCCATCTTCTGATTTCCTGGATTTTTGGCACCTCGGTCTAGTTTTTACATCTGCTTCCTAGCCGTTTGGTTTGGTGAATATCCCTTTCCAAGCTTCTTGGACTTAGGTTCTGCATACACTTCTGGGATCTGTTCCTTCCTTTGGTTTTGGTGACTTCTATCCCTGACTCCCAACCTATTATCATTCTAGTTTTTGTACTGATACGATCACTAAATGGACTTATCCCTCCATCCACCTAGAATGACAACCAAACACAGGGTAGTAATGATTATACAGTATAAGTATAGTCTTGAATCAGGGGAGTTTTTCTTTCTGGAGTATAAGTATTACATTACTATTACATATTTATTAATGTTTTTGTGTGTAGTGTATGGCCTTTTACCACTAAAGACAATTCCCCCATCATGTGCACTAAAGAGAAAGTATATTCATTTAGACAAGAGCCTACATGGGGTTTGGATTGCCAGAGAATATGTTATGTTTGGAAAACGAACACAAAATTATACATGAGATAATTTGAAGGTCTATATAAAAAGCTGAAACAAGCATATGAAATGTGATGTAAGTAAAATTTTGAGTTAAGATCTGGAACTCTTATGCTTACAGTATTATTTTAAACTTAATCTAATGCAACTCAACTGATTCAGAGGATGACTCTCACACTAGTCACGCTGAATTGTATTAATACTCATCTTTCCTTATCTTTCTGGACACAGAGATGGGAAGAAAGAAGAATTTTGGCATTTGGTGCTCTTGACCAAGCACTGAAGCAGTTTACAAGTGAAGAAAGGCTTGTGCTCTTGAACTGACTGGGAATGATCTCACAGTGGATCTTAAAATATGCCAGTTAAATCTTGTTCTAAAATGTAATTATCTAGTTATTAAAATGAAGCATCGTAAGTTAGCTGCTATTGTTGGCAGCTGAACGAACAGCAGAACTGATTTAGAGAACTTAGGAGAATTCTTCAGATATCCTCCAAAAATCAGAAGTCCAGCACCATGAACAATGATGTCACTATCTTTAAGGTGACTATTCTAGTAATATGTTATCTGTGGATGTCCTGTCTCTCTAACTCTTCAAACTTTTATCATGTAGTTAAAACATCTATATTATTAATATATTTCTATGGAACGGTATACATTTCTTTATTCATCTGATCTCAAAACCCCTTTTGGATAAAAAAAGGCATGAGATACACAGCATACTTTTGAGTTGTCATTTAATTTGTTTAGTTACATATCATCTTTCCCTTTGTGAAAGGATATGATTGATTGATTTTTTAAAGCTTTTGTTTATTTATTTGGGAGAAGAGAACACAAGCAGGAAGGAGAGGCAGAGGGAGAAGCAAGCTCCCCACTGAGCAGGGAACCCAATGTGGGGCTTGATCCCAGAACCCTGGGATCATCACCTGACCCAAAGACAGTTGCTTAACTGACTGAGCCACCCAGGTGCCCCTTTATTTTTTCTTTAAACATCTAGGTCTTATTCTTTGGAACTTGAGGTCAACATTCTTTGAGATATTACGTCTTTGAGGGCCTGCATGGTCAGTTGGTTAAGCCTTTGCCTTCGGCTCAGGTCATGATCCCAGAGATCCAGTGATCGAGCCCCACATCATCATTGGGCTCCCTGCTCAGCGGGGACCCTGCTTGTCCCTCTGCCCCCACTCCACTTGTGTGCTCTCTCTCTCTCTCTCAAATGGATAATAAATAAAATCTTTAAGAAAAAGATATTACATCTTTGAATCTAAAGTCTTAATTTGATGTGACCCACTTTCCCTCTACATTTTAAATATCTAATTTTTAAAATTGATTTTGTTTGCTGCTATATAGAACATGAATTATACTACTAATGAACAAGATGATGAGGACTTTTTATTGTCTTTCTCTACTTTTCTTTTTTAATGGCACTTTTTCCTTCAGAAAATTCTATGATTTAGGATATACAGTCTGCTGACTTTGACCCATTTCACTGCTGCGTTCGTTATTTCATTGTGATGCTGTATTGGGGGGAATTCGTGTATATTGAAGAGGGGCTGTGCAGGGCGTGGAAGATGAGCGGACAACAATAGATCATCAACAGTGAACTAGAGAGAAGAGAGCAAAAGCAGAACTTACGATTAAGATGCAGGAACATCTCTGAGAAAGTAGTTTCAGTTCAGTAGGACTATAGTTTGATTTTCATGAAGTGGACTCTGGGTACCGCCAACTTCACTGGCAACAAAGTCTTTTAGAGAGATAGCATGATATGCATTGAACAACAGTAGTCACAATTAGTTATTAACAAACCATAAGCTCTTTGTTGGCAGGAACTCCGTGTATTTATTCTTTGAATAACCTAAAATATTGAATTATCTATTAAAAAACTTGCTGAACTCCTCAAATGTAGTAGATTTTGTTGTTCATGAATTGGGAAGTCCTTGGCATTCAAGAGTTCAGTGTTGCAAGAGGGAAGACAGAGGGTAAGCCAGGAATCACAGATTATTATGAACTGGTCTTCAAATGTTTGCATTTATACAATTCATCAACAAAAAATTTTAAGGCATGCATCTTCAATATATGTACTTTTATTCATAAATATTTTATACATACCTCTATTAATGCTTAATATCTTAAGCTACAATTTATGCTAAAAGTCATCATTAATGACCTTTGGTATAAATCCACATTCAAATAGCTTTCTTAATTATTTCAATTTTTTAATCTGATTTCCTTAGATAATTTTATTAATCTTAGCAAATGCTTTTTAATGTGAGCTCTGCCATTTTTTTCCCTCATAGGCGCTTGCATTATTGGCATTATGTTTAATCCACTTTGCAGAAACTTTAAGAAGCCATTCTTTAAAGGTTTACTTCAGGGGTGCGTGAGTGCCTCAGTTGGCTGGGCATCTGCCTTCAGCTCAGGTCATGATCCCAGATCCCTGGGATTGAGCTCCATTCTCTCTCTGCTTCTCCTTTTCTCTCTGCTTCTTCTTCTCCCTCTGCCTTTCCCCTCCCCTCTTCTCTCACTCAAATGAATAAACAAAATCTTAAAAAAATATATAGACTTGCTGCAAAACTTTAACTTGATAACATAATACATAAATCTAATAATCTGGGCACATGTCAGATTGCCAGCGGGGTCTGTGGCCCAGTCCCTTGAGAGATGAACCTTCCTAGCAAGCATTCATATGTAAGAAATCTCTCACATATACACCCAACCTTCATGTTCCCTCCCCAACTCATGTGCAATGCTATTCTATGTAATACCATTGCTCAATAATGAACCAAATAAAAGATCAGAACATAGAATGGCATTTTCCATTTGAATAAGTCTGTGAAGAAAAATGCCAATGAGCAATTTGATGGAAAAAAATGTTAGGTAAAACCATTAAGAAAACACAAAGTTTGAATATGGAAAGAGCTAAAATTTGTCCACATGGGGGAAAATAAGCAGTCCACCAAAATATAGAATACAGATACAGTAGTAGAAAGATGTAAGAGAAAGACATTGAAATGACATTAATGGGGGGCGCCTGGGTGGCTCAGTGGGTTAAGCCGCTGCCTTCGGCTCAGGTCATGATCCCAGGTCCTGGGTTCCAGCCCCACATCGGGCTTTCTGCTCAGCAGGGAGCCTGCTTCCTCCTCTCTCTCTGCCTGCCTCTCTGCTTACTTGTGATTTCTCTCTGTCAAATAAATAAATAAAATCTTAAAAAAAATGACATTAATGGAAAGTTTATGAGTCTTTTTGTTTCTTTTTTTTTTTTAAGGTTTATATATTTATTTGAGAGAGAGAGGGCACCAGCACAGGGGAGAGGCACAGGGAGAGGGAGAAGTAGAGAAGTCCCTCAAGGGTCTCGATTCCAGGACCACAGGATCATGACCTGAGCCGAAGGCAGACACTTAACCAACTGAGCCACCCAGGTGTCCCCACAATAACATTTTTAAGCAACTTCTGCTCTGTTAATAAATATGTCAGCCAACAAAATGTTGCTTCTTGTCATCAAACTTTGATACAATAAGAAATAATAATATAATGCAAGTAAATAAAAAAAAATGATACCTCTTTTACTGAAAGCCATTTAACTTTTCATGCAGACCACTTTTTGAAATACATGTTCAGATAAGAATTAAGACATTGAAACACATCACACAGTTACTAATTCCTTTTTTTTTTTTTAAGATTTTATTTATTCACTTGAAAGAGAGAGCACAAGTGGAGGGGACAGCAGAGGGAGAGGGAGAAGCAGACTCCCCGCTGAGCAGGGAGCCTAATGCAGGGCTCAAACCCAGGACCCTGAGATCATGTTCTGAGCTGAGGGCAATTGAATGAGCCACCCAGGCACCAGTTATTATTTCTTAATACACAGATGCTAAAGCATAGTTTGTTATTAAAAGTCATCCAAGAAATGCAGATTCACATTGCTTCCCAGAAATTTCCTTTGCATGTAATTGGCAAAATGAAGAAATTTAACATCTTAGGTTCATATGTGTATCTTTCAGCTGCCCAGAGAATGCAAAAATATTTTTTAAAACCCAAAGATGATATGGATCTAATTTATGGTTTCCTGTCTTGCTAAATTAAGTGGATATAGACAACATTCAGAATACACCTTTTTTAAAACTGAGGAAATGCCATCTGAGCTATTTGTAACAGTTACTTTTATTTAAACAGAAAGACAAAGGCATTCATGCGATTCTTCAGGCCAGCACTGGTTTGATGTGACAAAGAGAAACAATCATCAAAATGCAGCTCCTTAAGTAAGTGTCTGATTTCACACTTTTAGAAAATGTGAAATCTTTCTGGTTGAGCCAGCAAGAATTGAGAAAGATTAAGAAAGTGTTTAAAGATGTTCATTAAAAAGTAGTTATAAAGATGTGAAAGAGACACGGCACCAAGCATGCCAAATAGAGTAAAACTGTCATCAAAAAGATTCAATAGCTATGAAAAGAGTTCTTCAAAATCTGCCATTTTTTTTCTAGATAACAAAATCTATCAATTCCAAATGTCCACATTAGTCATGAATAAAGGCACCACTGTTTCACAGAAAACAAATAATCTATTCCAAGGAATCCTTGCTTTTTATCACATCCACCAAAAAGGCTAGAAAAAGTCAGCTTCTTGAGAGTATAATTCTAAGTGAAGTTTTAGTTCTCAGTGAACTTTTTAGTCATAAGATGTTTTGCAAGAACAGGAGCATTATAGCTATTTGGTTTTGCTTAAAGTTTTGTGGTCACAATTTTTTTTTTTTAAAGATTTTATTTATTTATTTGACAGACAGAAATCACAAGTAGGCAGAGAGGCAGGCAGAGAGAGAGAGGGAGAAGCAGGCTTCCCGCTGAGGAGAGAGCCCGATGCGGGGCTCGATCCCAGGACCCTGGGATCACGACCCGAGCCTAAGGCAGAGGCTTTAACCCACTGAGCCACCCAGGCGCCCCATGTGGTCACAATTTTTGTTATTCTATTTTTATTTTATTTTTCATGACACTTCTAAAGATTATAGAAGAACAACATACTCATATAATTTGGGAAATAATACAAGACATAGAAAGAAAAGGTTAAAAATTTTTTTCCTTCTCCAAAATCTCTATGTTCATTGCTCTAGGAAATGTGCTAATAGCCAGATGTGTTTTCTTCCACATGGGTTTCCTTGCTCATAAATACTTATCAACTCATAAATACACGTATATCCATTTTGATTTTTTATTCTTATTGTACTGATTTTTTTTTAAAAACAAAACAGTAATTCTGCAACTTGCTTTTTAAATTGAACTATGTGTCCCTGCCATTCAGATCAATACAGTTTGATTAGCACAATTGTTTTAATAGTTACATGGTATCTATAGTTTGGCTTATTCCATCATTTGCGTGTGACTCTGTGTGTGTGTGTGTGTGTAAATGGTATTCAGGGATCTCCCCTCCCCTATATTTCCCCACTACCAACAATGCTGAAGAAAATAATTCTTACTTCCCTTTATATAATGTTTGCTATTTCATTAATTTCTATTAATTTTTATTATGTTCCTCCACTTTCTTCAGGGTATATTCATGGTATCTTTTGAAATTTTCTTTCCATTATATACATTTAAAGCTGTGAATGTCTCTCAGAGTACAAGAGAACTATTCATGTTGCGGCAGGTCAGCCTCCTAAAGTTGGGAGCAATAATGAGAGGAAAGCCAGCAAAGGGAAGATATCTGGTTTCTTTGATTTCTTTTTCTTGAATGGATTCCCCAATCTTTTTCTTTAGTCACTTGTTAATACTTTTAAATGGATTATACTTATTATTTATCTAGCTATTCTAGTTTTAGGTTTTTTTTAATAGAAATCTTAGTTATAAATGACATATTCTACCATTACTAAAACCTGGAATTTACTTTTAAATATGATGTAATCTATGCTTTTCCCCAAATAACTATGTCAATGTCATTAATTATATGAACCATCATTTTCCTCAGAATTAAGGAATGCCAATTTTGCTAAGCCAAACCTTTAATTATGAACTAAATGTTTGGCTTAACAAAATTAGCATTCATTTAATTAATTAATAATTAATTCATAACTGAAATTTTATAATATAGAATATCATATATATAAAACTAAATCAAATGCTGGTTTCTCTATTCTGTTTGACTACTTATTTGTCCATTCCTGTAGCAGTATTTTCTATTACATTAGTTATGATTAATCTGAGCATTCCAATTTTGCTATGTCAGTATTAAAAATCATTTTCTATATGATTTCCTAAGTACTGTGAATATTGTAGCTTCTAATACCTAGTTAGTTTGCAAGATGATAAATTTTTACAACGTTAAGTCACCTCATCAGTGAACAGGGTATGTTTATTTACTTTGATTCTATATGTGACATTAAAAAAATTTTTATCTATAAGGGTCGTTTTTTCAAGTCTTTTTAACAGATAATCTAGTTGTGTCACTTTTTAAAAATGGTATATTATTTGTTTGGGACATTCTGTTGGGACTATTTAGTTATTGATTTTGTGAGGTTTCCTATGCAAATGTCTATAAAATACACAAATAATAATAGTTTTATTTATTTTCTAATTCTTATATATGTTTTCCTTTTCTTGAGCATTAGCCAGGATTTCTAATACAGTTTTAAATAGAGGTGATGATACTGAGCATCCTTGTCTCAATCCCGCTCTTGATCCCATTAAGTTTATCTGAGTGTTATGTTTGTAGAGATTTGTGTATGTAGTTTTTATAAAGTGAAAAAAGGTTTCTGTGTCTTATTTTTTCAGCCCTTTCAAGTAATAAATAGATGGTGAGATATTTGTATTGCTTTCTCCAAATCACTTGAGGGAATATTATTTTCCTTATGATCCATTAAATAATGAAATACATTGAAAGTTATCTGATACTGAACCATCCTTTAATTTCACAGAGACCCTTACTTAAAAAATTCTTCATTATTATTTAAATAATCCATTCCTTCAATTTGTACTTATGTTTCAGAAATTCCACGATAAAGATGTTGATGCTTCCTTCCTTTCTTAGCTCTTAGAGTTCCTAATTCTTTATTACTTTTTGATGTCTTCTGAAAAAAGTTATTCAATTAGAAATTCTTTTTTTTTTTAAAGATTTTATTTATTTATTTGAGAGAGAGACAGTGAGAGAGAGCATGAGCGAGGAGAAGGTCAGAGAGAGAAGCGGACTCCCCGCGGAGCCGGGAGCCCCATGCGGGACTCGATCCCGGGACTCCAGGATCATGACCTGAGCCGAAGGCAGTCGTCCAACCAACTGAGCCACCCAGGCGTCCCTCAATTAGAAATTCTTACCCACTAACTCATTATTTGGCTAGTCATCCTCTCAGAAGAGCTCTTTATTTAAACAATTTCATTTTTCATTCTCATTATTTCCCCTCGGATACTTTATATAACTGCTTGCTCCTACTTCATGTTATCACTACCTTATTCCTGTGAGAATTTATATTTATTTTAATTTCTTGACTTTTTAAAAAATCTTTATTCTATGATAGCAAATCACAGATAACAGTGCAGCTCTCTGCCCAGGCACTGTTCTATGGAGGTTTTGGCCCCGGCATTTTTGAACCCACAGCTGACAGCTCACAGGAATTTCCTCTCTTACATCTCACTTGCATGACATAAGACCATTTTTCTCATCTGTTCCCATTTATTCCAGAATGGTTTTTAATGATCTAAACTGTAACCACTATGTTTTTATTTTGAATAATTTTTGAAATCCACCTTTCTCATATAACCCCAAACTTATCATTAAAAAATCATTTATTCAGGGATAATCACTAAATCTATGTTCAACCTCTTTCCTACCTTCTTTAACTAATTCTGTCAGGTGAACTAGGTAATCATTCCCAAAGTAGTATTGAGGGCTGTCATTTAAGGCTAATAGGGCTTCCTCAAATAGAACATTATTTTCTAAAACACACTGAAAGCCTGATACATTACTTGAGAAGCTTTGTAAGAACTTAAATCTATAATGATTCACTTGAGAGAAGATCTGATAGAACAAAAAGATCCACACCTGCTTTACATGCGAGCATTTATGTAGTCATTCTTCTTGCTTATTCCCCATAATTCTGAAATAATTGACTCATTTAAGATATAAATTCTCTCTTAAGTGCAGCTCTTTTATGTCTCCTAGGTAAGTTTTATTTTCAGTTTCTCTTTGACTCAGGGGCTCCTAATAAGCGATTCTTAATTTCCAATATTTCACCTTTTATTGCTGATTTCTAGTTTTATTAGATTATCATTGAATATATACAAGTGGCTCTTTGTTTTTGTTTTTGTTTTGGGGTTTTTTGTTTTTGTTTTTGTTTTTTGCCCCAACAAACAAACAAGCAAATACCTGGTAAACCCTTACCCTTCTAGGAGCCATGTGGGAGAAGTCTCTCTCCTCTAGGTATTCTCCTTGTGCCAAGTGCATTTCTCTCCCAGCTGCTGGGATGGGGAACAGTTCAGGCCAGTAGCACAGAGACCCTTCTCTTCTAACAGCGCTGGCATGAGCAGTGTCACCAAGCGCAAGTCCGGGCGTAGCCGCTCTGCAAAGGAATCAACAGGATTCTGCCACTTGAAGTATTCCTGTAAGATGTTTGCCCGGTTTCTGAGTACAGTCGTCTTCCCTGCCCATAGTCTCTTGGCTCCTGCCTGGTACCAAACAGAAAGAAGTCCTACAACTCCTCTGCCTCCTGCTGTGTCCCCTCCAGGTGAGGGCAGCAAGCCTCTCGGGTATTTTGTAAACTCCCGGAGAGAGAGAAGGGAGGATGAGGGCACGGAGGAATGTGGCCAAAATGTCATCCTCCTGGAATTTCTCCAGCTGGCAGCCAAGAAAGTCTGAATCCAATGTTTCAGTAGCAATCTTAAACACAGATGAGATGATCACACTGTCTCCAGTATGGGTCTAAACGGATGTTACAAATACATTCTGTGAGATATTAATAGGTGATAATAAGTCAAGTACGGAAAGATTGGCCAAATCAATGCATTTGCAAAACAGTTATATCTGAAAATTTCTCTCCTGCAAGATTTTTAAGAGGCTTGAGTATGTGAATATACATTATCACTGTCTGAGGTACAGTTCATGGTGTTTCTGATTATTTTTACCTAAAAGCGCTTTTTTGTCATGTTGTTATTATGGCTGTTGTCATTGTTTTAATGTCACTTCCAAGACAGTATTTCTATAAAACATACTTTGGAAAAAGTTGGCCTTTACTTTCCTCCAAAAAATTACAAGTATATTATTAGTTTCTCAATTTTCAAGATAGTTATTATACAATTTTAATTATAGAATAATTATACAACTTTACTGAAAATAATTTATGTAGCTGATAAAAGCGATTAAATCATCAAAAATTATTTTATGATTTTAATAGTCAAACCACACAATAGGGGATAGAATACAGACTTGGTCTCTCCCATCCTAAAATCCAGCCCAACTCCCCAGAAGTTAACACACACACACACACACACACACACACACTCATTTTCTAGTTAAATGTTTTAAACAATTTATGTAATTAGTCACATATTCTAATCCCTGTTTGGGTCGTTTTCAAAATAGTCTTAATTTTACCTTTGGATGTCTCTGCATTACATGCATATTGCTCACACTTAATAATTGTGTGGTATTCCATTATATGGATATATTATAATTTATTTAATTACTCCCCCCTATTGAAAGGCTTTTAGATTCTTCCGGTTTTTCACAACTATAAACAAAACAGAAGTGAATAACCTTATAGATTATTTAGATACACTAAACAGTGTAAGTTTTTTGTAGGCTAGATTTCTAGAAGGGGAATTCCTGTGCTAAATATCAAGCATATTTTTTAATTTTTAAGTTTGATTTAAGTTTTTTAAGAAATCATGCTGAATTTTGCCAAATGGCTTTATTTTTGGTCATCCGATTTATTAATATGATGAATTATTTAATAGAGTTTTAAATAGTGTATCATCTTTATATTCCAGAAATACACTCTATTTTTTAAAAATATTGATCTTTAGATGGACTTCAGGATTTTATATATGTGATTTATTTAAGACTTTATGTTAACATTCGTAAACAATGTATCTATACTTGTTTCGACTGTCAAAAGTTTTGGCAGTCTACACTTGGAAAAAAGTTTTAAAGTATTGGAATTTTCCATTCTTTCAAAGTTTAATTGACTTCACCTGTGACTCCATCTAGGAATGGTGTTTTTAAAAAGTGACTATTTGGAAATTCTCTTAATTATTTACCATAATTGCATTTAGATTTTATATCTCATCTATGACAAAATTTCGTATTTTTTTGGAATAAACTACAGGAGGGATGCCTGGGTGCCTCAGTCTGTGAAGTATCAGACTCTTGATTTTGGCTCAGGTTATGATCTCAGAGTTGTTAGATCAGCTCCATGTTGGGGTCATGCTGGGCGTGGAGCCTGCTTAATATTCTCTCTCTGCCACTCCCTCTGCCCCCTCCTCTCCCAAAAAAGGTAAAAAAAAAAATTGGATAAACTACATGATATCTGTGTTTTAGTAACTGTAAAGAGTTGTGCAAAATACTTTTATATTTCTTTCACATTTCTAGATAACCTTGGTTATTTGCCCATTTTTAGCCCTCAACTTTTAATGGATGTGAGATGAAGCTAACCACTGGGGTTCATGCTCACTGGGGTGGGACAACTTTGAGGCATGGTCTGTGACTAGCAGAACAGAGCCCTCCAAAGCAGTACTCTATTCCATTTTACACCACATCCCATCTGGTGATTTTTTTGGATCACTTTCCAAGGAAGTTATTTGCACTGAAATATTTGTCTCAGTGTGTAAACCCTGGCGAAAAGCAACCTAGACACTCACCCAGAGAGACTCTTTTCCAGCAGCTCCACAGAAAAATTCATTAAAGCCTTATTACCATTGATTCTGAGTCTTACTCTTTTCTCCTAGGGTCAGAAGAGAGAGAAATTAGGCATTGTGGGATGATAGTCAATGATGAAAAGAAAGGTCTTTTTAGGAATACTATTTTCAAATTCAATGAAGAAGGAACTAGTTCACAAAGAGTGTTGCCCATCATTTCATGATTCATTATGATTACTGAATAACAAGGATTTTTTATATTGGTATAAAATATTGTATTATGCTACAAAAAGAACTGGTAGAGAAAACTAAGCTGTCATAATTCTAACTTGCCCTTCTTAATTAACTTAATAAAAAAATCTTCATTTGCCTATACTTTATCTTCAGAATCTAGTGTAATGTTCTAAAATTTGAAGAGCTTTATGATTACTAATCACAATTTGGGATTCACAACTCTCTATACAGTATGTGCTTGTTTCAAATAATGAAAACTGATGCCAAACAAAATCAAATAGAATCTTAGCATTTAAAAAAGTAGTCCCAGTACCAAAAAGGACACACATTTGAAGAAATACTTATTAATCTGTTATTACTATAACATAACTAATCTACCCTTACAAGATGGATTTCTCTTGTGATTTACCATAACCTTAGTTATATCGGAAGACTGCTATTTTCAACAGTGGCTTTGAGTCATTGGGTGTTTATGACAGCCCATCCCTTCCAGCTATGGTATTGGCTAAAGAAGATTCAGAGCCGTACTTACGTGTTCAGATGAGCAAACCTTATTCTTACTGATCATGACAACTTTCTGCTACTAAGATGTGTCCTCAAACACATTTATATTATCTTATAGGGAGCTGATTGTCTCACGCAGGCTAAACATTCCTAGTCTATTTCAAATGGATGTTTATAAGAAACAAATCTTTTGTTGCATTTTCCCTGAGAAGTAATTTACTTTTTCCATGATCATTTAACAACTCTTTTTGATGTCATGTTATTCTTGTTAAATCTCCTTCACCCAAACTCACACCTCTCAAGGCTCCTTGTAGATAGACTCAGTTTAAAAATTCAT
This sequence comes from Lutra lutra, assembly GCF_902655055.1. Classification (NCBI taxonomy): domain Eukaryota; kingdom Metazoa; phylum Chordata; class Mammalia; order Carnivora; family Mustelidae; genus Lutra; species Lutra lutra. The sequence continues at coordinate 35,823,969 of NC_062282.1, read as the reverse complement.
ATAAAGAATGCCCCTACACCTGGGTGGCTCACTGGGTTAAAGTCTCTGCCTTCAGCTCAGGTCATGATCCCAGGGTCTTGGGATCGAGCCCCACATCAGGCTCTCTGCTCAGCAGGAAGCCTGCTTCCTCCTCTCTCTGCCTGCCTCTGCCCACTTGTGATCTCTGTCAAATAAATAAATAAAATATTTTTAAAATGCCTTGTAAGCATATGTTTTTATTAATCTGGACTCAATTCATGTTTATTCTCTACAAATTTATAATTTCACTTTCATAAGATAACCAAAGACAATTTTATAGGAAAAATAATGTAATTCTTTTTACTTATATTCTTTAATAAAACCTACATATGTTAAGAGGAAATACAGTTTGAATGGGCTTTTAAAACTGCTATTTTTATTAACATAGATCTGCCTTTGTAAATTTGACTCATTATTTGCGAAAGTGTAATTCAGAAAAAAACTTTTAGTAAAGTATGGATATAAACTATTGTTAATAGGCTTATTTTTCTTCCATTGGTCTTTAAAAATATGGCCTAAATTAATGGAAGCCTGCTGAAAGAAAATTTAAAGAAATTTGGAGAGAAAAATAAAACAAGATGAAATCAGAGAGGGAAACAAACCATAAGAGACTCTCAATCGTAGGAAGCAAACTGAGGTTTGCTGGAAGGGAGTGGGGTAGGGGATGGGGTAACTGGGTGATGGATATTAAGGACGGCATGGATGTAAATGGCACGAGTATTATATAAGACTGATGAATCACAGAACCCTACCTCTGAAATTAATAATGTATTACATGTTAATTAATGGAATTTAAATAACAATAATATAAAAAGAAGGGGTAGTGGAAAAAAAACAAAGAAGCTTGGAATTACATTCTCGAATTCTTATCTTTTTAAGAAGATTTTTATTATTTATTTATTTGAGAGAGAGTGAGAGACGGGGAGAAGCACACTCCCCACTCCCTTGAGCAGGGAGCCCACCTGCAGGATTCAATCCCAAGACACTTGGATCATGACCCCAGAAGGCAGACACTTAACTGACTAAGCCACACAGGCGTCCCTCGATTTCATCTTTTTAACTGAATTGTGTTCTTTTATGAAAATTAACTACAGTGTTTAATGTATTTTTTCCTTTAGATAATGTTCTAAGAAAAGTAACTTTCTAGAGAAAACTTCAGATGTGATGGCAAATATAATGAGCTATTATCTAAAGACAGAGATTTGGTTGTTAATATACAAAATGGTGAAGTAAGCAAAATTTGCCATGAATAGTCATGTACCACTTATTCTTTTGAAGGGAGGAGGGAAGAGACCCTGACCATTCTCCCAAGTCTTGATAAGTACCAACTCCATCCCCAAGCTGGACAGAGAAGATACACTAAACCAAGTAGGACCGGAGATGCCAACCACTCAGTCCACAAGTGAGTCAACTAAGACACAGAAAGAGCAGGCAATTACTTAATTTCCCCAAATGGGACCCAAATTAGAAAAATTGTACCTGTCTGCTGATTGTTAGTTCATGGGTCATATTGCACTTCTGATCATAAAACCACTCATATCCAGGAAGTCACAGAAATTATTATTGACTTCTAAGGGTCAAGGAAGTAAATTGTAGTATTTTTCATTAATATAGTGTGAAAACACATTCAGTCCATATTCCAGGGTGACTCTTAAAATTTAGCTCCTACTCAGTCTCTGCTAGCAAGCTTCCACATTGTCTCCCTCAACACAGTCCAAGATAGGTGCCCTTCCAACGGCTTTCTTTGGTTCCCTTTTTCTATCATGATACTTTCCCTCCTTTGATAGCCTTATTTCTTGTCTGTCTCCTCCAGTGAATTATGCTTTTTGAGTACAGAAATCACACTCATGCATCTTTATGACCTAAAATCATATTATGGCCTCCAATATAATAGGTTCCCATTCAGCACATATTTTTCTAAATGGATGAGTGAATGGCCATTCACTCTTCCAAGACCCTATAGTTCCAAGACCCTATTGCAAGTCCCCAGATGACCTGCTCACAGCTTACTCTCAGCCAATGAAGATTTTAGCTGATACAAGTTACCATGGTTTTTCCTTTTAAGGATAGTTGAATTTTCAAGGGGACACACTAGAGTCTAAAGAAATTCTGATAATGGACTTTTGAGAATGATAATAGACAATTGGGGAGGTATTATTTTAAACAGAGACACTCTCCATATCATATTATGTGGATGGCCTGTGCCATCACCTCGTAAAGCCAGCCTAGCATTAATGTCATGTAGAAATGTACAGATATGTTTATTTGCAGAAAGAACCAACGAGTCAGATGGATTTTAGGATACACGGAACCATACTGCTGCAATTGAACATGACTAGATGAAACTTCCTCTTGGTTTGCTTGGAAATGCCTCTGGTACGAAATGCAGTGAAAGAGAGGAAGGAAAATGCCCTGTCTTGTCATCAGGGGTACAGCGGTTAGTTGCAACTTTAGTAAGCATGTGTCTAATAGTTGCTGAGACATCCACGTTTTGCTATTTTGCTTCTCACCTATTAATGATTCCAAATGTATGACATTTGAAAAAGACATAAATCATTAGTTCCAAGTTAGAACAGCAATTCTAAACCAAGCAATGTGTTTGGCATTTGCAGAAATGCTTTATTGGAATGATCAAGGGGTTGAAAGGCTGGAGTTAGGTATAATGATCATTTCCCTTAAATGGGAGAAGGTCATGATGAAAGTTGCTTTTTATCAGTAATTAGAGTTCTATAGCAGCAACATGTCCTAATTATGATATTTAGACCATTAGCAGATGAACAATGTTATTTAGATTCTGCTACGGAAAATCACCCCAGGCCATGTGGCATCTTATGGAATGATTGAGTATAATGCTATTTGTGGTTTCCATCTCACGCACTTACCCTACCCGCCTCACATATACACTCCATCTGGACTCATTTATTAAGGGCACTTTAGTGTTCAACACAGAACTTGAAAAGTGGCACCTCAATGGGCTCGGAGATGAAAACAAACATCCCTGTATCTTATTAAATTTTGCACAACATGGAAAACATTATGAAGGGTGAGATAGAGTGAAACTTTAGTATGTAATGAGCAACAAACATTTCTGAATGACCACAGTCCCCTTTGACTCATACTTTCAGAAACACAGGCAAGGAAATCAGGAGGCTCCAGAGTCAGAAATTAGAAAATATCTAGAAGTGACTTCAAAATGATTTGTCCGAGCATTTTTCAAGGTGAACTGATCAAACCCATTCACATTCATCATTCATCATTCAGTGTTAGGCACTATATAGGCATGAAGGATAGGAGGAATCCTGCCTTATAGATGCTTTTGTTTAGATGAGTCTGAAATGTTAAAAAAAAATCTGTCTAGCGGACTATGAACATGGATTGTTGGTACAGGTACATGGACGCCTTTGTACGTTTTCAGAGTGAGAAAGAAGTAACATTGGTTTGATGTTCCCACAGCCACAGATGGGTGTGAAGCACATGGAATTTCCCTTGGTCTAACCTGTGTTGTTGGTCCCATGTGGCTTGCCATGGGCTGGCAATCTAGTGTCACTTGACCCAAGCAGAGCTCAATCACTCTGTTGCAGGACAACAGTACTTGGGAGTTTAAGAGCTCTTTTGTTTCAGGAAATTTTGCCAATTATTCAATCTAAGGTTTCATTTGCTTAATGACTTCCTCATTTTACCATCTAATGTGCTTCCCCATTCCTTCATCTTTTTGCCTTTTTATTTTGTTTAGTTATTCTTTGGTCTAGCGATGGCTAATTTAATCTTTCCTCCTAAATCAATGCCTTTAACCCCTGGAGGCACAAGGCCAAAGGCCAAATGACTTTAACTGCCAATGTATAAAAACTCTCAAAGTTTGATGGGGTGGGTGTCATTACTGGGGACACAGAAGTGGGGGGATGTCTACACCGTCAGTCATAGTAAAGTGTCAACTCTGAGCTGCAATCATTCAATATGAAGGCCTTTTATTGGGGGTAGTAGAGCTTTTAAGGGTCTTTCCTCTTATGTTTATTTAGGCATTTTATCCCATTAATTGGGTGGGAGAGATTGAGAAGTTTATAGGAACAAGCTCAATAAGCACAAAGGGGAGTTACCGACCCTGGGTAATGTGTGGCCACTTGGATCTGTAAGAGGGAATGTGTTTTGTGGAAAATCCTTAAACACATTTCTATAAAATGTTTAACAGAATTTGTGCACAATATAGTAATACTTAAAATTTTTACTAAACAGTCGAATTCCTCCCAACTTACAGTATGACAAACATATAAAGCACTGAAAGAAATCTTAGAGGCTTTAAACATATCAATATGTGCCCATTGCTCCTTTGTCAAATCTGTGATTTTCGTCAAAATCAATACCAGATGCATACAAGTACTCAATAAATGTTAGTTAACTGTGGTGATTTTTACTTATATTCATCACAATTTTCTTCCTTTAATTATTTGTGGTTTTGTGTTCCATAAATGTTAATCTTATTTTGTCAGTCCTCTACCCTTTAAGTTTTAATTTTAAGCTTTCTTTGCATTTCTTTCCAGAATCTTCAGGCTCTGTTGTCAGAATTTATACTTTGTACTCTTTTTGTCACTTACTCAAGTTTGTCTTTGTTCCACTTTGGACACTTTTCTTTATGATTCCTTCCAGTGTTTGTTGCCTTTGCAAGTGACCTTACACTGATTTTCATTTTAAACAGCTTAAACTTTTCCAAAGAATTTTTCAGGTCCTGTTTTAAAATCTGTTTCACAAAATGGTTTTTATAGAAATTAGAGATTGAAAAACGTGTGGTGTTCAGATATTGTGTCATTTTTTTCATTCAGTGAATACACAACTATTTGAAACTCCTAGTTCTTATCTCTAAGACAATGTTTAAAATCAGTATTTCATTAGCTGGGAAGTAATTCTCATTAGGTAATGCCAGTAATTTTCATATTTTATATTATGTCTAGCATATAGTACCCATTCAATAAATGAAAATTACTTTCTGTTATCTGATACACTTTGGGTCCCAGGAAATCCTTTTACATAACAAGGGAGAACATTACATTGGGATCAAATTGTCAGGGAAATAAGGTGGATCATCTTCTCTTGGGAGTTATCTATCTTTTATGCTAACAATGGGTTTCAGAGTATTTCAAGGAATTTTGGGGGTCCTTTTAATATAGCCAAAAGAACATCTACCAGCAAATGCAAGAGAATTCTTCCAATGATTCTATTAGATTAAATGGCTTCAAATCTTTGAGGATCAGTATTCATGGAAAATACCATGTATGATGTTTCTAAATATAAACTCACACAAATTATTATTATTTCCAAGCATCACAGATTGAACCAGGTTATCACTCTCTGCGCCTTCAGATATCTTAGCAATTGATTTGAAACATCACATATTCCATTTAGTGGTAGCAACCATCAAAATAGCCAAAATGACTACACTGGCATGCCAGGTCCAGTCCAGCAGCAACATATAAACATGATCATCACTAGCAAACACGGGCCAGATGTTCATCCTCTAAGAATCTATGGGAATCATTACTTGTGTTATGGTGTGTAGTCAGTCTTGACATGAAAAAAACAAACTTAATTTATCATAGAAGAAAGTACAAAATTTCAAACGATCCTACTGCACCTCTAGAAAAAAGAAACTCTGTGAAATTTTCTTAAGTATAGTTGATACTGTTGGATATTGATGCTATTAAGTTGTTCGACAAGAGAAATCCTTCCATCTATTCCTAACTGTAGTTCCTTCTTATATTATCTGATCTACTTTATTAGATCTGATTACTTTATTAGAATGGCCTGATTTAAAAAGAGTGCGAACTTTTTTCTCTTTTTAACTTGGGTATAGAGTTTTCTTTTTTTTCAGTCACTTCTCATTTCTTTCGTTCACTCTAATTTCATCTACTAACTTTTCTAAGGGAGACAGTCAATGGAGATTTATTTCTTAACCAGCCTTCCTTGTCTAAAATGTTACTATTTTGTTGTTGTTGTTGTTATTGTTCAATGACTACTACATTCTAGCACATTAATTGGCTTCAAGACAAAACTTCATTAATCATCCTATGGAACACGTCACTTGTCATATTTTGGTCTATTTTGTTTTCTTCTCATTAGCATGACGGCCAGATAAAACTGTTGTTCTTTTTTAATGTTGTTTCTGTTCGTAGCTGGCACTTTTATCTTACCTTATCATAGAAATAGAAACTCAGTACCGTAGATTAAAATAAGTCTGCAGGGGCGCATGGGTGGCTCAGTGGGTTAAGCCTCTGCCTTGGGCTCAGGTCATGATCTCAGGGTCCTGGGATCTCCTGCATCGGGCTCTCTGCTCAGCAGGGAGCCTGCTTCCCCGCCTCTCTCTCTCTGCCTACCTCTCTGCCTACTTGTGATCTCTGTCAAATGAATAAATAAAATATTTTAAAAAAATAAAAATAAAATAAAATAAAGCTGCAAAAGTAAAAGAATACAGAAACTCCTCCTGCAGAAAGGTTTTCAAATACTGTTCTTGAGTATCAGACTACAGTAAGATGTAATGTGTGATTGTGAAGCATGTCATTGAGTCATGATTGTACAACCACAGAATATTAATTTGGGGGCAATTTATCAAAAATTTACCGTATGAGCATGCGCCAGATTTAATCATTCATACATCTCAAGTCCATGCGTTGATCCTTCATTGGTATATCTGAAGCAAAGAATTTCTGTGCAGCTGGATGTAGACTGTGTATATGAACCACACTGAAAAGAACACCAAGACTCAGTTCAAGTGTTTATACTTTCAAAGTCACACCATAATATGTTCATCAGAACCTATAGAGTTGCGCTTTCTGTCACAATTTTAAAATGTGTTCCACCTTTAGAGTCAAGTGTGTAATGGTGTATCTGAAGTTTGCTAAGTAGACAGGATTGCCTAAGCACTGATCAATGACTTTGAAAGAATTTGAAAGGACTCTGAAATGAGCTGATTATTATCTATGAAGTATGTGAGTCACAGAGTCATAAACACTGGTGGATATCAAAATCAGTATGGACACAACCCCTCATATAATGTCAAACTCTGGACTCCTATAGCTAATGAATCAAAGTGTTTAATTTTTCTTGAGCATTTTTAGGTTGAAATTAAAAGTCCTCTAGTGACAGTCTAATAATTATCTTTCACATTCTAATAATACAGTGTTTAAAAGCCTTTTAAAGCTAAGCATTTTGTACTTTAAATATACTTCTTTAAAATTTAAATTCAGGGCACCTGGGTGGCTCAGTCGTTAAGTGGCTGCCTTTGGCTCAGGTCATGATCCCCGGGTCCTGGGATCGAGGCCCACATCGGGCTCCCTGCTGGGTAGGGATCAATGAAATATCGATCAGCGTATACTGTGTAAAGAGCATGTTGCCCAATTCTGCCTCCCGCCACCACACACATCATGGTATTGTATTGGTAAAGTGAATATATATTTTTTCCCACCCAACATCTGCATTTAGTTCCTTTGCTCATGAAATCACTCCTTTCATAAGACAAGGCCCACTTCCCATGACGGAAACTGAAAATACCAGAACTCCCATTCACGGCTGTGCCAAGATACATAAGCGATCTGGCTTCCTCCAGTTAGAGGTATTCACGACACCCTTAAGTAGGGAACACAGAGAAACCATTCTGGTGAGAGGGATGATGACTGCAGTGGTGTAGCCTCGGTTTAGAGAACACGGTATCTAATATTCTCAGGGAAGACCTGGTGTTCACAGCGGCCCATCAGAGGACAAAGTCACACTACTGAGCAGACTCATCCAGGTATCTTTGGAGGACCACTTTTGTAATGGGGTGTAATGGGGCTTTAAACTCTGTTTAAAGACATTTGAAATAAATTCCTGATGCTTCTGCCCTGCTAAAGATTCCCTAAGTTCTGAAGAGGTCAGTAGAGATGTTCACAAATATTTTTGCTCTTTACTTCTGAGTACACAGTAGGACTGCTCTGTTCCATTTCCTTCAATGTATGTGTGGCCATTAGACGTGTTTTGGCCAAAATAATGTGACCAGAAGTGATGTAGCAAGTTTTCAAGCTAGTGAGCAATTTGCCATCTTCTCTTCCCATTGCTTGCAGTGGTTTTGAAAGCCTATGTCAAACTCATGACTCCAGTAGTCCAGTTCTTTAAGTAGATGCAATGAACAGAGGAGCCCATTGGCCCACCAGCACTTGACATGTGAATGAGCAAGTAATAAGCCCTTCGCTCTTTATAGGCAACTAAGAGACACTATTTTTTTCCAACAATATAACCTGCCATGACACATACTAACATAGTTACTAAATATCTTTTTACTAACTCATGTTCCGCTTAATCATCTAGTTTGTATGTTTCTTACAACCTTTTAATGAATGACTTCAGATCAGACGAAGCAAAGCGGTTGCTGCCATAGGGAAGTTTAATGGCCCAGGGAGTGTAAGGTCTGAAGTGTGCAGGTGGGCAAGAGGAGATCATTGGTTCTACCCTCTTGCATGGCTTAAATAAAATGATTGACAGAAGTCTTCACATCTTAGTTTAAGTCTAAATGCCTAGGTCTTCTGGGGCGCGTGGGTGGCTCAGTGGGTTAAGCCGCTGCCTTCGGCTCAGGTCATGATCTCAGGGTCCTGGGATCGAGCCCCGCATCGGGCTCTCTACTCAGCGGGGAGCCTGCTTCCTCCTCTCTCTCTGCCTGCCTCTCTGCCTGCTTGTGATCTCTGTCTGTCAAATAAATAAATAAAAAAAATCTTAAAAAAAATACATAAATGCCTAAGTCTTCATACAAGCATACTAAAAGCTTATCTTTTGTCTAGTGTCCTCAGGGCTACAACTGCTCAAACCAGACTTAAACCTTATTACACCAGCTGCCAGATTATCAGGTTAATTGAATTCACCAAGCCTTTGATCTGGGGGAAATTTGAATTATGAAAATTGGGATGGGAACATATAGGAAGAAGATAGCCTCCCAATGATGGTGGAATTGGCCCCTCTTTCCAGTAAACAGGTTTTACTCAAAGACACTGACTTCCCCAGGTAGAAGGATCATGCCAGCTTCTCATGTCATCTCACATTGCCCCCAGACCTATAATTGAAACCAGAATCAAGACTGTTCAGGCAGGGAACCCACAAACAAAGCCATGGGGTTGATGAGATTCTGTTAATTTATATGATTTATATGGACACAGATGTGGAGAATATGTGTAAGAATGGAATCTGAAAATTCTAGATATAAGAGGGAAAGGAATCATTATAAAACGGTTGAATTAATCAATATACATTCAATTACTAGACCTTGATTCACTGCTCTAGTTTGAGGTTTGGGGTGTGGTTCTTTTCTTTTCCTCCCCCTCACCCCCCCAGTTTGGTTAACTTCACCCCAAACTCAAATTCTTCAGTATAATGTAGAGGAAAGTATCTATAGGCTCACAGATGAGTAAATGTTGGAGAGGACTAAACACACTGGACTGCTCAATTGCTCCCTAACCGTGCTCTCTACAGAGGCCAGCAGGCACACCACTACTCCGAGGCTTTGAGAACCATCCCAGGGAGTGGAGTCCCAACATCTCTCCAAAGTGCTGCAAGGGACAACCTTCTGGAAGAAAGGGGTGCTTGTGCGTGACACTGAGCTCAGTGGGATACTAGATTCCGAGGTGTCCAAAGGTCAGGGAGGGAACATAACTGCTGGGTTAATAAGGTCATAGTGACTCTAAAAAGCAGCAGTATCAGCAAAAGGATCAGAAGAACAGTGTGACCCGTTAGGCCTTTTGTGGCGGTATACTGATCATGGGGTCCCTGAAATGAACTTAGAACTGAATAAGCCTTAGACCTAGTGAGTGGAAGCTTACTTAAGCCACCAAAATTTATAATGTCTCTTCACCCAATTTCCAGACCTGGGTCAGTTCAAATATCTAGTGGTCCTTTAAACCTGAGAGGGATAGGTAATTTTGCATATGGACTTTGTTATAATATCGTAGGTATATACTTTGACTCTCCCTTTTAATGCTTTCCTAAAGGAATCTGTGTCTATTTACCAGAATAACTGTATCTTTAGGAAAGACAATGATCAGTGCATTGGCTCAAAAGATTATGGAGGCTGAGGCTGAGACCCAGAACAGCCAGTGGTATAGTTCTAGTTTGAGTTCAAAGGCTTGAGAAATAGCAGAATTGGTGGTTTAAGTTCAGGTCTCTATCTGAACCATCATTTCTCCTTGTGTAAGTCCCAGTCTGAGGGCAGGAGAAGACTGATGTCCCAGCTCATAAAGTCAGTGAAAATTCTCTCCCTTCTTCCATCTTTTTGTTCAGTTCAGGCCCATAATGGCTTGGCAAATGCCCAGTCCTTTGGGAAGGGCAATCTGCCTTACCATCTATCCATTCGAATGTTAGTCTCATCTGGAAATACTTTTGTAGACATAGTCAGAAATAATATTTAACTAAATATCTGTAACCCTGTCAAGGTGACACATAAGATTAACCATCACAAGCAGATTGGGAGGACAGGTAGAAATCATGGTTTGTACTGATATCCCTCCCAAGCTTCATAAGAAACACCTTAGCAGGGTGAACACTGGCATTCTTTCAAGAGACTTTGTGCACAGCAGGTGTTGAGGAATGAGAGTCAGATCAGAAGAGGAAGAACATAAAGACACATGTCATATGGTGACTGTGGTTGATAGTTTGGGTTGAGAGTGAGGCATCCTTTGGAGACCTCTTCAGAATAGATGGAGGGCACATTATCGGTGGAATCAAGGCAAGGCATGAGTGGATGGGAACCAGATAAAAAACTTGGGGTTTGGGGATTGGTGTGATTTAGCAATAATGTAATATAATTTGTACCATAGGTAAGGCCTGATGGTATTTGGTTTATGCGAAAGAAGGCTCATATACTTTATATAATATGAAGAGCTATATGGTTGCATGTTATAATAGTTACTGTGTATGCTCATTTCTGTCTTACCTTTAACACATTTCTAATCCTTTTTATGTCCAGTCTTATTACTTTGTACACCCACTAGCTAGTTTCCTTTCTGAGAGATTGGGAAAAATAAAAGACTTTGTTTTAGGTTCCTATTAGTGTATTTTAAAACCATGCAATTTACAACATTCAGTAAATATTAACCGATTTATTTCAGGAAGGATTTAAGGTAATTTGCAAAGAAACCCGTGGAACCACAAGATTAAAAAAAACACAAGTGAGGAAGTTCAAGTTAAAAAAGAAAACACAGGTAAGAAAATTAAATTAAAATCAGGATAAAGATTTACCCCAAATCTCTTGTGTATTTCCTAGGCGTATGTTATACATCTGATTTTATGCTTCATGGTAGCTGAGAAAAAACTGGAATCCTGATCCATTATATGCATCAGTATCCATAAAATAAAGCTAATTTCCCTGAACACACATGGTTAATCCTTCTACTGAAACCTAAGGGAAACTTCTTTCATAAAAACGAGACAATGTATGACAGTGAGCATCAACCATATCGTAAATATGATGATGAGATTCCTATAGATGTTTATTCTAAGTTGAAATGTAAGTGGAGAGGTAATAGGAAAGCCAAGACTAGTGAATTCTAATCTTTGAGGGACCAAACAAGGTACCACATGTGATTCAACTCCCTGCAGGTCTGGCTTCATCCCCGAATAACATTTCGAACATCTAGAGCAATCAGGAAATCTTGGGAATATTCTCTCTTACAATCATGACTATGAGATGTCATCAGCACAAGTTTCAGTTTCTATTTCCCTGCAATGACCCGGAGAGGCAAGGTGAGGTGATTGTCAAGTAGAGTCTAGGAAAAGAACAAAAGTAATATCACCAACAATGTCAGTGTTGTCTTCATTATGGAAATTGCTTTTATTTGAATTGTATCAGGCAGGATGCTAAGATGACTTGCCCATAGTCACTGTCCGTATAATTTCCTCCACTTGCATGTGGGCAGGGCACGTGAGTAGGAGGGATTTCACTTCTGGGATTAGGTTATGTAACATGGCAGGCAAAGGTGAGGGGATTCGTAGATGTAATTAAGTCTGTAATCAGGTGATGTTAACATACTCAAAAAGAAGGTCATCATGGGTGGGCCTCACCTAATCAGGAAACCATTTTTTCAAAATAGACTCAAAAGTAGCAGCAGCACGCCAACGGGCTGCCTTTCCTGACTTTGAACAAGCCAGTCTCCATGTTGTGGAGAGGGCCGTGCATCTTGGACATCAAGGTGACCTGTGGAATATGAGAGCAGTCCCTGGCCTGGATTATGGACAACAGGCTAACAGAAGATTCAGTGATTGTTAAGCAGTTATGTTCTGAAAATTTTAAATAACATTTCCTTGAAATAAATTGATAGAAGATTTAGAGATATGTGGCAATGATAAAATACCTTGGACGCTTCCGGGCTTTGAAAATTAAAACAACACAGCAATGTGTTCTTCTTAAGTTTCTGCTTAGATACTTTGGATTTTAGCAGTTGCTATCTCTAATAACTGCTTGGAATCACTGACACACAGATGAAAAGAGAGTGTGGAGTTATTAGAGGTCAACTACACATTTAAAGTAAAAAAGTTTGACCTGATTTAGGGTGGGAACATAATATGTTGTACCAAAAATACATTTAGATGCATGTAATGAACATAGATGGTGATCACCATATGAACATTCTGAAGGATTCCTACAGGGAGAAGAGCCAAGGAGAATGAAGATAATTAAGGAGAGCAGTTCTCTGAAATAACCCATGGTTGTTTTTTAAAAGGCAGGGTTGGGGGAGAGAATAAATTGGTGTCCAGGAATACAGCAGTAGCTCCTTAATGTAAAAAGCAAGACTGACTCAGCCAAATTGTTGAGTAACTGTTGATCCGAATGAGACTTTTATTCATAATGACTCATTAGAACCTAATTAAGTCAGTTAAGATGATCTATTGACCTTAGAACTCCCTGTAGTCTTTATATAACCTCCTGCCTGCACCTCAGGAGGACACAGCTCTGCCCTATGGACAGCAGTCAAATGTTAATGGGCCGTATGCATTGGTGAGTAATGCTTCATATAATAGCTAGACGGCCCAGAGTGGATACAAACACAAAACAAACCCTTTGGTGGCCGGCAGTCTGAAAGTATGATTGTGAGCAGTTGCTCCTGCCAACAATCAAAACCCTCCATGGGACCTTGCCACAGCCCCCTGGAGCTGGCCAGGCTGCCTGTGGCTTTGGGGCTCACTCCACTCTGACAGCTAATATAAACACACTAATGCAGTTATGGAAAGAAAGAGAAATCAGAAGAGAGGCACGCTATAACGGTGATCAAGCCCAAAAGAAGGATAAAAGAAGTAAAGGGGGTAAGGCACATTTTCTTTCAGCCTTCTAAATGCAACAACCCACTTAACAAAGGGAATTAGAATGTTGTGACCATGTATCTTCTACTATAAAACAAAATCTATCTATCCTTTTAATGATTCATTGGTCCAAGACTTCAGTTATATGAAAGCTGTTTTCACAAAAATACATATGAATTACACATTAATATTTTAACCAATAATTATATTTAGCATGGAAAGGGTTGATTGAATCCTTAAGAGCTAATACCTTTTCCTGTGTCAAAGAGTTTCACATTAATTACTTATTGTTCCCCCCACCCCGTGAAACTTCCAGTGGTAAATAGGGCTAGCATCATTATTTTTATTTGAAAGACAAGATAATCAGATCGATGTGGTTAAGGAATTCAGCTGAGGTGGTTTGGGGAAGCTGGTGTGAGAGAAGCCGGGTTTGCTTCCAAGACAATGCTTTTTTGTCACAGGACTATTTTCTTGCTTAAACAAGAATAAAACATTATTATGGTCTGGGGAAGCCATTCCTCAGGTGTATCACTAATTTCATTTCTAACTATAATGATATTCTCGTGATGCTGGCGATAAAGCAATTTAGCTTTTTTCAGGAAAAGTAAAAAAAAAAAAAAATTACAGGCCAGGGCAAGTCATTCTGCAATTAACAGTCACAGGTTTCAGACTTACTCTCCACCTCTCTGAGCGATTAACTCTTGAGGGTATTGTGTTTTGGTGCATCAAGTAACCTCTTTCATAAGGAGTGCTTATTTGGCGAAATGAATAACCACAGAGGGAAATACGCTGAATTGGAAACAGTGTAGTTGATGTTGATATTTGCAGATTTTTGATATTTACCTTTGACTATTTACAGATGAGCCTGAAAATATACTATGTGGATTTTTTTTTTTTTTAAAGATTTCATTTATTTGACAAAGAGAGCGAGAGAGCACAAGCACGGGGAGCAGTAGAGGGAGAAGCAGGCTCCCAGCCAATCAGGGAGCTGGACTCGGGGCTTGATCCCAAGACCCTGGAATCATGACCTGAACGGAAGGCAGATGCTTAAAATTCTGAGCCACCCCAGGTGCTCCAAGATGTGGAATCTGTAACGTCATCAGGCCTTTCTATCACCTGCACAGACAACTTGGTTAAGCGGTAATTGTGCACAGGGTTATATTCCCATTGACTTTTTCATGGTATAAAATCACCTTTAAGTCTCTTAAGACTATTATTATAAGTGCTGTTTTATAGGACTGCAGATGTGTCAAGGCACTGAATAATATAAATGCCTGATAAGCCAACTTTTTCTACATCAGGGAGAAACAGAAATAGCATTTTAAATGTCTGTCAAATTAAGTTTTATGTCTTATTAGTACATAGTTTAAAAAACTTCACTATGTGTATTCTTTCTAGGTTACCAAAGACACGTGTGTGTGTGTGTGTGTGTGTGTGTGTGTGTGTGTGTGTGAGAGAGAGAGAGGAGACTGTAAATCCCAAGGGCCTTTCTTTGTTCTCAATCTCTTTGCTGATTCTGTAGCTTTTGAAATTGATGACCCCAGCCTTTTTGAACTACCTTACTCCACTGGCTTCTGTGAAATAACGTGCTACTTTTCTTCCTGCATCCCTGATTAATCCTTCTTTGTCTCCTTTGCTGGCTCCTCGTTGAGCACGGACACATCCACGTTTCAGTTTTTGGATCTTCGTCTTCTTTCGTACGTATTCATTTTTCAGCTACGTTGATGACTTTCAAATCTGCATTTCCAGAACTCTTCATCTAATCATCGGCTCTTTCTATGTACCTTTCAATGTTTCAACGGATTCTTGGCTGTTAACGGCAAGCTCGACATTCTCAAAGGCGAACCCATCACTGTAACCACACATCTATCAGTTCTTACCTGAGACTGATGGTAAGAAGTTATCTTTAACTCGTATCTTCCTTTGACATATGTAATTAGTAAGTAGTCCAAGCAAATCTACATTATCGGGGAATTTTTAATCCGATTTTACTTCGATTGAGATACATTGTTACAAAAGAATGATTTAGAGGAATCCCCTCTTGCAAAATCAGTGCCAGTCTGGTCTTGACCCACCACTTTCATAAAGTATCTTCTACTCATAAACCCGAGATAACTGGCAATTTCCAATCAAAGTCAGGGCAGGCTCCTGGAGGTGGGGTTAAGGCTTCCATAACGTGAGCCTACTTTACCTGTCATATCGGCTTCTTTTTACTCTCTTATATATGGCGTTCCCTTCCATCGGGAAAGACTTGGTTTTATTTTTCTTCAGGGTGTACACCACTCTCATTCTGACTCCTGTGCCATTACTTTGTTGGTTGACTTCCTGGCATCCTCTCTCATCCTGCCCAACATCATCGCCCACCCATCTTCCAAGTTCCAGACATGTCCCACTTCCCAGTGACAGTAGTCCTCCACAGACGGGCTTTCTCTGAAGTCATTTGAATATGATGTAGAGGGTATTTTCCACAGGATACCACTGAACTATGTTAAATATATTTTGAGAATCTCCTGAGGCAGAATACGCGGTTAATAAATAGTGTGTCAATCCTGGCTCCTAGAGTAATGTATACAAAATAGGTGGTCAATAAAATTAATTGTGCATTGACAAATCTGTTTTGTTTTTTCCAGATTTTCCAGCATTTTATATTATGTTAATATCCCATCTGGTCATTTGAAAAACAAAGTGGCACCTCACAGCTTCAAGGATAAATGCAATTATGTTCTCTTGTTAAGAATATATAGCTTTCCAGTTCAACTTTGGGAAAAGGTAATAAACCTTAAACCCTTGATTTTTTTAATTAATGGAAATAATTTCACAAGTCTGGCCCTACGTCTACCCTAATTTATTAACAGGAAACACCTGAGACTAATTGCTTTCTGGCCTACAGAATCCTGTTTTGTTATGTTTTTAGACATTTCCATTTAAATACAGATATAGCTTTGGGGCGCCTGGGTGGCTCAGTGGGTTAAGCCTCTGCCTTCGGCTCAGGTCATGGTCTCAGGGTCCTGGGATGGAGCCCCGCATCGGGCTCTCTGCTCAGCAGTGAGCCTGCTTCCCCCTCTCTCTGCCTGCCTCTCTGCCTACTTGTGATTTCTCTCTCTCTCTCTCTCTGTCAAATAAATAAATAAAATCTTTAAAAATAAATAAATAAATACAGATATAGCTTTGATAAATATCATAATCACTTATGTTTAGAAAATATAGCACTTTTTGTTTCTATGGCTGGCTGAAGTTTAATTAAGGTGACTTAATTTGGAAATTCAAGATGTTATGACTTAAATTCTTCTGTACTTAGAGGAGAAGGGAAATATTTGAAATGCTATTCTAGGTGTTCTATAAGCTCTGGAAAAAATGCCCAGTATAGTCTTAGTATATTCATTAAACTGAAATTTGTGGATTTGCAGAAGTAATTTTCTACTTTGCAGCTGTAGCTCATTTGTTTGTTCTAGATTTTTCCAATTAAAGTTTTGTTGATAGCTTTCGATTTTTCAGAATATCTCCCACGAAGTAGCATATCTTTTACACATCGAAATGAGTTTACATTGAGATCCTTATTTAATTCTTTCTAATTCAAGATAGGAATAGAGATTCTAGCTGCCAATTGTTATCATAGGGTTTTGGGGGGGAATGATAAGATTTGAGGAAGGTGAGGGGAAAAAAAACAGGGAAAGCCAGGTGTCATGGAAGCAACTCTTAGCTCTCTCATAAAGCAGGATAGCCCTCCTGATAGAATCTAGAGCTAAAGAAGAGTGACACATTATCTGTAGGCTGTGACTTCACATTATTAGATCAAGTTACTGCTTAGTGGAAGGATGGCATTTTGGGTGGCACTTTAGTGTACTTCTCAGGATTTCCATTGTCCGCCTGGCAAGAATACACTCTAGACATACTCACCTAGTTTTTTGGTTTTGTTTTGTTTGTTTTTGTTTCTTTTTTTTTTTTTAAAGATTTTATTTTTTTTATTTATTTGACAGAGAGAGATCACAAGTAGACGGAGAGGCAGGCAGAGAGAGAGAGAGAGAGAGAAGCAGGCTTCTTGCTGAGCAGAGAGCCCGATGCGGGACTCGATCCCAGGACCCTGAGATCATGACCTGAGCCGAAGGCAGCAGCTTAACCCACTGAGCCACCCAGGCGCCCCGTTTTTGTTTCTTTTTTCATAAGATTTGGTGGTGAAACACTGAATGAGAAGAGGGATGAAGAAATCTGAACCTCCCTGTATAAAAGTTGCTTGAGAGGTCTGATGTAGAGGAACCCTCTATTAGAGAACCAATCACTAATTATACTAATACTACACAAATACATGCTATCTGAAAAAGCTGGAAACATTAAGGATATAAATAACGTCTATTTTGAGAACATTATTTTTTTTTCCTTTTCTTTTTGGAATGTACACCTATGGAGCTGTCCACGTATTTATTCATCCAATTCATTTTTAGTGAGTGCCCATCACATACTATTCTAGACAATGGATATAAATCAGTGATCAAAATGAAAAAAAAAAATGTCTCCCCAAGAAGCTTACATGTATACCCACCCACACTAATGTATGTATGTGTGTGTTTGTGTATGTATATGTCTATTTACATATGCATACATAAAAGGGAGAACATTATTTTTAATTCTAGTCTCCTGTCTTCTTCCTCAGAAATACAGTTATCTGCTAGGTGTATGAGTTTTTCTGTTAATTTATGTGCATATATATGCCCTTACAAAAATATGTAATATTGCTTTATAATATTTCTAACAACTTCATTGAGCTATAATTCATCTATCATATAATGCACTCATCTAAAGTATACAATTCAAAGGTTGTGTATATTCACAGAATTGTATGTCTATCACCACAACCAATATTAGAACATTACCGCCAAAAGAAATCCTGTTCCCATTAGCTGTTATTTTGCAACATCCCCAACATTTCCCTCAGCACTAGGCACTAGGCAACCACTCATCTACTGTCTTTGTAGATTTGCCTAGTGTAAGTATTTCATGTAAACATGAAATCCCTTTGTAATTGGCTTCTTTCATTTAGTATAGTTTTCAAGGCTCATTTATGCTGTAGCATAATGTAGTATAATGTAGCATTTCATTTTATTATTGACTACTATTCAATTTTATGAATATACGTTTTACTTATCCATTTATCAGCTGATGGACATGTAGTTGTTCCTACTGTTTGCCTATTATGAATAATGCTGCTATGAAACAGTCATGTACTAGTTTCTGTGTGAACACAGGTTTTCTTTTCTCTTGCCTGTATCCCTAGGACAGGAATTGCCAGATCACAATGGTAACTCTATGTTTAGGCTTTTGAGGGACCACCAGCCTGTTTTCCAAAGTGGATGCACCTCAAATTACTATGTTGCATACTTGAAACTAACATAGCATTGCATAGCAACTATACCTCAATAAAGAGAAACTAAAAGACAGAGTATGTTTGGCATGTTAATATTATAAGGAGAAAAGTGAGAAAAACCAAAACCAAAGAAACTCAAAGCGGATGCACCATTTCATATACCCACCAGTTGTGAATGAGGGTTCTGATTCCTCTGTATCCTTACCAACACTTGTCATTATCATAATTGCATTCTTAAAACATAATATCACAGTTGCAGGTTGTTTTATAATTCTCCCTTTTCACTTAGGATATACATCATTTGTTTAATAGTTGTAAGTTCCTTCAAACTATAGATACACAATAATATCTCCAGTCATTCCTCTTTCTGTAGACTTTCAGTTTGCTTCCAATTTTTCACTGTTAAAAAATGATACTACCTGGGGCACCTGGGTGGCTCAGTGGGTTAAGCCTCTGATTTCGGCTCAGGTCATGATCCCAGGGTCCTGGGATAGAGCCCCACATCGGGCTCTCTGCTAAGCAGGGAGCCTGCTTCCTCCTCTCTCTCCGCCTGCCTCTCTGCCTACTTGTGATCTCTGTTGTCAAATAAATAAATAAAATCTTTAAAAAAAAATACAGTTCTGCTAGCAATGAAGGAAAACATCTGTTCACCATGCCTTCAATAATGTATCACTCTATTAAACTATTCATATTTTTGTAAATCTTATTTATCTTGTTATCTCAATTATTAGTTTCCAGATTATCAGCTATTAAACAACATTCATGTTTACTGGGCATTTATTTTATTTATAATCATTGCCATTTTTTCTACTTCTTATTGACACATAGGTATTAAATGTTTGCCTACTGATGCTTTGTTCATGATATATTAGTTTGTTACCTACCTTTTCATTTAGAAATAAGCTTTAAATTTAAATATAACCAAGCGAATCAACTTTTCTGTAATATTTTGCTTTTTTCACCTAAGATGATTATTCCTATGTTAAATTTATAAATACAATTTTCTAAGTTTTCTTTAGGTCTTTTATAGATTTATGTTCAATTATTTAAATCATGTGAGATCAATTTTACTGAAAGGTACGAAGTAGGGATCTAATTTTTTTTTTTAAGGGTAGACTATTCAACATAATTTAAAAAACTGTTTTGAGTAACTATAGTATGCTAGGTGTCATTCTAGGTAATGGGGCTCCAGTTAAAAAAATGACCAAGTTGGTCCTCTCAGGAAGAATACATGCTAGCCAGTTTTTTCAGTGCCATTTACTGAATAGGTCTTTCTCTACTAATGTAAAAAGGACATTTATCACATTTTAAACACAAACACACACACACACACACACATACACACACACACACACCCCACAGACATATGGTGGCCGTGGGAACACACACTCAGGTCTGCTGCAGAGCACAGTCGGTGGGTAGCCCATGTTGCTAACCCTCAGGATCCACCCTGTTCCCCCGGGGAATGCTCCATCAGTCCTGTTCAGTGACTAAACACAACAGTGGGACTAACACAAGCTCCTTTCTATCAGTCATGGCACCTCTCAAATGGGCAACTTTGGCTCAAAAGGCTCCCAACTGCCCTGTTTGAAAATTCACTGGAGCATCTATCAGAATGCGACTGTAGTCGGAAGATTCTAGCTACCCAGCGTTTCCTTCATCCCTTCCTTTCACAGACCCACAGTTAAAGGTTTTCCCTGCCTACATCGGCTTCTTTCATTTTATTTTTCGAGTGTGTTCCCTCCAATAATTCTCTTGCAGGTTTTGTCCCTTTGTGGTGTCTGCCTTTCAGAGGACCTCAGTTTACACAGACAGACAGGCTGGTAGCTCTGCCCTTGCCAGGAGTAGGCGACCAGGCAAGGATCATGACAGAGGGGCTGAGGAAGCACCGCTTGTTGGGGGGTTAGAGGGGCAGTGAGGGGTAAGTTCAGGACAATTACTAGGCACCTCTCCCTGCCTGTCAAATGTCACCTTTCTTTAAGTGAGGGGTTTCTCCTTATTCTGGAGTTATCAATATCCTCTAACCATCACCTTGAAGCACCCCTTCATGCAATGGTGGTTGAGGGAACTCTCCACCTGCATCAGTATGAAGACTGCCAGCAAAATGGCTTTGAAACACAGTGAGTGAATGTTCAAATTATAATCAAAATTGATTTTATCACTTCTCTCAACCAATTTCTTCACAAAGTCCCAATAATATCGTCACTGAAATATTTCTTGAATCTCTCTCTCAATGGTAACAGCCTTAAAACTCACATTTTTCCTTTGCCTCTCCTATAAAAATTCCCAAACTGGTATGCTTGTCTGCAGTCTGTTCTCCTTTTAATCTTCGCTCTTTTCTGACAATCTTCTTTTCTTTTCTTTATTAAAAAGATTTTATTTATTTGACAGAGACACAGTGGGAGGGAACAATAGCAGGGGGCTGGGGAGGGAGAAGCAGGCTTCCTGCTGAGCAGGGAGCCCGATGTGGTAGCCTGGTGACAGGGAGCCCGATGCAGGGCTTGAACCCAGGACCCTGGACCATGATCTGAGCTGAAAGCAGACGCTTAACGACTGAGTCACCCAGGCGCCCTGACAATCTTCTTTTAAAACAACAAATCTGTGTTTGTTTTTTCCTCAGTGGCACGCTATCTGTGTCATAAAGCCCAGAGTCCACTGAAAGGTCCTTCATGATGTGACCCATGGCGTGCTTTCCAGCCTCTTTGCAGAAGTGGTTTTTTCAGACTGAAGGTTCTAGCACCAGACTATTTGTTTCCCCAATCACAACACGCTGTTTCTGTCTCACTGCTTTGCACATGGAATCCTCTTAACCTGAAATACTATCTCCTTACGTCTTCTGTTAATGTCCAAGAATGATATAACTTTTTAAAATAGACATATGCATTATACTAAATCAAGAAGAGATGAACAGTGCATATGACAAATGAAACCCTATAAAATGGTGCTTTCTACTTTAATGAACTCTGAATTACTTGGCTTTCTTCCAACAGTAATTAAAAATTACACCAATGTAAATTCTAAGTATATTCCCACCCTGTCTTCTCCATCGCATCTCTAAGTTTCTATATGAAATAATACTGTTCAACAAATACATCAGAGGAATTGTGGCTTAGTAGTGGAAAAGACTGTGCTTAAATGCCAGCCTTTCTACTAGTTCTATGACTCTACAGCTCAGTTTTCCCATCAAAAGATGAAGTTAATATTGGCACCCCATGTATAGGGATATAGAAATATTAAATGAGACAATGCATAAATACAGTGCATAGTGCTTTGTGCAAAGTAGGAACTCTATAATCTCACTCAATAGTGAGATAGGCCGCTTGGAGGGTTTATCGTTTCTATTTTATTTCATGCCCAGTCTTTGCATGTGGTAACTTGGTACTGCATCAGTTACCCTAAATACAACTCTTACTGCTCTAGGTACGGTCCTCAAGCCAGCAACATCCAGCACCTTCTAGAATTATATGAAGATGCAGATTCTTAGGCACCACCAGTATTCCTGAATCAAAATCTGCATTTCAATAAAAATCTCTGGATGATTTGTATGTACATAACTGTCATTTGAGAAACACTAAATTTTAAAGCATGTTTCTTATAAACGTCTCCTTTGTTGGTATGCTAGTAACTATGCTGAACTGTTCACCACATGCTTTCCTGACAAGCACTATGATACGGTTGTAGTCATAGGCTTAAATATAGCACAGTATGGTCATCATATACATCAAATATTGTATGTAGATCGCAGAAACGCTGAAACTATGGGTGATAAACTGCTTGCCACGTTCATCATGTTGGACGTTAGGATGACTCTCTGATGTGGCCCTGGTTGTACTTCCTGGGCTTCAGAGGCCCCCAGATTTCTGAGACATCTAATAATTTCTAATAATATCTAATAATTTCCCCCATTTCAGGTTATTCCTAGATAATGTTGTATATGTCTTTTTAATACTCTCACCCATCTCAGGACTTGTTCAGAAACATTACGCCCTTAGTTACTTGGAGACACAATTTTCATCTCAGCAAATTCATCTTCCAGGTAAAGTTCAGTGATGGGCAGGACTATATTTAGACACTGTCAGGAAGACTTGAATTTTATTTTCAAAATACATGTGAACATAATGAAGCCACTAAAGGCAGCAATAACATTAGTAGGAATTACCACACTGTGAATTGTAATTATAAATGATAAAACATCAATTTGGATCTAATTGGTACAGGGTTAATCTTCACCCAGGCTTAGTTTACAATTAAGTTTCCTAGCATTATCTTGAAGAAATCATAGGGTTATTGAATAAGAGATTGTAGCCCAGAGGGTTTTTTTTTTAATATGAAAACAGTTATGCACTTTAAAATACCCATGTATCTGCCAAGCTTTGGAAAATTATTCATCCAATCAAAGCTTTAAAGATCTAATAAAATTCTTTTTAAATGGAACATCCTTGAAACTATTATGGCAATATAGGTTTTCCAAATACTCTGCCATAATTTAAATTCTAATAATTTAGATCAGTTTTCTTCAAGTTACCATGGTTCATTAAGGTTTTTGTATATATACATTTTAATATTCCCCTCAGACATTAGCATTTGTAAAAGGTATTTTTTTTTTCTTGCTCTTTATCTTTTGCAATACAAATTTTTATAGAGAAGAGGCAGAAAATATGTTAGGGATTAAGTTGTGCTCATGTATGGTATGTGTTTCCTCTGATTTTTGTGATTAAAGTTGTGTTTTGAGGGGACTGTGTGAAATGAGAGATTGGGGAGAGATGGTTGAAGATGGTTCATGTCTTCTTTTTAAAATCTTTTCAAATACCAGAATAGCACCTTGCAAAGGAGCTGTGGTCTTCTCCTGCAGCCCCTGCAGCCTGGGGACAAACTGTTCTGGGTCAGCCAATTAGGGTGACCATTCTTTGAAAGACTCAGGAGGATGTGCTTAAGGCTGTCACTGAGCATTCCACAAGCTTGGTTATTTCTCTCTCTGGCTGGACATCTGTGTTGTTTTGTTTTCAGGTCAAGTTGTTCTCTGTAACACGGTATTGTTTTCTGACTTCTTTGTAACTTGCTGCCTTTATGTTTCTGAGATTGAAGCACAGAAGTGGCTTTGCTCAGTGAGTGGCCTGTTTATGTTGGGAAGAGGCAGGAGATGGGGAGGCGAGAAGCAGTGAACCAACTCACTCAAAACAATGCTGAATGACCTTGAACTCTGAGAATTTACTTCCCACAGTACAGCGAAATAATGGAGACTTGATCCTGGTCTAACAAGAATGACAAAAGGGTGTTTGTTATAAAACAATAAGCTTTGCTATTCAGAAATTCCTCTTCAAGAACTCTTAGATCAACTAGTGGAATCCATTTTCCATTTGTACACACTCCTGTGACCACCTAGAAGTAGGCAAGCAAACTTTTTTTTTTTTTAAAGACATACAAAAATATGTTTTCAAAGAAAGCACACAATATGAATGGAAAGTAAAGAACAAACATAATGTTAGGCTGTATAAAACATTTTGAAGAGTGCTTAATTCCCTAGACATTGATATTAAATTAGTGGAATATTTTTTATCCTGATTTAAATGGCACAGACATATTCTTTCTCTATTATAATACCTCCAAGATGTATTTTTAAAATTATTTAGAATTTTTTTTCTCTCTCTTTTTTTAAAGATTTTATTTATTTTTATAAGAGAGAGAGTGAGCTTGAGCTGGGTGGGTTGAGTTGGAGGGTAAGGACCAAGGGAGAAGCAGACTCCTCGCTGAGCAGGGAGGAGTATGTGGGATTTGATCCCACAACCCTGGGATGAAGACCTGAGTGGAAGGCAGACACTTAAGCAACTGAGCCACCCAGGCATCCCCCTCCAACATGTTTTTAAGTACTGTATGGCACTTAAGATACTTAACCGTAAATGTGTGACTGCTTCTTTGAGTATCAAAGTCTGGATTCTGATCTTAAAAGCAAGAGAAAGTATATAAAAGAAAAAGCAGAAATAAAAAGAAATTATTTAGAGAAAAGATTTATGTTCTCCTAAGAAGGTATGTATTTATTAGATGAAAATGTTCAGGATTTCCCCCCAGGAAGTAAGTCTACCAACTGCCACCCTCCCAACGTTCAGACCTACTACAGAGGTTGGAGACAGTAATCCAAATGTTCCACACCTGAGACGTGAAACAATGACATGAAGTATGGCTAACATATGTCCCATATTAGTTTCTTATTTCCAGTCAAATGAAATCATCCCCTCTAAATCCAAGACCTGCTCGTGATAGAATAGGTTTTGCCAATCTCAGGAGCCTCAGGGCCTACATTTATCCAGATGTTTTGGTTTTTCTAACAGATGGTCCTCAAAATTTTATTCCTATTTCTGTTGCTGCTGCCACTTTAAGTGTTTCCTGAAGATGTTCCGCACAGCCTTCTAAGGGTTTCATGGTACCACAGCCAGGCATCCTGGGGCCTTTTAGCTGTGCTAGTCACACAGTCACATAAAATGTAATGAAATATAGACTGATACGAAGCACTGGAGATGTGAACTCTTTTATTTATAAAAATGTGCTTGTATTTCTAAAAAGTTCATGTGCTGAATGTTAGATCACTTCCACATAGGTGAAGTACAAGCATGACTTCTAACAAATGTTCAGCCAAGGTGTTCACTGTGCTTTTACGAACCTTTGGTATTCCAAACAAGTAGCCCCGTTAATGAGCTCATGATCCAACCCACCAGACTCATAGTCATTTTCAGCTAGTTTACGTGATCTATTGGTGGTTATCATGCATGCATTCAATGCTTAATTTAGACTTACTTGATGAAGTGAGGGTGCCAGCTGTTCCCTTAAAATGTAACAGGAGGACACTGAGCATTGTGATAGCTCGGGCCTATTAAGGACAAAGAGTAATCAAACAATCTAGTTTCAGATTAGTTTTACGTTTTTTAAGGTTTTGCTAATCCAGGCTCTGTACAGTTATGCACAAGTTTCCAGTTTCCTGAGTTGCTCTTGTTTATAGTAAGAATTTATAATAAGAATTCCATGAGGTTCTTTTTTTCCCCCTTTCCAATTGTAGATATTTTGTATTTTTATTCATTGGCTACACAGAGTTCAATATTGTGTTAGAACTAAATATATTTAAATGCTTTCAGGGGTATCAGAAAACTGACTCAAAAAAATGTTACCTTTTAAAAATTTTACCTTTTGAAAATTTAGAAAAACGTTACCTTTTGAAAATTTCAAATTTTCATTTGAAATTTTTCTTACTTTTAGCAGTTTTTATTGTTTTTTAAAAATATTTTATTTATTTATTTGAGAGAGAGAGAGCACAAGAGTGAGCAGGGGGAGGAACAGAGGGAAGAGCAGAGGGAGAGGGAGAGAGAGAGAGAGAATGAGAACCCAAGCAGACTACACACCCAGTACAGAGCCCTGCAGCGGGCTCAATCTCATGACCATGAGATCCTGACCTGACCTGAAACTAAGAGTCAGACACTCAACTGACTGAGCCACCTAGCCACCAACTCTAAAAGACTACTTTTAGCAGTCCTTGGAAGTGAAGGGCCAGATCTGTGAATAAATTAATAGTATAACCAGATTGGAGGTAAGAAAAAGATAATAGTGTAAATATGCCATTAAGGGCAGAGCTTAAATGCCTGAAAATCAGGTCCCATACAAAATGCCTCGAAGCAGAAACTAGACAAGAAATGAATGGGAAAAGAGTCAAAATACTGAAAGAAATAGTATAGAGCCAAATACTGACTTAAAAAAAAAAAATGAACAATATTGTTGGCACAAGGAGCAAATAAATAATTAAAACAAACTAAAATTCCCTAAACCTAACTGTTTATGTAACTGAAAATTTTTAGTTTTCTTAGTTCCTCACTAGCTTTTCTCCACATCCACAATTTGCTCATAATTGTAATCACGGTGTGGATACAGTTTTACTCTACTCTACTTCTCATATATCCTCTATCATAAGATATTCTCAAGATACACTGCTACTATATTCATACACACTGTTTCGGTTCTATAGAAACTACAGCCCATAGGCTAATTACCTATTTTTATAAATAAACTTTTATTGGAACACTGCCAGGGCCATTTGTTCCTAAATTGTCTATAGGTGCTTTTGTTTTTTATGTTTGTTTTTAAGATTTTATTGATTTATTTGAGAGAGAGAGAGAGAGAGTGAGCATGAGCAGAGGGACGAGGCAGAGAGAGAAGCGGGCTCCATGCTGAGCAGGGAGCCCGATGTGGGATTCAATCTCAGGACCCTTGAATCATGACCTGAGCTGAAGGCAGATGTTCAACCAACTGAGCCATACAGCTGTCCCTCTATAGGTGCTTTTGTAATGCAACTGGAAAGTTGACTATTTACTACACAGACCATAGGGCTTGTAGTCTAACAGATTTATTAACTTGTCCTTTAAGAAGTTTGCTAATGCATCATACTGTACTTTTTTCTGCCATTGGATAATAAAGTTCTTTCCAAGTCTTTTGAATATTATTTAAAATCTCTGTATTTATGTGATTATCAATTCATCCTTTAAATTTTTTTTTTTTCCTAAAGAAGCATGGAGCACTAGGTGTGGTGCATAAACAATGAATCTTGGAACACTGAAAATATTAAAAAAAGGAAAAAAAAGAAGAAATATACTGAGGGTTACTGAATCAAAACATACACATATTTTTGCTCATTACAAAACTGATTTCAGAAAGTTTTGTACAAGTGGCCACAGTCCAAATTGCTACAAGTAGTGTTTCAGTTTATGAGACGTAATAGAATTTAGCCAGTATTGAACATTATTATGTACTTACATTTTAATAGTTTTGTTACCATTTATACAAAAATTATATTTTTGATACTAAAAGAAACATAAGACTGAAAACTTTTTAAATCAATTCTGATAAACTGATTCCAAAATTCAGTCAGAAGAGAAAAAACACAAGATTAGTAAACTAAAAATTTAACTGGGAGATGTACGGCAGGAAAATTTTACCTAATGTCAAAGTATACGATAAAGCCACATTAACAAAATGGGGTGATACTGGCACAGAATCACACAAATCAGTTAAACATAAGGCTTCTGAAAGATAAAACCTTCATAGTCTTGATAATTTTGTGTATATTGAATATACTTTTTAAAATCTGTGGGAAAATTATGCACTGTCCTATGAATGGAAGTCTAATAATTAAGGCTGTCCATTTTTTAAAAAGAAGTGAAATTCTCACTTCACACTATACACTAGGAACAAATTCTAGAGGATTAGCTAGTCAAAATTTTAAAAACTATAGAAAATTTAAAAATAATTATAAGGAAAAATTAACTTAGACTGGTGAAGGCCTAAATGAAATAATGAAATGTAGAACATAAATATCTCCCCAAAAAAAAGACTAAAAGGTTTTCCAAATTTTAAAAGAGAAGAAAACTTCTCTGTGGGAAAATAATCATATTCAGAGTCTTAAAAAAATAGTAACAAAGAGAATTTGTTTGGGACCCAGTTATAACATATATGGATTAATAGCTAATATATGTGTGTATGTGTACACAAACACATACACATACATAATAATTAACTTGGTACAGCAAGAAACTTAACAACTTGTTAGAAAAGTATTAGAAACTGCATTAAAAGGCAAGTGCCTATGCTTCAATTTAATAATTCTTCTTCCAGACACATATTCTATAGAAATAATATACATAAAAACTTAAGTCCTATAATAATGAAAACTGTAAATTAACTACATTGATATGCATGATTAAATAAATATAGTTAACATAGCCATAATATCAAACTCTACTAAACACTCTGAAAGGGCAATGTAGATTTAGATAAACTAATGCAGACACTCTCCAACATATATTGTAATGCAACAAAAAACAAATTATCGACATTATTTGAATAAGATCCTACTTATACAGAACACATAGACAACAAAATGACATGTTTATATGATGTAGGTATATTTCAGGAGTTATTCCCATCATTTCCATTTTTAAATGCACATGTATGTGTACACAGACAGCCACAAGCATATATAAAGCTATTCCAAATGGACTAGGAAAGGCAAACCTAATTTGGCTTTTGGATTAACTATGCAAATGTGCTGGGAAAAAAGTCTAGGACTTACAAGTCTAGGACTTAGAAGAAATATACAATTAAGGACTAATGACAGAATAGCTCTTCCTTTCACATGATACCTGCAACAAGTACATATTATCAAAAATAATTCTTTGTGTCTCTCAAAAATATTCTTTGTGCCTCTTTCCCTTGTAGCCTTAAAATGCCCCATTAATGACTTTTTAGAGTTAATTTAAGTCTCTTCTGTCCCATAGACCACTGAATTGTAAAGCAACTAGGATAATAGGAAGTACACAGTATTTGTCAAATGGGTACAGCATAAAATTTAATCTTTAAATTGTTAACATAAAATCACATTTAGAGGCAGGATTTATAAAACTAAACTGCAGTTTGGACACTGCATACACTTCTTCATCAATCCATCTGTTCAACTAATATGTATGTACTTACGTATGAATGTATTTATTACATCCTTGTTGTAGATAAGTCAATTATGGTTTCTGCTTTCAAGACACTTACTGCATTGGGGAAGATATATAAAAATCAAATAAATCATTGAGAAAGAAAAGATTAGGCTATTAAAGTGCTTTATGGTCAATAGCGTGGGATAGATGGTAGGGATAGGGACACAGGGACTACCTT
Organism: Lutra lutra; assembly: GCF_902655055.1. Lineage (NCBI taxonomy): Eukaryota > Metazoa > Chordata > Mammalia > Carnivora > Mustelidae > Lutra > Lutra lutra. Next base: position 35,794,595 of record NC_062282.1, on the reverse strand, counting down.
TGGTTGGAAACTAAGGAAAGGCTTCTCTGAGAGAGTAACATGAAGACAGTGATGTGTTGGGGGGGTGGGGAAATTTCACCCCCAAGAGGACATTTGGCAGTGCCTGGAAACATTCTTCTCATTAAAGCTTGGGGGTGAAAAGAGGTCTGCTACTGGTCTCTAACAGACAGAGTCCTGGGATAATCCTGAATATCCTATAAAAAGCACAGGATCCCCTCCCCCACAACAAAAAAATTACCCAGACCACAACGTTAATAGTATAGAGATTGAGAAATCCTGCATGAAGCTAAAATCAGTATGGCAAATTGGATCAAACTTGAGTTGCTACTGGAAGAACATCCTTAGGCAGAAGAAATGGTTACAACAAATATCCTAAAAGGAGAACTTGTTTAATATGTTTGAGAAGTGAGAAGAAACCTATCTTCAGAAAATGGAAGGAGAGGTGGAGAGCAAGCTGGTAGACACAGTTCACAGTAAGGGATTGGATATATTATGACAGCAATGGGAAGACTGGGGAGAGACTTATTCTGTGGTGTATCATCATCTGCCTTGCTTTTTTTTTTTCTTTTTTTTTAAGAGAATGAGAGAGAGGGAGTACGTGCAAGAATGAGCAGGGGAGGGAGACAAAGAGAAAAAGAGAGAATCCTAAGCAGGGGGGCTTGATCTCATGACCCTGAGATCACATCCTGAGCCGAAATCAAGAGAAAGATGCTTAACCAACTGAGCCACTCAGGCATGCCGCCTTCCATTTTTAAAAGATCACACTGGATGCTGCTTGGAAGAAAGAAAACAGGGAGAGAGCCAAAGGGTTAAGTAAGTGACAAAAAAGAAATCATTCCAGGGCAACAGAACACATTGATCACTTGCGTGGAATCTGCTAAAAGTTCAGTCATTTTGTAACATTAGCATTTTTGCTGTTTTATTTGCATTATCTAGTGTTACCATACACTAAGTTCATCTAGCACCGAACACTGTGCTGAAAGTTGTACATATATCATGTAAGAGAACCTTTGAACAACCTGGCAAGGAATGGACTACTATCTCAATTAACAAAAGAGAAGACTGAGGTCAAAATAATTTAAGTAATTTACCTGTCACCACTCAGATAATAAATGGTAGAGCGGATTCAAACTCGTATCTTACATTTCTTCATTCTGTGTTCTTAAACACTACACTCTGCATGAACTTCTAAGTGAGATAAGCACAGGCAAGAATAATGTATTGCTTTAGCAAGGATTCCCAGACTTTTAAAAATGACGGTTTGGTCTCAACCAAATGAGACATAATAATAAGTTTTAGCATTTTAGTTCTTCAGTTGGATCATACAGACAGTGGAAAAAACTTGCATTGTGTGATAATCATTGGGTCTTCAAGGTTTCCAGAAGTTTTCTTTTTGCCACATATTCAGTAGCATAAGTATTGCTTTCAAGTAGCTGTTTGATCATTTTGTCTTCCCTGGTGTCCCACTTGACTCCTTTTATTATTTTTTCCTGGGTTTTCACCTTTATTCTTTTCTTCCCCACCCCCAACTCCATGATGTTACCTCTCAGTGGGCCATGCCTTTAAGTAACTCCAGCTTGTTGGAAAAGTCTATCCTTTGTGAGTACAGAACAGAGCTGGCTCCTGACCATGTGTCATTCCCCATTTTGAATAACTACAAGAAGTTCCCCAAGGAACAGGGAAAGGGGATTTGAGGAAGCCCACCCAGTGCTATACAAAAAATGTTTTTTTTTCCCCCCTTGCTAAATAGGAGTCAATATCTTCTAACCATCCTTTAACCTCCAGATAAGTTATTTCCTATCCTTGGGTACCACCTTTCTCTCCCTACCCCAACTGTACCCTATGACCACCCCCGCTTTTTAGCATGGTTTTCATGGCTCTTATTTTATTTACATTCATGAGTCTTATTCCTAGCATCTTGGGATGTGGTCAGCATTTGTGCATTTGTTGAGATTCTATTTCATCACATCTGCCTAAATGTCTAATAAGTAAACAGGAAACCTAGGGGCCTCCTGATGTTAAAAACTGCTAGCAAGATGTATGAAAATTAGAACCTTTCTATGATCTATATCTCAGTAGTGATTACATGTTAAAGTAGTAGCCATTAAAAGACAGAATATGATTAATCAATAAAATTAAACCATATTCCAATACTATCCATTTCTATAGCTATTGATTTTATGATAGGTATTTTCATTGTTATTCAAGAAAGTGGTAGGATACAAGTGACTATAAATATTCTAAGAGGTTTTTTTTTTTTCAAAATTTTTAATTATTTCAGAGAGAGAGTAAGTGTCCAGAGAGGTAGAGGAGGAGGGAGAAACAGACTTCCCATGGAGCAGGGGACCCACCATGTGACGGGGCTCCATTCCAGGACCCTGGGATCATGACCTGACCCAAAGGCAGACACCTAACCAACTGAACCATTCAGGTGCCCAAGTATAATATTCTAGACAAATTTCCAGACACTCTGAAATGTATTTTGGGTGTTGCCATGTCATGTACATTTACATAAGACTTAGGGAAAGTTTCCAGTAGTTGCACGATCTTCTGCTTCTTTTTGGTTTGGTTTTGTTTTGGAACATACACCTAACTATACCACAGAGGTAGCATAATTGAAAGTGTTCTAGAGAGTGCAAAAATAAAAATCAGGTTATTTTTATCCAGAAGTGGGAAATAGCTTCACATTTATAGGTGACCTAATTGCAGTGAAGTCATAGTAAAGTGCCTGTGTTTGTAGATGCTATGCATTTAACATTTGTAAGGTAATCACCATCTAATCTCAAAAGACAAAAGATATCACTTTCTACAATAAGAATCCTCATCTAGCAGAGATCAAGTTCTATTCCAACCAGTTTGGCACCAGTAGTAATCTCTGTGTTTGATGGTGACATTCTATTATAAACATCAAAGTTTTACAAGAATGAAAGAGAAAAAAAATCAGACATTGATTTACCTGACACTGGGGTATTTATGTATAAATGGGCTAAATTCCCAGTCTCTAATAAAAAGGCTGATGCTTTGTTCTCAAATGCATTCATAATAAAATTCCTCTTTCCTCCAATGTTGAAATGGACAGAGGATTGTGGAGGAAAATAAGAGATTAAAAGCCTTTATTTCTATATTGTTAAATTATAGGAACTTGAGCATATCATTTGGTTGTCATCTAACTGAGAAGTACAGTCAATGAAGTGGTATCCAAATTCACCTTGACACCAGATTTGTCATGGGAGATAAAAATCTAACATAGTTTGGGTCAGTTTTAAGAACCTGGCTAAAAAGGATTTCTGTCATATCTTTTTTGATTTTTTCTTGGTTACAAAATCATACTTCTCTACAGTGAAGTAAGTAATGGTGACATATGAAAGTTCTTCCCTCACAAACCTGATTATCTAGTTTTTCCCAAAGGAATTCCTTTGATATTGCATCACGTAGAGGGTGGCTAGCAAAGGTTAAATACATGGAGAAAATTCTTAACATTTCTGCAACTGGAAAAGATAATTTGATGCAAAATTTTGTACCATGATCGCTAAGCCTAAAAAAAGCAATGGAATGAATCATTTTGTAACACTTGTTGATAATTTTTTAACGAAATTTCCTATTTCTTTACCCAGTGCTGACAACAATAAACAGCTCAGCTTTTTCTGTCATCAGTTATCCAACAGTCAAATTCAATAGATGCAGACTGGAGGACTTATGATACCGCATCAGAATATGCAACTCTATCAGCTGCAATAATACGGACGAATGGATTTAGAAAAGGCCATTTCAAAGCTGTAATTGATGGGCTAACACTTCTCAGTGGCAGCTATAATGGCATCATAAAATGATCGTGGCTTATCCTAATTTAGAGCTATCTGGCTTAGTGAATTAAGGTATGGCTAAGAAATGTGTGCAGTGAAAGCGCTTGCCAATTTATTTAAGATATTCCATTTATTGTGTCACTTTTAAAACATTCTAATATGGAGTACAAAATGTGAACCTTTCAGTCACCCATGAGGAAACCTGCCCAGTGGATGAAGAAACCAACCTAGACTCAGAGTTGCAAGGTTATGAGCCCAGAAAAGGCTAGAGCCACAATCCCTCATCCTGGCCCATTTAGTGTCCGTACAATTTTAGGTGCTTTGTTTTCCCTCCAGATGCTTACAGCAGGAGGATTTCGCTTTTTAAATATTTACCTCCGTATACAAACTATAGCCTCCCCTCCACCCCATCTGGGGCAACTTCTTTTTACATCTGCATCCCTGTCTCCTTCCTCCCCCCTTTCTACTTCGGTTTCCTGGAGAATAGATGGGGCACGTCCTGCCAACACTTGAACGCCTGAGCGGATCTACTGCATGAGCACCCGTTTTTACTCCTGGGGACTGTAGCAATAACCCTCTCTCACGGGGTCCTGGTGAGGATGAAGGGAGTTAGCCAAAGGAGATACCTCAGGCAGAATGTAGGTGGTCTGACCCCAAAAGCCACTCCTCACCCTGACTACAGAATTTACATATCATTGAAACTTGATGCAAGTTAGTTGCTTCTTATACAAAATGTCCTATATCACTGGGTGGATGATACGCTCAGAGAGGAGCTGTATTGTACATAGTATCCCTCGCCTGTCAACGGTGTTTTGTATACAGGAGGTCAAGAAATGAATGGATAGACGGATAGATGAATGAGTCAGTCTTCTTGCTCCTAAGCCTCGTCATCATGGCAACTGGAACGCGGAAGGTACTCTGCGTATTTGCTGGTGTGTCCGTTTCTGGAAGCAAGCTGTAGAGATGGACTGTGTGTACTGTGTTTACGCTGACCAAGACAAAGATGCTTCCTTCCAGGGCTCACAGGGGGCCGAATACCTGGGATGCTCTGGGGTTTTTGAGCCAAATATCAAGTATATGCTTTAACTCTCTTTTCACACTTTCTTCTCAATGAATTAGCTGCTGATCTCACTTAAAAACGTAAACAAAAACAATTCCTGAATAACAAGCCGAACCAGGTTTCACCTGGCTCCAAATATCTACTTTAATCTACCTTACATATTGAAGACGTTTTTTAAAAAAATTTCACCATTTCACATGTGCAATGCCAACTCCTATTCATTTGATTTTCTTTCCTCTTCATTTTACCAAAGGTAAATCGCCGGGTTGTACCTACGGCAGAGAAAAGGTGGCAAGGAGTGCTTTTCTCCCAGACAGCACAAATGCGAGATTTGTATGTGTTTGTTTTCCTTCGCTCTATGGCATGCCTTATACTGGGCATCCTTTCTGCTGCCATTCGGGATGTTCCTGAGCTACCCTCTGACCCAGCATTTGGTTAATTTGGCTTTGTGGTCCCTTCTGTTAGAATCCTGCTCATGGCAAAATGCCTCATGGCAAGAAACAAAACAACAGCAGCAGCAGCAGCAGCAAGCACAGCAATGCATAACAATAATGCCATTCCTTCCGAAGGGCAACAGAGAGGATTTTTGGATTATCCACTATTCAAGATAATCTGCACTCCTGATCTCCCCCATGATTAGCGTGCATAATTGAGAATTCCCTGCATGTAACCTGACTTCCTTGTGAGAGAGCCATAAAAATCTCTGGCCCTCAGAGCAGTTTCAATGAATGAAATTAATTAAGAAAAAGAATTTGAGGTCCTGGGATGGGAATCATTGCAAAGCACTTTTAAATTATAGTGTCATGACTGGATATTGGAGTAAATTCTTTGATCTCCTTTCTCGTTAACAAGATGATATGATATTTTAAAGGCAATCATTCCATTTTGAAGGTCTGCTGACATCACCAACCATCAGAGCACAGTATGGAAATAAGATACCCACTTCTCTCTGCTTCCTCTTACTGATTTCATGCGGTGACCTTGCAGTTATTAAATATAGGCCAACTTGCACTCTCAGACCTCAGGCAACCTCTTTTTTAAGTGATTGCTTACTCCTCAACATTTCTACTAAAATTTGATGCTTGAAGATCACTTAATGGAGGTAATCAATTTATCCCTGTCCCTTGGGTGGTCCCCCAGGGCAGTTTTTGCTGTTTCAATACAATTACAAAATGCTTCCAGGCTCTGTGAACTTGGTTATACAAGAAGGTTATGGAAACAAAGACTGTTTTCTTTGGAAAATTGTTACAAAGTGCTGACCTTCCTAAAGTATATAGCATCCTGAAAAGTCTGAAAGCTCAGATGCTTAACACTGTGAGAGTCAGCGCCAAATTCTAGAACCAGAGGCATGAGTTAAAGTGCAGGACGCACTGAACCAAAACAAGAAGGAAGAGAACTTTCCTTCAGGAACATTTATTTCATGTCCTGTAGCCTGGATTCAAACAAAATTCCTTTGTTGACTCTCAAGTATGCTTAAGAGAATCTGACCCAGGAATGGCTTTGGGTTTCGTACATGGATCAGAGAGTTGTAGCGAAGCCAGGATGATCTCGCAGGATTGTAGTGAGAAGCAGGATCCCATTTAATGACTAGCTGCCTTCGTGTTGAATACCAAGAGCTTGATTCAAACAGCTAAGTATATAATCCGGGCAAGACAACAAATAAATAAGATAAAAAGCACTGGTTATTGTCTCAGGTTTTGTACATGTTCATTACAGGGCATCCACATGGAAGTCACATATTATTTACTGAGAAAGGCATATTTCCTAACTTTGCAGACATATGTGAGGTAGGGTGTTCCCTGGGGATGGGAAGGGGCTGAGAGAGGCAGGGAGGCAGATGAGAGTCCCCCTCCACCCACAGAAGCAATTACTGTGACGTGCAACAGTCTCCCCGTTATTCCCTTTTGCAAAGGCCAAACACTATGGGATGCAATGAACACTGTTCAAATCCACAGGTACCTTCCATTTCCATTCAGGGGATTGAGTTCTATTCTGTCACACAGGAGGACACATAAACAAGTAAGACTATAGGCCTTTCCTTGAGACCTGAGGGTCTCCTAAAGCACCTTTTCAGAAGCCAGTGGCCTCCCATCCAAGTACTAACCAGATACTTAACCTGGTAACTAACCCTGCTTAGCTTCCAAGCTCAGATGAGATGGGGCGCATTCAGAGTGGTATGACTGTAGACAGATGTTTCTCCAAAGAAGACATCCAAATGCCCAATAGACACATGAAAAAATGCTCAACATCACTTGGCATTAGGGAAATACAAATCAAATCACAATGAGATACCACCTCACACCAGTCAGAATGGCTAAAATTAAGAAGTCAGGAAATGAAAGATGTTTGCGAGGGTGTGGAAAAAGGGGAACCCCCCTACACTGTTGGTGGGAATGCAAGCTGGTGCAGCCACTCTGGAAAACAGTATGGAGTTTCCTCAAAAAGTTGAAAATAGAGCTAGCCTACGACCCAGCAATTGCACTACTGGGTATGTACCCTAAAGATACAAATGTCGTGACCTGACGGGGCACATGGACCCCAATGTTTATGGCAGCAATGTCCACAATAACCAAACTATGGAAAGAGCCCAGATGTCCATCAGCAGATGAATGGATAAAGAAGATGTGGTATACACACACACACACACACACACACACACAAATGGAATACTACTCAGCCATCAAAAAAATGCAATCTTGCCATTTGCAACGATGTGGATGGAACTGGAGGGTATTATGTTAAGCAAAGTAAATCCATCAGAGAAAGACAATTATATGATCTCACTCATATGTGGAATTTAAGAAACAAGACAGAGGATCATAGTGGAAGACAGGAAAAAAATGAAACAAGACAAAAATGAGACAGGGAGACAAACTATAAGAGACTCTTAAACTGACAGCTGCTGGAGTGGAGGGGAGTGGGAGAGATAGTGTGGCTTGGTGACGGACATTGGGAAGTTAAGTGATGTGGTGTGTGCTCTGTATTGTATAAGACTGGTGAATCACAGATCCCTGTAACAAATAATACGTTATATGTTAATAATAAAAAAACAAATTAAACACATAATAAGGACAAAAACAAAAGAAACCAGTGGCCTGGGTGATGCTGCAAACAACAGCTTTAAGACTAGAAAGTCAATATAGCATGGCGATTTTGTTATACAAGGATTTTGCCAAAATTTTAAAATGGCATTTACAGTAATTTAATAAGTGGTTATAGTATAACCATAGGACTAGAACTGCATTCAGTTAATGTTCCCCAATTTACTTAAACACTGCCTTTTAATATGCATTTACCTTAATTTCTTTCTTACTTTCTCATATTTTATTATGTACAATGTGATTGCATCATCCTCTATTGATCATTCTTCTTGTGTGCAGTGTTTGTAGGGCAAGTCCCTAGGTCAGGATTACGGAGGCAATATATGGCAAAATATGTGCTATAGTTCCTGCATATATTTATTCAGTCCAGTCTTAAAAAATAATGGAAAGATTAGCATTCCTGTCATTTTCCCCAAGTACAATTTCTACCTACTGGAAAACAAAGTGTACATCAGTAAGAGAGCATTATATAGCGTTAATAATTCTAGTGATAATCCTCTACCCTGTAAGAGAGGCCGAGCTCTCAAGGTACTTGGAGAATTGCAAAATAATTCAACTGTTAGACTTGTGAAGGGATCACAAGAAGACTGGAAACAAATAAATACCATCCTGTGGCCACAAGGCGAGAGATTTTCACTTCTTTTCAATGGAAATCAAATAATTTGGTACTGAAGCAAGGCACGATATCAGAACATTCATATTAATTTTACTGCATATATATGCAAATATGATATTATATATATACATATTACATGGTGATAGAGTATTATGTAAAATATAGACTATTATATATATTATTATTATCATCATCGTCATCATCATCATGTAATGGTAGGCCCAGGATCTGCTGGTATGTCCCACAACATAGGGTCCATCACAGCTCTGCTCCAGACTGGGGTGGGCTGCGGGTGTTCTTTAAGATCTAAGCTCAAGGGTGCCCCTACAGGGACATGCCAGTTTTATGACAGGGGGAAAGAGCAAGAATGCTGATGGACACAGCCAGGGCTTCCTGAACATCTGCTCAGATGGGACATGGTTCCCATGTCAGTGGGCAAGAAGGATAATGCTGGCACAGGAGACAGTCAAGTGTTATTAGGATATATAACCTTCCTGCAGCAAGTACAATTCAATGTTTGGAAACAAAAATGTAATCCAGCACACTTCATTAATTTAATTCTCTCTCTCTCTCTCTCTCTATATATATATGTATATACATATATTTTAAAGATTTTATTTATTCAATTGAGATAGAGAGTACACGAGCTAGGGGGAGGGGCAGAAGAAGAAGGAGAAGCAGACTCCCCACTGAGCAGGGAGCCCAATGTGAGCAGTGTTCGATCCCAGGACCCCAAGATCAAGACCTGAGCCGAAGGCGGGTGCTTAACTGACTGAGCCACCCAGGTGCCCCAACAAATATATTCTGAGTACATCCTATGTGGTAGGCATTTCACAGAGATTCAGGAATTTAACTTTGATCTCAAGAGGTAAGGCTCTTACTCCAGGGATCTTACACTCTAGAAAGCTAAGTATATGTAAATCAGTAAATTCTGTAAATAGCTGTAAGTAAATTCTGTAAAAACAATTCATGCTAAAATACAGTAAAGAAAATTAGAGAGGGCATGGGTTTTTTGTTTTAAAACATTTAAAAAACTATCCATTAGGAGAGCTAAGAGATTGAGTCTATCCGGTCTTACAGACAAAAACAAGTACAAATAAAGAAGGAACATCCTGGGAAATAATATTGGCTCAATATAAGGAGGAACCGTTGAACAATTCTAAAGGTGGAATGGGATGCTTAAAGGGGTAGTGAGTTCCCTATCACTTTAAATAATTGATGCCTTCTTAATGACATCACATAGGATACTCACGCTGGGGCAAACAACTGAAATATGTATCTTAAAAATCTTTTAACACCTTAGGGGTTATACACAAATGTGTAACTTTTAAGTAAATAAAATAATTTCAAATTGAGTTCACCATTTTAAAAAAAGTAAAACCATATAGTGTCTTAGAGTTTCCAGGTTAAAAATGAAGCTACCTGTTTTTCTTGTATCGAAAACTGTCTGGGAAAAAAAAAAAAACTGTCTGGAGGAAAACTACTGGATTTCATTTTCAAATGAACATTGAATTTAATATTTTTCTATTTTCAGAGGGTTCTAACCATTTCTGTACCTTTCTATCAAATAAGGACATGTGAAATAGTTTAGGAAACACAAGTAGTGTTTTTGAATAAAATATGTTTATAATTTGATGTTTTAAATGACGTCCATTAAAATTGCCAAGTGAAACTCTTCAGAATTTTTTTTTTCTTATGATGAAGAGGACCTTGAGAATCTGACTGACCCCAATTTCCTGTAGTAAATAAACATGTCCATACTTGAACTTTCGAATGTGTAATGTAGGAGTCAAACTCCATGTAATTTTATTGCACGGAAACTATTAAATGAGCCAAATAACGTGGCCATTTTGTGATACAAGGTTACTTTTGCAGGGATCACCCAAGACCTATAATGCATATTTAATTTGTGATCTATCGATTTTGTTTAAAAAAGATCATGCAAGACAGAGTAGATCAAGAACTTAGCCTGGATCTAGTATGGTAAAAAGAATATGGAGATACAGGGGAGAAAAATGAAGTTTCAATTTTTTGCTCCTTTACTTGCTGCTTACGACCTAACAGGCAAGTTGTAGAAATTCTCAGTCACTGCACCTGAGTGAAAGGGAGATTTCCACTTGCTTGCCCTTTTAGGACTTAGAAATTTCAAACACCTCTTAAAATTACTAAGTATGTAAGTAAAAGTTCAAAAGGAGTACTTCATAAGGTCAACATTATAAAATGAAAAATGACACAACTGAACTTCAAGTGCATTTTCTTATGTTTCTGTGCTTTTGAAGAAAGTTCCTGGTGAGTTACAAAAGTACTGTTCAAAAGTACTCTGCAAACTGGAAATCACCTTGCAAATATTAGCTATTATTGCTACTACTATACTTCCTGTTTAGGGTCTATACTAATGAGACATACCCAAATATTTTAATGCCTTGCTATTATGTGAACATTTACTGGTACAGTCTCAATTTCAGATTTTAAATAAATTAGATCATATATATGAACTGAAACACAGAAAACACTGTCAAGCATTTTTCATTAACTAAATAATATCCTTCTATGCCTTCCAAGCATTCATCTACCCCATTAAAGAGAAAAGTAAGAAATTGAACAAAAATGTCCTATACATTTCTATTCTCAATCCTCTCCTCTGTCACTAGGATGCAAGCTGCTATCATACACCAATCATTATCTGAGTGATCTGACTTCAGGATTTAGTTTTGGAGTGTGGCAGGCATGGAATCAAACCTATCTTGGCTATACACTGGTTGTGTGATCTACACAGATTACTTAATCTTCCTGAATCCCAATTTATTAACCTATAAAATAAGAGCAAGAACACTGAATTCTTATGGAGTATTGGGAATCTGAATGAAAAAGGTAGGATTAGTAATAGGAATAAAGTTTTAATATGGTGCTTGACATTGTCATTCATTACTCAGGAAGGCCATCTTTAGGTGTCAATATGACATTCTAACTATTCTGTTTTTCTGACCAAAATTAGAATATCTTTTTAAAAATGGTGATGGTTTATAAACCTTCCTACCTCCCTAAAACAGAAGATGAGCAGCTATAACCACCAAGGGGTTAATGCTGCCCAGGGGATAAATGCTGATAATTGAGAATCCATTTTTTTACCTGCACAAATCAGTTCACTTACTACCTTTAAAAAAAAAAAAATTAGAAAAAGTAGCAGGAAGCCACTGACAATATTATTCTAAATATAATTTCTAAAAATACATACATACATACATACAATATCTAGAATTATAATGGATCCCAGTTGAGTCATAGGCCTGAAATCTAAAGCCTAACAAATTTCATAAGACTTTGCACTTATTTAGTGAACACTGGCCTTTTTCTCTAAGGTGAAAAACAGGTGTTTAGACAATACTGCATAGATTCTAGGACGGATACAATGTCATATAGAATGTATATATGGAAATAGTGTTAACTAGTTAAATTCATGGGGATTCTGAACGCACTCTGCCAAAGGCAAAATACCAAGTAGTATTGTTGTTCATTCCTCTTGCTCCTAAATTTTACAGCAGGAGTCTACCGCAAGACTGAACTGAAGAGTCACCGGGAGAATTTTTGAACCTCCCCAGAGCCAGACCACACCCAAGACCACTGTGATCACACATCAGTGCTTTTTCCAGTTCCCAAATGCTTCCAGTGTGTATGTAAGGCTAAGAATCTCTGTCTTAAGGCAATTCAGTCCTTGTTTTTTCCTCCAACCTATTTTATGATAAGCACATGAGGATAAAATTTGCGGGAAACCAAGGTAAAGCACTTTCCAAGAGGAAAAGTCCCCAACTGCATATTTTAGACTCAGCCCTTTCAGAAGAGCTTATGTAAAATTCTAAAGACATTCTTTTTTTTTTTTTTTTCAGGAAATAATTGGTGGATAGTAAGGTGGCTTCAACACAGATTTCACATGATGTCAGCATCGCCCCATGTCACCACTTAAGAAGATGATGGAATCATCTGCTTCCATTTTTCCACTGATAAAAACCTCATGTCAGAAGTGGAGCCTGATGACTTGAGCCCCATTTAGCCATAAACATGGGAAATGACAGGCAATTCTGATGCATGTTTAAGAAAAGCCAAACCACTATGTGCAGCTTTCTTTGGCCTCAATGCAAACAAACAAGGATTCATCTGTGCCCAGTTGGTATCTGATGGGCACATCTTGGAGCGCTCTCAGAATGTGTGCAGCTGCCACCCATCAGCTCTGTCAGTTGGAGCACAGTCCTAGCGAGGCCAAGGTTGTGGGTTTGGCCAGTTTGAATTGCTCTGTTCCATGGCCACAGACTTTACCACTAGCCTCAGCCAGCTGTCCACAAAATATGTGCCCTTGGCCACAAAGCAGAGTGGGTGAGAAAGTGCAGACAAACCAATTCAAATCTATCACCACAACTAGAAAAACAGCTCAGGGCCTATGCCCGACTGAGTATAGATGCATTGCGTCACCTTCATGCATGACGTACAGCAACCATGCTCCATCCGGGTGTGAATTTTCTGGCAGCCATTTCAGTACCGTCTGTAGGCAGTTTATACCGTATATGCACTGTATACGCTTTAAAAGTATGCTTATGAGCAGTAGTTATAATAATGTAGTAAATCTCACTGAAAACACAAATTTACAAGAACAGAAGGGTGACAGACATGTCACCTTACCTCATCTTAATCTTTTCCCTTCTCCCTTTTGCTTGGCTGCAGAGGATGAATGGTTCCAAGACGACATTTGACAAATGCCTCCTGAATGAATGACCGCCGGTCAGCTCAGGAATTTCATCTCCTCAGACCACGATTTGGGTGTGTGTCTTCTCCCTTTACCTTCTTATAGGACGTTCTTCACTTTGGCACCTTGGCATTGCATTAAGTTTGATCATTTTCTGGACCAACTCGACCGTTCTATGATGGGAGCAAATCCCACAAAGCAAATTACATATTGGTAAGTTAATGTGCTAGTACTTAGGATACTTACTTATATTGGATTACTGTTACTGTTGTAAAGAGCACGTCAAATTCACATTTTCATATCATACAAATTACATGGTCAGTGCTCCAAAGGAATATAGTCTGACTTATGCCCATAGAAGGAAAGAATAAGCAAGCAATTTTTGACACACTACTCCCAGCTGTAATCCATACTGACTTTTAGGGAAGTTCAACAAATACAAAAACACACACACAGACTCAGGTACACACACACACACATCTATTTCTAATATAATTTAAGAAATAAGACCTATCTATAGTAACTTGGATAATACTCTTTTTTTAAAAAAAAGATTTTATTTATTTATTGGACAGAGAGAAATCACAAGTAGGCAGAGAGGCAGTCAGAGAGAGAGGGGGAAACAGGCTCCCTGCCGAGTAGAGAGCCCGATGTGGAGCTCGATCCCAGGACCCTGAGATCATGACCTGAGCCAAAGGCAGAGGCTCAACCCACTGATAATACTCCTAAAAATGAATGAAAACCCTATGGTTTATGAGCATATAGGTCTACCTTTGCAAATTTCCACAATAAAACACATCACAAACAAAAAAGTAGATTGAATTATTATTACTCATAATTCTAAATTAAGAGATAATAACCTTGTTATGAACATTAACTATAAAAGGAATTGGATCTTATTTCTTTTGCCATCTTCTAGAGTTTCATTTGTAAGGGATGAGGAAATCCAATTAGGCAGCCTGTTTGTTATTATTCCTATTTTCCAAAGTTGCATTTCTACTGAACTTTGTAGTTTGATTTTAATGGGAGAAATGCTAGAGATATTTAACTGGAAAAAAAAATGAGAATGTGGAGTGACCATAAGCTCGTGGATAGTTTCATAACTGTAAAACAGCATGAGTATAAAACAGTTTAAGGCTAGTAAAAAATTTTAAGTCATGGCGACCAGATGAGCTTATCAAAAATGTACTCTCATTGATTCAGCTTGTAATCTCCTATGGGCCCAGTTTCATTATTTACATTTCCTTCAACAAAATGTTATTGGGCAACTAGTACCTACAATAATTCTGTCATGTGCAGGAAATAGAAGGTCTTGACAAAGTCTCTTCCCTCCATAAGTAGCAATATCCAATATAAAACAAAATGCAATTTGGCATGTTGAGTCCTACAATAAAGGTATATACAGGAACAGTAGAGTCCCCAGGAGCATTGTTTGTCTTGCTAGCGTGGTGAAGAAAAGGCCCCACAAACATGATTCTTGAAATGTAATTTCTTGAATGTAATTTCTAAGACTGAGTTGTAGGTAGGTATTGAAAGTTAAGAGTCAAAACTGTACAGTGGTTCAGAATCCAGAGTGTGGGTCCACGAACCTCGATTCAACATCTGGTTCTCTATACGTCCTAGTGGCAAGGTCTCTCCCATCTTTGCTGTGTTTTCACTCATTCTTCCAAAGTAATATTCTTTATAACCCTGGTTTCAATGACCATGTCTTCACAAGCGATTTATAGATCTACATCTTCTGCCAATTTCCCTTTACTGAACTCTACACCGTATATCTGATTCCTCGTTATACATTCCACTTAAATACCCCTGAGATAAGTAAGCTTAAAATGTTTTAAATGAAATTTACCATCATTTCCAATAATATGACTGTTTTTCCTTTTCTTCTTTTCTCTCTCACTTGATAAAGGAACTACCATACACCCATCATGTAAGCAGGAGACCTGAGATCACTCCCGTAGTTTTCCTTCTTCACTCCTTACCACACAGCTTTTCTCCGGATTCTGTCTTGCTCGTGTATCTAATATACATACTCTTCTCATCTCTTGCCACTTAAACCTTAGTTGAGATTTTTGGGGAGTGGGGAGGGGGCAGAGGCAGATCATGACAATATCCTCTACGTTGGCCTTCGGAAATCTTCCTTGTTCCTGAGTGACTCCTACAATAGCCTCCAAGTTTTCTGCCTCTGGCCTATCCTTAACTCAAATGTCTTCTCTTCACTGCTTCCAGGGTCCCCTTTCTAAAATACCAATTTTATCATGTCACTCTTCAATTCACAAACCTTCCTGTATGTTTGCAAATGAAACTTGACCTACTTTCTAAGACCCTTCATAATTCTGTCCCTGACGTCTTCTTCAGCTTCACCTCTTTATTGTTCTTCCATTAAACATCGTTTCTCTGGCAAGAGAGAATTACTTACATTTCTCTAAATGCACCAGTCTCTTACATTCTCACCCTGTCTGTCTGTCTCTCCTGCACACACACACACACACACACACACACACACACTGAACATTTCTGAACCTGCTGTTTCCTACACATGCACTGTAACCTGCTGTTAAAAGTACAGTGTTCTCCCCACACCCTTCTAAATGTGATTAACTCTTTGTTGACCTTCATCACGTAGATCAGTCTTCTGGGAAGCATTTCTTCTTGGCTTCTCTCCTTCCCTTTCTGAAACAACTGGGTTAAGTTCCCTTTTGCAGTTCATATGTGACTATCATTATTTCCTTTCCTAATTCCTCTGCCAGACTGCAAGCAATTTAAATGTATCACTGGTCTAAGTATCTCTAGCAATAAACGCTGTGCTTAGCACATCACCCCAACTTAATAAACGTTTCCTGAAATGGAGTCAAAGACAACTCACTTGGTCACTGTATCTTTCTCACAGGAGTTCTCTTTCCGAGCCTCTTCCATGGTTCTTCCCCAACCCCCCTCACACCTTCTTCAGTGCCACAAGATACTCCTCCTCAATAGCCTTGTCTGCTGCAAGCTTCTCTCATTTTCTCTTTGTCTATAGCAATGTTTCTCAGATGGGGATGGTTTTGCCCCCTAGGAGATACCTGGAAAAATCTGGAGACCGACCAACCAACCTTCCTTCCTTCCGTCCTCTCTTTCTTTCTTTCCTTCTCTCTCTTTTGCTTTCTGGAGACATTTCTGATTGTCACAATTGAGATGGGGGGTGTGCTACTGACATCCAGAGGCTAGAGATCAGGGAAACTGATAGACATCCTACCATGCAGAGGACATCCACCCACAACAAAGAATTACCAGTGCCAAGGCTGAGAAACACTGGTCTGTAGTCGATGAAGAAATATGCCAACTATCAATCTGCATGTCTCTGAGCATGCCCTCAAGTAACCTGGAAAAGACCACTCCTGAAAACTGACTACCGCTGGTCAGCTGCCCATCTGCTAGGCTGTGAAAAGCAAAGCAAGGACACTGGCCTCAGACTTTAACATCAGCCCATGTGGCCTAGAAGGTGAAGCCCCAAACAAGGAGCGACAGTCCCCAGGGCAGAAAGGGCAGATTTCACGTAAGCAAAGTGAAAAGTGCTGGCCTTGACTTTGCAGCCCCATGCCAATGAGGCTTCCAATAGCAATGTCATTGAACACAGACATTAAGGATTTTAAAATGTTCATTAGAGGTGAAATGATATCTCTGTGGTCGGAAGGAATTAATGTGTCTCCATGACCATCGCACCAGGGAGTAATGCAGGCACTATAGAAAATGATGCTCAGTAATCTCAGGAAATCAGTTAGAATCGATGAGTTACTAGTTCCATAATTCAAAATTTACTACAGAATTTGGAATCCAAAGAATTTATGGACTTGGTTCTGTTTTCCACCCCCACTTTTTTTTTAAGGTTTTATTTATTTATTTGACAGACAAAGATCACAAGTAGGCAGAGAGGCAGGCAGAGAGAGAGGAGGAAGCAGGCCCCCTGATGAGCAGAGAGCCCGATGCGGGGCTCGATCCCAAGACCCTGGGATCATGACCTGAGCTGAAGGCAGAGGCTTTAATCCACTGAGCCACCCAGGCGCCCCCCACTTTTTTTTTTTTTTAATGACTCTTGTCATGATCCCAGATCCTGGGATCGAGCCCCGTGTCAGGCTCCCTGCTCAGCAGAGAGCCTGCTTCTCCCTCTCCCTCTGCCTTTCACTCCCCTGCTTGTGCTCTCTCTCTATCTCTCTGTCAAATAAATAAATCTTTTTTAAAAAATTTTGTCCTGGTTTCCTTTTTAAGAAGGAACACATCTGCTGTTTAACTTATAAGTGAGGCAGCAGTTAGCGGCCTGTTCAACACTGCGAGGGACAACAACAAACAAAGCATTAGGATGTTGCAAAAATATATGTTTGTTCTGGGAATGGTATAGTTGTCAAAATCCACACTGGGAAAGTTGGCAACTGAAGTTTTTGGGTAAGCAGTATTACGGTGCAGAGGACTGGGCCTCCTGGGCTTTTTCCAGAGCATCAATTTTTAACATCTGCGTTTACTTTGTGTATATTCTACTTCCCTGGAAATTTTTAAAACTCCAAGTTTAACATAAACTGACCCTTTTGTAGTTTATTTTATTTTTAACAACTCTCAGAGAATCATAGATTTCAAAGAGAATTTTGAATTTTTTTTCTTTTTCTGAATGACAATGAATTCCAATGTAATTTTCTAAAACCAGTTTCAAAAAGTTAAACTCCACTAATTCAATTTACTTCAGGTCCTAATGTGTGCGGATTTGAATTCATCACACATCTAGGTAGACCTTCTGTCAAAGGAACTCTTGAAATGGAAGGATTTAGTCATTTGAAATCTAAAAAAAAAAAATCTTGGAAGCTAAAAAATATCCATCAACCAATAATTCATTGCTTCTTCATTGACAAAGAATCTAAGTGACAAGATACCAAAAAGAAAATTGTAAAAACGGTGAACAAGCAGGGATGTCTAGTGTTAAAAAGTAACAGATCTATGACTTCATTTCAAAGCTCCCAAGTTTTTAAAAATATTAGTAAGAACATATTTTGCTAACAATACTCCCTTTCTCTTCTGTTAGCAGTTTCTCTGGCAAATGTTGATTTCTCATAATGACATTACTGTCACTCTCCCCTATCTCCATGCATACATATTCACATGCTATTGATTGGCAGTCAGTCTTGTTGCCTATGATTTTCAGACACTGATAGTGCTTACTGAAGAAGCTATGTGTTTTCCACCAATCACCTTTTCTATACCTAACAGAGAACTTCCCACACTTCCTTGGTGTTACCAAAAAAGAAGTTTTGGAGTTCTTGTTGGACTAGCCAATTCTAGCTCTTTCATTAGACTCTAACTCTTTCTATGAAATAGTGAAATACCAAATATTTCCAAAATTTGTTACTTTATTGACTGCATTGTCAATAGGAGAAAGGACAGACTTACCACAGCTCATAGGGGTGGATGTAAGATTTTCCTTAAATGGTCATGTTCTCTTATCCTCTAGAGCTCTTTAGAAGAACCTGCTTAGAATATATGGTACTTCTCTATGGAAAAAACAAAGCCAGCTTTTGCAGATCATTTCAGGCTTTATTACCTTCAAAAGCACTTGGATATACTATGCAAATCGAGTTTCTAATATACAACTAGCAAAGATTAAATATCTATGGAAATTATCAATAGAGAGTTTCTAAATATTTTATCCAGTATGAATTCAAGGTCTTATGAGTCCTTGGGACTAAAATCAAGAGTGTATTCAAAGTTAGGATAAAACAAATTTTTCATCTTTTCAGGAAGCTTCAGTTTCGGCATCCCACAAAAGATGACTGACTATGCTTTGTGGATTTGTTACACCTTACTCTGTAACAAAGACCAACGTCATATTGCAATTCTGCCATGCACCTTTACTGAAGCAAATCATTTGAGTTAAACTAATTTATACCCATCGTTATTATTAATGAATGAGATTTCAAACTTGTCTGTAATGATTAAATCTAATTCCCAGCAAAAGCAGGCTAGAGAGAGAGGCCCAGCCAAGCAGTTCACAGATCAGAATATGTGGTTATGTGACCCTGATATCTACGTTTATGGGAGATAGAAATGATAGCAAGTCCACTGTTTCGGAGGCAGAAGTGAACTTCAGTGGCAAACCATGCCCAGGTAGATTATGTCCTATGGAAAAACCTAGACTAAATCCAGGATATAAAATAGGAGCATCAACTGAAGAAACTGGGAGCAGATGCTACATCTGTGTAACTAAGCATGTTAAGAAAAGAAGTAAAAAGTTATATATATATATATATTTTTTAACTTATTTTCACCATATTTGGCAGCAAAGTGAGTGAGAATCTACAAAATAATACAGAAAAGGTAAATAGGAGTCAAATGATCACAATAGGAAATTTTAGTTTTATTCCAACTAAATGGAAGTCATAATTCTTTTAAGCAAGAGACCATCATGATCTGGCATTTTAATAGAACAGTTCCCTCTGTATAAAACAAGTTGGGAGGGCATGTATATAAGCATGGAGATATCCATACCTGTTGTCCAGATGAAAGATAATAGTGCCTTGGACTAGATTGATGGCAGTAGAAAAATTCATGGATTTTAGGTATATTTTGGAAAGATACACAAGAACTTGCTGAAAGACTAATGGATTTGATGAAAGATGGTGAAGAAAAGGGGGACTTTTAGCTTTCTGGCTTGCTTGCTTGCTTGAGTAGATGGTGATGGCATTAACTGAGCTGAGGGTGACTGGATGAGAAACAGATTTTGTAGGTTAGTACATTTTGGACATGATAACTGGGCATCATCCATCAAACAGACAGTTGTATATACAAATATGGAGCTCAATGGATGATCTGGCCTAGAAATAATCAACATAAAACAGGAAAATCATCAGCATTTGATTGTATTTATAGTCAAGAAGCTTGATGACATCACCTAGGGAAAGAGCATAAATGAAAAAAAAAAAAAAAAGAATAGAACTCAGGAAAGAAAACTGAGGAACACCAACAGAAAAGTCAAGATTGAAGTAGATCCAGGCAGAGTCAGATAAATTGCAAAGGAGATAAAAAGGAGTAGGTGGTGTCAAAAATGACAAAGTATTTTAAGGAGTTGACTTTGAACAGTTGACTGTGTGTACCATCACTGAAAAATCAAGGGAGATAAAGACTGACATATGTCCTTGGAATTGTAATAAGATGGTTTTGGTGACCTTGAAAAGAGGAGTTTCAATGGTGGGGAATAAAAGTGAAGATAAAATGGGTCAAAATCTGAATGGAAGGTGAGGGTGTGAATATTACAAGCGTAGATCATTTACTTAAGAGACTTTGCCATGAAGCTGAACAGAGAAATGGCCAACAGCTAGATGAAAAAATGGCATTAAAGGGAGGCTTACTCTTTAAGGCTAGAGCAAATTAAAAACATCTTAAATGCTGATAGGAATAATTCAATAGAAAGGAAATAAATACGTTTATTGATTATGTATTAAAAATAAGAGATGATTGTAGAGGCAAAATCCCTGAGAGAACAAGAAGGGAGGAGATCCACTAGCACCAATATAAGGGATTTTGTATGACAAGAGCATTTGCAAGTAACTTCAAATAAAACCAGTCAACCCATCCTTATCATTTTATTCCATAACATTCACAAGGATAGAGAAGGTGGAACTTGGATCCAGAGAGGGTTAGAGTGTTCCAGGAAAGGGAACTTAGTGTGTTCACAAGT
This sequence comes from Lutra lutra, assembly GCF_902655055.1. Classification (NCBI taxonomy): domain Eukaryota; kingdom Metazoa; phylum Chordata; class Mammalia; order Carnivora; family Mustelidae; genus Lutra; species Lutra lutra. The sequence continues at coordinate 35,773,584 of NC_062282.1, read as the reverse complement.
GAATATTATAATAATGAATCATGGAGTCAGACGAGAGCGAAGACAGGAGGGAGTGATAGCTATAGAAAAAGAGATGAAGCGAGTGGATTCGATTAGAGGTCTTAATATGGCAGAAGTATTGTTGCAGCAAGCTAAAAATAAAAGTAGTGATCATATTGGTAAATACTTGAAAATAAGGATTTCAAGTGCAGTGCCTTTACTAGTGATAAAGTAAACCAGGGTATGGCTTTGGGAGTGAGTGGGTAAGGTGGCTCTAAAGATTGCAGCAGGGGAGGCAGATAAGGCAATGACTGACTAGTGTAATGTGTATCTCCCCCTTGGATGTTAGAGTCATCAGGATATACAACAGAGCTTGAGGTGGAAAAGTGCATGTGAGCATTCAGTCAGTGGGGAAGAGTGACCAGGGGTTTAGAGAGCAGCTATACGAGGGGGAGAGTTGGATGAAAGGAAGGTTAAAACACCTAGGGTTCTGGAAGGAGGAAAAAAGGAAATGAAGGCAAGGTAGCCAACAGGCAGCAAGAGGTCACGTAACATAATGCCCGATCTTAGGGAAACAGAGCAAATAGCCTTCATTTGAGAGTCCTCCGGGAAAGCTGCTTAATCTGGTTTGGTCAAGGAAAAAAGGAGAAATAAAGATTTGGAAGAGAATAGGGATATAGGGGGCACCTGGGTGGCTCAGTGGGTTAAGCTTCTGCCTTTGGCTCAGGTCATGATCTCAGGGTCCTGGGACCAAGCCCACATCGGGCTCTCTGCTCAGCGGGGAGCCTGCTTCTCCCTCTCTCTGCCTGCCTCTCTGCCTGCTTGTGATCTCTCTCTCTCTGTCAAATAAATAAAATCTTTAAAAGAAAGGAAGGAAGGAAGGAAGGAAGGGAGGAAGGAAGGAAGGAAGGAAGAAAAAGAGTAAGGAAATAGGAGATTGTGTTGATCCCAGATGGGGTGCTTCAGGGAGCACCAGAAAAGGGTCTGGGAGGGGTGGAGAGCTGGAAGATGGGTCAGATTCAAGGATGACAATGGCTGCATTAGACCAAAAAAAGGCAAGCCAGTGCACACCCTACAACGCTCGGGATTCTCATTCTGCCGCAGGGAAAACCAAGAGGTCACTTGTGATGATGTTAGTTCTGATAGGGAAATCACACAACACCAGCCCGTGATGCCACACCCACCCGGTCGCTGTCACCTCCTGTAGTTCCGGATATCCTAAGGATCTTAGGCCACACCAATTTTATACCACATATTACAAAATTAAATAATGGTAAGTCAAGCCTATCAGCTGGAAGCAGATCAGTGTCAAAGGTATCATCCTTCATATGTCCCCCTTCATGAAAAATGTTAAATCCCTCCCTTTCTTTTAGAGGATAGAGCAAATTTTTAAATTTAGTCAGGGCTCTGACTTTGGTTTATATTTTTGTCTCCATTTGTTTTTATCTTATTTTTAAGTTTTTATTTATTTATTTTTTATTTCCAAGGGAAATTACCTATAACATACTTCTCTCCTCAAAAATTCTAATGAAGAAATAGTATTCTCATTTCACTTTTTTTACTGAGTCACCCTGAGAGGTGATTTAATACATTGATGCCATGCCAGTTATGTAGGTTCAGCATTGGGTATCTCTAAAATTTCATCAGTGATGCTGTCCCAAGACTATTGATTCCTTTCAGGAAATTTAAATCTCTGAACAGCAACTGATGGCGCTAGGAAGAACTGCACGGTCAGTAATCCATGAGTTCATCAAATGTTCTCATCAGAGCACAGGCTCGTTTTTCCCTCTAATGCAGATATCTTTTTACTCATCTGATACTAGGTCAGACATCCTACCTCAGTGAACTGCACAGCTTCCCATTTGTGCACAGAATGTGGCAAAAGACCAGTTTCACTGAGGCTGTGACCTGAAGGTGGTGCGGAATTCTATGACAAATGGTTGACTCAAATGAACTCTCAAGAAAATCACATATCTCCAGCCAGAAATCTCTCTTTCGTTTATTTCAATGTAGAGTGATACATCCCTTCACTATGTCTCTCTGTTTGAATCGGCAGCAAATAGGCACTCACATCAAACCATGTAGGTGGTGACGCTTGAACTGGGTCTTAAAACATGAAAAGGAGCTCTGAAAACATTTGGGAAGGTTGCCTCAGTGTCTGCAGACTTATGGGTGCCTGAAAAAAGATGACATATTCATGAATGAACTGTCAAGATCCTGTGTCATAGTGAGGGGTGTGTGTTCCCATTCGAAGAGCAAAGATATCTGGAGGCAGGAGTCACCACACAAAAAGTAAATTTCTGTACATCAACTTTATCACATCAACTGGGTTGACTTTTTAAAACACCTTTTTTTAAATAAATGATTGATTGATTGATTGATTGATTTGACAGACAGAGATCACAAAGTAGGCAGAGAGACAGGAAGAGAGAGAGGAGGAAGCAGGCTCTCTGCTGAGCAGAGAGCCAGAAGAGGGGCTTGATCCCAGGACCCTGGAATCATGACCTGAGATGAAGGCAGACTCACTGAGCCACCCAGGCACCTCAACTGGGTTGACTTTTCAAAAAGCCAGCTCGTCAGCTGATCATACAAATTGATTGGATTAGAATGGCAAAACTCATTGAGAATGAGGACATAAACAGAGTTGATTTAGCTCGAATTAGGACTCATCCATTTAGCATTAATCTCTTTGTTGAAATAAAGGAAACAACACCTGCCTCTTTTTAGCTTTTGGCAATTTCGACTAATGCTTCTTGGATTTAGTCTCTACGTGTAAAGGTAGGGATCTGAGTTGGATGGATCTCTACGGTATCTGCTGCTGTTTTTACTGAATTGAGTAGTCGGTCCACACACATACACCCACACATTAACCACTCATGTATTATTATCAAGCTAGTTTTTCAACATTTTTAGTAAAATTCCTCTAATTGAATGTACATATTCATTATTTGAGATAATGGGTAATGAAATTAGAACAGATTTACAAAACAAATTCCAAATACTTCGTAGTTCTGATTTTCACAAGTTGGATAATTTCTGCATTGATTTTTCTACCACAGAGGTGAACGTCCCAACCTAGGCTCACAGACATGTATTTTACGGTACCACCTAAAACTCACCAAACACCTTCACATTTGCTTTCTTCTTATCCAGATGTTTTTTTCAACATATAAAAAAACTAGTGATTCTAACACTTCTAAATATGTAACCCCTAAATTTCATTTGCAAATAGTAAAAATTTCTTTAGACTTGGGTAGGTGTATTTAAACAGTCGTGGTCTTTCTCTGATAAAATGTGAATAAACCATTTATCAAAAATTGTATTGGGAATTCTCAACTTTCTCTCTCTCTCTCTCTCTCTTTTTTCCTGTGAGTAACTGGCCCACTAATATGACCTTAAAATAATTTTGGGAAATACTGGTTTTCTGCACTCCCGCAGAGCTGAAAAAGGAGGTTCAGGAGATCAGAGAGTCACTCGGACGCTGAGATAGAAGGACAGACCTTTGAAGGCTGCAGGTGTGAGAAGGTTTGTGACAGGTGAGGTAGGAAGCTGGGCCTCATGCTAAATAAACTAGTGAAAGAGACCCAAGTTTAGGACTTGAAGCGAAAATGAAAGCTAGTAGGGTTCTGTGTTGGCCCTTCCTCACAACCCGAATGCCCAAAGGCCACAAGAGAGCAGAGCAGAAAGCCAGAACACTGGCCACGGAGCTCAGGGCCTGAAGGCCAACCCCCACTGTACTCACTACTGTCCGGCTCCGTGGTGGGGAGAAAGTTCCTTAGCCCTCAAGCTCCTCTGTTCTTACATGTGTAAACGACATAATAATGACACCTAACTTTTTAGTAAAATGTGACAAATACATAATCCAGTAAAGCAGACACGTGGTAAATGGCATGTAAATTCTCAGTACCTATTAGAGCTGTATTTTTTAGACGGGAGAGAGATAGAGGAAGGGGGAGGGGGAGAGGGAGGGAACCTTAAGCAGGCTCCACACTCAGCATAGGGCCTGATGCGGGGCTCGATCTCACAACCCGAGATATGACATAAGCAAAAATCAAGAGTCGGCCGCTTAACTGACAGAGCCACCCAGGCACCCCGAGCCATATCATCATCATCATCATCATCACATAATCTAGGAGGGTAGCATCAAAGTGAAAAGGGAGAGTAAGTCCATTCCTATGTGGATGGGGACAAATAACCCTCCTGTATTCGTCAGAGCTGCCTCAACAAAGCACTACAAACCCGGCGGCTTAAACAACAGGAACTTACTGTTGCCTGTTTCTAGAGACTGGAAGTCTGAGATCAGTGTGTCAGCAGGGTTGGTTCCTTCCGAGGACAGGGAGGCAGAATCTCTCCGTGCCTCTTCCAAGCCCCGGGTGGTTTGCTCGTAGCATCTTCACCCCGACCCCGGCTTCTCTGCTCCCGGTGTGCACGTCTCTGTTCAAATTTCCCCTTTTTGTACAGACACCAGTGATATCAGAATAGGAGCCTACCTTATTCCACAATGGCCTCACGCTAACTAACTAGATCTGCAAAGACTCTGTTTCCAAACAAGGTCATGTTTTGAGAGCCTGCGGGTTGGTACTTCACCATAGGAATTTTGGGGAAACAGAGCTCAACCCCTAACTCCTCCTTCTGAAACACCCCTCCCAGGTTGTTGTAGCAGCTCAAACAGTCCTCATGACATTCGATTCCCCACACAGCTTCTTCTCATGGTCTAGCAGCCAGGGCTCCCTCCTCCCCGCATCACAGGTTAGACCACAGAGTGAAAAACAGAGGAATATGGAATGAAACTGTTTTCTCCAAGGGTAAATGGTAAGATGCTAACTGCCGCTGAAACGCACGGAGGCTCCACACCAAGTGTAGGAGAAGAGAGGTTCTACATCACCCACATCATTTGTTCTTAGGCTCTTTGAGAATTTACTGAAAGTTAAGGACGTTCTTGCCCTAGAATACAAGTGCACAAGAAAACACACGCCATTCTTTGTATAATCTCTGAAAATTGCTAGATTACCTTTTAAAGTCTCGCTTAGTCCCTTTGGGGTCCACTAAACCAAGACTGAGACTCTGGACTATAGATCAGGGTTTCTCAGTCTTGCTACAGTTGAAATTTGGGGCCAGATAAGTCTCTGTTGTGAGAGGCTGTCCTGTGCCTTTAGGATATTACAGCATCCCCAGCCTCTGGCCACTGAATGCTAGTAGCATCCCCCACTTGTGACAATCAAGAACATCTGCAGACATTGCCAGATATCCCCTAGGGGGCAAAATCACTCCATTCGAGAACCGTCCTTCTACACAGAGGGTTGATCCTTGCCCTCAAATCAGTTTACACAAGCATTTGGTAAAAGCTACTCTCCATTGCCAGAACAGTGTTAAATAAATAAGTAAATAAGAAAACCAGTTACCACTAGACAGAGGGTGTCCAGGAAGTATGTACTTGTATGTTTGTTTGTTCACTGTTTTATCTTCAAAGAATAAAGAATGCATGGCACTCTGTGAATGTCCAGAAAATATTTGCTTGTGTGTTCTAGTTGTTTGTCCTCAAGCCATTGACAGTTCGTGGGTGAACAGAAAAATCAGCATCTAATCATAAACGTTGCCCAAACAACCTTCCTTTGGGGGATGCTGAAGTATCCTGAATATTTAAGTGTGTGATAATACTGTATTACTTGGATGGAAAGGTAGTATGTGAGCATAGAGACAACTACTCAGTCTCCTCAAGACTGGAAACCTGTTTGTGAGCCTGTTATGTATGTTAGCAGAGGAGGGTATGGGAAGGGATATATGTGTGTCAAATGTTCCTCTTTCAAACAAAATTTGACATAAGCAAATTTTAAATGATATTTTCTACCAATAAAACAGCATAAATTATTATATTTAAGTTTCAAACCTAAGTTAAATCAGGACTATAGAAATATTTCCCTATGATGCTTAAAAATAACAATGTGCCTTAAAATAAGTATCACATAGGTAGAATATTATAACATTTTAGTTTCCAGGAAACTGATTGCTATCACATAGCGCTGCCTAGGTTTGGAAGCTAGTGGTACATTTAACATTCTATAATTATCTATTATTAAATAATTTGATCTGACAGGGATAGTTGTTGCTCTAGATCCTCAGTCATAGAACCTTCTGTAATAATGGCAAGGTTTTCTATCTGCACTGTCCCATGCAGTAGCTATCAAGCACTTGAAATACAGTTAGTACAACTGGATAACTAAGTTTTAAATGTTATTTCATTCTAACTAACTGAAATTTAAATGGCCATAAATGTCAAGTACGTAGCTCTAAATGGCTGAAAATATGTGCTCAATGAGCAATTTCATTTTGTCTGATCTGATCTATTGTAAAGGAATGGAACGGCTTATGTGATGAGGAAAGGATAACCAGAACACCAATATGTTAAGAAAAGAAAGAAGGGAGGAAAACAAAGAAAATAATTTCACAAAAACAGATAAAAAGGATAAAAGCCCATGGCTTTCAGAGTCTTTCTTTCTTTCTTTTTTTTTCTTTTAAAAGTAGGCTCCACATAACAAATAGCATGGAGGACAAGGGGAGATGGAGAGGAGAAGGGAGTTGAGGGAAATTGGAAGGGGAGGTGAACCATGAGAGACTATGGACTCTGAAAAACGATCTGAGAATTTTGAAGGGGTGGGGGGTGGGAGGTTGGGGGCACCAGGTGGTGGGTATTGTAGAGGGCACGGATTGCATGGAGCACTGGGTGTGGTGCAAAAATAATGAATACTGTTATGCTGAAAAAAAAATAAAAAACTAAAATATATGTTTCAGTACAAAAAAAAAAAAAAAAAGTAGGCTCCATACCCAACATGGAGCCTGAACTCATGACCCTGAGATCAACACCTGAGCTGAGACCAAGAGTCAGAGGCTTAATGGACTGGGCCACCCAGGTGCCCCTCAGAGCCTTTCTTGATAAAAGTTATTATACTTTGACTAAGGCCATAGGCTGCCTCACTTTCTTTGTGATTCTTGATATGATTAAGGCTCCAACCACTGCTCCAGTAACAACTTAGTGCCTGGTCTCCACTTGAGAAATACCATACCAAGTCACACCTAGCACTCCTGGAAATAAAGTGTTCATAATTGTTGGGATCCCCAAGTGAGTCCTCCATTAGCTGGAGGCACAACATGATAGTGTCCCCAGCACAGCACCCTAGCTGGCTGGTACGCTTCGGGTTCCCAATTCACTTTGAAAAAAAATTTTGTTTCTTTTGTTTTTTTTTCATTTTTTTTTTAAGAGAGGGAGGTGGGGAGGGGCAGTGGGAGAGGGAGAGAATCTTAAACAGGCTCCACACTCAGCATGGGGCCTGACACAACCCTGAGATCACAACTTAAGCCAAATCAAGAGTTGGATGTTCCACCAACCAAGCCACCCAGGTGCCTCTAATTTTTTTCTTAAAAGAGCTGCCTGAGGGCAGCAGGTCCAAAATGTCCTGTATGTCCAGACCACCAGCCAGGGGCCATTCATCTGTACCACAAAATGACTGAGCAACAGCTATAGGAAGAGATGTCGGAAGGATGTCTGGAGATGGCAGAGGCTTAGCACGGGAAATAGATGAGGCAGAGCCCTCCTCAGCTTTCTCTGATAGACCGCTCGGTAAGACCAAGAGGAATGGTGATCAGGTTCAGGTCAAAGTCGTCTGGCAAGAGATGAAAGACACAGATCATTCTTAATATCCCTCCCCCATACCAATACAAGTTATTCCTTCCATAGATGTGGGGAATGTTGTTCTCCATCTACCACCAAGAAATCAGAATGTCCCACTCTACTTCATTTTTTCCCTCAGTTATCTTCTTCTTGCACCCAGAGTATTTGCCCAGAAGGGTTGGTTGCAAGAGGAACAAGAGTGGTTCTAGGAACTTACAGGGATTCATTATGTCTTCTACTTAGGCTCAAGCAGAGGGACTTAAGGAGAAATGCATTCCACCAAGGAGTCACTGCCCCTATGATCTAGGACCAGAACAATCCAGAGCGATCTAGCAGAATCCAGCTGCTGAACTAGATTTAAATTGGAAATTTCTTGGCCCTCTTTTGGGTGAGCTGCCACCTGAATAATGTTCCAACTACACTTGTTACTAGGGTTGTTATTAGGGGAAAGAAAGGAACAGCAGACCTAGGAATAGTCAGCGTGAAATTCCAATTTTTCAGGATAGGTTTATATAACTCTCCACTCCTTTATTACTAATCATTATGCAGAAAGCAGAGGATTCTTTTCAGAGGCCAGTCAGATTCCATGCCTAGAGACACGTGACTCCAACCCTCCTGGCAGCCTAGATCCCCCAGCTGTGAAACCTGGCAGCAATCACTGGGCTCGGCTGGGGGCCCAGGGCTCAGGGGGGCTGCTGCTGACAACTGGTCCAGGGAAGTGGACATGTTAGGAAGTAGCCTCACCTATGAGCCCAGGATCTGGGTCACTGGTGAGTACTCTATTGTTTCATCAGAATTCGACTCTAAAATATAAACTCAAAGACAAGATTATTAAGCATTTTAAGATGGCGACCACAGAACATTAAAATTCAAGCAGGAGGCCTGTTTGATGGTCAGTGCTGGCCCCACCTATTACGAATGCTCTTCCACTCATGCCCCACTCTCACAACGTGAGACTCCCCCATCAGTTTCTGTAAAATCTTCCCTTGATCCAGACTACTTTGGTTCACTTGTTCTTCAGTATTCTTTATTTTTTATTAATTTTTTTAAGATTTTATTTTTAAGTAATCTCTACACCCAACATGGGGCTCAAACTCAAAATCCCAAGATCGAGGGTCATCTGTTCCACTGACTGAGCCAGCCAGGTGCCCCTCTTCAGTGTCCTTTAGGATTGAGCCTAAGTGTTAACCTCTTTCACGATGTGTTCTTCTGTCTCTGGAGGTAATTAGCAGTGACTGCTCCGTGTTTTTGTAGCACCACTCGTTTCCTCTATCACAGCACCAGTGACTGTAATGGGATTGTCTATTCACTGGTCTGCTTTTCTTCCTAGACTGTAAACCCCTGTAATGAGACATGCATGAGTATTTGGTGAATGAGTAGATCTGCTGAAGGGCCATTTTCCAGATAGTTACACTGCTAACTAAGAGTTCGTAGAACAATTTTTAACATCTAGTCAAACCCTTATTTTGTTTGATGCAGCAAGCATTGTGTTCTAAACAGATAATTTACAAGTGAATTTCAATAGCTTTATCAGTTTTCGGTGGATTTAATCTTAAAATCCAAGTGGCATCATCATTTCAAGGAAAAATAACTTTCTACTAACATACCCATACCCTGGGTGGTATGTTTTTGGAATCCTTGTCTAATCAAGAATGTTTTTCTATTGTCATCACAAAATGATAATTGGCCTGGTCACAGATTTTGCTTTCAAAACTTCATAGATTTTTGTTTCATTAGCTTCTGGCTTTTTTTTTTTTTTTTTTTTTTTAAAGAGAGATCACAAGCAGGCAGAGAGGCAGGCAGAGAGAGAGGGGGAAGCATGATCCCTGCTGAGCAGAGAGCCCGATGTGGGGCTCTATCCCAGGAGCCTGAGATCATGACCTGAGCTGAAGGCAGAGGCTTAACCCACTGAGCCACCCAGGCGCCCCTAGCTTCTGGCTTTTAATGTTGTGAAGGAGTTTGAGTCTTAACCTGAATGTCACTTGTTTGTACACAACCTCATTTTCTTCCTGCATTCTTATTGAAGGCTTACCTATTCTTTTTTTTTTTTTTAAAGATTTTTTTTTTTTTTTTTTTTTTTTTTTTTGACAGAGAGAGATCACAAGCAGGCAGAGAGGCAGGCAGAGAGACAGGAGGAAGCAGGCTCCCCGCTGAGCAGAGAGCCCGATGCAGGACTCGATCCCAGGACTCTGAGATCATGACCTGAGCCGAAGGCAGCGGCTTAACCCACTGAGCCACCCAGGCGCCCCGAAGGCTTACCTATTCTTGAAATAAAAATTTTCAAATGTCTTTTTATCTGTGGGTCTGTATTCACTTTCTCTTTTCTGAAAAAAGCAAATCCTTTTAGTCTTCATAGTGAAAATATTTTTTAAAGGGCAGTTTTTATATATACTAATGAGCACATTGTGCATTCATTCTTTTCCAATTTATATAGTTCTTCTTTAGGATCATTTATAATTCTGTTTGCTGTACTACTACCTTCATTTCCATGGTTTTGGTCCTTTTCTTCCTTTCCTCTGTATTCAAACTCAATATGAATCAAATTTTCATAATGATTGTTATAGTCCTTATATTTTCTAATGTGAATTTTATTCTAGTATTTTGCTTTTAATCTAGATACTGTCTTTCTTTATCTTGGGCATTTTACTTTTTGTACTTTTGGTTATAACTTAAACTCAACTATTTCCCTTTTTATGGCTTTCAACTTCATAAGTTGCACACTGTTTCACACAATTCCTAGAATATAATCATGACTTACTTCCTCAATAAGTGGTGGTTATTACCACACGCAGTTCTCAGTACTGGCATAGAAAAGATCCTAGAAGTGCTGTTAGGCAAATACTATTCACTCCATAAAATACAGGCCCCAAAGAGTAAGAAATGAACTTGCTGGAGGTCACAAAGATAGTTAATAGTAAAAGGATATATTCAGTACAAGTCTAATTAAACTAAGAGTCAACATATTTCAAGTGTTGTATAACAAGCATGGGACCCATGTTTAGAATGGAAATGAAGTACGTGACTTGACTCCTTGAATTTATTAGTGGGAATTTCATTCAGAGATGTATGAAATAAAACAGGACAACTTCACAGTGAGCAATTTCACAAGAAATATATCTGGGTTTTGGTGTTTATGCTCACTTCTGAAATATCTGGACCTCCTACATTTGTTGATTATTTTATTAATAAAGATTTGGACTATTATTACTCTGAGTAATATCCTTAAGCATTAAACATTGCACAATGGAAACAAGACCCGCCATTCTCACATTAGAAGGGGCTGTATCTTTTTCTTTCCATTCTTAAGAGATACAAAAAGAAACGGAGAATCAATGAAGCAAAGATTGTGGCTTAAATCTATCATTTTCCCCTACATTCCTCTCTTTCAACTATGAACTTCCACTGGAGAGACCACATTATATTGGGTTGATTGATGTAAAACTCCAAAGCAAATTAATCCAAATAACCTCCCATGCCTACTGCTTCCCTCTAATTAACTTGCTGGAACTCGCATTGTTGGTCCACAGCTACTCCATGAGTCAGTTAAAGCATTTGGCCTCACTTCACCCAGAGCCCACAACTGAGGAAGTATTCCATTGAGCACATGGGACTACATGTTGGCCTGAAGAACTTCAATAACCTTACATCGTAATTATCAGGAGGAATTTTTTTCATGGTTGGGATTCAAATTGTTTTACTTGATAACTGAAACGGACTAAATATTCTGAAGAATATTAACATTTCCCAGAGAGCCAAAAGAGTCTTGTTGTACTTAGATGTTAACTAATGATGAGAGCATTGAGTACTAAATAAAGGACATTTTCTACATTATAAGAGACTCTTTTTTTTTTTAAAGATTTTATTTATTTGATAGGGAGAGAGAGATCACAAGTAGGCAGAGAGACAGGCATAGAGAGTGAGGGAAGCAGGCTCCCTGCTGAGCAGAGAGCCCTATGTGGGGCTCGATCCCAGGACCCTGAGATCATTACCCCAGCCAAAGGCAGAGGCTTAACCCACTGAGCCACCCAGGTGCCCCTAAGAGACTCTTTCTTAGGTAGTTATAATATTGCACATTTTTTTCCTCCAATATTATTAACAGTGACTTGGGCTCTCAAGCAACCCTTTCTGGCTTTGGGTTTGCCTTCTAACAATTCTCATTGGCTACCAAAGAAGGTAAGATGATACACACGAGGTAAGACACAGTGATATTCATTAGTGAGTACAGACAAGTATGAAGACACTCCTCAGGGCTAAACAAAAACACATGGTCTGATCTTTTGCTGGGAAATTCTGAAATGCTAAAATGAGAAGATTAAAGATATCACTAAGTTCACCAAAAGCTTTTCCATTACTTCTCTTACAGGGCATGTCTTGGTTCCCAAGACCTTTTCAAGGATAATAGTATATTGAAATACTGAGAAAAACCAAATGCTTCTAAACTGGGAAGAAGCTCCAGGTCATCTCAATGTCAAAATTTGCACAGACTGGGGCACCTGGGTGGTTCAGTGGGTTAAAGCCTCTGCCTTCGGCTCAGGTCATGGTCCCGGTGTCCTGGGATTGAGCCCCACATCGGGCTCTGTGCTCTGCGGGGAGCCTGCTTCCCCCCCTCTCTCTATCTGTCTGCCTCTCTGCCTACTTGTGATCTCTGTCTGTCAAATAAATAAATGGGGTCTTTGGAAAAAAAAAAAGAAAAAAAATTTGCACAGACTGTGAAGACCAGGTATTTCCTCCCGAGTGTCATCACTCAGGAGCAGGAGACAAAATCAAAGACAGGATCTTATTCCAGTGGTTTCAAGGTTATAGGCATTTATGCATTTGTGTGTGAAATATTTTTACATTGTGAAATATGACATTCATATAGAGTAATGGCTTATATGTATATTTCAAAAAAAAGTAAGCATAAACTACACATGCATGTAATCACTACCCACATTAAGATCTAGAACATTTCTAGCCCTTAGCTTCACTGTGTGGCCTTCTCTGCCCATAATTCCATCTTTTGCCCTGAATTAACCATTATTATTATTACCTCTTCAAATTTTTACCACTCCTACATGGATCTTTTATAATATGCTCAATTTTGAACTTTTAAAAAAATAAAACCACACTCTATATTTTTCCATTTTTCTCTGTAACATTCTATAAGCTAAATGTTTCTCTGTAAATCTCCGTTCTAGGATATAATGGAGTAACTTGTATTGTACTTGCTCTCCCATGATATATAACTAGAAAATGACACAAAATATATGAAACAAGTGTTTCCAGACATTTTACATCAGACCATATAGGACTAAGATCCCTAAGAGTAGAGGTGCAAACAAAGTGAGCCCTATAAATTCTTCAGAGTCCTGACTGTAGGTGCTTTCTAGACCTTGAGAAACCATCAAGAAGCCAATCAGAGCAAACTAGTTTCACTGCAGAAGACCAGAAAGAAGAGTGATAGGAAGAGATAGAGTTCCAGAAATCTGCAGAGCTTCTTTGGGTCTACAGCCAAATATTGCACTGTGCTTGTGTAGGGCGAAACTCCATGAGGCCAGGCAACATGTAACAGTTGGCAACATGTACCAGAGAAAGAATAACTCTTGGAGACCTGCAGGCCGATCACTTTCTACAATTCACATTGGCAAGGAGACTCTTGAGTTCTGACCAGCCAAAGTGAAACTTGTTGAACATATAGGGTACATAATAGTAGGTCTAGCAGGGTGTAGCTTTAATGGAAGAGCAAAAGTAACATAGAGTAAAGGCTGTTCTAGATATCCCTGCCCTGACAAAGTTTACAACCAAGCTTCAAAAGGCTCAAGCTTATCTACAACTCACTTAATTACCTGTCAAAACAAACTGTAACACTCTTTAAAGAAAAACTATAAAATCCAGAAATGCAACAAAGTAGCAGTCATGTTAGGATCTCATAAAGTATGACTACACATGTGTCACAGTAGGAAAATGTTTCCTATAAACAGTGGAACTATCCATCAAACAAAACAGATTCAGAAATATTAGAGTTAACAGAATTAGCAGACACGGACTTTCAAAGAGCTATTTTACATAATAAAGAGATAATGGAAGATATTTATTTTTTAAAAATACAATGAACTTCTAGAGGTGAAAAATTTAAAGGAGAAATAGATATATATAAATTACAGTTGAATAATAAACACTTCTCTCTCAGGAAGCAAGAAAATAAGGAGACATAAAAAGTAGTACGGAAACTGAACAACAAATTAACCTAATTGACATTTGTAGAACACTACACACACTCTTCAAGAGCACATGGTATATTCACCAATACAGACTCTATAGCAGAACATAAAACAAGCATTAATTTAAAAGTTGAAATAATGCACAGTATGTTCTCTAGCTATAATGAATCTATTCATAAATCAACTTAAAAATTTAATAAAATCTAAAGTATTTTGAAATTAAATAATATACTTCTAAATAATTCATAGGTCAAAAAAAGAAATACAAAAGAGTAGAAAATATTTTTAATTGAATTATAACTGATGAAAGACAGTTATCAAAATTCAGTAAATTTTATTTTTTTTTTTTAAGATTTTATTTATTTATTTTCCAGAGAGAGAGAGAGAGAGAGAGAGCACGAGCGAGCACAGGCAGGCTGAGTGGCGGCAGAGGCAGAGGGAGAAGCAGGCTCCCCGCCGAGCAAGGAGCCCGATGTGGGACTCGATTCCAGGACGCTGGGATCATGACCTGAGCCAAAGGTAGCTGCTCAACCAACTGAGCCACCCAGGCGTCCCAAAATTCAGTAAATTTTATAGATTTAAATGCTTGTGTTAGAAAAAATTATAAATCATCTGATTTCTGTGTAGCTAAGTAGTATTTTTGGTAAATTTTATAGATTTAAATGTTTGTGTTAGAAAAAAATAATAAAATAAATCAACTAAGCTTCACATTAAAGAGGTTGAAAAGAAAATTAAATCCAAAGTGAGTAGGAGGAAGGAAATACCAGAGTGGAAAGGAAAGAAATTAAAAAAATAAACAAACAGAAAAGAAAGTCAATGAAACTGGAAGCTGATAGTTTAAAAAATCAAGAATTTCAAATCTCTATCTTGAACATCTTGAAAGAAAAAAAAAGAGAGAAACCCAAATTACCAATATCAGGAATAAAAGGAAGATTATTACCACAGATCTAAGACATATTTAAAAGAAAATAAGGGAATATAATAAACAATATTATGCCAATAAATTCAAGTTGACATGGACAAAGTCCTTGAGAGACACTAATTTCCAAACTAACACAAGAATACAATATATTTTAAAAATTTGAAAAGCTTAAGATTAAAATAATAAAACTTGCAAGTAAAAACCTCCCCTCAAAGAAAATTCCAGGCTCTGATGACTTCATAGGAAATTTTTTCAGAGACTTAATATTACAAAATACCAATTTCACACAAATCCTTTCAGACTATAAAAGAGGCTGAAATGTTTTCAAGTTCATTTTGTGAAGCCAATATTGTTCTGAAATCAAATTTAGCAACAACATAACAAGGAAAGAAAGTTACAAGATTCCACTTCAACATAATCATGAAGGTTGCTAACAAAATATTGCAAAATGACTCCAATGTTATATAAAAAGAGAGAAGTAGAGCTTTTCCCTGAAATGCGAGGATAGTTTGTCATCAAAAATCAAGGTAATTCACCCCATTAACAAAATAACCACAGGTAATTACCTTAATATATGCAGAAAAGCCATTTGACAAGAATCAACACCCATTCATGATAAAAACTCTTAGCAAACCAGGAATAATAGCAAATTTTCTCAACATGATGATGGTATCTATAAAAAAAAAAAAAAAAAAAAACCTAAAACTAGTACGTAATTAACAGTGAAAGAATTCACACTTCTTTAAGATTAGGAAAAAGGCAAGGTTGTTTACTTTCACTATCCCTATTCAACATTATACTAGGGTTTCTGACCAGTGTAATTAGGTAAGAAAAAGAAATCAAAATATAGATAGATGGATAGATTGATAAGTCAATAGATATAGAAATATATTAGAATTAAAGAAACAAAATGGCCTTATTTATGGACACTGTAATTATATATGTAGAACATCCTAGGTATCTACGAATATCCTATTGCAATTAATATGTCAAATTAAGAAATAAATGGAATAATATACCACAGTGATGTTTTGGAAGGCTCATTATTTTTAAATGCTCAGTTCTCTCTAAATTCAACATAGAGCCATCAAAATACAATCAGGTTGTCTATGTAGAAATTGAAAGATGGTTGTAAAATTTATATAGAAATGAAAAATATCTAAAATAGCCAAAACAATTTTTTAAAGGACAAATTTAGAGAACTTCCCCTGTCTTATTTAAAGTAAGACCCATAGGTACAATAATCAAGACAGTGTAGAAGTAATCTAAGGATATATAGATTGATGGAATAGAAGAAAAAGCCTGGAAATAGACATAGAGACTTCTGACCACGGTGCCATGGTAGTTCTGCTTAAATAGCGTTTTTAACAAATGATACTGAAACAGTTGGCAAAAAACAATCAAACTCAAACTTATATCACACCAAAATCAAAGAATAACTTGAAATCACATGTTTGAACATAAATGCTAAAACTTCAGACTTCTGGAAGTAAGCATAGGTGAAAATCTTTGTGACCTTGGAGTAGGCAAATATTTTTTAAAAGTACATGAAAATCACTAATAATTAAGAAATGGATAAATTAAACTTCATGACAATTTGAAAGTCTGCTTTTTCTAAACTCCATTACAAAATCAAAAGACAAGCCATGCACTGAAATAAATTCTTCGCAATGTTGCATGTATCTTACCATGTAAAGAATTCCTAACTAAATAATAATATTAATAATAAAGCAATAAAAAGGTAAAATATTGCACCAAAGAAGACAAATAAAATACATGAAAAAATACCCAGTGTTATTACTCATGAAGGATACAGTGAATTTAAATCATAGTGCAGTACCACTGCACACCTATCAGAATGACTAAAACTATAAAGACTGAAAATAGCAAGTGTTAGTAAGGATGTGGAACAATTTAAAATCTTGTAAATGTCTGCTGGGGACATGAAGTAGTAAAACAACTCTGGAAAACAGTCTGATAGTTTCTAGTGTTGCTAAAATAAAATTTTACTTATCATACGATCCGGCAATTCCTCTGCTAGGTATTTACCCTAAGAAATGAAAACATATGTCCTCTAACAGCTACGTATACACACAGCGAGCAGCTTTATTCATGATAGGATAGCTGGAAGCAACACAACACAGGAATACAACAAAAGGGGGTCTGTAAGCAAGTTGTGCAACTGTCATACAATGAAATTAATATTTAGTTAGACAAATGGAACAACTGACAAATGCACATGACATGGACGAAGCTCAAAACATAATAAGTAAAAAAGCAAGACACAAAGAGAACATGCTGGAAGGTTTATAAAATCTAAAGAGGCAAATGTAATTGATAGCGTAACAAAGCAGTCCTGTGTTTACCTGAGGCTAGGGATAAGGGGATGGGGTTGAAAGCAAAGAGGGAGGAGATGAGGACATGTGCTATATATTTATCAGGGTGGTGTTTATATAGGTATATGTTTTTTTAAAGCTTATAGAGCTGTAGACTTAATATAGGTGCATTTTATTTTACGAACGTCAATCCTTAGTAAAGCTAATGCGAAAAAAAACCAATTTTAATGTTCCAATCAATAAATTAAGAAAGTAACAATCCAAAAATATTTTCCGAGTTTTACTTAATTAGAGATGAATCTGACCTGATATATCCTTTATTAAAAATAAGACAAAATAGCAAAGTAACCGATATTTACCCAGTAAATACGCTCCTTGGAACATCTCGCTTTTTAGGCATTTAGACTTTCTAGTCCTATGTTGTTATTTTCCAACTTGCTTCTTTGTGTTAATGAAGCTAGTTTAAGATAAGCCACTGGCCAACAGCTGTCTACTTCTTTCAGTATAGTGACAGGGGAAATAAACATTTCTCCTTCTTCCCCTACTAATGCCAGGCCACATGCAGCAAGCTCTTTGGTTACTGTCATAGGTAGCAGCCTGTCTTTTCCAATGGTAAGAATGCATTAATCCATCTGATACAGGGCAGTTTGAGAAAGGTGACCACAGCTCCGAGCTCTTTAATCTGTCAAGTTCTATTTTCTTTTACCCTTGAAATGTTCCAGAATCCTCTTTCCAATCTGTCATAGGTAAGTCTAACATCCTACACTAGAGTTTACATTAACTTTTAATAATATTACTGGCAGACATAAAACCAATTTACAAAGATGGTCTTCTATGTTTGTATTATTAGTATCTGAATTATATTATAAATTTACCTTTCCTGTCTTTGTTAATGGAAACTATATTCACATATATACTATGTACTATATTTCTATGCTGTAGAGAGAAGAAAATAAAATACTTTATCGTGAATACATAAAACTATGTTTAAATTCTTTCCTATTTGATAACTTAGAGGCTATTTATAATAAGTCTTCAGTTATTGGATGGATAGCTTGTCAAGAATGTGGTAAATACTACTATAATGAATGACTTCTCCTGATACAATTGGGAATCATAATTTTCCACATACATATACTATTCCAACCATAATTTGCATGCTTTAGTATATGGATTAGAAGTTTCCTCCTTAAAGCTCTATGCTTCAAGAGAAATTTATGTGCAACTAATGTAATTGTTTCAGTGAATTATAAAATTTTAAATCTTCTTTAGATATTTCCTGTTAGATAAATCTCTAGTGAGAATTTCATTCCACCATCCCTGGCAGCTTCTCAAACTCAGTATAGTAGAATTAGCTACTCAGATGGGGCCGTGTTACTGGAAATGGCAATAGTTTTAACTTGTGCTTAGAGGATATTTACTAGTACAACTGAGAACATATTTCAACAATTAATTATTTCTTCCTTCCTCTGTACCCACAACTTTCATCCTCTATACCCCAAATAGTTCCTATTTGATTCTCATAGGCAACTCTTAATCATCCGTGGCAATGAGCACACATCTAAGAACATCTCTATGTCAAAACTGCTAGTCTTTAAGAGGTCTTGACCTATGTCAACCATGGGTAAACAGGGTGTCCAACATTTACCATGCATCCAATACTCTGTTAATATGACATGGTAGAACATAAGAAAATAACCTCTGCCTTCAAATATCTTTTTTTTTTTTTCAGAAATAAAAAAAAACAACCTATACCTACAAATCAGAGGATAGTAAACTATAATATCAAGCACAGAAAGTGGAAATGGTTATAGATGTAGATCTACATCTGCTTTTATAATAGATGGATCTACAATACATGTATCTGTCTGGCTTTAAAAAGGAGGAAGACAGAGAGTATGAAAATAATCATAAGAGAAGATCTGGCATTTATTGAGTACTTCACTTGCCAGGTCTTCCTGTTAGAGAACTTCTGTGTTACTTAATACTCATATATATGAGGTCGCTACGATGCCCTCATAATAGTGAAACTATCATGAGAAGCTAAAGCTCAGGAAGGTTCGTATACTTACCCAGCATGTCGAGAACTACAATGCTAGATTCAATCCATTTCTAGATTTCAATGGGTATTTGTTGGTATTGATGCTGTTAAAGCATTTAACAAAAAAAGGCTGATCCTCCTTCCTTGTGAGTTTTCTCACCATTCAGAAAAGATATGATGAATGACATACATAATTAGCCAGAGACATCTACAGCACTGTGAATTAATGGGGTCCTTCTTATGCCCAGAGATTTAAGCCCAGAAAAGATGCTAAGTACAATTAAGATGAAAAACTGAAGAATGAAGAAATAGTAAGATATTCCCACCATAAGATGCTTAACCTTAAGCAAGTAGGCTATAATCAGATCCAGTATCATAAAGATTGTTAACTTATCCCAGGAGTGTAAGATGCTCAAATGTTACAACCAAAAGAGAATCCTCTAACTCTAAGGACAGCCATACATTTTCTGACTGGGTGTATTATTTTTGTTTATGTTCTTCTAAATCATAATCAATCTTCTAAATCAATTTTCTTTTTGTTTTTCTAAATCATAGCTGTAATTTTCACAAGGCCTTCTTCTAGGAATAACAGTGTATCTATAAAGTTGATTCATGCTATTCAATATAATTTACATAAGTGGTTTTGATTGGCGTACAAATAACCTTTCCTTCTGAAATTGCAAAGCATATTTAATTCCTTTTCTAAATGTATTATTATAAATATGCGGAAGTACGAAATTTCAGAGGCATCTGGGTGGCTCAGTCATTGAGCATCTGTCTGCCTTTGGCTCAGGTCAAGTTTTGGGAATCCTGGGATCGAGCCCCACATGGGGGCTCCCTCTCCCACTTTGCCTGTTGGTGGTGTTCCCTCTCTCATGGCTCTCTGTCAAATAAATAAATAATCTTAAAATAAAATAAAAATTCAATCAACATAGTACATATAAACATGCGCCATTAAAAACTATATCTCCGTGAGATATTAATGTTTCAGATTCCATAAACAAAGAAAACACAAATAGGCTTTTTTTTTTTTACTACTAAACAACTTAAAATTTAGATCAGAAAGATTATTTGTATTTGAAAACATAAGTAGCCTTTCAAAAGGTACATATCTGTCTTTTGAAATCCATAGTCTGTGCACTTTTACACCCTCTCTACTCTCTTTCCTAAAAACTATACAAAGGAGAAATGTCTAGTACTTAAAATATGGGACTTAAAGAGAAGTCATCAATAGTACAGACATAATTGCTATTATTACAGCTAAAGAACATTTCAGTCTTCACTTTAGCCAGTTCATTTGGGGAAAGGTGGTAGAAATTAAACACAATTTCTGAAAGTACGAATGCTCACAAAGCATTTCGAATAGTATTTTCCAAATTTTACTCTTTGACAAAATTGTTCTTTGAGGCAGAATTCTACACCAAAACATTCATCACTCTTGCTCAGCAAAGCACAGGGCAGAAGATAGACGTCTACATGAAAAGCAAGATATTTCATGAGACCACTAACATTTGCAGATTGAGAATTTGCTCCCAGATTTCAAATGAACCATGTCAGAGTTCTGACCTCGTTGTAATAGCATGAAAAATAAGAGATGAAATAAATGTCCTGGCAACCAAGACTCTGATATATTTGTGAATTTTTAAAAATAAATATTTCCAGATCCTTTTTTCTTTTGTTCCACACACTAATTTCCAAAATGCCTACTATAAGTACCCAAAGATATCATTACAATTTAACCAACTGTCATTTTTACCTTAGCATGGCTATTTTACTGAGCAGTTGCACTCTGAATATGAAGTTTATGATGCACCATGTTCCAGGATGTAAATTCCACAATTACTTCTATTACCTGTAATCACTATATAGTAGTAACACATTTTTTAATGACAGATTTACTTGGTTTAAGTTGTTTACTAATGGTTGGCACATAAGAAAAAAATATCAGTAGAGTTAAATAGTAAGCAATTAAATTCATATGTGATGCTCACATTCATGACCTGGATGGCAGGCACAGAACTCTCCTCCAAGTGGGGCTTGCTGTTTGTTGTCTGAAAGAATTTCTAGTGCTTAGTCAGTAGATCTTTGCCACCTGATAGCTTTATCCTTCCAACCGAACATGTTGTCACCAGTTCTCACAAGGTGTAAGTTTTGGGTGAATAGTTTTGTTCAATAAAAGTTGGAGACATGAATCATTGAAGTTGAGAGACCTTTCCCAAATCTGGTGTTTGCAAAATTCCAACAACAGGGCATTGCTGGGAACTAAAGAAAAGTCTTGATTTGACAGGACAAGTGACTTAAGCTGAGAAAAATACTTAAGTTAATGAATTGAGATGGCTGGATAACTATGCTATAAATCAATCAAGAAGACCAGATGACATTGTAAACCACAGACATAATGCTCTTGTGGAAAAGCAGTGCTCTTGTGGTTTACAAAAACATTCTGAGCCTTTGAGAGATTTCAAGGGTAGAAATCCATCCCTAGTCATTTATAAAGGGGGAGGAGAAAATTGTTTCTGTTAGTCTTATGGTTAAAATTTTCAGCATAAGACAGCAGTTTAGGAAAGCCACTTAAATTTAAAAAATAAATAAAAATAAACCTCTTATGAATGGCTGTGTTACACATGCCCAGAGGTTATTTGAATATTATGGCATTGGGCTTCCAAATGGTCAGGTTAGTGTTACTATAATGCCATTCAGTGATTATGAAATCACATTCTGATCACAAAACGAGCATCTTTTCACTGAAAATGTTAAAGAAGATCACACTAGAGAGCTATACTAAACCGTAAAAATTTCTGCAAATGACAGCAAAGAAAATTAGGAAGAAAATTGTCTACTGTTCCATATTCACCTTCCTTGTTTCTTCTATACATATTTTCCCTCTCTCAAACTCTTCTGTTTAAATGCCAACTTTTTATATTTCGCTTTGTCCTGGAATGAAGTTATCCCTTAATTCCTTCATATTTTTTTTTTTGCTATTCAATTACCAGGATAAATAAAAAGAAATGTGTATTTATTTATTTTTACATATTCTATGGTTATCTAAAAGGAAATATATAAAGCAGCTTCCACAAATTCATAAAATTATACAAGATTGCATAAGTTAAACAGGAGATAAGAAATACTGTGGAAGAGGTTAAAAAGTGGGGCCAGTAACAGGGCTAAAAATGCTCCCTGCCTTATTATGGTCAGGTCACAAACTTGCTCTTACAGCTCAACCAGAAATGTGAAGAAAGAAAACAGATTAATTCTCAGAATTCATAATATAAAAGCAAACCACTTGTGGCAAAAAAAATAATAATAGCAAATATATAATATATTAATTGGAAAATCCTGGGTGTTATTCTAAGCACTTTATGTATATCAACTCTTTCAATCCTCATCCCAATGAGAGAGACAATATATTTATCCTTATTTTACAGATGACAAAACTGAGGCAAAAGAGATTAAGTAATTTGCCCAAAGTCACATAGCTTGTAAATAATGTCATTGAGATATTGATGTATGCAATCTGGTTTCAAAGTCTCTGTTCCCTGGGGCACCTGGGTGGCTCAGTCAGTTAAGTGTCCTATTCTTGATTTTGGTTCAGGTCATGATCTCAGGGTAGTGAGATAGAGATTCCCCCCTCCCTTCTGCCCCGTGCTCAGCAGGGAATCTGCTTGATATTCTCTCTCCCTCTCCTTCTTTCCTTTTTTTTTTTTTTTAAGATTATATTTATTTATTTGACAGAGATCACAAGTAGGCAGAGAGGCAGGCAGAGAGAGGAGAGGAGGCAGGCTCCCGCGGAGCAGAGAGCCTGATGCGGGGCTCGATCCCAGGACCCTGGGATCAGGACCTGAGCCTAAGGCAGAGGCTTTAACCCACTGAGCCACCCAGGCGCCCCTCTCCCTCTTTCTGCCCCTCCCCCTGTTCACACTCTTTCTCTCAAATAAATAAATCTTAAAACAAACAAAGTCTATGTTCCTAATTTTTCTGCCATACTACCTGCAGAAAAGTATAAGAATTCATACTGGAAAAAAATCATTCTGATCCTCACAATGACACTATGTGGTAATGTCCTTGAGAAAATCCTTATAGCAGTCAATAATATAAAAGATATATTTCCTCAAATAAACACACATATCACACCAAAAAGCATATTACTGAAATTATTTCTGTAGCAGACCAGTCCCCGTCAGTGTAGGGAGGGGTTACTTTCAGCTATCATGATCATAGAAGGCTACTTTGGAGGTGGTGGCATTTATATCAACTCAAAAGGATAAATAGGTTTCTAGAGGGAGAAAGTATGGGAAAGATGGGATTATTTTTAGACAGTATTTTTCAAGTAGGCACTAATATTTGGATACAACAGAGGAGCCAAAACCATTAGGAAAATGGGACTGTACATTGAATTGATTGTGTTTTGGTTCACAAACTAGTCACAAATTACATATATATCCTGGAAAAGTTTGGCAGAATTTCCAGACATGTCTGCAGCCCTTATTAAAATTTATATTCCCAGGCTCTGTCAGACCTACTGAGACCCAATTCCTGGGTGAAATCTGCAGATTCAGAAAATTCAGATATCATCTCCAATGCCCACAAGGCAAGGACTTGGACCCAGGTATTTCGAATTGCAACAAAATTCATTAGCTCCATGTCATTTGACATAGAAAACCTGAGAACCAATCTATGACTGTTAAGACATTTAAAGCAGTGAAGGGCGGGGGGAGGCCTGGTTGGCTCAGTCGGTTAAGCGTCTGCCTTCAGCTCAGGTCATGATCCCAGGGTCCTGGGATGGAGCCCTGCATTGGGTCCCCTGCTCAGCAGAGAGCCTGCTTCTCTCTCTCCCTCTGCTGCTCCCCGGTTTGTGTGCATTACTCTCTCTCTCAAATAAATAAATTAAACCTTAAAAAAAAATAAAGCAGTGAATTATCCAATAAAGGAATAATTCTTGGTTAGGTCACCTTTTATACTTCATATTCAGATTTGTGTGGCATTTCTACCTGCTTTTCTTTCAGTCGAAAGCTTTTCATTACTTTTTCAAAACACTAAGTTGGAAAGAATATATACCATTACACCAAAATGTACCTGACCATGTTCCTTTTGTTTTGAAAAACAAATAATTAATGTGTTAAGTTTTAAAAGAGTCATATCTTACATGTTAATTGAATTGAATGCCTATCTTCACATAAAGGTAATTGGTAAATATTTTGCATTAAATCACAGATAAAGTAATCTTAGGAGTCTTCAAACTCACATATTTATCTAAAACTAAGAGGACAGACCATTTGTTTTATTGCTGGGCACTTGGATAGCTAATGGTCTGTAAGACAGCAAATATAACTTGGGTTTTATTTAATTTGTCCACCAAATTTGTCCATCTGTTGGGTTTTCTCAAAAAAATTCTCAGCTGGTTCTGGGTTGGATGAACAAGATCTGTACTGGCGTCTAGAAAACAAGTCCATGAAACTGCCCCCACTTTTCTTCCTGTCCCAAGCGATGGTGCAAATCTGAAATCAGATAACGTTTTCCAGTTTATGTCTCCCAAAGTGCTTAAGGACTTTGTGGGCTCACAAAAGCTGCAGAATAAGATTCTCCTTTGGTCTCTTTGAATACTTTTGCCAGCCTTTTGGGGAAGTACTGCCCACCAGTGGGCTGTCTTCAAATGGAAATCATAGGCAATATTTCCTCAGTCACCAGCTTCAAATAAAAATATTTAATTGTGGATTTTATGATAAATGGTTAAGAAATTCAGATTCCATCAAATAAAATTTTAAATACAAAATAAGTGATCAGATGGATGGATGAGTATTAGAGAAACAAATGGAGAGGGAGATAGACAGAAGCTTTAAAAAAATATGAACAAAACTGTCCTTCTCTATAATTTTGTATCTAAATCCCAACCATAAACAGTATTATCCGTTACTTAAATTTCAATATGTGTAATATAAGTTTTTAAGACTTTAAAATTTATTACTCTTTCCCGAAATACTGCTAATGTCTATCCCATTCATTTGTCTTTCCAATCGCTTTGTTCACTAATTGCCCCTAAAAGAATTTGTTAATCTACAAGAAAATTGAGGACCAAATGACCTTGATTTATTTCAGTGATAGGTCTTCCTAGATTGACATTCATTACTCCTTTTAAAAGGAAACACACCAGGCCAGCCGGGGGTGGTGGAGCGGGGTGGGGGGAACACACCAAGCTAATATGTTGCATCCATGTCTTTTTTAACCTTTGGAAAGCAAACAGCATGCTACCAGGCATCGAGTAAGTATCTAAAACAAACTTGCTAAATTAAACTATTGCTCACACTACATATACATTGCAGCTTTAAGAGAAGCAAATGTGTGAGAGCACACTTTGTAATGACCCGGTTCAGTTGGGCAGATGAAAGTCTGGGGCGTAAGCGTTTCCGTGGCTTGATCCATCTGCCACCAGTCACTTGTGGGAAGAGGCTTCTGTTTCTTGTCAGCCAGCAATAGGAAGCACAGCGGGATTTAGTAGCTGCTGAAGAACCAGAAGAAAGGGCACACACCAACCTTGTCAAGTCAGGGATAGGAGCTTGGTCGCCTTATCCTTCCCATCTGGTAAATAAACATTCTTTGCACTGTTTCGCCTCAGATGATACCTCCCTTACTAAGTCAGGAAACAATACACTCACTTAGTAAAGAGCTCAATAAACCCATTTATAAGAATAAAAACATATCCCTTGATGTTTTAACTCACAGAGGCTTTCTATAAAGTGAAAAAGTCAACCATTTGGCGTGTTCAAATTTCTCAGCCACCCCTGATTCATTATTTGAGGGAGTTGGCCAAAGTGAGATTTGAATGACATTATCGAGATACCATTTCCAGTTTCAAATTCACAGCCTGCACGTAGTCGTAGCCAACGTGAAAGATGAGAGGCAGTCACCTCAGTTAAACTACAAATGGCTTTATTTTTTTCCTTTTAAAAAGAAAGTGGAGTACTTGAGATGCTCACAATTTGACATTAGATTCAGCGCTAGGGGTCTGCCAAAATGGGGAATCATTAACGGCCATGGAATTTGGGGATGTGAAGGCATATTAGCAATGTTTGCTTTCACCCTCTCTTTCTCGCTTTCTTTCTACCTTCAGAGCAGTCCTTTTGTCCAATACTCATAATCTCTCTTCGGATTTAATATGATGTGCAACCACCGAATGCAAGTCTAATACTAACCTAAACGAAAAGCATACCTCTAATATTCCACCAGATAGAATATGGGCAGTAAAATTTCCTTAGAGAACAGAGCCTTGCTTGGGGTGGGGATGGTGGGTGGCAAGGCAGGGGAAATGAGAGGTGGATCCATCCCTCAGTCTTTGCCTCTGGAGGAGGAGACAGACATTGGCGTGTACTAAAGATCTTCCGGGGGTCCTGCAAGTTTGACTTTCTTCCAT
The DNA here is from genome assembly GCF_902655055.1 of Lutra lutra. Classification (NCBI taxonomy): domain Eukaryota; kingdom Metazoa; phylum Chordata; class Mammalia; order Carnivora; family Mustelidae; genus Lutra; species Lutra lutra. The sequence goes on along the minus strand of NC_062282.1, from coordinate 35,747,035 downwards.
TCCCCCGTTTTTGAGTATCAAGACTCCTTGTTTTTGAGGACACAATTGAAAAAGATAGGGAAATACATAGGAAAGTGTTTTTTGTTTGTTTACTTACTTGCTTATTAAACTAAAATTTTGTTTGTTTGTAAAGGTTTGAAAGAATACGGTTGTTATTAGTCAATGAAGCCAGGCATTAAAAAGTTTCCCTTGTGTGAGGTCCTGCAGACTCTTAGCTTTGTGAGGTGGCTGCTAATAAAAAGACAAATGTGTGTTTAGTGAAGAATAAAGAAACACGAAGGCATTAGAGTGTTCCCATGATCAGGCAACTTTCAGTCACCTAAGGAGACACAACAGACCTAACTGTTTACTCTTTCTATAATTCCACGTGTTCAAATGGTCAGCCAGCCCGGAAGAAAGGACTTCTGTGTGATGTTTATGGTGCTCGGTTTTGGAATAAACATGGTAATTCTCTTTAGTGACTGTCCAGTCTTTGCTGGGTAAATCAGGACAAACAGCAGGTAGCTGCTAGAAGAGAGGTACATTACTTAGAGACAATAAAGGGGGAACTTCATTCTCCCATGCCCCAGTTTCCTTTTCCCCCATCCCCACCCCTCAACTCTGGTTCTGGCCTTCACTCCTCAACTCTTGCCTAAACCTCGGCTTGGTCCCTATTTTCTCATCCAGCATTTGAACAGCTCAGCCCTATGTTTAATGAGTCCCACGAAGGCCCACAAATTAAACAAAAGTGATATTGTAGAAGCATAATGTTGCCTCCTTACGGTATCAGTCAGTGAGAACACTTATGCATGACCATCACAGCCTCAATGTCTAGTACGTGTCTACGTTTTACTTTGGTTAGAGTACCAAGAAAATTCTGAATCATACAGACCATTTGTTCAATTAAACAGACTCAGAAGCTTAAGAGAACATTGGAAAGGAAAGTTTGTTTCTAAGTCATGCTACAAGGTTTCTAAGTTCACATTTCTCTAGTAAGTATTCAATTTGGAGAGTAAAGGAACAGATTCCTTGGTTGGCAATATTTGCTATTAGGTGGAAAATAAATTTTAGATGTATTTGTAACATTATGAAATAGTTAATGATATATATATTACATAAAATTTCAGACACACTAATATTTATCTGCCAGATACTCATTCAATGTCTTGAAACAGTCATATTATTTTGCTTTAAGTTAAGATAATTCAGCTTCATTTCTGACACTATTCCCAGCTATAAACACAGCTTTGCCAGATTAAATCCATTCAGCTCTTTAAAGATATTGGTAAGATATACAAAATGATAAAATCTTATTTAAGGAGTAATTAGCTAAAGGATTAACTATATTAGAAAGCAAACAAAAATAGTGATCTCCTGTCTCATTTGAAATACTTGATTCAGTACCTTGCCCAAAGGCATTTATCATGGAAATGGAAATGGAAATGGAAAGGCAAATTTCTGGAATTTACTATCAACATGATTACAGGAAACTGAAAAATCTGCAATTTAACATCAATGAACTGAGTCAGATTTAGAAGATAACTGTAAATGTTCATATTCATTATTTAACAGCAATAAACAGTTTTGTATTTACGTATTAATATACTGACATGATACAAAATGTTATGTATATAAAACATTAAAACTGTTCAGTGAATGATTAAAGAAGGTAAGAAACTTATTTTCATACACTTAATGTTTTCTCTCAAGATAACCTTGTAACTGCAGGGATTCTAAAAATGTTTACCAATATCTCAATGTAAAATATATCATGGACTTAGGCAATTTTCATAACATAAAAGGCAAAGAACTCCAGTGAATTACTAGAATCTACTTTCTTGTCGTCCAGACATTTTCTGTGAGAATTACTGACACATTCTTTCAGGAAGCAGCATAGCATCACAGTTAAGAGAAAGAAGCTTATAACACCAAAGCCAGTCTTCTCTTGTGAAACCAAGCTTACTAGTTACACAGCCCTGAGGTAGTTGGCCAATCATTTTTTGCCTCAGTTTCCTCTTCTATAAAGTAGAGAAAAGGATAGTACCCACCCATAGGATTATCATTAAGGATGAATGAACTAAGTCACATACAAGTACACCTTGATATTTGCAGGACCCGAAACAAGAATACAAATGAAAGCTCAAATGTCCTATTTCTAAATATTTACAAGCAATTTAAAGTGATAATAAACTATTAAATGAAATACATTCCACCTCTAACCTTGCAAGTATATGCCCTCATAAGGATGTGGATGGCTGGGTTTGAACTTAGAACTCTGGACTCCTCAGAGGCCTGCCCTGGCACACAGTGGCATGAGAAACACTGGCCCCCGGTCTGCAGGGATGTCCTTTTCCTCCTGTCCCTGGCTTCATTCCACACCCTGAGCCGCTTTTCATGGATATGTGCGGTCACGTTGGCAGCATGTCAAGGCTCTGTGGATATCCACTACAGTCACCCCCCCGGCTGCCCTGTCTATCTAGGGATGTATAAACACCCCAGCAATACAGAGCTTCTGCAGAAGGCCGGAGCCAGGTAAGATCCCCCTGCACGTCCTGGAAGTGGCTGAAGGCAGGGAATTCTGGGAACAAGGCTACCTAAAGGATAATCTAGAAGAGAGCTGTGGGCTCCAGTTGGGCTTATCTCTTTGATTCCAAGGACTCATGTGTTCCATGGAGAGGGATGTCCCCATCACAGAAGGACAAAAATAGGACCCTCTAAGGAATGGGACCCAGGGCAGAGGCCCTGTTTGCCCAAATCTAAAGGCAGTGTGATTCATATCCCAACTTAGGGCAGTTAGAGGAAAACGAAGCATTCACCATCATGCTCCATTCTGTCTTCAGAGTATGAAACAGCTGCGAAATTAGTTTATGCCACAATGTATCATATTTTATTCATCCTAGGCATGCTCAACACAGTCATCAACAAATGCTGTTTTTAATTTTCAGTTTATAATTTAAAAATCCACTTCTGATTTTATTTTACTTATTTTTTTTTAAGATTTTATTTATTTATTTGAGAGAGAGACAGTGAGAGAGAGCATGAGCGAGGAGAAGGTCAGAGGGAGAAGCAGACTCCCCATGGAGCTGGGAGCCCGATGTGGGACTCGATCCCTGGACTCCGGGATCATGACCTGAGCCGAAGGCAGTCGTCCAACCAACTGAGCCACCCAGGCGTCCCCCACTTCTGATTTTAAAGATATATATTTAACCTTTCCTTTTAAAAAATACATATATGTGTATATATATATATATATATATATATATATATATATATAAATATGTATATACTGTTGATTGAAGTTAGACCAAAAAAGAGATCACTTAAAATGTCCAGTAACATTGTACATTGTCACTATAAAATAGGCAAATGTAAACAAAGAAATTTAAAAATTTTAAAAAGAGCATCAAAATTTAACCTAAATGCAAAAGAAACTATGGTATTATGTCATCTACATTAGGCCTTCCACGTTCACTTGTTCCAGGATGGCTGATTCAGGGGGTCCGAGTGCCTACAGCCCGCTGATGCTCTTGGACTTTGCCAGGTGTGTGATTGTAAAGCCTGGGTCTGGAAACAATAGCCTGACTTGAATATTCTCACAGGGCTAACCACACGAATAAATATCCCCGATAAAAACAAAGAACAAGCACCAAATCAAAACCAGTATAACCCAAGAAACCCTGATCAAATATAGTTTTGTAAGTACTTCAGAAAAAAATTCTCAAAAGTGTCCAGAGGAGCCTCGTGCTCATGTCAACACAGAACACATGAGTTAATTCAGCGGCATCTCTTACTAACATGAAGTCTCCAATATTTAAAATTTCTTATTACATGCATTTTCTAAAAAGATTTTTATTCCTTATTTGACACAGAGAGAGGGTATGAGTAGGAGGAGTGACAGAGAGAGAGGGAGAAGCAGGTTCCATGCTGAGCAGGGAGCCCGACTCGGGGCTCCATCCTAGGACCCTGGGATCATGACCTGAGTCGAAGGCAGATGCCTAATGACTGAGCCACCCAGGTACCCCCATTATGTGCATTCTTTGAAAGAAGCATGTCCACCTTGCCCTGAGACCTGTCAAGTACTTAGCGACCATCATAGGAAGACTGGTTTACAGTGGGTGGCGTAGGCCTCCCAGGAAACCAGGTACGACTCTGACAGATCCGGTTGTCTCTGTGATGAGACAGTTGGTGTTGACCTACTCAATGACTATTCATCTCAGGGAACATGCAGTAAACCTCATGTGCTAAGAATTCATGATAGAGAGATGAGCACTAACCTCGTTTCATTCCAGCAGGCTACTTTGAACTTTTCTGCTCCTAACCTTGTTTCTAGCTTAGAGTGGTGAAGATATGTTAAATGATCCTTTTAAACGGCATTGGAATTAAACACATGAAGATTGCCCTTTGCACCTCCAACAAACACTGGTTCCATTTTAGTTTTCACCCAACCCCCACACTTTTACCAGGATGACCATAATCAGACACCATTGCTTAAAAATTTGGCTTAAAAATACAATCCCAGGGCACCTGGGTGGCTCAGTCTGAGTGTCTGCCTTGGGCTCAGGTCATGATCCAAGGGTCCTGGGACCCAGTCAGCCTCAGGCTCCCTGTTCAGTGGGGAGTCTGTTCTCCCTCTCCTTCTGCCCTTCCCATCCTTTCCCATCTCCCCTACTCATGCTCTCTCTCTCTCTCAAATAAATAAATAAAATCTTTAAGAAGAAAAAGAAAATACAGTCCCAACTACTGAAAGGAAATTAATCGAGGCCTACTATATCTCTGATTCTACATTTCTGCTATTCTCTACAATCAACTCTCTTCTACCCTTAGCAGGCTTCTCAAGTAGACTCACCCTCCCCAGTCTTTGCAGAGTACATTCTACCTTGATTATTCTCAGCATTGGATGAATGAGAATAGGATGGAACTCAAGTCTAAGAGAAGAGTATCTACCGTGACTAAAGCAAAACACATTCATGTTCTTGGAAAGATCTAAGACAACACAAATAGAGAAACCACTCCCAGGGATAATCTGATCTGGTCAGAATAGGAAGTAGAGAGAGCCATTGGGAATGACCTGGCTTGTTCAGATTAGGTCAAGAACCTGCAAAATGACAGAAGGCCTTGGAGGCTTGTGTTTCTGGTGTTAACGAAGGGGAGAAAATAATGGAAGACACGATGGGATTTATTTTGAGGGCAAAGCGGCTATTTGATTCTGAAATGGATTAGGGGGCTGAGGATGGATAAGATGGTCACAGCAGGTACTGAACAGATGACATCTGAAATCAAGACCCAAATGAAGTGAGGCAGCTGGTAACCGGCAGTTGAAGCAGAGGGAAGGAACTGGTGTAGGAACAGACTCGGCAAGCTGACTGGGCAGGAGGAGGACGGGGGAGCCAGAGTTTAGAGTATGAAGGACTTTAGATGATATTCCAATAACAACTTTTTCTAATAACCATAAAGGAATGGCTAAGCTGTTCTAAATGGTATAATAAGAGGCTTTATTTAATTTAACACCTATAGCTCCCTGATCAGCGGGGAATCTGTTTCTCCCTCTGCCTCTCCCCCCACTTGCACTTGCTCTCTCTTCTCTCAAAAATAAAAAAATAATAAAAAAATTAATCCATGTACTATTAATTAATTTAAAATTAACTGTACTGAGGTATAAAACTGAAAGGAAAAGTCATTCCCATAAACCTAGGAACTCTCCTTAGAAGGAATTTCTATTATAAATGGGGGGTATCCTTCAACTTCAAAATATATTTATTTACCTCCAAAAATGGAAACATACCACAGGCATCACTTTGCACCTTGGTTTTTTACTTCCGAACATGTCTTGGAGAGTTTTTCTTTCAAGAACATACCTGTTTTCATCAGTTTTAAATGACAGCTCAATATCACGCTGTATGAATTATCCTGATTGATTTAATCAGGCTTTTTAAAATAAGGAACCTCTGTTTCCAGTTTCTGCAATTACAAACAACACTATTATTTATATCTTGGGGGTATACATATAAATTGATGAATTTATTCAGCAGCACATTTCCAGAGGAGCAGAAGGACCAGTGGAAATGAAATGCCATCAAGAGGAAGGCTGAAATGTCAGGGTGGTCGGCTACCTGATGGGAAGGCCTTCTCATAGCAATGCACATGCTTTTGCCCTCTTACTCACCTTTCGCCCCAATCTTCCAAAAAGTTCTCTACACTCATATGAGTAGGCTATATTTTTGTTTTGTGACATAAAACATTTCAGAGTATAAATCTGAGATGATAGGGCAGATAAAAGACACAGGGACCACAGGAGGCTGGGGGGAGATAACCGTGAGAACTCAAGTTACCCAGATTTCTCTGACATTTTGAAGAGCGTTTCAGTCTTCCATGGGGTGGGTATCAAGATTCAAGACAATTTTTTCTAGATTTCAAGGAGCACAAGGTGGCCCCGGCTGACATCTGGGTTACATATTTAATGCCCAAACATCCAAGGAGGGGGAATCAGTCAAGCTAACTCTTTTGATTTTTGTATAAACAAAATAACCAACTGATGGACTGATTACTTCACTTGTTTTGGATTTCTGTATACATAGCCACATGCCAGTGATAAAAAATAAAGCCTCATCTTCAAATTCAGATCAATGTACAGGACCACGCTATATTGTTCATAGCAATCTATGTTAAGAACAATGTATCTACTGAAGTCATTCTTAATTCCCATTTTCCCAAAATGCCAAAGCCAGAATCAGTTATAGGCAAATAATTATCACTTGCCAAGAATACGAATAACCTCATTCATTATTTTGACTTCTTTGTTTTTCTTCCTCGTTTTAACAGCATGGCATTTTATTATTACATTGTTATTTCCACAATAGGGTGGACTGAGAAAGAAAGAATAGAAACCTGTATTGATATTTTCAAGGGCTCTATTAAGTGTTTAAGTTCAATACCAGTATTTTGATGAAATAAACTGGGGGTTTCCATATTTTTTATTCATTCACATTTTCATTTAATTTCTTGAAAACAAATCCTGTTTCAAATATCAAAAATAACCCAATTATTCTCCATTCCCCAAAATAAATAATTTATAAAAACATTTAAAAGCATTTACTTATCTCTGCTTATAAAAAATATTACACATTCAGGGACGCCTGGGTGGCTCAGTTGGTTAAGCCACTGCCTTCAGCTCATGTCATGATCCCAGGGTCCTGGAATCAAGTCCCACATCGGGATCCTTGCTCAGCAGGAAGCCTGTTTCTCTCTCTGCCTTTGCCTGCTTTGCTTGCTTTCTCTCTCTCTCTCTCTCTCTCTCTCTGACTAAATAAATAAATAAAATCTTTAAAAAGATATTATACATTCATTGTGGAAAATAGAAATATATATATTTTATTTCAGAAATACGTACATACTTTTTACTTCATAACTATACACATATATATGTATATGGAAAAAACACCTAGGTGACTTCCATTGCTTACTTGCAGTTTCTACATTTCTATACTATTTTGGAAAATGGGATCTTAATAAATTATATGGGTAATAAACTAAGACCTGGATTATCAAAGCAAATTACAGAATATACTCCTATAGATATCCTTTGCAAATTATTATAAATCTAGGATTATATAGCTATAACTCTATCCAAAATTAGAAAAAAATATTGGTCTTCTCATTTTTTCCCCCTAATTCCCATGGCTTCAATTATTATCTATTTAAAACACACCTTTAATCCAGATTCTTTTCCTGCAGTGCAAACCTACAACTGTCTGCTAGAAATAGTCGCTTAGACTTCTCATGCATACCTCAAATCAATAAGTTTAAACTACCTTAGAAAAGTTTCTTCACCTGGAATTGACTCTTCCTTCTATGTTGCACATTTTAGCTAACAGAAGCAACACCTATCCACCCAACTGATCAAGAAAAATATCTTCTGCCCTCCTCTCTCACTCCTCAGATCCATCATTCAGTCTTATTTGTCTCTTAATATTTCTTGGCTCAACTAACTTCTTTGCATCCTCACTGCTTCTAGCCTAACTTAGATCACTACTTCCCTCACCTTGGTGACATAGTCTACATGAATGTTGCCCCGGAGCTGCGGAGCAGACAACATTTGGAGCACTTCCAGCCTCATCTTTCCTCATCCTCCTTTCCAACTCTACTCTGTAGCATATTAAACATTTTTTTAACTCCTTAGGTGTTCAATACTTGTATATATGCCACTATATGTATATTATATATGCTATACACACACACATGCACACAAACATAACCCACTCTGAGGTACTCTTTATTATCACCCCTATGATCACTGCCAAGGGTAGACTGGGTGTCCCTTCAATATACTCCCCAAACACCTGTTACTTCCTAATCACAGCACTTCCTACTTTCATTATAATTACTCATTTGCCTGATTATGCCCTCCAGTGGCATCAAGCACATCTATATTTTTATTACTGGTCTTCAATATCCTGAGTAGACACCCAGCACACATTTCCTAAATGAGGGAATTAATGAATCAACGAACATATGCTAATGTTCAGGCAAAAATAAGACAAGGGTCATGACCACATTAAAGTCAAGAATTATTGTGAAGTAAGAAATAGTCGTAGGCAGGGTTAATGTCATTATTACTATTCCATCTGTAAGGTAAATTGTAGTGCTTATTCTTTATCTTCAAAAGTTGAGACTTATTAATACTGCCTCAACTAGTAGAAATGTTCAAGGAAAGACTAGGATTTATGGTGTGCCATTTCCTAATTTCACCATGTTTGGAGATGACAGTTCAGCTCTAGCTGAACACAGCCAGACAACTCCCAAGGATACAACTGAAAACACTCAAGCTGCCAGCAAATTGTTTTCCAAAAGAGTGATTATTAGGACAACAAAATCAAGTAAATAAGAAATGGAAAAGGCATGACAGGCCATCTAATCTCTCCTGTGAGAATACTCTCATTTTTAAATGTTGGCCTCAATGCTCATCAGGGTGACTTTTAAGTACAACCAGTGATGTCAATACCACCTTTACCCTCGGGAGACTATTGTGCAAACCAGAAGTTTTCACTCCTTCTACTTGGAATAAAATCGTTCAAAATCTGCATTTTCCTCAATGTGCGCATTTTACTCTAGCTCTCTCACGCCTCTATCTTCTTAGATTTTATATGTAAAAAAAGCGGTTATATAATCTTGGAGCTGTAGTTTTCATTTAACTAAGAGTTATGAGAAAAAAATTTACTCTTTCCATTTAACCTGTGATTTTTTTCTTAATATGCTTTTATTTCATTCTATTGATGTTTAAAAATTGGAAGGGATAAATAAGTCAGAATTGGCCATTTCAGTAGATTACATCGTAGTAAACCTCAAGAGATTTCATGTTCATTTGCTGTGATGCGAACATTTTTCATTGAATACTGGTCAGCTAATGGAGTTGTCAGCCGCAGCTGAACCACATTTGGACCATTTAGAACTTTATGAAAGTAACTTTTATTTGTTTGTCATTTTCATCTTATGTTTCCTTGAGAATCTTGCTTGTATTATTTCAATATGTTACCTTTTCATGTAATTAAAAATATTTCTGGTTCAATGAATGAGACAATAGCAGCCTTTTACCTGCATTATTTCTAAATATTAATCTTCCGTGTACCAATTTCCTGGATTTGAAGCATATTTTATATTACTGTGCCTTTTTTAACTGAATACTTAGTTTGAGATGAAATACTTGTTTTAACTTAAATTAAGTAGCATTTTTGTCATGGGTTGGTTTATTTCCTAATACTCATAAATGCAAACAACTTAAAAAACATTATTACATAACTCCTAAAATATCTTGTAGCCCACATTTTGGAAAAACTATTCTACCATATTCCATTATAAATCTATAGTTTTCTTCTTTTTAAAAGACTCTTTCAGAACCATTTTTTGACAGTTTACCAGTTAAAATTTGTATTACATATACTTTAGATTTGTTATCCTATCCTCTTATTACTATAAAACCTATTTAATTTTAACAAATACAGAGAAATTTCAAGCATGATTTGTAAAAATTAGAGATCTTGATTTCTTGATATTTTTTTAAAGATTTATTTATTTATTTATTTGACAGAGAGAGAGATCACAAGCAGGCAGAGAGGCAGGCAGAGAGAGGAGGAGGAAGTAGGCTCCCTGCCGAGCAGAGAGCCCGATATGGGACTCGATCCCAGGACCCTGAGATCATGACCTGAGCCAAAGGCAGAGGCTTAATCCGCTAAGCCACCCAGGTGCCCTCTTTGATATATTTCTAACTATTGAACCTACTTTAATAAGCAGTTAAGGTACATAATTAATAATACTTAAACAGCAACTGGTACTATTGAAAATATTCTATTCTATTGACACTAGTTATTGCCTGAATATTATGCACTTATACTTTTTTACATAACATTTTCAAAAGTCAACTTAAGTGTAAATTCCCGTTTTTTAAAAGATTTTATTTATTTGATGATAGAGAGAGAGCACAAGTAGGGAGAGCAGCATGCAGAGGGAGAGGGAGAAGCAGACTCCGTGCTGAGCAGAGAGCCTGATGCGGGGCTCCATCCCAGGACCCTGGGATCATGACTTGAGCCAAAGGCAGACCCTTAACTGACGGAGCCACCTACGCGCCCCTTCAGTATAAATTCTAAATTAGTATGGATTCGTGTAAAATCGTCTATCTAGCAGTTAGCTTAACTTAGCAATTAGCTTTCTCTAGTTACTGTATTTGGTATCTGTGAAAACACTTCTACTTCACAATTACGGAGCAAAAATCCTCTTTAACAACCAATAAATAGAGATTCACAAAACACTGACCATTGTGAAAACCCATTGCAGTTATTCTCCAACTGGATTCACTACCATATATTATTTTTGTTTATGATCTTTTAGCCAGTTCCAAATCCATGTGACTCTGTTCTCATCCAAAACAATTATAATTAATTTGCAAGTAAAAGTTCATGATCCACTGTTTCAAATGCTTAACTGGAGCCTGAATACATGACGTCTGTTCCATCCTCTTCATCCAATTATTTTTGTAACTCTATCAAAAAGGCTATTATCATGGTCTGCCATGATTTGTTCATTATGGACTCTGCTGCTTAAGGTTCAAAATTCCATTGTCTCCTAACTGCTTACAGATTGTCCTTCAATATTTTCTCCTTCCTTTACTCCATATTGATCTTTGGCTTGGTTGGACGTAAACATTCTATTTGTTTGGGTATGTTTACAAAAATGAAAACCCAAAGGAAAGTAACCTGTACCATCACTTTGCTTTCTGCAAGTGACATAGCATTTAAATGAGGTGCTTTGGGATCTTTGGTCTTTATTTTATACTTCATTAATTTTACATAAAATCCTTTTCATGAAAATTATTAAGAAGTTCTGCATTATTAATTCTTGGGTACTTGGTGTTTTCAAAGGACAATAAAACTAGGCTAATTAATGAAGCCTAGTGTTCATTCAGAAAGTTCATACGATAGAACGACAGGTTCATCACAGCTCCAATAGAAAACGAACACTAAATATAGGGCACAGTGAAGTAAATTGGAGAGGGTCTAAGAATGTTTCTATGAGGCATAATAAAATTAACTCCTAACACTTCATAATATATAATTAAACATAAATATTTGAATCTTTTTAAATAAATATAAAGCTGCTTGTAGAAGTAAAATATTCAGAAACTTTAAGATTTCTGGTTACTGGTGCACCAGTATCTCATTCATGGCAATTACTGGTAACTTCTGCAATAAGCAATAATCTTAATGATATTAATTACCAACTGTACTGGCTCCAATTTCTATGATAATTAAGTTATTTGGTTATATATGGGTAATCCTAAAGTGTAGAAAAGTTTGTTCCTTTAGTATTCCTCCTAGAAATCTGCTGACATTGCCAATTGTATAGCAAATGTCTTTTTCCTCAAAAAAAAAAAAAAAAGGAAATTCACAATACAGCACTTATTTTCAACCTTGAAAATCAGTAATGTCTGGGAAATTAGAAATTCCCATATTATATTTTCTTTCTATTCACAATAATTTTAAAACGTTTGTGAAAATTAATTTTTAAAAAATTGCAAATTGAGTATTCATGTTTAAAATGCTGTTGCAAAGTTTCTTGCTTTCTCAGTTACCAAAACTATTATTTTAAACTGAAAACATGTATTAACTTTGTCTTACCCTGATCCAGTTCAGTAAGAAAGCAGTTCCATTTGTTAATTAAAGAAAACTCTTATTTTAAAAATCTGATTGATATCTGATGAAATTCCAAGCTAGGACTTGGCCACTAAAGGACTGGGCAATTTGAAATTTAAGCAGACATGGGTAAAATGATCCTGTTTTTTTTTCAATGATCCTATTAATTGCTTGTTGTAGGAAGAGGTAGTTGTTCAACAAAAGAGAAGGGAAAATTCATTCATTTTTTTCCCCAATTAATTCTCTGAAATTGAAATTGAGAAATAGTAATGAACTTTTGTGAATTTAAATACATATGAGTTAAAGGCTAACAGAGGTATAATATTGGAATAGTGTAGAAAAAGCTGGAAATAGTGTTTTTAATAGAAAAATTAGTTGTAATGCTTTCTATTTGAAAAGTTGCACCCTTTTCAAATTTGCTTACTGACAATGTGTTTTTTCCTCCAAGATTTAAATTAAAAAAAAAAAAAACACATATAGAGGGTGACCACAGATTTCAAATTTTTAATATTTATTTCCAAAATTAATGATGAGAATTCTTTTTACTTTTTCTCATTGGAGGGGTAGAGGGAAAAGGAGAGAGAGAATATTGAGCGGGTCCACACCCAGCATAGAGCCTGACTTGGGGTTCAATCTCACAACCCTGAGATCATGACCTGAGCCAAAATCGAGTCAGACGCTTAACTGATAAGTCACCCAGGCACTCCAAACTCTTTCTACTTTTTAAAGCATCTTTTTACTATTCTGAGTAAACACTCTTAATGATTTCCCACCGAACGTATTGTTTTTCTAGTTGCAGTCACGTGAATGAGAATGCCATATTAGCTACATGGCAATAAAAAGATATATATTGATAATGATGACCATTTGGGCAACATAATAGATCCTGAAGCAGGTAAAATGGCCCTTCTATGCCCTGTTCACTTCAGTTTCATGTACCTACAAGCACGCAATCATTGTTTGTTCAATGACTATATTAAACTCAGTAAGATTAAATATTTATATTTTTTCTTAGAAGAAAATTTATAATTCCATTTTTAATAGAAACTCTAGGCTCGCAGAAACAAAAATCTGTCACTGAATTAAGATACGCCTCATTTAAACTCACTAAAAAAGTTTTTAACTGTCTCCATATGAAACCGAAAAAGCTAATATGAAAATGAAGTTCTATTTCTTTATACTTCTAGTCTAAAGCACGTATTTTCATTTAAATATTTATTTATGTTATAATTTAAGGACATATCCTCTATTGGTTCAATGATGGTAGAAGCAATATCTAATTTGTTTTGGTATTAGGAATAATACCCAATACACAGAAAAACCTTGGTATGTATTTGTTTAATAAATTCATGCATGAGCCTTGTATCAGCCAGACCTCAAGCAGAGAAACAGAACCAGTAGGAGATCTATATTAGTAAGTTTATGCAGTGAATTGGTTTATGCCAGTGAAGACTAGTATGTCCAAAATCCATAGGATTTTGTCAGGAAGGGGAGGTTAAAATTCTTGGTCCAGGGCTCATTGGGCTGTACTCCCACAAAATTTCTTTTTCCATCAGGGAAGTCTTAGCTCTGCTCTTCATGTATTTCAACTGATTGAATGAGGTCCACTTAGGTTGCCTCAAATATTTCTCTTGCCTAATGGCCAATACTAATTTCTCTTCCCTCACTGATGATGGACCTTAATCATGTCTGTAAAACACCTTCATAAAACACCTAGATTGGTATCTGAGAAATCCAGCTGTAAGCTAGCAGAGTTGGCACAGCAAAAAAGGACCTGAACGAATGGAATATGTGCTACCTTTTCTAGTGGTGGATAGAACTATAAGCTTCCATCTATTTTATCATTTTCAATAATTTTAAGAATCCTGTGTCTCATCCTTATTTTACAGAAGAGAAACTTGAAGTTAAAGTAAGATAAGTAGCTGTCAATGTTAACCAGCTAATGAAGGTCAAAAACTAAAATATAATCATTCCAAAATTCTAACTCTTAAGACCATAACCTTAGTATGGCATTATTAAACAAGAAATTGGCATACAGAGAAAGGGATAAAAACAAATGTTCAAGCATGTCATCTTAGTAAAGAATTTCAGTTTCTCATTGCAATGCCCTTGTTTTCACCTTCCCTCTCCATTACTGTGTTCATCTGTGTCACACTGCCCAATATTCCTGAGGAAGCACTAAAAGAGAATATAGGATGATTGAGATAATGATTATAAAGATAGTTATTATCATTTGTCTTATTACAACAGAATATTTTGGAAGCCATAAAAAAATGTTTTAGCCAACAACAGTAGGAAAAACTTTTCACACGTGCAACCGTCAAAGCTTATGCTAAAATTATTATTGGTTTTTGTTTAACTTTATTCAATGTCTTGGTCTAGGTTTCTAGAAAAGTTTGTAACTGGAAAGTAAAAATAAGATTTTGCTTTTTAGCACGTAATAAATGATTTTTCCATGGCAGTTTTTTCTTCTACTTTCTCATACTCTGCCCTACTATAATTTTCTTATTTATATAGCTAAGCCCCAAACTAGTGTTATGTACAAATTTATCTTAAATATAGTCTGGTCTTCCAGATCACATAGAAATAATAACAAGAGAGATAAAATGAATTTAACCATAACATAACCAAATAGAATATTATTTATTAATTTTAATAAGCATTATCCAGTCTAAATTTATGAGTTGGGACTTTGCTGCTGAATTTGATTTGTAAACGTCATAATGAACCTCAACCTGTTTGTTATTCGTTTGCAAACTTAAATGTTATAATGGGACAATGACATCTTAAGAAATAAAGCTAGTAATTCATTTTCACTTCATAAGAAAACATAAACCTTTTAAATGATATTAAATATAATGTTCTTCTATTTAATGTTAGCACTACAATGCAAGCTATAAATTCTGTTACTGTCCAAAAGATAGAATTGGGAGAGAACTTGCAGAGAAGTCCAAACACAATCCAAAAAGAAGAAAGTTTTCCCAAAAGAAAGAAAAATGAAAACAGATGCAGTGTCATCCTCCATTATGTTAGCTAGTGCATGGTTCTTGCTAAAGAACAGACATTCAATCTGCTTTGAATTATTTGTCACTTGGCTTCTTTATATTTCCATGCCCCCCTTTTTTTTTTTGCATTTTATTCACTACTCATTGTGTTACACAACCTACATTCTGCAAAAATAGTGTTAATATATATTCTTACCAAGGATTAAATATGCATAGCCAAGTTAAGAACCTTTGCAAACCTTGATGTTTTAGATATTGCAACCAAACTTGATCATTTGGGGGTTTGATTCCCTTGCTCTTGGCCAAGCTGAATGTAAAAGTCCAATGAATTGGACGTTAAAAGGCTTATAAAATATTCAAAAAGCTTCTTGCACATCAAACAGCTCTTAAGACAGAACATTTTGATGAGTTTAGTGTAAATGAATCAGAAGCATATGGATTAAATTTACCTTAAAATACTCCTGGGTTTAAGAATTAAGAGAAAATGTGCTTGGCAAAACACATTTTGGGTTTTGCCTAACCCAGAACATTGGAAAAGTATTTCAAGATGTTTGATGAGCCCAAATCATGGCTGGGTTCACCCATCCCTAATCCCCTTTGGTAACACCAAAGGACAGGCAGAGGCAGAATTTAGGTGCATGAATCTAGTTCAGGTTTTTATCATGGTCATTCCAAACTATTGGATAACTTGAGAATGCCTTGCCTTGTCTAAATCAAAATAGTGCTACATGTTTTTTATAGATAAGAACTATAGAATGTGTGCCTTATATGAAGGGTGTGGTTCTATATAATTATAGCAGCTTCTCTGTACCCACTCAATAAAAAAGAAAAATCATAAGGTTTATGTTAACTTGGAGCATATCAAGAGATGCACAGAGAATTCAATATTATTCTTAATGACTATCTTAAATTGAATTATGTTTATCAATTATTTCTACCTTTTAAAGGAACAAAAATATGCTAAAGAAGATTCAGGGTTTCAAAAAGAAGTGTTATGTACAATAATCAATATTGTATAATTTTATTTTCTTTACCAGTGATTTTTATTCCTACATAAGAAATGGGCAACAAATATGAACAAGTCATTAAATTATCTGAATATAACTTTATATTAAAAGTAACAATTCATTCTTGATTTAGGGAACTTCTAATAATACTCGAATTATTTCTCATTTAAACTTATGACTAAGTCTTTACTTGTGAGTAAACAAATGTGGAGGAAAAAAATTATATGCCATCTTCCTTCTTCTCTTCCAGTAAAGAAATAACCAGGGAGTGATGCAAATCACTATGAATTGGCAGCTGAAAAATTTTATTTTTTTTTTAATTTTTTTTTTTTTAAGATTTTATTTATTTGAGAGAGAGACAGTGAGAGAGAGCATGAGCGAGGAGAAGGTCAGAGAGAGAAGCAGACTCCCCGTGGAGCTGGGAGCCCGATGTGGGACTCGATCCCGGGACTCCAGGATCATGACCTGAGCCGAAGGCAGTCGTCCAACCAACTGAGCCACCCAGGCGTCCCAGCAGCTGAAAAATTTTAAATTAGAACACCAAACATTCATTTATAAAATATGGCTCATTGTATAGGAATGCAAATGATCTCAAGAAAGTGTGTCAAAGATAACATCTAAAGTGAAATCTAAATGTGAGTTTTTGTAACAAATAATACATAAATGTAAGACATATTCTTGAGCCTTAGATTAGTAAATATGAATGATATTTACCATTTTCTCAAGCTTGAGGAAGAGAAGGTGTTTTCTAAAAGGACAGAAGTTTTTATATTATGGAATGATGATAGGCTATTTTCTGCAATGTGATAAGAAATTACTAAGGAGATATAAAGACCTATTTGTACACATATTTATACAAATAGGCTAGATTTTTAAAAAAAAATTTGCTCTGTTTATTTGCTTATGTACTCAGATCAATTTTACATATAATTAATTTTTGTTTCCAAATAATGAACAGGTAATTGATTCACAAAATGAAAATGTTTCTATAAAAATGTGTGTAGATAAAGATCACATTTTTTTGATGTATAGTCAACACAATATTACGTTAGTTTCAGGTATAAAACAGTGATTTGACAATTCTGTACATAATATTTGCTCACCACAAGTGTAGCTACCATCCATTACCATATAACGTCATTACAGTATTATTGACTATATTTCCTATGCTATACTTTACACCCCCTTGACTTATTTATTTACCAACTGGAAGTTTATTCCTCAGTTCCTTCAGCTATTTCACACATTCCTCATTGACCTCCCCTCTGGCAACCACCAATCTATTCTCTGTATTTATGATTCGGTCTCTGTTTTCTGTTTGTTCATCTGTTTTGTTTTTGAGATTCCACATGTAAGTGAAATTGTATGGTATTTGTCTTTCTCTGTCTTACTTATTTCACTGAGCATAATACCCTCTATGTCTATTCCTGTTGTTGCAAATGGCAAGATCTAATTTTGTTTATGGGTGAATAATATTCCTGTGTGTGTGTGTGTGTATGTGTACTATATATTCTTTATTCATTCACACACTGATAACACTTAAGTTGCTTCCATATCTCAGCTATTGTAAATAATGCCATGATAAACATAGAAGTGCATATTTTTTTTTGAATTAGTGTTTTTGTGTTCTTTGGGTAAATTCAGTGGAATTACTAAATCATATCATATTTTTATTTTTAATTTTTTGAGGAACCTCCATGCTGTTTTCTACAGTAGTTGTACCAATTCCTACCCAACAGTGCATAAGGGTTCCTTTTCTCCACACCCTTGCCAACATTTGTTATTTCTTATCTTTTTGATACTAGCCATTCTGACAGGTTTATCATCTTATTATGGTTTTGATTTGCATTTCTCTGATGATTACTGATGTTGAGCATCTTTTCATGTGTCTGTTTGTCTCTATAGACCTTCTTTGGAAAAATGTCTATTAATGTGCTCTGCCCATTTTTTAATTGGATTACTTGGGGAGTTTTTGGTGTTTAGTTGTATAAGCTCTTTATATAATTTGTATATTAACCCCTTTGGATATATCATTTGCAAATACCTAGAACATATCTATTTTCAATGACCAAAAAATGGAATTACAACACTTTAAAATAATTTGGTCTTTCATCAACCTTAACTTTCTGAAACCTAGTGATACCAAAGATGTTCTTAGTATCCTAAAGGTATGCCATAAATTCCCTGCACTAAAGATATACATATACTTTAATGCTAGCCCCTCATTCATAGCCTTTTGGATTCTTATTTACCATTTCTTTACCATTTACCATTTATTCACTACTATTTAACTTGATTATACCACAAATATTTACTGAGCACGTACTGTGGGCAAGACACTCGGGTATTAGAGAAATGTAGAGATTATTTATTCAGAATTTCTTTTCTCAAAAAGTTTGTGATATATTGGGTATATTAAAAGATGTATAGGGGTGCCTGGGTGGCTCAGTCATTAAAAGTCTACATTCGGCTCAGGTCATGATCCCAGGGTCCTGGAATCAAGCCCTGCATCGGGCTCCCTGCTCAGCAGGGAGCCTGCCTCTCCCTCTCCCACTGCCCCTGCTTGTGCTCCCTCTCTCGCTGTGTCTCTCTCTGTCAAATAAATAAATAAAATCTTTTAAAAATGTATAAAAAGGTATTACTAAATATGGCAAGTGACATAAGGTCAATATAAAAACATCCCATGGATTCTTGAAAGAGAATTCTATTTTTTTAAGATTTTATTTATTTGAGAGAGAGAGACAGAGATAGCAATAGAGAGAGCATGAAAGGGAGGAGAGGAGAAGCAGGCTCCCCACAGAGCAAGGAGCCTGACGCGGAACTCGATCCCAGAACCCTGGGATCATGATCTGAGCTGAAGGCAGAGGCTTAACCAACTGAGGCACCAAGGACTCCTTGAAAGATAATTCCTCAGTAGATTCCATGAAGCAAACATAATGCCAGCAGGAAAAATAACAGATGACAATCTTACATTAAAAGATGGCACAGAAAAAGTAACAGAAGAAATTATATTGCCTAATAGTTTAACAGTGGATACTAATAAGAATCATTTAAATTATGTTGAGTTTATTTTGTTTAAAAAGGTAAGGAAGTATAAAACACAATTTATATCAACTTGAATTTAGTGTGAATTCTGTGTCATTTGAAAACAAGTAAATAAGTGTCATGTATAAGAGGTTATACGGTATATTTGAATGAAATGACACAATGAAGTATAGAACGTTTAATGCTGTATAACAGAACAGCTCTGGAGCAGGGACTAAGTCTCAGCAGAAGATAAATGCAAAGTTGTCTATAAGAAAAATTGCCAACTGGTTTTAAAAATGTTAGACTACTGATGTATGATAATTATAAAGGAATACATTTAGCCTGCTTCCAGCTAAGCTGGTAGGGATAAACAGAAAATACTAGCCATCTATAGGAGTGTTCTGAGGACTACATATAGCCAAATTACCAGGAGAATTTGCTAACAAGAGCAGTTCTCTGGTATTAGAACATCTGTTAGTAGCACCCACATATCCTAAGTGCTAATAAGATTTTCAAATGATTATTAAGAATGTTAACTTCTGATTATTAAGAATATTTGCAAAGATGACAGCGAGAGTTTTGGCAGGCAGCCCCTGAGCAGATATCTAAGACTATCACTGTCTTATGATATAAAAAGGTACTCTGAAGTAAATAACAATGATTTTTAACATGTGGGGGATATATATTGTATAATGTGGGTATTTCATATTAGAGACATTTACTAGCTATATGTTGATATTTATTATAAATAGATAGTAATTTACTTTCACTTACAAATCAGACATTGTGTTCCTATCTTGTTAGTTTTGTGTGTCAGCTTCATAGGAGTCCCAACATGGCTACACACACGGCACTTGACAGTGCCTTTTATAAAGTAGCTGGGGAAAAAGTGAAAGAGCTTAGATGGGAAAGTACATTCCCAAAACTACTGATACGTGAGGCCAATGTTAGCAACACTTTAAAAAATTATTTTTTTTCTGGGGCACCTGGGTGGCTCAGTTGTTAAGCATCTGCCTTTGGCTCAGGTCATGATCCCAGGGTCCTGAGATCAAGCCCCACATCGGGTTCCCTGCTCTACAGGAACCCTGCTTCTCCCTCTCCCACTCCCTCTCCTTGTGCTCTCTCTCTGTCAAACTAATAAATAAAATTGTAAGAAAAAAAAGTTTAAAAAAATTATTTTTTTCTAATCTTCTCATTCTGTATTTCTAGTTTAGGTGATGTTTCAGTTATACGGAAACTACATTCATAGCTTTAAGCAATCTTTAACTATAGATCAGATAAATGAGGCATAACCAAAGTAAGGTTTTCAGTTTTACTTGTTTCTTATTTCTTTTTAGATTGATGATAAGATAAAAATTAAACCATTTTGGGAAGTAAAATAGAGAAAGGTACAACCTATCAATAGCTGTTGTAGACTGACACACACACAAATGCAGATTCATAACAAATATATAGAAATTACAAGAGAAATTAGAGAGTAGGGAATGGAAAGGGCTTATCTGGGGGACCTGTAGAAATGTCTCATCTCTCCTAGCACCCTGCCTCATCCAGTTCTCCTTCATTTACTAGCATTTTTCACTTAAAAAAAAGTGTCCTTTAGCCGTTAGCAAATGTCCTCAGCTTCCCCTTTCCCATAATTTTACTACACCATACATACTTACCCACATCCATACAATTTTTGCCTTCACTTCTATGATCTGAGAGAAAGAGGTTGGACCTGCTGCCTCATCTTTATATTTCTATTCCTCCTCTCCTGAATTTGTCTCACTTCATATTGTTTCTGTCCATCTCAGGGCACCTCCTTAAATCTGTCTTCTATTCATGGTTAATGTTTTATCAAAAAGTCTTGATATCCACCTTCATTTACTTATTTCCTATTCATTCCTTAACTCAACCTCTAATTGAGTTCCACCCCTGCTATACCACTAAAATTATTCTTACTACTGTCACCAATAGTTAAAAGAATGGAAGACTTTTTTTAAACTTATGTGTACCTTTAATTTAATTCATTAATTTTACTCTGAATAATTTCAGATGATAAAATTATATGATTATAATTTAGCTGATCACTATTTGAGAAAAAAAAATGCACTTCTCCATTTCTTTCTAGCATGAAGTCTGGTCAAACTGTTTAAAACTACAGTTTTAAGGGGCACTATTACCTATGCAATGCCAAGCCAGAGACATGCATACATACCAGGGACAGAAATGCTTCTAGTAACAGACAATAGGCCCACACATGGAGGTGTCATCAATATAAAAACAAAGTAGCAGCCTCAGACTCCATCTCAAAGACTATATGTTGGCATCTCTGTCTTACTGATATGTTAGACAGACTACTTAGCAAAATGAAAAATGTAGGACAAGAGTATTCCAAAGAGACCAGCGATGGAGGCAAAGGCCTTGAGACAAAGAGGAGATTGCTTCTTCCAAATTCTGAAAAGCTGGCTAGGTTTTGGCTGTAACTCTTCTTGAATTCCTTCAGCAGAAAAAGTACGTCTACCTCAACTTTAGGTCTTGCCAACCCAGCTCTCCATTTGAGGTACTTACTTGTTTTTTGAAGTTGAGTGTGGTAGAGGAAGAGAAAGGTAACCATGTTTAGGGTAAAGGAGGGCAAAGGAGTTGCTAGACATAAAAAAACCGATTTCTGATTTTTGGTTACCCTAATACTCAACGGTGAATAACTGAAAGCTTTCCTCCTAAAATTAGGAACAAGACAAGGAGGTCTTCTCTCACCACTTTTATTCAACATAGTATGGAAGTCCTAGCAATCAGAACATTACATCGAAAACTAATGATGTACTATATGTTGGCTAACTGAACATAAATAAATAAATAAATAAATAAACTAAAAAAAAATCCAAATCGGTAAGAAAGCAGTAAAATTTTCACTTTTTTGCAGATGACATAATGATATATATAGAAAACTAAAGACTCCGCCAGAAAACTATTAGAACTAATAGATGAATTCAGTAAAGTTGCAGGATATAAAACCAATATACAGAAATCTGTTACATTTCTATACACTAATAATGAAGCAGCAGAAAGAGAAATTAATAAAACAATCCCATTTACAACTGTACCAAAATAATAAAATACCCAGGAATAAACTTAACCACAGAGGTGAAAGATCTGTATTCTGAAAACTATAAAACATTGGTGAAAGAAACTGATGACAACACAAATAAATGGAAAAATATCCCATGCTCATGGACTGGGAGAACAAATACTGTTAAAATGTCCATACTATCCAAAGAAATCTACAGATTTAATGCAGTATCTATCAAAATATCAAGTGAATTTTCACAGAACTACAACAAATAATCCTAGCATTTGTATGGAAACATTCTGAATAGCAAAAGCAATCTTGAAAAACAAGAACAAAAATGAAGGTGTCAGAAGCCCAGATTTCAAGACATACTACAAACCTGAAGTAATCAAAACAGTGTGGTACTAGCACAAAAATAGACTTATAGATCAATGAAACAGAATAGGGAGCCCAGAAGTAAACCCACGATTATGTGGTCGATGAATTCATGAGAAAGGAGGCAAGAATACTCAATGGGAAAAAGACAGTCTCTTCAATAAATGGTGTTGTGAAAAGGAGACAGCTATGTGCAAAAGAATGAAACTGGACCACTTTCTTATACCATACACAAAAATGAATTCAAAGTAGTTTTAAAGACCTAAATGTGAGAGTTGAAACCACAAAAACCTAGAAGAGAGCACAGGAGTAATGTCTTTGACATCAGCTGTAGCAACATTTTTCTAGGTATATCTTCTAAGGAAAACAAAACAAAAGCAAAAATAAACTATTGGGACTACATCAAAATAAAAAGCTTCTGTACAATGAAAGAAGCAATCAGCAAAACTAAAAGATGACCTACTGAATGGGAGAAGATTTTTGCAAATGATATATCCAATAAGGGGTTAGTATCCAAAATATATAAAGAACTTATACCACTCAACACCAAAAAAATTAATCCAACTAAAAAATGGGCAGAAGACAGGAACAGATATTTCTCCAAAGAAGACATACAGATGGCCAACAGACACATGGAAAGATGCTCAAATCACTCATCATCAGGGAAATGCAAATCAAAATTACCATGTGGTATACCTCACACCTGTCAGAATATCAGAATAGCTAAAATTAAAAACAAAAGAAACAACAGGTGCTGGTGAGGCTGTGAAATAAAAGGAACACTTGTGCACTGTTGGTGAGAATGCAAACTTGTGTAGCCACGTGGAAAACAGTACAGAGTTTCCTAAAAAAATTAAAAATAGAATTACCATATGATCTAGTAGTTCCACTACTATTTACCCAAAGAATATGAAAACACTAATGTGAATATGCACTCACCCCCGTGTTTACTGCAGCATTACTTACAATAGCCAAAATATGGAAGCAACTCAGGTGTCCATCGATAGATGAATGGATAAAAAAGAGTTGTGTGTATACACACACACACACACACACACACACACACACAATGGAATATTACTCAGACATAACAATAAAGAATAAAGAATAAAATCTTGCCATTTGCAACAACATGGTGGATCTAGAGAGTGTAATGCTAAATGAAAGAAGTCATTCAGAGAAAGATAAATACCATATGATTTCACTGGTATGTGGAATTTTAGAAACAAAACAAACAAGCAATGAAAAAAGAGACAAATAAGAAAACAGACTCTTAACTCTAGAGAACAAACTGGTGGTAACCAGAGAGAAGGTGGGTGAGGGTATAGATGAAATAGATAAAGGGTATAGATAAAGATGAAATAAAGGTTAAGGGTATACTATTTGTGATAAACAGTAATGTATAGTATTGTTGAATTACTATATTATACACTTGAAACGATATAACACCATATGTTAAGTATACTGGAATTTGAAAAAAACAACTACATAAAATTTTAAAAACACAAAAAAAACAAAACCAAAACAAAATGTCTAGGGAAAGGAAGAGTATAATATACAACAATAACAACAAAGGCTGGTGAACAGCTCATGATTCACTTTTGCTCCCCTCCACCACGGGAATCATTTAAAATTCTTATAATCAAATTTACTCAGATATCTATGGCATCTCAACCAAGTTTTCCTGGACTTTTTATTGGATTTGTTTAATGCAAAGAGGTGCTTCTAGAATTATTCTAGAACAGCTTACTCTATTCCCCAAGGTAATCATTTTGGTGACTGAACAAAAATAAAGAGAAAGCTATTTGGAATTTACCCAGGTAATAAAAGAAACCTGAGTTTAATTTGTAATAAATTATATAAATTAGAACATGCTGCCAAACAGATCTTTTTCTCTACCATAAAAGAAGAAATAACACAAATCTATATGATTTTTAATAACTCTATAGAGATTACATTTTATTGAGGAATAGAAATCCAGTATGAAACAAATAGAATTACAGTATTAATGAATTCTAAATAGTTTATGGGCCTTGCATCAGAGCTATACAAAGCTCAAGGTGACATTTATTTACTTCATATTTTAGTGAGCGGTTTTGATTTGTATCAGATACAATTGAAAACATGCTTCCATAAATTACTATAGAATAATTCCATATAAAGGTGAGGTAATCCCTCATAGCTTAATAATAAGGTCCTTATTAAATCAAATATTTTTGAAGTCATTTCTGTTTCTAATATGTGTAAAATATATTCATTATTATCTCAGGGTCACAATTTTTTTCATTCAAGATGAGGATGTTTTGAGCAATATCATCTTGAGAGGAAGTTTTGGACCCAAAAATTTAAAAAATTACTATATTGTTCATGGGTATAAACTCCATGAATGTTTTTTAAGAGTAATCTGCCTTATTAGGGGGATTTGTCTCAGTTTCAAATGGGGTAACCGAGGTTTATGGATATGAAGTGCTTTGCCCTAGGTCACTAAATGTAGAAAAGAGACCAAGGAGAATGTTCTTGTAAATAATTTGCCAGATTCAATCTAGTGGATTTACATAGAAAATCAAATGGAAATCCAAAGATTTGCCCTACAAACCCTTAAAAGATAATAATCTCTAAACAAATAAATAACATTTGTGAATATAAAAACATGCCAAAGTCTCTACATTCTTAGCAGAAATATCCTTTGGCCTCTTTCCTGCTTCCTATTACAGTATCACATAATATATGATCGTATTAACAATATTTAACAAAGGGTAATTAGGAGATATGCGGGTCTGCAAGAGGATTTGGTGCAATCTTAACTTCAAACAAAATAAAGCATGTTATTAGGCCTGAGGGCAAACCTAAAATACCCCGGAACGACCATCTGTGACAGAACCGACATGCGTGTGTAATAACATAAAGGCATCTAATTAAATGTAATTGATAGTATTGGGCTGATCTTAATGGCACAACAGATCCTCCAGGATTCTTGTTTTTCGCCATTGCAAACTTTCTTTCCTGCATTTCAACCACCGATAAATGAAACTTTAGGTATCAGATTTTTTTTTTTTTAATCCAAAGGACAACATTGCTGGTGCCAGAACTTTATTAAAAGTCATAAAACAGGGACACCTGGGTGGCTCAGTGGGTTAAGCCTCTGCCTTCAGCTCAGGTCACGATCTCAGGGTCCTGGGATCGAGTCCCACATCGGGCTCTCTGCTCAGCAGGAAGCCTGCTTCCCTCTCTCTCTCTCTCTCTGCCTGCTTCTCAGCCTACTTGTGATCTCTCTCTGTCCATGAATAAATAAAAATCTTAAAAAAAAAAGTCATAAAACACACATATTTGAGTAGATACCTTAGAAAATTGGAATGTGTGCTCTATCTGCAAGCAGGTTAAGACTAGCAGCTTATCTAGTACATTTCAAAGCAAATTAGGGAATAGTTTAAAATTCAGAAGCAGCGTTTTCCAGGGAAAAGTGTTGAGCAGGAAAAATGTATCACAGGTGGAAATGTGTTTAAAAGGCAGGAAAGAGAGACTCTTATTTTCAAAGCTCAAACCACTGAGTCTTTTGGTATGGCATCTATAATTTCAACCAAATGGTTTATAAATTATTTTTAAAGCTCACAGAAGTATTAGTAACAAAAACTAGTAACAAAATACCTGAGAGGAGCTAAAAATTTCTTATCTTTGTAATAGAGTACTAATTTCCTATCATATCATAGACTTTAAGGTGATCTTTTAAAGATTTATTTATTCATTTTAGAGCAAGAGAAAGAGTGCATGTGCACACGCGTACACGGCAATAGTAGCAGAGACAGAGGGAGTGAATCTTTGAAGCAAACTCTCTGTGGAGTCCAATGAGGGGCTCGATCCAGGACCTGAGATCATGACCTAAGCCAAAACCAAGAGTCTGACACTTCACTGACTGAGACACCCAGGCGCCTCTAAGGTGATCTTTTAGAACTCATTTTGAGACTCCGTGGTTTCAGTTACATTTTCTATATAACCCCAGGTGCATCAATAGTCTTTTCTGTTGATTTGATCCACGCCAAAGTAGAAATGGTATTACTGAGCTGTATGAAAAAAGTCAAAACTTTTATCTTTATCTAGTTAAAACTTTTATCTTTATTTCTTTTCTTTAGTTATTTATATTTGTCATATTTATTTGTCATATTTATTTCTGTATTTTTCACATGGAAGCAAAGAACTTTGTTTTGCACTAAACTGTATCTTTAAAAATTAGTTTACAAAAGGCTCTTGAGAAGCATATCTTTGAATATAGTGTATCTTTTTGCCCTTGATTAAAATTTTAAATATTTTTCCTTTAGTAAAAACACATACAATGTATTTGTGACACTTCATGTCATTTAATGTAAGATCCCTTTCTAACCCACTGTTAGATTTAATGCTCACGCATCATGACTATACCAACCAGCAGAAATAAAATGGTTTTCTGTTATAAATGATGCTAGTATTTTCCCCTTCTCTCTATTCACTGGCACCCTACTTTCCTTTTCCCCTACTGCCAAGTTGATTACTACACACTTCATTTGGTTCAGATAGCCAATTAATTTTACTTATATAAAAGTTTCAAGTATAAGTTGCATTTGGTAGGATTGTGTAGGCCACGAGTGACAGAAAGATAGCTCAATTCTTGGCAGTAAAAGGTTATCTAAGGAAAGGACCAATAGAAAATTATACCCAGTTCATGGCTCATTATCATATTTGAACCATGCAAAGTCTATCATGTTTCTAGTTATTTATTATACTTTTTCCTCATGTTTACTCCCATTCCCTTCCCTCCACCCCCAAAGGCAAATATTCTCACTTATTTAATGTGGACTGCCACTTTAATGCCTAAACTTTTAATTTATGTAAATGGTTTTATGTTACATGTATCAAACTGTTTAACTTTTTTCTTGGCCCTATGATTTTAAGATGCTCTTTGCTTATCTATGTAAATTTTTACAGGATAGAGAGATGTGTGCTGCCATCCTAGGCCTGCTCTTAATTCACTTCATGACCTTAAGTGAGCCATCTTCATTCTTTGTGTCTAAGTTTCCTCATTAAATTTTTTTAATATAAAAAAAGGAGATTAAATTAGAATATTTCTTAGATTTTAAAAATAAAGTATATCAAAAGAATGCTGGGTGCCTGGGTGGTTCAGTCGGCTAAGTGTCTGCTTTTGGCTTAGGTCATGATCTTGGAGTCTTGGGATTGAGCCCTGCACTGGGCTCTCTGCTCAGTGGGGTTCTGCTTCTCCCTCTCCCTCTGTGTGTGCTCTCTCAACTAAATAAATAAAAATCTTCCAAAAAAAAAAAAAAAAGAAAGAAAGAAAGAAAAAAAGCCATGCATTTTGGATTGATAAATTTTATACATACACTGGGGGAGAAAATGTTGGGAGAAGAAGATGCAAACCACTTTGCTAGTTGACAAAGCTGGAGGCCATGAGACGTCAAAGAGGATAAGGGAATACAAGAGGGTACATGGCAGTAACTGGCATTGGATCTTACTTAGCATGTAATGACATCCAAAAGGGCTGCCTTTATGACATTGCCTTCAGATTCTCATGGTTGAGCCTAAGGTATATGTCTTAGTCAGATTCTCCAAAGAAACAGAACCAATAGATAGATAGGGAGATGGAGAGATAGAGAGATAGATAATAGATAAATAGAGGAGATTTATTACAAGAACTGGCTCACATGATCATGGAAGATGGAAGCTAAGAAGTCCCACCATTTGCCTTCTGCAAGCTAGAGAATCAAGAAAGCCAACAGTACAATTTCATCTGAGTCCAAAGACCTGAGCACCAGGGAAATCAATGGTATATATAACTCCCCGTCTGAGGGTCAAGGCCTGAGAATCGGGAGACCTGCTGGTGTAAGTCCACAGTCTGAAGGCCCGAGAAACAAGGAGCTCTGATGATTGAGGGCATGAGAAGGTGGACGTCCACAGCTCAAGAAAAGAGAGAGAATTCACCCTTCTCCCGGTTTCATTCCTTTAAGGCCCTCAAGGTATTGGATGATTCTGCCTACTTTAGTGAGAGTGGATCTGCTTTATCCAGTCTACTGATTCAAATGCTAATCTCTTCCAGAAACACCCACACAGACAACACTCAGAATTAAAGCTGTACCAGTTCTCTGGGTACCCCTTAGCCCGGGCAAGTGAACAGAAAAAATGAAAAATCACAGTGTTCAGTGTCAAACAAAGATCCTTGGGGTGTGCCATGGGAAGAGGTGAAGTGCCTTCCCACCACAAGCAGCCTGTCACAGCAGAAATAATAGGTCTTAAGGGTGGATCAGGGGGTTTTCCTGGATTGCCAGTATGCAAGTAGATAATCTTGGGGAAGCTTTCTATTCCGATGAAGGCAAATTCATTATGAATTTGTGAATCAATGAAAATCTGTATATTTTATGACTAAGTTTCATATAATATCTTGTGGAAAAAAGGAAGCACTGTTAGTTGTAGTGAAAGGAAAGGGTTTGTAAGCTAATGGTGACCAGAAATTCTTTTGTCTTCATGCACATATGCATGTATGGTTTGATATCTAGCCTTTATTGTTAACACCTTAATATAACTTTATGTTAAATGCTATTCCGTATTAGAGATAAACCTCCTATATGTTGGAAAAGAGAGAAAATTTCCCAAAGAAATAAAGGTTATAAATCTATTCATTAAAATGTTTCAGACCAGATTCAGCTCTAAAATATTGTTATTCATTGAATTTTGCTTTACTTTTGCACTTAAGATGTTACATTTACATTGGATCACAGATACTTCTGTCTTTTGTGAGAGGACATTGCCCTAATATTATAACTATTTTAAGGGGAGGAAATATTTTTAACAAGATTTGTTTAAAAATGGGGGGTAGACTTTAATTAAAATTAAAATTCCCTTTAAATATGCCACATTTATACTACTTATTTGTTATATTCTGTAAAATGTCTGAGTTTCTGGTGATAAAAATTCCTGCCAAAAAGACTGTTATTTCCTGGAAATGGTTCCTTATGCTTAAAGTAAATGAATTTAGAATAGTTTCCAGAAGAGTCATCATCTACGCAAGGAACTCTTGACTACTTAAGCTGAAAACCACAGCCAGTAACTGTCTACACAGCTAAAAGAAAAATGTAGGGATCTGGGTCTCTGTAAGCCACACTGGCTGTTTACACATGATAATAATTCAATTCTATGGTTTATTAGGCCTGTATTAACATTTCCTAAAAGAGGGAGAATAACTGTGTTGAGTATGTCAATATTTATTTAAATAATTATCTCTTGAGTCGGGTATCCTTAAACAGTACAGAGTCACTATTATATTTATACTCAATAATTATTTTGTTCATTGTTTAATATTGGGCATTGTGCTAGATTCTTAGGGTTCAAAGGTAAATGAGATATAAAACCTTAAAAAGTCCTCTCCGTTTACCTCCTCAGTAGAACCTGACATATTTTCTCCCCATCCAGCCCACAGTCCCCAAGTACAACCCCGCCCATCTCTAGCCTGAACTACTAGAATGTTCTCATTGATCTCAAAGCATCCACTCTCAGCGCAGCCCCCTTAAGTCATTTTTTACTCTACAAGGTAATCACGTGTAATGCCAGTTTGGTGGTGTCCCTTCCAGTTTTCAAAGTTAATGTCTTTTCATCGTCCTTCTGGAAAAGACCTAACCCTCTGACCTAGCCTACACAGTCCTGCAAGACCTCCTGCTTTGGACTGCAGCCTTGGCTTTGCTTTTTCTTTTCTTATCTGTCCTTCAACCATGTCGGACTATTCTATTTTAATCTCTTAAACATGCTATGCTCCTTCGTATCTCAGACCCATGCATGCTCTACCCTCTGCCTAGTGCATGAACACCAGGATCTCCTTCATTATTCTGTTCCAGTTTTGCTGTGGATCCTAGCTCAAAGAGCACTCTTTGAGGGAAATCCTTCCCTACCATGTCAGCTCCCGGGCTCACACATGCATAGCATTCCCTGCATTATTTCCCTCAAAGAAAGACTGATTATTTGTAATTATGGTTCACTCACTTATTTGATTGTATCTTTTCCCCTCACTAGACTGTAAGTTTCCATGAAAATATCTCTCATTGTTTAGCACTGTTGTTTCTTTTACACTTTGCTGGGTGCCTACCACCCTATATGCAATAGGAAGAAGAGAAGGAAGGAGGGAAAAATCATCTTCTTTGCCCAGAAATTATTATTTTGTTTTTGCTCTGTTTTGTTTTTGTTTCTGCTGTCAGGGCGAATGCTAAAACATGGATATGTTTCCTTGAAATGGACCAAATGGTATCACACAATCAGAATACATATCAGACATTTAAAAATAACTAATTTTTTTTGTTTCTAATTTTCTCAAGTTTCCTACAGGACTGAGGCCCTGGCTAAGCAATCTTAAAATCACATTTATAAATGACTGCATTGATTTATGATATAGAAATTAAAAATTATTAATCCCAGTTCTCTAACCTGAGGGTCAATGAACACAACTGTATAAACTTTATAAATCAAAGGCCCTTCATATCTCTCACAACAAATAAAAGGATTTTTAAGGAGTACATTCTGAGCCCAGACTTGAAAGTTAAAAGCCATTAATTCTGCTACTGGCTACGGCAGGGCCATGGAAAATTACAACTGGAAGGAAATTAGGAATCATTCAGGCAATAGTTTATGACCTTTATTTTGAAAATGATGCAACCTAAGAAGCTGAAGACCACAAAGATATGTAGTGGTAGAAAAAGTGATATGTTTCAGTTAGGACTTTCTGTTGTAAATAGGACAAAACCCACCCACACATCCTAGAGGGAAAAAGATTTACTGGTTCCTGTCATTAAAAATTTGAGGGTAACTTATTTCAAGTACCACTTGATCAGACCAATGTCAGCAAGACCTTGTTTCTCTCTCTCCATTTCTTGGATCTACTTTATGCTATCTTGGCTCCTTTCTCATATTCTCGAATTCTTCTTCCCTCATAGTTAAAAAATGACTATTGCTCTTCTAGCTCACTAGGATTTCAGGTCCATGTCTTGCAGAAAAGGAAGCTTCCCTCTCCATTTGCTCAAAATAAAAGTCCATGAGGGGGTCCTGCATGGTGCAGTCGGCTGAATGCTCCACTCTTATTTTTGGCTCGGGTCCTGATCTCAGGATCATGAGATTGAGCCCTGTGTGGGGCTCCACGCTCAGCAGGGAGACATCCTGATTTTCTCTCTCCCTCTTCCTCTGCCCCCCCACCACTAAATAAATCTTAAAAAAAAAAGTCCATTAATTGTCTTATTGATGTTTAACATGAAACAATTGGGTTATAATCCATGTACTAGATCTGGGGATGGAGGCCCACCCAGGTGAGCTTGGCTGCCAGAGATTGATGGGATAGATGCTGATAGGCAAAGAATGAGTGTCAATTCTTTGGTGAAACTCTGGTATCCAGGTTCTGTAACAATTATTCCTTTCAAATATCCATTCAGTACAAAGGATCAGTGGTCATGTAGATCACAGCACAAAGTCACACAGCGTAAGGATGAAGGAGAAGACGAGGGAACAATCTTCTCAACTCTCACCTTGAGGAAAGTAGTTGAAAAAAAGAATATAATCATATAACCTCATCGAGAGTGATCAGCTAGAGCAGCACTGTGTGTCTACAGGTACCCGAAAACCTATCAGGAAACCCTGGAATCAAAGCCAAGTGTTTCTCAGATATGTGTGTGGGGATGAATGAAAGGGAGAGGATGGGAATTATGAGAATATTTGTGTGTTTCTATTTGGAGTGAGTGTGATAGGTGGATGAGAAAAAGGGGACATTTTCATTTTGGTCAAATGAACCAGGGCTTAGAGGTAAACTCCCTGTCTCTTAGCTATGTTGTTATATCATTTATGATATGGAAAAAGTGAAAGGAGGAATGTGTGATGTATCACCTTATCTCATCAGGTATCAGGAGATTTAAAAGAAAATTATAAAGTGCCCTTTTCAAAATGAAGAATCATAATGCTCCCATGCTAATAGGAACACTCATTGTTAATCATTGGTAATTTAGAAATTTACAAATTACTCTAGATCCTGGTATATACCACTGGCATCAACTTGAAACAGCTGCTTAACCTTCCTGGGGATCATCTCAGATTCCTTAATCACATTATTATGGAGCTGAATTGTTTTCTCTCAAATCGTGCCCTACAAGATATTAGTGCTGGAATTGTGAGAAAAGTTTTCAGTGATCCAGTAGGTTTAAGAAACACTGGAGGAAAATAAATTAAATCCAACTTCATAAGACACCTTCTTACAATCTTTACTATACAAATGAATACTGTAGGTCTCCAAGTATATTATATTCAGTGATTCCCAAACTCTTTTAACCATGAAATGTCTATAAAGGAATATTTCTCAGGAATAATGTGCTGTATAGATTGTCTTCTTGAGAAATGCAGGGCCATAATCTAAAAGTCCTTTTCTAATTCTGGAAGTTCTCTAAATCTAGTCTGGATTCTAAAACTTAGTGAATCTTAAGGAAGGGACAGACTCTTTTACCAAAAAATGGGGGAAAAAAGGTAATGTACAAGTTATACTGTGACCTATGCTAGAAATAGTTTATCAATTACAAAAAGGATTTGATATAATTAACTCTGTGCCTTTTAAAGAATCTTCTCATAATTAAATTATAATAATATCTCATCCAAAGGCAGCAATCATTCTTCTAAAATACTGATTTGGGATAATATAGTGATATTCATATAATGAATAATTGGTAGCAGTTACAGCACGCTAAGGTATTTGCCAATACAAATTTTAAAATGGGTATAAACTCCACATTCATTTTCCCTGGATATATTAGTTGAAACAATTGAAATTACATACAAGTAAAATTGAGATTTTCTTTCTGAAAATTTTACTTATCAACAGATGAAATGTTTAATGTTAAAACTGTTCCAGGCCTCAAACGATAATTAAAACTGTTCGCTTTGGGGAGTGCCTGGCTGGCTCAGTCAGTAGAGCACATGACTCTTGATCTCAGGGTCATGAGTTTGAGCCTCATGTTGGGTGTAGAGATTACTTAATTTTTTTTTTTAAATGTTCACTTAGGGGAATAGCCTTCACATGCATAAGTAATTCCTGTAAATGGGTAAAGATTCAATTATAGTAAGTTACCACATTGGAGAAATTGCTTGTAAGAAAGAAAGAAAGATAGATAGATAGATTTGTAAAGGCAAAGGACAATGATAAACAAAAACGCTAGCCTATCAGGACATTGGATTCATCTGAATGCTGCATCATGATTCTAAAACGATATTAAAGTGATTTCCAGCATCAGCACTACCTCTTTTAAAATACTAATACTAGTTACCAGGTCACTAAAAAGCCAGCATGAGAGCACAGCTGATAGTCCCAGAGAGAAGGTAAAAAAAGATTTACTATTACTTTAGTCAGGAGTCACTGGATTCCAAAAGCACATAAAAGATTTTCTGACTTGGCAACATGATGTCTGGTTTTCCAACTTTAAAGTTTTACCCAATAAAACATGGAAAAGCTTCAGTGTGAATCTGAATTTCCTCTTCCTATACTCTCCCTTTTTCCGGTTTCACTTCCTTGCCCCTTCAACTGCAGACAATGGTCTCCACCTATCACTTTCCCCATGACTGCTCTTTTCCTAAGCAGAGATTTTAAGAGCTAACTTCTCTTCCATTTGTTCTGAGTTCTGCACTTTACCTGGTTATGGCAGCCTTTGCTTCGAAATTACCTCATAATGCTCTGTACACTTTAGGCTACTTGAAAAGATTTTCTTCATTGCTTTTTTCTTTCTCTGCTCAGTTTTGATATGATGGGATAGTCATCTCCAAGCATGTCTGGCAGCATGCTAATAATTATCTAGAGAGCCCTCCCTTCCATCTACCATCTTAAGTAGCAGACAGGTTTGTTTTTTTGTTTTGTTTTGTTTTGTTTTTTCCCTTCAGGGAAAGTTTCTTTAACTATGAGGCTCAGTTTCATACCAGATATAGAAATTTTAAAACTGTGTTTCATTGTGACCATTGGAACAAGAGCACTATGGCCATTTGGCTACCTACCCATATAAAGTCTACCTCTAGCCAAACCCTAGTCAGCGTGAACCTACAGATATTTATAGGCAAAAATCCTCACATGTAAAAATTTTAAAATATCATTCCATGAAAAGTTTACCTCACTCTGTTTTCTCTGTTCACTTGTTCAAAAAGAGTAAAACCAATCAAATATTCCTGAGTGGCAGATGTGTCACTCCCCATGGTATTACCCCCAGAAACCACTTCAGGGCAAATCCGCAGCAGCAAGTGCCCTATGGCATATTTCCCAGACTAGCCTCCCTTCCTTGTCTCCTATACTAGAGCCCACTGCTGCCAGAATTTTCTAGCTCCAATGTACACTTAATCTTATTGTTTCTTATTTCTAAATGCTGCATTGTTTCTTGTGCCCACCTTTCCTGCTTCACCTTGCTTCATACCAATCATATCTTATCTGAGCTTCAGTTCAGTCACAATAAATTTCTCCATGTTTTCTGGAGATGCCAGCTATGTGTGTGTGTGTGTGTGTGTGTGTGTGTGTGTGTGATGACTTCATTGTCTGTTCCTTCATCCTAGACTGTCCTTACCCTTTTCTCTGTCTGAAGAATTCCTAGTCATCATTCTAGTGTAAAGTTTTACCTCCTCCACAAAACCTTTTTCTGTTTTCCCTACATGAGTTACTTCCACCCTCATTTATACCTCTTTTGCCCTCTTATTTATTTCTGCTTTATATTCTACTCTATCAGTGGATTTATGTTTCTCTTCTGTACACTGTGCTTGAGAGCCTACACCGGCAATCAGGAAGGTCATAAATGGCACTCCCTTCTCCCTGCCTATCAAAACCAACTGACAAGCACAGAATTCAAGCAGACAGAGGTCAACGTATCACCCTTTAGTTAATGAAAGTGATATAAGGAAATATGGTTCAGACTTGTGGGCCAAGTGGGCTTTTTAATATTTTGCCTCTCAATTACATGTGCTCATATAACAGGCAGCATGAGCTGACACAGGGATAGAGCCTCGCTGACAAGCTCTCTATTTGGCCAGAAGCACATAGAAATCTATGTTCCCTGCAACCAGACAGATAGGACAAGAAAGAGACTGAAGCATCCTGCCAGCTCCTCCTCCCAAACCCATCAGTCAACAGAGGGGTTGGGAGGCAGGGGGCAGACAGGAAACTGCAAAGTAAACTACTACACAACGCTTTATCATTTAGAATTTTAATACTTGTGAAAGGACTCATTTAGACTTATTTATATCTTTTGTAATATATTTCTAGTGTATATATTTTAAAATATAAGTGAAATAAACTGGCTAAGCTTTTCTCCATAGCTTTTTCACATTTCAAGTTTAATTTTTGGAATCACTTCTCTACTCAGAGTTACCAGTAGCCATATTTTTCTACTTAGTAGTGTCCTCTGTTCCATCAAGAGCATTGGTAATAAAACATTTCTTTTAAATGCAGTCTGATGTCACTTTCAGGATTCTCTTGCAAACCACTGGTGCCTATTCCACAAATTCTGATGGGCAGGCAATGATAATTTCAGCCGTGACATGACTGCTCCCTGGATTACAGCCTTTGGAAGACAGTACCCAATTTCACAGCTGTTCGACGTTGGCGGGAAAGTCTATGTTGGAAGCAATGAAATACAGTAAATATCAAGTCTGTTACAAAGCCTGCGTTCGTTTTCTCGTGGCTGCTCTAACCAACTGTCACAAACTTAGTGACTTAAAACAACACAAGGTTATCATCTTACAGTTGTTAGATCAGAAGTGCAATGATGGTCTTATTGGGCTGAAATCAAATGGTCAGCAAGCGCATTCTTTCCTGTAAGCCCTAAGAAAGAATGTATTTTCTTGCCTTCTCCAGCTCCTAGAGGTCTCCCTTGCCTCTTGGCTTTGTTTTATCCCCTTTCTTCCATCTTTAAGGCCAGAAGCACAGCATCTCTCTGATCCTCCTTGCATCAGGACATCTCCTTCTCTGACCACAGTAGGGAAAGTTCTTCCACTTTTAAGGACCCATATGACTAGATGGAACCCACCCGGATAATTGAAGATAATCTCTCTATATCAAAATGCTTAGTTTAATCACATCTGCAAAGTCTCTGTTGCCAAACAAGTAAACATGTGGACGCCTTTAGGGTGTGGTGGGTAGGTCTGCCTACCATAGACCTTACTCACTTTCTACTGTCTGTTCCTTATATTTATGCCTCTTTAAGGAACAAGTGTGTCTTTGATCTGTATCCTCAGTGTCTGGCACCAAGTTGATGCACAGTAGGTTTGCTGAATATTCAAACAAACAAACAAAAGGAATGGGGAATGTTCTTATTCATTTCTATTAAAATAAGAGGTGACATCTGCAAAGAAATGAGTTATGAGTAAACATAACACATTTTATGAAAGGCTAGAAGCTTGGGGCTATTAGAATTTAGGTTGTACATTCAAGAGCCTTGTGATAGGAGTCTAGATATTGTACAGATTTTGAGAAATCTATATATGTCACTTGGAGGTTTAGAGTTTATTCTGTATCCAAAGAATATTTATTGAAGAATTATAAGCAGGAAAGAAGAAGGATTGAATTAAATTTAAAAAATTAGTTCAATGATAGTACAAAACGTGATCTGAGAAACAGAGACTGGGGTTGGAAAGTTTATAGTTCCTGCTATAATTCTAGGGGGCCTTCAAAGAGAGGATATTTAGAATGTAGATCTTCTGATTTGAAGAGTTCCACTTTGTTCCCATTGCCCTAAAATTTTCCTGGTTTTTCTAGAACATTTAAAATCATGCCCAGACTTCTATTCTGCTTGTTAGGATGTGATTATATAGAATTTTCTAGAACACATGTCCGATGATTAGTATATAAATGCTCAGATTTTTCCAAGCAAGTTTAATCAATTAATTTTTACAAGGCTCTTTTTAACTTTCTGAAAGCCAACTCATAGAGCCTTCCCCTCTGAAATCAAAGAATTATAACAGAAGAGGCAGGAGAAATGAATGAGGCACACTTCCCTGCTGTTGCTGTCTTTGAAGATGAAGGAGGCCACAAACCAAAGAATGTGGGTAGAATCCAGAAGCTGGGAATGGCCCCAGCTGAGAGTCCTCAAGGAAAGGGATGCAGAGCCACCAGAATGAAACCCAGCCTTGATTTCTGTCTTGTGAGATTTGAAGCAGAGAAACCGCTTAATCTATAGAACTGTGACGGGGGTTGCTTGGGTGGCTCAGTGGGTTAAGCATTCGCCTTCGGCTCAGGTCATGATCTCAGGGTTCTGGGATCAAGCCCCACATTTGTACCCTGCTCAGAGGGGAATCTGCCTCTCCCTCTTCCTCTTCCTCTACCTCTCCCCGCTGCTTGGGCTAGCTTGCTCTGTCAAATGAATAAATAAAATCTTAAAAAAAGAACTGTGAGATAATAAAAGGCTGCTGTTTTAAGCCATTAATGTATGGTGATTTTTTATGGCAGAAATACAAAACTAATACTAGCACTATAAGTGTTAAGATAATTAAATAAATGTAAGAGTTTTCTATTTAACTATAACTGCCCATAACATAAAATTTTTCTATTTCTTCTTAAACTGCTTCTTTCTTACTCTTTACCAAACTAACCATTAGACTGTTCAATGACAGATTTGTAAATCTCTTCCCTACTAAATCTTAATGAACTTTGGGTATACCCAGACTAGTATCCCATCCCACAGCCTCAAACCCCGCCTATCCTAATCTTTTTCTTCAAAAAGAAAAGTTACATAGCAGTTAAAAATATGGGATTTGTTCCTGGATTTTCCAATAGGACTGTTTCTCATTATATGCCCTAGTTACTTCTGCTTCTTGTAACACTGAAAAATAAGTCCAAGTACAATTGAGAAGTTAGGGTCCTTCACAACCTGCTGCAAATTGATTTTATTGACTCTACGTAGGCAGTAGGTTACTCCCATGCCTCCCATGTCCAGCTGCATTACAGATACTCTTCCAAAGTTCCAAGGCTTTCCCTAAAGGAAGGCAAGTGCTGCCATTGACTAGAAGAAGAAAACAGAGAGGCTAATTTGTAATACCTATGACTGAGTGAAGACCAGTTGAGTTCTCCAGTTGAGAACTAGGAAAATGCAGAGTAAATAATCTCGAGACTACTGGTGAGGCCAGGGAAATCATGAATAACCCAGATGGGAGAATTAATAGTCTTCCTGCTGCCTGGAAGGATGGTAGGTCTTCCTTCCCAACCCATCACCTTGACTCCCACCTTCAGCATCTTTTACAGTGCAATGAAAACCTAATGATTTGCCCATCCACTGAGGGGACAATGATGGGAAAAGTCATAATCAGTCCCTCCATAGTCAGATAGAGTATTCCAAAAATTAAAATTTCAACCAATAATTTACTCCCTCACTGCGATGCTCCCTTTTTTCTCCGGAACACACGCTACAATTCTCTGTTATTTCAGATATATATCTGAATAGCCTTTGAGAGGTATATATTTTCTTTTTTACCATGACTCCTCTTGGTTTCTAACATATATCTACTCTCCTTTTGAATGTATATTTCATCTGTTCACTACTACTCTCTTGTCAACTTGAATTATTTTTCAAATGTATGTTTGTTTGCATTTGAGTACAAGGGACTCCTTCCCTTTGTATATCAAAATAATTTCTGAATCACAAGAGGTTAAGGGATTTTGAGCCATTTTCCTGATGGGTAAAGAACTGAGGTGGGGTTGTCCCCAGATGCAAGTTTGTAGAGGTTCACCTCAGCTATTCCTGTGTGGATATACTGCGGATATATTACAAATTACATTTCACAACTCTCCTTAATAAATGTGCCACTTCCACATCTTCCTGAATCTACTATTCTTCAGCTTTATCCTTCAGCTCTTTGTTCAACACTAGTTTTTTTATTTTCTTAAACAGACTATAAAAGACCTAGAATTTGAGCAGAATAAAAGACACAATTGGTTTGAAAGATCAAGGTGTCCCAGCTTCACAAGATATGCCATGTTGGAGGATTCCAAATGAAAGCAAGGTTGAGAAGAAGTCAGAGTGAAGATTAATATTTTGAATACTGATTATCTAACCCAGCACAGATCAAGGAATCCTTTTTTTATCAATGGCCAGGACTATGGAGAAAGGAATGAGACAAATGAGTCTCTTTCTTCAGGCATAAAATTTATGGGGCACAAAAAAACTCAATAATATAAACAATATTTTGATACAGTATTTTTAAAGATAATTAATATTAAAAAGTCAATGGTGAACAAGTTATCAAAATCTGAAATAAAAACACTATGGATAGGAGTGCCTAGGTGGCTCAGTCAGTTAAGCATCTGCTTTCAGATCAGGTCATGATCTTAGGGTCCTAGGATTGAGCCCCATGTTGGGCTCCCTGCTTGGTGGGGAATCTGTTTGTCCTTCATCCTCTGCCTCTCCTCCCCACTCATGGTCTCTCTCAATCTCTTAAATAAATAAACAAAATCTTATTTATTCATTCATTTATTTATTTATTTGACAGAGAGAGATCACAAGTAGGCAGAGAGGCAGGCAGAGAGAGAGAGGAGGAAGCAGGCTCCCCGCTGAGCAGAGAGTCCGATGCAGGGCTCGATCCCAGGACTCCGAGACCACGACCCGAGCTGAAGGCAGAGAATTTAGCCCACTGAGCCACCCAGGCGCCCCAAATAAATAAAATCTTAAAAAAACCCCAACCCACCAGGGATATTTTATTACCCTAGTAGCACAGCAGGGATACTCTTGGGAAATACAGGGTCAAGGAGCAGAGGAAGGATTTCTTGATTGCCTGTTGATTACTTACATGTGGCAGGCACTGTTGTAGACACAAAGAACACAGCAGTGAACAAAGCATTGCAGTATTGTTCTCATGAAACCCACGTGAAGTCTTTTACATTATAGTGGGGGAAACAGAAAACAAGTTAAAGTTAAATAAACTGGACATAAGTGATAAAGTCAAGAAGAAAAAGCAGGAAACAGAAATAAGACGAATGACAAATTCTGATAAAGTAGCATCTGAGAAGTTGGCATTAAAGTAAACACCTGAAGGAGAAGAGGGATGAGCCATACAGAGCAGAAGTTCTTCAGGCCAAAGGGATAGCAGAGGCAAAGGTCTAAGGTGGGAGCTTGCACACCCTGTTCCAGGAACTACAAGGAAGGCCAGTTTGGTTCTACAAGCAAGTGGTCAAGGGGGAAGAGTA
Source organism: Lutra lutra (assembly GCF_902655055.1). Taxonomy (NCBI): domain Eukaryota; kingdom Metazoa; phylum Chordata; class Mammalia; order Carnivora; family Mustelidae; genus Lutra; species Lutra lutra. The sequence goes on along the minus strand of NC_062282.1, from coordinate 35,706,218 downwards.
GTAGTTGGAAGTGACGCACAACAGGGTGAGGGGCACCATCTCGTAGGGCCTTAAGTCACACAGGACACACCTTTTACTCCAAGTAAGATGACAAGTCCTTTAGAGGAGCTGACCAGGGAAGTGATATACATGATCTGACTCACTTGCCAAGACACACTGTGCAAATAAAATCGATCCCTATCACCATTTTATTAATCTCCAAGTGCTTCTTTCACATGGTTAGAAAATGAAGGAAAAATAGTTGACTCTGTTGAAGGCCAGGGGTTATATTCCTGGGCTGTGAAACTGGGCCTGTATCCAGTCTCATCATGGGGTTTAAGGCAAAGTAGAATTAAAATTTCACAAACCTATCTTCATGTCCTATCAATAGAGTCACCATGCACTGAATCAATAAACCTTACTTTTAAATGTATAGTTAGATATAGATACAGATATAGATTTAAGTGTAGATAGATTTGTACTTGTAGATGTGGATATGGACATAAACATGGATATATTTAATAGCAATATATTTTGTAATTACAAACTAATAATGTCATAATTACAGAAGATTTTTTAAAAGATTTTCTTTCATCTGTTTGCTGAATATTTGGAAAGCATTAGTGTCTTCCTTAACCAAACATGAGAATGCATGTGATACAAAGAACTTAAGGAAGAAAAAGACAGATACTTGTGTGTGTGTATGTGTTTCTATTATTAAAAGCTGGCATAGAACTTTATAATATTCTCTGCTTCAAATAGAAACTGCTTTGCTACTCATTAATACTTTTTCTACATTTTCTAATTTATATCTGAAATTTGTGAAGCAAGAAGCATTTTACATGTTGGAAGGATGCCTTGTTTACTAATATTGCTATGTCAAATGGTCATCAAGATTGGTAGCAAACAGCTGCTGATAATGCATAAACAGGGAGTCAGGCCTTTGGATGCCAAATCCTACCCTCCCTTGTATGAAGACAAAGGCTATTTTTATGGAAATCAACAAAAGCTTTCCCCCAACCCTGACTTCTAACAAAAGGCATCTAAGGGCAGAATCTGACATTAATTTCTGTTTCATTTGTTTGGAAGAGTGCAAAATAGTAAAACAAAATGAGAAGTGTCATTTGCCAAGCTAGTATTCAGCCAGTAAGCTTTAGCTTGGCCATAATGGTTGCCTGAAGCTGGCATCCAGCCTAGCTGTTCAGTGCCCCATCCTGATGGAATGTTGCCCTCGCTTTCCTGGGATATAAATGTTGCGACTGTCAATTCTGGGATCGAGAATTGAACATAGCTTTTCTTTTTCTTGTTTCTAAAGTCTAGGTCAGAGTAGCAGGGAAGATATAAGGGATTTCCTAAAAAGACAGAGACAATGCAGAACTAGTAAATACTTTCCCCTTTCCTTTTTTCTTCCAAAATAAGGGCAATAAAGCTAGCAGAGTTCACAAAAGATTATTAATATTGTTAATAAAATTATAACAAGTTAATAAGATTTAATAATAGATTAATACAATTTAATGATATACTGGATAAATAAATTATGTGTCTCCCAGAATGAATCACAGCCAAGCCATAGAAATATTAAGCAATAAACATTTTGATGGGTAATTCTCACAGCAGCCCCTAGAAAACACTTTCTATTTCCTATTAGACATATTTCCCTATTCTTAGAGTATAGTTTAAAAAGGGTAATTGCTCTGAATTCTACTTCTGCCATTCCTTCAACTCACTATCAACCTCAATTTAAATACCCTATCACAAAATAAACCTTCAACATCACTCTGGATCTTTACCTCTTTGTGTATAATCATGCTTCTTTTACCACTTATAAATGGAAAATATCACCGAGTACTTTTTACCAAATATGCTTCTATATTTTTACCTACGTGAAGCAATACTAGTAAAGAAAGCACAACAAGGAGTTAGGATTTCATCCAGCTGGCTCACTTTTCTATATTGTGGCCTGGCTCAAATCTCAGCGTCCAACAACTTCTAAGTGATAAAATGTGGCTTTCTACTGATTTCCGTATTAACCTATTCTGATTACATCCAGATAGATTTTTTTTTTTTAAATCTCTGAAATATTCCTGGTGGTAAGACATAGTAACACTACAATAGCATTTTCTATGAGACTAGATTCTTGTCAATAGTCACTTTTTCCCAAATCACATATGAGCCTCTCTACCACATTTTCCCACAGAATGAGAGAAATCCCAATAGAGATTCCTTTGACATTCTGACTCTTCAAATGTGTCATATATGAATTTGGGTACTAACTGGTCATTTTAGAAGCCTGCAAACTCCACAAATATTCTTGTCACAGGGTTGCCCAAGCTGGCTCTGATTCAAGACTACAGAATTCCCTTCTAGGCTAAATTTGTCTCCAGTCATGGTTGTTGTTGTCATCAGTAGGAATCAGAGGATTTCTTTTACAAGTATAAGATGGCAAGACTCGGGAAATAAGGTACAAGCATGAATTATTCTGAGCATCACAGAAAGAGTAATCTAGCAGGATATAATGAGAAAGTGAGGGGCTGTATGAACTGAGTTGTGTCATCCCCCTCAGATTCATATGTTGAAGCCCTAACTCTCAGCATGACTGTATCTGATGTAGGTTCTTTAAGAAGCGGGTCCTAAGCCAGTATGACTGGTATCCTTATAAGAAGAGACACCAGTAGGCAGGCAACAGAGAAAAGGCCATGTGAAGACATAGCAAAAAGAGGCCAGCTATAAGCCAAAAAGGCCTCAGGAGAACCAATCCTGTGGACATGTTGATCTTGGAACTCCAGCGTCCAGAAGTGTTCTGGAAACACTCTACTGTGGCAAAACACAGAGGTCTCTTCAGAGGTCTCAGCTCTTCCTTTTATTTTACAATTTTAGTCAAGTATATCGCTTGGCCCTTAATGATTCAGAGTAAAGAACATGCCTACAAATGTATGGCCTATTTCAAATGTTTGCATTCATATGTAACACATCCTTCTGTTATCTAAGTTAAAGCCAGGAAGGATGCTCCACAGACATGCTTTTTTGTCATAAGATTGAGCCTGGTGTTTTTTTCTGAGAGTTGAAGTCTGGATTGCTGTAGGTACTCCTTCCTGAGGTTAAACCATCTCAAAGTCTTCTTCTTCCTTTCCACTTCCTTAGAATCTGACCTTTTCCCTTCTAGCTTACCTCCTCCCATCTCCCACTCCCTTGATCCAACAGTTGCCATACACAGAGCAGAAAATGGGGCAGAATGATAGAAGTCTGAACTATAGCAACTATGGGCAGGGTGAAGGAGAGAAGGTCCAGAAGAAGCAATGTTTTTTGTCAAACAAGAGTGGCAATTTGTGGCTCCTGAAGAGAGTAAGACTAAGCCTGATGTCTTGATGCATTTCAGGAGCAAAGAATGTAGTACAGAGAGGTCTCCAATTAACCTCTGCGAAGCTTGGGACTCATAACAGATGGACCATAAAGAGAAGGAACTTGAACACTGAGAGAAGAAAGGACTAACCGTTCTTCAGGATTCCATGTATAAGCTTGACCAGCTAACAGGATGGTCCTTTTGTAATGGACTGTATAGTACACGCTACCTTCTTTGGTAACTTACATAGTGCCTTAATGTTCTACTGCAGATTTCCAGTCTAAGCTACTTGCCACCTTGACCTACAGGAGTGAATCTTAAGAATTCTCATTACAAGGAGAAATGTTGGGGTGCCTGCATGGCTCAATCCATTAAGTGGCTGCTTTCAGCTCAGGTCCTCGGATGGAGCCAGTGGTGGGGCTCTCTGCTCAGCAGGGAGCCTGCTTCTCCCTCCCCCTCTGCTGTTCCCCCTGCTTGTGCTCTCTAGCTCGCACTTTCTCTCTCTCAAATCAATCAATCAATCAATCAATAAAATCTTTGAAGGAAACAAGGAGAAATGTTTTCCTTGTTTGTTTCCCTTTTTCTTTTCGTTGTATCTATATGAGAAGACACATATTAGCTCAACATATTGTATTAATCATTTCACACTACATATAAATCAAATCATCATGCTGTACACTTTAAATTTATACAGTGGTATGTCAATGATTTCTCAATAAAACTAGAAAAAGTGATAGTGATAAAACATTTATGAAAAGTTGAAAACAAATCAAATGAAGGAGAAACGGGCCTTCCTATGTTTGTCTGTCCAGGCGCTGGACCTCCACTGTGGATAAAGATGGAGGACCTCCATGATAATTAGAACCAGGGCCCATTGCTCATCAAGGAAACAGGCCAAGAAGGACAGAATAGAAACTTCATCCTCATCCATTTCAGGCAAGATTAAGTGTAGAAATATCTGTGTCATCAGCCAGGGAGAGCTTGACACCAGTTTTAATTGGAAGTAAACAGAGAGCTGTAGAGGAAGGGTAGGCTGACTGGTCAAATGGGAAGCTTTGATCAGATTTCATTAGGTCATCTCATGCAGAAACAGGCTAGAATTTACAATCAGACCAACAGTTTCTCTAAGAGTGGACCAAAAAAGTATCTAATATATATTTTATATAACAGAAACTTACCAGCATCTAAGATTCTTTAGCTTTAAAATGAGATAAATGGTCTTCTTCTTTTGCAATTCCCATAGAGACATTTTAATAAGATACTTCCTGTGATATCTGTTAAGTTCCTTTGAAGGAAAACAGAAGGAAATAGAAGACATTGTTAACGTTAGAAGACTATTTGTTGTTGATCTGCTTTATAACATAATATCTGAAAAGCTCCCCTACCTCCATGCCTTTAGGCAGAGAATTTAACCTAACTTTTCTAAGTAATGTTTTGGTATGCAAAGCAAAAACAAAGCTATACATCTTAACTGAATCATGAACTCATTCACATTTTAGTTCAAATGAAAAAACCTAAAGCTCTTACTAAGAGAGTAATTGATGTCAAGCTAGCTGTCCTAGATAGAGTAGGTTACCCTAAAATTTGAGTATGTACAAGGAAAATAGAATTTAAATTTATTTCTCTAATAATGCAAAATCTTGATTAGTTTTCAATGAGACATTCTTTAGGGGAAAAAAAAAACCCAAAAACCACTATTAGGTCAGACTGCTGAATGCGAACAAACTAAATAGATTGCTTTCAGTCTCAAAAGAATGAGACTTTTCTTAGGACCTAATTAGCTTAAGTCAAGGGGATCTGCTCAGAGTCAGGCCACCTCTTCAAAGCAGGCCCAGCAAACTCACATTATACAAGGTCATAATCAGTAGACAGAGTTTCTAAGCACGTCAGGTCATATTTTCTTTAGAGGTACAGGAAATGGAGTAAAGTCCAAAAAGTACAGGTTACCCCACAGGCCAGCAAACAATTCTGCCAATTACTCCCTGGGGTAGTCCAGCACCACTGAAAGAGTCTGCCCATATAATTACTAGTGACATAAGCATTTGCTTCAGTCAAGTTGACTTAAGTACCTAACTGAAATAGTCACTAAGCTGTACGAGCAAATACTTCCTTTCATTTGCATTTTTAACATAAAAGATTCACGTAGAGTCTTTCATCTGTGCAATCAATTTATAAATGGTTCATACTTCTTTAAAACATAGGTAAAGCAAGTACTTTCTCTTTCAGATAAAAATAAAAATGGATATTTAAATTTTATTTTAACCATTAATTCTAGATATAATGCCACAACATTCAGCAATCACTGAAATTAGTGTATTTGCTTTCTTCTTCCTTTTTTGTAACTGATTTTCAAAAGGCAAGTACTTTGAAAAATAATGAAATACTACAACTAGACACTTACAAACTGTCAAATCATATACAATAGATAATGTTTCAAAAGGTTATGAATAATATAAATTTTTAAAAAGAATCATATTCAATGCATTAAGGATATTCAGTGGTATAGGGAATCCAAGATGATTCTTAGGGAAAGCGAATATTATATTTTTATTTATTTTTTAAGATTTTATTTATTTATCTGGGAGAGTGAGCAAGAGAGAGAGTGCAAGCCAGGGGTGGGGGAGGTAAAGGGAGAAGAAGACTGTCCACTGAGCAGGGAGCCTGATCAGGGGCTTGACCCCAGGACTCTGGGATCATGACCTGAGCCAAAGCCAGACACTTAAGTGACTGAGCCACCCAGGTGCCCCAAAATTGAAAATGTTAAACGGGGAAAAAAACAAAACAAAATCCTCTTCTCTTTTTTTTTTTCTGGGTTTTCATATATCAAACTGATACACAACGTTGAGCTATACTTATATACTTAGTTAAATGATATGTATTAAGTGCATTCTCACTTGAGGTTTTATTCAGTAAAAGGAAGGTTTATTATAATTTCTCCCATAGCAACATCGACTACCATATATCTTTTCTCACACTCTGCCTCAAAGTGATGGGATGCTTGTTGTGTTAGTTTCCTACTGCTGCTATAACAAATTACCACAAAGGTAAGGGCTTAAAACAACTTCCCATTAATTCTCATGGTTCCATAGGTCAGAATCTGGGCTGGCTCCATGGGTCTCTCTGGATCCCATGAGGATATTATCAGTTGTGTCAGCTCATTGTCTCAAAATCTGCTTCTAAGCCCATTCAGGTCGTTGTCAGTATCCAGGTCTTTGTAGTTATAGAACTGAGATGCCATTTCTTTGCTCACTGTTGGCTGGGGCCACCTTCAGCTCCTAGAGGCTTCTCTTCAGCTCTTGTACCTGGGCCTCTCTGCCTCGGACCAATGACAGTACACTCAGTCCTTCTCATGCCTAGAGTCTCTCTGAACTCCCCTTGTGCACATCTCACTGACTGCCATCCTCTTCTGCTTTTAAAAACTCCTATGAGACATTGGTTCACATACATAGTCCAGGATAATCTATTTTAAAGTGAGCTGATTAGTAATCTTAATTCCATCAGCAAAGTCTCTTGCCTAGATATGGATTGAATAACTGGGGGGACATTTGTTCTGCTCCCATGCTAACTAATGGCCACATCACGAGTGGTTCAAATACAGCCACAGGGGGCATCTTTTAAAACCAGTAGTCATCTTTTCCACAGTGATTAAGAAAATAAACCTTGACTCTGCCTTGGCTCCCCTAAGGAATCTCAACTAACTTGCACATCCAAATGACTTGAAAAGCTACAGAATACAGAAAGAAAGCAAATTACAACTAGGAATAGAATTAGGAGAGAAATGCAAACCAACACCAGGTATTATGAATATGCTGACCTTGAATAATGCTGAGATTTTAAAATACATTTTTTCTGTTGTTTACACTGTGCCATGGCCACTTATATCCATTAAAGGTAAACATGTGTTTGTCATTTAAGGGCATATGCTGCATGCTTGACCTCGTGATAGATTTTTGCATTCAAATTTCTAAGTGCTTTTACTGGAAAGCTTCTTAAGGAAAACTCCCAGATTAACCATCAATTTGTTGCTTGTGTTTAGAATCTTTAACTCTATTTAGGTGGAAATGTTGAAATGGGTCAGAACCAAGTTTACCTGATGGAACTTAAACTATATCCATTGCTAGGGTTAACTATGACTGGACATTAATTGGTGGGGCCCACAAAAGTTCTACAGAATTCCTTTGGCATTAGGTTTGAAAAGCCTCCCAGGAGAGAAATGTTCCGAAAGTGATGAGCCAGATATGAGATGGTCTTTGTCATTAAAGTAGAGTAGGGGTATTGAGTACAGTGTGGGATTTGTCAGTCAAAAATAAAATAAGTCCTATTTCTGGGAGGTTATTTCTGTGAAAAATAACACCTGAAAGATTTAGTCAAATGCATCTGTTTAACTACAGGAAAACTGGGGAAATATAATTCTTTGTGTCATCTAAGAAGGAAAGGAAAAGCAGTGAGCAGTACTGATGTTCATATAGAAGTGGTATTATTTTTATTTTTATGTTGATTTTATAGCAGGTCACTTTTCGAAATTCTCTTATAATTTCTGGTTTCAATCATTGATGATCTTGGATTTTCTATGAAAGTGTATCTAAAATAATATCAGTTTTGCTTATTTCTTTCATTTTCTTTCCTCTTCATCCCCCATGTATTAGTGGACCTGTTTCAGTCAGTAAAGGTGTAATTTTATCTTATTCCTGAGTTTAATAGAAATGCTTCCAGAGCTTCACCAGAAAGTGTGTCTTAGTATAGGTTATTAGTTACTACCTTTTATAAGGCTAAGAAGTTCCCTTATAGCTCTTATTTCTTAGCAGTTTTTGCAATATGAAATTATTAACTTTTTCAAAGTCTTGGTCTATTATCATTGTATGTTTTTCTCTGATCATCTTTGAATATAGTGAATTATATTGAAGGACTTTTAAAATAATTCTGTGTCATCCATGTACTCCTAGGATATAGTCTATTAGGTAATGCAGTATTATGTGTGTGTGTGTATGAGTCTGCATGTGTGTTACAATATGGTTGGATTTAATTTAACATTTTAGTCAGGACTTTTGTTAAATGAAATTGGCTAATGGGCATTATCTGGTTTGACTATCAAGGTCATGCTGTCCTGCTAAATTGACTTTGTAGCTCTCCTTTCTTTCCTTATCTAGAAAATACATTAGATATAACAGAAATCCCATTCCTGAAATTTTACCAAAACTTACTTGGAACACCATTTGGTCTTGGCAGGCCAAAAAATTGAAAGGTTTTTGGCTACTAATTCTTACACGTTGTTTTGTCCATTCAGTTTTTTTTTTAAATATGTTTATCAATTTTGGTAATTTACCTGTTTCCAAAAAATTATTGATTTCATCTAGTTTTTCACACATACAAGGTTGTTCACAACATTCTCTTTTAGTAAATTTCTGCACTACTTTGCCTATGCAACCTTTATTTCTAATATTATTTGTCTCCATTCTTTTATTTATTAATTTATTTTGCAATCTTGCCAGAGTTTTGTCTCTCATTCTTTTTTTTTTTTTTTTTTAAGATTTTATTCATTTATTTGACAGAGAGAGATCACAAGCAGGCAGAGAGGCAGGCAGAGAGAGAGGAAGAAGCAGGCTCCTTGCTGAGCAGAGAGCCCGATTCGGGGCTCAATCCCAGGACCCTGAGATCATGACCTGAGCCAAAGGCAGCGGCTTAACCCACTGAGCCACCCAGGCACCCCTTTGTCTCTCATTCTTAAAGAAAAACAAAGGGCTTTTGGTTTTGTTAACATTTGCTTTTGTATTTGTTAGTTTGTTCATTAGCCCCTAATATATTTACTCCTTTATTTTATTCTATTTAGTTGTATTTATTTTCAATCCCACTGACTTCTTGAGTTGATGGTTTTGCTTACTTATCATCAGCATCTCTAGTTTTCTAAGAAATAAATTTAAGGTAGTAATTTTACTCTAAAGTGATATAAAGATCACATAATTGTCCTAAAGAGTTTTTATTTAAACCATTCATTCCTGAGAAGTCTGTTAAGTTTCAATTTTACATAGGGAGCTTCATCACTATCTTACAGTTGTGGTATTTAATTTTAGAGCATCATGTTCAGAAAAAGTAATCTATAAAACTCTAATATTTTGAATTTCTTGGGATTCCCTTTAGGGCCTAATATACCATCAAGTTTTGTATTTTTTTAAACATGTTAACCTGTTCAGTAAAGTACATTTTTCTAGAAATTTTGCCAGTGTTACCTAGGTTTTCAAATCTATACACCTAAAATATTTTTCAGGGATGTTTTTACACAATATGTGCTCTTTTTGAGGCCCTGTAAATATCTATGTGTATCTATAGGTCAGAGTTATCAAGTATATCACTAAGTCACTGATATCAATATTTGTTTCTTACCTGCTGATTCTGTGGGATTGTAATCTCCTAGAATTATTATGAAGTGTTAATTAATTCTCTATAATTTTGTTAAATATTTCTTGATATATTTATTTCCAGTTTCTGATGTTAGGTCCATGAATGTCTGTAATGATCACATCTTCTTGGTGGATTACTTCACTTACACACCAAAATTCTTCCCCTTTGTTCTTTTTAATGTTCTTCACATTAAATACGATTCTGCCATTTATATTGCCCTTCAGCCTTCTTAAAATTAGCACTCCAAAGTGTGGTCCTGAGATTCCTGGGGGTCACTAAGACTCAGAGTCTCTATGGGGTCAAAAGTGAACATCTTAATATTAAGATGTTCCTTGTCTCTTTTATTCTCAATGTTTAACCAGTAACGGTGGGGTTTTCAGAGACTGCATGACCAGTAACATGACAACATATCAATTGTAAACACAGCTATGAGAATCCAGTCATCCTATATAAACCAAGAAATTAAAGGTTTCAAAAATGTTAGTTAATGCCACTTTTCACATTAATCTATTGTTTGTAGTGGAAATACAGTCACTTTTCAAAAAAGTTATATCAACATTTAATGGATTTTTATTGTTACTTTAAAAGGTACCAATAAGCATTTGTTTTACTCTTTTCCTAGCATCTATTGAATTAACTACATTTTCCTCTACCAATGTATTTAGAAAAATAGTAATTATTACTTTGATATTCTAAACCTGAAGATTAAGATATTTTATTTCTTTAAAAAAGTTTGTGGCCCTATTAAAGAAAAAAGAATGTGGAAAATTTTGCATTAATTTACATCTTAACACAGCCCACCTGCCACCCCATTTCCGCCAACACCTTCATTTGGCATTCCTATATATTTGTATATTCACTATGGAAGGTAGAATTTTTAGCATATGTTTATTCTGTCATCCTTTTTCAGAAGTCATGCATTTTTCCAATCACAGTCAACTCTTGCCTTAAGGAAACTCTGGTACCTGCTAAGATAATAAAAAAATTTCCCCTATCTTAATGGTTTCATAGATTCTTAAAAATAAAAAAAAAGCATGAACTTAGTCTAATGTTCAAGTGTAACATGTAATCAACATTAATCTAATACATCTTCTAATCTGATTTTCCACTATGCCCCCGTTCAAAATATATACTTCAACAGAACTAGATTACAGAATATTTCCTAGATGTGTTCCATCATTTACCATCTTATGCCTGTATCTATTCTCTACTTCTGCCTTGAATTCCCTCCTCAGTCTTAAAATTTCTATAACCAACTAGAACCACAATCTGGTATGAAGTCCCTTCCACAAAGACTTCCCTGAGAAGCCCATATGGAAACAATTCCCATGCACTGAATCCTTAAGCATTTTGTATCACTCAAAATGCAGGTATATTATGCTGCATTGCTTTGTAGTTATTTGAGGTTTTACCCTATTTCCCCAGTTACATTGTAAGTTCTTTGAGGGCAGAAATTATTTAGCCCGTCTTTGAATCTCCCACATCATTAGACATAGGTTTATTTAGAAAGTATGAAAACTAATAATTTTCAGAATTATCACAGTCAAAAACAACCATGATAGAGTTAAGCAATTACTTTTTGGTTTTCTGATATCAGATCATGATGCCTTCCTGGTACAGGAGAAAGATTCTTAGAACACAGTGGCTACCCTTCGTTTGGGAATACTGGGATTCATTCCACCAAGCAAGGAAAGAGTTGCAGCTTGGGGTCTCCTACATCAACGCTCTGCATTCAAGTTTCAGCCAAGCTTCAAGAAACAACAGAAAGAGTAGCTGCTTTTGGGACGCCTGGGTGGCTCAGTTGGTTAAGCCGCTGCCTTCGGCTCAGGTCATGATCCCAGCGTCCTGGGATCGAGTCCCACATCAGGCTCCTTGTTCTGTGGGGAGCCTGCTTCTCCCTCTGCCTCTGCCTGCCACTCTGTCTGCCTGTGCTTGCTCTCTCTCTCTCTCTCTCTCTGACAAATAAATAAATAAAATCTTTAAAAAAAAAAAAAAGAGTAGCTGCTTTAGCTATCACCATTGTCTTTTTCTCTTCTGCCATCTGCCAAATCATCTTCGGGAACTGCTGCAAAAGAGTTGATGAAATCACTACCTACTAAACTAGCAACCTTAGTCCAAGGACAGGGTTTCTAAAGCACTGAAAAACATTTTTCAATAACATTTAATGTCTTTTATTAAAACCCATAATGCATATCCCAAAAGGAAAGAAATACACCAAATTATTGAAATACAGTGTGCCTACCTTACATAGGAGTATATTTGCTAGCAATAATTTTATTTATCCTAATTCCCTCCATTTTCGCAAATACATAAAACCACCAAAATTGAAGAATGTACTTGTGTATGGAAAGTACAACTTACAAGTAGTTTCCATAGTCCACTTTTCCAAATATATAAGTCATCTGCTACCTTTAGTTTAGTTCAACAAATTATTAGTAAGTGCCTGCTATTTTTCAGACACTATACTGGGCGATAAGTATGTGAACATGAATAAAACACAATCCCTGTTCCCAGTGTGCTGGAGGCAGTGGAGAAAATGAACACCGAGAGAGGAGTCAATCTAATGTGGTAAGATCTCTGATAAGAGATATTGTGACACATACCGGTTTCAGGAAAGGCTTACATGATCAGTTCATCTCTGGCCAAATGCTTGAAGGTGAGTATAAATTAGCCCAATGATTGTAAGTCATTTCAGATAGAAGTGTAAAGTACTATTCTATGACTAGCCTTTTAGCATCTCTAAAAGGCTGTGAAGAGTACCAGGAGTTGGGGCTAGCTGGTTATGTGATGGACAGGATCTTGTATTGCATGATAATAAGCTCAGAGTTAAGTTATGGTTAGCATCTTCCAAACTGTGTTACAGAGGAAGACTGGAATTCTGGGGCCCCTTTGGGGGCTCAGTTGTTATGCATCCACCTTTGGCTCAGGTCATGATCCCAGGGTCCCAGGATCAAGCCTCGCGTCAGGCTCCCTGCTCAGTGGGAAGCCTGCTTCTCCCTCTCCCACTCCTCCTGCTTGTGTTCCCTCTCTCTCTGTGTCTCTCTCTGTCAAATAAATAAAATCTTAAAAAAAAAAAAAAGTCTAGACTTCTACAGAATATAGCATGTTCTCTTGGAAAAAATATTTCTACATTCAAGATAATCTCCCTTTCAGTGATTCACATTGAGAATTTTAAAGGTTATGAAAAGTCCTGAAGTCAAGAAGCTGGCTTCATGTTAACCCAGCAGCTCCCGAATTTATTTGGCTTCTAATCATTTTTTCACAGAATAGCTATTAACATCCCATGTGACTCAAGTGTTTTATAAAACAGTTTGGGCGATATTGGATATAAGCAATGGAGTAGCTACTGGGCTCATCACTTTACATATACGTTGATGAATTTGGACTTTATTTGGCATTTAATAGGGGACCATCAACACTGTTCCAGCAGGAAAATGGCTTGATTGAAGCCAAGACTCGAGAATGTAACTCAACAAGATGGAAGGATGGATTGGAGGGGAGATGGGCAGGAGGTTGGAACACCAGTGAGGAGAATTCATTCTTGGAACAGTTCAAAATATAAAACTATAAACATGTGTTTTGGAAATGTTTCTAGATTTAATAAATTCTATGATAATATACCAGGGAGATTTTTTTGAAAATCCGTAACAGATGCCAGTAAGAGTACTATCCACCTTATCATCAATTAACATATATTTGGGATCTCCAGGGAACATTATGCATGTATATAACAACCACAAACAAATTGCAACAGGCTTGCCTTGTGGTCAAACTGGAGAAAAAAATGATCAAGATAAGAATAATTAATTTCAGGTGGATTCAATTACTGTAGTCAGTCATTACTCAACTATTTATTAAGCACCCACAGAGTCCACAGCACTTTACTAGGTTCTTATAAAAATCCATATATTAATAACAGAGATTTTTTTTCCACCAAAGTAACTCTGAGCTCCCTGTGGCTCATCAATGCTGAAAGCACACAGAAGAGGGCAGCTACCAGTGAGCAGCCATTCAACATTTTGTTCAAGGTCCAGTCAAAGAAAACAGACCTTTAAATATTTCATCATTGAGAGGTATTGAATTAGATAACTTACAAAGTTTCAAAAATATATGTCTACGATTAGGGGGAAATTCTGGAATACCTCAGAAAGTCTGGGCCATAACAAATTCTAGCACTTCAGAACTAGACTAAGAACTAATTTATATATTCATTCTATCAGCTAAATACATATATATTGAGCACAAATACATGTTTGGCACTAAACAAGGGACTGAGAATAGAGCAGTGAACAAAATTTTCTCAAACCATTGCCATGTGGAGGTTGAATTCTGAGAATGGAAGCAGATCTTAAAGAAGAATAGTTATTGATATGGATATAGACAAAGATACATATAAAATAGATACTAGTGTGATCAATACAATAAAGAGAAATTAGAATAGAGAAATAGAAGCTTCCAAAAAGTTGGGGGAACTTGAGAGAAAAATGTTTGAGGCAGAAAAAATAGGAAGTCCTGAAGCAGGACATCTGTGGCTAGATTAGACTGAAAAACAGGAGTAGAATGAGGTGAAAAATAGCAAGACAGAGTCCATTTGGGGCCATTATAATGAGTCTAGCTTTTCTCTGGCTGTGTCAGATACATTGGGGGGTGAAGAGAGGGGGACCTAGGATCTAATGTTACTTTAAAGGATCACTGTGACTGCTGTATTAGGTGACTAAAGGGCGGGTTGACAAGGGCAGAAGTAGGCAAAATAGTCAGGAGACTTATGCAGTAATACAAGTGAGGAATGGTGGAGGCTTGGATGTAGGAGGTAACAGCAGAAAAGTGGGCTGATTTGGGATACATATTGATGGCATTGCTGACAAGATCTGCTGGTAGATGAGCCAAGAATGACTTACTCTTTGGCTTAAGCAACAGAACAGATGCAATAGCCAGCTAATGAGATGTGCAAGACTGTAGGTGGAAGCAGATTTGGGGAGGAAGACTGAGTCCAGTTTTGGACATGTTAGGTACATGATGCCTATTCAGCATCCAACTGGAGATACCGAGTAGTCAGATGCCTATGCAAGTTTAGAGATCAGGGAAGAGTCCAAGCCTGGAGATAGAAAATTAGGAATAAATGATATCACTAAGAATGAGAGTACAGATAAAGAAAAGACCAAGGACTGAGCCATGGGACATGCCAAAATTTAGAAGTGAGGGAAACGGAAAGAAGCTAATAAGATTGATTGAGAAAGAAGAGCCAATTAAACAAGAAATCCAGGAGGGGGTGATATCCAGAAAGCCAACTAAAGAAATTGTTTCAAGAAAGATAAACCAAATTGTCAATTTGTATCAAATGCTGCTGATAGATCAAGCAAAATAATTGACTATTATCAATAGTATTGACTATCGTATTTAGAAACAATGAGTTAACTGATGACTTTGACACACACAAATAAGTTTTGGTGAAGAGCTAGAGGCAGAGGCCCTGTGGGAGGGGACTTGATAAAGAGGAGAGAAGAAATTGGAGGCAAATACAGATAACTTCTTCGAGGAGTTTTCCTATAATAGGGAGGATAAAAATGGGATAAGAGCTTTCAAGGTTTGAGCATTAAGAGAGAGATGGGAGACACCACACTATATTGTATGTTGAATCCAAAACAAAGAGAAAAATTGATCACGTAACAGAGAGAGAATTTCTAGATCTAAGTCTTTAAGTAGGATATAAAAATGGCATCTAGTGCCCAACTGAAGATGTTAGACTTAAAGGTGTAAGGACAGCTCATATTTCTCAATAGGAAAAAGGCATCCAGATGTAAGTATATGGATATATGTGTATGGGGGAGAGAAAACTTCTCATTGTTTTTTATACTTTATCTAGGAAATAGGGAGTGAAGTCATCAACAGAGACTGAGGATACGGAAGGAGATGGTCATTGGAAAAGAGGATGTGCTGGAGATTTGAGAAATTGGAGAGAAATCTGAGAGAGAAAGGAGTAGTTGTCTAAAGGTAAAGAAAAATACAAAATTTTCACGTAGCCCCAAGGTTGTACTTGTGATTAATGGTCTTTAATTTAAGGTAAGACCATTAGCATGATTTTGTGTTTTTCTTCAGCCAAGCTGAATATGCTAAAGCTTAAAAGGAATAGATGAAGGACTTAATTTAGCCAGTGATGAACTTTTGGAAGGTGAGAATGGGAAAACAAGACCAAGTGCAGGATTATAGAAGACCAATTCAAAGGAGTGATTATTGATGAGCCATGGAAAATAGGACTGGTAAGAGGGACACCAAGGTGTGAGGAGAGTCATGGAAGAGTGGAAGAATCAGAGGGATTGGAGATCTTAGTGGGATCAAAAATTCATTAATGTTTGAATAGTACTAAAGGGAGTGAAATCAAAAGGGAGTGGAGGATAAGAACATGCAGGATGCTCAAAATTGGTATTGCAAAGAGTTAGCAGTTTTCAGGAATGGCAGAGTTTCAGAGTATTAAGATCATGGGACCAAACTGTAAGAAGGGAGGAGAATAAGATGATTGGAAAAGAGAAGGCCAAAGGCCCGAAAAGCCACGATATTGAAAGGATTCTACGCAAGGCAATTGAAATGACGTAGTTCTTTCCAAGGGTTGAGAATAGAAGAAAATTAATATTGAGAAGGTCTGGGCAAAGGAAGAGGAAGCAGCAGGTGGAGTAAGGCAATAGGAGTTTCCAGGTGAGACAATTTGATGTTAGTCATAATTTTAGATATTCAGTGAGTGGAGAAGAGCTATTAACCAATTTCAGTATACATGTGTGGATCATGAGAGATTGTATTAAACTCAAGAATCTGAAGTAGTTGTTCTGGGGTAGAGGGTGAGATTCTGCAATCACAGTACCGAAAATGGAGTAAGACAGGGGACACCTGGGTGACTCAGTGGGTTAAGCCTCTGCCTTCGGCTCAGGTCATGATCTCAAGGTCCTGAGATCGAGCCCCACATCGGGCTCTCTGCTCAGCGGAGAGCCTGCTTCCCTCTCTCTCTCCACTTGCCTCTCTACCTGCTTGTGATCTCTGTCTGTCAAATAAATAAAATCTTAAAAAAAAAAAAAAAGAAAAGAAAAGAAAATGGAATAGGACAGAGAAAGGGAAGGATCTGATGAAGACTCAAGTTTAGAGAACACCAAACATCCTTCAGCAAAACTCAACCTCCCCCTGCCTTCCTTTTTTGTTTTTATTTTCTTCCCAGGTCCACATGAACAAGTTAAACTCTCATTCAAATGTGAACAGAGAAAAAGAGAGACTCCATAATGTTAAAGCTGACTCAGCCAAGAGATTTATTATTATGCCTGGTACAGGAGAAGCTGTTTTACATGTGTGTTTAAAAGTGGCGCTTTGCAAATTAATATTTTATTCAGTGCATAAAACCAGAAAGGAAAATTTGTAATCTTCCCAGAAGGAGTTACTGATGTTCTTTGCTTCTATTTTAAATAGAGTCACTGCTAAAAAGTTATGTTGCTTTTCATTTATTTGTTTAAAGAAAATAGACCTCAAGGAAATGGAGATTGTGGGCAGATGTGGCTCATTATGATTAAGAAGAAATGATTCTGATACTAGTGAAAATCTATTTCCTAAAGGAAAAGAAACTCTGTGTATAACACAGGTATGCAAAGAAATACATAAACTATTCCATTAGCTAAAGTTTTGGAGCAAGCCACTCTACAGGGCTTTAAAGGAAGCTAGAAGACTGTGCTAACTGGCAACACGCTTCTCCTGTTATGGTCACTAGAAAAGAAACAACAGATTTGGGCCCTAGCTAATTCTCTTTAGTCGCCTCCACTGCTGGCTAGGAGAAAAGGAATCAGAGAAAAATAGGGTTAAATCCTAATGAAGAATTGCAGGTCTTAGACATTATGAATTGGATTGATGAGTTTTTGTTTCCTGAAGGACAACATGCAGATTAAAGAGCTTTTAACTGTTCTTGATGCAATCAAAAGGTTATGGTTGTCTGCTAAAAACTCAGTTTCAGCCACAGTTTATGTAAGTTGTTCACATTACTCACTCAGTAATGATGTACTTGGCCCCACTGTTTGTGGTCTGGTTCTCATTTGTTTGGTATTACATTCCAAGACTGCAATGACTCAGAAATGTTCCTTATTTTTTACAGTAAGAAGAAATAGCATGCTTTGGCCTGAAACATCTCAGATTTAATCACTTGTCTGTGGTCTCCCCACAGTCTATTCAAGCAGGTGTATATAAGTGAAGACTTCTGCATATTGACTTAGAAGAGCCAGAGTCTCCAACCAGAAGGCTGCTGATGTTAGCTGCTTACATACACGTGACATTAACAAGAAACTTAAACCCTCTGCAAGACTGTATAATATTCACTCTTATCAGAATGTTGGCAAGTAGGCTTTTCAGAATACAAGAAAAGTTTCCAGGATAAAAAGGATTAAATATTTATGACACCTCTATCAGGCATGTGTAATGGAATGTGAAAAGTTGTACTTAAATCTATTTGAAGAGATGTTATATGCAAGAGGTGTGAGAAGTGTTGTACCCTGATGTGGAAGACAGAATTAGGGGCAAGAGGTTTAAAAAAAAAAAAGTATATATATATATATATATATATATATATATATATGAATTTGGTTTTGACACAAACAAAATTTTCTATGGATTTTTACGTTTTAGTGTTCCCAGAAAATAGAATGACTGTTCTTGTACCTTTATGTCCCTGGAAACACTGAAGCAGAAAGAAGGATCAGATAAGAGGTTAGTCTCAAATATCTGTTTCCTGCAAGCCTATCTGTCTTGGATTCTAGCAGAGTTGATAGGAATACATGAAGTAGAAAAAAAAAAAGCATTCTCTCTCATGACTTAGCACTATTCCTGTGTTTACCCTCCATAAGCTCTTAGGTGGCTGGCTTTCTTCTCCTCCCACTGTAGTTTACAGCACTCTCCTTCACCAGCCTGTAACAGAATGTGAGTTCCAGCAGAAATAGAGGGACATAACACATTAAATACAGTTGAGTGTAAGTATGAATTAACCTATAGTCAGAATTCTTTTATTATATAAAAGATTTGTCACCCAAAAAGATTCCAAATAAGTAAAGTACAGGACAATAGACTTTTGAACAGGGAAGGAAATTTGGAGAGACAAAAACAAAAAAACAAAAAACCTGCTGCCCCTGGAAGACTTGGGTTCATCTTTCTAGAACACGTCTTCCAAGCTGCAGCAGGTGTCCGGGATGACAGAATTTACTGTGGACAGTTTGCTGTTTTCCCACCTCAGGCACAGCCATACCAATGATTGTCAAAAAGCACCCTCAGAAAAACTTCAGGGAATGGAATCCAAGGCTTGTTAGGAGTTCAAGTAAACCAACTTGAAGTCAAAGGAAAGGAATCCAGTGCCATTTCCTTGATTACTTGAAATTCCTCTAATTCTATAAGGACTGCTCTGAATCTGAAAAGATGTCCTGAGGCCACATTTTTATAGTCCATGTTCACCTCAGGTAGGTTCTCTGATGTAAGACTTCTCTTGCTTACTCAGATGACTCAGAGTTAAAATTTTAATAAACCTGAAAGGGGAAGTGAAAAAGTAGCAGTAATGTTCTGAAGACTTATTTTTCTCTCTCTGAAGTATAACTATTGTAGCATAACCCCTAGGTATGTCAAGATGTTGATTATTTTCCAGACTGTAACTGAGTTCTTTCTCATATTTGAGTTCTTTCATATATGTTCTCATATAAGTTCTTTCTCATATTTGTGTGGTGCCAGAATTTCTACCTATGGCCTCCTTTACTAATGTATGAGAAGGCACCTGTCCAAAAGAAAAAAAAAAATCATTTACATGAGGCAGAAAAGTCTACTGGTATTGCATTTATTTATCACCTCAGCTTTCCAGACTTGTCACACTGTCTTTGAATTAGAAATGAACTCTTAAGGATTTCTGATTCCACTTCTCTAAAACTCAGTTGACTCCTCTATAAATGAAGGCAATATGTTACGGGATTCCTAAGACCACATCCAGCCCCAAATTTTATGATTCCATTCCCACAAATCCAATTGACTACAACACTATTATCTCCTACACATTAAAAAACCAGCATTTGAGTTAATCTCTCTCCCTGCTCTGGTAAATCAACCACGTCCTGGGTGGTCCATAATCCTCTTCCCAAAGAATAGGATGTATTCTGGTTGGGGGCTATTTAAAGCCCTCTGTGAGTTCTTGAAGATAATCCTTGGGGACTCTGCAATGACTGTGACAATTCTTTGAGTTTTTTAGTGTGAAAGTCACCTGGATTTACAGATTTAACTCACCCAATCTGAATCAGTCATTTTTATCTATCCCCACGTTAGTGAGGTTATTTGACTGACATAACATTGTTGCGGGCTCTCAGGATTAAATCATAGCCGACATCTGTGAGGAAGGAAGGAAATATAAAAGGCCTTCCCGTCATGTCATTTTTATGTTCTTTTCCTTTCGCTGAATAAAGGGACGATACTCTTCCCATCTTCTCCCACTTAATGATTTTAAATAGTTTTCTAAATCTTGAGAGTTGTATCTTATATCTGACTTTTACGTTATTGGTCTATCAACCATAGCATAAGAGGATATTGAAGATCACCGGACTTGGAATAAAGACATGTAGATTTTTGCTGAATAATCTTCAGAAAGTAATAAGAATCTCTGAGCTTCAATTTCCCCACCTCTGATGTTAGTATGAACAAGCCTGGCAGGCACTTGGGTGGTGTTTATTCAGCTTATTTTAGCATTCTTTATCTGTGTTGCCTTCGCCGAAGAAGGTCAATGCATCACTAGCACTAGGAATCATAAATGTGATAGGAAAATACACATGAAGCTTGGACATGAGGGAATCCGTGAGCATAGTTTTTATTTATTTTTTATTTTTTTATTAACATATAATGTATTACTTGTTTCAGGGGTAGAGGTCGGTGATTCATCAGTCTCACACAATTCATAGCACATGAGCACAGTTTTTAATATAGTTAACATTAGGTGTGCCAACATCTGAGGAGCACTAAACGTACAGGAATGGTGATGATCTTGTTAGTCATCTAGGGAAGATATAACCCACTGTTGGGTCTGACACCCACCTTCCCTTCCTTGGAGACTTGGAAGAGACCATAACTACGGCAGAAGAGACTGTAACATCCAAACTCTGATCAACGAAGAATTCTGCCACATTGGACTGAATGTGCTAAAATGAACTTCAACAATTCCTTGTTTTTTATTTGTTTGTTTTTTTAGGACCACTAAGCTGGGAAGAATGACTTAGGCTTGCCAACTTGTAATTTTGCCAAAAAAGATATTTAAATGAAAAATATACCACATACTCTCTACTTTTTCCACCACTTCGTAAAGGAGTGGCTATTTTAATAGCAAATAAAAGTAGGAAAATCAATTTTTCAGAAGAACAGACAGTTTTAAAACTGAATAAATTTAATTAACAATATGAAAAGCTTTGAGTTTCTCATTTACCGCTGACAAAAATCTAACACTAGACAGTCCTCTGCCGAGGATCTGCATCCAGAAATCACCCTTCAAATAGGAAAAAAACATGACTACAGTCATTCCTGGGGCACCTGCTGCCCTCAGCCAGAGGCGTCAACGAGCATGGCTGGCGTTTGGGTGGGGTCAAGATCAGACTCTGAGAAGCCTTGTCAGAGAGTAGCATTTGCTCATTGGCCAGAGGCAAACAGAGCTGTGGTGCTTTTTCCATGTCCAAGTTTTCTATCAATTGAAAAGTCCCTAGTTTGTTATTAGATTCAGGTGTTCCTGCCGTTGTCTACTTTCTATCCTCTTAATTTCCCCTTTCCTGAGATTGTGCTGTAGGTTATAAAGTTTCTGGCATCAACAATTTTATTTTCTTTCTGACTTGTGGTTGCAAACTCCCTGTGTGTTTCTGGTTTGTTAGCAGGTGGCCTGGCCTGCCAAGAAAGAACTCATGGTCTTGGATTCCCCCCAGGGTTTACCCAGGTTCCAAAATTGGTATCAGCCCTGATGCATATTACAGACCCTCATGGATACTCAAATGTTTATACAGGGCAGACAGGCCCAGAGGGCATAAGGCTTCATCCAAACACCTCGTAGTGATTGAAAGGGGATACAGCATGGCAACAGGATCCTTTTCTTTAAAATTGCTTTCACAATTCACTGAGGAGATGAGAAAAAGAGGAAGCAGGTGAAAAGTTGGGGCCAAGGGAACTGCTGTCCAAGTATTTCACAACTAGGGAGGTAGCAGAGAATTCTGAAAACAACATCAAATTGCATTTTCGAGGCTTCTTAATCTGTGTTGCCTAAGCAGAGGAAGGCCACGCCTATTCAGAAAACATTTGCCGGATCCTCTGAGTTGGAAACTAACCCGAAAGAGGGGAAGCAGACTAGAGCTGCAAAAAGAAAATGACAAATATATGACTAGTCAGAAGCTGGAAATGCCTCAAATTATTTACTGGACCACACAATAAAAGTGACAGGAGTTGTGTATCCTTAAACAACCTTTTGCTGGCAGGATGATACCATGAAATGGCCTGTTTTGCTGCTAGATGCACTAAAGATTAGATAAGAAAGCAAACCGTGCCTTGTGGGTCACTCCAAGTCCTTTAACTGCCAAAATAAGATCCCAGACTAGATCAAAGGTAGAAAGGGTTCTAGAGTCTCTATCAAGTGCTTCTTAGAAGCAGTGATGTGATTTAAAAACCGAAACACTGGACCGGAGTTGAATATTGAGATGGCTTCTGGTGGAAGAACATTGAGAAGACATTAGCCAATGGCTGGACAATAAATGTGTCATTTGTAGGCTCTTCTTCTATCACTGCTCAGATTTGTTTGTTAATCTAAGTCCTATGCCAAGTAAATCATGATGATCTATTAACTCTGAGGGTCAGAGGAAAGTAACAGGGGAGAGTGGGAGTAAGCGTGGTTTTGGCTGCAATTCTCCCACTAATAAGTTGTGTGGAAACTCCTCTCACTTGACTATATCATAGTTCTTGCATCTGTGAAAATGAGACCTAGAGACTATGACCCTTTCTACTTCTTCAAATAAACTGCCTCCTGATCTCAAACTCAGCTGGAGCATTTTGGGTATCAATAAAAAGCCATATGCTAATGACCATTCAATAATCATCACTGTAGCTGAGATTTGGACTAAGAAAGTCAGAATTAGGGAATATAGAGAATGCCAGTCTCTCTTAGGAAAAGATCACAATGAAAGGAATTATGTTCATCACCAATTACATTTACAATGTCCTATAAACCAACCAACTCTGGGAAGAACAACAGACATAAATATTTTTAGACCATTTATCAAATATAATACACATGGCTATTTTGTTGTAGGAAGACAGCACAGGGACCAAAAAAACAAGGAAAGCAGTGTTCATCTACATTAGAACAGGACTATTTGCTTTGCAGGGAGATCATCAGTTGCTTCTTTTAAATGCTCAGCTGCCCTAATTTGTTTAAACTTCATCCAACTTGCAAATGTAGATATACATCTATTTCTATTCAAATACTGTTTTATTTATTCAAGATACATTACTGAAGGAATAGGATGTGATAGATGTGGTACTAGTCACTGGTGACACACAGATGAAAAGTTTGGTTTGTTCATAGGCTTGAATGGCTTACATTCTAAGGGGCAAACTGGCATTAAAATAATGATTTTTTTTTTTAAGTGAGAAATGACAATAACAACAAATAAGAACAAAATGCTTTGGAAGGCCAGAAAAATTGGGATTAAAAATCTTGCTTTTCGTAAGGATAGAAGGACTCTGAGACACTTCACAGAAGAGATCTTTGAGGTGGATGATTTTAGGTTTGACATTTTCCAAAGCAAATGCTTTTAATTAGATCTAGAGGACAAGGAGTGTGGTGGGAAAGACATGTCAGACAGAGGAAAAGCATTTGCAAAGACATGGAGAAATGGATATTTAGTAAATGGCTGCTATTCTCGTGTGACTAAATGATCGGGGACAGAGGAAGGGGGTAACGAACAAGAACAAACAGTAAGGTAAGACTTTGTTTTAGACAATGCTGAAGATTTTCAAATTTATCTACAGGCAGTGGAGAGAAGTTATCAAAACTGACAGCATTTATCCATAATGGGATCAGCTTTGCAAAAAAAAAAAAAAGCCCTCTAGAATCTAGAATTCTGGTGTCCAATTATTGCAAGTTTTATAAAATGACCAAGAAGAATGTGTGATTCAAGAGATCCAAGAGACAAAATGATTCAAATTCACCTGGATCTTAGCTGCAGTTTGGCGCCACCTGGTGGCCATTATGTAATTGAGTTCTAATACCCATGGGGAAGATTCTGGCTCCTCTTTGGCTAGGAATTCTAGGACACCGTCAGTGATTTCAGTATATTAATCACCCCTGTTTCCCTGACTCAGTTTCCCGGGCCAGGAGAATCCCAGGAACATAGCTTCTTGAGATTTCTAACCTATCTTCCCTTCATTGTTTTTTGTTGTGGTGGTGGTTCTCTCATTTCCCACCCATAGAAGACCTGACATCATGGGGTGCTGGTTAGAAGATAGGAACCAATCTCCAACCCCTTTCCATTACCATAAGATCAATTGGTCTTAAATTTTAGATGACTACAATGGAAATAAGAATATTACAGAGAGTGTCTAAGGTTACCTTGCTCATTATGATATGAAGTTCATCTGCCTTCATCCATTAGAGGAAACTAGAGGAGAAGCACATTGTGAAACAGGAAATGGTAAAAATTGTCAACATCTATAAGAAGTTGCAGAATCACAGAGAATTAAAGGATCTATGAGATCATCTAGTGACCGATACGTAAATGTGCATGTTTCATAGATGAGTAAACTGAATACTCGAAATTTTATTTTGTTCACACTGTTGTGCACAGTATAGCAAGAGCCCAAGGAAGACCCAGTTAAATTTTGCTTTACCCTAGTGATTTTCAAGTCTCTATGAATCAGATAGGTTTGGGAAAATAGAGCCACCCTCAAAAATCCTTGTCTCCTTTTAACACCTATCAAAGAAAATGGAGGACAGGTAGATTAGAGACCATTACACATTAACACACAGCATAAGAATCAACACAAATGTCTAAAGTCTTAAACACAGATCATGTTTCTGATGTTTCAAATATCCTGGTTGACTTTTTACCATAAAGGACAAAAAAGCACACACCTTCTAATTTCATGGAATCTACACCTAATCTACAAGTTAGGGGTATCAAAATACAGTCTAATAACAAACAAAAATCAGACCAAACAAACAAAAAACTAGGCAAACAAAGAAACAAAATAGTTCTTCCAGGACTTCTAACTCAAACTGTATTCCCCAATAAAGAAACTGTCCTGAGACAACTCCTAGACCAAAGACATTCAGATTCATTTCTGAATACTTGGACACTTACTTGGGCAGCCAGTAACTAAACTCTTGTCAATTATTTCAACCTGTCAGCAACATTCTCAGTCTGTCCTCTAAAGGTACTAGAACACAATGAAAATGACCACTTAATTTGAAAAAATGACTGTAGCGTGGGCTAGTCAAAAAGTCCCAGATACATAATTTTCTAAACAAATCACAGAAAATATAAAGAACAACTCTATGTGAGAACATTTTGGATAAAGAGAATTACTATAACTCTTTCTCGTCTCATTCTACAAAGTGCACTGAAAAGCTCTCTTTGATAGAGCAAAACCCTTCCTCTTCAGTAATGACCTTGAACAAGTAATTGCTAATGCTAATCTATGAAATGATATCCTCAGCCATAGTTAGATCTGGCACTGGCAGAATTATTAGCAGATTCCACGGCTGCTCTACTCCATGTCCTTGGCTTCTTGATGAGTTCATCTTCAGCTAAGATGGGCATTTTCTATAACGGTTGATGGGGAACCTCTCTGCTTCGCTGCCTGAAGCCTTTCTCTGGCTCCATGGTCAGACTGCTCAAGGTTGGGCAGTTCTGGGGACTTAATGGTCCCAAAGTACCTCCAAAATAATGAGGGACATGAGCCCCCAGTGAAGACTCCAGCTTCCCTGTCTTTCTGTGATAGAATTCTGAGGCATGTTCTACAGAGGAAGGCTGAGGGTCTTTAATGGGACTGAGCCCCAGGTGTTCACAGTGGTAACTCACTCATAATCACAACTTTTATGGGTTCCTCTCCTTTTTTCACTTACACTTTCCATGAGAACCAGCTCAAAAAGCTTCTTACATTCAAGTCCTTGCCACAGGATCTATTTTGTGGGGGGAACCAAGCTATGTGTCTAATATTCCTCTGTTGCCCTCTCATTGGCTGCCAACGAATCCGGCTTAGTATCTGGAACAGGTGCTGCACTACAGGTTAAGAGGCTGAGTTCTAACCCTCTAACCCTTAGCTTCCTCTCTGAAGCTTCATTTTGTTCATTTGAAAAAGGAGGGGGTTGGGCTATACGTGCTGTAGAATGCCGCTGAGCTTTCACTCTTTTTTTTTTTTTTTTAAGATTCTATTTATTTATTTGACAGAGAGAGATCACAAGCAGGCAGAGAGGCAGGCAGAGAGAGAGGAGGAAGCAGGCTCCCTGCTCAGCAGAGAGCCCGATTAGGGGCTGGATCCCAGGACATGAGACCATGACCTGAGTTGAAGGCAAAGGCTTAACCCACTGAGCCACCAAGGCGCCCGGAGCTTTCACTCTTTATCTTCTATTTTATTTTAGACTGGAAGGAAAAAACAAAACTGGCAAATAGTGGGTAGAAGAACAATCTGTCACAGACTTGCCTGATAACCAGGATGCACTTCTCATCTTGTGTTAAATTATTGATTATTATCTGGCAACCTCATTAAGGTGTGAGCGCCTCAAGGGTATTTCCAGGTCTTAGCACAGTGTCTAATATATAATGGGTACTTAATAAATGCATGATTAGTGAATTAATAACTTGTATATGGGAAGAAGTGAGGATGCTGGCCAACCTGCTGGAAGAGAGAATATGGGAAATATGTACAACTGATTATGATGGGATGGATAATACAGGACCACAGAGAACACTAGATTTTAGGCTTATGCTGGTGGCTACATCAGGGCATGAAATGTTTTTGCCTAGCAATGCCACAATGCAAAAGACAACAGTGGTACGGAGGAAGGGTAGCAGAGTAAGATATTGAGAGAAATGATCTATTTTATTTCAACTGCAAGATAATTACATAAAAAAAGGCTTTTTCAAATTTTTAAATAATTATAATAAAAGATCTAATGCTTGTGTTTATGTGATTTTAAAACTAGCACTACATCAATCAACTTTACGTATCATCAGCATATGATATTCATAAATAGGTGTGAATTATGGCACAAAAATGACCTCCTTATCCATTTTAGTATTTTGTGGACTTTCAGCGAAAATATTTTTGATGTTACCAAATTGGTATTGTTTTGTTTATTTCACAGTTCTTAGTCACCAGGCTTAGTTCACAAATTCCAAATGTTTTCAAAAATCAAGTTCACTTCAGTAAATGAAAATGTTTCAACACTGAAGAGGTTCAAAACAGTAGAGAAATCAAAACTTAATTATATAAATAATTTCTATTGAATTTATTAAAATAAAAGAAATCTCATTTTTTACAGTCATGATTTATATTAAAAGACTTAATCATTTCAATATGAGTTAGCTCTAGTTCACAAAGGCAAAAGCTCAGCTCAGAGTCGCTCTCAAATTCTCCTTTTTACTTACCCTCCTTACCCAATCAGCTGTTTCTGACATAAGCACAGCATATCTATTCTTGCTGCATCGAGTGGAACTACCAGGGAACTACCACAGTTATGGCCAAAAACAACAGGTGGCATACAAATACTGCAAAGAAGAAAATTCTGTTGTTCAACAATCCTTTCTAATAGGCCATTAAATTGTTTCTTTTTTCCTTCCTCTCCTTTTCTTCCTCTTTTTCCCCTCCTCCTCTTCCCCTCCTCCCTTCTCCTACTTCTTCTTCTTCTTCTTTCTCCTCCTCCTTCTTTTTGAACTCATGCATCTGTTGGAATCATTTTGGAACCAAAATGAACTTCAATAGACCTCCGAGCTTCAAAACACATAGAAATACTGGATTAAAATAAATATGTATTACCAAGCTCAAAATAGGGAAAGAAAATTGGGAAAAGTGAAAAGGATCCACAGAGCAAGAGTTTTAAGTATACAAGACTGCACGGTATCTGTATGTAAAGAATACAGGACTAAGAGGAGAGTTAGGGGTCATGTATGTATGTCTTAATGATTAGAAGCTGAGATTTCTCAGCCACAAGAAGACATGAGCTTTAATTTTGGTCCTATGCAAAATGGGGAGTTGGTTCATGATTTAGGCAAGGATCATGAATTTGTTGTAGCCATTAGAGGAAAGATCACT
The DNA here is from genome assembly GCF_902655055.1 of Lutra lutra. Classification (NCBI taxonomy): domain Eukaryota; kingdom Metazoa; phylum Chordata; class Mammalia; order Carnivora; family Mustelidae; genus Lutra; species Lutra lutra. Next base: position 35,678,182 of record NC_062282.1, on the reverse strand, counting down.
GGGGAACAATATACTTGGTGGCAAAGTATAACCGCCCAAAACACTTACAAACTATAAGAAAGTGTACCTTTAAAATGGAGATACCTTAACTAACTGAACAAACAGCATTGTTAATATGGGACTACTTAGTATTGTATCATTTAATGGGCTGTAATAAGAAATAGCATTATCCATGAAGTATCACTGCCCAAAATATTTAACCTGACTCTAATCAATTATCTAGATTACAGTTTATGGGAAATAAAGTAGAGGACCAAATTAGGTCATTACATAAGAGGACAATCAAAGAGATCAAGAAGGTTGATTAACTACAAGAAAACTCCCCTGGGCTCTTTGAAAAGTTAATATCATAAAACAAGAAAGGAGAAGGATTGTTCTAGATCTAAAATGGCTAAGGAGACATAACTGTCAATTGCAATGCATGATCTTTGATTGGATCCTGGGTAGAAAATAAGAACCAATAAAAGACATTCGGGGATAACTGAGAAAATTTGAATACAGATTGGATATCTTATTTGATTAAGGAATTATTCATTTTCTTAAAAAAATGTCTTCATTATTAGAAGGCATATTGATTTTTATAAAATATATATTGAACTGTTAAGGAATAAAATATCATGATCTCTGCTACTCAAATATGATAGAATATTAACAAAAATTGAATTTAGGTGAAATGCATACTGGTGGGTTTTCTTTTTTTCTTTTCTCTTTTCTTTTAATTACTATTATATCATAAGTATTTTTCTCTACTTTCAAAACCTTGTTACAAGTGTAAAGAATGTACAGGTAAAACAAATCTGTATCTTTATAAGTAAATAAAATGATACAGAAACACCAAATGTTCCTGTTTAATTTCAGCTCATTGAAGAGAAAAGTTGATGAAAGTAAGCTATAAGTTAACCATTGTACCATGTCTGTATTTCCTATATAATGTTGGATTCCCTCCCTTTTAGTCATGTGTGCCAAATCATGAACAAATTTCTAAGCTCACTTCAGACTAAACATAATATGCTTATATTTCAGAGAGGGAAAATGTTGTTTAGGTAAAAAAAAAAAAAGTCAGATCCATGTAATTCCCTGGCTGCACTGTAGTCCTGAAAAGCAGTATAAAAATATACTGTTCCTCCTGAGATTTAATTTCCTCTGTATATAGCCAGAATTACCTGATAGTTTATTGATTACCCCCCTCCAACAGCAGCTTGGCAAAATAAAGAGTCTAAGATAACAATACACGATTTTTAATTCTCATCCAGTCAAAAAAGCAAATGATGTAGAAATTAACATCATGATCCAGAATCTAGATCATCCAGGTCACTTTTACAAATATACTATATAAACAAAGGGCACTTTAGCATGTATATTTTAAGTAACTCTGTAGGACTTTTTTGAATGAGAATACCTCTAAAATGGCTGGAGGAGCTCTAGGCAGGGTTCTAGAGGCTGGGACGCGGGATGGAACCAGGGCTGGAGTGCAAGCAATCACAGCTGCAAAAAGCCTACTTGGACCAGTCAGCGGCCAGAATTGGAGGGGCCCTAAGGCGGATTCCTACCATAGCTACACTGTTGTGGAGGAGGAATGATGGGAAGCTGCAAAAGCTGATCTTCCTTTGAGAGCTGAAATAAGGAGTGCTCCTAACTACCAGCATAATTCTCTGGAGTAAATTTCCTCAAGGCAAGCCATTATGAGTAGAACAGAAGAGACATAAAACGCAAAATATTTAGACACCTGCTATGGACTGAATTGTACTCTCCCAAGATTCATTGTGTTGAAGCCCTGACCTGCAGTGGGATGGTATTTGGAGATGGACATTTGGAAGGTAATTAGGGTTTAAAAAGAGTCATGAGGGTGGGGCCGTATGATGAGATGAATACCCTTATCAAAGAAAGAAGAGATACTTCCCCTACCAGGTGAGGACACAGAGAGATAGTGCAAGGCAGAAAGAGATTCTCAACAGAATCATGCTGGCACCCTTATCTCAGTCTTCCAGATTCTGAATTTCTGATGTTGAAGTCACCCACACTATTTTTTTAATGACAGCCTGAACAAACTAATACAACACCCAAGGTAAGTAGATGTTGAAAATGAGAGCTACAGAATATGGATAGAAGAAGCATTACCTATTTTAGAAAATTAAGGAAGTAATTAAAAATTGAAAATCATAATAAAAATGTCAAGAAATAAAAAAATATAGTTCAAAGAAATAGTGATTTAGTTCAATAGCAAATTTAGTCATAGTTGAAGAATTTCTAAACAGAAAACATATATATTGGGAACTTATACAGAATGTAACAAAGTTAAAAAAATATTTTTTTTTTTAAAGAGATAAGCTCACTTTAACAGACAAGAAGGATCAAGTGAGAAGGTCTAACATATGTCTCTTTAGGGGTCCTAAAGCCCAGATACAAGAACAACATATAAAAAGAAAGACAAATGAAAAGGAATCATGCTGAGAGATATTATAATAAAACTGAAAAAGAAAAAGGAAAAAAAAGAAGAACTTTAAGACAGCCAGACAAACTAAATAGATTAAATATCAATGAACGGCAGTTTTCTTCTCAACAGCAATAGCAAAATGTGGTTTTCAATGCTTTGAGAGAAAATAGATGGCAACCTAGGACCTTATTTTCAACTATTTTATCTTGAAAAATGAGAGTTAAATACATTTATGAATAAACAACAAAAATGTACTACCTAAAGTAAATTCTGAAAGAAAAGGAAAACAAAACCAGGACAGTCAGAAACTCAGAATGAAGGGTGAACACAAAGCTGTACATATAAATAAAGATGAAATAACTTGGTTTGTATAAAAATATTTCTAAAAATAGTGCCTAACTTGCGGTGTGAACAAATACAAAACTGAATATAGAACTAAAATATTAAGCAGTAACAGTATATAAATTGAAAGGTAGAAAATGAGAGGTAAATGATTCAACAATCCTTTTATTATTTAAGATGGGGGTGGAACATCAACATATGGTGTGATTTTATATTTCAAATATGCACAGTATAACTACGCTTAAGATGCAGAAAACCACAAAAGAACTTTGTTCCCACCCTAACAATGAAAACAAGCTAGGCAGAAAATCGTAACTTTTCTCAACCTCATTAGAAAGTAGTCAGGTTAATTAAATCCAAAAGAATGTCAAACCCCTCCAAGGAGATACCAGATAAACGAGATGTTTCCCCTTTGACAAAGCATAACCATGATGACTACAGGTAAGAAGATAGAGCTAAAATTCTAACATTTCTTAAAGGCCAATTGTGAGTTAATATGACACTTTAGAATAACTGGAAGCCTCAGACACAAAGGAGTTTACACTCCTTTACAAACTCATTTCCATGGGCCTTTATTTCAGATTCAAGAAAAAAATGGAGAATACGACAGGAGAAGAGAAGGAAACAAAGTCAGTGATACAGCAGAATGAACCCATAAAACTTCCATGGACCTTTCTCTCTTATGAAGCAAAAGCTTAGGGCACTGGGGAAGAGGAGACCTCCTACCTCTAGGGCCTAGGCTATAGTCAGTCCTTCTGGTTAAGGGGTAGAAGCAAAATTCTTCTGCTTCTGGATGAAGGACAGAAAAATATCCCACTCCCAGGCTCAGGCAAAGATTTACTACTTCCTGGGGAGCAGCAGAAGCAAAAGCATACTGTCCCTGGGAGGGAGGCAACAAAGTCACTCCAACCTAAGATTCTACTCTGATGCAAAACTGGGATCTGTTGCTGCTGCTGCTGGATGGGCAGGAAATTATCTACCACCCAAGATGCTGACAGCTATGGACAGGATTTGAATACCATGGACTGGGAGGCATGAAGAAAACCCTTCTGCCATGTGCAGAGCCTGCCTAGTATTAAGGGTGCGCCTGGAGTACCAACAACCCCTCTGCCCTCAACACAAGACAACCATTGAGTAACAAGCAAAGTAACGCTTTTGTGAGAGGGGCAAACATGTAAGAGAGACCCATTCTATTATGCAGGCATGTAGGGATTTCTGAAAGCTGAGGGGAGAGTAGGGATACTAAGAAAAACTTCTACTATCTCAAGCCTCACACAGAGAAGCAGCTGACCACCCCTGGAGGAATTTGAAGTCTGGTAAATGGAAAGTAACTATGGCAATAACAACAAACCCAAACAAAGATCAGAAACTAACAGGATAAACTCAAAATCTGATGGAAGAAATGGCATATCAATTACCGGGTATAAGTGCCACACACCTCCATTTCTACTATTCTTCTAAAAATAATGTTTGGCAGTCAATCAAAAGTTATGAGAGCAAAAAAGGCAAGAAAAATTATCCAGAGATAAAGTAATCAAGAGAATGAAATTTAGAGATAACTGCAATTTTGGATGACAGGAAATTTATAAAAGCTATAATTAAATATGTTCAAGGATCTAGTGGAAATTTGTACAACATACATGAATTTTAGCAGAATGATTTAAGTATAAAATAGTCCAATGCAAATGCTAGAAATAAAAAAATATGGTCTTAAAAGTAGAGAAACTCTTTGACAAACTACCCAGAAGACTGGACACGATTCAACCAAGAACTAGTGTGTTTGATAAATCAATATAAAATATTTAAATTGAAATGCAAACAGGAGAGAAGAGTGAATAAAAAAGAAGAGATCACTCAAAGCTGTGAAACATAAAATAGCTTCATATATATATAATTGAAGTCTGAGAAGGAGAAGAAAGAACATGGACAGAAATATCTGAAGACATACTGGCCAGAAATTTTCAATATTAATGATAGGAAATAAGCCACAGATCAAAATAGCTCCAAGAACTCCAAACAAAATTAAAATTTTAAAATTTATTTTATTTTTTTTAAGTTTTTTTTTTTTAAGAGCTTATTTATTTATTTGACAGAGATCACAAGTAGGCAGAGAGGCAGGCAGAGACAAAGGAGGAAGCAGGCTCCCTGCTGAGCAGAGAGCCCTACTCGGGGCTCAATCCCAGGACCCTGAGACCATGACCTGAGCTGAAGACAGAAGCTTTAACCCACTGAGCCACCCAGGTGCCCCCAAATTAAAATTTTTAAATAACAACCTGACACTTTGAGGTCAAACAGCTGAAGATAAAAAAATAAAGAGAAAATTTTGAAGACATTCATGGTAGGGGAGAATAGCATCACTACAGAAGAACAAATAAAAAAAAAACAAACAAACTGTAGTGTATCTTAAATGAGAAACTATGTAAGCCAGAAAACAATACTTTATAGTACTGAGTGGAGAAAGAAAACTTGTCCAAACAGAATGAATACCCAAAAAAAGAACTTTCAATAATGATGGTGAACTAAAATTAAAATCTCTTTTAGGCATACTAAAGCTGAGAGAATTTCATTGCCATCAGATATGTTTAACAAAAAATGGTTAAAAGATGTACTTCATGCAGAAGAGTATAAGATGAAAATTTGGATTTACACCAAGAAATGAAGAGCACTAGAAATGGTGAAGAATTTTTGTCCATCATCAAGGTAATAGAAATTAAAACTACTATGAGATATCACCTCACACCAGAGTAGCTAGAGTTAAGAGCATAAGAAATAACAGATGTTGATGAGGTTGCAGAGAAAGGGAAGCCCTCTTACACTGTTGGTGGAAATACGAACTGGTGTAGTCACTTGGCAAAACAATATGGAGGTTCCTCAAAAAGTTCAAAATAGAGCTACCCTTGGCCAACCAGCTGCACTGCTAGGTATTTACCCAAAGAACACAAAAATATAGATTCAAAGGGACACATGCATTCCCATGTTTAGCAGCATTATCAATAATAGACAAATTATGGAAAGAGCCCAAATGTCCACTGACTAATAAATGGATAAAGAAGATGTGAAATACACACACATGAATATTACATTACTCAGCCATATATATATATATATAGTAATATATTTATATATAGTATATGTATATATGTAATATATGTAATATATAGTAATATATGAATATTATGAATATTATATTGAATATATGAATATATGAATATTATATTACTCAGCCAATTTAAAAAAACATGAAATATTGTCATTTGCAATGACAAGAGGGGGCTAGAGTGATTATGCTAAGTGAAATAAGTCAGCCAGAGAAAGACAAATACAATTTCACTCATATGTGGAATTTAAGAAATACAGATGAAAATAGGAGAAGGAAAAAAAAAAAAGAAAATCATAAAACAGACTCTTAACTGTGGAGAACAAACTGATGGTTACTAAAGAGGAAGTGGGTGGGGGGGAATGGGTGAAATAGGTATTGGGAATTAAGGAGGGCACTTATGATGAGCACTGGGTGTTCTGTGTAAGTGCTGAATCACTAAATTCTACTCCTAAAACTAATATTACACTATATGTTAACTAACCAGAATTTAAATAAAAATGAAACAAAAAAATTATGTGGTTTTAGTCTTTTTTTTTTAAGATTTTACTTTTATTTTTTTGAGAGAGAGTGAGAGTATGAGCAGTGGGGGAGGGGCAGAGGGAACAGGAGAAGCAGACTCCCTGTTGAGCATGCCGGCTCTATTCCAGGACTCCAAGATCATGACCTGAGCCAAAGGCAGATGCTTAACTGACTGAGCCACCCAGGCTCCCCTGGTTTTTGTCTTATTTTTGACTACTTCAAAAAATAATAGATTGGAGCACTTGGGTGATTCAGTTGATTAAGTGCCTGCCTGCCTTCAGCTCAAGCCATGATTCCACAGTCCTGGGATTCAAGCCTCATTTCAGGCTCTCTGCTCAGTGGAGAGCCTGCTTCTCCCTCTCCCTGTGCTGCTCCTCCTGCTTATACTCTCTCTATGAAATAAATAAATGAACAAATAAATAAACAAAAAAGATAATATACTATCCAGAGCAAAAATTGGAAAAAAGTATTATAGAATTTAAAGTAGATGTAGAAGTAAAATTTATGGTAATAAATGCACAAAGGATATGGGAAATTAAAGTATACTTTTATATGGTTATTACAACTAAAATAACATTATTAAAGGTAGACTGACATATATTAAAGATATATATCATAAACAATAGAGCGATTATTTAAAAAATTAAAAATAAATGCAACGAATAAGCCAAAGAGTGACATAGAAATGATTGTAAAGGTGATCAATTAACCCAAAAGGTGGTTGGAAGACAAAATAAAGAGAAAAAGGGTAAGAAAAAGAAAATAATAGCAATATGGCATATGTGAATCCACAGTTATAGTTGGAGACATCTATATTTCTCTCAGTAGTTAAAACATGTAGACAGAAAATATACAGGGTATAGAAGAGCCAGACAACATTATCAACCAACATGATCTAATAAGCATTTATAAAACCCATCGACCAATAATAGCAGAACAAATATTCTTTTCAAGTGAACATAGAACAGTCATATAAACAGCTTAAAAAAGAATCATTGCACCTGGAAACAGGTAAGTAAAAACCTCCCCCCAAAAAAATTCTGTAGTGGGTTGAAGAGTGGGGCCCCAAAAGATATTCCAAATCTTAATTCCCAGAACTTGTGAATGTGACCTTATTTGGTAAAAGGGTCACTGCAGATGTAATTAAAAATAATAAAATGAAATCATCCTGGATATAGAGTGGTCCCTAAATCTTTTCCTTATTCAAAAAATAAATAAGGCAGGCTTTTGAGACACAGGGGAGAGGGAGATATTAAGGTGGAGGCAGAGATGAGAATAATGCATCAAAAAGCCAAAGAATAATAAAGATTGCCAGCAGCCCCCAGAAGACAGAAGAGGCAAGGGAAGATTCTCCCTAGAACTTTTAAAGAGAATGCAGCTCGGCTGACACTTCAATTTTGGACCTTTGGATCCCCAAACTGTGAGCAAATATAGTTCTGCTGTTTTAAGCTCCCAAGTTTGTGATAATTTGTTACAACAACCCTAGGAAACTAATAAAAATGCAAAGAGAAAATATTGGGGTGGTGGACAATGACAACAAAACATCCAAGAAAATTTTGAATTGTAACATATGCTTAATTAGAATACCATAAAAAGAAGAAAAAGAGAATAGAGCAAAACACATTTGAAATCATAATGGCTTAGAAATTTCCAAAATTCATGGCAAAAACCAAATCATAGATTTAGGATGCTCAGAGAACACTAAACAGAATAAATACCAAAAATCTACACCTTGGCATATCCTATTCAAACTGCAAAAAAGTTGAGAGTGACAATTTTTAAAGAAGCCAGGGTGGGGAGACTCTTTTCCACAGAGATATAAGGAAAAAGAATGATATCAGATATTGCATCAGAAACAATATAAGCAAGAAGAGAGTGCAGTGAAATATTTAAATTATTGAAAACAAAATAAAAACTAAGCTAGAATTCTCTATCCTGTGAAACCATCTTTCAAAAGGATAGGAGAGTCCTAGCTAATCCAATAAAACATAAGGAGAAATAAAAGGTATACCAATTAGGAGGAATAAATTTAAAATGTTTTTGTTGATAGAGGGCATAATTATCAGTGTAGAAAATCTGAATGAACAACAACAACAATAACAAAAACCCTGGAACTAACAGGCAATAACAGCAAGTTTGCAGAACACAAGGTTAACATACAAAAGGCAATTGCTGGGCACCTGGGTGGCTCACTGGGTTAAGCCACTGCCTTGGGCTCAGGTGATGATCCCAGGGTCCCGGGATCAAGTCCCACATCAGGCTCTCAGCTCAGCAAGGAGCCTGCTTCTCCCCGCCCCCCCACCCCACAGGTCTCTCTGCCTACTTGCGATCTCTGTCTGTCAAATAAATAAATAAAATCTTTAAAAAAAAAAAGTCGAGGAGAGGAGTCAAGATGGCAGAGAAGTAGCAGGCTGAAACTACTTCAGGTTGCGGGAGATCAGCTAGATAGCTTATCTAAAGATTGCAAACACCTACAAATCCAATGGGAGATCGAAGAGAAGAAGAACAGCAACTCTAGAAACAGAAAATCAACCACTTTCTGCAAGGTAGGACTGGCGGAGAAGTGAATCCAAAGCGACGGGAAGATAGACCGCAGGGGGAGGGGCCGGCTCCCGGCAAGCGGTGGAGCAATGGAGCACAAAATCAGGACTTTTAAAAGTCTGTCCCGCTGAGGGACATCGCTCCAGAGGCTTAACCGGGGTGAAGCCCATGCAGGGTCAGCGCGGCCTCAGGTCCCGCAGGGTCACAGAAGGATCGGGGGTGTCTGAGTGTTGCAGAGCTTACAGGTATTAGAACGGGGAAGCTGGCTACAGAGACAGAGCTGAGGAGTGAGCTCTAAGCTCGGGGTTACCTTGAACCGGTCGCAGGCTCGGTCAGCTCCGAACGCGGCCAGAGGCCAGGGTGACGGGAGTCATTGGGCGCTGTTCTCTGAGGGCGCACTGAGGAGGGGGCCCCGGGCTCTCGGCTCCTCCGGGCCGGAGACCGGGAGGCCACCATCTTCATTCCCGCCCTCCAGAACTCAACGGAAAGCGCTCAGGGAACAAAAGCTCCCGAAAGCAAACCCAAGCAGATTTCTCAGCCCGGCCCCTGGTAAGGGTTGTGCAACTCCGCCTGGGGCAAAGACACTTGAGAATCACTACAACAGGCCCCTCCCCCAGAAGATCAATGAGAAACCCAGCCAGGACCAAGTTCACCTACCAAGGAGTGTAGTTTCAATACCAAGAAGAGCATCGGAATTCCAGAGGAGGAGAAAGCAAAGCATGAAACTCATGGCTTTCTCCCCTTGATTCTTCAGCCTTGCAGTTAATTTAGTTTTTTTCTTTTTCAATTTTTTTTCTTCTTCTGCTAATTTTTTTTAACCTTTACCCTTTTTTTTCAACGTTTTTAATTAGTTTATCTAATATATATATATATTTTTTTCCTTTTTATATTTTTTCTTTATTGGTTTTCTTTTTTTAATTGTTTCTTTATTTTATTTATTTAATTATTTTTCCTTCTGAACCTCTTTTTATCCCCTTTCTCCCCACTCATGATTTGGGATCTCTTCTGATTTGGCTAAAGCATATTTTCCTGGGGTTGTTGCCACCCTTTTAGTATTTTACTTGCTCCTTCATATACTCTTATCTGGACAAAATGACAAGGTGGAAAAATTCACCACAAAAAAAAAGAACAAGAGGCAGTACCAAAGGCTAGGGACCTAATCAATACAGACATTGGTAATATGTCAGATATAGAGTTCAGAATGACGATCCTCAAGGTTCTAGCCGGGCTTGAAAAAGGCATGGAAGATATTAGAGAAACCCTCTCGGGAGATATAAAAGCCCTTTCTGGAGAAATAAAAGAACTAAAATCTAACCAAGTTGAAATCAAAAAAGCTATTAATGAGGTGCAATCAAAAATGGAGGCTCTCACTACTAGGATAAATGAGGCAGAAGAAAGAATTAGTGATATAGAAGACCAAATGACAGAGAATAAAGAAGCTGAGCAAAAGAGGGACAAACAGCTACTGGACCACGAGGGGAGAATTCGAGAGATAAGTGACACCATAAGACGAAACAACATTAGAATAATTGGGATTCCAGAAGAAGAGGAAACAGAGAGGGGAGCAGAAGGTATATTGGAGAGAATTATTGGAGAGAATTTCCCCAATATGGCAAAGGGAACAAGCATCAAAATCCAGGAGGTTCAGAGAACCCCCCTCAAAATCAATAAGAATAGGTCCACACCCCGTCACCTAATAGTAAAATTGACAAGTCTTAGTGACAAAGAGAAGATCCTGAAAGCAGCCCGGGAAAAGAGGTCTGTAATATACAATGGTAAAAATATTAGATTGGCAGCAGACTTATCCAGAGACCTGGCAGGCCAGAAAGAGCTGGCATGATATATTCAGAGTAATAAACGAGAAAAACATGCAGCCAAGAATACTATATCCAGCTAGGCTATCACTGAAAATAGAAGGAGAGATTAAAAGCTTCCAGGACAAACAAAAACTGAAAGAATTTGCAAATACCAAACCAGCTCTACAGGAAATATTGAAAGGGGTCCTCTAAGCAAAGAGAGACCCTAAAAGTAGTAGATCAGAAAGAAACAGAGACAATATACAATAACAGTCACCTTACAGGCAATACAATGGCACTAAATTCATATCTCTCAATACTTACCCTGAATGTTAATGGGCTAAATGCCCCAATCAAAAGACACAGGGTATCAGAATGGATAAAAAAACAAAACCCATCTATATGTTGCCTACAAGAAAGTCATCTTAAACCTGAAGACACCTCCAGATTTAAAGTGAGGGGGTGGAAAAGAATTTACCATGCTAATGGACATCAGAAGAAAGCAGGAGTGGCAATCCTTATATCAGATCAATTAGATTTTAAGCCAAAGACTATAATAAGAGATGAGGAAGGACACTATATCATACTCAAAGGAACTGTCCAACAAGAAGATCTAACAATTTTAAATATCTATGCCCCTAACGTGGGAGCAGCCAACCAAATAAACCAATTAATAACAAAATCAAAGAAACACATCGACAATAATACAATAATAGTAGGGGACTTTAACACTCCCCTCACTGAAATGGACAGACCATCCAAGCAAAAGATCAACAAGGAAATCAAGGCCTTAAATGACACACTGGACCAGATGGACATCACAGATATATTCAGAACATCTCATCCCAAAGCAACAGAATACACAGTCTTCTCTAGTGCACATGGAACATTCTCCAGAATAGATCACATTCTCGGTCCTAAATCAGGTCTCAACCATTATCAAAAGATTGGAATCATTCCCTGCATATTTTCAGACCACAATGCTCTGAAGCTAGAACTCAATCACAAGAGGAAATTTGGAAAGAACCCAAATACATGGAGACTAAACAGCGTCCTTCTAAAGAATGAATGGGTCAACCAGGAAATAAAGAAGAATTGAAAAAATTCATGGAAACAAATGATAATGAAAACACAACAGTTCAAAATCTGTGGGACACAACAAAGGCAGTCCTGAGAGGAAAATATATAGCGGTACAAGCCTTTCTCAAGAAACAAGAAAGGTCTCAGGTACACAACCTAACCCTACACCTAAAAGAGCTGGAGAAAGAATAAGAAAGAAAGCCTAAACCCAGCAGGAGAAGAGAAATCATAAAGATCAGAGCAGAAATCAATGAAATAGAAACCAAAAAAAACAATAGAACAAATCAACGAAACTAGGAGCTGGTTCTTTGAAAGAATTAATAAGATCAATAAACCCCGGGCCAGACTTATCAAAAAGAAAAGAGAAAGGACCCAAATAAATAAAATCATGAATGAAAGAGGAGAGATCACAACGAACACCAAAGAAATACAGACAATTATAAGAACAACTATGAGCAACTCTACGCCAACAAATTTGACAATCTGGAGGAAATGGATGCATTCCTAGAGACATATAAACTACCACAACTGAACCAGGAAGAAATAGAAAGCCTCAACAGACCCATAACCAGTAAGGAGATTGAAACAGTGATCAAAAATCTCCAAACAAACAAAAGCCCAGGGCCAGATGGCTTCCCAGGGGAATTCTACCAAACATTTAAAGAAGAACTAATTCCTATTCTCCTGAAACTGTTCCCAAAAATAGAAATGGAAGGAAAACTTCCAAACTCATTTTATGAGGCCAGCATCACCTTGTTCCCAAAACCAGACAAAGATCCCATCAAAAAAGAGAACTACAGACCAATATCCTTGATGAACACAGATGCGAAAATTCTTGCCAAAATACTAGCCAATAGGATTCAACAGTACATGAAAAGGATTATTCACCACGACCAAGTGGGATTTATTCCAGGGCTGCAAGGTTGGTTCAACATCCACAAATCAATCAATGTGATACAACACATTAATAAAAGAAAAAACAAGAACCATATTCTACTCTCCATAGATGCTGAAAAAGCATTTGACAAAGTACAGCATCCCTTCCTGATCAAAACTCTTCAAAGTGTAGGGATAGAGGGCACATACCTCAATATTATCAAAGCCATCTATGAAAAACCCACCGCAAATATCATTCTCAATGGAGAAAAACTGAAAGCTTTTCCGCTAAGGACTGGAACACGGCAGGGATGTCCGTTATCACCACTGCTATTCAACATAGTACTAGAAGTCCTAGCCTCAGCAATCAGACAACAAAAGGAAATTAAAGGCATCCAAATTGGCAAAGAAGAAGTCAAACTATCACTCTTTGCAGATGATATGATACTATATGTGGAAAACCCAAAAGACTGCACTCCAAAACTGCTAGAACTTGTACAGGAATTCAGTAAAGTGTCAGGATATAAAATCAATGCACAGAAATCAGTTGCATTTCTCTACACCAACAACAAGACAGAAGAAAGAGAAATTAAGGAGTCAGTCCCATTTACAATTGCACCCAAAACTATAAGATACCTAGGAATAAACCTAACCAAAGAGACTAAGAATCTATACACAGAAAACTATAAAGTACTCATGAAAGAAATTGAGGAAGACACAAAGAAATGGAAAAATCTTCCATGCTCCTGGATTGGAAGAATAAATATTGTGAAAATGTCTATGCTACCTAAAGCAATCTACACATTTAATGCAATTCCTATCAAAGTACCATCCATTTTTTTCAAAGAAATGGAACAAATAATCCTATAATTTATATGGAAACAGAAAAGACCTCAAATAGCCAAAGCAATATTGAAAAAGAAAGCCAAAGTCGGTGGCATCACCATTCCGGACTTCAAGCTCTGTTACAAAGCTGTCATCATCAAGACAGCATGGTAAGGGCACAAAAACAGATACATAGATCAAGGGAACAGACTAGAGAGCCCAGAAATAGGCCCTCAACTCTATGGTCAACTCATCTTCGACAAAGCGGGAAAGAATGTCCAATGGAAAAAAGACAGCCTCTTCAATAAATGGTGTTGGGAAAATTGGACAGCCACATGCAGAAAAATGAAATTGGATCATTTCCTTACACCACACACGAAAATAGACTCAAAATGGATGAAGGATCTCAATGTGAGAAAGTAATCCATCAAAATCCTTGAGGAGAACACAGGCATCAACCTCTTCGACCTCAGCCGCAGCAACATCTTCCTAGGAACATCACCAAAGGCAAGGGAAGCAAGGGCAAAAATGAACTATTGGGATTTTATCAAGATCAAAAGCTTTTGCACAGCAAAGGAAACAGTTAACAAAACCAAAAGACAACTGACAGAATGGGAGAAGATATTTGCAAATGACATATCAGATAAAGGGCTAGTGTCCAAAATCTATAAAGAACTTAGCAGACTCAACATCCAAAGAACAAATAATCCAATCAAGAAATGGGCAGAAGACATGAACAGACATTTCTGCAAAGAAGACATCCAGATGGCCAACAGACACATGAAAAAGTGCTCCACATCACTCGGCATCAGGGAAATACAAATCAAAACCACAATGAGATATCACCTCACACCAGTCAGAATGGCTAAAATTAACAAGTCAAGAAATGACAGATGCTGGCGAGGATTCGGAGAAAGGGGAACCCTCCCACACTGTTGGTGGGAATGCAAGCTGGTGCGACCACTCTGGAAAACAGCATGGAGGTTCCTCAAAATGTTGAAAATAGAACTACCCTATGACCTAGCAATTGCACTGCTTGGTATTTACCCTAAAGATACAAACGTAGTGATCCGAAGGGGCACGTGCACCCGATTGTTTATAGCAGCAATGTCTACAATAGCCAAACTATGGAAAGAACCTAGATGTCCATCAGCAGACGAATGGATAAAGAAGATGTGGTATATATACACAATGGAATACTATGCAGGCATCAAAAGAAATGAAATCTTGCCATTTGCGATGACATGGATGGAACTAGAGGGTATCATGCTTAGCGAAATAAGTCAATCAGAGAAAAACAACTATCATATGATCTCCCTGATATGAGGGAGAGGAGATGCAACATGGGGGGTTAAGGGGGTAGGAGAAGAGTAAATGAAACAAGATGGGATTGGGAGGGAGACAAACCATAAGTGACTCTCAATCTCACAAAACAAACTGAGGGTTGATGGGGGGAGGGAGGTTAGGAGAGGGGGGGTGGGATTATGGACATTGGGGAGGGTATGTGCTATGGTGAGTGCTGTGAATTGTGTAAACCTGGCGATTCACAGACCTGTACCCCTGGGGATAAAAATATATGTTTGTAAAAAAAAAAAAAAAAAAGTCAATTGCTTTCCTATGTATCAGTAATGGAAAAATGGAATTAGGAATTAAAAACACAATGCCATTTATATTAGCATCACAAAATAAAATATCAATCTATAAATCTAGCAGAAAATGTACAAGATCTATATAAGAAAAATTATACACTCTGCTGAACAAAAATCAAAGAACTAAATAAATAGAGATATGCTATGTATGCTCTTGGACATAAAGACTCATTAAAATGTCAGTCCTTCTCAATTTTATCTATAGATCCAATGCAATCCCAACCAAAATCCCAGCCAGTTATTTTATGGATATCAGCAAAATGATTTTAATATTTATATGGAGAAAATGACTCAGAATAGTCAACATAAATTTGAAGAAGAACAAAGTGGGAGGACTGATGTTATCCAACTTACTATGAAGCACAGTAATCAAGACAGGGTGATATTGATGAAAAATAGACAGATATATCAATAGAACAAAATAAAAAGTACAGAAATAGACACCTCTAAATACAGTAAACTGATCTTTGCTTAAAGATCCAAGATGATACAATGGAGCAAAAATACCATTTTCAACAAATGGTAATAGAACAGCTGGGAAGTCACATGCAAAAAAAAAAAAAAAAAAAAAAGAACCTAGACATGGATCTTACACCCTTCATAAAAATTAACTCTAAATGGATCATAGACTTAAATGTGAAATACAAAACTGTAAAATTTCTAGACGATAACACAGAAGAAAATCTAGATGATCATGGTTATGGTGATGGCTTTTTAGATATAAAACCAAAGGTATGACCCATAAAAGAAATTGTTGATAGCTGGACTTGATTAAGACTAAAAACTTATGTGAAAGACAATGTCAAGAGAATGACAAAGATAAGACACAGATTGAGAGAAAATATTTGCAAAAGATGTATTTGATAAAGAACTATTATCCAGGGGAGCTTGGCTGCCTCAATCAGTGGAGCATGTGGCTCTTGATCGTGGGGTTGTAAGTTCAAGCCCCATCTTGGGTGTGGAGATTACTTAAAAATACAATTAAAAAACAAAAACTATTATTCAAAATATACAAAGAACTCTTAAAACTCAAGCATAAGAAAACAAACAACTTTGTTTAAAAACAGGCAAAAGATCTGAAGACACCTTGCCAAAAAAATATATGTCATCAGGGAAATACAAATTAAAACAACAAGCTACTACCACACACCTACTGGAGTTGACAAAATCCAGGACACTGACAACACCAAAGGCTGGTGGGGATGTGGAGCAACAAGAACACTTATTTACTGCTGGCAGGAATACAAAATACTACAGCCACTTTGAGAGACAGTTGGTGATTTCTTACAAAACTAAACATGCTCTTACCATATGATCCAGCAATCATGTCCCTTTGTATTTACCCAAAGGAGCTGAAAACAAATAACCACACCAAAATCTGCATACTGATTTTTATAGCAGCTTTATTCATAATTGCCAAACTTAGAAGCAACCAAGGTGAATGGATAAATAAATAGTGGTATATCCAGAGAATGGAATATTATTCAGTGTTAAAAAGGAATGAGCTTTCAAGCTGTGAAAAGGCATAAAGCAACCTTAAGTGCATGTTGCTAAGAGAAAGAAACTAGTCTGAATTAGCTACATACTGTATGATTCCAATTAGCTATATACTATATGGTTTCAAGTATATGATATTCTGTAAAAGGCAAAACTCTGAAGAAAAAGTAAAAGGATTGGTGGCTCCAGGGCTTGGGGAGGAAGGGGCAAGGGATGAATAGGCAGAGCACAGAGTATTTTCAGGACAGTGAATATACTATGCATGACACTATAATGATGGATATATGTCATTGTACATTTGTTCAAACGCACAAATTCTATGACATCAAGGATGAACCCTAAAGTAAACTATGGTCTTTGGGTGACAATGGTGGATCAACGTAGGTTCACCAGTTTTAACAAATGTACCATTCTGATGGTTGGTGTTGATAATGGGGGATGCTATGCATGTAGTGTGGGTAGACTATATTTGGGAAATCTTTGTACCTTCCTCTCATTTTTGCTGTGAGTCTAAAACTGACCTTAAAAAATAAAATCTTTTTAAAAACATTTTTTCAAGCAAGAATAGAGAAAATTCATCACCAGCAGATAGAGTATCAGAAGTTTCCCAAGGTGAAGTGAAATAACATAAGTAAGAAACTCAGCATCAGGAATGCAATCAATGAAAATAAAGTCTTTTTTTTTTCATTTTCTTTATCTGTATGTGACAGACTTTCAAGTTAATTAGCATAAGAATAATACCAAAGTGTTATAATTCCAAGTCAGTAAAGAAAAAAAAAGTGGAAAGAAAAATAACTAAAATATAATAATTTTTAAAGGAGGGGGCACCTCTGTGGCTTAGGGTTGGTGAAGGGTCTGCCTTCGGTTAAGGTCATGATCCCATGGTGCTGGGATCAAGTCCTATGTTGGGCTCCCTGCTCAGCAAGGGAGTCTGCACTTCCTTCTTCCCTTGCCCCTCCCCCTGCTTGTGCTCTCTCTCTCTCTCTCACTCACTCTCTCAAATAAATACATAAAATCTTTAAAAAATAATTTTATAAAAGAAGAAAAAAGTAATAAAGGGCACAATGGAAACAGAAAAGTAAGGCAAAGTAGAAATTTTTAAGTAATTTATTAGGAACAAGCTCGTATAAATTATCACCATAAATATAGATAGAATAAGCTTTCTCGTTAAAAGAAAGATATTTTCTGGATGGATTATATATATAAAATTTAGCATTATTTACAATTTAAGGACAAAGAAGTGTTGAAAGTTAAAAGACTAAAAAAAAAACAAAAAAATACTAAGAAAATGCTACCTAAAATGAAGTATATCTATTCCCCCAGAAGTAGCTAAAGTATAAGATTTGAGGGCACTGTCCTCCAGATTGCCAAGTCTGCCCAGGATTTCTAAAACCCCCAGTTTCGGGGCTCTCAAATCCACACTTGATTTCGATAATTTGCTAGAAGTCATAGAATTCACCAAGAGCTATTATACTCATGTGTATAGTTTATTATAGGGAAAGGATACATTAAAATCAGTGAAGAAAAGAGACACCTAGGGCAGAATCTAGGTATGCTCCAAATGCAAAGCTTTGATGGTCATTAGGACATATCACCCTACAGCACTGACATATGACTATATGCATGGAGGACTGTCATCCCAGAATTTCATCTCATCTTTGGTGTCCAGAGTTTTGTGGGTTTTTAAAACAATTTTACTTATTTACTTTAGAAAGAGAGAGAACACGAGCAGGGGGAGGGGCAGAGGGAGAGAGAGAATCCCAAGCAGACTCTCCATTGAGCAGCCGAGGGAGAGAGAGAAGCAGACTCCCCACCCATCAGGGAGCCGGATGCAGGGCTCGATCCCAGGACCCTGGGACATGACCTGAGCCGAAGGCAGACACTTAACCAACTGAGCCACCCAGGTGCCCCAGAATTATTAATTTTAAATTAAGGCTTCATCTCAAGATCCTTATGATGCATGTGCTTTAAGATGCACTTTAGGGGAACCTGGGTGGCTCAATCAGTTAAGCATCTGCCTTTAGCTCAGGTCATGATTCCAGGGTCCTGGGATCAAGCCCCTCTTGAGCCCCCCACTCAGTGGGAAGTTTGCTTCTCCCTCTCACCCTCCCTCTGTGTTCTCTCTCTCTCAAATAAATAAAAATCCTTAAAAACAAGTAATAAAATAAAATGCCCTTTAATAGTCAACAGAAAATAAATATCTAATAATAACTGACAAATAATCTAGATGTATAAAACTTTAGGTGACAGTTAAATAGCTTAGATGAGCTATTTTGTAGTCATTGAAATAAGGGCTATTTTCTGTCACCAGAAAATATTGTCAGGTTAATCAGAAAAACACACCTGTAATTTGAAGTCCCAATTTTAGTATATTTTAAAAGTGTGCATGTACACATGTAACTCATTTGAAAACCTGACATGGTGAGGTGAGTAGGGATAGTAGTTAGCATTTGTATTGATTTTGGGCTGTGAGATTTCGTGTTCATACACTGGGCTTTTTTTTTTTTCCCCCAAACATTAACACAACATGAAATAGTTCCTTTATCAATAAAGAAAAACAATACTTATGCAATAACTATACCTAAAAATAGTACTTTTTAAAGTCTGTCATTACATTTCTTTGTATCTTTTGGCATAAATATTTTAACTGGTTGTGATTCATCACTTATTTTTCTTTCGTAGTATCACCTTACAGGGATAAACTTTCTGCTTGTTCCTGTGATACCAGACACAGACAGGGAGTCATTAAGCACGTAACTTTGTAAAGATACTGTATCCTGGATTTAACATTTACTCCCAGGACAGAATTATTCATGAGACTTAGCAGAGGAGGATCAATTTAGGTGAACTGATATGACTTAGAGCAAAGCTTCAGTAAGTCTTCAGCCATTTCTCTGTAATTCTGTTATACAAAACTATTTAAATGTTCTCTCATTTACATTTTAAGATCCAATCATAAAAATAAAATTACATGTTGGATAGAGCAATATTTCATACCTGTCAGGCCCCTTAAAAACATCTCAAAGTATACTCCTGTAAGCCAAAGTTTTAAAGAAAAATGTCTGCCTTTTAGTTCACCGAATTTATTAGAACATCTTCGTTTTTACTTTATGACGATGGGGCTGTAAATACTGTGGTGAGTGTGAGTAGAGAGTTGCTGCCTATGGAATTTTTTTCAGTCTAGAAATCAAACCAATAGGACATTCAGTTTAGCTCAGAAAATGGTGATATCCTTCCCTCATAAGATCTAATGGCATTCACCTCCTGTAGTAAAGAGGTGATTCTCAGAGTTGAGAGGGGAATCAGAGCTTGTAGAATTCAGAGATGCCCAGTCCCATCTCCAGAGACTTTGAAATGGTAGATCTGAAAAAAGAACTGTGAGTCTGCAGAATTAATAAGAATTTAGGTATTTCTGACATAGATAATCTGCATTACACACTTTGAAAAAACACTAGCATTTGATGTAATCAGCACTTCTGAACTTTGCAAAAGTAGGAAGAAGTTAGACCTGCTTTCAAATTCCCGAAAGCTCTTTCCGGTTTCCTGGAATGATTAAACAATGATTGTAAGATTTAGATATAAATAGAACAATATATAATTTAATGTATAACTTAAACTATTATACCTGAGTGGTTGGTGTACCCACCCTGCTGGTGATTAGACAATGATAAGAATGTCTCTGATATAAACTGTATCATTGTGCCCCCCCCCCCCCGCAAAGTCATATATTAACACCTAATGCCCGATGTGATAAAATTTGGAAGTGGGACTTTGGGGGAGGTAATGGGTCAGAGGGTGGAGCCTTCATGAGTGGATCATGAGTGGGATCCACACTCATGAAAGGTCTCATGCTTGACAGCTCCCTTGCCCCTCTGCCATGTGAAGACACAAAGCGGAGGCTATGAACCAGGACGTGGGCTCTCACCAGACACTGAATTTGCTGTGGCCTTGATCTTGGGCTTCCTAGCCTTAGACACATGAGAAACAAGTGTTTGTTGTTTACCAGCCACCCAGTCTGGAGTACTTTGCTACAGCAGCTGGAACAGCCACCGTGTCTGAGGTCAGAGGCGATCGGTACTACCAATGAAACACTGACAAATCTGTGCTTTGGATTCCTCAAACAACTTGAACTATTTTTCAAACCTTTTGGACTCAGTAAAACTAAAAACTCATTTTGCCAAGCACTTTTACCCTTAATTTTTAAACCCATGTGTATTTTAAGAGAAATTCAATCCATATGTTTCTGATTCATTTACACTTAAATCATCAAAATGTTGTTTTGTAAGAGCTATTTGATGTCCAAGGTTTTCTGAGCTTTGTAAACCTCTTGTCCTAGAAACAGAATGCTGTGTGGTGCCAGAGGTTTGAATCCTGGTTGAAATGCCAAAACCAGGAGGTTTCAGTGGATTCCCCATTCACCACAGAAAGCTTCCTCTTTAGATCAACACAAAACTAGACCAAACCCCAGAGGCTGGATGATACTATTCTCACTTTATCATGACACTATTTCTCTTCCTTTTGTAGGAATGTACTGAAGAGTTTGAAGTTTTGTTTGGTGTTTATAAAGCTTCTCCAATAGGATGATTATACAAGGTTTCTATAACCTTGGAGATCACTCACTCAAAGCTGTTCAATTACAATGCAAAGCTAAAAACACAGACTTTAGAAATTTAAAACGTGTATTCAGACAGAAAAACAAGCAATTTACATTTGAAGAGGGACTCAATTCTTTTTAAAAGGTGTCATATCTTTCCATTTTTAACTTCTTAATCAATAACGGAAATATATTTAGAAAAGGAAAATTGTTAACTGCTACCTCTCTGTAATTTTTATTTATAAATATTAAGATCATTACTTCCAAAGTATTAAATATAAAAACTCAATAAAAACATTTTCAAAATTATTTCCACTCAATGATTAGAATAGCTTAGCAGGCTTTGAGGAAATAATACAGTGCTTTAAAATTATTTAATAATCATTTTTAAGGGCCTTGTAAAGCACATTGCATTATGTGTTACATGAGCGATGAAGGATAAATACATCTTAAAATAATTAAGGATACAATTTTCTTCCAGTCATTTATTAATTGTTTTTTTAAAGTACTTATAAAGTACACCATAAAGTATTACCCCAGATTTTAAACTATTGGTTTACAGAACATCCTGCTTCTTGTTTTTGAGACACTTCACAAGGAAAAAATCAAGGTCACTTAACTTGCGGTTTGGAGTCCTACAGGTTTTTCAATTTTTCTTCTCTCTTTGGCTGAACTTTTTGATAAAAATGAGACACTGGAGATTGTGAAACCTGAATGGATTTCGTCCTTGAGTTTTGCATTTTAGTTACCCTTGTAACCTTGACTTTCAAAAAGCTTGATGGATACTGTTAGGGCTTCTCGACCAATTTTAAGTGTTTGGTTTTATGATTTTTCTTTAATTGCTTATGTAACCTGCAGCCTTCTCCTATTCATTAAAATGGTTTTGCAAATAACTTAAGGCCTGTTGCTTTGACAAATAAAAACCAGACTTATTATTCTGTCTATAATTGAACAATAATTACATTGTTGACTATCTTTTGTTGGGCTTGCTTAATAACGCCCTAAGTAGTTTAGTGGGATTTATAGCTTCCAGGATTTGAACAAGAGGTCAGAGAGGTCTTTACTTTTTGCCAGCTGACCTTTTGTTTGAGTTTAAATTAACTCAATTTGTGGTGCTTTTTATATCTGCTCTCAAAAGTTAGGCCTGCAGAGTACATTATATAGAACTCTACAGGTGTCTTCATAAAGCTATTTTTATTTTTTATTAAAACTTTATTTAAATATCTAGGTGATTTAAAGATAAGATGAACGGATGTTTATCACTGCAAACATAGGAATGTAAATGACAGAACACTTAGATCTGACATATACTTCAGTGAGTATTTAACTGTTCTCTGAAAACTCTTAGAACTATTGGTTATTGAAACAAGGCGCTTTTTTTCTATGCACCTTTCTGATACTCTTAAATAAGGTTATAACTATGTTCTTTTTAAAAACAAAAACAAGTTCATAATAATAATTAAATCTGGTAATTATAAGCAACTCTAAACATTTGGGGGGAAAAATCTTTGTCTTTCTCATGTATTCTTATGTGCATAGCCTGTGGAACAGGGAGAGAGGACTTTTTTCCAACGAGCTCTAGGATTCATCCAACACTGTGTTCAGTGTCTGCCATGTACCTGGTTTTAGAGAGAGAAAGGAAATTGGTCCCTGTAGTCCATGAGTTCAGGCTCAAATGAGAATATTGTTTTATCCTTTCAGAATTACATATTTCCTTAGACATTGATCCGAGTGTTTTCTGTCATATTACATATGTTGGGCCTCCTGGGACAGGTTATAAATATTTATAATTTTCTGTAGAGGAGAAAGCAATGTTTGACCTTGTTATTTTCTTCCAAACTCTGTGGCTCTTCCCTGACTGAACCACCACCCGCTGAGGGCCAATACTGTTTTGAATACTCAGGTCTGATGCGTCTGTTCAAAAATCAGCTTTTACCCTAGTTACCATCATCAACAGTCACTTTCTGCTGAGATAGGCATAACACTGTATTTACTGTAATGAATGTGCAATACTCTGATCCCAATGGTATGATGTTTGCTCAGACAGCTTCAAATACAAATGTTTTTAACAGACAGTGTGAGATGAAAAAGTATGGTTTAAAGGGTTCTAAACTTGGAATCAAACGTTTCAGCATCAGTTTTATTAATTGTAGGTTCGGGACAATTTCTACCTCTAAACCTGTGACCTTATCAGCAAAATGGGGATAATACTTATCTCATAAGTTTTTGTGTGTTTTTAGTGAGGAATAAGTGAGATTCATATAGGTGATAGTTTATGGTGCAATGTCTAGCATACAGAAAATCGTTAAATATTAATTGGATCAAAGCAGAAGGAAAGTATCTACCATTCCTTTAAGCAAGTGTCATGCACTCAGCTGTTTCCTGGAAAATAAAAATGAGCAAGATAGCATTCCTGCTCTTGAGGAACTCGGTTATATTTACTTGAGTCTAGGAACTAAGCAGTTTCTGTATTATTTGATCATCTGTCACAAGCTTCATCTACCACAGCTTCCTCCATCCAGCTGGTTCGGATCAATGGAGAGGACTATTGTTGTCAATCCGGATAAAGAACTCGCTGCTGGTAATCCATTTGCATTTGTTCTGTCTGTCCAGGCATTAGGCTCCAGAACTCTTACGTAGGCTATTAAAGAGACAGTGTTCGAATTTCCTAGGAATAAAAAATATTACTTTCTTCTACGGAAAAACAGCACTAGTTTTACTAATTCTTTTCTGGGTAGGTTGCGCTTGGGCGAATCTCTTCCTGTGTGTGTATTTCTCATTTGATAAAGAATAGGTTAGACTTACAGACGCTAAAATCTCTTCTAATTCCAACAGTCTCTTTTTTATGACTCTGGCTACTAGCTTTTGAAAAAATGAATCCTTCCAAGATAGGTGAGTGGAGAAGACGGAGCATTTTATTTAAAAAGTTGAGAATAGCTACAGTGTTGGTGTCAGCGCTCTAGACAATAAGCCTTAATTAGTATTCATAGTTACCTAAGAATGGAAAGTTGCAATACATGTCTTTAAATTCTTTTCGTGCTGCTTTTTGCTGAGCTGTGGGTGAGTACAGTGGTTTAGATCACTTTCATCTTTTCGGTTGCACACTTCATGTCCATGTTCATGCCTATTATGAGTGCTTCTAGTATTAAACTGTATACCAGCTCTGCAACTTATAATACATGTGACTTAAGCAAAATATTTAGCTTTTAGAACCTCAAAATTTTTTTGCTTCTATAAGATACAACCAAAAATACGCAACTAATAAGACTTATAAACCCTTATCACAGTGCCTAACAAAAGCCCAATAAAGTTTCTACATTTAATTAAGAAATTAAATATCTGTGTCTATCGTGGCATAGAGTTATTGACTTTAAACATATTCATCCACATATTTGATAAGCCTGACCTATACATATACACCTCATTACAAAAGCCTAAGAAAAAAAGGCTATATTCCTTTTGCTAAAAATGCCTATAATCTATATCAGGAAACAAGACACAAGATTCAAGAAAAGTTGAGTAACTATTATAAGAGACTTTACAAATACTGTTCTATAGTTGCTATAAGAGATTCCATAAAACAGTATTTGTTAAATAGCATATCAGTGGCAAGACCATATTTATAAATGGATTCAGAGATAGGAGACATCACTGTTAGAGAAGTCTGTGTGGAGCAGTTGACAATTAAACCAGATTTTTTTTTTTTTTGACAATTAAACCAGATTAATGGGAATTGCTCAAATTGGTACAAAATGAGAGAGAATTACTGCCTAAGACAAAGGAAAATTTCTCAAGAAAACATATAAGAACATCCTATAAGCATATATGCATGCATGTATACATATGAACACATATACACACAAAAGAAATTATTTCAGGAGAAGTTATGTAAATCACTGAGCACAGTGCCCTGTCATCAAACAGATAATAATTATCTTTTTTCTTTTTATTTATTTGACAGAGAGAGATCACAAGTAGACGGAGAGGAAGGCAGAGAGAGAGAGAGAGGGAAGCAGGCTTCTTGCTGAGCAGAGAGCCCGATGTGGGACTCGATCCCAGGACCCTGAGGTCATGACCTGAGCCGAAGGCAGCGGCTTAACCCACTGAGCCACCCAGGTGCCCCCAAACAGATAATAATTATTACTACTTATTGCAGAAGCCATGAATTTGTAGCCCATCAGATAAACTGAGTCCACATACATATTTTCTTCCTTTTTTTTTTTTTAAAGATCTTATTTATTTATTTGACAGAGAGAGAGACAGCAAGAGAGAACACAAGCAGAGGGAGGGGGAGAGGGAGAAGCAGACCTCTCGCTGAGCAAGCAGTTTGATGTGGGGCTCCATCCGAGGACCCCAGGATCGTGACCTGAGCTGAAGGCAGCTGCTTAACAACTGAGCCACCCAGGCACCCCCACATACATATTTTCTTTAGCCACAGCTTTTTCTCCCCATAACACATGAGCCAGCTATGAAAGGTGGAGGATTTCATAATTTAAAAAAAAAAAAAAAAATCTGAGTCTCTGGTTTCTCTTGAAAAGTCCTGAAGATTTGCTATAACTGAACCTTAACATCAATCTACTGGGACTTGAATAGTTGCTGCTGCTTTCTTTAAACTTTAAACTTCCTTTAAACTTGACCTCAATCATGAAGGTCTCCACCGACTCACTCCAGGCTCTCAGATGTACTTACACCTGTGCATGCACTGGCTACCACCTTTCGGAGTTTGGCATTTGTAAGCCCTCAAGCCCTGGAAGAAAGCTCCATTTGCTCCAGTCTCCTAGGGGAGGAGAGACCCATTATGGTGGACCCATCAAGAAAATACCTGGGAGGTGTGTGATCAGGGAAGCTAATCCCTTTCAGAGTAGACCCATGAGATGATTTAGGGTTTTTCTCAGCACTTTAAGTTCTGAAGGACTAGATATGTGGCTCAGTAAAAAGATTAGCTGGTTCTAATCTATGTTTTAAGGGGGGAGGTTGCATTTCTATTGCCGTTTGTCTCCCCTCCCCCCATGAAAATCAGTGAGGAACTGAGTGTAGAAGTCCTGGTGAGAAAAAATAGTGGACATTTAGAGGAAATGTACTCAGGTACCTCTTCAAAATCTAACTGGAGTAATAAGGAGCTTAACAGGTTGTAGAGCAAAGACCAAGACAGCAGTTTCAATTCCCTCTCCTCTATAGGGTATACCTTAGGAGTACTGAAGGGATTCTATAGCCTAAGTAATACTGGGCAACTCTATTTTCCTGGATAACCTTGGTCAATATATGTACATACTTGTCCCAAATGTCAAGATTCACTTCAGAGTTGGCCACGTGAAATAACAACCCCAAAATAATGAAATCACTTCTACAACTAAAAAGACTAGAAAATTCCATGAAATTTTCAAAATAAACAGTGGCAATCCAGAACTGTCTTATGTAGGATTCAACAGCGAGAGCAGAACAGAAGCAAGCATGTCTAGCAGCAGAATGAAAAGTTCAGACCTAGTATTGAGCCGTCATGCAATTGTTCATATATGTATTTTGGGGAGAAGGAAAGAAAGTTAGATGCACCAAATTAGTGAAGACAGAAGAGCAGAACTGGAACATTAGGCTGCCATAGCCTGCCATGACCAGTTTTTGTGGAGGAAGCTGTATTTTTGGGTTTGCCACTTATGTGACACAATAAAACCCTAACTTAACCAGACAGGTAATGTTGTGACTCCTGTCTGGTTCAGCCAAGTCTTCAGATATTTTCTCTCATTCAAAGATGATATTGCATAGTACCTTTAGCATTAAGAATTGGAATACTTAGGGGCGCCTGGGTGGCTCAGTGGGTTAAGCCGCTGCCTTCGGCTCAGGTCATGATCCCAGGTCCTGGGATCGAGCCCCGCAGAGCCCCGCATCGGGCTTTCTGCTCGGCGGGAAGCCTGCTTCCTCCTCTCTCTCTGCCTGCCTCTCTGCCTACTTGTGATTTCTCTCTGTCAAATAAATAAATAAAATCTTTAAAAAAAAAAAAAAGAATTGGAATACTGTAACAGGGGGATTTACTAGAAGTTTCTTAACCCTTTTCTGCCTCAGTTCTGCCTTTATAAAACGAAGAGTCCCAATTCATGTGTTTGGTTATCACATGCTGAGTGGAGAGTCTAATTCATAGTAAAGATGCAATATCACAATTATTGTTGTTCATACAGCACTGCATCAAAACATAATACGTCTGAAAATTTTAAAATGGAAATTATATATCTGCAAAATAATTTATGGTATTATACAATAATTTTTTGTTTTTGTTTTTGATCTCAGAGCAAACAGCATTATTCTCGTTTTATATGTAAGAAATCTGAGGCAGGAATGTTTAGGTAGCTTAACCAAGGAGACAACAGGAGCACGGTGATGCACAAACCAAAGCCGGGGAACTCCTTTCACAATTCTATGACGTCTTGTCTTTCCCCTTGTACTCAAATAAGGACCAAAAAGAAAGTATCCTCAAGAAACTGACACATAAAACTCCATGTGGTTATTTATATGACAGTTTCATCCTAAGAAAGTGAACAGGAGGCACCGGGGTGGCTCAGTTAATTAAGTGTCTGCTTTCAGCTCAGGTTATGATCCCAGGGTCCTGGGATGGAGTCCTGGGTCAGGCTCCTCGCTGAGTGGGGAGTCTGCTTCCTCCTCTTCCTTTGCCCCTCCCCCAACTCATGCTCATTCTCTCTCTCTCAAATGAATAAATAAAATCTTTAAAAAAAAAGTGAACAGAAAACAGAAAAATTACCTCCGAACTGAAATGCTCATTGATAAAAGTGCTAAATTTTAATAAATTTCCTTGCATCATTTCCTTGCTTGTATACAGGATGCCCCGAGGACCAGTTTTAGGCAGTGAATGATTTAATCCTGTTTCACAAAGTCCTCTTTCCAAGCACGGTGATGACTGAGATATAAATGTATGACTTCTACCTCTGTGACAACTCATGAGGTTCAACTTTGGTTTCTTTCTGGAAGGAATGAGAAAAATATTGGGGCCATTTTGGAATTTTTTGTGAATTGCGGGTGAATGAAAGTACTTACCCTTCTCCATGAAATATTCCCCCATAAAGATGCCACCTGTTAATGAGTCATGTTCCTTTCCTCTTTCCCTAAACTGTCTGACGTGGAAGAAATCTTTTTAAATACAGGCAAGTCTACTGATATGGCTCCATTTTTTTTTAAAAGATTTTATTTATTTATTTGACAGACAGAGATCACGAGTAGGCAGAGAGGCAGGCAGAGAGACAGGGAAGCAGGCTCCCTGCTGAGCAGAGAGCCTGATGTGTGGCTCAATCCCAGGACCCTGGGATCATGACCTGAGCTGAAGGCAGAGGCTTAAACCACTGAGCCACCCAGGTGCCCCGATATGGCTCCATTTAATAAACACTAAAATTTTGGGATCCATATCATATGTTACTATAAAAATGGCTTACAACTACAAATTCCTCTTTTTAGCCACATAACAAGCTCTTAAACGGTTTCAGAGCTTATCATATTATCAAACACATTCTCAAATATTTCCATAAATATATTAAAAAACATTTCTTTAGAACATTGCTCTGTAAATCAAGATGTACAGGTCACATGAATTTCTCCCCACCTCTTATTTTCAGACTGTTTTTCATTTTTTTTTAAAGATTTTATTTATTTATTTGACAGAGATCACAAGTAGGCAGAGAGGCAGGTGGGGGGGGGGGGCGAGGGGAGCAGGCTCCCTGCTGAGCAGAGATGCCGATGTGGGACTCGATCCCAGGACCCTGAGATCATGACCTGAGCCGAACGCAGCGGCTTAACCCACTGAGACACCCAGGTGCCCAGATTCTTTTTCATCTTATTTTCCCTAGAAATAGGTACTTCAAGCCTTTATTGAATATAGTAACAGTATCAGGGAGTAACTGCCATTGTCTTACAGGTTCTTAACTGTTTAAATTAGAATGAATTAGCTCAAAGTAGGTGTTTTTGTTTAGTAAATTAAATATTCATGATATCAATGACATATTACCAAAAGGAAATCCAAACTCCAGTTCTTATATGCCATTGTAAGTTACTTTTCAGTGGTGACTTGAAAGAAATTTTATTTTTTTTAGAAAACATGTTGAGGTTTGATATTCTGGTTCTATAGTTTTAGATGACATATAACTTCAGTTCTACTTAATTTTTTTTTTCAGTTCTAGCTTAAATTACTTCGTGACATTTCTATTATTTAAATTTTTTTTTAAGATTTTATTTATTTATTTGACAGAATGGGAGAGATCACATGTAGGCTGAGAGATAGGCAGAGAGAAAGGGGAAGCAGGTTCCCTGCCGAGCAGAGAGCCCAATGCGGGGATTGATCCCAGGACCCTGAGATCATGACCTGAGCGGAAGGCAGAGGCTTAACCCACTGAGCCACCCAGTGGGTTTTTTATATATTTTAAAAACAAATAAATGAGAAGTAATTTCAGACAATAGTAAAATCCAATTTTTATATTTTAATTTGATTTGGTTTTAGTTGCTGTTTTTTAAAAAAGTGTAGTGCTATACAGTTATATTTTCTTTGAAATACTTTTCAAATTAGAAAAATAGATATATTCTTTCTCAGTGCATGCACTTTATCCTGCCTCCTGCTCTTATTGGAATGTTTTTGTTATCTTCAATGATAGTCAACAGCTGTACTTTCTCACAGAACTTATTAGCAGCTGTAAAATGCTACTGTCCTAAGTAGTAGCATTTGTTGGTGACTGTTGAGATGTGATTACTGTGATAATGAAATTACTTCACAGGCTTCAGGCAAACTTCAGTCAACATTTACTGGAACCTACTGTTTGCAAAGCACTGAATTCCCAACACTAACAAAGCTTAATCTAACTGAAGAGAGAGAACCTAGGTGCTAAATTACTTTTACTGAATACCAATGGGGACAAGTTCATTCCATTTAAACTGACTATTTAGGTCTGAAGTGTTGCCAAATGGAAGACTGAAATAATCTGAAGGTGGAAGATGAGATGAGACTCCCATTTGGACCAGAATAAGAGAATGGTGGTAAACCAAGGGCTTCTGGGGATTAATTAGCTTAGGAAGGTAGTACAAAAAACATAACAATAAGACTGAGGAATAAGAAGAAGCACACATACTCTAATGCACTCTGGTCCCATATCTTCTTAGATGTCTACAAACCAAGAGAGAGGATGTATCCCAATAAGTCATTCTTGGGACAGGAAAATGTCTTACTGGGAATGGAAATACCATAGCATAATCTTAGATTTGAAGTAGACTGAGCCATAAAATAATAACATCTAAAAATAACTAAAGGTGGGGCACCTGGGTGGCTCAGTGGGTTAAAGCCTCTGCCTTCGGCTCAGGTCATGATCCCAGGGTCCTGGGTCCAGGTCCAGGGTCTCTGCTCGGTGGGGAGCCTGCTTCCTCCTCTCTCTCTCTCTCTCTGCCTGCCTCTCTGCCTACTTGTGATCTCTGTCTGTCAAATAAATAAATAAAATATTAAAAATAAAATAAAATAAAAAAATAAAAATAACTAAAGGTAAGGCTAACACCATACTCACTAGTGAATGAAATCTTTTCCTCTAAGATCAGGATCAAGACAAAGATGCCCACTTTTGTCATTTCTATTCAACACAGTACTATAAGTTCTAGCCATAGCAATTAGTCAAGAAAAAGGAACAGAAGCCATCCAAATTGAAAAGAAAAAAGTTAAATGTTTTCTGTCCTCAGATGACATATAGTGAACACAAAATGCCACACACCAAAAAAACAAAACATACAAAAAACTATTAGAATAACTGAATTCAGCAAAGTTGCAGCATGCAAAATCAATACACAAAAATCATCTGCATTTTAATATATTAACAATGAAAAATCTTACTTCAGAGATATATCTTCCGAATCATTTACTAATCCAAATGTATTATGCCAATTATCCCCCTAGATGTTAGAATAACTTGCTCTGCTCTCAAAGAGAGATATGTGTGGAAACAATTATAAAATTATATGGAACATGTAGTAGGTATTACATGAGCATTGAATGGCACCTTAACTCAACCTAAGATGAGTAGGAAGACTTTACTGAGAAACCTATATCTGTAAGTCTTCCCCAAAGAGATATGATTAATCAGGGACAAGAGTAGAAAGTGTGCAAGCTGGAAAACTCTCAGGTGTGATACAGGTGTGAGAAACAGTATGTTGCAAATAATGTGGTGTTCCTGGGCCATAGTTACATGTGTAGTTGTGTATGTTGGTTCAAGATAAAAATACTGTTCCTATGTTATGGCCGAAAGAATATGAAAACTAAGTAAAGATACTGGGACAGTTTCTTATGTCATAATACATAATCTCATATATTAGATAGCATTTCTTTCAAATGGCTTTTTTTAAAAGTATCCATCAGTTGTACTTTGAGCAAAGAGTAAAATTTTAATAACATGAAACAAATATTATCTTCTCTGGATCCAGATACTTCATCAGGCCCCACAATTTATACAGCAGTCTTGTAAGAAATTTCAGACTCACTGTCATGCTCACAACCCCAATCCAATGTGTTTCTTATTCCTGAATTGCCTTTTTTTGTTTGTTTTAAATTGCTTTTTTTTTTTTTTTTTAATTTCCTATGTGTGGCATGTGTGAACATAAGAACTAACTCAGAGCGGCCATCCTGGAAGGAGGCTGTCAGGTAAAGTCTGGCCAAATGTGTCTACCTACTCTAGAGATGACGAGTCTGACCAACCAGAACCTCTTTTTGCCATTTATGAAAGAGAGAGACATATCAGTTAGTTCGCAATAGTGAACAGGGTGAACAGATGGGAAGCGGCCACTGCTTGTGCCATAGCTAACGGAATTGCCTTTGGGTCATTAGACCTGCTCCTAAAGCCTATCTTGTTTTTAAACTAAGAAAGACTCTATAGTTGTTTGTGGTACCTCAGTGAGACATTTAAGACACTTTCTCTGGTCTTCCCTTGCTGTCCTTCCAACAAAACCTCCATTTTCTGAGGCAAACTGAACTTATTCTTACAACTTGAAAAATACCAAGCCAGTAGGTTACCACATAAGCCCTCTGGATATGTTTTCATTGATTAAAATGGCCTTTTTTAAGTATGTGTGGTAATGGATATTAAGTAGACTCATTGTGATAACCATTTCACAATGCATGCAAATGTTGAATCATCATGTTGTCTACCCAAAACTATGTCAACTAAGCCTTGATTTTAAAAAAATTTTAATTGCTTCAATTAATGATGACTATGGAGTAGAAGCAAAGGTACAATATAAAGTACTAAGCTCTTGAAAGTGTGATAATCATACAAATTGGTTTACAAATTATCTTTCCCTTTTGGATTCAGACATAACTTTGTAAAGACTAAATTGAAAGGTGGAAAGATTATAGCTGTCTCTAGATAAGGCCAGTCCTCATTGTGATTAGGTCTATAAATTAACACACACACTGAGCCCATTATGTATTTCACGTGATAAAAAGCAGCATCAAAATGAGCTCACCAAAACAGAAGTAAAATAAATGAGGAGGGAATCTCCATTTTTCACAATCTTGTTTCTAGAGGGGAAAAAATGACTTTATTTTTAGACCCCCTCCTCAAACAACTCTGACAATTTTATCCAGTTAGTTATTCCTCTATTTTAAATTCAAAACAGGGAGGAAATACCAAGTCATTGCTGATTAGCTCAAAACATATAGATTCTGACAACAGAGGAGGCATCATCCATTTGTCTCAATCTTCTCTGCAGAAGTGCTGCTCTAATCCCCTGCCTGTTCTTGGAGAGCACCAAGATCGCCTTGAACCCTCATTAGAATGTGTTTTTCTTCACCCCAATAAAGAGAGTTGAACTCTTCACTTAGGCACACCTTACAAAACAGTGACTTCAGATAAAATCATTCCTCACACTTTCATAATTAGTTTGCAGTCTCGGTGCAGAAAGGGGAGACAGCCCAGTGTTAAATATTGGAAGACTTCCGCAGTTTTATATGTAACATCAGAAAAGAAGGAACTCCTACACAAGGCCACTCTCATGGCTTTCATTATCACAGGGTTAATCAAAAGCAGTTCAACCTCAGGCAAATATCACCCTAGGATGGAAGTACTGAGAAATAAAACGTCTTAGTCACTTGGATACTAATTAACCTCGAGAAAGCCCAAAGCAACACAAAATCTGACATATTTATCTCTGAGATGTTTTTCCCTAAATCTCAATGAAAGCAGAGGTGATACCAAATGCCTTCTCCATCATCAACCCTACGCTGTGGTAGAGCAAAACCAAATCAGCAAGTGCCTGGGCTCCCTATGTCCTTTGGTCACGTGACGAGTTTTAACTGTATATCTGCAGAACTTAATGTGGGGCACATTTGTTTTATCATGAGACAACATGCTGAAATGCTACAGTGCTATGGTTTAAAAACGTCAAGAGCTAAAGCACTGAATACAGTATGCAATCCAGATGGCAAATTCTCAAGGCATGGGACTGAAAAAGAACATTTTCTTAAGGGTTGTTTGGGTTTCTCAGTCCTGCAGCTTCCTAGCTTGCTTTTACCTTTCAGCACGAGCGAGGCTTTAAACACAAAGAAAGCAATTAGTGTAGCTGAGAAACAGGATTTGTTACAGGACTGTGCCACTCTTTTTTAAAAACATCTTTATTCCTGCTAAAATGGCCTGGGCTATTTAAGTTCTTGTGTTGCACTGATCAATAATGAATAGAGCGTATGACAATAGCCTTATTTACCTAACTTCCTACTGCATGCAAGCTAATACACACATATATTATTTACATATAACATATATCCCTCTGCTATCTAAACTTGCAGGATAAGGAATAACCGCCACACTCATCTGCAAAAGGTATTTCTGTGTCACACGTAACTGACAGCACAACCAGTTAGAGTTCGGACAAGTAGCAAGGGAGCAAATGCAATTAATTTCCTTAATTAAAACATTTAGCCCTCTAACGATGCCAAATCGCATTTTAATCAAATAAACCCAGACCTTATTATTAAAGATGAGTACTTCAATTGCAAGATTTTAAGTAACTTAATTGTATATGGAAAATGTGGTTTGAAAATATAAACACAAGACAATTTGTTTTAGTCTTTTTGGTCAGCCTACTTAGGAGGATGAAAGTCTTGCGTGTATTTGAGATTAGATATTAATTTGTGGCTCTTCCTCACAATATTCCATTAAGTGTTCTTGCACAACAAACAACACGGCCCTCCTTCCAGTTTCTTTTTTTTTTTTTTTTTTGGAATTTTTATTTATGTTGGTTCAAAATGCCTTTAGAAGTTGCCAAAATCTTCCACAGCCACGAGATATTTGACACAATAAACACTTCAGGGACTCTGTGATCACACAGTCCACCTACTTGTTCTAAACCCCTAAGATGAAGCAGCAGGTTCCAGCAGCTTCCAGTAGGTCCAATGGACCCTTCTTGAACCAGTGTTCATATTTATAAAATGTAAATTGGATAGTAATTCTTAGTGGTCCAAAACAACACTGGGGGGAACCTACCAATAATATGTCAGTCACAGGAAAACTGTTGTGTTGTTTCGGTTTGGACCTCATCTGGGTTTTCACGCAGGTTCAGCAGACTTAAAAGTAAGAAGTCCTTACAGGTAACCATTACAGTTTCACTTGCCTGTTTGTTTTTCTTTTTTCATCACCAAGGCACACACAAACATTCGTCTTGAGCCTAAAGCCCTAAAAAAAGCCATTCTTTAGCGGGTGAAATTCTAATCTCATTTTATTATGTTGTCAATGAGCTGCACAGAGATTCGCCTTAGCTTGTTAACATGATAGCAGGCAGATGAGAAGAAATAAAACGTACTGGTCTGTGAAAGCCAGATTGAAGGCATTCTCAAGTTACTCAGGTGAGGCCCTCAGTCCCTAGCTAGTGACCCAGCTAATGGTCAGAATGCCACAGGTTCTGTTTGGATGACCCAAATGTTAAAACACAGTATTCAAATGTCTGCATAAATGGCTGAGAATTTGCCTTTTCTGTGTAAGCTTACTATACAATAAACAAAAGACTGGTATTTGATACTAACTAAACATAAGAGAAGGAACAGACAGTAACACTGGATGAATGTATTCAAGACACAAATCTGTATGTGGCATAGAACTCTAGGGTCTACATTTCTTTAGCACAGATTTTTAAGTGTCCTTGGCTGTAAACCTATTGTCATTTATCAAAAAATATGTTTATTTACATAAATATCTTAGAATATAAAGTACCTGAAAATAGAGTAATTTTTTTTTACAGTAAAACCTCAGTGAAGTAAGAGAAGGTTGCAGCTTTTATTACTGATTAAAGGATTTGAGAGAAAGGGTCCATGATAATACTCTTCTAAGAAATATTTTTGATGTTGTTAAAACAGTAGCATTGTGTCTAAGAACACTGAATTCCACAGACTGATATTCTTTCTTCTCTCTCCCATAGAATAACTGCTTCCTGCCTATCAAATAAATGCACATTAATTTTTAAATTGAATATGAAGCCAAAACTGTTTGTTCTTTTGATCTTTTCCCTTATTTTCTTTTACAGGTGACTTTATAATTTCCTTCATTTGAAAGATTTTAACTTTCAGGGAGAAGTTTACTGTGGAAGTTCATCATAACTAATATTTAATCATTAAATTTCAGAGTTAAATTTTATTTCATATGCCTACTTATCACTTTTAGAATAAGAAAGTCATCTGTGAAAAACAAAGTGTTGACTAGTAGTGCCATCTAGCATCACAAAGAAAAAGTTGTTCAACTACTGTACAAAACATTGGGAAATTTATCAAATCAGTTAATACACTATGTCTTTGCTCCATTTTCCAGGTGAAAATAACTAGACACATCAATTGGTGGAAATGTACACCAAACCTGTATAGAGATAATACACCATGTAATACAATACAAATGACAGTGATTTTCAGAAGATACACTGAAGAGAGGTAACAGTGAGGTATAATTTCTGCTTTGTTAGCTGTCATGCCACCGTTTTTTTCCTCCAGTTTAAGAAAACATACTGGAATTCAAATGAATACAAATGTTAGTGTACTCAAAGATCAACTATGTCAATACAAATGTGTGGTTATTTTTATTACTATTCTTCTCTTCTCTGGTTAGATTTATCTCAGTAACTGATGAGGCTCAGTCTGTAGGTACAAGGTCTTAACTCCCATTAAGCATGACTAGGAAATGTAAAGATATTCTTGGCCTAACAGAACGGAGTAAGAGACTCTGCTATGATAAATACAGGAGGACTTGTCATAGATGGATAAAGTGATGATAATCTAACACATTTTTCTATGTAATATTCATATATATTAAATTAAAATTTGATAGATTTAATTTTTGTGCCTCTAAACTTCAGATTCCAGTTTAACACAAGATATCATTAGCTGTCATGAATAACGTTGTCCCTAGTTTTAATGTTTCCCTTAAAATACAAGAGTTTTTTTTGTTAAGGTTTTGATTTTTTTTTTTTTTTAGATTTTATTTTTATTATTTATTTGACAGACAGATCACAAGTAGGCAGAGAGGCAGGCAGAGAGAGGAAGGGAAGCAGGCTCCCTCCTGAGCAGAGAGCCCAATATGGGGCTCAATCCCAAGACCCTGGGATCATGACCTGAGCCGAAGGCAGAGGCTTTAACCCACTGAGCCACCCAGGTGCCCAAAATACAAGTTTTGATGTCACAAAAATGAAGTGTATTTCAAATGTGTAATCCAAGCTTAAGTTAGTCTCAAAAAAGGACTGCTGTTACTACAATGATTATTTGTCCTCCCTTTTCCCAGAATCTGAGTTATACATAATCAGAAAGGAGCCTGGTGAAGTTATAGAAAGAAAGGCTTCATATCACAACTTCCAAGTGAAAAACAAGCATGGAAGTATCATGGAAAGGGAAGAGCTCTGCTTTCCCTTCGTGCCAGGAGTGAGGCTTGCTTCGTGTGCATCGGTGGCTGCCTTTCCTCTCTCCTCCAGATGTTCAAGCATCTGCTACATCAATATACTTCATTAGTTCTGGTTTCTTACGTATAGCCACAATTCTCATTTTTAGCAACCAAAATAAGGAATTTTGGAGACAATGAGTGGTCTTTTTTCTGGACTCCAGATTTGGACTAGCTGAAAATTACCAATACACACCGTAGGGCCCCAGGAATGGGAGGAAGAGGCAACACCAGCAGTTTTCCTAGAGTATGAGAATCCAGCATTCTAACCCTGTCCCTCTCCTGTGATAATACTTATATGAATGGAAATATAGATAGAATTAGAACACATTTTGCCTTCATAATTGCAGCCATTTGAAATACAAGATTTTCTTCTGTATCCTTATAGGACAAGCATGAGAAGCACTTGCATTTGGAAGTCAGAGCCTTAAAAGCTGATGTATTTGGCTTCATGAAGTTCCACTTGCCTTGTAGTCTTTTTCTCCCTCTGCCCACCCCTGCTGATAAGATATAAAAAGAAGGATAAGAGATTTATGTCCGGGTGAATGGTCTGCTTGGGTAAGATTTTAGGAAGTTTATGTGCCTTTCATCTAACAGCAAGAAAGCTCAAGGATATAAGCCTGAAATCAAGAGCTACAGAATCAAATAGAACTTCCTCAAATCAAAAAGCACTATGTAATAAACACTGATAGTAATTCAACTTGTAAGGCAGTGTTGACTGAGTTCTTAATGATCCTGCACAACTTCTGGCAGTTCTGGATGCCTCCGGAAGTATTTGAATAAGTTTTGAAGGCAGCCATGAAACAGGAGTGCATAGTTTAGATGAGTGTCTAGTTCATACAGTTCACTTAATTCTTAGGACCTTTTAAAGCAATTTGTGTAGAACTGAGAGGTAGCTGAATTTGAATTTGGTTGCCCATAACTTTCTTCTCCAAGTTTTAAAATCAGACTTCCAGCTAATTTTTGATACTGGCTGAATTATTGGCCTCAGTATTTCCTCTCCTCCCTATCCACACACTTTGACATGTGACACTGCATTTCACACACTAAAACCACTGTATTCTTGTACTCTATGACTTTTGAGCTCAGTCATGCGATTCGCTTTGGTCAATGGAATGTGGGCAGAAGTGACAATTCTCTTTTACATCTTGAGCTTATGATGTCATCATGATAAGAACATCGCTAAGTGAGGCAACCAATCCAAAAAGCGTGAGGACCACACAAAAGAGACCTGAGACCAACTAATAGATTGCAGTCAAACTTCACTAACCCCAAACTAGATCAGCTCAAATACTGTGGACTCACAGATATGTGAGGGAAAAAAATGGTTGCCATTTCACATCTCAGAGTTTTGGAGTGGTCTGTTAAGCAGCACCAACCAATATACCTTTCCTCATAGTTTCCAAGTTCTAATCTTTTAACCTCTTTTTCTTTTTTAAAGATTTTATTTATTTATTTGACAGAGAGAGAGATCACAAGTAGGCAGAGAGACAGACAGAGAGAGACGAGGAGAAGCAGGCTCTCTGCTCAGCAGAGAGCCTGATGCAGGACTCGATCCCAGGCCCCTGAGATCATGACCTGAGCCGAAGGCAGAGGCTTAACCCACTGAGCCACCCAGGCGCCCTTTTAACCTCTTTTTTTTTTTTTAAAGACTTTATTTGTTTATTTGACAGAGAGAGAGATCACAAGTAGACAGAGAGGCAGGCAGAGAGAGAGAGAGGGAAGCAGGCTCCCCGCTGAGCAGAGAGCCCGATGCGGGACTCGATCCCAGGACCCTGAGATCATGACCCGAGCTGAAGGCAGCAGCTTAACCCACTGAGCCACCCAGGAGCCCCTTAACCTCTTTTTATATGTCCTTCAATTCCTCTCCACTTTTCTCATGTTTAACTTTCAACATCAGAATCTTTATAGCTGAAACAATTCAGGTCAAAGTGAATAGTTCATTAAGGTTTTCTGTTAGTTTGCTTTAGAAATACACTAACATTATAAAAAAAAACATTAAATTAGAGAATGTTCAAAATCATGTGATCATTATCAGTATCATTATTGCCTTGATGTACAAAATTATATTCTTTTCTAGTTTGAGATGCTTTTCATTTGATGCTCTCATCAGGGGATGCTACATGTTTATGCAAGTTGTCACTGTGTTAAAAAATTCATTCGAATTTATTAATTAAATCTTAGAATTATACAATTTGAGTAATACTACATAATATTTTGATGACTATAAAAAAAAGTAGTTAAATATCAGATAAGGAACTTATGCAAATACATAATTTTTAAGGAAAACTAAAGAATTTAAAACAAGAAACCAATGTAATTCCTAAGAAAAACTGATGATTACTAATAATTTAGTTTTATTTGATATAAGCCTTAAATGATATAACTTCAATATTCCATAAGTTTTCAAAAATTTATAACCCTAACAGTTTTCCAAACTTTATTCATTCAATAAACTTTAACTATAAGCATACTATTTGTGTTGGATACTTTGTTTTTTTTTTTTTAAAGATTTTATTTATTTATTTGACAGAGAGAGATCACAAGTAGACAGAGAGGCAGGCAGAGAGAGAGAGGGAAGCAGGCTTCCTGCTGAGCAGAGAGCCCGATGCGGGACTCAATCCCAGCACCCTGAGATCATGACCCGAGCTGAAGGCAGCGGCTTAACCCACTGAGCCACCCAGGCGCCCCTGTGTTGGATACTTTGTAAACCCATTTTAAGTTTCCTGATACTTAGGATTTATCTTTTTATATTCTTTATTGTATCACTGAATTCGAGACATATTTCCTACAGGATATTGTATGGATAATTAAAAAGCAGACATCTCACTGCCTTGGTTCTGGTCCACATGTACTCTTTTGTGAACTTCTATTGCAAATCTTCCAAACATTTTGTGGACCTATCATCTCATGATTTTTTTAATAATGTTCCACATTACCAATAAAGTTGGTATTTATAAAAGGAAAATGTGACCAAGTCATTTTCAGTCTAAATTTTTTAAAGGACTTCTTCAGTGTCTATGGGATAAAGTTAAAATTGATTTTTTAATTTGAAAGAAAAGCATTATTTCATTCCACCTCACTTTTCATCTGCTTAACATTGTCTCCTCAATAAAGCATTCAAATGGCAGTTGAAAAGTTTCAAAATGGAATGGGAAAGGTTTGAGGGTAGTAGGTGGATATCTTCTTAAGTTATATTATTTATTAAATGATCTATATCTGGCTAGAGGGAAATTTCTAGTGTTATTTAGTAAGATTTTATTGTCAACTCTTATTTGAAAAGTTACTTGAAAGACAATGTCATTACAAATTGTGGATGCTGCAAAACAGGAAGATCTTAGGGACCATAATAAATGATTAAAAGATAAATGTTGACTTGAAAGAAATTGAAACACTGGATATAATCTAAGAATAATGAATATAAAACTTCACTGATAGGTCCAGAAACAAACAAATTTACAAATATAGAGAGAGCTAGTAGTGCACATGTGAACAAAATTCAGTTATTTTAGCTGACAGCTAGTTTTAACATCTATCAAATACCTATTATCAGCCTGCCCCTGGCTAGATTGTGAGGTAAAATGTATAATAAGTTATAACCACTTATACAATAAGTGCTCAAGAAGCTTGCAGTTTTGAGAATAATTAGACAAAAATGTGATATAATATTTTAATAATCAAATATGCTCATGGCTTATATTAAAAGAAACATAATTTCAAAAAATTAAGCGGGTTATTATATTTGTGTCCCTCACATAGAACATAATACAGAAAAACTAAAGTCAATTAGAAGAAGTACAATCAAGATTATGAGAAGTAAAATTATGTCATACGAAGAACTGGGCATATCTAGTTTACAAAACTGAAACTGGATGAAAAAATAAGAATAATAATGGTTAACTCTGATCATTACCTACTCACTAGGCACATCTCTGCATCAAAATTATGTAATTCTATTTTACAGGTTTGTTCTATTTTTATTTCTGTTTTACAGATGAAGAAATGAGGCTTAACACATCTGGTAATTTGCTCAAGGTTGCAAAGTTGTGGGTTAAAGCTTGAAACTCAGGTCTGTCTAACTCCAGAGTTTGAATTACTAACGATGATACTGCTTGATGTTATGATACGTTGTCCCCAGATATCTGAGGGACCATAGGTTTAAAAAAGATTATAAGTGCCCTAAAACAGAGTATCATATATATCATGAAAATGATGTAGAATAATGTGGTGTCAGAAAATACCAGTATATGATTTATATCTTCTACTTACTAGCTACATGACTTTGAATAGTCTCTGAATCTGTCTCCTATCCATAAAACAGATACAATAATA
Organism: Lutra lutra; assembly: GCF_902655055.1. Taxonomy (NCBI): domain Eukaryota; kingdom Metazoa; phylum Chordata; class Mammalia; order Carnivora; family Mustelidae; genus Lutra; species Lutra lutra. The sequence goes on along the minus strand of NC_062282.1, from coordinate 35,636,671 downwards.
ACTAAATGTGGATCAAATTATATTAAAAATGTATAAAAGTACTTTGAAATGTGTAAGATACTCTTAAAAATGTTTATTAGTTTGATTATTATTGTGCCCATTAGGGCCAAGCAAGGATGAATTGGTAGAAACCATGAGTAATAATTTACAGACACTTTTTAAAAGTTAGAAGTCTCCAATGCAATTGTGACTATCTGAACTTGTATCAGTGGAGGTACTTAAATGGAGCATAGATGACCATTGAATTGGACTATCAGGGAAGAAATCTAGGCATGAGAGGGTTATCTACAAGTTTTGAAATATTTTATTTTTCCATAATCATACTTTTTTGAAACCACAATTTCAGTGTATTTGTATAACACAGGTTTTCTATTCTGTGAATAGGTTTTTTTTGATGGAGCCATTTTAATAATTTTTACCTTTTGGGAAAGCAATGAAGTCACAGACAAATAATTTCAGGAAAAAATCTCTAAGGAAGATTTGTGGCTCTCTTTTCCCATTATTGGATACTCTTACAGATAGAGCCTTAACATCATAAATACAAAATAAAATAATGTATCTTTTACTTACAACTTTCCCTACAGTTTTTTTTTTTCAAAAAATTGACTTTGAGCTCTGTAATAAAGGTGGCATTAAATTACATTCTCTGATTAATTCTATTTTCATGAAATATTTGCTAGTTAACAGTGCTAGACAATTTAGCATCTAGTTCAACCTTTAAGCTGCATACTTTATCCCAAAGAGTAAGAAATAGTCCATTTAGTGAACTGTAATATAAAAACTTCTGTTTTATCTTTCTTATTTCCCAAATTTTTCGCCCATTGTAGAGAAACATTAGTCCATTAGTGATAGATACAGATGGCGTCCATCTGGTATCCATCTTTAACTCTAGAAATGGAGGCATAAGGATACTCTGAAACATTAGACTTTCAAAATCAGATGTGATCTAACAGCTCAAGGAAAAAGTTATTTGATCCATTCTGATTTTTTTCCATATCCTCATCTAATATTACAAACAAGATTGAGGATAATTTTTTTTCCTGAAAATAAGAGTTGTATTTTTAAGTCCACAATGTTGTCCTACTCTAAGGCAGCTAACAAACATCAGAATCATTGGTATCCACCAATTTTCCACTAGGGCTTATCTCAAAAATCTCTTGGTAATCACAAACATGTGAGGTATCTTCCAAAATTTTGTTTTTAGTATATTAGTTCTTTGCATAAGGAAAATTCAAATATCTCAGACATTAATGTAAATAATAGAAAAAAGGACAACTACCACTTCACAAAATCTTATCCTGTATTGGATCCTAAAGGAGAAAAATGATCATGTTTCTCATCACAGTCACCAATTATCAGAATTAACATTTACATTCTATCTGGTTTATTTTTCAAGACAGAAAATACCATGACAATTACTTTTAGAGATATGGTGAGGATATAAGAAGGTTTCAAAAGCATTCTAGGTGTTCCCAGAGAAAGTGTTAACATAAATACAAGGATATCCCATGCATTTAATAAGAAAAACTGGCCTACATGTTTCAGAAAGAAAATTTAAAAACAGGAATAATTACTTGAAATAAATACTTTAGTAAAGACAATGTATAAGAAGCAGAATATCAATAGCAACAACTTTAATAAGTTGAAAATGTTTTGAATAAATAGCTAAAGGAAAAAAATAAATGCTCTATTCTCTGACAGTGTAAAATTTTTAACTTGTCAGATTTTTATATACACTTTCTCATGAATATATGCTGACTTCTCAACAATTTTGCTAATTTAGAGATTCTACTGTATTATGTGTGTGTATTTTAGTGCTTCAAGTTTAAAAAAGCTAAAAGTTATTCTTCTCACCTAATATTCTCATATGTCAAAAATACATAAAGGGTTAATGTTTTCAGTCCTATATCTGTTTTTTTGCCACTATGTATGACAATTACATCAGTTATTTCTTATATTCTCACTACCTCCAGAAAACCTAAGAGATGGTGATAAGAAATTAAAGCATTACAAAAAAAAAAAAAACCAACAAAAAAAAAACCAACCTAAAGGTTTATTCTTGAGGGCTTTTAAAATTAACTACATCAAATTCCTTTACCTATAGCAGATTTCACTTCTCTTAAAATTTCTACAGGAAGTGGCTTCTATTTTTCTTCATGTGTTACTTCTACAGGTTCTTTTCTTTTCTTTCTTTCTTTCTTTCTTTTTTTTTTTTTTAATTTTATTTATTTGACAGAGATCACAAGTAGGCAGAGAGGCAGGCAGAGAGAGGAGGAAGCAGGCCCCCTGCTGAGCAGAGAGCCCGATGGGCTCGATCCCAGGACCCTGGAACCATGACCTGAGCAGAAGACAGAGGCTTTAACCCACTGAGCCACCCAGGTGCCCCTACCAGTTATTTTCTGTTTCTAAAAATTTAATCTACCAGAAGATACAAGTATAGATATATTAATACAAATATAAAATCATAAATTTTGAAATGCTCTATAATGGAAGAGCCCTTAGAAACCATCTAGATTTTTCCCACCAAAAGTCAAGCTAGGGGTGCCTGGGTGGCTCAGATGATTGAGTGTCTGCCTTCAACTCAGTTCATGATCTCCAGTTTCCCATATCTGGCTCCTGGCTCAGCAGGGAGTCTGCTTCTCCTTCTCCCTCTGTTTGTGCTCTCTCTTTCTCTCTGAAATATTTTTTTTTAAAAGTTAAGCTAAATGTCTAAAATTTTGATTGTGCATACTAGAAATAGGAAAGACAAATAAGCTAAATCCAAACTCTTTGCTCATGAATACAAACAGAACAGAAACCCTGGATATTGTTCTCACCCAGGTTTTGATGACTTTGTGGAGACATTCCTTAGGTTCAATACATACCCTTCTATGGATGAAAAAACTAAAATCCAAAAAGGTTATGTGCCTAGCTCAAAGCCATACTGAAGACATACAGTACATTCTTTCACTTATGAACTTTGCATAACTGTGGGAAGAATTAAGTATTATAATATTTTGATGGAAGACTTCAAAAATATGCACATAAACATTTCTCCATTAGGCTGTACTTCCTCTATGGCAATTTTACTTAGGATAATAACTGCCATACAGCAAGTAGTTAGTAAATATTTTTTGAAAATACAAAGAACATTTTTAAAAAAAAGAGAGAGAGAGAAGGGAAGCATTGGGCCTTGTAGTGAACACTTCTAATGAATCTGAAAATCTCTTGCATATTTCTTGATATTGATGAACCTGGATTATCAGGAAAAGATCCACTTTCAGTGTCCTTTTTTTTTTTTTAACAGAGGAAACTTTATAGTATATCTAAGAAATGTTTTGATTTGGAAATGCTTAAAAACCAAAGCTTATTCACTTAAATGTGCAAAAAAATTAACTTGAAAGCCTATTATATTGTAGGTCTCCTGTAATGAAGCCAGAACAATGAAACATTATGATAAATATGTCAAAGAATATGACAAATAATAATTTAAGAGATTATTTTAACAACTCTTCCAAGTTTTAGATAAAATTACTAAAATTTTCTATTGACAAGTGGCATTCTACATACCACACTGGGGGTTGGAAAACATTGTTTTGCTATTTTTATTTTGGTATTGCTTCTTGTTCTTTGGTTTGTTTGCTTATCAAGATAATAAAGCACTTTATTTTAACTCAGTGACACCAATTTCTACCTACTCATAAATATGTAGGATATGCAATGATTCATTACTTTAAAAAAGGTAGTCATTAGTGAGACCTTTAATCTCAAAAATTTTGAAATTAAAGAAAGATATGCTAAAGGGATTCTGAACTATAGTTTCTATGGGAAATAAAAAGGCTTAAGAAAAGGAAGAAGAGAAGAAGGACAAGAAAAAAGGAGGAAAACAATAGAGGAACAGATTTTCAAAATTTCAAAATTTTGATTTTCAGATTTTCAGAATTAATATAATTAATTCTCAGATTTTCAAAATTAATATAATTACAAGGGACACCTGGATAAGCATCATTTATGAAAAAAATAATGAAAAGCATGGAGGTAAAAAGGGGTGTGGGGGGGAAATAAAACTACATCCATAAATACAAAATAAGCTGAAAAAAAAAATCTTTGTGCAGTTGATTTCAGAATGTTTAAAGGCACAGGTCCTGGAGGAAGGTTGCCTAGTTTTATGTCCTGAATCTGACTTTTTCTGGTTGAATTATCTGGTTGTATCATGTTGGCAGGTGACAAGACCTCTCTATACTTTACTTGATTCGTCCCTAAAATGGGACAATAACAATACTCAACAATTAAGATAGATGTGAGGGTTAAATAAAATGATTAAAATATTTTTAAAATTTAAAAATATTTAAAGAGAGCTTAAAGTAATGTCTGATAAATAATAAGCAGTCAATGTTATTGTTCTTATGTAATTTTCAACCTCAAAGGAAACACTACCACAATACCACCATTTTGAGACAAAAGGGAAGTTGTCACACAACTAACAAAGGGAGTAATTCTACATTCTGTGCTCCTAACCCTTCGCCAATTCAGCCTTCCAGAAAGTGGAGATAACAGAGAAATCAACCCAGAGCCTGATATAGGAAGAATGCACACTGTATTTCTGATCCATATTTGACAGTCATTGTGGCTATAACAAGACAGTCCTTCCGTATTTGGTAGTTTCTTTATCCCAGTTACAGGATGATAATTGCATAACTGGAGTTTTACAGATTTGTTAAAACTGAAGCTGAAGTTTCTAAGTGTGGGGAGCCTCAACTCTTGATAAGAGCCTTTATAGAAAACTAGATCACCATCTGCCAGGAATGGCTTAGGAAAGAAGATAGGGCCAGATGTCCCGAAAGATTGCTGGCAGCTCTAAAATGTTCTGAAAATCCTTTCAACCTTGGTTACATACAAACTCTGACTGAAGAGGAAAAAAATTAACACTGAAAACCACATTGCAAAAGATTCCCCAGTTTTTAAAAGAACCGAGTCTTTTCAAAACATAAACACATTAATTGTAAGCAAATAGACAACTGCTGACAAATTCATCTTACCGATCTTATCTAAAGCATTTCCAATCTCTGGTTGCTGAGAGTTAACTAATAGGTCCTAGACGATATATATAAGAATAAAATAAACAAAACTAATTGCCAAGCTTTATGAACACTTCAGACTTTTTACTAATCCAGGTGCCCTCTCCCCTAAATTGAAGTTAATAAGATTTTACCAAAGAATCAAATCATCTTCTGGTGCATCTACTCAATAGACCTTCGTCTTTCTTCAGAAAATCACTAGGTGGTGTTTGGACTATTTCCACCTGGTAGCCCTGGTCCCCCATGAGGACCAACAACTTCTTTTCAGAGCTGAAAAATGCCAATATTTAAGTTTATCAGCCTGAGTGGCTAAATCCATGCTGAGGGAGTTTTACCATCTGTTGGCTCCCTCCCTCCCCTGGTCACTGTGGCTTCAGGGAAAGAAAACACGTGGAAGAGTGTGTTTTCAAAAGCAAAAGAAAATGAACTTTCAAATTAAATGCCCTTCGGAAACAAATTTATCCACTATAGTTTTGCCCACTGCCTGGGGCGACTGAAAACCAAAACAGGATGTTTTTCTACAAGGAGTAGCTGGCTTACCTTACTTTCTCCTTATAAAGAACAACCACCCACCTGGGTGTTACTGTTTTGCTCCGGAGGAAGAGCAATTAAAATTCAATTTAGGTTCACTCGATTTCGCCAAGTTTAAAAGTCCCTCAAGGAAGCCAACGTTTCTCAGGTATCCCTGAAAACTGTTTTGTACAGGGGTGCCTGGGTGGCTCAGCGGGTTAAAGCCTCTGCCTTCGGCTCAGGTCATGATCCCAGGGTCCTGGGATCAAGCCCCACATCAGGCTCTCTGCTCAGCAGGGAGCCTGCTTCCCTTCCTCTCTCTGCCTGCCTCTCTGTCTACCTGTGATCTCTGTCTGTCAAATAAATAAATAAAATCTTTAAAAAAAAAAAGAAACTGTTTTGTACAACTTCTAACGTTTTTTCCACGTCCTTCACAAGAGCCTCCACCCCGAAAACTGGCAGCATTTTTTTTGTCACCTTCTTAAGAACGATTTAGGATTTGTGTTGCCTTTAAGGTTAATTCCAAGCACTGTTTCTTCAGAACTCTCTAATAAGTATCTGCTAACCCTCTATGGCCTACTCTAAGGTGGGTGTTGTTACTGTCACTTGTAGGAAAAATATAAGAGGTAGCAAAGGCAGATAGCTTGCCCCAAAACAAAGAAAATCAGGGAACCACATGCCAAACCTGGTACAAGATGGAAAACAAACAAACAACAACAACAACAACAAACCCTGAGAAACTCTTAGAAGAAAAAGCCCTTATGATTTAGAATTTTATTAAGGCAGGGTTCAGATTATACTCTGAAGTAGAAAGACAGATTTTTCCCATCCTTTCTAATTTTATTTGTAATAATATTTTTTATTATTATAAAAAAATTCCAGCTTTTGAAAAGGCTTAGGAGAGGGCCTTCAGGCAATGGCATGAAGAGGCTGGCAAATTCTATCTGCAAAAAAAACGACCAGAGTTTTAGGTAAGGAGAGCAGAAGTCTGAATCCTTGCCTGGGATGCTGCCATCACCGCGACCATCCCCCCATGCCCCCCACCCCGACCCATTCCCCCACCTCCCTGGCCCAGCCCAGTTCAGTCTGCAAAACTGGTAGTTTTACCAGAGTGATCTGTCCCTGAACATACAGAAAGATGCCTCGGGGGGGACAGACACAGGCTTGGGGCTGGGGGACAGAAGTGTGAATTCCACATGAAATAAACAGGGAAAACATGCAGCTTTGCAGCCTAACGTTGCAATCTAGTTAGGAATCAATAGTGGACCCGCAAGAAATTTAATCAGGGATTCTGTAAGTGAGAGAGCCACAGAATACATCTGGCTGAGTAGAAAACTATGCACACAGGCAGGGAAACCCCAAGGAATCCTGCAGGAAATAAAAGCCAAAGCAGACACCCGAGCTGATGGAACATTGACTGTGCTCCTCAACCGCACACAGTGGTATTAGCAGAGGGTAGAGGCCCTATGCGGTTGAGGTGTGAGCACAACCTCAACCCAAGACACCAGCCTATGCAAATGCAAGGTGACCCTTAGGAAGCCCAGCTAAAAACAAGAATAAAAAACTGAGTAAACACTTCAACAAACAGCCCTGTACCATAGGGGTGTAGATTCTGTAGTTTAATAATTCCAGGCAAATTATTACACAATGACAAAAACTCAGAAACAGAGATCAGGATTGATAGTGACTATAAGATATTATTTAAAATGTTCACTTTTCAACAAAAATATTAAAAGGCATATAAAGTGCCAGGGAAGGGAGACTCAGAAATAAAAGCAGTCTGGGCACCTGGGAGAGGCCCAGCGTTAAGCATGGGACTTGATTTCAGCTTAGGTCATGATCTCAGGGTTATGGGGTGGAGCCTAGTGTCAAGCTCTGTGCTCAGCGGGGAGTCTGCCCCCCTGCTCCTCCCCCCACACATGTGGTTTTCTTTCTCTCTCTTTCAAATAAATAAGTAATTCTTTAAAAATAAATAAGAGGAGTCAATAGGCACAGACTCTTAGTGAGTTCACATATTACATGTAGCAAAGAGTTCAATGCAGTTACAAATATGTTTAAATAATTAAAAGTATGTTCAAAGAGTGAAAGAAAAATGTAATGACAAGGATTCGACAGAGAGGATATCTCAAAGGATGGAGGCTAGAAAAATGGAATTGCCGCATCCATTATTAGTAAGGCTTAAAATGCCATTGATAGTTGATTTACCATGTTTTCCTGCTTAACTTGCTTTTGTAAACATAAAACAGTATTTATAAATGAGCCCCTGAAACCTATTTTCAAATAACTGGTTTGTTCCAATCACAAATTTTTTTTGCCATGAAGACTTTCGGGAGCATACATACCAGGGGTTTTTCTCATTTTAATATATATATATTTATTTCCCCTTATTTGTATATTTCCTCCCTTCAATTTGTCCTTCTTACCCAAAAGACTGCATCCTTATTAGTTTCATTGTTGTTTAGACTTTTCAGAGAACAATGGTCATTGCTAATGTATTACTGTTTAAAAGTGTTTCACACATACATTCTTGCTCATTTTCATAAGAATCCTATGAGATATTTATTATCATTCCCATTTAATTAGGAAAACTGACAGTCCTTAAAGTTAATTGAGTTGCCCAGAATCATTAAGCTGCAGGTAATAGAAGTAGATCTTTAACCCAAATATCTTAACTCCAAGCCACATTCTTTGTTCTACACCATGATGGTACAGAAGAGAAATTGCTTATTTACTTTATTAAACATTAACAACTACTATGTGCTCTGGCCTTTAAACACAATGAGAGATTCAATTATTCAATTTAATACTTATTGATAGCCTACTATACAAAGCTGTATAAGATACAGAGTTTGGGGCTAAAAGAGGAATTACAAAATTTAAATCCATATTCCCTGTCAAAGCAATCACAGACAAAATGGTAGCTACACATGCATGCATAAAAAGAAAACTTTTGCCTGATATTAAGTAAGTGGAGAATGATGCCTTTACATGACTAATGCCGACTGAATCTTGTGGAAGAAGAGATCACTTTGAGTTGGAAAGTAGAGGAGAATGTAACCCAGATAGATCCGGGTGGGCCTTAAACAATGGTGGTCTGCAGGAAGTGGAAAGCAGAGAGAAGACATTGTAAGAAATGGAGTGGATGAAGCTACAAAGGCAAGTATGAAGGCACATCAAGGGACTTGTACGGACTCATAAAAACATAAATAATGCTTACTACTGTGGTGAGGAGATAAAAATTTTACTGAGTTCTAAGTCATTAGGGCTACTACAGAGCAGTATGGAAGGCTGCAGATGCAAAGTGTACCAACTATCTCAAGTACAAATCCTACTACAAGTACTACAAATACAAGTTAGCCAAAATGCAGCAGAACTATTTTTCATAAAGCAGAAGTTGCAGATAATAAAGAGTAATTTCTAGGTGTCAGAAATGAAGAGAAACTTCACATCTCTAGCAAGTTGGTAACTGTACCATATTTGAGGCTTGGGGGTTGGGAGGGTCAGGAAAACCTTAAAGAGGTGGAGGACACCATCATTGCACAGGGCTGGGATCTGGAACAGATCACTTGAATAACACTGAGAACCAGAGAGCAGATACACATGAACAGAGACTGGAAGTACTTCACCACCAACATAGGAATTTAGCCCAGAGCTGAGAAATGCCCTCCCCACAGCAGCATGCTATGAGTGCAGATAGAGTCACCCAGGAGAAATCGTGGCTCCAAATCGGAGTCATAAGCATATTGTGGAGTCCAAATTTACACCATAAATGCAATACAAAACAACAGACTGAAAATATAATATAAAAACTGGTCCTAAACTACTAAAAACCTGCATGTCTGGGGAAGAGTTTCATAATACTGACAACAAACAAGAAGGTAAATGATGAAATGGAATCCATAAAACAAGAAAAGGACATCATTTTAGAACAAGGTTGATTTAGAAAAAAATAGAAAAGGCACACCAAAGCCAGCAGGATAATATAAACAGATCCAATCATAGAGCAAATGATGTAATTTTCTTGAATCCCAGAAAATACTTTGGCACTATCTCTTTACTCATTCTCAGTCCTCTCAGCTTCCACAAATTTTATTGAAATACACTGGTGCTAATCCCATTTGGAATGTGTTTTAGGTGTTCCTTCACAAATTGTATTCTGGGTGATAGCCTTGGTTTTATCTTCTAATTGACTATTCCGATGTATTTAGTTAAGCCCCCCCTTCTAAAGTTTATTTACTTATTGATTTTTAACTAATCCCCACACACAACGTGGGGCTAGAACTCATGACCCCAAGCTCAAGAGCCTGGAGCTCTTCTGACTGAGCCAGCTGGGTGTCCTTATATAGTTAACCCTTTAACTGCACTATTTAATATATTTTTACAATTCGATTACTGTATTTTTTTTTTCCAATTCAAAAACAGAACAAAAGAAAAACATTTTGAGGTAGAGGCTAAAAAATGCTTGCTGGTAAAGATGTTTGCTGGAATAACTACCAAGGGATGCACTTTAACAGAAAGAATTTGAACCCAAAGGAAGGAGTAACAAGAAGAAATAGTGAGCAAAGGAATTAAGAAAATAAAGTTAAATGGAAATTGGGAGAGGGCCAGGGACCGTTTCACTAACAATGTGTCACCAGAACCAAGAAAAGTGCTGGGTAGCATATAAGGTGGTATAAATATCTGTGGTCAAACTAAAGAAAGTAAGTGTTGAACCACACACATAACTAAATTTTTAGGGTTCAAAAGCAAGGTGCAATGACAATAAACAAAAAAAGGTGGTAGGTTTGGAGGGAAGCTAAAGCACTCAAATCCCCATACTTTTTAAAGGACAGAAATACTGATCACCATCAGGCTTTTTGGAAAAAGAATACGGTTGTGTGGATTAAGATATTTGAAATATTTAGAGAAGGCATTAAAATGAACGAAATAGCATGTATAACACTGAAACCAGAAGAAGAAACAAGAAGATAGCAAACACTCTATCAATTCAGAAATTTCAGAAAAAGGGGGAAAAAAGACAGGGTCAATAAATAGATGAAAATGAAATGATTAAAGTAGGGGCACCCGGTGGCCTCAGTTGGTTAAGCATCTACCTTCAGCTCAGGTTATGATATCAGGGTCCTGGACTGGGCCCGACTTCGACTGGGGATTCTGCTTCTCCCTCTCCCCGGGCTGCACTCATGCCACCCCCACACATTTTCTCTCTGTCTCAAATAATTAAATAAGATATTTTTTAAATGATCAAAGTTAGTCTAAATATATCAATATTCATAATAAATAGGAAATGGGTCAGGGTGGTAAATTGTACTTCGATAAAAAGGAAAAAAAATCAGTGTATGGGTGAGGAGGAAGGTTTTAGGAGGATTTCCTTGGTGAAGTAATTCTGATATTCCCAATTCCATGCATGCATGCGTGTGTGCAAGAGAGAGATATGGGGAATGCTAACCTTCATTCACTTATGCCTAGAGAAATTTGGCTTCTCTGGGACACCAGGAGCATCTCCTCTACCATGGAGAAATTACTGAAGCAAAAAGTAAAGTAATATTAGAGATAATTTTTTTGCTTAATCTTTGAAAAGATTAATAAAATAAATTTCTGGAAAGATGGAGTAAAGAAAATGAGTAAGAACCAATAAATATTACATAGAGAAAAAGGAATATAACTACAGTTAGATAAAACCATACTTTAAAATATAAGGAATTCTGCAACCAACTTCATGCCAATAATTTTGAATTTTTAGATGAACAAATATGGCAATGGTCTACTCAATTTACTTTTGAGATTAGTATAAATATGATATTCAAAGAAAAATTAAATGTCAACTTTCTTTAGGTGCAAAAATTCTAAATAAAATATTGTCAAATTTAATTCAGAAATGTTAATTAAAAAAATCATGACCACATAGGTCTTCCAAATATGGCAAGGATAATTCTAAATTAGAAAAGCCATTATTCTAAGATATTATATGAATGGATTAGGATGGAAAAATCTTATGGCCTTGTAGATGCTTGCTATATAGAATTCAGTAAAATTACTCATTTGTGGTTAACAAACAAAAACATCTTAATCAACTAGGAACAGAAACACTTAGAGTAAACATTGCATTTAATGGTGAAACTTTAGAAGCATTCCCAATAAAGTCAGGAAGGATTCTTTGAGGTACTAATTAGACCAAAAAAAAAAAAAAAAAGGTAAGAAAACTGGACTTAATGATGAAATAAAGGGGCATTTCCTTCTCTCAATAGGTCTATGAATGGGCAGCCCACACTCAATTCATATACAGACTTTCTATTGATGGCAATGGGATTAGTGTGAGGTTTAAGTACAAAACCAGTAGTTGAGATCTACCCTTTGTTTAATGATTTCCTATGAAAGACGTTGAAGAGGGACAGGAGCTCTGTCATCCTGTTTGAAAGTCAAACCTTTATGTTTAAAACCTTATGAACTCTTTGGGTGATCAAACTTGTTACACTTACAAGTCAGGCAGGGTAACTAAGTCCTAAACATAAAAGTTTTTCAATTTTAAAAGCTTTCTTTTGGTCATTAAACATTTCAGACAAATACTCATTATGAACTAATTGGTAGCAAATGTTCATTTGAAAACTTAAGCTGGCTTTGAGTTATAGTGGTTGGGTTTTGAGACTTAAAAACCAAAATAATGAGAAAAATTGTGAGCATCTTTTCATGCTTAAAAATTTCAATCAGCAAAATCCCTTGTCTTTTAGATGCCAACTCTGAATAAAGTGAGCCTTCTAATCCCAGATTTAAGGAAGCCCTCTAAATTCGTTATATCACAAAGATAATTTCTTCTGATGTGTCTCCTCCCTTTTCCCACTGTCGTTCTCTAAATCTACTGAGAGATGTTTGCGAAATTCTCCTTGAGTTTTGAAATCTTGAGGATTAGAAACAGGCATTCTCTATAAAGATGCCTACCCATTCTTAGGATTCCTTTACTTTTTCCTGTTGTTCTATAGAAACAAAAATTTTAAAGCATTATGGTATGGACTAATCTAAGTATCTCAGTAATTTTCTTCTTATCTAGTAATACTAGATAACTCAGGCATTATAATTTTTTTATTTCATTGATTCTATATTTATTGTTCTTGCATAACAAAGTTTCACTTTTTATCACATGGGAGGGATAGAGAGAGACAAGAGCCAAATTGTCTGATCACACACACATATTTTTTTTTACCCACACACAGTTTCCAATTGCCACTTCCATGCTTTTCTCTGCTACCCTATTATTTCCTTTAAATCCTGCATTAAAACATATCGTCATAAAGGTGTCTTTTATTAGCTTTACTTAAGCTGATTACTATTCTATATTCCTCCATTTAAAATCTAATTTATGAATTCTGATTTTGAAATCATTGTCATATACATTGATTGAATACATTTTACTTCTGTATATTATACCTCAAGTTTGATGTGTGAATTAAGTTTTTTCTCTTTCCCTTTTTTTTTTCCATTTTTTTTTAAAGATTTTATTTATTTATTTAACAGAGAGAGAGAGAGAACACAAGTAGGCAAGAGGCAGGCAGAGAGACGGTGGGGAGCAGGCTTCCCACTGACCAGAGAGCCTGATGTGGGGCTCGATCTTACTGAGATCATGACCTGAGCTGAAGGCAGAGGCTTAACCCACTGAGCCACCCAGGCGCCCCTCTCTTTCCCTCTTTTATCCTCTTACCTTTTTTTCTTTTTTCCTCTCTTTGTGTCCCTCCTTTTGCTCCCTTCCAAACTGTCTTATTTCTAGAACCTTAGGATCTCTATTAACATCTGCCCAATTACAAATCTAATTTTTATTTGGGGATATTATAAAATTGATTTGCTTACATATGAAAGTTGGTCATAGGGGTGCCTGGGTGGCTCAGTCATTAAGCATCTGCCTTCAGCTCAGGTCATGGTCCCAAAGTCCTGGGGTCAAGCCCTGCATTGGGCTCCCTGCTCAGTGGGAAACCTGCTTCTCCCTCTCCCACTCCCCCTGCTTGTATTCCCTCTCTCGCTGTCTCTCCCTCTCTGTGTCAAATAAATAAATTAAATCTTAAAAAAAAAAAAAGTTGGTCATAAATTATTTGGAGGCAATATAGGAAAAAGAAAAAGCTTCTAACTGGTCTATCTCACAGTTTAGTTTTTATTATGTATGTGTTTGTATTTAGGTGGACAATATTGCCTGCTGGTTAAACCACAGACTCTGACACTATACCATGAGTGTTCAAACTCCAACACAGCCTCTTACTGACCTCTCTTCCACTCAGTTTTTCTAACTGTAAAATGCGAAAAATCACAGCATTTACCTCATAGGATTGCTGTGATTATTAAATTATTATATGCAGAGTACCTAATGTAAATGCTATGTACGTTTTAACTATCATAGTTTCAGAGTCCTTTGTCCACATATCCAAACTCAAATAAACCCTGAAACAAAATGATCTTTCATGACTTACTTGCAAGCATTGAGCTTAACTATCATTAGATCATTTTTGGTCCTTTTTTATCCTTCTCAGTGCAACTCTACTTACATTACTATGCAGAAATATTAAGGTATTTGGGGGCTGTTGGGTGGATCAATCAGTTATGCCCCGAACTCTTGGTTTCAGCGCAGGTCATGATCTCAGGATCAGGATTTAGAGTCTCATGTTGGGCCCCGCGATCAGCACAGATTCTTTTCCTCTCTGAGATTCTTTTCCTCTCCTGCCCCTCCCCCTGCTCATGCTCCTGTGCACTCTCTCTCAAATAAATAAACAAATAAACCTTTACCAAAAAAAAAAAGTATTAAGGTATTTGATTCAGACCCTACAGGGGGATGCAACATCAAATTCAGTGTACTAAACATACTACCTTTCTAAACTCAAAGAAACTTACATTTGAAACTAATCTCACTCCAAAAGAGTTACATAAATAATTATATATTATCAGATCCTCTATTTCTGCCCTGATACAACAGCCATTTAAATTATGAACTTATCCCTTGCATACTGTATTTGATACACGGGTTTGAAGTAAATAATTATTTCTATTTCTGAATGTATGTCACTCCAGAGCACTCTTCTCACCTTCTCATCTCTTTCTTCTTCCTTCCCTTTCCTGTTCACTTTATGCTCCTATTGTCCTTTATCAGTTAGGACTTGCAATACGAGAGGACTAACAGAAAACGTGACTACGGAGGCTTGGAAATGAGTTTTTATTTTTACACTCTGCGGAGAAGCTGTTCTGGAGGAACAGTCAGTGGTTCCATGCTGGCAGCGTCTTCAGAGCAGCGGTGCCCTGAGGGAAGGGGCAACTCCAGCAGACTTCTAATGACCTCTCATTCATCTGAAATAGACTATAGGCTCCCTCATAGCTGCAAGGAAGGTCAGGACACCTAGTTTTATTTTTAGCAAATTTTAAAACAGCGGCCACAATGAGTCAGTGGATTACAATGGACATTAAGTTAGCTACTCCGCAGTGTCTGTCCCTCTCTCCATGCCCATAGTCACAGATGGTGGTGGAACTGAGTGAGGAGATACTGGTGTCATCAACACTTCAAAATGAAGGGAATATTTCGATTTCTTTATGTTTTCCTAGCACAATGTGATCATACTAGCACCTCTGGGATGCTTCATTGAATGAAGGCTTGTATCTTTTACCCTCCTCCCCTAGTCAAATCTCCAAGCTCTTTTTAAAAAAAAAAATATTTTATTTATTTATTTGACAGAGAGAGAGATCACAAGTAGGCAGAGAGGCAGGCAGAGAGAGAGGAAGAAGCAGGCTCCCCCGCTGAGCAGAGAGCCCGATGCGGGGCTCGATCCCAGGACCCTGAAATCTCCAAGCTCTTAACCTTGGGACCTTTTGTTATACCTTCCACCTTGAACCAAGCTACATACAGAACTCTCTTCCACCCTTAACACACGGATTTAAGCAACGTATGCAAATATCCATGATTCTGTGAGAGTCTCTGGAGATGTTTGTGTATAAGCGTGAAGGATGTAGTAAGGCTGTGGGTATACAAGCAAGCCTGTGGTTGCTCGTATTCACTCCTTCACCAAGTCCCAAACTGAAGAAAAACATATTCTTACCAAGGTAAAATGAAAACATAACATTCCTTATCTCCATAATCTCTTCTCCTCCCTTTTTATAAGCTTTTCTCTAGGAAACTTCCATTTCTAACCAGCTAATCCTCTGTTCCTTCCTTGATCCTTCCTTGGTGCTGATGTCTCCTCAGCAACAAATAAAAAAACTCAACGGGAGCAATCATCGAGTTTGGAAATGGGATGAATCCATGAAGTATTTCCTCCAACATTCTTCCTTAAACCAGAAATCCACAAGTAGCTTATTAGCATATTTCCAAATCCCACCATAGTTTCTCTACTCCACTTACTTTACAGCTATTTCATCCATTTTTCCAACAAGCCTTCTTTAAAGAGTAGGATTTTTTTCTTTTTAATGACCACAAAAGTCATAAATTTTATGCTGGAAAGTTACAGAACATTAAGAAACTATCAGCATATATAAACTACCTAATTTTCTTCTTAGGATTATTTCTCCATGGTACTTTTCTGTGTTGAATTTAACTGTTATTGTGTCGATCAATTATTTTTATTCTCCCTGGGATTTTTTCCCCTTTCCTCTTTGTTAAGCTAAATAGTTTGTCATCAGCAAATTCTTTTCCCCTGTTACTTTTAGTGTTTATTTTTTTTATCTGATCCTAGCTGTCCCCCTAGGAACACCATTCTAACATCTTTCTATACTCATCATTAGCCATTCATTCTCACTTTTCATTCTTTATTTCATAACAAGTACAAAATCTATAATTTGACCTCTATGTTTTGCCCCTGTAGCTACAAACCACCATTCAAATGTCTCTTCTAAGGAAATTAATTTAAAGCACGCTTTCAACATTACAATACATTCTATTCATGAATATTCACGAGTTCACCATTATTTATCCTCCTTAGAAAATTCTAACACCTCATAGAATCATTAAAGCAAAAGGATTCCTCTGAGGTCAACCTAGGCCATGTCCTTATCTCTGGAATTAAACTATACCAGAGTGATTAATTATCATGCTTTTTAATATATAATAAAGAAAGAAACTCATTTTCAGTTCCTTTTTTTTTTTTTTTTTTTTTGGTCTTCAAATTCCAAAACTCTGGAAGGATGTGGCAGTGAGGAGTTCAAGGTACTCCTACAGCTTTGGACGTTAGGGTCCTGAAATCGGAACACTGCACTATACAAGCACACGATTCTGACAATACCAAAAGCCTTCTAGGTTTCCTAAAACTGGGTGCTATTGGTGATAACATCACTCCCCTTCTGTAAATCATATCAACAATAGTTTAAAACTAGTTCTTTTATTGAGTCAATTAACCAACCCAACTGATTAATATAAATTAATTGTCTTACTCATTTCATTACAGTTTTACATTTTTCCATCAGTTTTACTTCCATTTTGTACCCTAAGTGGGGTAAGTTGGTTGGTTTTGTCTCCTCTGATATCAGCAGTTGGGCTACCATTGTAGATAAAATCAAGTTATACAGAAAAATTAAGTTCTAAAGTCATCACATAAGGTAAAAATCTCAGATTTTTGCAAACCTGCTATGAAAAAAAACCACACTGCAGATTGCTTTGCTGTCTCTTAAATCCATCTCCTTCTGTTTTTCTTCCAATATTGAAAGGATGGCTACTTTTTTGTTTTGTTTTAGCTGGATATCTGATAGGTTAACTGTGTTTTAAAGCCAAGGGGCCATGATATACAAAAATTATAAAAATAACTTATAATGCTGGAATTTCATAGCATGGCAAGATTTTCAGTTTACAGAACCATATAAAACCAGAACAGAATGGGAGATCAGCAAAACCACTTATATCTCCTGCTGTTTATAGCTAGATATTTGTACATATTGAGAGGAATATCAGGCAGAATTGCCCACACTATTTAAATAATGGTAATAGTTATTACTATTATTATTATTTTGGCTGAGGGCATATAACTGAGCTCAAATAAGTAAATGCACATGTAGTGTATTCTCACCATACTTCACTGAAATTGACCATCCTAAAGTGGCCATTGTATTATCTTCAATTACTGGAACTCACTGCTACAGTTGATAGTACTGACTTGGTTTCTAGGATACCATTCTTTTCTGATTCTTCTGCTACCTCTGGGTTAACATTGACACTGAGTCATTATGGCTTTCTTTTCCTGAAATTAACTCTTCATTCTGTTTCCTTGATTCTCTTCTCCTTTACTGCTCTTACTTGCTCAGTGCCAGTAACCATCTTGATTATCCTGATTCCCAGATGTAAAATATTTAACCTAAGTTTTTGACTTATGTCTTATTGTTCACTTAACATGTCTATAAGCACCTTAAAACCGAGCTCATGATCTTTTCTCAAAACTTCTACAACATCCTTTTTTCTATTAATAATTATATAGTTTGATCAATCTCTAAATTCATAAAATTCTAGTTCTGTTTATGGCATCAAACCCTATATAAAATTAGTCTCTACATTCTGTCAGTGTTACTTCTTCAATATCTCTAAAATCCTTTCCCTCTCCATGGCTACTGACATAGTTCAAACCAACATGATTTCTTCCTTGGATTATGACAAGACATTCCTCACTCTTCTTCCTGGTACCAATTCTGTTCCCAGAAAGGCAGCTGCAATAATGACACCAGGATAATCTTTAAAAAATGTTTAATATGATACAGTTGTTATGGGTTGAATCGTGTCTCCCCAAAAATCATATATTGAACTTTCTAACCCTCTGTACCTCAGACTGTGAGTTTATTTGGCAACAGGGTCACTGCAGATGTGATTAGTTAAGATGAGGTCATACTGGAGTAGGGCAGGTCACTAATCCATTATGATTGGTGTTCTTATAGAAAGGGGAAATTTGGACAGAGACATGTATACAGAGAGAACATCATAAAAACATGAAGGTAGAGACTGAAGTTACACATCTAATAGTCAAGAAATGCCAAAAATTCCTAGGGAAACTAGGGAAAGGCCTGGAATAGATTCACCTCACAGTTCTCAAAAAGAACCAACACAGCTAACACCTTGATCTCAGATTTCTAGTCTCCAAAACTCCGAGACAATAAATTTCTGTTGTTTAATCCAGACAGTTCATAGTACTTTGTTAAGGCAGATCTGGCAAACTAATACAATAATCATATACTTCTATACTTTGGATCTTTAAATTGTCCAATGGTACCCAATGTTTATGGTATCAAACACAAATGTCTTGCCATTATATATACTACTTAATATAATTTTGGCTGAATTTATTCCTTTACTTTTGCTTCTCATTGCTTTCCTATTTACTGTACCTCATTTTTTTCATTATGTTATGCCCTTATGTATTTTTACATATGATGGCCTGTCTGCCTGATGTTTTTCCACCATCATTCACTGTGCATTCACTGTACAATTATTCACTACCCATTATGACACATCTTTGGTATCTCATTCTTTGTGAATTACTTCAAGGCAGAGTTAGATTTCCATCTTCACTGTTTCCTGGGATTCTTCCTCCACTCTTCTTTTGTGGTGCTTACCAGGACAATTTTCAACCTTCACTGATTTTCTCTGCCCACCCACTCATCCCAAACACGTTGAATTCTTTAAAGAAAGAGATTTTGATGCATTCATCTGGCACAGTGGAAACTAAACAAATATTTTGAAAAGACAAATGAGCCCAGACATCTTCAACTCACTCTCCACTCATTGAGATACCCTTTCTCTTTCTTATTAGGGCACCTAGATGTTCTATACATCCATTTTTAGTTATTCTACTTTATACTTAAAAGTCTGAATTTTTGTCATTATTTTGTTCTAATTAGATGATATGTTTTCTTCGAAGCTGGTATTTATTTACAAGCTAAGGAAAGAACATGTTATAAACATAGTTTTAAAGTCCTACCAGATAGGATTCATAAATTTCTTAACATTCAATACAGAACATCATTAGTCAAGATAATCAAGTAAAATGGTTTTACCCTATGAAATGTCTTTCCAACTCAGACCTTTGGTTTAGAGCTTAATACCAAACTGTACCTTAGAGCAGTGGGAAATACCTGGAGTTTAAAATAAAATTCAATAACCACACAAGAGTCTTGGCTAGAAGTCTACTGCTGGTAGAAGAAATATTGTTAAATGGAAGGAGTAAGAGACACAAATTATACAATATAGGATTCAATACTCGTTTAGCAAATATTTGTCTTAGCACACATAAGTGTGAGAGTTAATAGACACAATTTTGGACATGGATAATAATATTCTTTCTTTAGAAAGAAATTTAATATAATCTCAGTTACCAATTTTTTGTATTAAATATCTTAACTGATTATAGTGAATTTTAACTTTCCACTCAGTTTTCAGTCAAGATCACAGAATTCTAAGTCAAAAATGAGAACACAGTTATCTAGTTAAAATCTTCATTTTTAGACTAAGTTGTAAGGCTCAGGTAGGCACAATAAAATGTCCAAGTTCAGGCAGATATTTGGTGGATGGAGAAAGACTAGAACCCAGATCTTCTGACTTCTTGTTAAGTGTTCTTTTCATTCTACCAAATTGAAAAGAAAAACCCAATAATCACAAAACTTAACAATAAATACACTCTATCCTTTTGTTACACAAAGGATGCCCATATACCATAAACTATTTCTTTTACATAAAAATATAAGTCCCATATCATACATTTCACTAATCTAGAATTATATTATCCATAATGAATAGCAAACATGGAACTGGGAAGTATGTTTTTGTTGATTCATGTCTCTTTAAAAAGTTATTTAAAGTAGTTTGAACTATAGTGTTTTCTTCTCAATTAAAGTTCATACAGAAAATAGACACTGCAAGGGGCGCCTGGGTGGCTCAGTGGGTTAAGCCGCTGCCTTCGGCTCAGGTCATGATCTCAGGGTCCTGGGATCGAGCCCCACATCGGGCTCTCTGCTCAGCAGGGAGCCTGCTTCCTCCTCTCTCTCTACCTGCCTCTCTGCCTGCTTGTGATCTCTCTCTGTCAAATAAATAAATAAAATCTTTAAAAAAAAGAAAATAGACACTGCAAAACCATTTCACTGGCTGTCCTTGTATAAAACAGTTGCTGCGGAACATAAACATGTGAAGGAATCATTAAAATGTTATGTATGGAAGTTCAAAGAGCCACATTGCTGGGAGATCTAAAGACTTGCAATTTTCTGTTTCTCTATTGCTTTTAATCTCAAATATGAATTCATTTACTCTCAGCATGTTGTCGAGGGCAAGAACATTTGTATCACCTGCATCTGGAAGACTACTTCACATATAGGAAATGATCAATAAATATTTGTGTGATTTAAAAGGTTAACACTGAGGACAACACATCAGATCCTTTTTAGATTCAGATAAGGAATATATTATAAACACACTATGAAATGAAAGCTGTTGGCAATTCCCATAGAGACCTCTCTGCCAGTAATTGTAACTTTGGCTCTCTAGAGTAATAATGCATACCAGTTATTATTTTGGGGGTATCAGTTCCAAGAAAAATGTGTTACAATTTGCCCACTGTAGTTCATAGTATGGCCTGCCAAATCATTCACCAGAGCTGAATTTGCATTTTTTTAATCTGATTAATATAATTCCCACAGACAATATCCTTTAAGAAATTCAAAAATAGTATTGTAGTTGAAGTTAGGACTCCTAGATTGTGTTTCCAATTCTGTCACCAACAAACTACATAACAAGCTTATTGGACAATCCATACCCTGTGTGGTATAATCATTATTATTATTATTTTTTTTTTACTCTGCTGAGATCTCTATTTCACATTAATTAATGGTATTTTGGTAAGTTCTTTTGGCTTCCTAGGTTTTAATGCAATACGAAGAGTCTCATCTTGGCCACTAAAACTAATTTTTATATTACAAAATTTCATCCAATCCACTTTAAATATTAATGCTCATCTCCCATCCAAATAAAAATCTGTACCTGCCTTCTAAATTCAAGCCTGCACCACATCACAGAGGAGAGGAGCAACAAGGTATGATCTTTTACTCTTTTACTTTTTCTAGATCTTCCATTCTGTTTTTGACTTACTTCCCCGCTTCTAGATATCCCTTCCCCACTGCCCCGCCACCACTGGTATTCTGGGGAAGGAAAAGAAGGCTGGATTTAAAAAAAAAAAAAAAAGTCTTATATATTTACTTTCTTGATGGGCAACCACAGTGACTCCTATGGACAGGCACCCAAATTCACTCTTTCGTGGGATATACTTGTGGATTCTTTAGAGACCTGTACAGAAAAAATCCATACTATTCACCCACTGATGACCTATCTATCTATCATATTTTGTTATATCTATCATATTTTGCTAGGTTGTGCAGTGGTGACAAACAGTCCCATATCTTAGTGGCTTAAAATAACAAAAGCTGCTATCTAAATTACAAGCTCTCTGCTGGTTAACATCATTTCCCCCTGCCTCTTTATTCTGGGATTGAAAAGGAAGTAGTGGCCTTTCTCTGGGGCCTGTTGTCACCATTACAGAACACATGATGACTCTACAACTTTTAAGTGAGAAGTATTACATGCCTTTCCTATTCACATTCCACGAGCAAAACGAGACACATAGAGAGGCCTGGATAGGCTCCCAAGTTTGGAAAAGAAATATCTTTAATAAAACAACCATTCCCTTTGTACTCCTTATACTCTGACCCCATTTATCTTCACTTCCAGGAAACATACTGCATAGCCTCCAACTCGTGAGTGAGTTAGCCGCACACTGCCCTGCCATGGTTCCAGTATGACAACCTTTCACTACATTGACTTACACCCTGATATCTGTTCACATCTACTTGGCCCCTGGAATCTGTTCACGCCATCTACTTGGCTCTGGAGTCATACATTATTTCCATGCCAAGTAACAGGAACACATACTGGTTTTTCTGATGCCCTCTCTTCTCCTTATTATTAGGAGCTGCTTTATCTTGCTTCACAGAGTTAAAATTATCCAGGAATAAACTGGAAGCAGGATATGTGTTCCTTCTGCCCTTGAACTCAAGTATTAATTTCTCCAAAGTGCTTTCTGATGTGATCTATTCTAGTATACCAGGAGGTAGGCCCAAAAGTTTCTGCTGCTCAGCAAACATCCAACTATGGAATAAGATGTCAGTGTTTCCTTGCTGAGGAAACCCTCAGTTTACTATTAGGGATTCTCTTGAATCCTTTCCTAAGTAAGGGAGTAGACACCCTCTTTTCTTTAAAAAAGAGAAAAGGTAGGATATTACCACGTTCCCCGCTAAGCTAAACACTCATGAAATATATAAATTCATTCTTCATTAAGCTCCAGCCTGAGAGTCATCTTGAGTATGAGAGTGGAAAGACGCCACTGGCCACCTCTTCTTTAGTCCTAGAAGTAGTGTCTGGAATCCCCTCAAAACTCCCTAGGATATGGAGATTTCTAATGCCTAGTATCTATAACTTTAGGAAATAAGCTGAAATCTAGAGACAAACACACATACCCTTCAATATCCTTTTTACATCACTACAGACAAGTAAATTAACCTATATAGGACTTAATTTTCTTATGTGGGAAGGAGCACTGTTAACTGTAGAACACTCTAAGTAGTATCAAAAGCAATAGGAAAAGTGGGGAGGCACTTTGAACAAAAGGTGGGACACTTTGATCCTGGCCTACTTGCATACTACTAACCAAGGATGGAACTTTCTGTAAAGCGGAAAACACACTGAAACATTTTTTTGCCTTCATTCTAGAATGGCATTTCTGACAAAATGAAACTTGCCTCCAACTGTACCAATCTGACGTGTGGATCCCTGTTAGGTCAATTTTAAAGCACTTCCAATTGTGTGAAAACCATAATGCTTATACTTTAGAATTTTCCAGCCTCAACTACTCCTTTCACGTCATAAGAAGTCTATCCCATTTAAAATAAAGAAAAGATCTTAAATTAAGTCACAAAAGATTCAGAGAACTCTAAATTCAGTCCAGTTCTTTGAAACCACAAAAGATGAAGAAAAAAAGTGCTTTTGCCAACTTCAGTCAGTGTTACATTCTTAATTTCATTTAAATGTAGGTATTTTGTAATTTCCGTTTCCTTTCATTAAAAAAAAAAACTGTCTGAGGGAGATTATGGACACAAAGATTCATAAATTAAATGTATCCTGTAGAAGTTAGTTTGGGCATATACCCTTTAGGAATAGCACAGGTACATCTGAGCTCATGGGGCTATCAACAAACATCAGGTTGTGTGTATTGCACATAACTTTAAAAGGTTGAAAGCTTCCACATTATGAAGGCAATATGAAAGAAAAGAATCACCTTGCACCAGAAATGCATATAAAAATGTTTAGCTTATTTAACACATTGGTAATCTTATTTCAGTTTTTTAGGGGATTATTTTCCTCTTTTGAAACAAAATATTATAGTAAACTCACCTCTCAGTAATTAAGCCTTCGTTGATTTTTAACATGCCCCTATGGCACCTTCCATACCACGTGAAATTCTCTTTAAACTATCAGTCAATGTTCTACCTCATCCCTGATGGTCTCTGAGATTACAGACTATTCCATAAGACTCAGTAGTCACTCTTAAGGAATTTTTAGGTAGAATCAGTGCCTGTTAGGAACAGACTCTTGGTATCACTTGTTATCTTGAAAGCTCTTAATTTTTTGAAAACTTGTTGCTGTTTCAACCAAAAAATTGGCAAGACTATTAAAAAACAAGTCTACAGGAGCTATTGAGGAAATTGAAAAGTAACTGCAAATGACAGTGGGTAATTGTGACTTTCAGTTGTTCTGTATCTGTTAATTTTTTGTGCTCTTCTCCCTAAGTACATGGTGGCTCTATTTTTCTCCAATAAAAATTTTATTTAAAAAAAATTAAGTATCAGTCCTCACTAAGTAATAATTAAGTATCAGAGAATAGGTCAGTGGTTCACAAACATGTACTATACACAAGAAAGCCACACTGAAGCACTGGAAGGAATCTTAGGAGTCAGCTAGGAGCTCATGGAAAGGACCAGCAAAATAGGAAGAACAAAGTAAGAGGGAAGAATACATATTTTTTTTTAATTAGCTGCCTCCACTTACTGGCTGCATTTAATATTTGACAATCTAAAAGTTATAATACTAGGAATAAGAACTGGTCAAATTCATACAGGAAGTTCAGAAGGGGAGAAGGTACTAAGACCACCTAAAAGGGTCCTACTTCTGCTCATAGAGTTTCCCTAGGGATGAGGGGAGGGGGTAATTGGTAAAAAGACTCCGCTATCCCTCTTTTCAAAAGTAATAAAAAAATTATGTTGGTAGCTGCAATGTGATAAAATTAAAATTAAATTCATAAAGTTAAAACACCAAAATTAATGGGTTTTTAATCTTTATCTATATTGAAAGAGAAAATTACTTCCTGAGTAACATAAAGAAGCAGCTGAAACAAGAAATGGAAAGGGAAGAGGTTTTGAGAGGGCAAAGATGGATTAAAACAGGTCAAGTACAATGGAGGACTATTACACAAAGGAAGAAGGGAAGGAGCAGGAAATTTGATCCACTGGAGAAATCCTCTGGGAAGAGATGTATAATTTCTGGAAAGAAAACAGTATTCTCCCTTTCTATGAAAAGACAGAAGGGCTTCTAGAATTAGGAAACATGAAGAGCTTAGTTACCAGACAACAAAGAAATATAAGAATGGAGATAGCCCTTTGTATAAACACATGGACAATCATAGTAGTTTCCTCTTCTTGAAATGAAATCCATCATCTCTGTTCAGAGTCCACTGGCGCTTACCAATTTACTGGCCCAGCACCATACCTGGAACAAAGATCCATCAATAAAAGTAGTTTGAAGATTAATAAATAAAAGAATGCATCCTCTGGCTTACCATCACTTACTTATAATGTTGAATATGGATAAATGACATAAACAGAAGAAATTTGGGAAACATCTCCAGGAATCAGAGCTCTAAGCCAAAAAGGAAAGGGTTTGTTGAAAGCATAGTCTTATCTGTGCTTCCATTTTAGAAGAGTTGGGCATTTTGTAGACAGAAAAAGAGACTGGAAAAATAATGATTAGCTAAATAAATGGAGATACAAAACTGTATCTGGTCCTGCACCAGGGATTATTCTGCCAGATTGATGAACACCTGACTAGAGACTACATTGTACAGAATCATCTGGAAGTCTGCCAGGTTTATGTTAACTTTAAAGTCAAAGTCTAGAGGGAAGGAAAACATTGTCAGATAAAACTATAAAACTGGATATAATGAAGGACATCAGCCATTACAATAAAAAGTTATGCAATTTATATAGACAAAGGAGTCCATAGTTAAAAATGACTAAAATGAGGGTCAAGAATTCTGCTGTATATTCAAAGCCTAGAGCATTAACAAAATTTAAAGTACAATCCAAGATAGAAAGTCAGTAAGATTTATCATTTGATCATAACAATGATACTTTGTTCTAGTAAAGCCTTAGAAGAAGATGATGTAGATGAACTTAACGTGTCATGAAGATAAAAGCTTGTGTGGAACTCAAGTCTGCTTTTGATAGCGTGAAAGGAAACATTTCAGTGAAGGACAAGGAGAGAGAGGACAAGGTAAAGTGTTAGAAAGAATGTTCTACAGCCTAGTTACTGAAAGAAAGTCATGTTCTTTCTCTTAGAACAAGAGTAAGCTTGGATTCTGGAATTGTGCCTAGAGATGACCCGAAGGTAGGAGTCCAGGTCTAGTCACATCAGGAACAGTGTTTACCTAAGGAGTTAAAGGTCTTGTAATTGGAAGAAAAACCAAGATCTTAGTTGAAAGGATGACAGTATTGAATAGCAGATTTAAAGATCAAGACAAAGCAGAAAATAGGAGTGATTAGAAACCGGAAGGATTAAGGGTGAGCTGGTATGTTATGGAAAAGTTTGTGACAAGCAATTCACAATTAAAGCAACAGACAGAGAGCAAGAGAGTGTTTGGATTACCCTCACAGGGGATGTTTAGTATATGAGACATGGGTGTGGACAGGAATATTAACAGGTGGTAGAGGCGGCAGCTTAAAACAGTCAGGGAATACGGACCTGGAAAAGAGGACAAATATAATGGGGCAGGAAATTTTCAGCTTCCCTGTAATCTGTTAAAAATTTCATCCTGTCATGAGTAACAGTGCTTTGACATTATTTAAAACATAGATTTTAGAATCAAATAGGTTTAATTTGAAACCTGGCTCTGCAGGGCTCTGTGATATTGGGTAAGAACTGAATCTCTACATTGGCTTCAAATTCCTTACATGTAAAATGGGAATTACAATGCTAACTGCATCTCTGTGAGATTAGGAAGATTAAATCAGAGGATAAATTTGAAGAGTTGTACTGAGTACATAGTAATCCCTCTGTGAATGCTAGCTTACTTTTATTACTAAAATTCAGCTAAAAATAGGGTAGCTGACAAATTTTTTATTTGCCTTGAAATACTGTATTTTTCTACCAAAGGTCCATCAACCTGATTCTTAAAAAAGACTTGGTTAGACGGGTGGAAATGAGAAGACCTTCGGAGAAAGTTATTTTGCCCTGTCATCTCAAAGCAGTGCTTTCCTGATTCAGTGTACTTATAAGGCACCTGAATGAGTTTTTAATAAGCCCATCTGTTTCAGTTGGCCTAGAATGGGGACCCGAGATTCTTCATTTCTAACAAACTCCAGGTGATGGTAATGCTGCTGGTCCATATACCACACTGAGTAAAAAGGCCGTAGAAGGCCTGAAAATGAGTAAAGGAAATATGGCAAGAAGTCAGACATGTAACATGGATTCCAGGAAGGCAAATTTCAGAGGCAGCAGAAGTCTTTCCTAGATCAAGCCCTAAGAAAAGATGGTTCAAATCCAAAACCAATGATATGAGATGTTGTTTTCAAAAAGAAATTCTGGCTCTATAATTTCATATAATTCTGAAGGGGATTTCTATATAACCACAAGCAACAACTTAAAAAACAATTACATATACAGAAAAGGAAAGAAAGAAAAGAAATAAGAGAGGAGAGGTCTAGACCTCTAAAAAAATCATATAAGTGAATAATGAATCCTAGAATTTATTGAAGTTTCAAAAGCCAGCTAAAATTAATATTAAAGGTATTTTTATAGTGGGAAGAACACAATGAAATAGGCCATCTATAAAAAATATTAACTTGTCAACAGATTATAAAAAGAACACCAAACTCCTCACTTTTTAGCTTGCTTCTAACCATGATCTATGATTCAGAAGTAAAAAATTAAAATAGGTACAAAGGACAAGAAGCTAGTGGTGGGACTGTTGTATTACAGCACATAATTTCACTAAGTGAGTTCAAATGTTTCTGTTTGAGTAGATTACATTTCATACTAATTAAAGATTGCTGAATAGAATTTGCGAAACCATGATGAACATAAAAGTTCTAGAAGATCCTAAGTGACCAAACATTGTCCTATTTGTTTTAATAGTTGTTTCCGTGAAGCATTGTCTAATAAACATGATGCTAATTCTTGGCTGATTTAGAGACATATTTTTTACAAAGATAATTAATAAAGACAAAGTATTTTTTCCAATATTTTTCTTCTTTGTCCAGTGGACTCCTATTCATTCTTAAAGAACCTATCCACATCTAACTTCCTTGGAGTAATTTCTCTTTCTCTTAGATAGAATTAGTTACATTCTCCATGTACTCATTAATCTTAATAAGGTTCTTACTTTACTTCAAACTTAACTATACTTAACATTACATTTGGGTTACTTATTTGCATGTCTATTTTCCAACTAGGCAGAGAATGGCTTATTTTTATCCCGAAAATCCTTATGTTCTGCACAGTACATGATACAGAGCAGATGTTTCCTACAGGCTTCAAAACTGAAGTCCTCACACATAAAACATATACATCGAATTTTAGGCTGTGCACGTAGAAATTTCACATCTAGAGTAAGGAAGATATAAGTCTTGGTTAACCGAGTGGTGCACAAACTGGGTTTCAAATACCAATTTCAGAAAATGCAGTTTATCCAAGTTATTAAGAGCATGGGCTCTATAGCCCAGAAAAGCCTGAATTCCTGGCATTACCAGGTCTATCTGTACTTGGGCAATCTGTTTTACCTGTCTGGCTCCCAGTTTTCATGTGGATTATAATAGTACTACTGAATAACGCTGCTACAAGGATTAAATGAGATAATATGTATCAAACACATAAAACAATAGCTGGCATAGGACAAGCGCTAGACAGTAGTTATTGTTTTCATTGTTATTTGTTCTGGGTCCTGCATTTTCAGAACACCATCAGTAAGGAACCCAGTCCAGAGACAGGTGACCAAGAAAACAAGATTCAAAACCATTTCATATGGAAGGTTAAAATATCTCCAATTGTTAGGCTGGAACTGAGATTTGAGAAGGGAGATAGGGACAGTATAGCTGCTTTCAAAAATGAAAGAATGAGCACCCTTGATCTAGGACACTCAAGAGAACAAAAATGGAACTAAAATTGGAAACCACATAGGAGAAGACTTAGGTTCAAAAGAAAACTTTTCTCAGTCAGAGTACATAGAATGGAATGCCCAGAAGTAGTTAAGCAGGATTTAGAGAAAATGCTGGGAGTGATGAAAAGTATGAGACTGAAGCACTGAAGAGTGGGGCGGGCTAGGCTAGCTGGTTCTTACAGCACCTGAGCAATATCCCTTTTATGAAGAACCTAGGCACAGAAAAATGACAAAAATTTGACTTTAGACACAGAACTTATTAGTGGCAGATCCTGGGCTAGAACCTAGTTTGCCAAATTCCCACTCTAGGCTTTTCTTTGGAAGTCCTCTACAAAAAGAACTTCCCAGAACAGGTAGGGATGTGCTCCCAAGTACGAGTGAGAGGCAAGAGTGCAGGTAAGTCAAGTACTTGAGAGAGAGCAAGGAGAGCAAACCATGTGGAATAAAGTCATGGAGGCTTACATAGTGTCTGGGGCTTCTCTTATCACTTTTTGTAAGTTATTCCTGATAGGAGTTTATTTGTATGTATACCTGTGTATGATCATAGAGCACTTTAAAATGTAAAGTTTAATGAGTATGACTTTCCAAACTTGAGAATGCCTTTGCCAGTTGTTCTCCATAAGTCCCAAATTTTCATCTCAAATACATGTATGCCAGGGTTCAACTCAGTGGTCAGATAATCTATTAATTACTCTATACCTTTATCTATCTAAGTGTGATATTTAGGCTTTCAGATAAAACATTTTGAAAAATGCAAGCTTTTAGTAGATTCACTGGAGGAGATGATAGGTCCTGGGGACTGACAGAACCCCAACTGTGGGCTCAGACTGCTTCCATATTCAGGTCCTGAATTTAGGAAAACTGCTTAACTTCTAGAATCTCAGCTTCTATCTCTGAAAAATGGAGATAACAATAGCACCTATGTCACAAAACTCTGAGCATTAAAATAATTCATGCTGAAATATTATTTAGTTTTCAGGGCTTTTTTTCCTTTTTTTTCAATTTTTTAATGTTGAAAGATGTGAGAAATGATTGAAAGATCTGAACAAGCAACTAGAAAATGTGGACTTAAGCTAGAAAGGAACAAATAGTTAATTTAAAACTATCCGGATGAAGTTTGCTGGTGTTGGGTCCAGGGAATACCATGGACAGATGTTTTTCCACAGAGGAGTTTCTCTATAGTATTACAAAAACTCAAGATTGAAAGGAAGCTCACAGGCCATATAGGCCACCTCCCTATCTAATGCTCAAATAACCTCCTTCCACAGGGGTCAACAGCCCTCTGCTTAGATATCTCAAGAGATATCATCCCATTTTACCTATATTTAACAGTCATAACAAAACTAAGTGAGAAAGACAAATTCCCTTCACATAAAACCCAATTGGCTTATACAATAATTTATTCTACTTTTTCAGGCATTGACCGAATGAAAAATAAAAGATTAATGGGTTGATTGATTAAATATAACATTAGCTATTTCAAGTCTATTAGGGATGAAATAACTTTAAAAATCTTAACTGGGCAATAAATTATATATTTTAAGTAGGTTTTTTAATCAGCAGGTACTTTGTTCACCATAGGAAAGATAATGTTTTAGAAATTATTATTATTTTTTAAATTATTTATTTATTTGATAGACAGAGATCACAAGTAGGCAGAGAGGCAGGCAGAGAGAGAGAGAGAGAGAGAGAGAGGAGGAAGCAGGCTCCCCGAAGAGCAGAGAGCCCGATGTGGGGCTCAATCCCAGGACCCTGGGATCATGACCCAAGCCGAAGGCAGAGGCTTTAACCCACTGAACCACCCAGGCGCCCCAGAAATTATTTTTATCTCCTAACTTCTCACAATGTTCAGTATTATGAAGCTTCTTTGTTTTTCCTGTCATAAGAATATATGCTTTATGAGAGCAAAGCCTATTTGTTCAAGGAGATACTTCCCTGTACCTAGAATAATATTGACATATAATTAGTCCTCAAATATTATTTAAAAACATGAATAAAAAGTGAATAAATTGATAAGGGTGGTAGAAGGATAGCTCATGAAAACCACTTTAAATTTATCATATTTTAAAAATTAAAAAAGAACTTTTTAGAATAATGAAATAAATCCTTGTTCATCTGAATTTCAACTTTATCTGGCAACTCTATATTTAGAAAAGAAAAAACCTAAGGGCAAAAGTATGTGAAATCATCAATATTTACCTAGGAAATGGAAGAAATATTTTTTTCCAAGACTATATTGATAGATTTAAGGAAATCACAACATACATGTTTAAAAAATAAAACACAACTTAAAAAGAATCAAAAAAGATAAAGGCAAAGCTTCTTTAGAAATACAGTTTGGTTTTTAAAAATCTTGCTAGACTCCAAGAAATGTTGTGACCTATCCTATTCTGTGTGTGTGTGTGGGTGTGTTTTGGGATAAACCCTAAAACAGCTTTTAAGAGTTTCCTGCACTTTGTCCTTCCCTACCTGAAGGTCATTATGAGAGAGTTGTTGCTAGGTTACAAGATGGCCTTAATCTTTGGGTTTCAAAGTGGTCTTGAAGAATTATTACATTTAAAGTAAAATAAATATCAATATACAATGTCAAAGCATCAAACAGGATTCTTTTACTCACTGACACTGAGGTAACTGACAAATTCCTAAATATTAAGCCAACCCCTCAACTCTTACACTGATGACACTTACTGAATCCTCCAGGCTCAATTTAGTAATTAAGAAAGTGAGAAAATATTTCTTGTTAAATTATAAGTCTCCCTAATAATACCATAAAATCCAAGAATATTAGAACACATATCTGAATTGTCTACCTTTTACATACCCAGAGATTAGCACGGATCGTGGTATAAACAGCTGTTCAATTGTTTATTGAATGAATCAAATTTTAGGACAAAATAAAACAAAAATTGGGGTGTCACCATCTTTTCTATCTTTATTAGTTGAATTCTGGTATGTTTTTCTGTTCCCTCATACCTTAACATTGATAATGGTAAAATGACAACTCTGATGCCTCCGTTTCTTTATCTGTGAAATGAAAATAATAATGTACCTATCCTATGGTGTTATTATAAAAATTAAATGTGCTACCTTATGAAAAGTATTTGAGATAGTGGTTAGCCCATAATAAATGTTATCTATCATCATCACCATCATCATTATCACTAGCTGCAGCAGCCTTATTTAAAGCTGGGCCTTTTTCTTTTTTTTTTTTTTTTTGAAGATTTTATTTATTTATTTGACAGAGAGAGATCACAAGTAGATGGAGAGGCAGGCAGAGAGAGAGAGAGAGAGAGGGAAGCAGGCTCCCTGCTGAGCATAGAGCCCGATGCGGGACTCGATCCCAGGACCCTGAGATCATGACCTGAGCCGAAGGCAGCGGCTTAACCCACTGAGCCACCCAGGCGCCCCCAAGCTGGGCCTTTTTCTAATGAGAAGTTCAGACTGGAGTTTATTGTCCCTATGGTTACTCCTCTAGTTAGAAGTCTGGTCTCTGGCTGGATGGACTCCTCTATGGCATTTTAGAAGGAACATCACCCCTTCTGGAAGAACCTGGCCCAAAATGTTTCCTTGAAAAGCAATGTCTCCCTTCTATGTTTGACTGTTCATCCTTCCTTACCAACCTGCTTCTTTAGAGTCTTCTCCTGATTGTTGATTACCATAGTGACTGTATTGCCTGGCCCCACCATTTTTCCTTTCATCCTAAAAGCCTATTGGAAAGGTCATTGTCTCAGCTGCTTTTAATCAGACTACATCAACTGAAAATAGAGAATGATTGTACAAACTGTCTTTTACAGTCCAGATCTGTTTGACACAGAATAGCATGTTTTACACTATGTTCATTATTTAACAGTTATATTAGAACTCCCTATTGTCTATTGCTTGAATAGACCCAAATTAATAGACCTAGATTAAATGTTTACTATATGTTATGGCTTAAAATATCTAGTATATTAAACTAGGTAATGTTCTTTCTGTATACACAATGTCTCTCAAGTTCTCTTATGCCAGTGTTGTATTGATAAATATAATTAACATAACACTCTCCTTAGCAACATTAATCTCTGGTTGTTTTATGAAGTTGCTAAAATCACCCTCCCCCACATTGTCAAAATTTCCCTCCTAAATCACCTTGCATAATGGTTAAATATGTAAGACTTTTCTATTGGGCTTTCTTGATGAGATCATGTTCCAAATGTACCAGAAACTGATGTTTGATTCTCTCCTTGCTAGATTCTGGAATCCAGGGATGGTGACACACCCTCAACTGGCCAACTTCACTTAAAATTTGCTTAACCCTTTAATTTGTTCCACATAAAATTGTTTTTGCAATGAATATTCAAACTTATGTAAATAAATATTTTTTAATAGACTTTTTAAAAAATATTTTATTTATTTGACAGAGAGAGACACAACGAGACAGGAACATAAGCAGGGGGAGTTGGAGGGAGGAAGCAGGCTCCCCACTGAGCAGGGAGCCTGATGTGGGGCTCAAGTCCAGGACCCTGGGATCATGACCTGAGCAGAAGGCAGAAGCATAATGATGGAGCCACCCAGGCTCCCCATAAATAAATACTTTAATAAATTACATTTCAATGCTAATAAATTTATTTTAATAAAAATACGTAACTGCATCTCTTACCTCAGTGGCTCTCATCTGTGACTGGGCAGGATTTTCTGAATCCTTCCTAGGAAGTGAATGGAAATTTTTAATGGGTGGAAATATATTTTTTATATAAGCTTTATAAAACATTCGAATGTTCAGCCATGAGATTCTTCCCATTTCATACTAATTAAAAAATAATTCAACAAACTAGTAATATTATTGTCTTATTACACACTGAAAATAATATCAAGATAATAAAAGTAAATAATAAAACCAAAATCTAAATGATAAAAAGGCATATACCAGTTATATTCCTTTATATCCTAGCATATCATCTTATAATTGGGAACACCTTGTTCTTGGAAAGTCTTGGTTTTTGGTGAGAAATGGTGGAATGGTAATGGAAAACTGCCTGTAGTACTCTTCAAAATACCCTCTAACGCTAACAACATTAGCGTTCTTTCCTCTTCAAATGGTATTTTCTTTCTTTCTTTCTTTCTTTCTTTTTTCCTTTTTTTTTTTGTTGGTGTAAGTATCCTACTTGATGTTGATGAAAGGGGCAACCAATGTACAGTCAAATTATGTAAATGAGATTCTCTGAGTTAATTATTAGTAATAATTGTATTGTGATGAAAGGATGTATAAATTTGAATTTTAATACATTTTTATTTATATACTTTCAAAATAATTTGCAGCTTAAAGGAAAATAGAATATATAACTGCATTTTAGAATCTTTTTCTTAATCCCAAACATATTGCATACATTTTAAATAATGCTAGACAGAACATATCATATCATGATGGTTCAATTATCCATTTTAATCTTAATAAAAATTCAGAGAATTTGCAAATCAATATTCAACATGATTAAACAGATATATTCCCAAGTTGTTTTAGAGCCAAACTTTCAGAAATATCTTAGTAGGAGAAAATATCCTTCCTTGGAAAGGTTGTACTCCCAGTTTAAATAACTATGACTTTGAGTCACATAATGTACATTGATATCTACGTACCATAATAAAGAACTTAAAGTGGAATGTGTTCTGCTGATTCCTAATATCTATTCAAATATAAGTTATTAACTCAATTATTCAGGGGCCTATTTCCAGTTTATGAATTATTTATTTTCTTTGTTTTGAAAAGGCTATTATAGCTGTTAGGGCCAAGACAATATTAGAGCTCCAGAACTTGATGATAATGCTCATGAGATACTTAAGCATGCAAGGGAGGCACTGATTACAAAGGCAAATAACCTGTAATTGAATGAAGAGCCTAAACAAAACGCTTCAGAATTTCAAAGACTAATTCTATATGGATTATTGAATAATAGCATAAAATGAACTCTTTAAGAATCTCCATGTGGTTTTAGTTTGAAGTGAAATATAACATATAATTTTTATAAACATTAGATCTAGAAGGATTTGATATCAAGAACTCTGATGCCATGTAAACCAAACCAAAGTACTGGCCATTGCATGGACTTGGCTGTCCTGCACCCATTAAATTCTAGGATGATTTAAGTTTTTCCAAAAAATATTGTTTGCCCCTTCCCGTGGATTAAAATATGGCATAAGTAATGAATATAATAGGATTTAACCCACTATACAATAGACAATTTTGAACTTGATGCCAAAATATAAAAATTGAGAAATTCAGGAGAGTCTAAAATGGCAGAGCAGTAGGAGACTTTAGTTCATATGGTCCCAGGAATTCAGCTAGAGAGCTATCAAATCATTCTGAACACCTGTAAACTCAAGCAGAGACCTAAGAAAAGAATTGCTGCAACTCTACCAATAGAAAAGTGATCATTTTCTGAAAAGTAGGAGATGTGGAGAAGTGAATCTGAAGACAAACTGCGGGGGAAGGGAGTCTCCAAAAACTGGATACCAGCAAGTGATACAGCAGTGGAATACAAAATCATAACCTTTAAAAGCCTGCTTTGGTGAGGGACATTCCTGCTTAAAAGGCACTCATGTGGTGAAGCAGGGGCAGAATCCCAAGTGAGACAGTGTGGTCTCTAGATCCTCAGGGTCACAGGAACACTGGGGGTGCCTGAGTGTGGCAGAGTTCCTAGGCATCAGAGTAGGGAATCCAGCTGCAATCACCTAGCCCAGAAATGGGCTCTCAGCTCAGGGTTGCCATATACCACGAATGCTGGCATGGTTAGGCAATGGCTATCCGAGCAGGGGCCCAATAATTGGAAGAACTAGGGCAAAAACCTCCCTTCCTCCCCTGGAAGGAGTGGCTCAGGTATGCACTGCAAGAATCTGCAGGGTCTGGAGGCTCCAAACGGGGTTGCATGCCTGAGACAGAAATGTACCATCACAGGCTGGGTGAGCTCAGAGTATAGCTGGGCTGGAGATGAGAGAGACAGGAGTAACTGACTGCTTTACCCTGAGGGTGCACTGAGGAGTGGGGCCCTGAGCTTTTGGCTTTGGGGCTGGAGAGTGGAGGCCACCATTTTCATTCTTATCCTCTAAAGTGGCAGGGAAAGCCTTCAGGGAATAAAAACCACATAGAGCAATCCAGAGCAGATTACTTAGCTTGGTCCCCTGGCAATAGTGGTACAATTCTGCCCAGGCCAAACCCAACTGAGAATCAGCATAATAGGCTCCTCCTAGAGAAGATCAGCAAGATTCCCTGCATCTGGCCAAGACCATGTTTACTGATCACACAGAACTGCAAAACTTGAAAGCTAGGGGAAAATAGTATATAGAATCAATGGGGTTTTCCCCCCACAACTCTTTCATCTTTTAATTTTAATTTTTTTCTCTTTCTTTTTCAACCAATTTCTTATTTCATCACCTCTTTTTTTAAAGTCTTTTTCAATTTTCATCTTTACAGTTACATTCTATCCTTTCAGTGCATTTAATTTTATTTTTGCATGTATATAAGGTTTTTTTTCTTTACAATTTTGGGATATAGTTTTCTAACAAAGGGATCAAAATACATACAGAATCCAGTGTATTGCTTTGTTCTGTTCACCTGTCTGATTATTCTCTTCCCCTTTCTCTCTCTCTCTCTCTCTCTTTTTTTTTTTTTTTTTTTTTTTTGGCTCTGGATCTCTTCTGGATTGCTTAGTGTATATTTCTCTTGGGTGGTTGTTGTCATTTCAGTATTTTGCTCTCTTGTTCATTTTTTCTTAGGGCAGAATAACAAGATGGAAAAAGTCACCTCAAAAAAGAAAATAAGAGGCAGTACTGATTGCCAGGGACCTCATCAGTATGGATCTAAGATGTTAGAACTAGAGTTCAGAATAATGATTATAGAGATAATAGCTGGCCTTGAAAAAAAAAAAGCATAAAAGAGAATCCCTTTCTAGAGAAATTAAAGAACTTAAATCTAATCAAATTGAAATAAAAAAGGCTATTAATGAGATGCAATCAAGAATGGAGGCTCTAGTTGCTAGGATAAATGAGGCAGAAGAGAGAATTAGTGATATAAAAGATAAAATGATGGAGAATAAAGAAGCTGAGAAAGAGATAAACAAGTACTGGATCACAAGGGGAAAATTTGAGAGATAAGGGATACCATAAAGTGAAACAATATTAGAATAATTAGGATCACAGAAGAAGGGGGGGGCAGAAGGCATATTGGAGAAAATTAGAATGGAGAATTTCTCTAATCTGGGGAAGGAAACAGGCATTCAAGTCCAGGAATTCAAGTCCAGAGAAGGACTTGAATGGAAAAGAGAAGGAAACAGGAATTCAAGTCCAGAGAACCCCTTCAAATTCAATAAAAGTAGTTCAACACATCGACAGGCAACAGTGAAACTTGCAAATCTCAGAGACAAAGAGAAAATCCTGAAAGCAGCTAGGGAGAAGAGGTCTGTAACCTATAAGGATAGAAACATTAGACTGGCAAAAGACCTAACCTCAGAAACCTGGTAGGCCAGAAGGATTGGCATGATATATTCAGGTTGCTAAAGGAGAAAAATACGTAGCTAAGAATATTTATCCAGCAAGGATGTCATTCAAAATAGGAGAGAAAGAAAGCCTCCAGGACAAACAGAAACTAAAAGAATTTTTGATCCTAAACCAGCCCAGTAAGAAATATTACAGGGGATCCTTTAAGTGAAGAGACAGCCTAAAAGTAACATAGATCAGAAAAGAACAGAGACAATATACAGAAACAGTGACTTTACAGGTAATATAATGACACTAGATTCATATCTTTCAATAGTTTCTCTGAATGTAAATGAGCTAAGTGCCTCAATCAAAAGACATAAGGTATCAGATTGGATTTAAAAAAAAAAAAAAAAAAAAGCAAGACCTACCAATTTGCTGTCTGCCAGAGATTCATTTTAGACCCAAAGACTTAGACTTTAGACTCCAGATTAAAAGTGAGGAAGTGGAGAACCTTTATCATGCTAATGGACATCAAAAGAAAGGTGGCATCCTTGTATCAGACAAATTAGATTTAAAACCAAAGACTGAAATAAGAGATGAGGAAGGATACTATATCATAATTAAAGGATCTATCCAAAAGAAGATCTAACAATTATAAATATATCCCTATTGGGAGTCACCAATTATATAAACCAACTAATAACAAAATTAAAGAAACACATTGATTGTAATACAATAATAGTAGGGGATTTTAACACCCCACTCACTGCAATGGACAGATCATGTACACAGAAGATCAACAAAGAAATGAGGGCTTTGAATGACACACTGGACCAGATGAACTTCACAGATATAATCAGAGCATAACATCCTAAAACAACAGAATACACATTCTTCTTGAGTGCACATGAAACATTCTCCAGAATAGATCATATACTGGGTCACAAATCAGGTATCAACCAGTACCAAAGGACTGGGATCATTCCATACATATTTTCAGAACATAATGCTTTGAAACTTGAACTCAATCACAAGAAGAAATTTGGAAAGAACTCAAATACATGGAGGCTAAAGAGCACCCTACTAAAGAATGAATGGGACAACCAGGAAATTGAAGAAGAGTTTAAAAATTCATGGAAACAAATGAAAATGAAAACACAACTGTTCAAAACCTTTGGGATGCAGCAAAGGCAGTGTTAAAAGGGAGGTACATAGCATATTTCTTTCTCAAGAAATAAGAAAGGTCTCAAATACACAGCCTAACCTTACACCTAAAAGAGCTGGAGAAAGAACAGCAAAAAAAGCCTAAACCCAGTGGGAGAAGAGAAAGAATAAAGATCAGAGCAGAAATCAATGAAATAGAAACAAAAAGAACAGTAAAACAGATCAATGAAAGCTGGTTCTTTGAAAGAATCAGTAAGATTGATAAACCCCTGGCCAGACTCATCAAAAAAAAAAAAAGAGTAAGAGAGAGAGAGAAATTAATAAAATCATGAATGAAAGAGGAGAGATTACAACTAACACCAAAGAAATACAAACAATTATAAGAACATATTATGAGCAACTGTATGTCAGCAAATTTGACAATCTGGAGATAGGGATGTATTCCTAGAGATGTATAAACTACCAAAACTGAACCAGAAAGAAATAGAAAACTTGAAAAGACCCATAACCAGTAAGGAGACTGAAGCAGTAATCAAAATTCTCCCAACAAACAAGAGCCCTGGGCCAGACAGCTTCCCAGGGGAATTCTACCAAACATTTAAAGAAGAATTAATACCTATTCTCCTGAAACTGTTCCAAAAAACAGAAATGGAAGGAAAACTTCCAAATTCATTTTATGAAGCCAGCATCACCTTGATCTCCAAATCAGACAAAGACCCCATCAAAAAAGAAAATTATACACCAATATCCCTGATGAACATGGATGCAAAAATTCTCACCAAAATACTAGCCAATAAGATCAAAGAGTACATTAAAAGAATTATTCACCATGACCAAGTGGGATTTATTCCTGGGCTGCAAGGTTGGTTTAACATCTGCAAATCAATGTGATACAATACATTAATACAAGAAAGAACAAGAACCATATGATACTCTCAAAAGATGCTGAAAAAGCATTTGACAAAG
Source organism: Lutra lutra (assembly GCF_902655055.1). Classification (NCBI taxonomy): domain Eukaryota; kingdom Metazoa; phylum Chordata; class Mammalia; order Carnivora; family Mustelidae; genus Lutra; species Lutra lutra. Next base: position 35,597,067 of record NC_062282.1, on the reverse strand, counting down.
TACAGTATCCTTTCTTGTTCAAAACTCTTCACAGTGTAGGGATAGAGGGTACAAACCTCCATATCATCAAAGCTATCTATGAAAAACCCACAGCGAATACCATTCTCAATTGGGAAAAACTGAGAACTCTTCCCTTTAGGTCAGGAGCATGGCAGGGATGTCCACTATCACCACTGCTATTCAACATAGTACTAGAAGTCCTAGCCTCAGTAATCAGACAACAAAAAGAAATAAAAGGTATCCAAATCGGCAAAGAAGAAGTCAAACTCTCACTCTTTGCAGAGGACATGATACTCTATGTGGATATTAGAGTCACTGCGTGAGGGAAAATAAAACCAAACTATACATGTCCAGGTTCCTATTCCAGAATTTGGGTCAGTTGGTCTGGGGTGGGGCTCAGAATACAGTATCTTTTAATAAGTTCCCTAGGTGATACTAATGTCAACCAGAGTTGAGAACCTCAGATATAAATAACAGATTTTAGATAATAATATATTTTATTATATTACATGAAAAAATTTGTTTTTGCTGAAATGTTAATTTCTATAGGTCAGGAAGAGGCTGGTAATTTACAAATTTACAATAAAGTCAATTCACTGTTTCTCAAGTGGTAGTGAAAGGATCCCCTACACCATCTTCTTTCATGTATTAATTGGTTAGACAGCTGTCCCAGAACATAACTTTTGTAAGCTCTGTGTATTAGTCAAGGTTCTTCAGGGAAATAGAAATAAGATATATGTGTGTATAAATTTGTGTTTGTAAAATACATATATTCTACATAATGTTTTTATATATTTTGGGGCTTTTTAAATTACTAACTACAGATTTAAAGCTATGAAATGTGCATTTCTTGGCAAGTTACACAAGTGATTTTCTACTGATTCACATTTCCAATAAAAGCTTAAGGAAACAGACACAAATACAAAGGGCAAGAAAAATACGGCAACAGCCTCAAAACAAAAAGATTTAGTAACAGGAAAAAGTCTTCACAGTCAGGGTCCATCAACATTTAAAATTATCCAAATAGTACAAATGCTCAATTCAAATTGATGTCATGCACTAAACTATTAAGGCTTACCCCTTGAAGCTGAAAACTAGAAAAGTCACTCACATATGGAGAAGGAAGAAGGGAGAAGGAAGAAGAGAGAGAGAGAAGAGAAGATTTTAAGGAATGGTTTATGCGATTGTAGAGACTGGCAAGTCTAAAAATCTGCAAGGTAGACCAGCAGGCTGGAGACCCAGGGGAAAGTTGCCCCTCTAGTTTGCAGACAGATTGGAAATAGTTTCCTCTTCATCAGGAACCTCTGCCTCATTTTTTTTTAAGCCTTCAACTGGTTGGATGAAGCCCACCCACATTATGGAGGTTGATCCGCTTTACTCAAAGTCTACTCATTTAAATGTTAATCTCATCTAAAAAAATAACTTCACAGCAACATTTAGAAGAGTAGTTCACCTGGGTACTATGACTAGGTAGGTTGACATATGAAATTAATTGTTATACTTTACTAACTACAACACAAAAGAAGGATGGAACAACTTGCTTTTTATAAAACAGAATTGCATTTTCTTACAAATTCAGCTTCTTGGTTACCTATGTGTTCTAACCAGCCAAAGTAAAGAACTGAAAAAAGAAACCATGGTTTCCTTTATTTCTAAGCCTATGCTCCTTTCTTTATATTTTGCTTCCCTTAGGAGATGTCGTATTGAGAGAATCCTCTCAATTCAAGGTCTCTGGCATTAAAGAACTTATTTTTTTTCTTTTCCTCTTCATTTTTCCATTTACTAAATTAACATTCACCTGAAAATAATGGACTCACTTTTTTTAAAGGCGCTCAGAAGTTAAAAACAACTTAAAGAACTATGGAACTAGAAGGTATAAGTTTCGGAAGTTTGTTTATACTAACGTGGCAGTTTTAGAAAATGGTTAGTTTTTGTTTTGGGGGTTTTTTTTGTTTTTTTTTGTATTTGTTTTTGTTTTGAAATTCCTCCTATCCAAAGGGATGTCCTCTTTCCTTGAACCTGGGAAGCCCTGTGTCTGCTTGAACAAATAGAATGAAGCTACATAACTTCAGGCAAGGTCATAAAAGGCCTTCCAACGTCTTTCAGGTTTTCTTGGGATGATCACTCTGGGCGAGGCCAGCTTTCATGTAAGAAATCTATTCTGCTTGTCTGAAACTGCCATGCTGGAGGGGCCACACAAAGGCATTAATGCAGACAGTCCCCACTGAAGCCAGCTGTCTTAGGTATCACTGCTGCAGTGTCAAACAAATGAATGAAGGCATCGTAGACTCTACAGACCAGCCTATTGACTGAACATCATTACATTACTTTATTTGATACCATAAGGAGAAAAAGAACTAAAGTTCTGCCTGAATTCCTCACTCACAGAACCCATGTGATATAATAAAACAGTGATTATTTTAAGCTTCTCAGTTTTGTGATAGTTGGTTACACAGAAATATACTGGTAACAACTAGTAATCAATATAAAGGACTATAATTAAGAGCTGAGACATTTATCTTTTATCATGAGTCAAATGTAAGAGCCAACTTACACGGAGCTGTTTAATACAAACTATTAGCTTTCCTAAAGCTATATATTCTTTGGGTAAGCTAGCACAGGTGTGATGATAATATCATTGTGTTCTGTGGCTACTTACATCTGCTTTATTAAAGATACTTCAGAGAATACATGTTAAAGGCCATATGATTTTCTGTCCTACACCTGACCCATCCCCAATCATTGCATATCCACCACCCAATTGCACAAGAAATTCAGAGTAACCCTAGACCGTCCCCCTTCCCTTCTACCAGCTCAGTAAAACCTGTCATGTCCACCTCTAAAATATTCTTCTAACCTATTCTCTTTTCTGCATCTCTGCCATCACCACCCCAGGCAACCATCATTTTTTGTTTGGTTTATGGCTGTAGCCCCCTAACTGGTTACATCACTTCCTCTCAGTTCTTTTTCACTACCATACTTAAAAGTCTCACTTTATTTTCATTATCTTTAGAATAAAACTCATTATCCTTACAATAAGGATAATAAGCCATAGACACCTAATGTACAGCATAATTAATATAGACAATATTATATTCATATAATCATCAAACTAGCTAAGAGACTAGAACTTAGTTATTCCCTAAAACAAAAGGATAATTATGTAATGTCATAGAGGCACTAATTATCACTTCAGTGGCAATCATTTTACAATATACAAATTTATCAATTTAAGATGTTGTATACCTTGAATTTACACAATGCTATATGTCAAATGTATTCAATAACACACACAACAAAAACAAAAAACTCAAAATCCTCACCATGTCCCATAAGATGTTTGATCTGGCCCCTACCAACACTGGCAGTCTTATATCAAGCAACACCACTGTTTATACACCATGTTCTAACCACACCAGCTTTTTCTAAGCTCTTTGAACTTCCCAAGCCTTTTCTTGCCACAGTGTTTTTATGCTTGTTCTTCCCTTTGACTACAACACTTTTCTCATGTATGACTTCCTACTTGCACATCCCCTGATCTTCTCTATTAAAGGGCCCTTTTTATTTCCCTCATAATACTAATTTCAACATTTATGATCTCACTTACTAATTTTTATGCTATTTTCCCTATTCGCAAATAAGCCCCAAGCAGAGCCAGAGGTCTCAATTCTGTATCATACGTGTTATCACCCATGCCTAGCATTGTCCATAAGCAGAAGAAATGCTCAGTGAATGTTTCTGAATACCTGAGTGATTGAATGAGTACTTCAAGTACTTGACACTTTACTCCATCTGTAAGTAATAGAATAATCTGATTGCCCAGAATTACCTAAGAGCATAGATTCTATTGCCGAGTCCTGATCTACTTAGCTAGAGCATTTTCAATAAATATTTTCAGTTATCAACACAGCTGTCATACATCTATTGAGTCACACATCTGTTGAATGTCTGCTTTGTGCCTGATTACAGGATAGCATAATACAACGCACATATGCCTCACCAACCTATGGCACATCTTAGATCACATTAATATTAGTACTCAAATATTGTTATTTCCAACTTCTCATCTGCTTATTCAGGAACTCAAATACCTTGACCCTCTCCCCCACTTCAGCAACAAAGGTCTTCTAGACACTCCAACATCAACTAAACCATATCTCCCCTCCCTACTACTCCAAGCTCTGCCTTTAACACTCACTGATGCTCTGGTAAACTCATACAAGCTTCTGAACCCGTTAAGGTGCCTATTCTTACCTTTCATCTGCAACATTAATGCTTTCAGCCCTAACAGTACTGCAGTATGTCAGTAGCCTTTGCAGTGTTCCAGCTTACTATATTAGAAAAGGATAGGGTTCCATAGGTGGATGGGTTGGGCATCTGTACCAGAAAGGATAGACTTAAAATTACACCAAGTAGATTCAAAACTGTAAAAGGCTCAAAGCAATAAAAGTTCATTTCTTGATCATGTGATAGTACTAGGTGGGAGAACATGTTGGTGGGGCAGCCATCTCCCATATAGTCATTCAGGGACCTAGATGTATGAAGGTTCTGCCATATTCTGCAAGTGGCTTCCAAAGTTCCCTGGGAGAGGTCTCCATTATAAGTATTAAAAAGAAGAAAGGAGCACAGAGGAGCACCATGTGGGATTTTATTAGCCAGTCCAGGAAGTAGCACTATCACTTCCTATCATAATCCATGGGATAGAACTCAGTCATGGTAATAACACATAATGACAAGAATAGTTTGGAAATGTGGTACCAACACAGGAAATCACTTTCCAATAATAATTCATAAACTTTTAAAGGACAATAGGCTAAGCCTGCCACAGCCTAGTGTTTCAGAATATAGCAGACAGCTTTTCAGTCCACACAAAGAGCACTTCATGTCCCTAGGATCTGCACATGCTTCTGCAATAGATCAGATTCACTAGGATCTTTAGTCCACATGGCTAAATGTAAGAACTTCTACAAAAGTTCAAGGTCCACCTTGTACCTTGACTTTTGGAGTTTTCTTCTGAACCATAAATTATATCTGCAGCTTTATTATTTAAGACAAAATGTAGTTTTCCACTTCCAAGAAACTCATCAACCCTCAAAAGAAAATCACTAGAAGCAAATATATGTTCTGACGGTCATGTTGTTTAAAATTACCCACCAGTCATATCTCATACCTCAAATCCAACCCTTCTGGGATCTTTGTTAGGAATTTGAGATGAGTCTAAACATTGGTAGGAATTTATATTGGTAGGATTTGAGATGAGTATTTGAGATGAACCTAAGAATTTGAGATGAGCCTAAACATTGGTAGGAATATATATAGGAATAGGGACTAAAGAAAGAAATCTAGATGAGATGTAAAATTTGAGCAAAGACCAATGAGAATTTATTCATTCATTCATTCATTCATTCAGAGTCACAGACACATGAAGAAGGTCCTGCCATCTTTTTCAAGTGGCTTCCAAAGTTCCAGTTTATAAAGCAGAAATAATATTCTTTACAGAAACTATAAACTACCTTATTATAGGTGCTATTTATTATTCTCTTGGTAATTTTCATAGAATTTACTATAAAACCTATTTCACTAAAAATTTAAAAGTCTAGGGATGCCTGGGTGGCTCAGTCAGTTAAGTGTCTGCTTTTGCCTCAGGTCATGATCCCAGCATGGCTGGGACTGAGTCCTGCATCAGGCTCCTTGCTCAGTGGGGACCCTGCTTCTCCCTCTGCCTGCCACTCCCCCTCCTTGTGCTCTCTACCTGTCTCTGACAATTAAATAAAAATAAAATCTTCAAAAAAATTAAAAGTCTAGCTTAGAGTTCAGAAATAATTCCTGGAAGCTTTACACTATGATTTCATTGATGATCTTCTCTTAAGATCAGAAAATTAGGACAAATTAAATAGATAATAGGCATTTTCAAGATAAATTTAGGAAATAAACAACCAAAACTAAGGTTGAAAATAGGATAACATATTTTAGAATTGTAACCATAGGCAAGAATCCATGTTCATGAAACTCAGTCTTCAGAAAACTGGTTAAACAATGACATTTGGGAAAATCAGTAAGTGGCAACTCTCCAATCCCCCTCTCTGAAGGAAAGCCTGGACAGGCCTGGCCTAGCTGGCTGGAATTTGAGGGGCCTCCTCAGAAGGTAGGAAAGCTCTTGCCTACATCTGTGGTTTAATGGCGCCAGAATCCAAATACCACTTGTGTTCCAAGAAGAGATGCCAAGGGTCAATTTGCAGAAATGTGTCCAAATGTGCTGTCAAACCAAAGAACACTTAGAGTCAAAGCCAAGAGAATCCAGGCAAGGCTACACCAAGAAACAATGGGTCAAAAATGGGAACTGGGAGGTAATGACCAGGATCTAATGATTTTGGCCATCCTTCTTTTAGGTGGTTTGTAAAGTAGAACACGCCAGTATATTAAATAGAGCAGAGCAGATAGTGAGCAAATTGGCTTTAAAACATTAGGATAAAAATTAATTCTACCAGAGAAGACTTCTAGGGATATGAAATAAATCATAACAAATGTAACTTGATTTGAGAAAAGCCCATAGATCTTGGCTTTTCCTAAACATATTCTTTATTGACTCAATTTTCAAAAAGACTTTTGAAATTTAACCACTAAAATCATTGGTGGAAAATAATCAATTACTGAGAATAGACTTACATAAAATCTGGGAACACCAGCAAAACACTAAGTCGTGTATCCTCTTTTGAAACAGTTTAATTTGTTGTCACCTAACAAAGCAGAGGCCTAAAGAGTAAAGGTTTGATTATGACAGGGAGAGAATTTAATAGCAGTATTTTTTTAGTGTAACTTTCTTAGATTGGATTTCCCTGAAATAGACCCAGCTACAAGAATTCATGTGCAAGTGATTTATGAAGCAAGCGCTCCCAGGAAAAGCCAGTAAGGAGTGGGAGAAAGAGGACACAGGAAGGGGGAAAACCCAAACAAGAATGCAATTTCAGCAAAGCCCCCTGCCCCAGCAGCACAGTAGCAACCTGATTCCACCAGGGATCTCTGGAGTGTAGGCTGTACCTCAGAGTTATCCTGTCCAGAGGAGGAGTGCCTTTCACACCCCTGTGTTGTACCAGTCAGCATTAGCTAGGAGTCACCCTGTGCAGACATCAACACCAGGTACTTCTAGCTCTCTTCACAGGCAAGCAAAAGTAGTTTTCTTTTGAACAGTCAAAGGTATAGGCTGATGGAAGCCAAAGTGTAACACACCTAGGTTTGGGACTCCATGAAGGAATAAAAGACATTTGGCCGGGGCTGGGGGTAGAATCTGGGCAGAAGACTGATAATTGTGGTAGTGTCATAGATGATTTATATATTTACTTATTTATTTTTAAACAAAGAGAGAGAGATCACAGGTAGGCAGAGAGAGAGGGGAAAGCAGGCTTCCTGCTGAGCAGTGAACCCAATGCGGGGCTCGATCCCAGGACCCTGAGATCATGATCTGAGCCAAAGGCAGAGGCTTAACCCACTGAGCCACCCAGGCACCCCTCACAGATGATTTTAATCTATGTATGTAAACTTTATTCCATGAATAATATTTTTACATAATTAAATTTTCTTTTAGAATAAAAAGCAGTATCTCTTATCATATCTGAAGCAACACAAGGATATAAAAAGGGGAGAAAAATTACATTCCCTAAGTCACCAAGTTTAAAATCATTAGTTGTTTATTCTTAACATCTTTACCTATATTTACGTAAACCATGAAGCCATGAAGGTTTTTATTTAAAATGGTAACAGCATACACAATATTTTTTCCTTTCCCACTTAAAAATATTACACAGCCACCCTTTCAAATAAATACACGCACATACACACACATATACAATTCATTCTCAAAGAAGAAAAAGTGTTCAATATGGATAACAAAAAATATATTAAAATATTTCCCTCTAAATGATGAACATTAAAGATGATTCTGTTTCTATGTCACTGTAAATAATGCTAAGCTAAAAACTTGTGTACCTATGTCCTTATATGCCAGTGTTTTATTACAATAGGAGAGATACTAAAAAGTGGGATATCCAGGTCAAAGAGTACATAGGTTTCTAATTTTAAAAGGTAAAGAGAAATTCATCTGATGACCTTGTTTCCTATTTCCCTGATAAAATAGAAGCAACCAGAGAAGAATCTTCACAAATTGCCTCAGATATATTTCAGATATATTTATAGTTTTGTGTTTTGCATTTAGGTCTATGATCCATTTTGAGTAAATTTTTGTGGAGGTGCAAAGTATGTGTCTGGATTAATTTTTTTGCATGTACAAGTCCAGTTGCTCCAGCGCCTTTTGTTGAAAAGACTATCTTTGCTCTATGTCTTGTCTTTGCTCCTTCGTCAAGGATCAGTTGACAGTATTTTTCTGGGTCTACCTTTGGGCTCTCTATTCTGTTCCATTGATCTATTTGTGTATCCTTTCACCAATACCACACTGTCTTGATTACTGGTAGCTTTAGTAGTCTTGAAGTCAGATAGTGTCAGTCCTCCAACTGTTCTTCTCTTTCATTATTGTGTTGGCTACTCTGGGTCTTTTGCCTCTCTACATGAACTTTAGAACCAGCTTATACAAAATAACTTGCTGAGATTTTAATTGGGATTGTATGGAGTCTACAGATCAGGTTGGAGAAAACTGACATCATAGCAATATTTAGCCTTGTTATCCATGAACATGGAATATTTCTCCATTTATTAAGTTATTGATTTCATTCATCGGAGATTTGTAGATTTCCTCATATAGATCTTGTGCATATTTTATTAGTTTTATAGCTAAATATTTCATTTGGGGGATGTTAATGTAAAGGCTTTTTTTTTTTTTTTTTAAGATTTTGTTTATTTGAGCATGAGTGGGGGGCGGCAGGCAGAGGGAGAAGGAGAAGCAGACTCCCTGCTGAGCAGAGAGCCTGATACAGGCTGGATCCCAGGACCCTGAGATCATGATCTGAGCCAAAGGTAGATGCTTAACCCACTGAGCTACCCAAGCACCCTGTAAATGTGTTTTTAATTTCAAATTCCACTTCTTTATTACTGGTATACAGAAAAGTTATTGACTTTTATATATTAATCTTGTATCCTGCAATCTTACTATAAAATGCTTCAGCTCTATGAGGTGTTTATTTGTTGTTGCTGTTTTTGAAGTTTTTCTACATAGGGGCACCTGGGTGGCTCAGTTGGTTAAGTGTCTGCCTTCAGTTCAGGTCATGTTCCTAGGGTCCTGGGATCCAGCTCTGTATTAGGCTCCCAGCTAAGCCGGGAGCCTCCTTCTCCCTCTACCTCTCCACCCAACTTGTGCTTTTTCTTGCTATCTCTATCTCAGAAAAAAAAAAAAAAAAAAAACACTAAAATAAATAAATAAATAAATAAATCTACATAGATATTTATGTCATCTGCTAAGGTTTCTTTCTTTCTTCCTATTCTGTATACATCTTTTCTTGGGTTATTTTGTTAGCTACATTGATTGTACAATGATGAAAAGCAGTAGGTAAAAGACATCTTTGCCTTATTCCTGGATCTAGTGGGAAAGCTTTGAGTTTCTCACCATTAAGTATGATGTTAGCTGAAGGTGTTTTGTAGATGTTCTTTATCAAGTTTTAAAAGTTTTCCCTTCTCTTCCTAGTTTGATGAGAGTTTATACCCATGGATAGATGTTGGGTTCTGTCAAGTGCTTTTTCTGCATCTACCTATATGACCATATGATTTTTCTTTTATAGTCTGTTAATATGATGGATTATATTAATTATTTTTGAATGTTCAACTAGTCTTGCATACCAGGGTAAATCTCACTTGCTCATGGTATATCATTATTTTTATACATTGTTGGATTTGCTTTGCTAATATTTTGTTAAATATATTTGAATGAACATTCATGGCAAATATTCTTTTCTTGTAATATCTTTGTCTTGCTTGGTATTAGGGTATGCTGGCCCCATAAAATGAGTCGGGAAAATTCTCTCTGTTCTAGCCTCCGAAACAGATCGTAGAGAAATGTATAATTTATTGCTTTAATGTTTGGTAGAATTCACCAGTGAATCCATCTGGGCCTGCTGCTTTCCATTTTGGAAGGTTATTAATTATTGACTCAGCCTATTTAATAGATTAAAGTCAAGTTCAGATTCTTTATTCTTCTGTGGGTTCTGGCAGATTATGTCTTTCAGGAAATTGATCCACTTCATCTAGGTTACCAAATTTGGGGGCAGAGAGTTATCATAATATTCCTTTATTATCTTTTTATTATCCATTAGATCTGTAGTGATGACTCCTATTTCTGATAACAATAATTTGTGTTTGTTCTGATTTTTAAATTAATGTGGCTAGAGGCATATCAATTTCATTGATTTTTTCAAAGAACTAGCTCTGGTTTTATTCATTCTCAATTTCACTGCTTTTTGTGGTATATTTATTATTTTTCTTCTTTAAATTTAATCTGCTCATTTTTTTAGCTTCCTAAAGTGGAAACTTAGATCTTAATTTTAGCTCTTTATTCTTTTCTAATATATACATTCATGCTACAAATCTTCCTCTAAGCACTGCTTTTACTATATCCCCCAAATTTGGTAAGTTGTATTTTCAATTAATTCAAAATATTTTAAAATTTCTCTTGATATTTCTTTTTTGAACCATGTTTTATTTAGAAGTGTGTGGTTTAATCTCCAAGTATTTAGGGATTTTTACAGATAATTTTTACAGTTATTTTAATTGTTACTGACTTCTAGTTTAATTTCATTTTAGCCTGAAAGCAGATGTTTCATGATTTCTATTTTTAAATTTGTTGAGGTGTGTTTTATCACCCAAAATGTGACTTATTTTGGTTAATGTTCTATGTGAACTTGAGAGGAGTATTTAGTCTGCTGTTGTTGGATGACGTAATCTATAAATATCAATTATATTTAGTTGAATGATGGTGCTGTTGAGATCAACTATGTCCTTACTGATCCTCTGTCCTTACCTGCCATTTCTGATAGAATGTTTTTAAAATCTTCAAAATATGATAGTTAATTCATTTATTTCTCCTTGTAGTACGTCAGTTTTTGCCTCAAGTAGTTTGATGTTCTATTGTAAGGGACACACACATTCAAAATTATTATCACTTCTTGGAGTACTGACCCTTCCATCATTATGAAATGTCCAACTTTATCCCTGATAACTTTCCTTGCTCTAAAGTCTAATATAGCTACTTCAGCTTTCTTTTGATTAGTGTTACCATGGTAGAACTTCCTCCATTAATTTACTTCTAATCTATGTGTATTTTAATATTTAAAGTGGGTGTCTTGTAGTTAACGTATTGTTGGGTATTGTTTTTTGATCCAATCTGACCATCTGTATTTTAGTTGGTACATTCAAACCATTGCCATGTAAGCTCTTACTGATATTGCAGGATTAATATGTATGATATTTATTACTGTTTTTATTTGTGGCTCTGTTCTTTGTTCCTATTTTTGTCCTCCACATTTTTTCAGATATTTTATGGATTTGAGTATTTTATATTGTTCCATTTTCTCTCATTAGCATATCAATCATATTTAGTATTGTCCTATAGTTCAAAATATACATTACAACTAATTTAAGTCCAATGTCAAATAACATATACCACTTCACAGGTAGTGCAAATATCTTCTAATAATAAAATATTCCTAATTCCTCCCTCCTATATTTGTATCATTGCTATTTTTCATTTCTCCTATAAATAGTATACATTAGCATACATATAATCAATACAGAGGGGCTATTATTTTGGACTGTTATTTGTTATATCAATTATGAATAAGAAAAATTTAAAAATTACCTTCATTTATTCATTCTCTTATGTTCTTCCTTTTTAAAATGTAGATCAGAATTTTTTACCTACATCAGTTTCCTTTTCTCTGAAGAGTTTCTTTTAACATTTCTTACAAGGCAGATGTACTGACAAACAAGTCTCTCAGTTTTCATTTGTGTGAAAAAGTCTCTTCCTTCTCCACTTTTGAACGGTAATTTTTCAAGGTATATAATTTTATGTTGGCAGGTTTTTTTCTCTCAACATTTTAAAATATTTCACTCCATTCTCTTCTTGCTTACATGGTTTCTGAGATGTCAGATGTAATTTTTATTTTTTTTTAAAGATTTTATTTATTTATTTGACAGACAGAGATCACAGTAGGCAGAGAGGCAGGCAGAGAGAGATAGAGAAGGAAGCAGGCTCCCTGCTGAGCAGAGAGCCCGATGTGGGCTCGATCCCAGGACTCTGGGATCATGACCGGAGCTGAAGGCAGAGGCTTTAAAACCCACTGAGCCACCCAGGCGCCCTGTAATTTTTATTTTTGTTCCTCTATAGGCCTTTTTTCCTCTGGTTTCTTCCAAAATGAATTTTCTTAATCTTTGATTTTCTAAAGTTTAAATATAAAAGTACTGCCTTAGTACTCTTTGAGGCTCCTGAATCTGTGATTTGGCTTCTGACATTAATTGGGGGGAGTTAACTACTGCTTCTGTTCCTTTCTCTCTTTTTTCCCTTCTGGTATTCCCTATGTGCACACATTATACCTTCTACAGTTATCCTACTGTTTTTAGATATTCTTCTGTTTTTTCATTCTTTTTTTTCTTTGCTTTTTAGTTTTAGAAGTTTCTATTGTCATGTCCTCGAGCTTAGTGATTCTTTTCTCAGCCATGTCCAGTCTATTAATGAGTCCATCAAAGGTATCCTTCATTTTGATTATAGTTTTATTGTTGTTGTTCTCTAGCATTTTTTATTTTGTTAGAATTTCCATCTCTCTAGTTACATTACCTGTCTGTTCTTGCATATAATCTATCATGTCATAAAATTTCTTTGCATATTAATACAGTTTTTTAAAATTCCATCTCTGATAAACACAACATTCTTTCCTTATCTGATTCTGGTTTTGATACTTGTTTAGTCTCTTCAGACAATGTTTTTTGCCTTTTAACATGCCTGGCAATTTTGTGCTGAAAGGCAGACATGATGTACTTGTTAAAAGGGACTGTGGTAGGGGCGCCTGGGTGGCTCAGTGGGTTAAAGCCTCTGCCTTCGGCTCAGGTCATGATCCCAGGGTCCTGGGATCAAGCCCTGCATCGGGCTCTCTGCTCAGCGGGGGGCCTGCTTCCTCCTCTCTCTCTGCCTGCCTCTCTGCCTACTTGTGATCTCTGTCTGTCAAATAAATAAATAAAATCTTAAAAAAAAAAAAAAGGGGGACAGTGGTAAATAGGCCTTTAATAATGCAATGGTAAGCTGTGGGGAAGAGAAGCATTTTGTAGACCTATGATTATGTCTGCCTTTTGGTGAATCTACACCCCTGGACTATAAACTTCACCATGACTTCTCAGTACACCTTCCTATCCTTAAATGGAACAGGATAGCTACATGGGGACTAGATTTGGTATTTCCCTTCTTCTATATAGAAAGCTAGGGCCTGCCAGAGTTGGATATTTCCTTTCCAATAGTTAAATTAGGTTCTGATAAAACTCAGAAGGTTACACTCCTATAAAATAATTTTTCCTGAATAGAAACCTCATTAAGAAGAATGTAATGCTCTGGAATATTTAAACATGGTTTCTGTTCCTTCCCTTTGTTGAAGCTGGAGAAGATTTTTCTCCAATATTCACTGTGAGGACCTGGTAGAGTTCCTGGAAGTAAAATTCACTGTGGAAGCCCTCCTATGTCTGGGTCTCCATGGTTTTTAACTCTCAGAGTTGTCCTCCAGCAATTTGTCAATAACAGCTCATATTTTCCTGCCCTGGTGCTGGTTCCTATGGAGAGAACTTCTCATGGATTTCTGCTCTAGCAAGTTCTGTTTCCTTGTATCTAACTGTCTCTTCAATATTTGGGTCAGTGGTTTGATCTATGATCTCATTTCTCTAAAAAGATCTAGGAGGGGTGCCTGGGTGGCTCATTTGGTTAAGTATCCAACTCTTGATTTCAGCTCAGGTCATGATCTCAGAGTCGTGAGGGGCTCCACGTTCAGTGGAGAGTCTGCTTCTCTCCCTCTTGCTCTGCCACTCCCCTCACTTGCACTCTCTAAAAATAAATAAATAAAACTTTAAAAAAAGATCTAAGAAGAGTTGCTGATTTTTCAGTTTTTCCAGTTTTTGTTGTTAGGACAGTTGTTATGACTTCTAAGCTGCTTACATGCTGGCCTGGAAATCCTCAATCTCAATTAAGACTTTTTTTTTAAATTTTTAATCTGGATACCCAGTTATTACAACATCATTTGTTGAAAATATTTTCCTATACCACTGGATTGCTTAAGTAACTTTAGTGAAAATCAAATCACCATACAAGCATGGATCTGTTTCTCAAATTTCTCTTCTATTCCATTGTCACTTTTTTTTTTTTTTTGGACTGTCCCATGCTGTCTTGATGATGCAGAATTATAGTAAGTCTTTAAATCTATTCTTCTTGAAGAGTGCTTTAAATATTTTAGATTTTTAGATTGTTATTCACATTTTAGAATCATTTTTAGATTTTTACAAATTAAATCTATTAAGACTATGATTAGGATTGCATGGAATCTACAGATCAATTTTGAAACAATTAACATCTTAAAAATATGGAGTATTTCAATTTATGAACAAGGTATATCGCTCCATTTATGTAGGTCTTTTTAATTCCTCTCAAGAATATTTTGTTGTTTTCAGTGTCGATATCTTGTGTATTTACTGTTTAATTTACCCTTAAGTACTATATGTATTGTGACATGATTGCCAACAAAAATTTTTTATACTTTATTTTTCAACTGTTTACTGCTAGTTTGTAAAGGTACATAGGTTTTTTCCATATTAACATAATATCCTATGTTATTGTCAAATTTAATTTTCAGTACTTTTTATAGATTCCTTAGGATTTTCTATGTAAATAATCATATTACTTGTGAATTACAGACAATTTTCTTTCTTTCTGATCTTTACATCTTAAAATGATTATATCTTGTCTTATTCCAATAACTGGCAGGACTTCCAATCAATGTTAAATAAAGTGGTGATAATAGGTATTTTTACCTTGTTTCCAATATCTAGGAAAAAATAATCATTATTCTATCAATTGGTATGATATTAGCTATCTATTTTTACATATGTCATTTAGCAGATTAAGGAAATCTCATTTTATTCTTTGCTGAGAATTTTTATCATAAATGGGTGAATTTTCTCAATTTTTTTCTCTGCATTTATTCAAATATTTTTCTTTGCTTTGTTAATACAGTGATTTACATATTTATTTTAAATGTTAAAATAGGATATTTTAAAAGTAAACCCTGCCTAGTCAAGATTTAACATATTTGATTTACATATTTATCTTATTAAGAGTACCTTGGCCCAGGTGGTTAAGCCTCTGCCTTCAGTTCAGGTCATGATCCTGAGACCTTGAGTCCTGAGTCAGGCTCCCTCTCCCAAGCCTCTTTCCTCTGCTCACACACTCGCTCTCTCTAATAAATAAAATCTTTTTTTAAAAAGGCATTTAAAACACTGTGTAGTCAAGATTGAAATTTTTGTGCTACTAATTGTTATGCTAATATTTGGTAAGTTATTGTCTATATTCCCAAGAAATACTGATCTTCAGTTTGCTTTTTCTGCAATGTCTGAGACTATTAGTCTCATAAAATAATTTGGGAGCAATTTGTCCTCTTTTTCATGAAATGTTTAGTGTAACATTGGATTATTTCTTCATTAGTGTTGCTTAAAATTCATTTGTGAAATCATCTGGGCCTGTAGTTTACTTTGTGGTAAAATTTTCTATAATAATTTGATTTACTTAAGAGATATACAGCTATTGCTCATGTGAGTTTGGGAGTCACTAAGCTTCTGTAAATCTATAAATCTGTGTCTTTCAGAATTCTAGTTACTATTTCTTCTCCTTTTCCCTTTCCTCCTTATTTTTGTCATATTTTTCTCCTTTCTCTCTTCTGGAGTACCAATTACATATATATTAGAACTTATAATATAATGCTATAAGTCCCAGAATCTCTTTTTTGTTTTTAAAATGTTTTTCTCAGGGTGCCTGGGTGGCTCAGTGGGTTAAGCCTCTGCCTTCGGCCTAGGTCATGATTTCGGGGTTTTGCTTGGATGGAGCCTCGGGCTCTCTGCTCAGCAGGGAGCCTGCTTCCCTCTCTCTCTCTGCCTGCCTCTCTGCCTACTGGTGATCTCTCTCTCTGTCAAATAAATAAATAAAATCTTTTAAAAAAATAAAGAAAATAAAATGTTTTTCTCTATATACTTCAGATCATTACCATTGATCTAGTTTAGTTTTACTGATTCTTTCCTTTGGAATCTCCATTCTATTATGAAGTGACATTTTTAGTAAAGTTACTAAGTTTTTCAGTTACTGAAGTTTTCAGCTTCAGAATTTCTATTTGTTTCTTCTGTTGTTTTTTTTTTATCTCTACTTTGATTTCCCACCTTTTTAATCATTGTTAGTATATTTTCCTTTATCTCAATTTACCTCATTGAATACAAACTCTTTAGAGTCTTCCTATGCTAATTTCAACATTTGGGTCACCATGGCATTGGTATCTGATGAATGTCTGTTTTCCTAAGAAAGGGTCACATTTTCCTGATTCTTCTGGGTAATAATGAAAGCAACCATCTCTGTTTAAAAAAGTCTTGTATAGGAGGCATGACCAAAATAGTTAAGGATGAAGTCTAGTTGGTTCAAGAGTAAGACTGATATTAAAAGTGAAGTCATCTTTCCACACAGATGAAAGGGAAGTACATGGAGTATTTCCTTGGGATAAATTCCTAGAAATCACCTGCTGAGTTAATTTGGGTTATATACTGGATATTATGAATGATAGGCTGAGGATTCTGTTATATTCCTGACTGATTACTTTAACTGGATTCAAGTTGGATGCAAATTCTTTAGTAGCTCAAATCCCAGCTCAGTTATTTTATTTTTAGCTAGGGTCTATTCTACATATGTGTATTATAGGGTTTAGCCAGATAATTGTATCAAACTTATACAGAGAATCTGGGGCTCCCATTCTCTGGCCCTCCACTTTCCAGAATTGCCCTTCACTTTACATTGGTCAAGGTCATTATCCTGTATTTTGGTGTTTCAGACCAAAAAGCTTCTGGCTTTCCATCAGAGTTTCAGTCATCCCACATGGTTCTCACTATTGTCTGCTTCTCCCTTCAAGATACAAACTCTGCTGCAGTTCTAGAGACTGCATCTACCTATGACAATGGCTGGCTGGAGAAAAGAGGGATCTCCTTATTTATCAGTCAGATTGCCAGAAGCCTTCCCTTATGCCAGAACTATGTCATATGCCTATCCTAAATCCAATTGCCAACAAAGATAATGGTATATTATGTTTGATTCAATGAGTTCCATGGCCTTGAGGAGAAGGGTGGGTTCACCAAATAAATTAGAGCTGGTCTTAACGGGAAAAGCTGGTGATCATTCCTGGATGGCAGCCAATAGCATCTGCTACATAAACCTCTGCATTGCAAAATACCAAGAGACATCTTTCACATAGACTAACAGAGGAATGATAGGATCCAGAATTGTACAATGTGGTGCTGCTAAAATTAATGATGAAGTAATTTTATGAAAACAGTATTGAGAAATTTATAAAGTAAAAATTGATTCATTTTCATCTAACTGCATAGCCACTTAAATGACAGAGATTAGTGTTGGTTAAGAATTCAAGGTATGGAAAAAAAAGAATTCAAGGTATGGATACTCTAAGCATGGATATATAAGGAAAAAGGAGAAAACTATAGCTGGGGAAGTATATGGAGTGATATATAATCATACTGAGGAAAAAATATGGATAAAAGGATATCATTAGACTAAGATTTTTTTTTTCAAGATTTTATTTATTTATTGACACAGAGAGAGACACAGTGAGAGAGAGAGCACAAGCAGGTGAAGTGGGACAGGGAGAAGCAGACTCTCCACTGAGCAGGAAGCCCAATTCGGGGCTTGATCCTAGGACCCTAGGATCATGACCTGAGCCAAAGGGAGACGCCCAATGACTGAGTCACCCAGGTGCCCCTAGACTAAGATTTTCTTAAGTCTATGGTAGGGGCACCTGGGTGGCTCAGTGGGTAGAAGCCTCTGCCTTTGGCTCAGGTCATGATCTCAGGGTCCTGGGATTAAGCCCCGCATCGAGCCCTGCATCTGGGCGCTCTGCTGAGCAGAGAGCCCGTCTCCCCATCCCCCCCCCCCCGCCTGCCTCTCTGCCTACTTGTGATCTCTATCAAATAAATAAATAAAATCTTAAAAAAAAAAGTCTATGGTAAGTTTTCTCAAAAAAAAAAAAAGTAAATAAAGTATATTAAAAACAAGAAATGTCTGGTAATAATGAAAGCAATCTTCTCTGTTTAAAGAAGTACCTTAGAGAAGACATGACCAAAATAGTTAGGGATGAAGTCTAGTTAGTTCAAGAGTAAGACTGTTAGTAAAAATTAAGTCACCTTCAGTCATCCTGGCGAGGATGCGGAGAAAGGGGAACCCTCCTACACTGTTGGTAGGAATGCAAGCTGGTGCAACCACTCTGGAAAACAGCATGGAGGTTCCTCAAAATGTTGAAAATAGAACTACCCTATGACCCAGCAATTGCACTACTGGGCATTTACCCTAAAGATACAAACGTAGTGATCCGAAGTGGCATGTGCACCCAAATGTTTATAGCAGCAATGTCTACAATAGACTAACTATGGAAAGAACCTAGATGTCCATCAACAGACGAATGGATAAAGAAGATGTGGTATATATACACAATGGAATACTACGCAGCCATCAAAAGAAATGAAATCTTGCCATTTGCGACGACGTGGATGGAACTAGAGGGTATCATGCTTAGCGAAATAAGTCAATCGGAGAAAAACAACTATCATATGATCTCCCTGATATGAGGGAGAGGAGATGCAACATGGGGGGTTAAGGGGGTAGGAGAAGAGTAAATGAAACAAGATGGGATTGGGAGGGAGACAAACCATAAGTGACTCTCAATCTCACAAAACAAACTGAGGGTTGATGGGGGGAGGGGGGTTGGGGGAGTGGGGCTATGGACATTGGGGAGGGTATGTGCTATGGTGAGTGCTGTGAAGTGTGTAAACCTGGTGATTCACAGACCTGTACCCCTGGGGATAAAAATATATTATATGTTTATAAAAAATAAAAAAACTAACTCACCTTTCTACACAGACGAAAGGGAAGGCCAAGAATTATTTCCTTGGGATAAATTCCTAGGAATCACCTGATGAAAGATTATATCATTGCTCTGCTCATTCATGCAATTTTTTGACAATTTCTTTTCAAAATATCCTACTGACACAGAACTTTCAACTGCTGATCATTCCAGTGTCTTTGGGGACTATAAAATATTAAAAATATAAATAATCAAACACAGTGAGCTCATCAGGGATGCCTACAGTTACTCTTGATTTCTTACCTTGAATCAAATATCAGGGACTTGACCTCTAACCCTTTCCCATCCTAAAGAACATAGATTTTTGCCAGTCTTTTTACAGTTAAGTTACATGAGAGTTTTAAAAAGCTATTAAGTCAGAGTACCCCTTAATTCACATTTGAATTTACTCACTATATTTCTTACTATATTACTATCTTTCTAAAATAAACAAACAAACTAACCTGTTTTACAGTGTTTTTGCTGCCATAGATGGATATAATGAGAATAATGGGAAGTTGGGGTGCACACCTTCTAAAGGTTCTCTCACTAATTTGGTGGATAATGTTGGGCAAGTAATTTTTCCTTCATGGACCACACTTGCCTCATGTGCAACTATAGGAAAAAAGTGAAGAGACCATTTGGTATTAGGTGGGCATTTCTGTTCCATTATTCCATGATTCTAGAAAATAACTTGAGTAACAAGATCCCACATTCAGTGTTAAGTATCATCCATTTTTCTATTGCCATGGTGAAGTGCTGATAAAATACAACCTTCATTATTCTGGGTCTCATATGTTAAGAGAATGTTTTAAAAATATTTATTTATTTATTTGAGAGGGAGAGAGTGCAGAGGGAGAGGGAGAAGCAGATGCCCTGCTGAGCAGAGAGCCCAATATGGGACTCGATCCTAGGACCCTGAGATTGTGACCTGGGCCCAAGGGAGACGCTTAACTGACTGAACCATCAGATGCCCTATGTTAGAGAATTTTAAATCCAAAAGTTATTTATCCCTTTTCCTAAATATTAGTCCTAGGCCTCACAACTGTTTGTGCCAGAATCAGAAATATAATCTAGATGTCCTAACTTCCAGGTCTCATACATTCCCTCTTTTTTCACCTGAATATGTAATAAATACACACTGACAAATATGCTGTATTGTTCTTTCCTCCCCAACGTGAACACTGTAGTTGATACTATCAGTGGAGATAATTAAAACACAGGTTTATCAAGCATTTGTCATTCCACATCTTATTTGTTTCTGGACAGACTCAGTATCCAACAGTATGAAAGTCTTAAAAGTAAAGGCTGAGAAATTGTATATTTTCCTATAAGGAACAGCTCCAGGAAATTGTCAGAAAATAAACCCAGAATAACATTCAATAGCACACAGTATACACAGCTGCTAAGGCAAAAACTGATTTGAGTTTCAAAATATTGTTTGATTTAAAACACAATACCTTCCCTTTTTATAAATTTAAAGGCCTTTTTAAATGAAAAATAATTTAAAACTCTACTGGGTAAAGATTACCTCCCTCCCAAATAAAAACATGTTACTTTTTATTAGCTTTAATAATATCCACAGAGTAGTGCCGAAAATAAAACATTATCAGAAAATAGGGATGATTTATCTAAAAGATGTTAAAATGCTGTCTCTTTTGCAAACTGTATGGGGCGGGGGCGGTGGGGGGACAACCACTCCCCTCTGTCCCACTCCTGTCTAATCTTCCAGCCCCTTCCCCAGGAACCTCACACACTCTTAGACTTGAGCACAGTGCCTCACCCACTTCTTTCCACCAAAGAGGAAAGTTCCTGGACTCTGGCTCTCAGTCTTACACAGCTACTTTGGTGCAAGACAGGGAACTAGATGAAAGCCCCTCCATCATATGCCACTCTCTCTCCCTCCCTCCCTCCCTCCAGTGGGTGCCTATAGGGAATAGCCTCTGTGATAAAATATCTCACCTTAACCTCCTCCCTTCTCAACTGTAATTTAATTCCAGCTCCTGCTCTTTCCTGGTGGGAACTGAGGGATACATAGCTTTCTCTTTATCCTCCACCAACATAATGCCAACCACAAATTTCCAATATTCCCTAAGAGTCACTTAGTGGGGTGGATTTGAAAAATTCACTTGGTAGTAAAGACAAGTCAAATAGGAAGGAGAAAAGAAACACACACACACACACACACACACACACACACACACACACACATTCCCTCCAAATGACAGAAACAAATTTTTTAAGACAGAAAATTATGTAAATGAAACTGGCTCCCAAAACTTTACACAATTAATTTCTTCCTAAAACATTTGCCTGCTGTCATGCGGATACAGTCTTGTGTATTTTTCAGTAGGCCTAAAAGGGTAATGTTTATCAATAAAAATGTTCCTAAGTACCAAAACTAATTATACTTTATATTGCTAAATCTGGAAGTTGCTTTATTTTAAAAAAAAAAATCTGAGGTTTCTATCTTTACCAAATATGTGGCTTCCTTGCTGTCTGTATTTCATTTCCTTTGCTTATTTACCAAAAGATAAACTAGTCACATTTTCCCCCTGGCTTTGCTTAGTTATAATTTTTTTAACCTCACAGACAATTTTATTTTGGAGTTTGAGAATGGGTGATCCTCTCTTTAGGTTTACTGTGTTTGTACCAATTTAAAATTTTATCCAATTTAAAAATGCATTAGCAGAAAAAAAAATGCATTAGCAGAAATTCAACCGACACATGCAAAATACGAAAACAAAGTTCAAAATGGCTGCAGAGTTTGTTCCCCATATTCTAACACTAAAGCAGTGAGTAAATAGGGATCTTTTTTTCTGTCAAAACCCCCTTTGTTCTCTAAAAACTGACTTGGCATCATCCCCCAGGTCTTTAGTGCGCAGATAGGGATCTGGCGTTAAGAATCCTCACTGAAGGAAGCTCGGAATGCTCACTGGGAATATCCTCCAGTAGCTCAAAAAAGTTTTTTCTCCACTCGTTATGTAGAACCTATGTGCATCCATCCAGCCCTAGGTTTCTATGCTAAAAGCCAAATCACATTTATTTTTGCACAAAGCTAGCTCAGGAGTCAGGTCTCTGTTCCAAGCAAATGTAGGGGAAGAGTAACATGACACAAAGAGTACAGCCTCCAAGTTAGGGGGAAAAGCTCTCTTTACTGTTACTGTGGTGGTACCAATAATCAAAGGAAAGAGGCTGTTGTGCAGAACAAATGTCTACGTTTAGGAAGGGAATAAAGAAGCAGAGGGCATGCTTTTGAGTATGTATTCAAAACCCAGAACTTTCTGGAAGAATAAAATCAGGCACCTGAAAGAGAAAAATACAAAAACATCAATGTAAAAAGACCCACTGTCCTTACTCCTGAGATCCTTCCAATACAGATAGCCCCAAATTTTGAAATCGACATTTCTGAAGTTCAAAGCACTCTACCTGGGTACCTACCGAGCACTTTTCTATTCACAGGATAGTGGCAGAAGATGAGTCCTGGCCCCCCGACTTGAGCAGGTTCTTGGACTTCAGCACCTATGTCTAAGGTCAATACTCATCTCTGCTTCCCTCTCTTATTTGTCAATGATGAAGAACTCACATGTCTACTCTCTTAGCACCGAAGTTTCTCTGATAAATCAAGTATTCAAAGTTGTCTTCCAATTATACTGGACTACCTTCTCTGTTGTACTAAGTATTACTTTTACTGGTGTTATTACTGTCAATCTAGAAGCTGACCTCTAGCACAGAGAGAACCCAGCACTAATTGATATAAATAACACTCATCTGTTATAAGTAAATATCAAACAAGTGCAAAAGCTGTTTATATATTTGGAGGAAGGTAGTCAAAAGGTACAAATTTCCTGTTATAAATAGTTACCAGGGACGTAATGAACAACATGATGACTACAGTTCACACTGCCATATGATAATATAAGAAAGCTGTTACAAGAACAGATCCTAGAAGTTCTCTAAAAAGGAGAAATCTATTTTTTCTTTTCTTCTTTTTGTATCAATATGAGAGGATAGATGTTAACTAAACCTTTACGGTGAACATTCCACCATATATGGAGATCAGACCATCATACTGCATACCTTAAACATACACAGTGATGCATGTTAATTATTTCTCAATAAAACTGGGGGGGAGAAAAAGAATGAAAATGGGTCATTTTAGCTCTTGGCCCATCTTCCTAATTGATGCTTTGGAGTTAAAAAAAATTATTTTTTCAATCAATTCCAGATAATCTGACAGGCTTTGACTTTCAAAATTCAAAAAAAAAACTACATGTCTAATAAGAGGTACTTGAATGGGTGTGCGTGCGTGTGTGTGTGTGTGTGTGTGTGTGTGTTTAAGAAATGGGTTAGGTAACTTCTCACAGTTATGTATCTAATTGCAGAAAATACAAGATTAAACCACTTCTTATATACACTTCCCTATTTTTAACCACAGCAAATATAGATAAAACAGTAAAAACAACACTGGCTACATAAATAAGTCCAGAAAACATTGCTCTCTAGTGCTATAAAGTAGGAAGAATATATCCTAATCCATCCACAAATGAGCATGTCTTTGGTTAAAGGCAAAACAGTATTTCTTTCTCACAAATTAGCCAAAAAAATTTCTAAGCCCTTCCTCCCTCTGCCTATAAAATTTAAATATATCAAACCCGAACATCCAAACCTCACTGACAACTGAAACAGGAATGTGGAAGCCAGAATGGTAGGGACAAGGAGCAGCCTCTGTACATACCTGAGCAAAAAATTCATTTCAAAATGACATATTTTTTTTAACTCTTATCCTGAGGGCAGGCTCTTTCTCCCTTAGCTAGGATTCAAGCGAGTTATTGAGATGCTCTCCTAATTTAGGGATAGTCTAGTATCTTCTTAACCACAAGGACATGCTCTTCTAAAGGCATAAGTTGGAATAAACTGAGAATTTTCCAAAGAACATGCTAAACACCTTGGAGATTATGGAATGTTCTCCCTCCCTGTCCCACAGCTTCAGCAGAGGCCACTGCTGTTCCTGTAAGTGTATTACATCTTCTAAGCATGTGAAGCTTTCCTGCATCCTGCTAGTTCAGTGCAGGCTTGGTAGCTCAACACTCACACTGAGCAGCTTGCTCCACCTTCCCAGGCCACTGCCTCCCTCTCCTCCTGTTCACCCCCCTCACCCTACCCCCCCACCCCCACTTCCCTTCCAGCTTATCCTACGTCTGCTCCACCTCCTCCTCTTTCTCCCCCACCCCCAACCTGTGAAGTAAGGGCAGCAGGACTGGGAAGTTCAAGTCTTTTCTGCCTATAAAGGTTCACAATTTTATCATCATTCAGGTTGATAAGGGGAGAGAATAAAAGACAAAGGCTTGATCCGAGCTCCGTAAGTCCTGGGTTATATTCATTTCTGTAAGAAGTTATTTGTCTGTGAAATTTATGGAATTATCTGGACAGTGATCAGTCCACAAAATTATCTATATATATAGTTTATCTTGGGAGTTTTTTGCTGTACTCAGCTTTTATGTGTAAGGCCAGCTGCATCTCCAGTTTTAAAGAATTGTCTTTGGAGAAAAACTAAGTAGGCTAGAAAATAATATTATTTATCTCCCTCCTTCCTTTCTAACTAAACTATAAGTAAAGTTCAATGTAACAAATTTGCTCACAAAAAATTAACTTTAAAGATTAGGAAACATTTATATTTTTTATAATAAATTGAAAAGAAGAAAGGTAAATTTTTAAGGTAATTTTAATATGGAGCTTTTACTATAGCTTTCCACAGATATATGTTATTTATGAACATAATTTCTACTTAACTGGATTAATTTTCTGAAGTTATTTATGTGAGAGTATTTTATGGAACATTTAGCAACCTTTGATTTTGGACCTCAAAGACATTCACTAAATTAAAAAAAAAGTCTCTGCAATAATCAATCACAACTCAATACTAAACTATGTATTTCTTAAGGACAAATGCCATGTGTCATTATCTTTTGTGTAGTTCAAAGAATAGAGCATAGCAAGCAAGCACAAGATGTTCCACAATGCACTTCGTATTAAATTACACTCTTCTGTTACCTTGTACATATACAAAATGTATTACCACACACTGGTCACTCACTGCAAAAGATGTACATTCTTGTCACTGTCCTGACTATGACACAGAATTCATCCCAATTGATTCAGATGAAAAGACTTGAACAAAGTTACCAGTTATAGAGGTACAGGTCAGTGAAGGAAGCAAGGAAAGGAAGGAAGGAAGCAAGGAAGGAAGACAAGCAAGGAAAAATGATGGTAGACCAGCAACAGAAAGGAAATTTTACCACTCCTTAAGCTTATAGGGCAAGGGGAGGAAATAATATTGCAGGGACTCCATTCAAAGTTGGAACCTGCACGAGGTGTCATCCAGTAGGAAATGTGGATCTGGAAGAACGTGGCCACTGCCAGAAAAGTTATGGTCAATTGAAGAGGAGGAGGAGTAGAAGAAATAACCAGAGCTCGCTCTCTCCTGGGCTCTGATCTTCTGCCGATCTCTTTCTCTCACCAACAAAACCAACAGCAAGTCATTGTCCAAGGGACACTGGTGAGGCACAGGTGTCAGCACAGAGCTGAGCAGAAGAGGGCAGGAAATGGATCTGGGGACAAATCCAAGAAAAATCCAGTGCCATGAATATCACATTCTCCCAACACAATAATATTTCTAATAGTAATTATTGAAGAATTAATCCTTGTTGAAGTCCATTTAACCGAGGCAAAATTTGTCATGTAGGGAGAATGGCTTTCAGGTCAAATTATATTTGATAATACATAAGTTTTAATAGGAGGCACACAGAAGAGTATATAGGTAAGGGAACTCTTACTGGGAAGTAATTAAAATAAGCTGGAAAGCATAAAATAAGCATCCAAACGTCTGAGAGCAGAAGGTAAGGAGAGCAAGTTAGGTTGAGTTGGCAGAAAAGATGCAGCCCAAATGCCCAGTCTGCAGAAGAACCTGTGAGGGATTATGTGAGGGACACGTAGCAGGAAAAGATTGAGTCTTGATCCTGTGTGAAGCCAGAAAACAGAAGTCGCAGTTTCTTTCCTTCTAGCTCTTCTTGTAGACAGTAGGACAACCAGAAAAAAATTTCAGGGGCTCTTTTTCCTCCTCTCAAATCTCTTCATTTGCTTTCTGAGTCCTAAGATAACTTTATTTTGTTCACCATTAATAATGAAGTACCTAAAGTCATTCTACTCATTCATTCATTCATTCAATCATGCTTTTTACAAGAAATGTTGCTCTGTCTTATTTATTTGTAAAATCCCACACCACACACAATGCCCAGCTGGCACATAATAGGTTTCCATAAACATCAGTTAAATAAAAACCAGTTAATGAATGGACGAAGAAAGAAACTTACTATAAATGTTTGTTGTAAGGTACTGCAACTTTGAAGAAAACACGATGACCTGCCAATTGAATCACAAATATAAATGACATATCAGAAGGTTTAAAATTCTGATCAAGGATACAGGACTAGGAAACCTAGAGGGCTTGAAGTGGAAGGAGGCACAGCTCTACAAAGGGACAGCTGGAAACACAGAAAACAAACAGAACGCTTCATACTTCACAGCTTTGTCAAGGGAAGGTTCTGTTTACCATCAGCTGGGAGGAGACAAATAGCAGCTTTGTGGAATTATGTTTGGTGTGTTTGATGCCAATAGGCAGAGTTGAGTTTCCAAGAATGTTTGTGATTTATTGGATAACTTAAACATTCTTACATAATTTTTTTTTCCTTCAGAAAATCTTTGCCACTACCTTCGCCATTTTTCATTCTTAACAATAGCTTGTTAAACCTGTTTGAAAGCTTGGGAATACAAAATTTAATCTAGTGTCAAGCCCTGGGAAAAAAAAATTATTTTAGCCAATACCTATGCTTTGAAATATCAAATTTTATGAAAATTTAATCCTGGAATAGAGAAAGCAGAATCAAATTATAAATCTACTTTTTTAGAAGATGCCATGAATTTCCTGGAGGAGCACTTATAAATTCAGATTATACAGAAAAAAAATTCTTGATTATTCTGAAAACATGTGACATGCATTGCTTTCTAATTGGTTCATTTTCCAAGATTTGATAACATAGCCCCCTTTGCCAAATATGTACATCAATATTTATTCGGCTAATCAACCGGTACCCAATTAATAATTCGACACCAACTTATTTTATTACTTTTCTCTGGCTAATCTATTACAGCAAAGATTTATTAGTTTTGCATAAGTAAAGCCTCCTAACCCCTTATCATTTCCACCCTGGCAACTCAGACATTAGAGTGATGAGTGGTCAGTGATAAGAAGAAGAGGAGCCAAGAGCGGGGAAAGAGAAAACAGACAAGGCAGGTGTTACCAAAAAATTTAGGACAGTAGCCTATGGTTGTTAAAATTCGGATTCAGCATCTGAGTTCTAAACTCTGTTCTACCACTGAGTGACTTCAGCATCAGTTCCCTCAGCTATAAAGTAAATGAGCTGGATTCAACTACTGCTAAGTTTCCCCCTGGCTCTCAAGTTCTATACCACTCTCTTGTGTTTTAAGACCTCTCTTCCTTTCAGTTGAAACCCCCTCTTTAAAAAATAAGATATCACTATTTGCTTTGGCCCAAATATCACTGACCACAAGCATCATCTCTAGCTACATCCTGGAAAGACCAGAAGCCCCAACAATGCCTTAAAAGTGGCATCTTCCTGGGCTTCCTGGGCTCAGTTGGTTAAGCGTCTGCCTTCAGCTCAGGTCATGATTCCAGAATCCTGGGATCGAGTCCTGCATCGGGCTCCCTGCTCTCGGGAGAAGCTGCTTCTCCATCTCCTTCTGCTCCTCCCCCTTCACTGTGCGCACGTGCGCACACACACTCTCTCTCTCCGCTGAATACATAAAGCATAAAACAAAACAAAACAAAACAAAAAACAAAACCCTGGCATCTCCCATATCCGAAAGGGAACATGGGCTGGAACACATAGTCACAAGGACTACCCTTGCAGACTTCAAAAATGAGGCCTGCACATGTCTACTTTGTCGAACAGCCTGGCTGACTTTTGACCTGACTTCTTATTATTTGAAGCGGCTTACTGACACTGCCAATTACATCACACATAATCGAACACACATCTTGTCACCGAACCACAGATAGTGCCAAGCAACATAAAGGCTCCAGGAAATACATACTTAAAACGTAAACCGCTCACACAGAAGAGCTACCGAAGGATTTGGAAGTACATACGCAAATGGCTCCTCTGAGGTTAAATAGTCACAGCTTAGGATTCTTCAGTGGCTGCTGCCACGGACTTGCTTTTAAAAGCTTCAGTAGCTTCTTAAGACATCACATGAAACAAAACATCTATTTCTTCCAATAAAGAGCTGGCCCAATATTACTGGGTATGTTTAGGACATAGAAATAAAGCATGCCTTCCAGAGGTTGGAAAAAAAGAAAAACAGCCTTTTAGAATTAGTTTAGGCACCACTCCAATCTGAACCTTGTACTGTCCTTTCCAATCGCTGCAGAGAAACAATTAATAAAGGAACCCATTAAGACGTGATTATTGCTGCTAAAAAAGGAAGGTAGAATTTCAGTCCTTTGAAGTAACTGAGAATGATTCAGGCCTCATTACAGAGATATAATCTACATTCATACATTTATGTTAGTGATTCAAATCTATTGGGAGAGATTGAATTCCGTTAAATAGTGCATCTTTCCTGTGGAACTTTTCTCAGGCTTTCTCGGGCTAACCTCAGAGGTGACCTAACAATGCAAAGCAGAGGAGTATTTAGGGATTCAACTGTGCTATAAAAGAAAGGCTGTACAGAAAAGAAAAAGAAGAATGAGATATAATCTAAAAAGCTATGTCAGCTTTTCCTTTGGGCTGTTTTGTGAATGCCCTTCCTGTCATCACGCTGTACAGAAGAACGGCGAAAGGACTCTAGAAGTTTTAAACACTGCACCTGCTGCAACTAGATTTTAATATGGAAGTCTGACGATGTGTTTTTTTTCCCATTTCAAACAGAATGAAAATATGAAACTTCTCACAAAGATTTCAACAGCTTTCTCTGTTGGAGCAGAAAGTCAGTAGATGTGGGGGTGAGGGGAATAGAGGGGGGGACTACCTTCAGGGTAGGAGGGGGTGTCTTTTGTGAGTCTAAAAAAAAAAAAAATTAAGAGGATCTCAAGCTGGCATCAATAGTGTTGATGTCCAGCGTAGAGAAACCTCAAAATTACAACTTCCTATATTTTATAACTTTTTACTGCAGAATCTTTACTGTATGGTTTCATCAAACATTAAAAAAAAACATGCAGTTTTAATTAGTTTTGTCAGTTCAAACATTTGGATTCTACTGAACAGTTGGACTGAAACTCAAATCCCTTAGAAACACTATGCTTTCTTTCAAGCATTCGTTAGGTCAGGTATAAAACTGTGAACTAGAAAATTAAAATTAGCACAGTGATTTCATTTTTAAACATCCAAGCTTTAATGAAAGAACAAAACTTCGAGCATACGAATGACGTATGTTCTTTATTTAAGTTTCCAATTAATGGCTACAAAAATCAAAACTAATTGTATTAAATTAAAAAAACCTACTGTGCTATTCACCACATTGTCAAAATCTTTTCAGTAAGCATTGCAATTGGTTATAAACAAATGCAATTAAAATCCTGATTCTAGCATTACATGGTTCTATTTCAAAGGCTCTGAATGCATAGGAAAGTATAAGCAGATGCAAGTAGTCATTTTTTTCAGGTCACTAAACAACGTAATTGGGCAATCATTGCTAATGCCCATCACTAAAGTTAGATTTTTTATTTCTCTGTATTTTCTCCTCTTCACAATGAAGACTAAGGTCAAATGCACATTGTAGGGATTCTGGCTTGTTGTATATACAGACACCAGCCCCTCTGATTAGCTCCTTTCCAATTACAGTTACAGAGGTCAAACTCCCAAGATCACCTTGAAGCGATTCTCCATCTTAGAACAGCAGTCTAACTATTAAGTTGCAGCATATGAAACTGCCGCTTTGGAAGGTCAAAAAATAGAAAATGCAGCAATTTCATAGGCTTCGACATAACACTAATGTTTAACTGCCTTACAGAACACAAATATTTGACGCCATGACATCTTCAGTTCCTCCTCCCAGTCAAGCCTTCCCTACCCAGTACACAGCAATTCTTGTAGGGATCCTCTTGGAACTATCTCTTACTGGGATCAGAACCGATTATCTCAGTTATCTGCGTTTCGTGCCTCTTAATTCTTGGC
Source organism: Lutra lutra (assembly GCF_902655055.1). Taxonomy (NCBI): domain Eukaryota; kingdom Metazoa; phylum Chordata; class Mammalia; order Carnivora; family Mustelidae; genus Lutra; species Lutra lutra. Next base: position 35,566,685 of record NC_062282.1, on the reverse strand, counting down.
AAGGTTTCCTAGCCAGGGATTTGGTTCTATCTATACCTGGATTGTGAGCATTGCTAGCGACCCGGTGAGGGTGAGAAGGAGGGAGAACTGGTAGTGCAGCTCTATCCTAAAATAGAGCCCTCTTAACATTAAATGTAAGGATAGAAAAAAGAAGGACGCCCCTATTATGGCCAAGTGCAAAGGAAATCGCATGGAAAACAGCAGAACATTCGGCCAAATCCTATGGGTAAATCTTCGCAATCGCAGTAAAGTGCGTTCGCTTTGAAGTGCACGCGTGATTCAGTAAAGGACTCTTGCTAGCAATTAGAAACTGGTCCTTTCGGTCCCCTATTTCATTTGCGCCAAGGGAGAGGCGACTTTTAAGGGTGACGATAAATCTCCCTCAGCTTAAAAGGCAGAGAGGGCCAAAGTGTGAACTTTTTACTTCAGCAACGGAAGCGAGAAATCAGTGATTCATTAAAGCGGAGACCTCCTTGGAAGCTGGCAGAAGAGGAGGAAAAGAAGCTAATTATGTCTCCCTTTTCTGTGCTCACTCCGACCAGTTTATAATCTGCTGCTTTAGAGGGTTGATCCACTGCATCCTCCGCTGTCTCCCCCAGCCCGCCCCTCCTTCTGGGAGCCGGAGGTGGGGGGGGGCAACCGTCCGCCGGGCGGCAAGCTCCAGGTGGCTCAGAAGTGCTTCGCTGCCAAAGGAAGGGGGGGAGCTCCTACGCTGGAGAACAAGTGAGAAGGGGGCTCCCCAGAGCGGACCGGTTCAGGCTGGAGGACAGCAAACTTCGGAGAGCCCGAGGAGGCAGCTCGCGCCGGTGGCCCGCGCAGCCCGCACGCCGCGGCTTCCCAGCAGCTCGCCGGAGCTGGAGGCGCGGGGCGGAGGCTGCGGCCGCGGGGCCACGGGGAAGGGACCCGGCAGCCCCCAGCTCCGCGGAGGCATCGGGCTCTCTCCTCCTTGCTCCCCTACTCTCCCTCCCCTCTCGGCCCCCTCCCCCTCCCTCTCCCTGGCGTTCCCAGCAGCCGAGGGTTTCAGATGTCCCACCGCCGTTTGACCCCCCTCCCCCCGCTTCTCCACCCCTGCAAATGAGGTTTGACCAGCAGAGGCAGAGCCCACCTCTGGCTTAGAATCACTGACATTTAGACTCCAGGCTTCAACCTGTTTACAAGCGGGCTTTCCAAAGGAAGGGGGTGGGGGGGGGGAGGGAAACAGGGCCAAACAAAACACCAACCGCCATCTCCCCCAAACAAGAAGTGACTTTCTGGAGGCTTCAAATCAACAGGCACCACCAAAAAGAGAAAGCAAGAGGGGGAAGGAAACAACAGCGACCGGCAGCTCGCCTCCAGTTCTGACAACTCCAAAGGGACGCGCTTTTAGAACCGGCTGGGGCTCTGCCGAGAGGGGCGAGAAGGTGCCAACCCCCGAGAGGCGCAGATATCTCCCCCAGCCTCCCACCCCGACCTCTGTGGGTTTTGTTCACCGTGCTGTCATCTGTTTTTTAGACTTTTTTTTTTTTTTTTTTTTTTTTTTTTTGCATCTAACATGGTGAAGAAAGGAGTGAAGAAGAGAACAAAGTAACTCCTAGGGGAGTGAAGATCGCTGGTGACCAACACAACCACCGCCACCACCAGCTCCTGCTACTGCGGCCACCCACGTCCACCATTCACCGGGAGACTCGAGAGGCGCACGGCAGCGGATCCGAGAAAGGAGCGAGGAGAGGCAGCCGGCCCTTCCGAGGAGTTATGGATGTTGGTGCATTCACTTCTGGCCAGATCCGCGCCCAGAGGGAGCTAACCAGCGGCCGCCACCTCCAGCTGTCTCCTTGCCTCGCACCAGGTCTTACCCTTCCAGTATGTTCCTTCTGATGAGACAATTTCCAGTGCCGAGAGTGTCAGTACAATGTGGAAATGGATACTGACACATTGTGCCTCAGCCTTTCCCCACCTGCCTGGCTGCTGCTGCTGCTTCTTGTTGCTGTTCTTGGTGTCTTCCATCCCTGTCACCTGCCAAGCCCTTGGTCAGGACATGGTGTCACCAGAGGCCACCAACTCCTCTTCTTCTTCCTCCTCCTCGTCGTCTTCCTCCTTCTCCTCTCCTGCCAGTGCGGGGAGGCATGTGCGGAGCTACAATCACCTCCAAGGAGACGTCCGCTGGAGAAAGCTATTCTCTTTTACCAAGTACTTTCTTAAGATTGAGAAGAACGGGAAGGTCAGCGGTACCAAGAAGGAGAACTGCCCGTACAGTAAGTAACAAACGCGCGCTCCCCTCCTTCCAATTATCCACCCCCCACCCCACAAGGGGGGGAAAATCTGTTCCAGATGTGGCCAGCTAAATATTTACGTCCCCAACCCCTGTAAAATGATTAAGTGGAATACTTTCACACTAAATCACTCCCCCCCCCCATACATTGTGCTGCCGCACCCCCTCTCCTTGGCGCAGCTCCCTCCACACCCCCGACTCTTTGCCACCCTTTCTGCCCCGTCTCTCCGGCTTGTCATTCCCAGGACCACGCCGGGCGCTGGAGAGTTGTTGCTGTGCCTAGATGCCCCCTCTCCGTCTCCATAGCCCTTCCGCACCTCATCTCAAGGTCCCCTCGCCCTCCCTTCTGGAAATGGCTCGAGTAAACACATTTGGTTTCTTTTCGCTGGCAATCTTATTAAGAGTTTTGGGACAGTTTCCTCAAGCTGAAAATAATTATCAGCTGTCAATTATAGGGGCTTTATGGGACCTTTATTTAAGAAAGAAAAGTCAATTCCGCTGGCTCCCCACCCCGATCTCTTTACCCCACTACCTATCTAGACAGGAGTGCAAACATTTTTCTGGTTCTGATTTTTCCCCCCCTCATGTTGGTTTGAGTGATCACAGTCCATGAAGTTAGCTTTTCAGGCACCACCGCTGCTATTTGTCTTCTGCCTGCCTTCTCTCTTGGTAACATGATGCTCATGTCTGCATTGTCAATGGCATATGCGCTGCTTTGTGGTGTCCTGTTGTACTCCTTTCTTCTGAAACTTCTCATATTGCAGAGCCATACTACTACAGCACTGTAAACATCTGGGACTGGATTCACACAGACCTCACACAAATTTCATTGTCATTCTTTTATTTTTAAAGTAAAAGTCATAAGTCTGTTTCCATGGCTATAGTTTGTCCCCTTGGATGAGGTTTTCTGCTCAGGACGAATTACGCCCTCCGCCTCATCCCTGGATTTCTTTCCGTTTTCTTCTCTCTCTTTCCTTCTTTAGCTCTTTCGCTTCTTTCTTGCAGGGCTGTGGGCTGGGTAGAGGGAGGAAGAACTAGAAGAGGAGGGGTGGATATTGTGTCTCTTCTTGAATCAGTCCAGCAAAGCCAGATTATTCCGTTGGCTTCCTTTCCTAGTTACTTTCAAGTGGTGAGACTTATTCACTCTCTATTGATTGCTGTTTGAAAGGATCCTGAGGCTATGTAATGGCACACTGAGGACAGTAGACAATGACATTTAAACATCTTTAATGACCATTTAGCACTATCTCAATGGTCCTTCCAAATTACCCTTTATGTGTCAGTTGTTTGGGAATTTCTTGCCAACTGACTTAAATACAAGGGTTGGACATTCCAAGATACCTTGGCCCAGAAAAGTATCTGGTACTAAGGGAAAAGACAGTTAATCAGAATTTAGCATTCTCTTTTTAAATAAAGATTTATAGGAATTAAGACTTAAGATTTCTTATTTGGGGATCCACATATATTCAGCATTAACTTCTGTTCCTCTTCAGCAGCTGCTTCCATTTACTAAAATTAGCAGTATGTTTAGAAGTAATAAGTGAAAGTATTTTAAAGTATTCCATCTTGTATTTAATATAGAGATGTTAAATAGTCCATTACCTATTTTTTTTCCATTCTGATTCATAGAAAGTGGCTGAAATAATGTCATTTATGATTTTTTTTGTTTGAAAGTCATTTGTTACCTGAATTCATTAGATACTGTGCATAGATGTAATAGTTGTTGATTAAAATTTAATACCTTTGTTCACTTCTAAAACAAAAGAGCTGTGTCATCCAGGTAGGATGATAGGGGAAGAAGCAAGCTAAACACTTGCTAAAGAGTGAGATGGGAGTTTAAAAAGAAAAAAAAAAAATCCCCATTGATTGAAACCTTTCCTTGTATTTTTAGTTCATGGAGATAAATATATTTTCAAAGTGTTAACCTTGAGCAAAATTCCATTTTTTTTTCTGACACTAATTTGATTTTGCTATTGGTATATTTTAAGTGTCTTTATAATGTGATACAAGGACCAATCTATACTAGTTTGTTTATGCAACTGAATTAATATTTTCGTGTGTGCTTATTAATAAAATGATTGTCAGGATACACATAGAAGTATATTTTTACAACAAGACTTATCTGTGAAGAGAAGAGTATATAATTTTTATTGCATAAAAACTAGTGTGGAAAATTTCCACTTTAACTATCCAAAATATAATAATATCTCTTCCATATGATAAAGTGTAGCAACAGCCCTTGTTAAAATATATCTTATATAGTAATGCAATGTTAATTAATGGTTGAAAATGAAAGGGGGTGGGGCTTACTGCTAAATAATGTCAAACCAGAATAATTTAGGCTTTCCAAGAACATCTGTATCAAAACATAGCAAGTGAAAAGTAGAGGTTGAAAAAGTCTTAATTTCACATGTGGCTGGGTAATCAGAACACTGCTACAATTTCCAGCTGGACTGATTCAGCTGAACTACATGGTATCATTAAGATATTGTCTAAATGTTGCATAATTACATGTGAACAAACTTTTGCCATGCCTACAGGGTAACCAGCCAGCCAGCCCACCAAATGGTAGCCTGCTAAATATTAGGGTTTCTGAAGAGTGTCAGTTCCTTGTCCAAAAACCACTTTTCAGTAACATTTTCCTAAACAAGTTATTAATTATTCTCAATATACAAAGCTGTTCTTTTGAGGTTTGCTTATTTGAAGCTTAATTTTCTTTGTTACTTTTGACCCTAGTATTATTGCTGCTAAAATACAATAACAGCTTATCTAAGAGGTTACATGTTTGGGATGTCCTGGGTAATTAAACAACTGCTTTATTGGCTTTTTGCCAGCAAAATACTAACAAAGGGGAAGTAAGGAAATCACCCATAAGCATTGCAAAATCATTTTTAACTTCTACCTCCAAAGCTGGTTCCCAGAAATTGGATGGTTCTAAAAATATTATATGTCTAAAGAAACTCTTCTCAATGGGTGATTATAATTTTTTTTTTTTTTTTTTTTTTTAGTGGAAGAGGGGTGGTTTTGGTTTGCTTCTATGCCATTATATGAAAATAGAATAAAGGGAGCAAAGATGAATTATGTTTTTTCAGCTAGAAGTCTAAGAAAGCTTGAATAATTTAGAATAGCTGTAGTGTATCTGTCACTAGGTTTGCTTAGGCTCATTTAAGTTTGTTTTATCATTCTTTACATCTAGTGCTTTGCCCTTGAAACATTACCACTCAGCTCCAGTTCTGGCCTCCTAGAAAGGCTGGATACAGCTGTTAGATACCCTTGCAACTGGGACGGGGTAGACTTACTTCTGGATGTGAGTGGACTGTGGGCTTCTCCCACGGTTGTCACTTGTAGAAAAGGGGAGTCTAGTGAAAAGAAAATATATCCCTAAACTTGAGATTGCCGAGAATGGCTATTCTCAAAACAGAAAGCCACAGTGCTTGGGAGTCTTTGCAGGAAAGGAGCTCCAGAAACAACGAGAAATCAGTGCAGCATGTGCCTATTTCTTCAAATATATAGATCATTTAACACATCATGGTCCTATAAATAAGGTATAACTATCCATATTTTTTCAAAGATGAAGCTGAAAAAAGGAAATTATCCAAGGTCATTCAACTGGAAACCAAATCTATTTGGTTATTTCTTTTACCTCCACTACTGGCAACATTGATGCCAATAATATTCTAATTAGATGCCTCAAAACTCTAAACAACAAATTCTAAAATCGTAATCACTTCTTGCAATGAACACCGACAGTTCTTCAGGTTCAAACTGGAACGGTAGTAAATTGGGAGAGGAACAGAAATGAAACATGTTCAAGGTGTCGTCACTGCAGGTGGCTACATGGTATCAGACAAGGTTAGTGCATTATCTAAGTGAAATATCTCTTTCGATATTTTGTTTGGGAATATATCTGCTTATGGAAATACAAAGTACATGTACACAGATCTCATCTCTTCAACAGGGCATTAGAAATACATGACCATTTAAGAAAAACCCGTGAATGTCATTGTGTATAGTAATTGTTTACAGCTGAGGGCAAAATGTTTAATTGTTCCCACATGTAATAAAGTAATTTTTTTTGTAAATACCAGTGTGAAATTGGGCTGTTGCAGAAACTTCTGATATACTACTCTAAAAAGGGCAAAATCATAGAGACCTCAAGCTATATATATATTAAGAAGGCTTTAAAATGAGTCTACAAATCTAAAAGGTATTTTACCACATATAAATGACAAATTACTGTCTAGGATTAAAAGTTTGCCTTATTACTTCTGAATCAGGACTAGGACTTATTATAAGAAGTTAAGTAAGGGCGAGAAAGTAATTGTTGAGAAAAATAGGGATTTTAATATCATCTCCTAATAAATATACAATGGATTTTTGGAAAGAAAACCTATATACAACTGGTATCTTATTTAAGTTGTGGTCATTTCTAGAGTTTGGTCGCATAATTTACAGCTGACAGCACTTAATCATGCGCACTGAGGATTTATGCAGGTGGAAGGCACTGTATTTAATGTTTACATGACACTGTCCTGTTGCCTTTACTGCATTCCTACCATATGGACCCTCCACTTTGATGGCTTCATCATAAATCCATTTAAAAAATGCGCAGTTACAGAGTTTCCTCTTCATAAACCTGATTTATAACCTACTAGAAGAAACCCAAGAAAGCAGTTGGCAGAAATCACATGCCAATATTAGAGTATGAGAACTCAGAAATGCCAATTTCTAGGTAGGTCTTGGGTATTTTAGGATTCTATTAGGCAAAGGTATGGCCCATTCTTTAAAAACAGGTGTTTTCAAAATGATGATTAAGCACAGAATTTAAAAGAAAAATTGTGTCTCACAGAGCGAAGGAAACTCCATTGCATGCCTATTTTCTTCTATACTTTTACTGTCTGGTTTAGAGCAAAAAGGCTTATCCCAGTTCATTTTTTTAGTGTTTAATGAACTTAGAGTAGAATATGAATGAGCACTTTAAATTCCTGCACAGTCACCTTCATGTGCCGAGGCAAACCCCATTTATTATCCAAATGTCTGACTTTCCACAAGCCAAAAATGCTGGAAAAAAGTTGACAGCTCATTTGAAATGGAGCTAATGTTCCTCACATTTATGAGCTGCCTGTGAATATCTGCATCTTTCCTAAGCCTTAAATGTCTGGATACTTATCCAAAATTGTAGTACAAATGATATTTCTTTATTATCCTTCAGAAAGAAGAGTAATACATGTGTATTAGTTCAAAGTGATTTTAATCTATCTTAACATTAATTCTGTGAACTCTGCAATGAAGAGTAATTCAGATGACATTTTTAGTATTACTATTCCAACATTTGTTCGCATGAAGAGTTGATACTTGCTTAATATAAATAAGTAAAATATTAGCATTTCCCTCCCAGAATTTAAGTTCTTTTTCAATCTTCCAGTATGATGAGACATAAGATTTATGTTTATGTGATTTTAATACAGCTTTATCACAGTCTAGAAGATAATGAACCTCATTTTGTCTCAAGTCTTTTATGTAGAAATAGCTTCATTTTTTATGGTGTATTGCAATGATTTCAGACTCATTTACATTTACTATGTGACCAGTGGTGTTGTTACTTGGTTTTGCCAATCAAAAATACTTAACTTTTCATCACTGGCATTCTACCCCCCCCCCCCCCCCGCCAGTGCCTGCTCCCTTTACCTGTGCCAGTCAGTCTGGATGACAAGTGACAACCTAGAACTAGGCCTCTAAAGTTAGTGAAAGAAAATGTACCTGCATCTTGGGAAGTCATCAGTGACACTCTGACCAAGAATTAATGAATATAAAGTGTCAATGTTTTATAGAATCAGTTTAAAACCAAATATTTAATCAGTACAGAGTTGACACAAATAGAAAGTTTCAAGATACCTAAAAGGGAATCAGGTCATTCACCAAATAATAGCTTTAAAGGCTCCCTGGCCTTAAAATCAGGTCAGTTGTGTTCTTTCTTTGAACACTGTGTTCTAATTGGAACAATAAATCAAAGAAGACACTCGGAGTAGATTCCCATGTAAGGTGGACAACTGGACAGTGACTTTTTACTGCTGCTAACACGTGCATCCAATTACCATCTGAAAGATTCATAGTGCTGGCAGTAAAGCATTGCCTCATTTTATAGTTCACCTAATAATTCTTTAGCCTAAATCTGTCCACCTTTACCTATATCTAATCTGTCAGTATGTGTGTTATCATTAATGAGGAATTTTCAAATGTTTGGCATGCTTCCTACAGTGAATGATGACATGGAGCGATTAATGAACCATTTAATTAACCATAATAGAAGAGGCAAAGTATTGATTAAGTCAATATATCCCCAACTTCAGGTAACTGTCAACTAAATATAACCTAATAACTGCACCACAGCTATCACTTAATTATGAATAGTGTGGGTTAACTGCAACTCAATTCCAAATAGCAATGTTTAACTGCAAAATTGAGAACTTTTTAAAAAGATCATTTTTCTATAATCATTATTTTCTTTCAAGCACCTGGTGTTAACATACTTTACTGGAAAACGTATGTGTTGGTTTTCATCCTTAACCTTGTTTGATGCCTTGCCCCTATTTGACGATAACCTGACATATTCATAAAGTCTCTACAAGTCAAGGCTCATCAACTTCTAATAGTTCTTTTTTTTTAAGAATGTATTTAGCAGGGAGCCCAATGCGGGGCTCGATCCCAGAACCCTGGGATCATGACCTGAGCTGAAGGCAGACGCTTAAAGACTGAGCCACCCAGGGGCCTCGATAGTTCTGTCTTGAGACATTTATACACCTGAAATATTAGCCACCTGAGGTAGCCCTGCCTCTGATACTTTTTCAGAAACCATGATGCCTTTTCAGTCCTTCATTATTTTCCTCCTCTTTTTCTTGTCCCCTCCTCCCACCCGACTTTTCCCTGGTTTCCAAACCCTTTCCATACCACTTGGGCCAGGGAAAGTCATCCATTATCATTGCTTACATGTCATATTTGGAGTCAGCAGCCTCAACCTTTTTGAATGTGCAACATTCAAGGTAGATAGCTTATATTCTATGCATAAACTTCTTCAGCAATGTAAATTCCACATACCCCATCAGGAGTCTCTTCTCTTGTTGAATCTCCAGTGAATTCTCTCTTATCCCAGCACTCAGGTCAATTTCTTTTCTTTTTTTTTTTTTTTAAAGATTTTATTTATTTCACAGAGAGAGATCACAAGTAGACAGAGAGGCAGGCAGAGAGAGAGAGAGAGGGAAGCAGGCTTCCTGCTGAGCAGAGAGCCCGATGCGGGACTCGATCCCAGGACCCTGAGATCATGACCTGAGCCGAAGGCAGCGGCTTAACCCACTGAGCCACCCAGGCGCCCCTCAGGTCAATTTCTTATAGCCTTGCCTTTAGTGAAATAGGCAAACCACAGAAAAGTACCTTCTGTGAATGAATGCTGACTGGTTATTAAATCATCTTTCTGTAGTTTGTCCCAGATTAAATATTCTGTTTCCAATTACTCTCTTTACAGGTTCCTTTTACCTTTCTTTTAACTTGTTTTAGTACATGTAACACTTACTAGCTACTTTGTCAATTTCCCTACCTTTCTGTCTTTGGACTCCTGTGAGAGAAAGTAAAGACGATTTAGAGAATCAAATAACTATTTTTCTTTCTTCTATTTTAGTCAACATTTATTTCAAAGAAGATGAATGCTAACCATAAAGGTTTTTACTATTTCCAATTTCATGATTTTCCTTAAAGTACAAAGCTTCTCTGTACATCCCTGCCAAATGTAGCTTTAAAAAATAAAACTCATTTTCTTATTAATAATGATTGTCAAAAAATGTAAAATATACATGCATATATATACTCCAACCTGACCAAATATAGAAATGCATATATCTTTGTTGGAAAAATATTAAGACACTGACAGGAGTTAAAATTTGAGTTAATAGAAACATGTGTTCGTATTTCTTTCAAGGAAGAGCCTTTTTGTACTGATGGCTGAATTAAATTTATTTTTGTTATATACAGAATCTGACTATATATGTTAGATTGCTCTGTTACCATAGTAATTAAAAGTCAAGCTTCTTTTTACAATTGACTTCAAATTAAAAAAACACAATTGGTTTCAAATTATATAAATATATAGATGTAGATATATTTCCGAAGCCTAAATTTCTTCAATTTATTAATAGAATTATTAAAAGAAAAATTAATATTTTGTAACATGGGGAAAATGGTGACATATGACATTAATTTACAACCTATTTCTCATCTAAAGTGAGCTATATTTAAAATGTTATTAATAACAGTAATTACCAATTTAGTAAACCAGATTTCTAGGGCATTTTTTGGAACATCTCCATAGAAGGGTATGATTCCACAAATATGAAAAAAAAAGTGCTAAGTGTGTTGATCAGATTATGGAATAAAAACTTAATAAACAAAACTACAGAAGTGCTTTAAAGCTGAAGCAAGAGAGACAGTAAAGGACATATAATTAGAAGGTGCGAAGCCAGAGGAAAAGCAGAAGAAGCCAGAGAGCATTTAGACACAGACTGTGGAAGGAGGAGGACATGCTTTTTGCTAGAGTGATGGAGACAAGGGTTTTGAACTCCCAGGAAAGAGATCAAGCTAATGAGTAGCACTGCAAAAGGGCTGACATGACAAGAAACGTGTGAAGGAAATATAACCCAAGCACTGGCATTTGACGGCATGTTAAATTAACTGAAATGAGAACCTGTGATCTAAAAAGAATCCTACAGAAGTAATCGCACCACGGTATCAAAGTAAGAAAGGCTAAGTCCGGAGTTCCTGCTAAAGAGGCAGTAGGAAAGAGGGATTAAAAGTGTGGGCTTTGATTAAAAGTGATTACAAGTATGGTCCTGGATTGAAAATGCGCTTTGAAGACACAGAAGTCGGTGTAGTTAAGGTTTTGAACTGCCAGACAACAGTGTATGACTTGGGCAAGTTGTTATCAGTAAAACAACAACATTAACAATACCTTCCTCTTTCCTATATGGTTGCAATTAAATGAGATTATTCATTCATGCAGCAGAAATTGGGTGCCTGCTTTGTGTCAGATACTGTGTGACACGTACATACAGTACTGAAAAACGATGGTTTTGCTCTCATAGTCCAAAGACAGTGACCAAAAGAAAGAAAGAAAGAAAGATCAAGTAAACAAAGATGTGATGAAAAATTGACGTAAATGCTAGGAAGAAACAAGTAGTATACTCTAAAAGAAAACAATTGGCAACTATTCTAAACCTCATGGTTAAAAGGCATCTGAAGGTGGGGGGTAGGAAGAGGATGGCGAGTGATGCCTCCTCCAAGAAGTACAGAATCAGCGCACTGAGCCTGGGGTTTGGTGAGAAGTCTGGAGAAGTCAGACTTAATGAATGGACTAGATTAATAGTGCCTGGTGCCTAATAAGGCCTCATCAAATGGGTATTATATAAAGAAAATGTAAAGATGATGCTTCCCATTGTTTTAAGGAAAAGGATCAGGAAAGCAACTAGCAGATTATTTGCTGAAGAAGGAAGTAAAAATACTGGAACTGAAGAAAGGCAGGAATGAGGAATCACTTAGCATTTTTATTAAAGGGAAATATTTGGACATCTGAAATTATTTAAGATTTGAAATTATAGTATTTGTAATGCTCTAAAGTTTGGGGGGAAAGAACAAAGATCTGATTTATTAAGAAACTAGTAACAGATATTTGAAAACTGAAGATAATTTGAGGAGAGAGAGAGAGAGGAGTTGAAAATTAAGAAGATAACACAGGAGTTCAAGGACATATTGTAAAAGAACAAAGGAAAACAAACAGGGATGAAATAGGTAACTGTGGAGATTAGAGGAAAGGAGATTATTGCAGAAAAGGCAAAAAGAGAAAAGCGATTCTAGGTGAGATATTTCAAGACAAACTATGCTTCAATTTATGATATGATTTTGAGCCAGGATTATCAGAGAGGCTCAGCTCTCAGTAAATTCTGTAGAAGGTTCTTGATTCTCATCCCATGACTGTGGCCTTTTTGGCCACATAGCCTCAAAGGGTTTACAATCTAGACATAGATCCTCACAAGGGGTTGGAAGATAATATAAGACATTTATACTAACCACCAAAGAAGCAGGGCAGAAACAAAGTGGACAGCAACCCACGCAATGCATGAATGACATGGACAGGATCACACTGGCGATAAGGACTCCAGCTAGACATCAACAGAATGAGAGGAGCAAGAATGTCCTAAAAGAGAGCACAGAACCTTTTGTGAAGTTTCCAGGCAATAACAGGTAGGCAAAGGAGGTGGAGCAGAGTTTACAGGCTGGGGGGCTACCTTATGAAACACTAAGTAACATACACTAGAAAGTGCTGTCCTGTGGGGCGGGACTATGGTATATAAATACCCTTGTATTTAAGAACTTCAATTTTCTGCTAAAATGCTACATGAACAGATTTTTCATTGAAAATTGGCCTTCATTATTTGTTTTACTTCTTGAAGTAAAGGAAAAACAAAGAGAAAGCAGAGAAATATTTTACAAGGCTGTATAAATTTTAGTATAATAGATGTAACCTAAACATACTGAAATTCTAGCTTGATCAGCAAAACAAACCAAAACTCAAAACTGATTTTATATTAGGGACACAAAATAGTTCTTATGATCCATCCCAAATGGCACTCATCGTTACTTAAAAATTTAAAATAGTCTCTACTGCAGAAGTTCTTAAAATACACATAGCACTGGGAAGGGTTTTGTCATTTCTCAGCCGATTCCCAAAGGCTACTATTGAAGCCTCATCAGTACTTGCTCCCATTGTGTATTTCTTCTTGTCATTACTGTTCTAAATTAGCTCAGACTTACCTGGTTTAGGTGATTAGGAAAAGAAACAAAGTAGCTACAGCTCCTTCTCTTGCAAAAGAATATACTTAAATATTTTTTTTAAAGATTTTATTTATTTATTTGAGGGAGAATGAGTGAGAGAGAGTATGAGAGAGAAGAAGGTCAGAGGGAGAAGCAGACTCCCCAAGGAGCTGGGAGCCCGATGCAGGACTCGATCCTGGAAGTCCGGGATCATGACCTGAGCTGAAGGCAGTTGCTCAACCAACTGAGCCACCCAGGCGCCCTTTACTTAAATATTTTTAAAACAAATGAGGCTTAAGACATGAACAACAAATATGAAACTTACACCCAAGATGAAGCCCATGAGCTCTGGAGACCAACTTCTTGATACAGAATCGGGGTTCTAAAGCACGGCAGCTTTGTGGTCTCGGACAAATTACTACGTCATGATCTTTGCAACAATTAAGTGAAGATAATAACATCACCTACCTCATCAGTGTTGGCAGGAGGAGTTTGTAAGCTTACAACTGAGACTATAAATGTGAAATTCTCGATACAGGGCTTGGCACACTTTAAGAGCTCAGTATGTTAGCTCTCATTACCATTTTATGCTAGGACTGCTGTGTTTTTTAAAATTATTTCATTTTCTGAAATGATCCCTAAGTCATGGCCTAATATAAGATTAGACAGAAAGCTGATTATCACACTACTATACTTTATTTTATAGTTTATAAGGCATTTTTATGTGTTCATGAGTTGATTCTCAGAAAAAAATCTATAAAATGAATAGTCATTGTTACTCTCATACTGTATTTACAGGAGAAAACCGAGTCTGAAAGTTATGATGCCAGGCTCAAGAGTGATAGTTAGCCTAAGTGAGTCAGGATTCAAACCTAGTCCAGGATCAGCAAAGAGAACCTTCTGCCTTGGTGCTGGGACAGTCTCACCATGTACCTCTTGCCCTGGCATATTTTCAGTGGCACCCTATTCACTCTTGAAGGCCAGTTTGTTCTGTGTAAGGCACAAACCTACACAAGCTAGTTCCCTATTAAATACTTTAATTTCTTCACAATGTCCTTGAACAAGAACAAGATCTACATTCCTTAACAGGTCCTGTGAGGCCCTCAGTATTTCTTCCCTACTGATTCCCCACCCCATTTCTTACTATACTCCCCATTATAGACACACTGAGTAGATATTAGTTCCAGAACATTCCTTGTCCCCTCATGTCCTGACCTTGTATATACAACTGGGTCTAGCTGGAGTGACATTTCTTCCCTTGCCCCTAGCACTTCTCCTTTCAAAATCCTGTTAGATGTCATCTCTAGGAGACCTTCCTGAACTCCCCAAATACTTTGTTTCTAGTATTTTAACACACTCTCACATGTGATTAGTTTACCCATCTAGTTTCCTGATACACAGAAAACATGTTGAGGGTAAGGACTGTACATATTATACTCACCTTCACATGCAAGCCCTCAATACAGAGTCTGGCATATAATGGGTCCTTTCTATACATTTACTGGGTAAAAATTGTTGTTTTTAACTGCTTATCCTCAATACAAATCACTTAGACTCCTTGGTTCTGTCACTTTGTCTGGAAAGCATGATTAATATACCGCCTACCCGAAAAAATGTGGTTTAAGTAAATTATCTTTTAAAATTCCATTGGGTTCTAAGTTCTACAATTCTAAGAACTCAGAAAATGTTAGGGCCATCATTACTTAACTGAATGTCAAGTACTCAAATTCACACAGACTTCTTGGTGCTGGGACAGTCTCACCATGTACCTATTGTATTAATATTATGTAATCCTTGAGCTGGACCCGTATTTCTCCAGTTTCCTAAAGTTACTATTGACTACAGTCAGTGGATATAAATGATGACTTTATTATCTTTTAAAATTGATGTTGGCTGTGAGATACTTTTTTTTTAGAGTTATAGTTGGATACTGGAATAATTTGGTAACAATTAAGAAATGAGCAATTCTTGGTAATTCATTTAGAGAAGGAGAATGTACTGCAAAGAATGGGAGTAAAAGTGTATGGTTCATAGTCTTAGTCATGTCAAAACATTTGCTGTGCAATCTTAGGCATGCCATTTACTTTAACCTGACCTCAGACACCTCATCTACAAAATGAGTGCAATGAACTAAATTATTATTAAAATATTTTTACTCAATACACTCATTGCCTAGATTAAGGACCAGATTCTGCAAGCATACCAATATTAGGATATAACAACTATGATATGCTGAATAATAGCCATCCAAAGATACGAAGTCTTAATCCCTGGAGCCTGTGAATGCTACTTTTTTATGATAAAATTTTTGCAGGTGTGATTGAATTAAGGCTTTGTAGATGAAGAGATAATCCTACATTATCCAGATGGGCCTTACATGCTGTCACTTGTTCTTATTATAAAAGACAGACAAAGGGAGATCAGACACACACAGAAGGCAGTTCAGTGATGGAAACAGGGGAAAAGAGACTTAAAGATGTGATGCTTAGGTTTTGAAGATGAATGAAGGAAATGTGAGCCAAGGTATGTTGCTGTAGAAGCTGGAAGAGGAGAGAGTGTCTCCCCCAGAGCCTATGGAAGGAGCTTGGCACCTTCATTTGAGCCCAGTCAAGTGGATATTGGGATTCTGGCCTCCAGAATGTGAAAGAATCAATTACTATTGCCTTAAGACACCAACTTTGTTGCAATTTGTTACAGCAGCCAAAGGAAACTAGTATAGATTTGATACCTCAGAGTCGGGTACTGCTATCCCAAATACCTAAAAGTGTGCAAGTGAGTTCAAAATTAGATAATGGGAATAGGCAGGAAGAATTTTGAGACACATGATGGAGAAAGCCTTTTTTGTCTTAAACGGACTTCTGTAGAAATACAGGCATTAAAAGCACTCTGGCGGGGCACCTGGGTGGCTCAGTGGGTTAAAGCCTCTGCCTTCGGCTCGGGTCATGATCCCAGGGTCCTGGGATTGAGCCCCGCATCAGGCTCTCTGCTCAGCGGGGAGCCTGCTTCCTCCTCGCTCTCTCTCCCTGCCTCTCTGCCTACTTGTGATCTCTGCCTGTCAAATAAATAAATAAATAAAATTAAAAAAAAAAAAGCACTCTGGCAAGGGCTCAGAAGGATGTAAAGAGCAGAGTATAGAAAGCCTTTGTTATCTTAAAGAATTCATGTCTCTTCACAAATGGAATATTGGTAGAAATATGAATATTAAAAGTGATTCTGGGGGCGCCTGGGTGGCTCAGTGGGTTATGCCGCTGCCTTCGGCTCAGGTCATGATCTCAGGGTCCTGGGATCGAGTCCCGTATCGGGCTCTCTGCTCATCAGGGAGCCTTCTTCCCTCTCTCTCTCTCTCTCTCTCTCTGCCTGCCTCTCTGTCTGCTTGTGATCTCTCTCTATCAAATAAATAAAATCTTTAAAAAAAAGTGATTCTGATGACAGCTAGAGGAAATAAGGAGCATGTTACTGGAAACTGGAGGAAAGACAATCCTTGTCATATAGGGGCAGACACTTAGCTGAGCTGTGTATTACAGTCGTGTGGGCAGTAGAACTTGTCTGAGGTGAACTTGCAAATGTAACTGTGAGGAATTCCAAGAAAAGTGTCAAAGATGCAGCCTGATTTCTTGCTGCTTTTAGTAAAATGTGAGAGAAAAGAGATAAAGGGAAGAAAGAACTATTAAGCAAAACAGAACCAGAACTTGGTGATTTGAGAAATCCTCAGCCTATGCAGTTAGGAGCTACACTGGTAAGGAAGTGTGCTCTCCAGAAAAGGCCAGGGGTTGGGGGCAGGGTTGGCTGGAGAGCCTTAATCTAGTGCTGGAGAGATTAGCAATGTGACTAATAGGCTCCCTCAGCCATTTCAACAGAAGCTAGGAATAGAGATTATAAAAGGAGGATCTGAGGAAGAGCCTCCAACTACCAACATGGATGCCTATGACATACATAGGAGACCCACAAGATTTTGAGAATGTTGTATCAGCAGAAACACTGCCAGCTTAGACTGAAAGAGACAGAGCTGTCAGATTCCCACAACTGTACAGGCAGGAAAGAGGCCAATAAAACTATTTGGCTACAAACACATGGTAGCTTTAAAAAAAAAAAAAAAAAGGAAGGAAGGAAGGAAGGAAGGATCACCAGGATCACCACGAGGGCAGAGCCTTAGGCACAGAAGGTAGAACCACAGGTGTAGAGACAGATACCCTAACCACTGGCCCAGAAATAAGACCCATAAGCTATGGATGACTATTCTAAGGCACTAAAATCTACAGGAATTTTCCCTACTAGATTTTGAAATTGGTTGGGACTGGTGACACTTTTCTTCCTTTTTCTTCCTTCCACTTTCCTTTTTTGGTAATGGAAATGTCTGTAACTGCCATACTATGCCTGTCCCACCATTGTATTTTGGAAAGAGATACTTTATTTTCTGGTTTTACAGATTCAGAGATATAGAGGAATTTTGCCCCAGGATGGAGCAGTGTCTTTCCCACAACTGATTTAGATTATGTAGACGATGAGCCTTGGGATATCTTAACTGATGATATTTCAATGAGATTTTGGAGTGGAGTTTATATTGTGTATAAACTTTGGGGGATGTTGGGATAGGACGAATGTAGTTTACATAAGAGACGAATGTGAATTGTGTGGGTCCAGGAGGTGGTATATTATGCTGAATAATGGTCATCCAAAGATATTGGGTCTTAACCCCTGGAACATCTGGACGTTATCACATATAGTGTTTTTGCAGCTGGATTAATCAATGATTTTGAGGTGAGGACATTATCCTAAATTATCCAAGCAGGCCCTAAACACCATCACAAATGTCTTTACAAAATAGAGGCAGAGGGAGATTGGACATACACACACAGAGGGTAGAGGATGATTGATGATGGAAGCAGAGAGAAGATTTGAAGATGCTGTACTACTGGCTCTGAGGACAAAGGAAGGGCCATGAGCCAAGGAATGTGGCTCAAGGACCTGGAAGAGATGATGTATGGTTTCTCCCCTAGAGAGCCTTCAGAAGGAATGTCACCCTACCAACATTTTTATTTCAGCCCAGTAAAACTGATATTGGACTCCTGAAGTTCTGGTCCCCAGGACTGTCCGAAAATAAATTTCTGTTGTTTTAAGCCACCAACTTTGTGGTCATTTGTTATAGCAGCCCTAAGAAACTAATACAGTCACCTGTGACCATTTTATGTGGCCCAAATTAAAGATAATTTGACAAAAATAGTGTCTTATCATGGACAGTACTAAGCATTAATTCAGATGTAAGTACGAACACTTTATCCACCTCTTAATTGTCTAAGTGTCTAGATTCTTCATCTGATCAATAAAGAGTAAAATAATTTCTGTAAAAGTATCTAGCCAACTATCAAGCTTATAACAGAACCTCAAATTTTAGTTGAATCTAAATTGAGAACGAGTTTAAATGACCATGTATCTTAAAACATTGTTTAGCAAATACAGTTTATCTGCACATAGTAGCTTGATTGCTGGTCACTACCAGGGCCAAAGAAGGGCTTTGACTGTTTGATACAGAACTGTGGCCTGACTTTTCCACTGGGTTATAAATTCAGTGTGGATTAAAGAGTATCTGTTCTCTTTCTCCTCAGTGGTCTAAGAGCCACACTCCTGAACCACATGCTAAGCCCATGGAAATCTTTCCAACTTAAAGATGCCCTTTTAGAGTTAAAGGTGACAGAAGATCTACTTAATAAATGGATAATATAGGGGCACCTGGGTGGCTCAGTGGGGTAAGCCTCTGCCTTCAGCTCGGGTCATGATCCTGGGGTCCTGGGATCGAGCCTCACATTGGGCTCTCTGCCTCGAGGGGAGCCTGCTTCCTCCTCTCTCTCTGCCTGCCTCTCTGCCTACTTGTGAGCTCTGTTTGCCAAATAAATAAATAAAATCTTAGAAAAAAAAATAAATGGATAATATAATTAAAAGGTAAACAAGTGGTACTTTCCAAAGTATTTCAATGTCTCTCAATATGTTGAAGCCACATTTGCTCTCTTTGTAACTATACCCACATTTGCTCTCTTTGAAACTATACTTTGAAATATACTATACTGAATATAGGATATTCAATAATATCCTAGTTTAAGCTTTTCACATCACAAAAACATTTCCATAATGGTGCCACTCTCCTAAAATTTATTATCATGACTGTTTATATCACTTAAAATTTTAAAGCTGGAAAAAAGCATGGTTCTAAAACTGGCATTTCCTCTTACAGAAAATTAGTTCCTCTCACAGCAGTAGGGGCTATGAAGTTGCAGACAGCAGATATGTGTTTTGTTGTCATGTCTTAGGGTAATGGGGCTTTTTTTCCAAGCTTAGGCTGATGATGACACCTCCTAAGTTGGAGTTTGATGGCACTCATTCCTTTTTCTCCTTCACACTCAGAGTTAACAGAGTGTTGGGTCTATAGTAACTTGAGAAGAGAGGGAATAGTGGTGATATTGGGAAAGGTGGGTGCAATTAGGAATAGGGCTGTCATA
The DNA here is from genome assembly GCF_902655055.1 of Lutra lutra. Classification (NCBI taxonomy): domain Eukaryota; kingdom Metazoa; phylum Chordata; class Mammalia; order Carnivora; family Mustelidae; genus Lutra; species Lutra lutra. Next base: position 35,547,092 of record NC_062282.1, on the reverse strand, counting down.
CAAGGGACCTGGGTTAAAGATCTGATCCACAGTTATTTTCAGCACAATGAGCATGCTAGGCATGAGGATCAACCTTCCCATCCCTGGTGGCATTTGAAGATTTTTACTTCTAGTTTCTGGGACTGCGCAAATAGCGTAGGTCCCTACAAACCTACAGGAAGCTTCCAAAACACGCTTAGCAATACAATAGCAGTTGTCAGCTCTGACTTGAGAGGCAGTCCCTACCAAGTTCTCTTAATAAAAATAAGATTCCTTCTAATAAGTACATAGAAAAGACATTTGGAGCAAAAAGAGCCAGAGAGGCCAGATTTGAAATAGCTAGTATTAAAAAGCAACATTAAGTATTCTCAGAGTTGGGCCTCTGGACCACATGATCAGAATGAACTAGGGTGTTGGCTCAAAATGCAAATGGTAAGAGTCCTCTTCTGCAAGGACCACACAGGGGCAGGGGAAACTGGTAAGAGGTACACACTCAGGAATCTGAACTTTAATAAACACCTCAAGTGATTCTTAATACCAACAAACCTCTAAGAAAAAGTCAAATTAAGGATGACACTAAGTTAGGTGTGGAGGTGAGGAGATAATAGGCCAAAGGTGTCTTGAGCTTGGAATAATCTGAAAAACTTGGCAGAATGAGTTTCGTACACACACTGCATGTATGCATATTTTCCATTTTTGCACATATTCTGGGAATGGGGAAAGTGCCAGTATATTTTGTAAAGAGAAAGTAATTTTAAAAGTGAGTTAAAACATATGCTGGAATGTAAACACTCTCTGGTTGGTGGAAGTTACTGGTAAACCTGAGGTGAGGTCAGTTCTCAGCTCACTGTGTGAAGGTCCGAGGCACGTGGGCCAAGTCTGAGGTGAGGGGAGAGATGATGCGACACCTGTGTGAAGCCAGCTGTCTTCTCCCCATGTCGGAGTGCCCTGCCACTGCTATTTATGAGCAAGAGCTGGGGATGCTACATCAAATGACAATGGTGTAAACAAACTTTCAGTGATTCAGGGCTCCTCCCCACTTGTTTTGTTATTATTATTATTATTATTTTGAAGCCACAGGAATCTGTGTAATAAGCACCCCTAATCCCAAGAGTGTTAGCAGGAATGGAAACCTCCAAGTAATCACTTGACTTTGCTACACAGTTTCCAAAGCTAGAATCCTGAAGCTAGAATACAGATGATAGTCTAGAGTTGCCCAAAAATGATCTTTCAAACTCCAGCAGCTCTTAAATGAGTTAGGCATTATTGAGAGGAATTCCTCTCTGTTGTGAGGCTCTCTGTCCTTCAGTTGTGGAAATTACCTCAGCACCAGTTCCCATATATGACCCTTTTTTCAGGTGATTCCGACTGGCAGGCACTACAGTGAAGGCTATGTGATATGTATGCCCACCTTGGGTGTTCCATGAGTATGCAAATAATGGCTTCCCTTCTGGTTCAGTGACATTTCTTTATTCCTACAAAAGATATCTTGAACCAGATTTATAGTTCAAATAACTTACAGAATGTCTCTTGCAAAGTCACAGGGAATATGAACCTGGAAATATTAATAAAAAATCAACAATTAGCACACCCTTTGATATATCTTTTTTCCCATGTTTATTTCTTCTTACATATTTTTTCTTTGTACTGAAAGCTTCAAATTCATTTAATAAGATGAGCCAGAATATGTCCATCTGTTGAGCTATATGTAATCATAATTTATTAATCTGAGATGGCTACTGTACTGACCAACCTCAAGTAGTGTGGTTGGGTTTTTCACAGTCCAAAAAGACTTCATGGGTTTTAAAATATTTGTTTATAGCCTGCTGTTCCCTCTGAGGTATCTGGCCAAAGATGTTTTGCCCTAATGTCCTGTGTTCCAAAGAAGGCATCACATTTTTTCAACTTTTAAAAAAAATCTCATATTGAACACTGCTGATTTTATTCACCAGAAATATGCCATCCATAAACTGTTATATTATTTTCCCTTTTGATGACAAGGATTATAGAATAAAGCATCCTGTTCTGGACCTTTCTACTACCCCATGGTCTTATTCAGTGACTGACACTTAAACTGAATTAAAGTTTTCAACTAGTAATAGTAACCCTTTGTCTTACAGTAAGAAGTCCTTCTAGAAAGAAACTAGGAAAAAAAAACTTAGAAAAAGTTGTATTCTTAAATTCATTCTTATTTTACCTTAAACATAATAAACATTCAGTAATACTCTTAAAACCTCTTAGATTAACTGCATGGAAAATCCCCGTTTTTCCATGTTGATCACTGAAAATGTTTGGAGGAAGTTCAGTTTTAATCAACATATGGGTTCTTCATGTCCCACTGATTGTTTATCATTTTGGATATCAACTGAATCCACTGAATCCATTCAGAATCCACTGAATACCCAGGTAAAGTTTTATTTAAAAAACAATATAACAGCGATTTTATTAGGCAACATTGAATGATTGGCATAAACTGGGGGAACAGTCTTAACTACTGATACCTAGCTCCAGAGTTGTAGAGATTGTTTCAATTCTGTTTTTAGAATGGGATAAAAGAATAACAACTAGTGGCATGCCGTTAGTTGTTTAGTTAGTCCTATGCTTAGTTAGTCCTAAATACTTCACATGTGTACTCATTTAATTTTCGAACAACCCTATGGTGTGGATACTAGTAGTGTCATCCCAGCTTGCAGATGGGGAAATCTAAAGGTGCCAGGAGGCTGAGTATTTCACTGCAGTCTTAACACTGATAAGAGTGGAGCTGGACTCGAACCCAGGTAGAGTGGCCCCAGTGAGCATGCGCTTAATCATATGCTAGCACCCTTCCATAGGATACAACTTACAACCAGTCAGATTGAAATCCTTTAGTCAAGCAGAGGCAACTGTCAGTATGGGACATTAGAAATTAAACCTGATAGCTGGAGTTTTATGCAGTGTTCTATGCTTTCTTGACCCATTTGCCTGCTAAAGACCAAGAAGATCTCTTCTTGCTATCTACCAATTTGTACCTGCAGCTTCAAAAGGCTGATAACGTTTGTCTTGATACTCAAGATGACTAAAACAGAAACAGAGCAAAAAAAAAAAAAAGAGTACTTTTCCGACAATAAACTTTTTAAAGAATGATAAACTGGAAATGTTTTAAAAAACAAAGTTTTATAGTACAAATTTATTTTCTTTCAGTCCTTTCAGCTCTAAATTCTTTATGTCATTTATGTACGATCAAAGATGATCCTTTTGACCTAATCGCCCATGAGGAAAAAATACTGTGTTTTCATGCAGTTTGGGAAGTACTTATCTTGAAGCCAAACTTCCCAAAGATGTATTCTTTCACTAAGAAAGCATAATTTTAAGAGTTCACTTTTCCCTTTTTATTTAATGTCCCCATAGTTTCCAAGTTCAAGACTCAAAGTATTCTTTTTATTAAAGAAAGTCATTCAAATTAAACCCCTATACCTACATGTAGCCATTTTTAAATCCAAAGGAGAACTTAAAAATGATCCAAATATTGACTCAAATAAAAGATTTACTCCCCTGTCTTAACAAATGTCTTTCTTAATGAATTTCAACCAAACTAACCTAGACTCAGCTTTGGCATACCTCATGCAAATGGTAGATGTGCTTTCTGCTTTTGAAGGCGAATTGATATTCACAAAATCATATGTCACAAGCCACTAAAAGTGTCAGAACCCACAGCAGGCCCTTGGTGGCTTGTTAATCTCTCCTGTTTAAAGGAAACAGACTAATTCACTTAAATCTAATGAAAGCCATGCCTGCTCTAGCCTGGTCCCTCAGAGTGTCAGCCCATGCAAGTCCTGCCTTCTTTCTTCACCTCCTTCTTTCCTGGCTCCGACAATTAAACATGAAACTAAGAAGCAATGATCTCCTTAATGTTGCCATGTCTGAGTTATTTCAGATGTCACATATGTACAAAATATTGAATTTCTTTTCTCATTGAAAATACATACAAGAAGGTACCCCCGCCCACCTTTCACCATTGTTCTCCACAAAGCTTACAAGATAAACCAGGATGCTAAATGGAGGGACCAGATGTATATATAACCTTTTGCCCTCATTATTCTAGTTGGCTTCCATTAGGGGAAGAAGGAAAAAATGAAATAGTATGAAATAGGAAATAATTGATACAGAGGTGTGAGAATGAACTTTTACAGTGGATTGGCTAAAATCTGGAAATATGATCTGAATGATGGAAGAGTTGTTTACAAAAGTACCAAACCATAGGTGATTGGTATGTTGATAGAAGGGAAGGAAAGAATTTCTTTTAATTCAACGTACCCAGAAATTGTCCAACTGTGGTCAATCATGCCTAAGCTACATTATTTTTCAATATTTCCCTTTTTTACATTTTTTTAATACTTTGTAAGCAGAGTCAAATATTCTCTGAATCTTTTTGCCCAAATTCACACAACCCTCATTCTTTTGGCTAATAATTATGCCTGTAGTTAGCTTCCCCCTTCCAATGTTGGGTATTTTTCTCTTTTAATAGCATTATCTATAGGTGGTTCTCCATGCTGAAACTAACTGAAATCCATGGTAAGGTGAGATTTTTCTATCAAGTACCTTAGTGGCAAAGGAAGAGATCTGGGACAGGAATGAAAACAGATCTTTACTTTTAACATATGTCCTAATCAAGCTTAAAGTCATTAAGAGTGAAAATCTGGAGTTAGGACATTTAAAGGGAAAAACAATTTTCATTGCAAGCATACTGTACATGTTAGTCATGGCTCAGTGGAGTAGAAATTTTATGGAGCAAGAAGGGGGAGATGTAAGAAGAAGGTTTTGAGTTTCCTTCCAAATGTATTTTTAAAAAAGCATTACAGAATCAGGATTTATTGGAAAAAAAAAAAAAAAAGGAAGACAATAATGAAAAAGAAGCTTTTTCTTTGGCAAATTACCTGAGAACAGAATTGACCACCAGTAAAGGGGCATGAAGAGACCAAAAGAAGACAATTAACTGAAGGGCTCCCAATGTGGCAATGTCTGGAATCCGACAAGACAACCTGCCAGGAACTGCTGACGCTAATCTTGGGGCATAAAGTCTGAGTGGAGACTGCAGGAAGGGAAGGAGCTTTCAGAGGTCATTTAGGTCACCTCCCCTGTCTCTCCACAAACCACATTCTTTGTCATTTTAGATATCTTAAACCCACACTGATATTTAAACATCATCCTAATTGGAAAATCAATAGTTCTCACTAATAGCCAATTCTAGCTTTGAATATAATATATATGTATATGTATATGTATATATATATGTATATATGTGTATATATACATATATATGTATATACACACACATATCTCAGAGAATCAGAGGGTTGTTAAAATTTTTCATATATATATATAAAATTATATATATATATACACAAAAATTATATATATACACACACACACACATATAGGAAAAATTTTAACAACCCTCTGATTCCCTCACTTTAGTTCATTTTATCTTGTTTTCTCCTGAGAAATAACTGAGTCTAAGTAAGCCAATTAAAATCCTTACATTTTCCATTTATTTCTGTCTCTTTCAATTCTTTTGTTAATGCCTTAGCAGTTTTCATTGTACAGGTCATTCATTTTCTTCGTAACATGTACTCCTAAGTATTTTATTGGTTTTGATCCTGTCATTAATGGGATTGTTCTCCTTACTTCTTTTTCAAATTACTGGGTGTTAGTGTGTAGAAACACAACTGCTTATGTTGATTTTGTATCCTGCAACTTTACTTTTTCCATATAAAAACCATCTATAGAAAACCATCCACAGAGTATATAGTGTCATACATCTACCTTGACTTCCTTAAATCAAAAGGATTGACATAATGGTTGAATTCATTTGCATACATTGGCTTAGAGGACACTTTCACATAGATGATCTTATTTGATTTTCACAACAGCTCGTTTAATCAGGCAGAGTAGGTGATAATATCTTCATTATATGTATGAAAAAACTAATCATATTGCACTTAAATTAGAATTTTCTTTCTGATTTCTAATTAATAATCTTTCTGCTGTACTATTCTATTTCTCTTAGATCAGGCTTTCTTAGCCACAGCACTGTTGACATTTTGGGTCAGATAATGCTTTGTGGGAAGCTGTCCTCTGCCTTGTAGGATGGTTAGCAATGCCCATGGTCTCTCCTCACTGGATGCCAGCAATAGTCCTGTCCCAGTAGTAATGAAAAACTGCATTGTCACAGGCTGTGGGCTGAGAGATTGACAACCAGATTGTATCTGGATAATAAGAGTATTGAATTCCTATAAGGTATCCTGAAATTTCCTAAATGTAAGATGTGTATTTTCCTGCTACTATACGTGGGATTGCTGAGTTGTCAACTCTTTGATCACAAGGGTGTCTATTCACTCACAGAGGACAGAATCTACCACCTTCCCTTTATCCTTCTAAGGCCTTTAGTTTCCCATCATAAGGTCATTTTCCATCTTTACTTTAGAAAAAGTCACAGTAAGAAATGTTCTTTTTCTTTTTTCCTCTTAAAAGTTTAAATTCCAAAAGAAGAAAATGTACCTTAGATAAATAAGCTTAGAAATCTCTTAGCCACCTAATCCCTGGTCTATAGCCAAGATCTGAGCCTTGACGTCTTCTTTATTATTTATTTATTTTGTCTCATTTTTGAATTCTTTTTTTTTTTTTTAGTATTCTCTGAAGCCGAGAGCTTCTGAAATATGTAGCGAATTTTACAATGAGATTCAAGAAATCATGTTTATTACCAGTCAAGTTGTTGACTCACTACCATGTGATCCAGGCCTATCTTATTTGTGTAGTTGGGGGTACATGAAAGAGCTGGAGAGAAAAATTATGGGGGAGACATTTATCTGGGGAAACCAAGAAAATAACTGATGAGAACAAAAAGAACGACTAAGATTTCCCATAGACCGAAAGTGTATGCAAAATTATGAGTGATTACAAGTAGATATGTAGACAGTGATATTCTATTTTCTAATTTAATAAATTTCTTAATGTCACAGAATATATACCAAGTGGCTAAAAATTATTTTCTTCATGTGGTAAAGAGGGTTTCATTAATCAATGAAGAAAGATATTTTCAGTGACCTTACTGGAAAGTCACATTTAAAGTGGACAAATCCTTCACACTTTATTTTCACTTTTTAAAAAATATAACTTCTTTGGTGCTTCCTGGGTGTCTGAGATAATTTGTTTCAAACCTTATACTCTGAAATTTGCTTGGTTCAAATTCTTACGGAAAATTTATAGCAGTCAAGCTTTACTTGAAATGTCTTTAAACCTTACAGCCTATAGATTTTTTTTTTAAAGATTTTATTTATTTATTTGAGAGAGAGACAGTGAGAGAGAGCATGAGCGAGGAGAAGGTCAGAGGGAGAAGCAAACTCCCCATGGAGCTGGGAGCCCGATGTGGGACTCGATCCCGGGACTCCGGGATCATGACCTGAGCCGAAGGCAGTCGTCCAACCAACTGAGCCACCCAGGCGTCCCAACAGCCTACAGATTTTTTAATTGCTATTGATTCCAAGAATACCTAATGGCTGAACCTAGCTGGTTCTCTCATAATTTTCTTTCCTTATGAAAGCTTAAATATTTAATTCATTACTACTATTTAAGTTTCCTGGTAACATTCACAATTAGCTATTAAAAGAGAATTATGTTTAACTGAGATTCAATAGTTATTCCAATGCACGTTTTTACTTAAAGAGCCATATTTTTTTTCTATTACAAGCTGAAAACTATAGTAATAGTGCATTAAATGATGGGCATTTAGAGATCTGAAGCAAGCGAACAGATTTTTTAACTAACATGTCATTTTTAGGTAAATTATCTTTTTCTCTTCTTTCTCCCCCAGCTGAACTCCAGGAAAATTGATATTGTTGTGGAATACTGGACAAGTTACAGAGCATACTTACTCAGGAGTATATTCATTATTTAGCAAATACTGAGTACCCACTACATTCTAGGCCCTATGAAATATTTTGGGGACAACAAAATTAGTCATTGCTGTCTCCCAAATGGAGCTCGCAGTCTAGAACCAGAGACAGACACAGACATAATTATACAGTACATTAAGAACAAAAGAACAGTATAGTGAAGGCACAAATAGAGAGAAGAGTTAAGCCTGCCTTAGTCTGAATGTCTTGGGCAGGAACACACAGAGATGCATGATGGGAATTCGTGTTTCTCCAGGGAAGAATCTCTTCAGCAGAGAAGACAGGATATACAGACTATCTCCAAGAGGTTAGGGAAATTGTGAAGAGAGGGAGAGTAGCACATACAAGGCAAAGAGGAGTATAATGCAGATTTGTTCTCCAGCACATAGCACATTTTTACTCTAGGACCTCTCTATATGGGAGAGAGATTATGACAAAATGGATACAGAACCAGCTGCTGTGAATGTTAATATTGTCAAATATGAGGAAATACTAGAATAGTTGCTATGCTATATGTTGGGTTATAGGAGCTTCACATATGTGCTGGTTAATTCTATCAAAAATAGTATGGAACAGATTTTTTTTTTTCATTTTTCAGAAGAATTAAAAGATAATTTATTGAAGTTGATAAGGACGGTGAATAGCAAAGCCCTGATCCCACGTTAGTCTGCTGAGACCCAACCATTATGGAATCTGTCCCTTTGCTATGTGTGCTCTGTGGCTGAGTAAGATTTCTTAGAGAGTATAGTGTCCCCAGAAGACTTTCGGAAATGGCAGCAGAAAGTGTAAGAGCACAGAATTTGAACAAAATAAACACAGATCGCCTCGGGTAAAGGGAGCAACTGAGAGAGCAGTAGGAGGTAGTTTTGGGTGTATCTGCGAGGAAGACTTTTTGCAAATGCAGATATAAGTGAGTGAAAAATGACATCGAGGTGCTCGGGAGGTGGAAACTACAAAACTGCTGAGCAGACAAACTGAAATCAGTGAGAATTCAAGTAAACTTATGGAGAATATCAAATGCAGATTTATTAACTGCAACATAATAATGAGTTTGTAAGGCACAAAGAATCTGTATAAGCCCAATATTTCCAAGTTTTGCCAGACTATGCAAGACAGACTTCTCTCTCCTCCCTGGCTCAGCTCCTAAACAGAGCTATTATCTGGAGAGATAATTCCAGATGCTCTGACCCCTTCCAAATTCTTATTTGATGATCAGTCATCTGGAGTGGGACTCTTACTCTCCAATGGGTTTTCCAAGTGATACACCAAGCTTTGCTCTCCTAATTAACACTATGGGTCATCTCCATGCACCCAGTAGTTCTTGGAGACTGTCAGAATTCTCAAATCTATGACACTGCCCCTGGGAAGGAGTGGGATGGGTGGACCCCTTGAGTGGCCTTCAAATGCCTCAGCATTAAAATAGAAGTCTCTCATGAGTGTCTGAAAAGTCTCAGCTGTTATTCTTCCAACTTAAAAATTTTTGAACTCAGAAAGCAATAAACTACTAACTAAGAAGACCCAGAGAGCTTCTGTGGGACAGCAGAAGCTGTTTTTAGCTGAACTAGCAAACTCTGATTGTCATCATTCCAGTCAAGATTTCAACACTGAAGAATAATCTTGATACAGTTGCCTCTGCAAGACGACTCTTTCCATTTAAAAATTTGTATTATGTTTGTAAGTGCAATAACTTTTATTATAGACATTTCAGGGCACTTTGGTTTGTATTCTGTATTGGGTCAATGAGATAACTAGGAGGACATTTCATTCAGAAAAAGTGTCAGTTTGGAAAATTAGAAATTCACCCATGTTTTCATCAGCATCCATCCTCCTTAGAAGACCCAAATCTTGAAATGTCATTAAGACGGAATGTTTTCTGTTATATTAAGGTTATGCCCTTAATATTCTTTGACAGTCAGTCAACTGGAGATAGGGTTGCTAGAGGTGTCTTGTTACTTTTAGTGGTAATGATAATGATTGTCATCATGTGCTGAAAACATTAAGTACCTGCAGCAAAACAGGAAGTGACACAAGAGTCCAGGCCCCAAGCTTAAGGGTCTTACAATCTAAAATAGGAGACAAGGTTGGTATAGTTGTTGGAAGGTATAAAATTTCCTAATTATAAATACAAATGGAATGGTGTGTAAAGTCAATACAGAGGCAGGCATGAAGAAGCCATGGGGGCTTGAGAGATGCTCTTTAAAGGAAGAATGCAATCTAGAAAAGTGGCTGAGATGGCAAATAATTCAAGATGGTGGCCATGGCTTCAAATAGATCTCTGACTATTATACTATGTTCAGATATCTAGGACCAGATGGATTCTCAGAATGAATGGCTGCCCTAGGGAAAAGAATGTGAGGTATTAGCAGGAAAAGCTATACTGACATATCAAAAATCATCAGAATATCTTAAATGTCAGTCCCAATAGGAAAGTCCAATTAATACATTAAATGTCTTACCCTACAAAACTGCTTCTCTTGATGAAGTATATTTTAAACAACAAAATCTGTTTTAATTAAAGATGAGTCTTATGTGATTAAGATAATGTCATTTTATCGTGGAATAATGAATTATAACATTTGGATTTCAAAATCCTCTGAACGTGTCTTGGCAAATGTCATCCCATGAAATCATGATATGTCATTATGAGCCAAAGTGTTGAATGAACACTGGTCAATACAAAGCCTTTTTGTGGTTTCTAAGACTTGAGGATTTGGGATGATTTTAAGGCCAACTCTAAGGGTTCCTAAAAGGATACAGATAATCCAAAAAGGAAATTTATTCCAGGGAAACAGTATTTTCTAAACAATCACAAGGCTAAATATAGATTCCGTATTCTTAAGCTGGAATTAGGGTTTGTAGTCCAGTCAGATTAGACCACAATTACCTAGCCAGCACAAACTACCTTAACTAAGGGACAAGGTAATCGACCATTAAAGAGTATCTGCCATATGCAAACGATTTACATGTGCTGTTGTATAGGTCCCTACTGAAATGTCCAATGAACGACACCCTCCCTCCAATGCAGTCTACACAATTGGCCCAAAGAAGGTACTTCCAACCTAGACTTCTCCTCTCACCGATAAAGTGGAAGGTTTTGTGAGTTCCCTGAAGAGCTGTATAATAACAAATGCCAGATAGAATAATTAAGGATTACTTTCCCTAGGAGATCCAAAATGTCATATCAGTGTCCGAATATGTATCTGATTTTTTTTTGCCATCCATCCATCCATCCATCCAGTTAGTGTGTCAATATAATTTTTCTTTACAAAATCCATGATTTTAAAATGTGCCAGTTCCAAGCACACCTAATAGCAGGAAGAAAACCCTGAACACTTTACTAGCACAAAACTAAGTCTAAGCACTGTGCAATGTACTCTGTACAGTTCAAAAGAAGGACAAGATGGTACTCCCACCTTTCTAAGACTTTGAATCCTGGTAGCGGGCTCTCATTGGGGTATAATGAGCAGCTGAAAGAATTGGGCCTTTGTGCATACTGAGGTTTGGAGGCTTGGGCCTGTGTACATTGCATCATACAGAAAGAAAAAATGTACCACAGTGCCTTTCTTGGTGAATATCATTCTGAAATTGTCTATTTTGGGAAACAAATCCTATTAATTATATAATATCCATTTTTTCTTGGCTTTTAAAATAGATATGTCAATTTAAGGTACAATGTACTAGCTTTTCAGCGTTCTCATGGGTAGAGCATGTACCATTAAAACTGATGTGTGGAGATAATATGCACCACATGGTTTCTTACTGTCTATATGTCTGGCTTTAATCACAGATCTTCATGAAATGTTGCAATCCTGGAGTGAGCTAGCTGTGAGATTCTTCAGGGCTACAGGCTGAGCTGTGGATTATAGGTGAAACTGCATTACGAGGCTACTGAGGTTAATTATGTCTGAAGTTTCCTGTACAATCCACATCAGTTGACAGTCCGTGCATGCTACACAAACAATCTGGAGGGAGTCCTTTATTAGCAGAGTAAGAAAGCAGCGAGCTGTCTATGTTCTATAAAGTCCTTTTGGTTTTTAGAGATTTTGACTCAAATAGCCCTCTGTTTGCTTAATGTATGTTTATTCAAATCTCTACTTATTAAGCCAAATAATGAAAAGCCAAGAGGATCAAAATATTGAATCTACATTCTCAGTCTCAAAGAAGACTTCTTAATCTAAGATCATGTGCCCCAAGATAGCAGTCCAGTGCACCACAAGGAAAGCATCCCAGTGTTGACCCAGAACTCCACAGTCTGTGCTGGAGTCCGGCTGGGAGCCTTCCTAACCTGCAGAACTTTTGTAAAGAAGTTAGCCAACAAGCACAAGTTAAATGTCTCCTCCCCTGTGTATGCTGTATCTTATTTATTGGAACTTCTACCATGTGGAAGTCTCCTAATTCTCAATTATCTTGACCCTCTTATCTGTGACACTCTTTCAGTGTCCAACAACAACAACACAACAAAAAGGGCAGAAAAACGTGGGGGTGGAGGGGGGTGACGTAAGAGTCTAGGCTGGCCTGGACATGCTTTTGTCTTCCATCAAGTCTCTTGACTTTGCAGTCACTCAGCCTTTCTCGAATACATCAGGTCCATGTTTCCTCCAGTCTGTTTCATCATCTTATCATCTGGTGGGTATGGCACATTCTGGAGGAGACAGAGGGAAACGTAGAATTCCTACAGGTCCTCTGAATGACCTCTGTAGGAGAAAAGGTCAGTAAGCTTGTGGGTCCTGAGGACCCTGTAAGTAAAAAGGTACTGGGCTCATAAAGAAAACCCTACATTTACCAAAATGTGAAGAAAGGAGGAGAATTTTTCCCTCAATTGGCATCTTTGTCATTACACTGCTTAAGCACCTTACAAAGAGAGGTCTAAGAGCACAATGCCTAAGATCAAGGATCCTGGATCCACTCTGAATCATGGCTTCACCACTTAGCATGTGACCTCAGACACGTTAACTAAACCCCAGGTACCTCTTATCCCTCAAATAGTATACTAATAGAATCTCACTTATAGGCTTATTCTGATGGTTAAATGACTTGATACGTTGTGTCACTGGTAAGTGTTCAAATTTCAACTGGAAATGATTAATCCCATCCATTTCTCTGACATCAAGTTCATTGGTATCCATTTGCATATACATTTTTAAAACTGGAAACTAATGGGAAAAGAAACACACATAGATTACAAGATATCTAATTTTGTATCCCAGTACTAGTGAACTGTGTGACTGTGCAATTGCTTGATCTTTTTGGATTCCAGTTTCCTCAGCTGTAACATGAGGAGGTTGAAGTAGATTACTTCCATGGCCCCTTTCAGGTCTAACATCTAATTATTCCAACCCTAGAGTTTTGTCGTTGCCAAGTCAAAATAACTCATCATGTTTCCAAATTGCTTTAGAGTGTTTGTTTTTCACCAAACCTTGGGAAATTACAGGTAGTGTTAGTGATCTAAATGGCTTCCCTCACCTACACATATACAAATGTATTTTTTCTTTGTAACGATCCTTCTAAAAGTTTTGGCAGTTGGAGCAGGAAGAAGTGAAACATTAGATTTTTGAAAGCAAAGTATATTGCAGGGAAAGGGTTATAAGGTCACCTGGTTAGTCTGAAGTGTGTAATTCTTTTCTCTCTCACCTCATTCTTGGTTCCTCAGAGTAGCAGTTGAGTAATATCGTATCAGTTTGATAAGGCTCCCTTGCCCTTCCTAACAACTAAAACCATCCTGGACACCTTTTCATGGACACTCCCTCCATTAAAGCATCAGAGAACTTTAGAACTGCTTTTAAAAACAGCAGATAAATTAATGATTTTCTTGAGAAATATTTTTCATGAGAAGAGTCTGACTAAGAAAGAGTTGATAATGCTGTGTAAGATCCTTACACTGAGTAAAGACATGGGGCATTTCGGCCTCCAGAAACACATTTAGGAAATATCCCTGAGACATTGATATTAGAAGAGGAACAGACGCAAACTCCACTACGTTTGGCTGCCAGTAAAGAGCTCGTTTTGTTTACATTATTACTCTCCAAAGAAGACAAGATGAGATTGTCATTATCCAAATGTTGTCCAGTGTTTTCCAACTCAGTTCCTGAGCTGAAGTAAAAGATTGCCAAAAATCATGTTTACAACATTGAATGCATTGTGTAATAAAGTGTTAGGTAGATCAGCTAATAAAATTAGTTATTTTAGACTTAAATCTAAGTTGAAGTTGGGTCTAATTCTCTTCCCCAAAGGGAACAGAGAGAGTTGATTTTCTGATAAACTGAAACATATCCAACTTTTTGTTGATAATAAAGGGGTGAGATCCCTTATCTAGATATTGCCCATGGGAACCACTCTTTTTCAGTGGGAGAAGTTGGCCAATCTCAACTGAATTGCTAATGGTCATCTTTCTAATTGGTTTTGATTCTCAAATTTGTTAAAATGAAGTTGGCAAAGAACATTCTTTATTGTCCCTCTTGGCTGACCTATGGACTCTGAGCTGGACTGGAGTTGGTAAAAGTTTAGGAATGGAACTGAAATTACATCCTTAGATTCCCATCATTAATTTCCTAGGGGAGACTGTAACAACTTCACCTCCCACCCCTTCCTGACGCTGAGAGTTGTATGATCAGCATTCCCTTGTTAAGGCATTAGTGGATCAGGCCTCTTGGGGAAAGCACTGATGTGCTTTAAATATTTGACCCAAATTACCACTCAGGATAATTCATCTCAATTTATTCTACTTATAAAATGCAGATTAGGAAAACTGAATCATGATGCTTTAAAATAAATGCACCCTGTTCTTAAAATAGCCATGAGGAATCACACATAAGAAGTCTTCTACGTTGTGTTGTACTTATTGTTATTTGAGTGTTGCTCAAGTATTCCAGAAAAACATGGGCCATTGGAATCTCCTTGTTTTTATGATACCTTTGTAAACTAACAATTAGTCATCCTTTACTTTGAAGCTCAGAAACCTGAGATGCTGATTCGTTCTCTACTTTCTTAGTAAAGGATACCATTTTAGTGTAAACTGTAAATACATAGCAGGATATATTTACACTTTTGAGTCCTCAGCAAGCTTCCCTGTGCTACTCAAGACTATTCATATCAGAGCCTTGTAAGCTGTTTTCTCTTTCTGTTCAGTGTTTTAACATGTCTACAACAAAGACATTATTCCATATAGAAAGGGAATATACCTTGACTTTTCCATAAATACTCCATTTAGAAGACCATTTGTAATATTAGGTTGGGGCTGCATGCAGTAGAATGTTTCGGCAGATGCTGAAGAATCCAGAAGCCAAAGACTACACTTCCTAAACCAGTTGTCTTCTTCCCTACACCACTTTCCCCACGCTAAACACAAGTTCACTAAGTGTTCTTGTCAACCCTATTTTCCTGTTCATGCCACTTTGACCATAATTCTGCAGAGTATGGACGTATAGTTTAGAGACTGGGTAGATGTAAAGAGAATAAAGTCACTGCCTTTTTAAGATCCAAGTTTACATCAACACTGCCTAGCCAGAGAGAAAGCCTAATGAAGAAAAAGGGAACTGGTATTACTATGTTAGTGAATCATAAAACCTAATAAAACCAAGATCCAACCAAAGCCGCCTCTGGGAGTGAGGTTTTTAAGGAGCAGGCAGGAATGTGCACTAATTATCGGATTGTTAATATGTTACATGTGTTTTGGAGAAGAGATAGTGTGACTCAGGGCAGGCAGTAGCTGACCCAGTAGCACTGGGTTTTAGCTATCACAGATTTAGTATTAAAACACCAGCTGCATGGAACAAATTCCCATATGTCCCCTGGTGCTACCACCAAACACCCTACCGCTTTCAGAGATTTTAACACTTCTATGAGGACTAGGGACCATCTGGACACCTTCTCGACAGGATAGGAAGTTTAGATATGTATGTTAGAGGATGTTTAAAAAGTTTTGCTATGACAATGAACAAAACTTTGAGGGCTCTCAAGTTCTTCATGAGCAATTATATGTAAGAGAAAAGTGGTTATTTGACTTAAAGCCAATGTAACTGCCCTTTAATATGAGGTGGCTGGAGAGTCAGGGAAGACATACTATTTTAAATACAATATAGTACATATTATATGTTTAATAAGCACTTCTAATTAAAAATGTACCTTCCTCTTAATCAATATGAGAAATGTCACCAATTACAATTCTAAGGTAATATATATGCTAGACAAAAACATTTAGTAACAACCGAGAACATCGACATTGAACATGTCACCCACTCTCTAATTTCCATTTGAGAGTTTAACTTGAAAAGGAAACTTAAATCTCACAAGAGTGCAATTTAAGAAATGTATATATTCTTTGTTATGCAGCATGTTTGTATTCCTCAAAAAAAGGGGGAGGTACTTTGTAACATTCAAAAGGTAAGATAGATCTAACATACTCTAATTCACCTAAACTAAGAAGAATCCCCTAGGTACAGCTTCTTATTCACTACCTTACTCTGCTTTGCTTTATACTTAGTTGTGTTACTACCAGTGCAAGAGACAAAAATAAAGGGGAACATCTTCAAATTACTTATGAAATAGGTGCATTTGTTACAGATTCGTTTCAGTTCAGAGATGGAAATATATGAGCTAGCTGGGTAAACTAGAAGTACTCTTTCAAGCATAGCTGCTTTCTAGCAAGGAAAATAAGAGCTGTTTTTTATGATAAATGGCTGAGTTTTCTCTCCCTAATGATGACTTAGTAGACAGTTGGCTTACTCTTAAAGCTAATAGGAAGAGACTGTAAAGCCCCCACAAATTTCCTTACCTCCCAGCTTCTTTTGCTGAAGAACAATTTTCCAGATACATCTAATTTTACTAACAGAATCTTCTGTTTAGAAGGTATCTGAGAAGCTCTTGTGACATTTGGAAAGTACCATCAGGATTTCTTTCCTTTATTATTTCTACCCAATTATCAAAGGATTCGAGGCAATTAAAAAAATACAAATGCAAACCACCACCACTAAAAAAAGGAAATAAGAATAGGAATTACATAATAAGGGTTTTTGTTGCAATAGTTTTATTAGAAACTATGCTAGAGGTTGCTATTAAGCATAACATTTAGCTCTAAGCTTATTGAATGTAAAGAGAAAAATAGAACAATGAAATAGTTCTCAAGAACAACAAAAAAGTAAAACAAACAACAACAGTGCGATTGTCTGGACAGTCAAAAGCATATCTTTGGCACTGGATTCTTTGGTGGATACTAAAGAGAGAATGACATAAAAATGGAAACCAAGTAAGTAAGAAGAGTGTATTGACCAGACATTGTTTTAGGTACCTACATGATTTAATTCATAAATATTACAAGATCCTTGTGAAATGAATAGTATTTAACTCTATAGGAAAGATGAGCACACTGAACCTATGTGATTTAATTCTACCTACACATGGTACTATGTCACATTAAAAGAACTTTTTTTTAAAAATTCCAAAACATGTTTTCTAAGTATTGCATCCATTCTTGTGACATACCTAGGATATAATAAGAAGAAGCCTTAAGGGGCACCTGGGTGGCTCAGTGGGTTAAAGCCTCTGCCTTCAGCTCAGGTCATGATCCCAGGGTCCTGGGATCAAGCCCCACACCGGGCTCTCTTCTCGGCAGGGAGCCTGCTTCCTCCTCTCTCTCTCTGCCTGCCTCTCTGCCTCCTTGTGATCTCTCTCTCTGCCAAATAAATAAATAAAATCTTAAAAAAAAAAAGAAGAAGCCTTAAAGTTTATTTTTAATAGTAACAAAACAACTTCTGTTAGCATTTATTGAGCACACACCATACATCAACTCATTTAAATCTCAGAAAATCACTCGTTAGGTACCTTAATATCTGTATTTTACTGATGAAGAAAAAGAGAGATCAACTTCCTCAGTCCCCATAATTACAGAACCTAGAATTTTCCCAGGGTAATATCTAAATCACGTACTCGCGGTGATCTAAATTAATGCTGGTGTGCATCTTAGAACACTTTGATGTTCTTGGGCTTTCAACTGCCAATCTCAAGAATCGGTTATCTCAAAGTACTGACAGGAGTTGGGAAGGAGTCAGGCAAAGCTTCTTAAATGCACAGTTGAAATTTTGTTCCCAAAATGTAAGAGCCTGGCTTGCAGCCTGGCCCAGAGAAGTGTCATGCCAGCTCTGTTGCCTTTTGTGTGTTGCCTTTTGGAGATATGGAAGGTCAGGTATGAGTTCCCTGTGGCAGCTTTTATATCGTATACAAGCAGCTTTTTTGCTGAACCCTTGAGTTCTGACAATGGATTTCAATACACCCTGTATTTGTGCATCAGAAACTTCAGAAAACTCCCTAGAACCAAAGCCTTCACCCCATTAACTAGGTCAGTGGCGTGATGCTGTGTTTGTTCAATCAGCCCCAATGCTGTGTGTGACCAGTGCTGAACGACAGTCATCCACTCACCTGTCAGTGTACCTCCAAATGGGCTCCTCTTTCATGGAATATGATTCTGATTATTTTTGGCCCTTCTCACCCTGAGATGGAATCACTAATAATAGAATGATTGATTGATTCTACAAATATCCACTAGCTTCTAAGTTTTACCACTGAAGTCACAGTTCTCAGTTGTTGGAAAATTCACAACTTAGAGTACAAAACAGTAAGTAAGGCATAAATCAATAAATATTTAACTCTAGATTGTGTATCTGTGTATGTGTGTGTGTATTTAATTTGATGAAAGGCACAAATTATTAGATTGAATCAAGTAACTATATTCCTCTAAATCCTATCTATAAAAATTGAAATTCACATGGTTCAGTCCAGTAGCTCCAAACAACAAACTATTAGTAATAGCAAAGTAGCACTGGAAATGTTAGCATGGAAATTAGTCAGTGGTGACCTGGATGTCTTCTTTCCTGAAGGAGGTGATTCCAGGAGCCCCTGGGTAGCACAGTGGGTTAAGAGACTGAGCCACACATCAGGCTCCATGCTCAGTGCGGAATCTGTTTGAGATTTTCTCTCCCTCACCCCCTCTCCCTCTGTCCCTCCAACTCACAGGTGTGTGCACTCTCTTTGTCTCTCAAGGAAAGAAAGAAAGAAAGACAGAAAGAAAGAAAGAAAGAAAGACCAACAATGAGCTGCTCTGAAAAAAAACACCTACTCATGGTTTTCAGAGGGAAAACACCCATTGTAGCATGTTTCTCTTTAATTAAGCAAACACAGCATTTATGATCATCTGACTCAAGTTTTACTTGTAATTCCCAAATCCTCAGAGATTTTTCTGTTGTTAAATATTTGGAAAACCACGTAACTTTAAAAACAAAGTAGATTATGTTAAATAAGATAAATCAGAGAACATGACCTGTCTTTTATCAAGCACAGCCTCAAAGCATAAATAGTATGAGAATGAATCACTGACTTATTTTATCTAGTATCTATCTGTTCACTTATCTATTGTTGAATGATTTAGCACTTTTTTATGTAAGAAAATTGGAAGACACTGTCATGTCTTAAAGCATGCCTCATGCAGCTGATTAGTGTATTTTGAGAATGATAAATAAAAAACTCATATCATGGATTGTTATCTTCTCTCAAAAGAGAGAAAATAAGAGTATTTAAAATCCAAGAGAATTTAAATTTTAACATGGGCTAAACTGAATTAGCTTATGTTTATCAATTTAACAATGCCAGAGAAAGCAATCTGACCTGACCTGAGATAACCAATGGCTATTCGCCTATTTTAAGTATTTTCTTTTTCTTTTTAAAGATTTTATTTACTTATTTGACAGACAGAGATCACAAGTAGGCAGAGAGGCAGACAGAGAGGGGGGGGAAGCAGGCTCCCTGCTGAGCAGAGAGCCTGAAGTGGGGCTCGATCCCAAGACCCTGAGATCATGATCTGAGCTGAAGGCAGAGGCTTTAATCCACTGAGCCACCCAGGCGCCCCTATTTTAAGTATTTTCTAAGTTCTTAGCTATAGGGGTGCCTGGGTGGCTCAGTGGGTTAAGCCTCTGCCTTTGACTCAGGTCATCATCTGAGGGTCCTGGGATCAAGCCCCACATAGGGCTCTCTGCTCAGCAGGGAGCCTGCTTCCCCCTCTCTCTGCCTGCCTCTCTGCCTACTTGTGATATCTCTCTCTCGCTGTCAGATAAATAAAATCTTTAAAAATAAATAAATTCTTAGCTACAATATAATACATATAAGTTTTCTTTGGGCATTACTTTCTAAGCTACCTAATGATGCAAATATACATAATTTTCTCAACATGGAAGTTACCAAAAATCAGTATTCTTCTGAAATAATAACTGCACTGCCATCTAAAGCATGAATCAAAACCAAGAATGACCACAGTGATTTTATAAGCTCTCTGCTAAAGCTAGATACTCATTTTTCCCTTATAATGAAACATGAATAAAAGTATTCTTCACTTAAAAAAACTCTTACTGAAAATTTTAAACTGGATATATTTCTTGAATTATATGATATATAATTTAAGAGCATATATAACATATACTCACTTATGCATTTCATATGTGTATGTTATCCATATGTTTATCCACACATAACTTTCTCATTGCTAATAGTATTACATGTTCATTGTTAGAAATATGTAAGATAATGAGGTAATAAAATAACAATTATTCAAAATTTCAGTACCTAGAGGTGACTGCTGTCCTATGGTCAATTTTCTTTTATTCTTTTCTCTGTATCTATGATATTCTATATTATGTGGATATTCCTAGTGGGTATCATGTTGTGCATGTGGATTCTATATCATGTGGATATTCCCAGTGGATATCATATTGCGCATAGTACATTTTATCTTAGTTATAGTTTCATTTTTCCTCATAGACACTTTTTCATATTGCTAAGAATATTTATAAATAGTAGCTTAAGACTCCTGTAAGATTCTGACTTGTAGCTGTATCATAATTTACTTAACCACTTACATCATATATTTATTATACATAGTTAGGAAATACATATATATCATTACTTAAATACCCAAAATAATCCTACTATTTTAATATCCTTTTAATTCTAATCTCTCAGATAAACAAATGAGAGTTAGTTTTCCACCGCTGACAGATGGCAAAACTAGGATGGCTTGTACAATTCTAAATGCTGTGCTCTCAGCAACTCAACTTCACTGTCTTCAAATGATCGTCTAGAAGCCAACCTTTGAGGTCAAAGAGCACTCAAATTTTTAAAGTTACTGACACATATTCCCAAATAGCTTTCTAATGTTTTCAAAAGATATTTATCCAGAGCAAAATTAGAGTACCAGACTATTTTCAAAACAAAGTATGAATCAAAATGATACGACATATCCACCTAGACAAAGTCTAACTTGACTCCAAAATAGGGGCTACATTCCAGCAAGGGAGATAACAGGATCTCACTAAAGGTGGTGGGATACAGATACACATAAGCACACACACACATACAGGTATTTTTCTTAGGGAAGAATTGCCATTTAAAAAAAATTAAGGCCTGTAAAACAATGTTAAAAAAGATGAGGTAGCTAAATTGCTTTGCATGTGCACTTAATAGAAATCTGGCTGCTAGGGTAAGTTGCAAGAGAAGTGAGAAGCTTGCAGAAATGAAGAGGAGGTGAAATAAAGTAGAAGGAGGCAAAGATTACTGAGATTAGTGGATAATGAGAAATGTGCTCATAGTGGAAAGTAGGAGGAGGGCAGAGTGGGATTGAAGTAGCCTGGAAAACAAGCACATCTTTTTTTAATCTTAAATTATTTACACTACTATGACCTGTATCCCCTCCGTAGTTGCAAACGTTAAAGGAAGCCCACTACATACACGATGACTTGCATGAGTTCACAGAAAAGGAACCCAGTTTCACAATGCAGTCAGTGTACGGTGTCCGGAAGAGAAGATCCATGGAAAGTGAGATTGAAATTGACAAATAAGATTGAGTGTTTAGTACAAAAAAGAATTTAGAGACAGAGGTGAGGAAGAGAAGCAAAACTCATCACTTCCCAGCATCCTCCCCAAGCAGGGTTGCCAGAAAAATTACAGGACTTCCAGTTAAATATGAATTTTCTTTATATCTCAGAAGACAGGGCAAACCCTAATATACATAGTATCAGGATGACTGTAAAACACAAATCCCATGGTAAGTACCTGCTATGGTCTGAATGTGTCCTGTCAAGATTTGTCTGTTGAAATCTTAAATTCCATAGTCGATGGTATTAGCAGGTGGGACCTTTGGGGAGGTGATTAGGTCATGAAGGTGGAGCCCTCAGGAATGGGAGTAGCGCTCTTATAAAAGAGATTCACAGAGCTCCCTTCCATCCTGTGAAAACATGGGAAGTCTGTAACCCAGAAAAGGATTCTCACTCCCATTCCAGCACCCTAATCTCAGACTTCTAATCTCCAGATCCAAAAGCAACAAATTTCTGTTTATAAGCCACCTAGTCTGGTATTTGGTTACAGCAGCTGAGCAGGTCAAGACAGGACCCCGTTTCTGTCCCTAGTTCTGCTTCTATTAGGATAGGGACTATTTCACCAGCAAGTTTTATCAATATTAGTTTTAATACCTAGATTTCATCCTACTATTGATTTTATAAAAGAAAATTACACTATTTTTAAAAGATTTTATTTATTTATTTGACAGAGAGAAATCACAAGTAGGCAGAGAGGCAGGCAGAGAGAGAGGAGGAAGCAGGCTCCCTGCTGAGCAGAAAGCCCGATGTGGGGCTGGAACCCAGGACCTGGGATCATGACCTGAGCCGAAGGCAGCGGCTTAACCCACTGAGCCACCCAGGCACCCCGAAAATTACACTTTTAATAACTCACTGCTTGCCCACCTCTAAAGGCTCAACTCTTTAGCTAAGACATTTCCTTAAGGAAATTCTGAAAGCCTAGCAGTGCCTTGGTAACTATTTCACCTGTGGTTCAGCCAGAAGACAGGTAGAATCTTTGGGATCTATAAACTATCCTCATATTTGTGAAATATTTTCACTCAGATGGGTTCTATTTACATTTTATGCCACATTATGACCCCTAAGAAAAATGACACTGCAGAATGGTTGTACAGAAGACTCCCTGTATTTAATGTTCTAAATTTAATAAAAACATGGTCACAACAAAAATAAAATCATATTATGACACTAAAAGTAATTGTTCTATAGGAGAAAAATGAAGGGCGCCTGGGTGGCTCAGTTGGTTAAGCAACTGCCTTCGGCTCAGGTCATGATCCCAGAGCCCTGGGATTGAGTCCCACATCGGGCTCCCAGCTCCATGGGGAGTCTGCTTCTCCCTCTGACCTCCCCTCTCATGCTCTCTCTCACTCTGTCTCTCTGTCTCTCAAAATAAACAAATAAAAAATATTAAAAAAAAAAAAAGAAAAATGGAAAAAAGAAATTGTTCTTCCATAGGAACATAAAAGTCTTGAACCAGAGACATTGGGTTCCATCTATCATTATAATGGAATCTTGCTATAAAGGCATGAGTTTAATTAACAACTATTGGTGGAGCACTAACTATGTGCTACAGCTAGAACTTATGCTCCGTGTAAGGTTACAAAGTAAGTCACAGTCCCTGAAATCAAGAACCATATACTCATATAGGAATCAAAGTATGGGTAAGATATAAAAGGTGTATCAAAAAAGGAGTGATTTTCAGCAAAAGAAGGAAGATTTGCCAAGGATGAATCACCATACAGAGTATACCTTCACGTTTTTGAAGGATACATCCTTTAAGGGTCTACCAAACATGAAAGGGAAGTGTTCAAACCAGCTTGAGATGTGTGAATACTCCAAGTACTTCAGTATTACTCGAGGGTAAGATAGGAGGTAAGGAAGGCCAGCGAGGCAGAAGTCATCGTATCAGTAAGGGATTCTCATGCCATACACCAACATGTTTTAAGCAGTAGTGTGTAACTTAAACAATCTCCTAGATGGTGACATGAAGGAGAGATATAAGTGAGGCAGACATAGTCCAAGGAGGATAAACCAGACATACTATGACATGGGCCTAACTTCAGCAAGAAGCAGAGGGGATGGATTCATCCATTTATCCATTTTTTTCTTCAAACATTTATTGTACCTGGGTCTGACTCAACACAATACCTCTTTATTGAGTAGATCAAAAGGAAAAATTACAAGAATGGCCGTCTTACAAAGAGTGCCCAAAAGAATAGGAGAAAAATCCAGAGAGTGTGATATCCCAGAAGATACAGGAGAAAACTGTTTACAAAACTATGGAAGAATAGCTACTTCAAATGCCACTGACAAAAGACTTAGATGAGAAGAGACCATTGGAACTTGGCAACATGGAAATCGTTGGCACCTAATGAAAAGGTGCCAAGTGGAAGTCCAGTCCTGTTGAGCTGAGGAAGAGAATAAAAAGTGGGACATATAGACAACTTATGTTCTGCTGAGACAGGGAGGAAAAAAATGGAGAGAAACTTGGGAAAACCACGAGGTCAAATGTAGGTTGTTTTTCTCACACCTCTCAGAATGACTAAAATAAAAAAGATAAGAAACAAAAAGGGTTGGCAAGGATGTGGAGAAAAAAAGGAAACCTCATGCACTGTTGGTGGGAATGCAAACTGGTGCAGCCACTGTGGAAAACAGTATGGAGGTTCCTCAAAAAGTTAAAATAGAACTACCCTATGATCCAGGAACTGCACTTGTGGGTATTTACCCAAAGAATAAAAAATATTAATTTGAAATGACATATGCACCCTTTCGTTTATTGCAGCATTATTTACAACAGACAAATTATACAAGTAGCCCAAGTGTCCATCAATAGAAGAATGGGTAAAGGAGTGGTATGTATATATACAATGGAATATTATCTAGCCACAAAAAAAGAATGAAATCTTGCCATTTGCAACAACATAGAGTTAGAATAATGCTAGAAGAAACAAGTCAGAGAAAGACAAATACCATATGATTTCATTCATATGGGGGATTTAAGAAACAAAACAAACAAACAAACGAAAACTCTCTTAACTACAGAGGGCAAACTGATGGTTACCGGAGGGGTGGTGGGTAGGGGAATGGGGTACAAAGAGGTGATGGGGGTAAGAGAATACACTTATCATGAAGAGCACTGAGCAACCTATAGAATTGTTGAATCAGTATGTTGTACATCTGAAACTAACATAAGATTGTGTGTTAACTATACTGGAATTAAAATTAAAAACAATAAAATTTTTAAAAATACTTGAAATCTAGGTGGAAAAAAGGTAGGTTGTTTTTAAGATGAGAGATACCCAAACATATTACAGAGAATAATCCTGGGTTGAAATTGATGATGGTAATGGCCATTTGCTTGAGCTAATATGAACAGAATTTTAATAATAATAGGAATTTTAATGTATTAATATTCTTACAAAAAGAAGAATAAAAAATATGGTTGAAGTTCTATATCTTGGGAAATACGATCTTGGTTCAGTTTTATTTTACTTGTTTTTCCCAATGTATCTTCAAATTGAATCTTCTTGTTTCCTCATTCTTTCATTCATTATTTTTTCAATAAAACAAGTAATATACTGTCAGTAATTCCCTATCTTTCAGCACTTGAAGAAGACCATTTTATTTTATTTTATTTATTTTTTTTTATTTTTTTTTTAAGAAGACCATTTTAAAGGTCAAGATATTTTGCAGACTCCTACATGGAATCACTATAATTACATAATGATAAAAAGCTCGTATGAATGCTTTAAAATAAATTTTATCACTCCAAAATATTCACATGCTTGGGAAATGAGGCATATTCAGGTTATAGGCCATGTGTAATGTGACCACTGATCACAATAACTGAAATCCCATGGCCACAGATTGAAGGTACCCATACAATATGAAAAGAAGAGAGCCAGCAAGTAATTGTAATTACTTGTTTCCTCATTCTTTCATTCATTATTTTTTCAATAAAACAAGTAATATACTGTCAGTAATTCCCTATCTTTCAGCACTTGAAGAAGACCATTTTATTTTATTTTATTATTTTTTTTTTTTAAGAAGACCATTTTAAAGGTCAAGATATTTTGCAGACTCCTACATGGAATCACTATAATTACATAATGATAAAAAGCTAGTATGAATGCTTTAAAATAAATTTTATCACTCCAAAATATTCACATGCTTGGGAAATGAGGCATATTCAGGTTATAGGCCATGTGTAATGTGACCACTGATCACAATAACTGAAATCCCATGGCCACAGATTGAAGGTACCCATACAATATGAAAAGAAGAGAGCCAGCAAGTAATTGTAATTACTACTATAGCCTGAATCAGGGAAGTTGCTAGGAGTTTACAAGTGCTTTTATCCAAATTCAAAAAAGTTATTTTTCAGATGAGATCCTTTCAAAGTCCGAACACTTCCTTCCCTTTACTGACCCCTAGAAACCACTGACCCAGTACATACCAAAATCAGAACAATGCTTAAACTGTTATTATTAGCAAATGTTTCACAGAATATCATCTTGAAGGAAAACTCAGATTCTCTAATACTAAGTGTTGGAAATACAAAATATTTTTATTCCTGGAAGCAGAAGTGGGTCAGGGAGTTGAAAGAAGAAAAATAAGAAAACTCTATTTTGGTAAAACGAAAAATTATTGCCCAATTATACTCCACTTTAATCTGGCATTTTTACTGTGTTTGATTTACATTTAGGGAGCAAAAACATTCATTGAACCTTTTTAAAAATTTCAAATGGTTTTATAGCAACTTAGTGAAAAGTACAATTGCTCCAAATGCTGTTTTGCTAACAAGTTTGTCTTGAATGGAGCATGGTACCGTCATCTACCTGAATGTATCCCCATGCAGGGATAGAGTTTACGTAACCCCCTAAACTGGACTGTGAGGATGGACCACATTCAAGGACTTGGGCTAGGAAAGAAGCAGACACCTTACTGTGTTGTCATGCACATGCCCTTCTCATTGTTCTCTACGAACATCCCTTTGTTCACTTGCTGCCCAGATTTCCAACAGAAATCCTGTCCTCTTGGCTTGTCCTCTTGGTCCCAAAGTCTGGATTCACATCTGTCCAACTTTCCTGGTCCTTAATCCATAGCTTTCCCCTGAACTGTCTGCACGCAAGATTTTTTACTCATCCAGAAGAAATAGTGACACCCTTAAGTTTGCAGACAACACTGAATTCTAAGGAGAAACACGCCTCAGTCTAAATTACTGAAATATCTCCAAGTGTGTAACTGATTGTTTTAAAATGTAAACAAACTTTAATATGGACAATGTTACATAGAATTTTCATTTCCTTTATTCTAAGGGTCCCTTAGCTCCCTCCTCCTACCTGTGTTTTACTAGAGGGCTTGACCTAGAGTTGGCAGTCAGTAAATATTTTGAATAATGGATTCTGCTTTCTCCATAAAACCTGTCGCTTTCCAAATCCAAAATCCTTGTTCCCTTGAACTTCTGTTGAAGTTATTGTTTGTACTGTGACCTGTATACTTACAGATGGATTTGTGACCACTGTATCTAACATTTATGAACTTTTCACAAATTGTTTTGCCCCTTGACAGGATGTGCCCAATACAGTGTTCAGTGAATTTTCATGGCTGAACTAAGAGCAAGGTCTAGATGCAAGAGTGTGACTGCTACTTCCTGCAGTAAATGATATATGGTACTTGACAAGCAGTCATCGATTTGTCTGTGATGTTTATGAAATCAAATTTAAAACTAAAAGAATATAATTTTAGAGAGGAGACAACCAAGGAATAAATAGCAATACGTGGTACAGACTGAAAATATGCATCTACCAGCTTCCAAATAGGATTAACTTCATACACATCAAAGGAACAATGGCGTTAAGGGATACATACCTAGTTTTTAAATCTTATGTTAGAAAAGACAGGGCTGCCTTTCCAGCTCTGCCTCTATAGTCACCAAATGGCATTTCTGCAAAGCCTACTGGATTAGAATACAGAAATAAAAAATAGCCATTATTTGTTAAGCATTTTCCTTGTATTAAATAATTTATTCCTTATATGAAACGTATGAAGTAGGGTTGTTTAGTATCACCTAAAATAATAAAAGGTAGAACTGGGTTCAGGTCTTTCTGATTTTAAATTCTACGGTCAATCCACTATCCTGTAATTTCTTCCCCATCACTTCCGATCAAATGCAGTCATGTTTCTGTTCTTACAACTGGGTCCTACGATAGCAGTGCTAAGCTACACTGATAGTTCTCTGATTGATTAAGGTCTCCAAATGATGGTGTGAAATATCTTCTAAGACAATCCCCTTATCATGGGGGTGGTCTGTAATGTGGACATTATAAAGCTTTTATTGTTTTGACCAATGTCCTGTCATTTTATGTCTTCCCTCCCTTCCCTCCCTTTCTCTTTTTCTTACCCTCCTCTCCTCCCCCGTCTCTTTCTGTATCATCTATCTACCTGAATATGTAAAATAGTGAACTGTATTATGTCGGCCTTTCAATGTAATCAGTGAATCAGATCCATGACCTAATAGGTAGAACTGAGTGATAGAGTTTTACTTTAAATTCCTGTTGCTAAGAATTCCTTAAAAGCTAAATCTAAGCAATTTTTATTTTGCCCAGTATTTATTATATACATCAAATTCCAAGAAGACATGTTCAATGATTCTGCATAATATAAATAGGAAAGAAGCAAATTCCATTATAAAACCTGATACTATCAGGCACCTGGTTGGCTCAGTTGGTTAAGCGTCCGCCTTGGGCTCAGGTCATGCTCCCAAGACCCTGGGATCTGACCAGCTGGGGCTCCCTGCTCCTGCTCCATGGGAAGCCAGCCTCTCCCCTTCCCTCTCCTGCTGCTGCTCCCCGTGCTTGTGCTCTCTCACTCATCCTCTCCCTTACTCTCTCAACTAATAAATATTTTTTTAATTAAAAAAAACCTTACACTATCATATTTATTCAATTAATACATATTTATTGCCATTTATTTCACCAACAACTCATGTGCAAACTTTCACTCTGGAACCCAGACATCAGACAGACTCCAGAGATGGTAAAAAATAGAAACAAAGAATTGATTAGAGTAAATGTTTCCCTTATTAGATACGGATATAAATCAGATCATCACATAAATCCATCCTAATTTAGAGAGCTTCTCATGTTAATCTAGGGTATTTATAGGGAAGTAGATTCTTTTTTTCCTGGGCTGATTTTACTTTTGACTTCACCTTTTTCTTTTTCTTTTGGATAGAGGAAAATACATAAAATCCTAACTCTTTTTTATCCTTTTTAAAAAAATTTTTCCTGGGGCGCCTGGGTGGCTCAGTGGGTTAAGCCGCTGCCTTCAGCTCAGGTCATGATCTCAGGGTCCTGGGATCGAGTCCCGCATCGGGTTCTCTGCTCGGCAGAGATCCTGCTTCCCTCTCTCTCTCTGCCTGCCTCTCCATCTACTTGTGATCTCTCTCTGTCAAATAAATAAATAAAATCTTAAAAAAAATTTTTTTTCCAATGTGGTAGATTCTAGTTCTTAGAAAGACTAGCTGTGTATCTAAAACAGCTATCCCATTGGAGCCTAAATTCTCAAAAGGCATTCTCTTTCAGAATTTAATGTTTTCTAACACTTTTCAGTCATAAAGTGAAAGAGATGGGCTAGCAATCATTTATGTTAATATACTTAGAATAATGAAGAGTAAAACTATCACACTGGCAAAAGACAACGTCTAATGCCATCATTACACAGAAATAATTAACTGTGTCCTGGGATTAGCTGTGTCTTAAAGCCTGCATATGCCATGTTCTTTAACTTTCAAACTTTTATTATGTCTCATAATATTTTGTTATTAGGTCAGTGCTGGGTGTTTTTTTAAAGAATTAAAGGAAAGTATCAAGAAGTTGAAAAGAGAGGCACTTTATGGGTACAAGGGTAGATTTCCAAGGTTTATGACTCTCACTCAAGTTTATAGCTCTTAGGCAACCCTTAAAAGGATTGGGAAAGAAGCAAACCCAAGGAATGATATTCCTGTTCTTTGGGCCACTCTCAGGTCACCTTCCAAATTCTATGTTGATGCATACTCTTGCTTTCCCCTCCCCCACACCCACTACTTCAGCTTCATCTGCTACTATTATTTTTTTTTTATATATTCCTCTCTTCTTTATTGCCACTCCTCCTTAACTAGCTAAAGCAGTTAATGCATGTGAAGTGGGAAAGTTCATGGTCACTTTGGCAGTAGTGGCAATTTAAGTGGGAAAAGATCATGCCTGTATTCTAAAATTCTTCCTTCCTAGTCTTCCATAAATTCCAATTTTTACCATTTTCTGTCCTTTTAGCCTAATAGGGAAGAAAACAAATGTAAAGTTAAGGGAAATGAACAAGGTTGCACTTACTTTAAAGAGGAATGTAAGAATGGAGACCTAAGCCTTTAGAAGCAAGAGATGGGTGTTGATAGGAGCATTAAAAAAATGGGGCAGATGGCCTGAACTGACTGGTAGTCCTTTGTTCAAGATAATAAAAAGCCTGAAAAAGGGGGAGAATTCAGTCAAAAGTGAGAAGGTGAGAAGCTTAAGAGCAAAGGGCAGAAAGCAAGATGTTAAAGATAGGGGTCAAATGGCAAGAGGAAAACTTTAAGAGGACACCATTCAAAGAATTTCAAAGTGGGAAAAGAATAAATAAGTGGACATTTCTCAGCATGGGCCTAACAGGTCTCTGTTTCTGTAGTGTATTGATAGGAGGTTCTCACTGCCTTTCAGATAATTAGCAAATAATACAACATGAAAAATTCTCTTGCTAGGACAGAACATAGCCCATTCATATAAAGAAGGATAATTTCTCTTACAGGGTGCTGTATACTAAAGTTTTATTTTTATTTTGTGTTTTTCCTATTTTCCTCAACCCCACATTTCTTTAATATATTGTAAGGACAGAAATGTCATTTCTACATTTAAAATTTAAACCCCAGTTACATTATAGTATGTGTAACATTTTTGAGGGCTGGGTTAATTTATTCTTGCTTGTACTACCAAATTCTAAAATATCTAACTATTCCGATCATCACACTGCAACACTTAAAACCTAAGATGTACAAACTTCAGATGAAAATAAGTAAACAAAATTTTTAAAAGTTCTTTGTGCTTGGATTTTAATCTCTGTTTTGAGACAGATTCAGTATTTTAGAAGTTTTCAAAAAATACCCTCTTTAAACCATATTAATTATTTGCTTATAGAAAGGAAAATGATAAAAGGAAAGGAACTTTTTAAAATTAAATGTACTTTGTGTTAAATGAACAGAAAATTAGGTTCATTGATTTGGCTTTACGTGAACCTCTATCCATGCTCTATCCACACATTAGTAATACGCCCTTTCAAATCATTATTAGGTAGCTAGTTAGATAATCTTAATCTAAATACAGTTTGCTATTCTAAATTAATTTTCTACTTTATAACATTTCTCATTGGAAATAACAATAAAATTTCTCTATTATTTGTCTTTGATACTTGAAATCACAAATAGCTAATGAAATAGAGAAACTCAGCTATTGGGGCATTTCTGATAAATAAAGTTACAGATAAACTTTACATTGTAATTCAAAGTGAAGGGAAGCTTTTGTTACAATTTAGCCTCTTCATTAATAAACGTTTCTTTGAACTTGTGCTGCAATGAGAGAAGGCAAGGGGAAAGCTCAGCTGATCTTTTAAACACATCAAAGCTTGGGAAGCCAAACACACTGGACAGGTGCTTTTGTCAATCTGAATGGTATCTGTTCCCCATCTTCCTATACAGGTAGGGCATTTATCTCCTTTCAATGGCAAATAGGAGCTCCCATCACTTCAGGAACTCTAGGAGGACTCCGCAGAGCTTCATAATTTCTATGTCTTTTAGTATCTCTCCACTTTGATGATCAAGACATCTTTTCTGACTACATGGCACTCAGAAAAAAATGTTTAAAGTACTGGCTGTGGAAAATACAGACAATTGAAAAGGGAAAGGAAAATCACCAATAAGGCTATCACTCAGAAATGATCAGTTATTTTAGATTATCTTCCTCCTTTCTGATAATTGTAAGTAATATATAAGATAGGTACCGAATAGTAGCTTTTAGAGAATTGCAATCATACAGTATCATACTTAGAGTTTATATTACCAGCAAATCCTATCACTAAATGATGCTATTTCTAACATTTTTCTAACATATTTTCTATGATTGCCAGTGGAAATATAACAATAATATCATACAATAAAAATTTAACACTTACGTTTAGTTGGGCATTTGGATTGTTTTTTTCCATTGTGTTACTACATATAATGATTTCAGTGTACTTTTTAATACACCAATCTGTTTTTGTCATTCCTAATTTTTTTTTGTACAAATTTCTAAAAGTGAAATTATTTGGTTAAAGCGTTTAACCGTTTTTAAGGTTATTCCAGTAAGTTGCTTAATTACTTTAAAATGTCCCAATTTAGGGGCTCCTGGGTGGTTCAGTGGGTTGGGCCACTGTCTTTGGCTCAGGTGGTGGTCCTGGAGTCCTGGGATTGAGTCCTGCATTGGACTTCCCCTGCTCTGCAGGGAGCCTGCTTCTCCCTCTCCCTCTGCCTCTCCCCCTGCTTGGGCCCTCTCTCCCTTTCTGTCAAATAAATAAATAAAATCTTAAAAAACAAAAATAAAACAAAACAAAAAACCATGTAAAAAATTCTTCAAAAAAAAAGTTCCAATTTACACACCTATCACCAGTTTATCAAACCCATACCAACACTGGCTCTCATTGGTTCTTTTTATCTTAGCTAATGTGATAAGCAAAAATTTTCTTGTTTTAATTTGAATTTCTTTTATTAACTAAGGAAATAAATATTTTGTATGCCTAAAACCTGTATTTTTCTTTTGAGTTGTATTTTTTATGTCATTTGCCTAATTTTCTGTTGAATTTTAGTTCTTTTTCATTGATTTATGTGAACTCTTAACGGACTGGGGTTAGTTTCCTTGTCAAATTTATAGTAGAAATGTTCTCTTTCTAAATGTTTTTGTTTATTATGCATAGAATAATATATGGAATCATTATTTTTTCTTTTTGTTTATTATGCATAGAATAATATATGGAATCATTTTTTTTTATATTCAAATCTATCATTTTCACTTTGAGAGTATGTCTTTGTGTTTTATGTTTTCTCATGCCCCAGGACAGGTTATTTCCCTATATTTTTATATCTGATTACATGATAGTATTGCTCTTCAAAGTTAATGCTTTCATTAACTCAGGGTATAACATCAGTTTGAGGACAGGATCCAATCACTCCCCATTACGTAAATATTTAGGTAATTGCCCAGCATCCTATAATGAATCTTCTGTTTTTCTTGCTATCTGAATCATAAACTGTATCTGACACACTAATTATTTATTATTTTCTTACACTATGTTTGATTCCAATTTATTTTAAAAGCATGTAAAGATAAAGGATAAAATAAAGGTAAAATAAAGCAAAGAAAAAGTAATAGTTGAAATTATAGATGGAATTAAGAATCAGTTAACATGAAATTTTTACCTTCAAACATAATTATTCAAGGAATGGACTGTAAATAGTGTCCCTTGGGTTTTCAAGCAGCTAGTGAGAATAGACAAATTTAGTATGCTGTAGGATTCAGGACTCACAAGTATAAAAAAACTTAAAGCCCTTAAAAATTACAGATTATCTGCTTGATGAAACCATAATGAAGGACACTGTTATATGGTAAAATGTATTCTTTATTATATTTTTGTAACAAATGGAGCAACACTAAAAAAGAAATCTATTTTTTACTAACATACTATTTTCAAGCCCATAGTTTTGGCCTTCTGGTAAGTTTAAGTATAGTTTTAAAAATCATTCTTATAAGAATGGATCCTATATTCCTCAAAATTTTTGATGCTGCTGTGATTTTTTAAAGATATTGTGTAGGCATAAATTAAAAAATATTTGACCTGAGATGTCCTTGGAATACCTCTAATGTATGCAAACAGTTGAAGGCAGAACAAGGATTAACAATTTGAAGAGTCAGGATGGAAATGACATTTTCATGAGTAAACTGAGAAGTGATAAAAGGTCATGTCATATTTCCAAAAGAAGTCCACACTCCCTCTGCTTGATGGAAATGTTTATATGCAGGATAACTAATGCCCCAGCTGTCATCCCATCCATTAACCTTTGTGCCACTGTCACATTGTTGAAGTTATTATATCTGTATGATGTATTTTACTACCTGATAGAAAATGTTTTCCTCAAAATTACATATTTTTAAGGTTAAATTTTTGTTATTCTTAACTATTTATTTTTTCTAATGTGATATAAGACTGCTTTACTAAGTTAAAACATCAAAATTGTATCAAGTACATAATAAATGAGAAAGTAAAATGTTTACAATATTCCTAACTCTTTATAGTCATCCTTTTGTATCTCTCAATATTTTATTTCTTCCTATAAAGTCCTGCATATTTTGCTCATGATTGCTTCTTATTTTTTGTTTCTTATGATTTATAAAGGGATTATCTTTAAATATTGGTAGGCATACAGAAAAATTATTAATTTTAAATATCTTGTATTGAACCAACTTAAAGAACCATTAAGGTTTTCAGTAGATTATTTGGGTGTTGTAGTTAGGTAATCCTATAACCCAAAGATAATGATAGTATGTATGGCTTCTTCTTTTCAATATTTATCCTTCTAATTTCTATTCAATTTTGTATTTCACCAACCTGAACTTCTTGGTTAATATTTTTTTTTAATTTTTATTTTTAAGTAATCTCCACACCCAACATGAGGCTCGAATCCATAACACTGAGACCAAGAGTTTCATGATCCACTGACTGAGACAAGCAAGCACCCCCTTAGTTAATATTAAATAATAGTTGTATCAGAGGGTGTAGTTACCCAATATTAAACTATGTTTGAATTTCTGGATAAATCTAATTTAACCACAATGGCATCTTCTATAGTGTATTATTGAACCTGATTAATATTTAAGATGTAATGGTAGCTTCTTCTGTTTGTTATCTTCATCATATCTCAGGGTCAGTGGTATGCTTTTTCTTTTCCAAAATAAAATAGGATCATTAATAAAGCATGGGCTTACATGGTTTAGAAAATTAAATAACATTCACAATTACAACCAGTAGATCCTAGATCCATTGTTAGCACTTAGAGAAATTGCTGACAATCACAGTGGTAGTAAAGGTAGTATTCTATCTTATCTAGAATCAATTCTTTTCTCACTTTGAGTCAGGTAATGAAGAACATAGTTCTAAGGATATTTGAAGGTCACCTCTAGTATTGAGGTCATTATCATTATTAACATTCACTAATTATATTTTGATATTTTAATATTAAAGAATATAAATAAATTATGAGTTATTAAAGTGGGTCTGCATATGTAATAAAGCATATTCTATACTGTGTTTACAGAATTATTTTTTTTCCATTTTCACAATCCGTACTTTTCCAACATATATAGTCAACAGGGAGGAAAACAGTAAATTAAAGCTTGATATATAGACAACATCTAAGCATATATCTTCACTACTATGTAAATTTTTTTAAAGTATTTTTATTAACATATAATGTATTATTTGCCTCCGGGGTACAGGTCTATGAATCATCAGGCTTACACATTTCACAGCACTCACCATAGCATATACCCTCCCCAATGTCCATAATCCAACTACCCTATCCCTAGCCCCCCACCCCCAGCAACCCTCAGTTTGTTTTGTGAAATTGAAAGTCTCTTATGGTTTGTGTCCCTTCTGATCCCATCTTGTTTCATTTTTCCCTTCCCTACCCTCCAAACCCCCCACCCTGCCTCTCAAATTCCTTATATCAGATAGATCATATGATAATTGTCTTTCTCTGATTGCCTTACTTCATTCAGCATAATACCCTCTAGTTCCATCCACATCGTTGCAAGAGGCAAGACTGCATCTCTTTTGATGGCTGCATAGTAGTCCATTGTGTATATATATATATATATATATATATATATATATATATATCACATCTTCTTTATCCATTCATTTGTTGATGGACATCTAGGTTCTTTCCATAGTTTGGCTATTGTGGACATTGCTGCTATAAACATTCGGGTGCACATACCCCTTTGGATCACTACATTTGTGTGTTTAGGGTAAATACCCACTACAATGTAAATTTGTATGAATGATTTGTTTTCCATGATCAGTTTCCATGTATTAAACAATAAATTAATACAAAACAAATAGAAATATACTGATTTCTATTAATGATGCTCAAGTTGTAAACCAACAAATAAATTTAGCATGTCAAAAGTTATATTTTGCATGTAGCCTTGGGATCATAAAATCTGAATGTTTCCTCCCAGGAGAATTCCCAAGAAGGCTGTTTACATTTTCTTTTGATGAGGTATACTGAATATGAAATACTTCTTTTATTATATACCAAGATATATACTAAATAGAATACTAGCTGTGAACAGGACTAAGGATACAGTCAAAACTGAAGATTTTAAATTATCAAAATTATCAAAATTCTTGATTAAAAAAAAGAGATCTGGAGACTTTTCCAATCTAATAGTGCTTGCTTGAGGGAAAGTGGAGGAGGTCATTTTTTCTCATGAGGATGCACAAGAGTCTCTTGGCGAACGACTACTGATCATTGTTTTGTTGTGACTCACATATTCCCACCTGTATGCATCTGTCCTTATAACTTGGTGGTTAGAAAAAGACAAAGTATTCTGATCTTCATGATTCGCTTGCTGTTATTTACCCTTCCTTATGTTTAAGTTAAAATTCTGACTCTAGCACTAGTGAAAGAGAAAAGTTCTGTGATATAGAGATTTTCTGACACTCAGTTATTTCCTCTCAGTGTTTATAATTATTTCCATTCAGTCCTCCTGAGGTTGGTTTATAACCAGAATATTTATTTGCGAGCTGATAGAACAATATCAGGCATCAGTTTTCTTGTTCTCCTGGCATTACCATCTTGGTAGAAGCTACTTTGCATAGTATCATTTTTCTAGAACTAGTAGAAAAAACATTAGGCTAGGGTTAGAAACACCTGGCTAACCAATGCTGTATAAAGCAAGGTAATTCATTTAACTATTTTATACATCCAGTCTGTCCAATTCAAATTATTGACATTCTTCAATATAACCTCTAAAGACACTTCTGTTGATAAGCGTCTAAGGTATTTCTGAGTGTAGTTTTTGTGTGAAGTGATCATATTCCCCTTCATAGTTGGGATGATAATGTGGCAAGCATTTCTTTTCAGTCAATCGGGAGAAAACTTAGGTTGGTATTGGGTTTCAAGAAATCTTTGCAGATGATTCCTAAGAATATTCAAAACACCCTTGAGAAAAGGCTAGAAGCAGCAGTATTTTTCAGAGAAATTCTCATTCTAGACTACAGGGATAATACGGCAAAATGGGAGAAGATGGAGCGCCCAGAGTTACAGACAAAACAAGAAGGCACTTATATCCTCATTCAGAAACATGATCTGGGGCATCACAAAGTTTCAAGACAATGAGATTTACTGGAAGCAGAATGTGAGGAAGATAAATCTGGAAAACAGCATTAGTGTAAGGAAGAGGTGCCCTCCCTAACTGTAGGTGCCAAAGAAATGATAATCACCTTTTTGTACCCTGTGACCATTTGCTTCTGAAAAGAAAACAAGGCCCAGAAGAGTTGGAGAATGAAAGCTTGGATGGAGGAATAGGAAGTCAGACCTAAAAACAGATGAGAGGGTCAGGCTCTGCCTTCTCTCCTCCTGCCAGCTCCTCCCTCTCCCTATAGTCAACTCCCCACACATAAAATACAAACGTAGAGATAGTGGGATCCAGACACACATCATTTATCATTCAAACTGGCGGTCTTAGCATCATCTCCTCCCAATGCACTAGAGAGGCAGCTGCTGAGGATACAGAAATCAAATCACAAAAAGGTAAGGACTCACTTCATCTGTTAGTCAATTGGAGTTAACATTTTGAAAACCAACGAAATGCAACATAATCTAGCTGTTAAGAGCCTACACATTTGATGCCTCATTAGAGTTTGGACCTTGACTCTGATCTTTCTCAATTTCAGCTTATATAGATATATATAAATATACATATACTAGGGCCATCAAGGTAAGGACCACAGTGTGCTTGGCACAGAGTCAAGTACAAGTGCTTTGGACATAGATATAATTTTTTGCTGCTAAACTTAAACTATTCTTCTGTCTGGAAAGTAATCCCACTCTGCAAGAGTTCAGTGCATCTGGACATATGTACTCATTGTTCCATCAACTCAGCTTCCTTCTGCAATAAATTACACAAATATGGGGAATATTTTCTGTCTAGACTGATTCTAATGTGTTTTTACATAACTATAGAAATGTCTTCCAAATTAGGTTCAATTAGTCCTAAATTTTTGTAGGCCTACCTATCTTTTAATTAAAATATAATAAATTATTAGTGGTATCCTAAGTCCTAATGTAATAGTCATATTAAGCCTAGACTTAGAAACTTTCCCAAGATGGCTAGTGATCAAGAGCAATGTGGTTTTGCCAAATGAGCCCTTTCAATCTGGTGGTCTTGTTTTCCTCTCCTTCTCCTCTTTCTTACTCTCCAATCCTTCTCCCTCCTCCCCTTTTCTTCTTCTTCCTTTTCATCTTCTACTAACTACAAACTTACTTCTCAGCTCACACCGAATGGGTTTCCTTCCTTACTTGAACAAATTATGTGCCAAAGAACACTCATCACTTAAACTCTTCCCAGTCAAAGTGTGGTCCTAGGACCAGCAGCAATGAAATCACTCAGAAATTTGTAATGCAGATGCTGAGCACCCCCTCCCCCCACCTCATGTGATTAGTTTGAGATGCCTGCTCTTCACCTATTCTGTGGGTGAGCTAGGGAAGATATGGTTTCACCCACTAGAGGGCAGTAGGGCATGTGCACCATTAAGCACTACATTTACTTCCCAAGTATGATTAAAAGTTCTTTTAAGAATCACCTGCAGTTGCCAAAGGGATAGTATACTTAGTTCCTTTAAAGAAAAAAACCACAAAGTCAAACCGGGTTACACAGAGAAATTCAACATGTGAGATTAATGAAAGAAGCTGTTCATGGTACCAGCGTAGTAGAAAATCAGGTGCCAAATCCTAAATTGCATTTTTGGCTTTTGTTCGTAGATCATAGAATTCTAAAGTTGGAAAAGACTTTGATAATCACCTCTGGGGCAACCTCCTTATTTTCCAGATGAGGAAGGAGATTCTGAGGGGTTAGCCGGCTCTTCTAAATTTATTTAGCTCACGACCTGCCAAGCCAAAGCTGGAACTACTATCAACAGACTCCCTACCAAGAGTAAAACGTTTTTAACAAAACACTAAGCATAACTCTGTAGTATTCAGTGGTAAAATGGAGTTCATACTTGTGCTTTACACATATGTTGGATTTAACACTATTATCCATTGTTTCTCAAGAGGGAAGACAGAAAGGGAAGCATTTGTATTGTTTTTCCTTCAGTTATTTATATTCAACAGCACTACCATCAGAAACAAAACCTAGATGTCTCCAGCTCTAGCCCCAGAGTGTCCACATGTAACTATCAACCAATCATTAAGTATTGAGTAATCGTAATAGTTATGGCACTGTTTCGCATTCCTTTTAGCATGATGCTAGCATGATTTCTGCTCTTGGTGGTCTTTGGTTATGTGTGTTATAATAGCTTGGCTGGTAACTGTTTCTAATTTTCAGTCCCATGTGGTTTTTTGCATGCAAAATGGGATCAACAACATTGTGTCAGACCCAGAGATACAGAAGGTGATGAAAACTGAGCTGGTAGATCCTCATTCATCTAAGACACTGGCAAGGCTTTACAGAGAAAGGAACCCTAATTGCACATACAACACCCTCAGTACAACTTGCTCACATGTCTTCAAAATGACCTTTTAAAGAATGTTTTAAATGTCAGTGCTTTTTTAGAAAACATTAAACCAAACATGGAAATTGCATGAGAACAATTTCTGAGTCTCTAATTAAAGGCACAAAGCTACATTTTCAATTTCCTCTTCCTTTTTCTCTTATCAATGCAATTATTTAATAAAAACTAAAATCACGTAAAGTTAGTAGACATAAGTGTTGGGATGTGGATGGATATTTATGCAAGCAGTTTCTTAGAGTCTCAGTTACTGGGCAAAGCTCCAAGATTTAAAAAAAAAAAAAAATGTGATGAAACAAAGTCTTAGTGGGGAGACCCCAGAAAGAAAGAAGCTCCAAAATAAGTGCATACACTTTTAAGGAAAGATCTAATCTTGCTTAATTTCTACATTGACAAAAAAAATGTAAATCTAGCTCCCAAATAAATTTTTCAGGGTCCCTTCCCATTCACCCATGTCTCTTTTGACCTTTAGCTATCCTGTATAAATGATGTCATAACCAACAGTAATCATTTTACCAGTCATAACTATTTATAGTGCTACTCACAAGATCATTTTTAATGATCAGAATATGAATGCAAAATATAACTGCTAGGATCAAATCAGTTTGAATAAAAGATTCAAGTAGGGTTTTTCCTATTTTAAATGAAACAGACTGTAATCTTGCAAAAAATGGCAATGTCTAATCAACTGAGCTAATAATCCCTACCCTATAAGCAATTTAAATTGTTTTGATATTTTCCTGAGAGACCAGGTTATATACTATTTCTATAGGGTCTGTGTTTTCCCTACCATAACAACAGTATAATAACCATAAAGAAAAACAGTAGCATTTAATAAACTTTATTTTAGCATTCACATAAAAATGCATATGCAGTTATTTTAGAAGAATATTACCATTTGGACTTGTGCTATCTATTTCATCTGAGAATATTCTTTTTTTCCCCCCATTGTATAAAAGAACAGCTCTCAGTTATTGCTAGTAATAGTAGCAGCATACTCATGTTTATATCTCAAATATGTTTTTAATTTTCTGAAGCAGAGGCAAATTGCTGGTGATATCTTAATGTTTAGAGGTAGTTAATGCCAAAAGGCTTGGACCTGATCTTAAACTGAATATTTCCCAGGTGTGTGGTAGGTTGAAAAGTGGAACAACTAACAGAAACCAACTTCCTATTCATGTTAGACCTACTTAGGAGAATTTTAAGTAAGGATTAATTAGACAATGAGACTTTATAAACAGTCAACCTCACAGCTCCCAGAGATAAAAGCTGAGGACCTGCTCAGTTGTAACATAAGCCATATGTTGAGAAAGAGAAGTATCAACTACCACTGTCTCCTTGCACCTTGTTGATAATGTCTTTTTAGTCAACTTTCTTTTGAAAATCCAATACTTTGGGAAATGTTGGAAAGCTATTGACTAAAGGATTAAAGAACCTGCCGTTTTTGAGTAAGTGTCAGCTATTGAAGTAGTAAAAATATATGCAAAACATTTAACTCCTGCGAACGAGCTCATAAATATAAAAGGACAGCTTAAGAATGACAAGAGGAAACTGCTATTAATGTGGCTTATCCGAACCCAGCTTTGTACTAGCAGATACCCTGGGGATACTAAGGCTCTAAAAATTCTATGTCTCCGTGGGAAGCCAGGCTGCCTATTACAGGAGGAGGAATTTGGCACAAATCCACAGTTGTTTGTCCAGATTCAGTAGAGACGAAAGATGAACTGGAACAAGACCTTGCCAGTTATCCATTCTGAAGGGCTGGGTTCTTTCGCTTGACAAGACTTTGCCACCTAAAACAGCTGTTTTGTGTTGGAGACTGGATGGTGATTTTGCCAGGACTACTTAGAAGGCCTGAGCCATAGATGTCAAAACGAATGTTTCTGATATTGAGTGTATGCTCATTCTGTGATATTTTTCACTTATCATGTGAATATGGCTGCTGGTTGAGGATGGAGATGTTGATGAAGAAGACAGTGATGTCTGGTCAAAAACCCATCATCAAAATACACCAACCAACTAGGAAGAGATCTGCTTCAACAAACATAATAAAAACTAGACTTGGTGAAGTCAAAAGAATTCCGTGAGATATACTTATTTGCTAAAAGTAAGAGCAAAATCTTCATCTGTAACATCAATTCTTCACATATAGCAACAAGTTATTCTGGATAGGAATCTACTTGAAATAATTTTCCTTATATGGGTTTCTTCTCCTTAAAATTCTTTTCTTTTTAAAGATTTTATTTATTTATTTGACAGACAGAGATCACAAGTGGGCAGAGAGGCAGGCAGAGAGAGAGGAGGAAGCAGGCTCCTTGCTGAGCAGAGAGCCCGATGTAGGGCTTGATCCCAGGACCCGGAGATCATGACGTGAGCCAAAGGCAGAGGCTTTAACCCACTGAGCCACCCAGGCACCCTCTCCTTAAACTTCTTAAAAGTATTTATTAACGTAGGTGAGATTATCAGTCTATGGTCAGAATTAGGGGAAAAAGTACAGAATCTGTCTGAGAATGTATCTTCCAAAGAAAGTAACTACATATTTTTTCTGCTTCTAATAAGTTTGTCAAAAAAATTGTCTATTTAAAGACCTAGTGTGTCAATACTTCGCTTCAATTTAAAAGTCAAAAATACCTCTGACCTTCCAAGGTGATTACCCTACAGCATAGCCAGCTAGCAAGGGCAATTGAAGAAAGGAAACTATCAGGTTCCAGTAAGTCGTACACTCCTCACTCTACAAGGATGCCAGTATTTTTGGAAGAGTTGAATGAAGGTGAAAGAAGATAAAACATGAACACAATGGTGAGGCACCGGCATTTACCAGGATCGTGTGCAGAGCCCTTGAAGTCTGGGAGTGGGAAGACAGCTAAGCAAATGTCTCTGAAGCACTCTTTTCGGAAATCAAGTTTGTGTAACTGGACAAGACATGTGGCACAAGTCTGTGCAATTAGATCACAAGAGCCTCGTACCACAAACATAATTATTAGCAGCTGTTTTTGTTGAATGGCAGGTTAGAGAAACAATAAAAAGAGGAGTTGATGATGATGAAAGAGGAAGGGCGTGAAATGATGGGACTCTTCGAGGAGCTTTTAAGTCTCCACATAAAGAAAAGACTCTGTCATCCTCTCTGAACTTAAAGTGTTGACTGAGAAAGCAAAGAGGGATGAGAAGGCTGTTTGTAGGCTAGAGGAATAAAGATAGGATCTCCCACCATGTCAGAAAGCTGTTAAGCACTCAAGGTGAAAACATCCCTCAGGGTTTTAGAGTCAACAAGGACCTGTTTATATTTGGACATTTGCAGCAGGCTTCATTGCCTTAACATCCTTGACCAAGTTTCTGAAGCAAAGGACATCCAGGGTGTGGACTGAGATACTAGGCTTTATGGTTAGGGGACTTTTTTTTAAAGCTTTTCAAACATGTTCTTAGGACTGCACACTTATGTAAGGAGAGAGAATAAAGTGGTCCTTTTGTTGTGGTTGAAGCAAGTGGAATGTAGTAGGAAACGACTGGGCAGAATAATTCTGCACTTAGGGTTGCGACTTCATTTTTTCTTTCTCTTCTGATACCATGCAAGTCACAGGGGTTCTTTTTATGCTTGGTAGGTGGTTTTACACAGTAAACATGAAATTTTTTTAAAATTTTATTTATTTATTTGACAAAGAGAGACACAGAGAGAGAGGGAACACAAGCGGGGGAGTGGGAGAGGGAGAAGCAGGCTTCCTGCTGAGCAGGGAGTCCGATGCAGGGCTCCATCCCAGGACCCTGGGATCATGACTTGAGCCGAAAGAAGATGCTTAATGACTGAGCCACCCGGGCACCCCAACGTGTAATATTTTTAAAATATTTTCATAGGGTAATATTTGGTAATCAGTCTCTTGAGGTAACAACTCATTACTTTTGAGTTGAATATATATATATGCACAAGATGAATGTGAGGGACCAGTCTCTTGGTCCGTTAGAAACCGTGCTGAGAATGGGAAACAAACTGGGGCAGTGAAGGGGGGACACTCTGCATTCCTGTCTGCCCTGGAAGGTGAACATGAACTGGCTTTGGATTTTACCTGAGTACTCAGAGTTGCACTGGCACCCTCAAAATAAGAAGGAATCCCTGCCAATAGCTTTCCCTCTTTTCCTCTTTCCAGAGGAAAATAAGTTTGCCAAAGTTGCAACAGGTACTTTACACATGAATTTATGGAGATAAATTAACTAATTTGTTCCATGATTATCTACTGAGCATCTGTTGGGCAAGGTGCTGATAGTACAGATGTGGCCCACAGGGAGAAACAGAAGAGTCATGCTTTCAATAAATAAACTCAGGGCAAATGGAGACTCTTCCTACCTCTGGCCAACTTCACTCTCCTCATTCTTCACCATAGTTCTCACTCCTGCCAAATGATCCCAGATCAGAGTTTTGAAAGAATCTGAAATCTGCATACTGAATATTTCTCCTTGATAAGAAAATTAGCCCAGTTCTTTTATCAATGCATCAAGAATTAAGTTCAGCTACAGAGTAGCGGTAACCTATCCATAAATAAAAATTGCTTAATAGAGTTCCATTCCTGAGCCCCATTTCCATGCTACCATAGTTTAGTCAAGCTTTGTGAGCTTTTTCAGGGCATGTCTATTTTTATTTATCTGATTAATTTTCTTAGTGTTTACAATTGTATTTTAACTGGTCTATTTGTATAAGACAGATGTGCATATTTCTATTCATCTATCTATTTAATAACACTGACCAAGAAATGTAGACTGTATAATGGGTTCTGAATTTCTGGGTCTGTTTTGGTAAAATGTGGAGATTTTAAATATATCTCCTTCTAAAATTAAATTATGACACTAGATTTGAAATCTCTTTGGACATCATTTGTAAAGCTTCTTATATGAAAATAAACAGGGTTTACTTTGAATCTTATCCAAGAATAATCTACACTGAAATATTTCAGTCTGTAGTAAATTAAATTATATTACAGTCAGAGTTTTCTTTTGGTCATCTAGAATTAGTAGGAGAGGAGGAAACATTCACAATAGGAATTGAATAGTGTGAAACTACT
This sequence comes from Lutra lutra, assembly GCF_902655055.1. Lineage (NCBI taxonomy): Eukaryota > Metazoa > Chordata > Mammalia > Carnivora > Mustelidae > Lutra > Lutra lutra. The sequence continues at coordinate 35,502,350 of NC_062282.1, read as the reverse complement.
TAATATTACTTGTTCTTCATAGATGTTTCAGTTAATTTACTAACCTCACTTGCTAAAAAGCTAACCACTTTACCTAGAATTGTATTTTGCCATTTTCATGGCAATCTGACAAATTATTTTCAAATTTCTAGCTTCCATTTTTCCCTATGCCATATCTATGCACCAAAATTTTAATCACCATAAATTATTAAAAATTATCTTATTTCAGTTGAATTTAATAATTATTTGACAATACTGTATAAACTAGTCTGAACTGAGCAAGTCAATTCAAATTCTTTCTTAAAATTGATTTTTGAATCGAATAATATTAATTGAGTCTTCTGGGAAAATGTTTTCAGATTTTGACAAATTAACATAAATGGAAACATTTCTTCAAAACATAATATTGTGGCATTTTTTTCTGGCATAACTGAGGTATGCTACAAAGAAGTTTAAGATCACTTTTCTTTGAATACTATTTTCCCCCAAATTTTTAACGGTTTTAACAATTTCTTTACTTGAAAGAGCAAAGTGAAACATTTGCAGTTTGCATGGTTTGGATCAAGTCAGTTCAATCATTTTATTTCTCTCAGTGTTTCTCCTCTGTTAACTTTTAGGTTTTGGTTTTCTGTTTTTTTTTTTTTTTTTTTTCCTATAATCTGGATCCTAGAAATAATATATATTTAAGAACTCAAGTACATAGTAGTTGTAACCTATCTTCTAGTCTTAAATATTAAACTTCCAGCATGTTTGATGAGAAAAGTTTACTAAGACTTACACAAAGAAGAGTATAAAATAACACCTGTCTAAAATATGCATATATATTTCTCTACTTAGTTGCCTCTCAGCATTTTTTTTTAAGTTCTCCAAAGTGCTGCTGTTGATCATCGGGGACCACCACCTACATATAATCTTCCTTTATAAGCCACCAGTTTTTATTTTCAAACTTGGATCACATAGCTCATGTTTTCTCTTAAAAGATATGTGCACTTGCTCAAGAGCATACTATTTTATTTTTCTTAAAAGATTTATTTATTTGAGGGATAGGGAGAGAGAAAGCATGAGTGGGAGGGCAGAGGGAGAGGGAGAGAGAGTTCCAAGCAGACTCTGTGCTGACTGTGGAGCTCGATGTAGGACTCAATCTCCTACCCTGAGATCCCAACCCAGGTGGAAACCAAGAGTTTCTTGCTCAACCCACTGCACCACCCAGATGCCCCAAGAGCATATTATTTTAAACCAAACTAAGCATTGGTTTTTAAATAAGATGTGCTATTGAGATAACTCTTGGTCATCATTCACCATGGGGAAAAAGATATAACGTGCCAAAAACAATTCTTCTTGTCTAATATTTTCTTTGTAGATAGCTATTAACTCAACATATAATGAAAAAAACAAAAATATTCAGTAAAGGTTTAAAAATCATACATAGCATTCCATTTCTCATGTATAATGACAAAGAACAATAAAGGATATGCACTGGGTTCTAATATCAATCCTTAGTTGCATCTCACTAGAGAAGGAATAATATCCCCTATCCTCTGTGATCCCACATGTAGCTAAGGTAACAGTATCTGTTCTTAGGACATCTCCTCTTCTCCCATGTTGCTTTTTTAATGTTGTCTATGCTAGAATGTCAGACTCTTACATGGAGTTTTAATCTTTGTTTTTATGCTTTTTCCAAATACCAATTTCAAGTACCAAGAAAACACTTTACATTAATTTCTATGAAAGCATTTCTTCCAATATGCTCTGCAAAATACTGGTGATGTCCTTTACTTCGTGATCCGAAATGAATGTGTGATGCTGTCTTGTATTTCCAGCCCAAGAGATCTGTATTCTTTGCCAGCTGTGTGTTGTTGCAATGGCAGGGCAGTTCTATGGACTCTGGGGATACAGAATCACTTTAACCTTGGTGTATGGCCAAAAAGGGGAAATCTTCAGTCCAGAAGGCCATAAGCTTCCCATCTTGATTAAGCCCCCTTTTCAGCAGAAGCCAGAATTCCTCATCACCAATATCACAAGTCACAGAAATATATAGTTTCATATATGGTAAATTTTTGGTTTGGCCAGTATATAAAAAACAGGCAAATTGTCTTTCCACACAGTTAGATAACAATATATATACTAATAGTAGTATTTATATTTCTTAGCAATATAATTACCCACTATTTAAGTATCGATGGAAAAAATCTTTGAAAGAGTTACGATGATAATTATAAATTATTTCATACCACATTGAAAGCTTAGAAAATTTACAATATATGTGTTCAAAGTGAGCCTGAGTTTGAATCCTAAAACTTGTTCTACATTAAGTATTTTAAACTACTTAGGGATGTTCATGCTTAGCGAATTTGTGAACTCTTCAATGCATCAAGTAAGACTTTTTCTTGCCAGAAACCCAACACCAAGATGTGTTCTCCTGACCCACTTTATTCTTTTCATTAAATTGAGGAGAAAATATAGTCTATATTATATGTAATTATATTAAGGAAATTCATAAAAACTTTAGTAAATGTGGTAGACATTTTATAGGAATGTCTTTAGGCTAAGTATCTGTACTGATATGGTGCTCATTTAGTGAAATATGCCATGAAGTAATTTCTTCAACCCTTTCTGTTGGCTTTTAAGTTTTTCTACCTTTATAAATAAAACGCAGTGGTCAAGTCCAACTAGAATGAATTATTTCTGGGTAATGAACAAGATAAATTAGTCTATAAAACATTAAGTAGATATAAAATTTTTGCCTGGCTGCCAACAATTTGTAAATGTTTGTAGGAACCTCATGGTGTAGTAAAAAGAACATGGACTATTTCAGTCCTAAGTAATCTTCTAGAGGTAAGCTCCTCAATGTCATCTACTACATCTACTACATCTACTACATCTACTACTAGTGTCATCTACTACAGAAGAGAACCAGAGATGAACCAGACAACTGTTAGATTTTGCCAAGCTCTTCTCAGACTCTACAGTTTACTAAAACCTAAATTTTTCCTTTTCTCTCTCTTCTTTTTTTAAGATTTTGTTTATTTATTTGACAGGCAGAGATCACAAGTAGGCAGAGAAGCAGGCAGAGTGAGGGGGGAAGCAGGCTCCCCGTGGAGCAGAGAGCCCGATGTGGGGCTTGATCCCAGGACCATGGAGTCATGACCTGAGTCGAAGGCAGAGGTTTTAACCCATTGAGCCACCCAGGTGCCCCCAAACCTAAATTTTTCTTAACCCTTATATGATCTAAACTTTTATCATTAAAAAATATGAGACCAGATTTTCTTATTTAGTAATTTTAGTTGATTTTTGAGGCTTTAAAATCTGTGATTTAAATTAGACTGATCAGAAATTTAGATTGAATATAGAACACTTCTCAAAATAATCTATAATATCTTGGGGGATTTTTTTTGGGGGGTGGGGGATGAGGAAGTATTACAACTGACTTTCCTGCCCACACCTCCTTATCATGGTAGATCTAATTTAGAAACTCAGTGGACTTTTACTAGAACTAACACATTTCTAGTCCTATTTTGTATACTCCATAGATTTTTTTTCCAACAGCAAAAACATTGCAGTAACTGTCCCTTACTTTTGCACAGTTAGTATTTAACAGCCTTCCTATATGTAATGCAGACTCTCCTTCTCTCCATGGCTCAAGTGAAGAGACACATGACTCAAGGCCACATGAAGATTCCGTCAGGTTTGTTTCCCCAAATGTGAAACGCAGGAGGCATAATAAGATAGGGCCAAAGTTGGGCGTGACTAGGATGCCCTGGATAAGAAACGAGGATTTCTAATTTTCTAAACTTATTCCTGAAGAACTGATTTCACTTAAAAAGATGGGAGAAGGAGGGAAAGGCAAAACTCTAAATAGCTTTATGACTTTATATAAAATATATTTTCTGGTCCAGAAATAAGTTGAGTTTTTGGGAAGAAGTAGTTTCAGTATCTACTCAGCCTTACCCATGGCCTTCTTACCATTCAAATGAATTGTACTGGGCTTTTCTGACGTTATCTTCAACCTCCTTTTCTAAACTCTTTTGTTTTATGCTTTTTCCTACCATCTGTCCCATTGTAAAATGGGATCCAAAGTCAGTTATCCTGGGTCACAACAAATGACTCAAACATGTAAGCATTTTGTTGTTGTAAGCAGCGTGTTTGTTTTCCAGTTGCTGGTGGTTGAGAATAACGGGTATGATTCCCATTTCTAGGGGCACACAAGCTTTTCTAAGTCTTTACTTCATGCAAAGTTAGCCATACAATCTTTTCTCGCTTTGCAAGTTAGTTAAATTTATATCAACACTTACTGTGGACAATTCTCAAAGATTCCAAATAAATTCTCATCCTTACAAACATTTAAACTATGTCTTGTCTTTGGGAATGCAACCCTGAACACACCCGATCTCATCTAATCTATGTCTCACTGTGAATATCCTAAAAACACAAAAGGTAACGTTTGAAAACATGGCACTATTAAAATGTTGATAACTGGGGCGCCTGGGTGGCTTACTGGGTTAAGCCTCTGCCTTCAGCTCAGGTAGTGATCCCAGGGTCCAGGGATTGAGCCCCCACATCGGGCTCTCTGCTCAGCAGGGAACCTGCTTCCTCCTCTCTCTCTGCCTGCCTTTCTGCCTATTTGTGATCTCTCTCTGTCAAATAAATAAATAAAATATTTTTTTAAAAAGTTGATAACTAATTATTTCTTGAAATAATTCAATGAAATGGACAAAAGACAATCTCTGGAGAGGGAAAAAAATAGAAATTGTCACATTCACGAAATCTATTTAGTAGAGAGACACATTAAATGACCATCTGCAAACATTTGTTGACTACTGATCAACATGGAAGACTCCAGCATCACATCTCATTTGCAATTAAAATGTAGTATGATATTAATCTTTAACACACTTTGACAATTAATTTACAACTGGGAATATTTACAACTGGGACTATCAGAAGTAGCTTCTGATACTTTTCATGGTAGGTCACTGACAATGGTTAAATTACAATACTGGTCAATTAAATATAGCCTTAAATTGAAGAATGTCTTAGAATCTACCACTATTTTCCTCAATAAGACCAAGCTAATGACTGCATTTATCTTTGAAGCACCAGTTGAAAATGTAAAAGGTCACTGATCTTTAGGAAATTGAGAAAAATACCTATCTTCTTATATAGAGATGGTAAGAATTTTCCGCTAACATAGGTCCTGTTTCTGTCTGCAATTCTAAATGAATGTCAAGGGTATCCGAAAGAATTATGGATGATGGAGAAACTAAATGTCTCTGTTGCATTATGCTGAAAGAGCATCTGAAGTCTAAAACAGTTCAAGGTGGGCCAAGATTAATGATTAGCCCACTGCAGTGTCCTTTTTTTTAAAAGTGGTGAGATCATTCTAGAACAAGTATATACATTGAACTCTGGGTGGAAAATATGGGATCAAGTGAATCCCTACTGATTTGTAGCAATTTCATGGCCATCAGTGTAACTTCAAAGGGGCCACATGGTCCCTCAATTTTTTAGAGTGTTGACACCATTAGCCCTCTGAAAACGCATGTAAAATACTTAGGGGAGTAAATGAAGGCACTTAAGTTTCAACCAACATTTGCACACCCTTAGTGAGGGGAAGAAAACAAAGATTATGGTAATCTTATTGCAAATCTTAAAAAAAAAAAAAAGGTCTCTAGACAAAAATGAAGTGCATTTGTACACAAATTCCAAATCCACATAATTCTAGTTAGGCAGATGCTGAGTCCCACACCTATCAAAAATACACAAAAGAAAAACCTAGCACTTCCTTTCCACATTCTTTAAAATTTTTTCATTGATGTTAAGCTGCTGTCATTTTTTGTGTCTATTCCTGTTTGTGGATCTGCTTCTCTGCACATGTTTCTTGCAATGCTTTTTCCTATCAAAGGCTTTCTCTGTCTCTGAATCATAGTGTATAGAACACTGTGTGGTCCTTGGACCAGCAGAATCAGCATTTCCTGGGAAATGGTAGAAATTCAAATTCTTTAGCCCCACCCCAGATCTACTAAATAAAAAATCTCAACAATCTGTATTTAAACAAACTTTCCAGATGATTGTAATGCAGGCTCAAGTTTGAGAACCACTGGTATGAAAAACTGGCTGACACCCCACCATCCTGATTCAGCAGACAGTAAATACCTATTGAATACCCACTGCTCCAGATTCTATGCAATCCTGTGAGCTATAGGCAATTAGCCCCAATTTGCAAATAAGGAAACCAAGATTCAGGAATTATAAATGACCTATTCAAGGTCATACAGTTGGTTAAGTAACAAAGCTGACATGTTAAATTAAGTTCTTTTGCTCTTCTAGAGATATTTCCTTCCTGTTTACACCTAAACCTCTCCATTAATTTTGTCACATAAAATATGACTTTGATGTTCCCTTTAAAAATTGGTGTGTGCATATGTGTCTGTGAAGTTATTAGCTACCCTGTGTGTGTGTGTGTGTATGTGTGTGTGTGTGTGCGCACAGGTGCATGCACAACTATGAGTGAGAGGCAGACAGTGGAGGGCAGTGTGGAGAGAAATAGGAAAATAAGTAGATAATACAAAAAATAAAACTAGTGTAACAAATGTTCCTGTCCAGTCACTCTCAATATAGAGCAATTAGATATATTTTGACATTCTTTCAAGACAGTTAACTTAGAGTCTAGGTGCACTTTTTGAAATTGTTGAAAGTCAAGCAAATACGTAATCCCGAACAGGTATGCTTAAACTAAGAGATACTAATATATTTGTTACCCCTGAGCTATGTGCTCTTCTTTCCCAGTCAATTTTCAAAAATCCATTCTCCTCTTCCTTTTTGCATTCACCACTCATGGACTATTTTGCTGGGCACATGCTAACTATCAATTTGGTGAGAGTCTTCTACTCCATAATCTCTGTGAAATTATTTGAGCTCATGCAACTATCCAGCAGACAAATAGCACCAGATGCTGGTTAAAGGTGATAAGACAAACTACAGTAGGAAGGGAGAGAAACTACAATATTAATTGAAATCAACTCCAACTAAGACAAAGGTGATAGAGGTTTTTAAGGGAGAACAGAGAGGGATTACAGGAAAGTGGAGAAGGTGATTAAAAAAGAGAGAGAGGGAGAGGGAGAGATGAGAGACTGTGGAAGTGAAATTTACAGAAGGGAGTAGGTAGGGAATTACTGAAAATGGTTTGGGAAGGTGAGTTGGGACAATGTATGATTTGTAAATGGACAGCAATGCATTTTCTTAAGACTCAGCATGGGACCTGAGGTCACCTTTAGGGACACAGCCTAGTGCAGGTGGAAGACAAGCTTAAGTTTGGTCAAGACTCTTAGCATAGTATTCAGGAAGATCCTTTGTGATGTGTGAGAGTTCAGCAGTTCACATAATGTGTTGAGGCCTCAATTAATTTAACTCTGTTTCACATTAAAGAAAAATGAAAGCATTATTTTAAATATTCTTAATTATCATGATAAAAATTATTTAGAAAACTGCTATGTTTTTTTTCTGGACATGACCTTATAAACCTAGAATCTATTGGACTTTCTAGATGTAAAGTAGCATTTCACTGTCAAAAACCATGAGTGGAATCAGGTTTTCAACCAATTCAAGGGTTATCAGTGAACTACCAGCTGAAATAATAATTGCTGTGTAGTTTTTTCCACATCAGTATTTATGAAGCAAAAGTATACCCCATTAGATCATTTGCAAATTATCATAATTTTTACAACATAAGAAAATTATTACATGTTTTATCATAGATATAAAAGATAAAACTAATGTAGCTTGTTCTAGACATAAACCTAAATATTTTTGTTTCCCCAGAATTCTGCACCATATTTGTGTAGAATGTCACTCTCTGGAATGTAATGGAGAATCTATCAAAAAGAGATCCTAGGATTTCTACACAAAACCTCATATTCTGTACTCAGAAAAAAAAACGCCAAGTTTTGCCCATAATTTTTTTTTAAAGATTTTATTTATTTGTTTGACAGAGAGATCACAAGCAGGCAGAGAGGCAGACAGAGAGAGAGAGGAGGAAGCAGGCTCCCTGCTGAGCAGAGAGCCCGATGTGGGGCTCGATCCCAGGACTCTGAGATCATGACCTGAGCCGAAGGCAGCGGCTTAACCCACTGAGCCACCCAGGCGCCCCTTTGCCCATAATTTTGACTCAATTCTAACCAGATTTCATATTAAATCATCAGTTTATTTTAATGGAAGTACTCAGAAGCTCTTTAGAGCATTCTCCTTTCATACCAGAGTCATTAGAGATAATGTTGAAGTCCATTAGTCATCAAGAAAAGCATTACATTATCAGTAATCTCCATAAATGGACAAAGAAGTGAATGAACTTGGAGATGAAGGTGTCAAATTATTATTTAAATAAATAATGTCTAAGGAGCTGTAAAATTTTAGCCACCTAAAAATTAATCTATATGGAAATTAATCGCTTTGTGTTAACTAATCAGTATGCTTCTCTAAAATACTTTTGAAATCTACAAATCAAATGTTTGCTAAAATATGGAGAAGTATTCAAAATAGATAAAATGTTCCTTATCATTGCCTTTTTTATTTTGCTATCCTCAGCTTTATTCAACAAAGCCTGATTTAGTGGAAAGAGAATGGGCCTTAGATCCAAATACCAAATCTACCATACCCTAGGTGAATATATGTTCATCAATTTATTCATTTCTCCAAGGCCCAATTTCAACATGTGTAGAACATAAGGCTTACCGGATATATTTTGTGAGACTCAGGTATGAATATTAAAGTATATGACATATGATAGTCACTCTGTATCATCCTTGATTTTTGTGCTATTACTGTCTTTAAATTCAACTTACCCAAATAGTGCTTTCCTTAACCAAGAATGTTGTCTTAAGACCTCACACTCTAGATAGCCTTTCTGAACCATGTTTTAAAACTCTTTCTCACAATTTTAATAATAGTTGAAGAGACATACATATATTATTTAGAAAATTTAAAGTAGTTTCAAATTTGTAATAACTGCTTATAAACAACAAATATTTATTTTTTGTAATGCAATGAATTTTCCTTTAAAGTATGCTCATTTGGGCATTTCCTTTTACTTTCATTTTCATTTTATTTGGATGTAGACTTATCATCTCAAAGTTTTACAAATTTGACAACACTATCAAAAGAAAAAAATTCTGGAGGTGCTTGGTTGGCTCAGTTGGTTAAGCTTCTCCCTTCAGCTCAAGTTGTGATCCTGGTGTCCTAGCATCGAGCCCCACATCAGGCTCCCTGCTCAGCTGGGAGTCTGCTTCTCCCTGTCCCTCTGCCCCTCTGCCTGATTGTGTTGTCTCTTTCTCTCTCTCTCAAATAAATAAAATAAAAATCTTTAAAAAAAAATTTTTTTTAAAGAAGAAAAATTCTGTATTTAATGAATACTGAATGTTCTTTTACTCAGCCAGTTGCTGGAATAATCACTCATTGATTCATTCAATAAAATAATTCATTCAACAAAAATATATTGAGCACATATTATGAACTATGTATATATACCCTGCTCTAATAAACAGAAGAAGATGACCACTGCAATTGCTATGGATCTTTGAGATAGATACACACTTACAAAGGTATGATCTATGATGATTCTCAAGACCACATTTGAAGCCATTAAGCCCCACACTCCAGAGTATGGCTACAAAATCTCTGAGGTGTAGAGCGTAAATGTGATAACTCTGGGGAGTTCCATAGGCTTTTTTATATCAGGATATAATATAGTCTATGTGGGACACTTGACAACAATTCATGAGAAAGAGATTTAGTTCAGAGAAGTTAGGATTTGTGTATTACATTATACTAATTATATTTCATCACATTAACTAAAACTATCAAACTACATAGCATGATAATTCTGAGTAAAATATTTAGAACAAAATAATAGGACTGATTCTGAATTCATGAGGCTCTGACATTTCTTGAGCTGCTTCCAAGTTTCACAACAGGTTCTGAAAAATACATTCCTCACCCAGGACAGCACTACCACTACTCAATGAAGTATAATCTACACTTTTACTAAGTGGTCCCCATGAAGAACGATTGGTATGGAGAGCCAACCATAGCTCAAATAAACACTGAATTCTTTTCCTTCCCCCATACCTATCTTTCTTTACTCCTTCATTTTTCTCTGTATAGACTATTCCTCCCAACTTTTCAAATTCTCACCTACTAAAATCCTACCCCTGAAAGGTTCGCCTAAAACATCAACCATCTTCTTCAGGACAACAACTTTACTATTTAAAACCAAGACAATGTATTTTCTCTCTCACGTACCTCTCAGAATATTTTCTTTGTATTGTAATTACTTTAATTATACATGTCCTTATTCTACCCAGTTTTAAAACTTCTTGAATGTAAGGACTGCGTCTTGTTTGTCTGTATCCTCCACAGTAAGAGTTAACAAAAATCCTACATGTTGGTGCTTAATACATTATTTAATTTACTCAAAGAATCTCTAGGATTTCTTTAAATATTCATATTTTATTCATTTAGGAGAGGATGATGGGATTTTGCATTTGTTTTTTACATCTAGCTTTCTCCTGTCTATAACCATTTTATTAAAGTTTTTCTTGCCTTTTACTTTCTCCATGAAAAAAATGTTTCAGGAGAAAGTTAATCACATTGGCCAATAATCTGTTTATTCTAATAGCCCAAAGAGAGAAGTCGTCTTGGATTGCCAGGGAGAAAATGGGTCAGATACTTCTCTTCTGGAGAATGATGAGAAGCATAAACTGGGAAAGAAACTTGTGAATGGCCCTCCTCAGATTAACTACTCAATGATTCATCAAAACAGAACTCATGCCTTGGCAAGCTAAAAGAAAAAATGATTTATGTGAAAATTGTGACTTCTAGGTTATTTCCATTTGCATTTCATCAGTTTGCAAAATCCTCCCCATTACTATGGTGATGATGCATTCTTAACGTAGAATGTGCCATTAACAGGAGCTGATTTATGCCACATCACTTGTAATGTTGATAATCAAACTTTATTATTTAGGATTTCAAATATAATTGAAAATAAACTTTATAGTTTGCTATTATTTACTTAAATAAATTTGCCAAATATTGGATCTTTCTAGTATGTTTTTTAAAGTTATATATTTTCAGATAAAATACTTGCTATATGCCAAAATTCTTAGCATCTGTACAAGATGGTTGCTACCGTGAGTCTTACGTAACTCCCTAACCTCACTTCTTGTGACTTCCTGCCTTTTTCCCTGTTCTCTAGTTGGTAAGTCAAAGGTGGTTTTTCTGAAAATACCGCACTGTTGCACCTTATTGTCCTCCCACCTTAATGTCTTCCCACCTTTCTCACCTGGATGCTTCTTATTCAACCTTCAAAACCCAATTCAAGTCTCATCTCCAAATAGTAAGTCTGCCTTGGAGCCCCAGCCAATATGATGAACTACATTTATTTTTGCCCCTTATGTCTTCTATCTTAGCTCTTACTATCACTTAATATGTTCTATCATAATTCTCTGCATATTTGTCTTTTACTCCCAATACGGCATAGATTTTGCTCAAGGAAAGCCATAACTTCTTGGCTTTATTTCCCATTTCCTAAAAGAGTGCCGTTCTCCACATAGGTCTTCCTATGTTTTTTAACTGTCCAAAAGCTCTCAAACAGATTTAGATTACCACCTGGTATATTCATCTTTCAAGAGACATCAAAACTGATGTGGTTAAAACTTTATGTAAGTAATAGAATTTCACTACAAGAATATGTCTTCAAATTTAGAAAATATCTGACTTATATGAATGAGAAATACAATTTTATTCCCTTCTATTAATAATATAATTTTCAGGTGTAAGTTTCTTCAAGTAATAAAACAATAATTTATAACTTTTTAGATAATTATAGATTCACAAAAATGGTAAGAAATATAGAGAAATCTGTATATCTTTCACTTATTTTCCCCTAGGAGGTCTTCCTTCAATTGGCATTTAATTTTGCATCAAAATATACAAATATAGAATGCTAAGTCATTAGCCCAACAACCATCAAGTAAAATTCTGGTTCTCTTTTTCAAAAATACTTTCATAAGCAAACTTGATCATCCTTACCAAAGAACAGAGAACACTGGAGAGATTCTTTATTAAAAAAAATTGACAAGTCCTCTACACTTGAGCCCCTCAGAAAGTTACTTTCACATTAACAGATGTTTATCATAGAGACAGTCCTTGTTCATTACCACAAAATTATCAGATTATACTTTACTGACATACCCAAAAAATTCTTTTCAGAATTTGAAAAAACCTTAAATCATCTAGGTCTTCCCACTTTCTATTTTGAAGCATAGTGAACTTTTTCACACTAGTATTAACTGGTTGCAGAGTTGGTTAATTGATGGATGAATTCTTTGAATACTGAGTTCCCAATCTGGGCAAAGCAGAAAAACCCAGGGGTTTCCAAACTAAATATGATAAATCATGTGCGGTGCACTCTCAAAAATGATTGGTCAAGGACTGAGGAACATTTGTAACACGTTCTTCCTTTTGTCACCTTCAAAAATCCTGCTTTAATCTTTGCTAAAACCATCCTTCAAACTTTTCATCCTAACAATTTTTGGTCACAAAAGCATACATAGGGAACAGCTAGCAATTTCCTGACAATGCTTTTTTCTTAGGCAAAATAAATACCGGCCTAAATATTTTGCCCAAGATTTCAACCTCTTGCCTTGCTCTGTGTCTTCTCTCTGTGACATAAAGTACGTTAGATTCCCTTCCCTGATACTTAGACATTTTCCTCTGTGACATGCCTATTAAAGACTGTTATCTCGATGCATCATTTTGTCAGATGGTTTTCCAACAGGATTCCCTTGGGAGAGTGGGAAGGAGTGGGGAGATGTGATAGAGAGGCAAACAGACATGGAGGGCAAAACAGTCTGAAAGCCAAAAGCTCAGGTGTTGGATCCATCATTATTGGCCTGTCACTTTATTTTTTATTTTTTTTTTAAATTTTATTTATTTATTTGACAGACAAAGATCACAAGTAGGCAGAGAGGCAGGCAGAGAGAGTGTATGGGGGGAGCAGGCTCATTGCTGAGCAGAGAGCCCAATATGGGGATCAATCACATGACCCTGGGATCATGACCTGAGCCAAAGGCAGATGCTTTAACCCACTGAGCCACCCAGGCACCCCTGGTCTCTGTCACTTTAACATCTTATGTGTGAATTAGACAATCTCATGTCCTGTTTTTCATCTGTAATTAAGAAGAGCAACGCCTTCTTAGAGGACTGTTGTGAAAATTAAACTATAAGAAAGCTTTTTTTAAAAAATATTTTATTTATTTATTTGACAGGCAGAGATCACAAGTAGGGAGAGAGGCAGGCAGAGAGAGAGAGGGGGAAGCAGGCTCCCTGCTGAGCAGAGAGCCTGATGCGGGGCTTGATCCCAGGACCCTGGAACCATGACTCGAGCTGAATGAAGGCAGAGGCTTTAACCCACTGAGCCACCCAGGCGGCCCCAAGAAAGTATTTTTAAAAATGCAAATAAACAGATGTATTTGTTTGTACCTTAAACGTAAAATATCGAATCCTTTCCCTATAGTTACCTATAGACCTTTCAGAGAAACTTGCTTTTAGACGCACCAACCGAAACATGTGTATTAGGGAAAAAGGTTCTCTTATCTATCAGTTACAAATTCCCTCAGTTTTCAATTCTTTCTAGGGGAAAAAAAAAAAAGCCTTTGTAAATGCTGATGGATACTGGATATTCTCCCAACCCAAAGTAGTGATTTTGTTAATTTTAAGACAATGTGGATGTTGGGATTAGTCTTTCTGTATCACAGAATGTCAACACATTTTCCAAAACTGAATTTATCAGATAAATGTAGCCAAGAGATTTAGTTTATCTAAGTGTCCTACAAAGCAGAAATAGTTTACCACTGTTTTTACAGATTGAGGCAAATCTGACATATTATTGACATATGCTATGGATTTAATTTAATACCATAGTACGGATGTGTGCTCTGATAAGTTTTTGTGAAATCTAGGCTAAGATAGAGTTGTTTCAATATTTATGGGGTTGAAAATGCAGAGTTAGCAAAGGAAGCATTTTAATTAAAACAATATTTTTCCTTATATGTTCAGAGTAAAATATAAGAGAATTCTTTTAAAGACTTATTACCTGTTTCAATATAGTTGTTGGGTTTTTAGGCACACCAAAAGAGATTTGGGTTTTTTTCCAATTTTTAATTAAAAAAAATTTTTTTTTAAGATTTATTTATTTGAGAGAGAGAAAAAAACGCATGGGGGGAGGAAAGGGGCAGAGGGAGAAGAGAAAGAGAATCTCAAGCAGACTCCCTACTGAGTACAGAGCCTGAAACAGGGCTTGATCTCACCACCCTGAGATCATGACCTGAGTGGAAATCAAGAGTCGTTTGCTTAACTGACTGAGCCATCCAGGTGCCCCCAGTTTTTTAAATCTACTAATTTTAGAACTATCATAAATTAAAACTCAATAGTTCTGATTTTTTCTTTCACCTAAATGTATGTGACCCCTTAAGTTTATCTTTTTTTTTTAATTGTATGTTTTAGGTATCCTAGAGATAACTTCAGTGGAAATCGGAGTCGTTGCCGTCAAAGCCATTAACAGCAACTATTATTTAGCCATGAACAAGAAGGGGAAACTCTATGGCTCAGTAAGTATTCTGCCTTAGTTTTCCAAGTCCACTGCAGTAAATCATTACCACAGTTTTGGAATGTTTCCCTCAGACATTGAAGAGCTTTGTTATCATTCTATTGCTAGTGAATAGAGCCACGGCAGGCTGGTCACCAGAGTTTCGAGGGCTGGCAAAGCAGCTCTTGCAATTCTGTAATTTCCTCTGTTGTTCAAACATCAGTCTACCACACAGGCTGTTGCTGGCATTCGTCAGTCAATACTCTGAACTGTTAATGGGTCAGACTCTCACGGAAGCATCTGGTCAGATTGGCACGGGTGCTACAGACAAGTTGGAGAAGAATCTTTGAAAACAAAGATCTTAAGTTAAGTAGGAAACCATACACTGTGTGTGTTTTAAAGCTGAAGATAAAACAGGGGCTTGGTATTTTGTATTCTGCTAAAAGATGAGATGGGGAGACAGATTAAGAAATTCACTACTTGCATGCCTTCAATCAACTCCATAATTTTATTTACCTAGACAGTAGTCATTAATTCCCTGATGTAGCTGGTATCCAGCCCATGATTAGGGTACATACACCTCTGTGTTTCATAGCAAGTATTAAGGAATATCACTTCAAAATGTGTAAGTAACCTTATTTTGTTGATTAGCATAAAAACAATTGCACTGCCTACCCAGAGCCAGTGGCTCCCAAACTCAATCACAATCATTGGGAAGATTAAAACACACTTCTAGATTTTTTGATATATTAAAGCTGTCCCAAGATCTAAGAATTTGCATTTCTAACAAGGTTCCAGGTGTTCCTGATGCAACAATTTGATAACCCAACTTAAGGACCACTGGTCTGATTATAGAATAGTCTTGTATTTCATTTGGTCCACTCATAACTAGGGAGTTAGGCACACACACTGTGGGCCAGTCCCTTTCTCTAGGTTAACTGCCTTTTGCATGGCAGGGCGAGGGAGGTGGTTAAAGGAATTTAAGATTTTTCCATTATGTGCAGTTCTGCTCCTAAGTTTAGAAGAGTAATGGGCCATTTTAAAAAGTGGTACCATTTAAGGGTTCATAGCATAATCACTTTTGAGGCATTTATTATTTATTTTCTTGAATGAACATGACTGAGTCCCTCCTTAATCTATTATAAGAATCACTGGGGAAGGACCAGGTTTATGCTCTTTGCAGAGATACTAAAACACTAAGTCAAAACTTAAGCTTTACAGTAAAGCCAGATACATGAATTTAGATTGAGAGAAAAAAAAGGTAAACAATTTTAATTGCAATAAAAGATTGAAATGACTTTCAGGTGATGAAGTATACCTCTTTAAAAGGGTAACATCAGAGAGAAATGGAGCATTCTTAAATGAACAGTGTCATAAAAATACTTAATAACCTTTTTCTTCTATCCCAATACACTTCACATACTGTGCCTACGCTTCCTACTGAACTCTAAGACGTATGAGTTGTTTCATCCCATTTCTGTATCTAAAGTAGATACCCATTGCTTTCTATCATAGCACCCCCATGCAGTTATCTGCAATGAGATTTATCAGAAATTCTCTCATGAATGTGCTTATTGTTGACAGTCTTCCCCAATATATTGTGAACTTAAGTTGGACAGGGGCTGCCTTGTCCCACACTATACCCTCAGCACTCAGATCCATCCAGAGCAGACCCCCAAGACCTTTTCTTTTGACTTTCATGGTGATGATTTGCCTAAATGCTATAAACACATAGATCCCTAGGTCCCTCCTCCAGAGATTCTGATAAATTTGAGCTAAGGTGTAAATATTTAAAAAACAGCTGAGATTAGGAGTCTGCTAGAGGTGTACCTCACTTTGAGACATTATTCTAGGGGCACCTGGGTGGTTCAGTCAACTGAACAAATGACTCCTGGCTTCAAGTCAGGTCACAGTCTCAGGGTACTGAGTTTGAGCCTGGCATCAGGCTCTACACTCAGTGGGAATCTTTTTGAGTCTCCCGCACACACGCTCTTGTTTTCTCTTTCACATAAACAAATCTTAATTGCTTATAAATTTATTTTGGGGAGAGAAAAATAAGTATCTACTTCTGCTTTTCTGTACACAGCTCTGCTACAAATATAAAATCATTTCAAATAACCCCAATTCTCCCAGTCTCTAAACTGCATCCCTTTTATTAGAATGAATATAATTATTCACATAAAAAATCATCTCTGTTTCGAAGTCATATAGGTTTAGACAAACTATGTTTGTGATGGTTCTGATAATGTTCAAAATGATGATCTAGTTCATAGAAATCCAGACACTTAAAAATACAGATATTTAGGAATTGAGAATTTAGTTAAAAAAAAAAAATTAAATCCCAAGGTGAGAAAAACTATTTGAACTGCCCAGGAGAGGCCAACTTAAAGATCCCTACAATACCTTTGGTTTGGATCAGGAAACGTAGAACCAGAAGAGCAAAAGCCCCTATTCCTTAGCTTCTTATCTGCTTTAGTGTGGATCTAAGAGAAGAAGGACATTTCTAAAGGCAGAGTTTTGAGATTGGTGGTTACTCCTCATCAGTAATTCAGAGTGAGATACTGGATTTATGGAATGAAGGGAACATGAATTCTTGTCCCAAAGATCCTCTTAAAAACACATGGCCACTTGAAACAAAGCCAAAGGACTATGGCTATCGAGTGGAATTTCCCAGGATCAAAGTCTTAGGTTTATACAATGAAGGTAGTGATAGTCACCGTGTTTGTAATTTCTTTGATATGGTAATTCACAAAGTGAGGAATTCCATGTCCTAGTTTTCAATTACTTCTAGACCTAAGAGTAAATCTATTAAAATTCTAAGTTATGGAAAATTATATATTATCTACAAAATAGAGAAATCTAGTATTTGTAAAATAGGAAGACATACCCCCACCCCTCCCTGGCCTCTTGGTTATCTCGAATGATTATGATTTTGCTGTAAGGTCTGTTTTCTTGTCTATATGGGTGTATTTATTATGGATTTATAGGTAAAGTTTGCAAACCTGATAAGCCCAAGTTTTTTCTGTAATTCTGTTTTTCCCATGAGAACCCTAGTCATTACTCGGGGAAAAAACAAAAGGGATTATAAGACTATTCTTTGTCATTGACTCATCACAAATACTGTTAGAGAAACGTTTGCTTCTTAATAATCATTCTAGGCACTTAAGGCATGTCATAGTCAAAACACAACAGCTTCTTAAAAGGGCCCTAACATGTGGTTATGATGATCAATTAAAATGAATCATTAGCCTTCAAACACAGATTCTGTTCTGTGGTTGTGAGTTTTACTCTTCTATTGTTGACATGGTGCATTAAATACATAACCAATGTACAAATGGCAACAGCAAACAAAACTCTTGAATTGGAGTTCTCTGGACGGTGTGTGTCAAATGGAAGTAAGTATCGTCATCACAGAAATAAAAGATTTTATTTTTCTCTTGCAGAAAGAATTTAACAATGACTGTAAGCTGAAGGAGAGGATAGAGGAAAATGGATACAATACATATGCATCCTTTAACTGGCAGCACAATGGGAGGCAAATGTACGTGGCATTGAATGGAAAAGGAGCTCCTAGGAGAGGACAGAAAACACGAAGGAAAAACACCTCAGCTCATTTTCTTCCAATGGTGGTACATTCATAGAGGAAGGCAATGTTTGTGGATGCGGCAGAACCAAAGGTTCTTTTGCCAGGACTTGTTGGTATTCTTCATGAAGACAGTAGCTCAAAAGGCAGAGACACATTGCAGAAAGAGAGGAAGTCTTTGAAGCTTTTGTACTCACTGCTGACATAGGATGTTCTTTTAATTCGTTCTGTGTCATGCCTTATAACCGAGATAATAGGCAGATTAAATGGGATGGAAGTTACTCCTAAGCGAACAACATTGTATGTTGGCTGGGTTTTTGGTGAAGTTTTTGTTTCTGTTGTTGTTTTTTAACCTCTGAGATAGAACAGAAAGGACATGGAACAATCTGTTGAATGATCTTCGGGAAAGTTATTTATGGAATACGAACTCATATCAAAGACTTTCATTGCTCATGCAAGCCTAACGATTCAATGAGCAGTCAGACACGCAAGCATTTACTGGAAAGCACTTGGGTCACGTCATATGCACAACCAAGGGCGCTTTGGGCATGGCATCATGGAAGAGTTGGATAAGATTTTAAAAATGTAAACATGTTAGTGTAAAACTGTTCTAACAAAACAAATAGTATGGTATGCTTGTGCATTCTGCCTTCATCCCTTTCTATTTCATTCTAAGTTATTTATTTAATAGGATGTTAAATATCTTTGGGGTTTTAAAGAGTATCCTCAGCAGTTGCCCTCTGATTTACCTTTTCTTTTTCTTCAGCACACCACATGCATGTTCATGACAAAGTGTTTTTAAAACTTGGCAAACACTTCAAGAATAGGAGAGGAGATAGGGAAGCAGGGTGAGAGCCCCATGTGCTATGAGTTAACTTAATATCACTTCTGCAATAAGAACCATCAACAATAAATATGACAGTGTCGTGGCACGGCTTGATGAGAGATATCTGCCATCGTTTAAAAACATCTATCACTCCTAAGGCTTCCTTTCATAAGAAATAGACCAGAAGGCCAAAGTCTTCTCTTTCAATACACCAATGGGGCTCCAAGAATATACTAAAAGAAGGAAAATTGTTATAAATAAATTTTAGTAGCCCAGCCTCATTATTTACCAACGATTTTTTGCCATGTGTCATGGTGGTTAGTGATGAAGAGGCTGTCTGCATATATAAGATCCCTTTATAAGTCCCACATAGTGCATCTCCCCCAAAGGAATTATCACGGAAGTTGAAGTGTAACTCTCCCAGGGGCTTAAACTGAGCAACTATATCCTGGTATATGTGTAACCATATACTGAAACCTGTTCGAGCTGTATGATCTAGTCTTTACAAAACCAAATAAAACTTATTTCTTGTCAATTTAAAGAGCTTTGGAAGACTCCATCATGTAATCATATCAAAATTCATTTTGTTAGAGCAGGTATAGAAAACAATACATAGGAGTATACCAGTCATCATCACATTGTATTCCAGTAAATAAATACATAAGCCTTATTTGCAGTGTCTGTAGTGATTTTTTTAAAAAAGTGTAGAAAAATACTATTTGTTTTAAATACTTTAAGTGGTAACTATAAGATTATATTGATGCTGCAGTTTTATCTTCATATTTCTTGTTTTGAAAAGGTCTGTTTATTTTTATTGTTTGGACACAGTATTTTGGTACAAGGGAAACACGCAGTACATGTGTCTTTTTACTAAAGTTTAACTCTAGAAAGGCTGGTGTTTTGTGATCCTCTCTTATAACTTAATTGTGTCAATGCTTAACCAGCACTTCCAGTTAATCTGTTATTTAAGAATTAGTTTTATTAAGAAACTTACCATAAAGTCATCCCATAAAAGGTCTTATTTTTTTCATTCCTTAAAAAAGTCGGGATTTCAAAAGGTATGCATTTGAGGCAGAGAGTTTTGGGCATATGGCTAAAGTTGCATTTCATAGCACTTGGCTTCCAACTTGCTTCTTAACAAATCAGATTCTAAAAATGTTTAATTTTTGTGGTTGGAATCTGTATGTGAAAACATAATTGGTAACTGAGTCTGAGACCTATAATGTAATGTATTGCTATCAGAATTAGATTATCTTTGCTCTTTTATTCTAAAATAATAATTGCACCTGACACATGAACACAGACCACCCAAAACCAAAATTAAACGTTTGGTGAGACAAATACAGGATTAGATGACTGCACGAACAGCAAACAGGACACAAACTGGATTCATATTTCACACAGCCACTTAGATTACCAAGGAGACTATGTGTAAACAGACATCATTATCGGACTCCAAACACTAAAACAGCTTCTAGCAAAATATATCAAAGCTTACAGAAGCCAAAAATAGAAAACATCTCCCTCATCTCCCTTACCCCAACACCACACACACACACACACACACACACACACACACACACGCACACAGAAGGACAAACAGTTTGGTAAGAAGAAAGGAGATTCTCCTGCATTTAAAAATGGCATCTTTGCTTGATATTGAGGTAGAATTCTGGTCCCCTTTGCAGCTGGTTTGTGCTAATGAAGAAAAAGCACTTCCAGCCCTGAATATTGTATGTTTAAAAAAAAAAAAAATCATCATGATTTTGGGAGCTCAACCTCTGTGGGAAGTGTGGTCCCTGGCCACGATGTCAAGGTGTGTCAGCCACAAATGTGTGCCCATCTGAGTGTTGGTTCTGAGGAGACGCCTCATAAAGATATAGAACCCCTCCCTCCTCCTACCTCCCAAAAGGCTGAACAGTGTATAGTATGTTACATTTAAATAAATCAATAAAAATGCTGGGAAAAGAAAATAAAAATATTGTCCTGGTTTGTTTTATTAGCCTATACCGAACTCTACCTGCTAACAAAAAGAGAAATTCAAGTGTTCTGTGCGTGGCAGGATGTGGTGAAATGCCCCACAGTCCCAAACAACAACAAAAGAAAAAAAAATCATTCAAACATTTGGGAGTTTTCTTTAATGTTTTACATGTGTGAGTCAGCTATCCTTACTCTAATAACAACCAAATGCTTAGATTTTTCCTAAGTATTCAGGTCCACCTAGTTTACACAGTGGATAAAGAAGGATGAATTGAAAACAAGGATGGCTTGTGAAACAATGAAAGACTTTGGAGGAAAGCCAGGAGGCTGCAAACTCTGATTTCAAGGGGAGAGAGTAGGCCAATGAATTTGATTTAAAAAGTAGAGAGAGAAAACTATATAATTATGCAAGCTGGGTCCAGAGCACAAGCAAGGTTATGGACACTATCTAAATTGATCAGCATTAATGCTGCACAATTCCAATAATTTGGATGTTGTTAATTCAGGATTTATGATTACGCAACAAAAAAAGAAAAAAAAATTACCTTGTCCTTATCAGTGAAGGCTCTAGCTGGTCCAAACTTTGTTTAAATAAAAATATCTGTAGGAAACCATGAAATATTTACAATACCTATTGCTTTAGAAGTAACCCATGTATGGGGCGCCTGGACGCCTGGGTGGCTCAGTGGGTTAAAGCCTCTGCCTTCGGCTCAGGTCATGATCCCGGGGTCCTGGGATCGAGCCCCGCATCGGGCTCTCTGCTCAGCAGGGAGCCTGCTTCCTCCTCTCTCTCTGCCTGCTTCTCTGCCTACTTGTGATCTCTTCTGTCAAATAAATAAATAAAATCTTAAAAAAAAAAAAAGTAACCCATGTAATACAAACAAATACCGTGTTAAGAATTCTTGTCTGTTTCACTTGACAGGACTTTTGCAACTTAAACAAAGCAGTTAAGAAAAAAAGAGGAGCATTTTGGAAGGATACTGGAAAGAAATGGGCAGGTCTGAGTTCCATCAGAACCAGGACACGAAGCGACTAAACTCTGTACTCATTTCCTCTTACCTCTGACTGGCTTTATTTGCTAGGCTACTGGTTGCCACCAATTTACATTTTTCCAACTCTTAAAGCCCAAAACCTCTTCTTCTGAAGATCCTCAAATGGAAACATCTTAGGTATGACTATTATTGGCCAGGACTGGATAGCATCCCAACCTCCATAGCAAATAGTCTGACAAGGCATAGGGATGTCGGGATTGGCCAGGTTTGGGTCATGTGACCAGAGAGCTGCAAGGTGCAGGTTTTGGCAGCCTACACAATTGGAAGAAATGAAGAACAGGGTACCAAGGGAAGGGCAGTGCTGGACAGAGGCAAAAACAAAAAAGGCTCTTAGTTACACCTGTTTAAATGAGACCAATGACACAAACATATACCATTTTCCAGAACACGTATCGTTTAATCTTATATTTTTCATTAATTCTAATTGGCCTTCATATAATTTGTTCAAATTGGAGACATTTCAAGATGTTTTTCTTTTATGTATTTTTTTTAAGAGAGAAAGACTACATTTGTTTTGTTTTGTTTTGTTTTGAAGCCAAGAGAAGGGCCCCGAATATAGTCAGAATCACTATAATTCTGTGAACTTTAAAGAATAATAATTGAGATGAATGCAATTTTTCACTAAATCAAAAGGTAATTCTACTATATATCAACCTCTACCATAATGACGTCAAAAGTATTTCTTTACCTCAAAAGTATGTACCAGTATTTTCAAGTTAATCAACATGTAGAAAAAATCTGCAACTCAAATGCCATTCATTTTTTTAATGTAGAATAAAAAAGAAAGAAAAAAAAAACCTGTTTTATGTCTTCTACTATGCTTTGTATGCATTCACTATGTGACAAAAGAAAACTTCATAAATGCATTTCTGTCTTTTGCTGATTAACACCTTTACAAACACCACATCTTAGTTAAAGTGGAATAATCATGATCAAACTAATGAGATCAAAGGAACTGGTTTCATTCCTAAGTGGCTCCTAATGAATATTTCCATGTGGCTGCTCCATGATATCAGCGAAGGGCAACAATTCTACACTCAAAGAGAAAAGCCATATGTCAACCATATATGCATGTGGCATGTATTATCTTACACATTTTTATTACCCTCTACAAAAGGGCCTATGTTCATTTTTTAATATAGGCAATTGCATCCTCTAGAGATGAGCACAGCAAATGAAGAATCAAAACATCCCATGTTCCTCATTACAACTGTAAATTGAACATATGCCTTCATACAACTTAGGCAGTGACCCCAGCTGTAGAATAACCAACTACAGTGAGGTCTTAACCCTCCTAAAGTTTGTTTTTAATTACCTTATACACATCGTAAATGACTAAATAATCTTATAATTTTCTAAATTAGTTATCATTTCTGTGCTCAATTTAAGCTGCTGACAGTGCAAATATTCCCAGGTCTTTCAAGGAGAGTAAATTAAAATCAGTGTTTCATAGGTATTATAAATCAAAAAAAGACTGCCTTTTATGGTTACGGGAGGCATTTGTGTTAGAGGTCGCTTATCAATTCAATTCAACAATAAAAATATTTTAACATCTGGTATTTAACTGCCAGAATTTTCCATACCCATTGTTTTCAGTGATATGATGAATATTTTCAGACATTAACAATATTTAAGCCAATATCTGTGAAACTGATATAAGAAAAAAATCTGGTTTTTAGTGAGCTTTCCAACTAACAAAAGAAAAACACTGAAAAATGACATTGCAAATAAGTTACAAACAATATCTTATTTGTTTCCCTGATAAATTGATAGTAAGTATAAAATACATTTTATAATGCAAGCTTAACCTCATGCAGGAAACAAATGAAATTTAATAGGACTTTTAATAGGATTTTAAAAGTCAGATTGGACAATTTTCCTCTTCATCCTACCCTAGGAGAAAGTTCTGCACTCCATCCTCTAAAATCTCCTAAGAAATAGTCAAATCACCATGTTATCAACCACATTTTCTCTTTTTCCTCATTCTTAACTCCAGGTGATAGTAAATAGCTATGTGAAATCTATTTCCTTATTAAACTCACAAGAAGATAGATTTTATTTAGACCCATACCTGCCTTCAATTGCTTCAAATGAGTAAAAGACTCCATAGTAATGTTAGTAAAGGTTGTTGGAGGCATCTAATATTGGGTACCTGGAACTGTTATTTTCGCTTTTCTGATTTTATTTATTGTTTCATTTCTATTTCTTTTATGGTTAGAAATATTCCCTAGTGATAAAATTTGTGCTTCCTAATCATTGAAATCATTCACTCTTACTTTCGAGAAAAAAGAAAACCAAAATTGAAACATAAGACCTGTTAGGGGTTGTAGTCCAACAGCCCCCAACATTTTAGAATGTAGACTTATTAAGAAATAAGGCCTTGGGGTGCCTGGGTGGCTCAGTCGTTAAGCATCTACCTTCCACTCAGGTCATGATCTCAGGGTCCTGAGATCAAGTCCCTCATCAGGCTCCCTGCTCAGCGGAAAGTCTGTTTCTCCCTCTGCCTTTCCCTTTCCCTCCTGCTTATGTTCCTTCACTTGCTGTGTCTCTCTCTGTCAAATAAATAAATAAAATCTTCTTTAAAAATTTTTAAAAAGGAAATACAGCCTTTGCAGATGTAATTAGTTAAGACCAAGTTAAACCAGAGTGGACCCCTAATCTAGCATGACTTGTGTCCTGATAAAAATAGGAAACTCGGACACAGACATGCACACAGGGAGAACACCGTATGAACACAAAGACCGAGACTGGGGTGAGGAATTTGCAAACCAAGCAACAACAATGATCACCAGCAAACCATCAAAAGCTCTTCACTCACAGCCCTCAGAAGGAACCAACCCTGCCAATACTTTAATTTCAGACTTTTAGCCTTCTGTACAATGAGACCATGAAATTCTGTTGTTTAATGCACCCAGTTTGTGGTACTTTGTAATGGGAGCCCTGGAAAACTAATAGAGAGTCTGTAATGTAAGTCCCACAGAACTCCCAGGAGGATGTCTGACACACCTGGAATCATAATGCTTTCACGTGAATACACAGAACTGTTTGACACCAAGCATCATATCAAACCACCTTAACCAACTCCTAAGCCACGGCGGCACTGCAAAGTCTAACGCATGGTTTTGCTCAATAAATCTTTACTTAACCCATAGATGAAATATCCCCACAATGTCACACTTTTCCCCCAAATTTTGCAGTTTGCTCAATGCCCCAAATATGATAGATTCAAAAAATGACACTTGACCAAAGTCTCAAAATGCTAGTTAGATGAAACTGATGGAAGCCAGAAAACTTAGTGAGTTCACTCTCCAAGTAAACTTAGTGAGGAACAGACATACTTTCGGGAGTTCTGATATTTTTAAATCTTGACCTTCCTTGTTTACTAGAAGAACAACAAAATACAATCAAGTTCGGACATACAAATATAAATCTACATACAGTAGCCCCCATTAATTCCTGAGGATTTATGGCAATTTTAGGAATTAACATCTCATATGTGAAATATTTATAATTAGACTATAAAAGAGACAGGACTTAAAATAATGGAATTGGCTAATATATTGAAATTTATACATCTAATGAATATTGCCCACTTTAGAGAACATTAGGAGACCATATTTATATTAGTAATATTCTTCATCTTAAAATAAATGTTCTCAATTCCTACCTCCTTTCAAGGGCATGAGCTGATGTAAGTGACTTTCTGTCCCGTCCCATCCACAACGGTTTACACCAGAGATAAGTACCTGTGCTCACACTCATTTACAATCCTAGCCTCCATCTTTGTAGTCTTAATATATTTGAGTCCAAATACTTTTGAGTCCAAATATATTACTGAATCAGTTCCTATGATCCCACAGTAGTTCAACCACCCCCCTTCTCCAAAAACCTTAGTAAATCCATCCGGAACCAACAATGTATAAACGAGGAAATGTTTGTGTTAAGTACCCAAAACTACAAGGATCTTTTGTAAATATAGTCGCATTTGCCAAACCGTTTCTCCTAATTTGTTTATTCCTCCTCCTTTGATCATTTACCATCTGAACTTCCATCTTCTTATGTACAACTAGTAATCAAATAAGCAAGAAGTCAGCATCAAAATAGACATCTGCTATGGAAACAAAATGACTCCCAGATAATCCAGTGCTGTCAGTGCTTCATACAACCACAGGAGCATTCAATGTTCAAAGTATCACGTTTGGTTCCAGGATACAACGTAGCCCCATCACAGGAAAACTTGTTCAAAATTTGTCTCCTGTATCAAATGCAGTAAATCAGCGGACAGGTTGAGCTATCTCGTTCTGCTTTTATGCCCTAATTTTAGAAATGACAAGACCGAGGTTTAGTTTCTTTACTAGAGCTCAATGTGAGGTAACGAATACAGGTCTCCTAACTCCAAAATCACTGTTCCATTATATGGACACTTTGCCAAGAAAGAAAGAAAGAAATGAAGACCATACCATTTATAGCCCAATGTTTACATTTTGTTTCAGTGTACTTCTAAGGATAATGAAGGTGTTTCCTTTACTGATGCATCTCTCTTAATGGAGGTTGTTTGAGAGAAATACATACACTTTTGAATCAGAGAGAGATCATTTTTAATCCTAGCTCTTCCACTCTCTGGCAGTGTAAACTTACAAACATTATCCCATTTAAGATAAAAATGAATGAACAAAAATGTGAATAATAAGTCCTAACATTTGGGACAGTGGTAAGGATTGAATATTCATATCTGTTAATGGTTCTCTGCAATGACTGGCAAGCAGTAAGTGCTCAATACAAGTTGACTTTCTGCCCTCTCCTTGGTCAATTGTTAATATTTATAGAACATTTCCTAATGTGCTAAAATAATGACTGGGTCACTTTCAAAATCTCCACATTTCTCAAGAAGATTACCTCATTACACAGATTTCAGGTTTAATTCATGTATTATTTCTTCCTTCTCCAGAAAACCTTTTTCTGACCATTGACTAGATCATCAGTGTATGTTAAAATCATGCTTCTCTCGGCACTGTTGATTACTGGGCTCTGGGCCAGCTCATGAGGAGGAACTTTGGTTCTGAAGTATAATTTTCTCCCCTGGAAAAAAAAAAATGGGCTGAGGCATCAGAATGAAGGAGGCACAGAAAACGTAAAAAGAACATATGCATGGACATAGCTTCCTTACTTCAGATATGGAGATGCATCGTCTATGGAAAGTCTGGTCTGAGAACCAAGAGGGATTGATGTTCACTTGGAAGAATAAACACCTTGATCACAAGGGTTTCTAGTCAAATTCTAGATGCTTTAGTATAGCAATGTTTTAGCAGCTTTTCAGCTTTTTGTCGACAACTAATAGAAAGCCTCATTTTCCTAGAAAATGAAAGTGATAACTATCCAACCCACAGTGAATAGTGAGTACAAAAAAAACCACACACACACACACACAAAATATTTCTCATATCTCCACTGTGTAGCCACCTGCTTTCTGTTACATGTTTCATCCTTTTGCAAGTAAATTGGGAAAAGAGGGAAACTATACCTGTCTATCCTCTGTTTCCAAGCAAACTGGTTAGCTTTTAGAATCCTGCATACTTAATGGATGGTACACTGCCCAGGTCCCCTT
Organism: Lutra lutra; assembly: GCF_902655055.1. Classification (NCBI taxonomy): domain Eukaryota; kingdom Metazoa; phylum Chordata; class Mammalia; order Carnivora; family Mustelidae; genus Lutra; species Lutra lutra. The sequence continues at coordinate 35,474,684 of NC_062282.1, read as the reverse complement.
TTTCAGAACCGAGGCACTCATTCCCTAGATGCTAAAGGCAAGTTGCATGCTTCCCCTGGCCCCTGCTGTGGCAGCCACATCCAAAGACCACTCAGCGTCAGGTATAAAAGCCTTGGCCCCTTGCTCAGTTGGGAATTAGGGTCATGCCTTATTTGATGGGTCATCCCTGTGGGATCAGCTGAGACATCTGTTGTGACTTCATCTCAGATCAACATTTTCTCCCCTCTGCCTAGAGCTATTTACTTCACCTCTCACAGGTGTTCATTCTGAGAGCACACCCCCATAAACTTCCTACATGCAAATCTCCCATCACAGAGTCTGTTTCCTTTGGACCTAGTTCTAAGACTTCCTGTTAAGCATAGTTTGTTTGTTTTTAAGGTAGGGACTATTTGATAAAACTGTAGCAAAACAACTAGCCCTTCTTCTGAATGATGGTTGTCTCTGTTTTTAACTCAAATAACATGTGAGTTTAGTAAGTCCACTGGAGAAACCTAAGGATACATACAGAATACTTCCTAGGAACAAACTGATGAGCAAAGCAGCCATTTTTAGGACTGGCTTGGACAGAGTTAACAGCATAAGTGATTAAGAATGGGTTTGCGTATCTAGTTCCAGGATATGAACTACAGGCCCACGGGCACTACGCTAAGTGCCAACATCATGCAGAGGCAAAATGGCAGTTGTCTAAATATCCTTCCCTTTTTATTTTATGAAAGAACCAGCTGAGAGAACCTATGATAGATGTAGTTCTGTTGTGGAAAACCTAAAGGTTAGAAAAGTATACTCAGACATTTTTAAAGGCATATTCCTAAATGTTTCCTTACCGGGAAGGTCGGGCGGGGGGAGTCAGTATAAAATGAGAGATGTGTAAGTATATGTATTTCACGGTAAGAGAGTTCATTTCAATTTACCATGAGTCCAGAAAGCAAAGGATACTAGTTTCAAAACTAAGAAGAGTTCCAGAGCAGCCCCTCCAAAAACAGTTTCTAAGTATTTGTATTTTTGTGAAGAAAATCAATGATAACAATTCGCTATTATTTTTCCCCAATGTGCTATGTTGAAATTCCATTACAGAGAGCCTCAAACATCATTAGCCAGGACAATTCCCTATTATTATGTTGGAAATGGAATTTAATTTTAGGTTTTCAATTCCAAGCCCTAAGTGGGAACTAAATGTCACAGAACAAAATGTCACGCAATGAGATCGGATATTCAAATATGTGACAGTAACCAGATGTTTCCTTAACAATTACCACATAGCAAAACCAGTCAAAGAAATGAGGTACAGTGCTTCTCACAAGTCAGAGGGCTCCCACATTGTTTTGCAGCATGCTGATATTTGCCAGTTTATATTCTGATGAGCCCACCCTGGACTGCCTCTGAAGAAATACAGAATATAAAATATGGTTATTTCTGTGAGAGACTTTTTTAAAGAATTTTTTCAAAGAAGTCTCAAACAGGGCAACCCATAGTATTGACAATAAAATCCAGGTTCTCATTAAAATAGGAAGTAGACAGAAATAGGTTAATAATCATTCAACTAAAATCCTTATCACAATAATCCCTGCCCTAACACTCTCCCATTAACTGCTTTGCCATTTGTGAGGCATGAAAAGAGGCTAAAAGAAATGGGATTTAGGAGACAGATGTTCAGCTCAGAGATGAAGAAGCAAAACTAGAGCAGACCAAAGAATGTGCTGCCCTCCACTTTGGATACTATTTACGTCCAGATCCCGAATCTCAGTCCTTGGACTGGCCTCAACATTAACATGAAATTGCAAGTTTCAGGGAGCGAGAGATTGGTTTTAGGACAGATATCCCTTTAGCCTCTTGATATACAGTTTTAACACTGTGGGAAAGTGGTGGCCAGTAGTGAAACAAAAGATGAAAAGCAGAAACATTCTTCAAGCCCAATGGAGATAGATACCTAAATGTCCATGAGACAACGGTAAATATTAGTTTACAGGATTTATTAGTTTAATGGATTCAAGAAAATATTTTTTTAAATATTTATTTATTTATTTGACAGACAGAGATCACAAGGAGGCTGAGAGGCAGGCAGAGAGAGAGGAGGAAGCAGGCTCCCTGCTGAGCAGAGAGCCCGATGCGGGGCTTGATCCCAGGACCCCGGGATCATGACCTGAGCCGAAGGCAGAGGCTTTAACCCACTGAGCCACCCAGGTGCCCCCTCAAGAAAATATTTTAATAACCCAAGTCAGAAATTGGATAGAGGGAATACACAGCCTTTTGACGTAAAAACAAACTTAGATTAAAATAAATCTTAGAGATAGTCATATGGTATAACAATTTTAACCCAAGAAAAGATAAAATCCATTTAATTCACCTTATATGTGCAATGTTTCTTTTCTGGAGGCTGTCAAGGATTACATAAACTAGTATATTTGTATTAATATGTATTAGTTCCACACCGGACAGGATGACAGTTTTGGAAGTATTTAAGTTCTAAAACATATCCTTGAACAACTTTTTCAAAAACCTCACTCTTCATTGTATCTAAGATATCCCTGGGCAGCTAAAACACAATATAGTGTATGTTGGGTGTTGTTTTTGTTTTCTTTTTTATTCTGATCCTGTTAGTAAATCTTAAAATATTAAAGAACACAGTGTTCCTCTTTGTCTATTTTCACAAAAATAATCTTTGATGAAATTTGCATTTGTCTTCAGCAGCCTTGCTACGCAAAATGCAAGAAACAGGTGACTCCATCAATTTGGAGAGAAAAAGGCCAAGATCTTTCCATGATTTCCTGGAAATTTTAACATGGTACACTTGTTTTAACTGCTGAATGGCATTCCATTTTATGAAAATAACATTATTTATTTATCCGTCTATACTCAAACTGATGCACATATAAGGTTGTTTCTAAATTTTTATAACCACTGATACAGTGAAACATCTCATCCAAGTCCCTTGGTGTCCAAGGTCAAAAGGCCTTTTCAGTGTGTAATTCGAGATGGACTCTAGGGTTTTATCACCTTTGAACTTTCCCACATATTGTCCAGTTGCTCTCCAAAAGAAAAACCTTTCATTTTAACATGGTTTATGTTTTCATGTCATTTTAAAGAGATTCTTCCCCCAACTTAATGTTATAAAGCTTATCTTATAATTTTTCTAAAAGTTTTGAAGATTTTGTTCATATTTAGATTTTCAATTCATGTGAAATTTGTTTTTTTTTATAGTGTAGGATATGGATAAAATTTTATATGGACGGTAATTGGTATCCCTATTTGTTTTTAGGTCCATTCTTGTCATATATATATAGGGAGACCATATATACTTTTTCATCCAAACCAAAAAGCTTTCAAAATTAAAGGGGGAATTGTTACTAATAATGCTCAGTCAAGCATAAGAAAAACTGTCCAGGCAAGCTGGGACATACAATCATTCTACTCATAATCCAAATTCAAATGTGTGTGTGGGTCCATTTTTTTCTACTTGGTTTCCTCTGCTAAAGTTTATCTATTCTTACAGCTGCAACCCACAATTTTAGTGATGAGCTTATAATGCCAGATAGTTTCAGGCCAGTTTTAACAAAATGTTAAGACATGATCTTACAGTATAAAACTATTTCATAAAAAATTCAGATTGAGTGGGGAGCACCCCAGTGGCTCAGTTAGTTAACCATCTGTCTTCAGCTCATGATCCTGGGGTCCTGGGATTGAGCCCCACATTTGGGCTCCCTGATCAGCAGGGAGCCCGCTTCTCCCCCTCTGCCACTCTGCCCTGCTTATGTGCGTTCTCTCTCTCTCTTGCTCGATCTCAAATAAATAAATAAAATCTTAAAAAAAAAAAGTTCAGATTGGGAACAGTTATTTTCAGCATATAACACTGAGAAAGATTAATATGCAGAATGTATCAAGAACTCCTACAAATTTCTGTGAAAATAAAGAAACCACTTCACATCCATCAAATTAGGAAAAATTGAAAATTCTGGTTACACTAAGTGTTGGAGAAGATTTGGTGAAATGGATAATCTTAGGTACTGCTGGTGTCTTGTCAAACAAAGAGGGAAAAGGGAGAACAATTTACTTACCTTCTTCACCAGAAATGTCCCAAAACGTTTCATACCCCTTTTTAGTTTACAAGAGTTTTCAAATCAACTCATCTTTTTCCTCTAAAAACTGGTTTCATCTGAGTTAGTTTTTCTGCTCTCAACTGTTTGCTTGCAGAGGAGAACACCAGTGAATTTAAAGTATTGACAATGTTGTTTTAATGCACCAAGGAATAAATGTGCTTTACTACACCAAGGGATACAAATGGGTAGAATATATGGTACTATGACAGCCGTGGTGGAAACATGCATGGGGAACTGTGATATGAGTGACGGAGTTCAGATGCCTCGAGCTGTCCTCTGGGATCACAGTGGTCATTATTTTTTAAGCTCTTACACTTATATTTTGTGATACTTACAGATTTCACAGACAGTTGTAAAAAACAACAGAGCAAAAGCCTGTGAATCCTTGGGCTAATTTCCCCCATGGTAACGTCTTGTAAAACTAATAGATTATCACAACCAAGATACTGGGATGAAGAGAGTCACCACACAGGACGTTCTCATTACCAGAAGCATCCTTTATATTGCTGTTTATAGCCACACCCATTTCCTTCTCACCCCCTGCACTTAACATCTGGAAACCATTAATCTGTTTTCTATTTCTATGGTTTTGTCGTTTCAAGAATGTGATATAATGAAATCATATAGCATGCAACCTTTTGGAAACAAGGAAAAGCAAGAGAGGGGGTAGGGAAGGAGAATAGAAATAGGAAGCATCATTTTGGCATTTTGACTGAACTATTAAAAATGTATAGCCTATTTAGGGGGAATTTGTTTTTTCTTCAGTCATCTCCTTCTCTTGTTTCAATCAGTTTCTACTTCTTCTCATGCTTTTATGTTTCCCCCTTTGTAATTGCATCCCTGCCAGCTGTTCTGACAAATTTGGTGAAGGGAACAGTCTGATATTCTAAACTCATGTAGCAGAGTCCTTCCAGGTATACTCCTAAATCATGGTGGACTAGCCAATATTTCAGTGAATGTGGTGGTTACTATTTCTTTCACTCGCCAGCTTATAATCTAGACTCTAACTGAGAACTTCTTTCTTGTTAAAACTCTGAACATGACTTTTACCATTTCCTCCATGTTCATTCATCTCCACCATATTGTTCTCACTGCTTCTCAAATACACAGGCATAAGGACACCTCAGGACCTTTGTGCTTGCTGCCTCCTTTGTGGGACTCTTTCCCCATGGCACCTATATGGCTAATTCGCCCATTTCAATCAAGTCTCTGCTTAAAGGTCACTTTTCAAAAAGGCCATTCCTAACTATTCTCTGTAAAATATTTTTGTATATGAATTCATTTTTATGCCTGGCCCTTTATATAATTTAACACATTGAGTATTTGTGTGTTTACTCTCCACTGGCATTTAAGGTCCATAAGAACAGATTCCTTTTGTTCACAGTTACATCCCAAAACTTAGACTACCTCCTGGCACATAGTTGGCAAGTAAACATTTGTTGGGCAAATGAACAAATAAATGATAAAAGGAATTTCCACCCCTTCAAATGCTTGTCTATCCCTAGTGATGTGACACAGGGAGATCTTACTGCTGCTCATTTTTAAGGCAGGAATTCAAAGAAAAAGTATAGGGAAAAAAAATCACAGAAATAATAGCAAAACAAAGAAGAGAACACAAGCTTCAGGATCCAAAGCTTAAACCCAAGCACTCCCATGAATTCTGACCATTCTCTACTTTTACATTATTATCTAAATGCTATTATCTGAAATTCTTGCCTCTGTTCAGCCCACTAGAAATTTCATAGACAGAAGTTTTTTAACATAAAATTTATAGCAGGGGTTGGTTTCCTCAAATCACGTCTTAATTACCCCAAGAACAAGCCTTTCCCCATAGTATTTTGGCATTTCCCCTCCTGGCTCCAGTCAGATCCCAGAAGCCAAAAGGTGTTCCAAAATGAAAAGTAACAGGAAGGAAAAATTAACCAAACTCTTGAAGCTCCAAAACTATTGGTTTCAAGTTGCATTTGCATTTTCATAGGGATCAATCACGAGAGATGAAGGGGAAGGGTTATTATTCAGCCTGAACATTCATGTTTGAGATAATTTCTTTTGTTAAGTTTTACTTGGAGTTTCTTTGTTTAAATCTCCCCTGTTTCCTGCTGACAATTCATTTTTAACAAGGTTCTCCTTCATGTATATTTAGGTAATTTTCTTAACGGGAGCCAGAACACATTTAACATAATCAGGATGGACCTAATTAAATGGAGGACAGATGTCGATCTTTCCATAATACATAGAAAAGTTGTAAGATTTCTTTTTAATTGAGCATGAAATTTGCACCAGATTTGTTGCCCCATATGTAGAGTTACAGATTCAGTAAGTGTATGTGATAGTGTCTACATACATATACAACAGTTTTCAAAGATACAGGAAAATAAAAAATAATCACTTGTAGAAAATATTTTACATGTAGTTGTTATGCAGGTCAGGCTAAAACCAAACTTAGGAAGTTTGAGAAAGAACTACCTTTCATTCCTTCCAGTGGTATAACAGTACATTCACTGTCCAGTGATGAAAATCATTATCATTTCTTGCCTCTTCTCATTCCTGACCCCCTCCATGCCCAAGGTAAAGTAACAACACACTTTTTCATAAACTATTTAACTGGTTTACTAAAGAACAGGCCTGAAAAATCAGTGTAGTCGAGATAATATGGGTATTGGAGTCTGACATACCTGTATTCAAATTTTGGCTTAGTCATTTAGCTGACTTTAAAGGAAGTTTACTTATGGTAAAATAGGGATTATAATTCTCTCCTCGAAGGTTATTATAAAGATCTGAAACAATGCATAAAAAGCTCCTAGCACAGCTTCTGGTTTACAGAAAATGCTCAATAAATGCAAAACCAATTGAATTCTTAAAGGTCCTTACTGATATTTATTTCAAATAAAAAACTGACTTGACCCCTAAATTTTTCAAGCCTGGCTTCAGAGTAATGACAAAAATTCACTTAAAAAAATGAAATTCACAATTCCATGACTGATCACTTTCATTTTTTCTGAGGTTTTTCCTCTTATCTCTTTTCATATGGATATTTCTTAGAAGTCCTGTGTTGGAATTACAACTCAATATAATTTTATAGTTTGTTTTTTTAAAGCCCAAGATTTAAGAAGTAGGAGAAGAAGAAATGAAGAAACCCAGGAAAAGAGTATTCCTTTGGGGGAATTACTGTTGTTTGAGGGTCTCAAAGTCTGGTGGCCAAGTATCTTCACATTTATACTCACGCTTGGTTGGAATTTTCTTTTTTTTTTTCCTAAGCAAATGACCACTGTGATCTTAAAACCATGGTCTTCAACCCAAGATAGTAGAGAGGAAAATCATATGTGTGCATTGACTGTGAAAAAGTTTCTTTATGAATTCTTCATCTCTTCATGCTGCCTTAACAATCACTAGGTTAATTTATAGGATCTCAAAAGTGGAATGTAAAAATTATCTGTGTGATGCGTGAAAAACTGTTAGATATTTTAAATGAAAAAGTAAACAGAAACTAAACGTTCATAAAATCCAACAAACGTATGGACACTGTAGACCTCTGCAGTCCTTTTGTCTGATAGCCATACTCACCCAAGGTGAGATGCCTTGAGGGAGGAGCAAGGCAGTGAGACTCTCAAGACTTATTTGTTTTCAGCATGTTAGCATATAGTGGACTTTACATGTGGCCAGCTAAGGGGATTTACTAGGTTATATTAGCCAGCTGTAATTCAACTAGCCCTAATAAGATAAAATGGACAAAAGACCATAAAAGCTTTCCATAAACATGCAGAATAAAGATAACCTTCCTCCTAGAAGCAGAAGCAAACAATAATAGAAGTACTTCTATTCCTAGACCAAGCTTTAACTTCATCACAAGTTTCAAACAGTAACTATGCAACCCAATCTGACATGGAAAGATGGCACAGTTGTTGAAAATATGAACAGTCCATTTCTCCAAAGTAAAATTTTATCAGTGAACTTCAAAATAAGGCTTTGTTAAAAAGTACACTCATTGGGTGGTGAGGGTAATTTGGAAACAGAGGCTTGGAAATGTTTCTACTGTTACATGATTTTAAATTGAAATTTGATACATTTATTACTTTTAAAAACTCAAGTATCTGTGCCTGTGCATACACATGAGCACACACGCAAACACACACACGGTGAATCTTTTCTCCTAATTCCATTTTCATAGCTTTGCCACTAAAACAATCCTCCTCTTTATATCTTGTTTAAAATTTGGAAACACAGAGCAAACTGTTCTCCCCTCTTACAACCTCATTATAAGACTTTTATGGGTTTTACAATAAAGTGAATTTTGGTCTAAATATACAATTCCATAAAAAAGTACATTTGTACATATTCTAGGTGCTTTACTAAAGGCTGTGAGGTTGTAAACAATTAAGGACTTATAATCTCTGAGATGGTAGCAATCTAAAAGGAATCCTGGATGCGTAGATAATCTTTCACAAAATATCATGTGATAATATAGTAATATATTACAGAAAAGACTGTGTAAATTCTGGATTATGGAAAAAATGTATTAATTCTGGATTATGGAGAAAATGTATTCAAACTTGGCTTTTCAAAATAGGGTAAGGTTTAAGCAGGTGATATGAGGTAAAAAGAAAGAGGAGAAGCAGAAAGCCAAATAAATCCTACCATCAAAGGGAGAAGAAGGATACTAAGGGAAGAGGGTGCTAAGATAATCAATGCCTGGTTTTTCATTAATAGTTTTATCACATATGGATGTACTCCTAAGCAACTTACTGTTTAGTTTAACTTACTTTTGAACCTTATATGAAAAAACCAAACTGTATGTATTTTGTAAATTTTTCCCAAATGTGGGTTTTGGGAAACCCACTTCCAACTCATGCATGTTGAAAAATTGGCTGCAGTTAATTCATATTTATTTTTGCAGTTCTATAAAGATATCAGTAATTAATTGTTCTAGTATTAAAGAATCTAGCTTTTGTTTGCTAGATTTTTGTTTTGTTTTGTTTTGTAGTTTTGCTGCTACAACACATCATCTAGTACATGCACGCACAGGAGTAGAATTGATGGTATGTGTGCATTTATTACCTTACCAGCTATTATGAGATGGTTTTTCACAGTAATGGTAATCATTACAGTTGCACAATGTTCCCATTCCAACACATTCTCACCAAACACGGTGTATTTTTAGAACTTTAAAAAAATATTTTAGAGACCTGGTGGTGTGAAATGGTAACTCACTGTTACCATTAATACTCTTGAAAGTAAAAGTTAGTTAACAAAGATGAGTATTTCATCGGTTTGTAGGTCATTCCTAGCAGAAGATATGTCCTAGGCGGGGTGCCTGGGTGGCTCAGTGGATTAAGCCGCTGCCTTCGGCTCAGGTCATGGTCTCAGGGTCCTGGGATCGAGCCCCACATCCGCCTCAGCATCCCTGCTGAGCGGAGAGCCTGCTTCCCCCTCTCTCTCTGCCTGACTCTCTGCCTACTTGTGATCTCTCTGTCAAATAAATAAATAAAATCTTAAAAAAAAGAAAAAGAAAAAAGATATGTCCTAGGTAACTGTTTCTTAAATTAATGAATAAAGAAAAATCAATTAGCATTATGTGAATTCTATCAAAATCATGAATAGTATTACAGCAAGACCCAACTGTTTTTCTGAGGGAACCAAGAATTTTGAAAACCAAACCCATGTTATTTGGCAAGTGTTGCTATGTATCTTTGAGGGTTATAGCTGATTCCATACAAAAAAAGTAGAATGGTATGTTTCTTATTTAACTCCAATTTTTCTTATCATTTGAGCTGGATCTATAACACTATTTGCTTCTAATTAGAATAATGCTCCCAAAACATTAGCTTGCCCTTAAATTTCTCAAATTGTTTGATAGGCAATTTAAAATTAGACTTGCTAATCATTATTTAACAGATCTGTAGTTACAGATCACAGGAATATTTAAAAATCATGACCACAGATCAGTTGTAATTGTCTGCTCTACATCCACTCTAGAAGCACCCCTAATGCTCTTAAACATAGCTTCCAGCCATGATGACCTTATTTCAGGTTTCTGAATGTGCCATGACCTTTGTGCCTCCAGGTCTTTAAATATGCAGTTCTGTTATTAATTCCTCCACCAGTTTCTGGGCCCATGATTTCTTGGACTCTACATATCAAAAAATCACCTTTTTTAATATTGACATTAACTCACCATGGCAGATCCTCACAATCATTTCCTCTTTCCTCTTTTCACACAATCATATTCTACTTTATCATTCTTCCTCATTGTTCTCTGAACAGGTAAAAATCATGTAGAAAGCTATTATTTAAAAATAATATTTTTCAGATGATCTGTACATGTTTTAACAATATCCACAGAGTCCAAGAAGCCAATGGATATTTTTCTTATTAAAGACATATGTTAAAATAAAATTAATGGTGTAGCCATCAGAATCTTTTGTTTGTTCTTTACACCTTTAACATTTGTGAACAGTTATATTTTTGCCAGTATAAATTTTATATATCTATGACTATTTTCTTTTTTTTTATTTTAAAGATTTTATTTATTTATTTGACAGAGAGAGATCACAAGTAGGCAGAGAGGCAGGCAGAGAGAGAGAGGAGGAAGCAGGCTCCCCGCTGAGCAGAGAGCCCAATGCGGGGCTCGATCCCAGAACCCTGAGATCATGACCTGAGCCGAAGGCAGAGGCTTAACCCACTGAGCCACCCAGGTGCCCCTATCTATGACTATTTTCATAAATATATATTAACTATTTGAGATAATCCCATTTGGGTTTTTCCACTTAATAGTTCAAATAAAGAAGAAAATGTTTAATTCACCACTCCTATAAGGGTAGTAAAAAACTAAATAATTTCCAGAAAAGAAGAATCAAGTCAATAGAATCAAGCAGACACCGAAAATGGTTTTTTTTTTTTTTTTTTACTTATCCAAGTATGATGATATCATTCTATATAAGAAAATGAAGTTTCTTTCCTGAAGCCAAAACAACTTTCTTGGTGAGCCCTTTCCTTTCCCTTCCATAAAATGCAGAGTGTAAGATTATTTCTTAGAACTTCCCATTTTGTTTTGGTTTTCTATTTGCTTCCCCTTGAAAGAGTGTGCCATTTCCCAGGTTTTAGACATTCCTATTCATCTATGTTTTTAGTGTTTAATATTAGAAACATGCTATTTTGGAAGGGTATGTATATGGTATTTTCAACTTTATGCTCTAAACATTTTTCTTTTATTTTTTTTTAAGATTTTATTTATTTATTTGACAGAGAGAGATCACAAGTAGGCAGAGAGGCAGGCAGAGAGAGAGAGAGGAGGAAGCAGGCTCCCTGCTGAGCAGAGAGCTCAATGTGGGACTCGATCCCAGGAACCTAGGATCATGACCTGAGCCGAAGGCAGGGGCTTAACTCACTGAGCCACCCGGGCGCCCTGTAAACATTTTTCTAGACATAAAAGATCAGTTCTGCACACAAGAGGCAGAAATGTTTCAAATTCTATCCTCCTACTCCCAACATTCAAAGTCTTCCCCTAGACTGTAAGGAAGGCTGGAAAACCTCTGGGGACTTCATCACCACCTGCCTCCTTTTGCAAGGAAAGTTTCCCATGACGTTGAGGAATTATTGGGGTTGCCTTCTCTGAGACACTGTCATTCTATACAAGGAGTTGAACAAGCATTTCAATTCTGTCCCAAGAATATCAAGCTTTTCCCTCACCCTCTAGTGTTCCTTCCATGATGAATAACTTAGGTATTTCAAAAACACAGTATGTTATCCCATGAGTAAAGGGATATTATAAAGACACAGAGACAAGGAGTCTAGCTCTTTCTTTCCTGGAGTACATAATGTGATGTGCTGAGTGCTGTACTGAAGGCTCTTCAAATTGGCCATCCTTATATCCTCCTCTCAAAATACTAACCCATTTGATATCTTCCTTACGTTTAATTTAGTGAAACAATCTCTTTAAGTCTGATTCTAGTCATTTTTCTCAGATGTTTGAATGTTTTGTATTTCATTCCATATTACTGAAAACTACCAATTAGAGCTTGATTTGGAATTAGTTACTGTTTTTATTTAACATTTGATAATATGAGTATAGATACTAAAGAAACAATATTCTTTGTACTTTCTTATATTATGTCAGTACATCTTGTTAAAGAAATTGTTTTGTCACTCCACCCTGAATCTTCCTTTGTGTGTCAATTAAAGCAATTTACACACCCACACTTGCATAAGGGAGCAAATCCTATGAACTGGATGAAATCTAATCTTTTGCATGTTCTATAATAATTCCCACTGAATGAACTGAATTAATTTTAAATATTTCTTGGATTTTTTAAGATTTTATTTTACAATGCTGGGGTTTTGCAAATTCTTCAAGTAATTTTATTAATTTTATTACTTCAAGTTATCAAATAACTTTGGTGGTTAGCATATAACTTTGTGTTTTTGTGTCTGTATGGGACAACACTCTTATCATGGATGAGTAGCCTATAAAATGAATGCAAAAGTCTAGCTATAAGCCATTCCAGCATAACTTGGGCCTGTGAATCCTAGGGGAAAACATAATTCAGCTTCATCTCAATAGCTTTTAGAATAATTAGGACCCTTAGGTTTGGAATTTCACCTAATCAATTCCATTCACTACTCAGAATTCAAAAATGTTATTTTTCTTGTAACCTCTCTCACACTGTGATATGAGGTGAATACAATACAGTCCATCTTTGACCAAAATTAAGACAACCCACTATTGTGGGGCAAATATCACTTGAGTGCCTACTGTGGATCTGACAGTAAGCATTTTTGTCTGATGATCAACCATTTCTCTTTTAAGAAGTTCTCCAATCATTTCTATTTAGGAATATGCCTAAATAACGCATTTCCATTTCCCAAAATTGATCTAAGGGGCATTAAGAGTAGTAGGACAGAGAGCAGCAAACTGAAAACCTATGGTCTCATCCCAGCCACTAGTTTTTGTTTGGTTTTGCTTTTTCAACATTTATTCCTAGCAAGGATAATAGTATGAAGGAAGTATATGACAATTTTCTATTTTAATGGAACTAGTGGTCTTCCTGGGAATAAAAGAATTGGAGACAGGATCTACAACTGTGAAACAGAAATTTAAAAGTGAATCAGGTCTCAGCCCAGTGTTGGTACCCCAACTAGAATACACGTGGCATGCCAACAGGGGCCTTGGCTGTCTTACTCCGCTCTATCCTCAGGGCCTGAAACAATACCTGGTACACAGTAACAACCAACTCTGTGGTCTGGACTGTCAATGATTATCACCTTAACTGTGAATGTGGCAGCATGTGAAAAGAAAAAAAAGAGAAAAGAAAAGAAAAAAGGAGAGTTCATTTGGCCTGGAATGCTTGGAAAGACTCCTTGGAACAAGCGGGATCTGAACAATCAAGTGCATCTTTGATACTTACAGAGCCATTAACTTGGAACTAATGAACATTTGTAGTGACCAATAAAGAACTCCTCAACCATACTCCACTGACATCCAAATCCTATACCACATTTGAAAACCATTTCTTGAGCTCGCTTCGGCAGCACATATACTAAAATTGAAAACCATTTCTTCTTCTACCAGCACTACTACTACTATACTGCTACCAGTAATATTTAGGTAACTTTTAACATGCTTACTTTTGAAATATTTCCCCTTGTGGGGTTCCTGTGCACAAAAATTCTATTATTTCCATTTAATATTTTTGCACTCCATCATCACTAGGTGTGATAAGGTGCTGAGAGTATAAATATGAATGAGACATGGCTCATTCCTCAAGGACCTCAAAATCCAGTATGGTTAAAATGTAACTCCCATACTGAATAATAAATGCTATAGTAGGAAGCAGAGAAGCCAGATATTATTGGGAACCAACTGTGTTCCAAGCTTAGGATCAAGCAATATTCTATGGCTTTCCATGATCTTGCAAGTTAGGTTTTGTAATACCTAATGTTAAATCTGAGGATTCTCTGTTCACAGAAACAGAACATCTTCCCAAAACAAGAACTGGTACTCCCTGGATCCATCCTTCATTGTGCTGACTACCCTATACTACAAGTTGTACCTCACTCCCCAACTCCCATTACACTCCAGAATATTGATTACCCCATAGTATCTTGTGTCTTCCATCTGTCTCTTTGCTACCCCTCCTTCTCTGATCCCCTGGCATGAGGTAAAAGAAATACATAATTATCCAAGCCTAGATAAGACAAGCTTAGGTAAGATGTTTTTAGAGTCCTAAAATTTCTTGTCATCTTCTCATCATTTTCATTATAAGTGAAACCATGTAATTTGATACAGTGACCTCATATTCTGTGTTTTAAGAAATGCAAAACTGCTGTTGGGTTATGGAAATGTAAGGCACCACTAAAGCTGATTCAAATACTGTTTAACTGAAGAGGCAATGAACTCAAAAGGAGTATGTTCCCATAGCTATTACAAGGCTTTGGGCAGTTAAGCTACATCCCTCTTTGGCCACACAAGAGCCTTAAGTCCAAAGAAATAATTTCAAAGTGATAGTTTCCCTTAAATCTGCTAGATGGTTCAAATACTTAAATTCATCTGTAAAAACCCATAAGGACTTACATATATTTCTTTTGGTTTTATCTGAATGGAGAGCACCAGATTGTGGGTTTTAAAAAAATGCACTCTGCTAAATAGACCCCCAAGCTTAAACTGTGAGTTCAAAACAAGCTTGTAAAAACTAATAAATGCCATTTATGTGTCCTAACTCTTGCCTCAGATTTTATAAAATTAGTTTTCCAATGGCATCATTCATATAAAAGAAATACATTTGTTTCAAGTTTTTCCCTCTTTTCCACATTTGTGGTAACTATTCACTCCTAGTTATTAATATCATAATACAGAAAGTATACTTCTCCGAACAATGGTGTGGCTACGGAGGCTGGGAAAATAGGAGAATTTGCTTACAAAGAATTAGCCACCAAAGCAAATAAACTGGTTTTGAACTATACAAGCTGCCCACAAAATGTTTCTGGGCTTTTTGACCCTGTTTTTCCTTTGGGTAAACAGAACTCAAGAACATGAATACCAATGCTAACATAAAGTTCTTAAGCTTCACTTACTGAATCCTTACTTTCACTTGTTTCTGAAATGATGCTACCCCTCCAGATAGTAACAACAATCTAATATAAACCTTTAAGGCCAATCTCACTTTCTTCAGCTCAAGTACATTTTAAAGTTATTTTGACAGAAGAGAACAGTAGAAGCTAACATATCATTTTACCAGTCTGGCAACATTTCATGTTTTAAATGTTGTGGTTTTTTTTAAGATATTTTTTATTTATTTGACAGAGAGAGAGGTCACAAGTAGTCAAAGAGGCAGGCAGAGAGAGAGGAGGAAGCAGGCTCCCTGCTGAGCAGAGAGCCCGATGCAGGGCTCGATTCTAGAACCCTGGTATCATGACCTGAGCCGAAGGCAGAGGCTTTAACCCACTGAGCCACCCAGGTGCCCCCATGTTTTAAATGTTTTACATATTTATATTCTTAACTGAAACAAAGAAGTAGGAAATAAAATTGTGTATGACATTCATAGAACAATGATAGTTGTAGGCCATGTGATGACAACTGTCTTTTATATAGATTCTGTCTCTGACAGCAGAAGGAAAAGGCAACCTTACTTGTACCTAGAGAACTAATCTGAGTACTTTATTGCCCCTGTATTTGAAGATTCTGTTTTTTCTGGACTGACTAGTTCTTAGAAACAATTCTATGTAATTTGCTTCACTTTGCTTCCTACACAATTATTTCAGTATCTTGGTTCACTGTCTCAAGTGTACCACCTTCTCAAATATTTGAAGAATATTTGAGACAAATATTTGAACAAACGAATAATGTATATTGAAAAATAATTAGGAAAAAACAAAAACCACACCCTGATGGAATATATAATGTCCCTCTAAAATAACTACTTAACCTGCAAATTGGTCGCTTTTAGTGTGTTTACCTTTCTATGATACTGACTGCAGAAATACCAGATGTTTTTACTTAGGTCACTATGGTGGCCTGAAAATAATTATTTCCTCTTTTGAGGGCCTTGCAGACATGTGGCAGAGAAAAAATACTCAATGCCTCATAGCTCTGGTGGAGACACACTTAATGGTACATCTATCATCAAGGTAGCTATGAACATAGCAGTGCCGTATCATATAATGTGCCTTATAAAACAGAGGCCAAAAAATCTTTATTAAGGAGAGAGGAATCCACCATGTTTCAAGTCAATGTTTTGAAGAAAATTTAACATTTAAGTTAAAAGTAAATAAAAGCTGAACCATATCCAGACCACATCTACGCTTCACTTGCCAGTTATTATCTATAAATAGGTTCACCCTGTAAGCAATTCAGAAGGACTTTTTTTTTTTTTTATGAAATTCACAGTGACACATTGGGTTCCAAGAGATCTGAAGGCCTTTCCAACTGTCACCTTCAACAGGCTTGTTCAGGAAATCTTTCTTTTTTTTTTTTTCTTTCTTTCTTTCTTTTTTTTGCAGGGGGGGTCCCTTCCTTATAGCTTATTAAGCATATGTTTTTGGGTGATAAGATGCCATGATGCAGATGACATGCCTTTTCTGTCCACAAATTATTTGAACTCAACCAAAACTATTTCAGATCTATTGTTGAGAACAACAGTTCTTGTTAATCTGTGTTGCATATAACAACTGCTGAGTTGTGAGTGCACCATCAGAGATTTGAAATAACACCAAGAGTATGTTGAACCATGAGAAGTCCAAACCAATGAATAAATTATTTTCTTTGAAGGGCTCTGAAAATCCAAATCAAATCTTGACCAAGCTTCTAAATAACATCCTGTATGTGGAAAAATAAGTTAACTTTACTAAATTAATGAGTGTCCAGTCATTAAACTCCACTTTAGAATTTTGTTCAATTTCAAATTCTTCATACTAGTACATAGCAATACAATTGATTTTTACATTTTCACCTAGTTTCCTCTGACCTTGCTAAACTCAATTTTTAAGCCTAATACCTTTTTTGTAGGTTCTGGGTAGACTCTTCATAGACAATCATGCCATCTATAAGTAGAGTACATTTTAATCCTTTCTCTCCATTCTGTACAGCATTTATTTATTTACCTATTTACTACCCTTGTTGCACTGGTTAGGACTTCCAACATAATGTAAAATTGAAGTGAAATGAGACTGAGCATACTTTCTTCTCTCCCACTCTTAAGGGGAAAGAATTTGGTCTTTCACAATGAAGTATTATGTTACTCTACTTGAGGGGATGGGAGGAGGGAAGAAGATCTTTTTATTGGGTTGAGAAAGTAATCTTCAGTTTTTAGTTTGTCAAGAATTTTATCATGAATGGATGATGAATTTTGTCAAAAGTTTCTTCGGTATAAATATGATCATATGGATTTTCTTCTTTAATTATTGATATCCTAACTGCATTGATTTTGAGTACTGAACCAGCCTTGCTTTTTCAGGATAAATTCCACTCAATCTTGGTGTCATAACATTTTCTTAAAATTGTTGATCCTAATTTCATTATATTTTACTAAGGATCTTTTTATCTGTTTTCATGAGAAATACCAGCCTACGGTTTTCTTTTCCTGTAATGTCTTTGTCTGATTTTGTTAAAAGGCTGACTTGGGCATCTGGGTGTCTCAGTTGGTTAAGTATCTGTCTTCAGGTCATGATCCCAGGGCTATCGGATTGAGTCCCACATTGGTCTCCCTGCTTGGAGGGGAGTCTGCTTCTCCCTCTCCCTCTGCTCCTTCCTTTTGCTCATGCATGCTCTCTTGGTCAAATAAATAAAATATTTGGAAAAATAATGATAAAAAAATAAAACATTTAAGGGACTTTAATTTCTCCTTCACTACGGAAGGATAATTTTGCTGGATATAGAATTCTAGGTTAGTGAGTTTTTCTTTCAAACTTTAAATAATTCAGTCTCCTTTCTCCTTGTTGGCATGACTTCTGATGAGAAGTCTGCTGTAATTCTTATCCTGTGTCTCTATAGGTAAGGGGTTTCATTCCCTCTGACTTTTTCATTACCTCAAAATTTTCTCTTAACTTTTGATTTCCTGCAGCTTGAAAAGAATATATCCTAGGAGTATATATCTATATATATTTTTTTATTCTGCTTGGCTGTAATTATCTGGAATCATCAATCTCTCTACATTTGAAGACCGTGGTTTTTCCCTATGACTTCAGTCTTTGGTAGGTTCAACAAAAATCAATGATTTTTAGGTTGTTCTGAACTTTTCTTGTTATAAGGACAGGAATGATGACTTCTAAGCTCTTTATATGTTAGAGCTGAAGCCAGAAGTCTTAGGGGGCTTTTAAAATCCAATTGGATTTGGTTATTGCCAGGAATTTGTTTTTTTTTTGGGGGGGGGTTGTTTTTTGTTTTTGTTTTTTGTTTTTTGTTTTTTGTTTTTTACTTCCCTGAATGGATATAATGTGTAGCCAGTATTAACAGCCACTTCCTTAGTTCTTTAGATCTTAAAACATTTCTAAATTATATCACAATTTAAGTCATTTAATAAGAGATAATGTGAAATAACCTATTTATAATTTTCTTCCTGACAAATGTTACATGCATATTCATTTAATAGCATGTTTCTGTGATGATCATTGTACAATGTGAGAGCACAATTGTGGCACCTCTGGGCTTAATCCTGCATTTCAGAACCAATCTTCCACTTTTACTTAGTACAATCATCTATCACTCCCTAAAAACACACTCACATCTGGGACAAATGACTCTTGATCAGTTACCTTTTACATACTGAGCCTTGCTATTATCCTAGAGAACTTCAAAATCCATACAAAAACAAAACAAAACAAAACAAAATATAGTTTCTAGTCTTATAGATTCCTGAAGTCCTGAGAACTTTACTTATACTTCTCTTAAATAGCCAACTACATGGTTGCCCTCTTTACCTTACCTTATCTCAATAACACTTAGCAATGTTGCTCATTCTGTGCATGACAATACATTCCCCCCATTCCTGTCATAATACTTTTGGCAACTCTTCTCTTTGGCTATTGCTTCTTATTCGCCTTCATGAGCTTTTCTTCTTTCATTCTCCCCCCTAATTTTGTGTGTCTTCCAGCATTGCTTTTTCTCCATTCTTCGTTTTCTAAGCCCTTCCCATGGGTAATTTTATCAACATTTTTGGCTTCAATTATCATCCATCAATGAAACCAAAGAACTATGCCTCTACTTTCTCTAAGAAAACATATTTAAAAGTAGGTATCTATACTACTTTGGTTGTATATAATTTATATGTATCATATTTGAAGGTGCATAGTTGGAATCATTTTCATTTTTCTTTTTTTTTCATTTTCATTTTCATTTTTCAATTACATATAATAATTTAAAAACTATTCCTTTTGAAAAAAAGTTTCAAATTTAGCCATCAAATTCAACAAGAGCTTAACACCAAAAAAAAAAAAAATTAGTATCAGTAGTCTAGACAAGGGATATGTCATTTCTAACTGATCAACCGAATTTTAATCATCAACATACTGCTCCAATGCAAATATAAGAAGTAATATTTGTCTTCTGAGGAGAATTATAATTGCCATCAATTACTTGCTTTTATTTTCTGTATAAAGGTCTAGTCTTCTGAACTATATAATAATCTCCTCTCCCTTTGCATAAAAACTTAGGTGTTTCACTTCTTTAGGATAATTCTTTCAGAATAATGAAACTCAAACTGGGTTAGCAACATTTCTAGTGCCTATCACCACCTGCATTTACAAATTGCCCAGATGATTCTGTTACAAACCATAGTAGCTCAGTCTGGTCCAATGCTGAAGACCTAGTGGTGACTAATACTTGTTAATTGATTGATGTCTATCCAAAACTGCTAGAAATTTGACTCCACATTTAATATATAGAAAAAGATGACAGCTTTCTAATAGGTAAGACAGTTATTTTGTTGTTTGGCTTTGTTTTGGCTTTTATTTCCTCTTTAAAAATTTGACAGATGCAAATAGAATAATTTCTCGCTTTAATGGGATTATTATCCCACAATTTTCTTTGAAATAAGAAGCTAAGAGTTATTATATGAACACGTGATCTACAAACCCTCCAAAAATTCTCATTAGCTTGTAGAATATTTTCCTTTTTATAAAATAATTATTTATTCATAGTTATTCAGCATACATCATGATTATTTGTCATCTATGACTTCTACTACTGTTTCTTTCCAATTTTTCTAAATAAGCAGTCACATTTTCATCATTAAACATCATTTAAATCATGATTGTATCTAGATACTATATCAAATATGGAAGAAAATAAAATCTAGATTCCTGTACCAATCATGAACCCTGCTTAACCAGAGGACACATAGTTTGAGAAGCGATATGTGACACAGCCTTAATTTTATCCCCTAAGCACAGTAAGATGTTTAGTGGGTCATTATTTTCACAGTTCATCACAATGAGTAGCTTTGCCATATTTGCTTTACAGAGAAGATTTTATTCACCCCATAAAAATCTTTTTCCCCTCCCCTCTTTAAGCAAGTGTTGATAATCAGAAATTGAATTTTAATAAGTGTAAGAATATCCCAGTTCACCAAGATTAGAAGCTCCCATTTATAAGATTCATTCTGGCTTCAGGAAAACTTCTCTAACACTCTCTAGCATAATACATTGCTACTGCTTTGACTTTCATTCACCAAATTACTCCATTAATTACCAGCAACCAGACTTCACTTCCTTATGATGTTTTGTGCACCTGGTTTGCAGACGGGATGTAGTAACAGAAGCCGACACAGCAAACCCAGACCGCAGTACAGGCCAGAATGTTGGCTACTCTCAACTAATTTTATGTGTCTGTGGAAAACAGAGCTTTGGAATTCAACCAGCTGAAATTACTGTTTGCTATTTCTCTATTCAACACCAACATTGTTCTGTACAAAGTCAGAACAAGGAAAGTGAATTTTCAAGATGGTGATCAAGTCATCATCTACTTGCAGAACTATTCAAGTAACTATGGATTCACATGTTGAAATAGAACCCAATAATTTGGATCTTTGTCATTGACTTTGCATATTAAGTGAAAGATATCTTTCTAGTAATAATTTCCCAATAAAGGCTGAGGGCTCCTCTGGAAAAACAAACAAAAAATGTCATAATATACTGCCTTTTATTTACCATTTATGCCTGTATTAGTTCAGGAAGTTGAATGTCTACTTAAAATAAGTCTTAAAATGCCTTCTCTGCGTGTGGCATGAGCTTCATGCCTGTTATATGTCCAATAAATATTTGGGGGAAAGAACAATGCTTTGTTTTTATTGTGAAATCAGTCTCTCTTCCCTCCTATCTCTCACATTAACCTGTTCTGCCATATCCAGTGATGGTTTTCCAATAAGAAACTAGCCACAGGAACTGTCTTTAGAACTTGCCTCCCTGCGATCTTTCCAATAAAACCTCCAAATAAAAGTGTTGACAGTGTTCTAGGGAACTGTCCCAAGACCACGCATGTAGGGAGTAAGGAGCACACTGTCTAGGAGGGTACGGGAAGAGTTCATTCCCCACTTTGACTAGGGGTTTAAACTGAACTAAAGATACAGATGGGGAAAAGACCGCAGCATAATTCCTCAACGATCTCTAGCACAGTTGAGTTAAAGCTGTTAACTACAGACCACTTTTAGGTATGTTACAAAAATCCTCAAACACTAACTTCAACACTCTAGAGTAAAATGCAAAAAAGATGTACTCTTGGGATGTATATGTTCTCTCTGGACCCCAAGGACTTTGATTTAGGCAGGTCTGGGATCACAAAAACCAATGCAGGGCTGCCTTCAGGACCACTCTGTGACACTCCAAGAAAGAACCAGAATATTTACAATAATTATAACACACTATTCGAACCACATTTATTTTATTTCCCATAATGTTATCAAGAAAAATGGAATGAGGAAATTGATTTTGTGAGAAGACCAAGGGGAAGGGGCAAGCATGATAAAAATATTTAAAGCTACAGAAAACTGGAAATCTAAATTTTTTTTCTCTCTTAAGGATATGGCTACTTCATTTTAAAATTAAATGGGACTTGGCTCCAAAAAGATTTAATATTCTAATTTTTTTCTAAAGTAAGAACAAATATGAAGGTAGAAAAGTTACTGGACTATACAACAAAATGAAATCTGCAACAGCATTTCCTCTAATAATGATTTCATCATTGAAGAAATAATTGGAATTTTTCTACTAGAGTACAGACTTTGATAGAAATGTCAAAAGATTTTTGTTAACTTTATCTTTTAATCTTAGTCTTTGTGGCAATTATTCCCAGACCTTATTGTGGTTTCCTGCACAAAATTATACCCTTAAGCAAAGCAGCCTTACATTTACTACAGGCCCAGGACAATAAAAAGTCAACAGCAGGAGAAAATATGTTTTATATGTTCAGTTAACTTTACACAGAACTGGAAAATACTGGCAAGTGGCACTTAATTATGTTATTCTAGTTTCTTTAATATATATAAAAATTGCCAACCCAAGTGGAGATTAATAATTTCTGGTTATTTAGAGATAGAATAGCTATTTCTATTATTAAAGCCTTCAAATAATAGCCTCTGTATTCAAGACTTTTCCATTTTTTCCCTACCCAATTTATAGCATTATCATTTATTTTTAACTTAAATTATCTTCAAATATAAAATGAAGGAAAAGTGATTTTATTTGAGACACATAAAAATATAAACTAGATCTAATTTCTTTAGCAAGTTGTTTCGAGACTTGTATTAATTTAATATCATTTGGGTCAGAGATCTTCGCATTGGTGGTAGAGTACATATTCAATAGTTATATATTGTTATATAATGAATTACTCCTAAATGTGGCTGCTTTAAATAACAAACATTTATTTTTTCTACAGTTTTAGGGAGCCAGAAATTCAGGGGTGGCTTCACTGAGCAATTCTGGCTCAGGTTCCCTCATGAGATTACAGGGAAGATGACAGCGAGGGCTGCCGTCATCTGACTGCTTGGCTGGGGCTGGGGGATCAGTTTCCAAAATTGCTCACTCTTTCATGCTTACTGGCAAGAGGCCTCAGTTCCTCGACGGTTGTTGGCAGGAAGCATCAGGTCCTTGCACATAGGTTTTTCCATAGGGCTTCTTGAGTGTTCTTACAAAATGGCAGCTGGCTTCCCTCAAAGCAAGTCATATTAAGAAAGCAGGAAACCACAATGTCTTATCACCTAGCTTCAGAAGTCACATTCCACCATTTCCCCAGTATTCTATAGGTTACAAGAGTTATCTCTGTTCCATGTGGTAGGAAACTATACCAGGATGTGATTACCAGGAGGTAGAGATGGTTCAGATGAGCTATACCAATTGAGTCCAGAAAAGAAGAAGGAAGAAGAAGAAAAGGAGAAGGAAAGAAGAAAAAAAGAGAAAGGGAGGAAGGAAGAGGAAAAGAAGAAGAACAACAACAACACAACAACAAAAAGAAAAATCCCCATAAACATGAAAGATGGACTGCAAAGTCATAGACAATAAGAACTCCAGAGCATGACTAGTTGGCACATTTTTAGTATTAAAACATTTCTGGGGGCCGCCTAGGTGGCTCAGTTGATTAAGCGTCTGCTTTCAGCTCAGGTCATGATCCCAGAGTCCTGGGATCAAGCCCCTGCTCAGTGGGAAGCCTGCCTCTCCCTCTCCCTCTGCAGCTCTGTCTGCTTGTGCTCTCTTGCTCTGTCAAATAAATAAATAAAATCTTTAAAAACAAACAAACAGACAAACAAAAATTTCTGGGAAATAGCTGCACAAAAGCTACTCACACTTTAAAATAAAATACAAATGCAAGTGACCAAAACCTTGTGCGATTCTAGACATGTACCTGCCTTTTATTTAATTATTTTAATTTCAATTCTCAAAACTTTCAGTAATTGATACTTATTATGATTGCTGCTTGGATTTACCACTCCCTCTAAGCACTAAGAAGATAGAGAATAACATGTATAACAAGGACCTCATGAAATTTTGACAACAGAAATTTAAATCAAATGATATAAATAATAATTTGTTACCATTTAACTCGTAAGCTGACACCATTGGTTGTTATCAGCCTGTGGCTATGTAACTAAAAAGTAAGATTTGTAAACTATAATCTGACTTTGTACATATATAAAGAAAATCTCTGCTGGAAATGCCATATGTGTATCCTATGTGTAAACCTTCATGTAATAGAGACCATACGGAGGTATAAACAAAAAGGATTTTTGCAGTTTCTCAAAGTCCTATTGGATGACTGACTCATTGGTCCTACTTTTTTGACAAGAAATCTTCAAAGGAAACATCATGTAACCTGGATTGGCTTTATTTCCTCATTACTGACTTCCCAGTTGCACTCAAGGACCTATACCCTCCAGAATGATGATGAACTCCTAATGGAGTTCAATAGTGTCCCCCAGCATCCAGGAAATGACAGAGAGAAACTTATCAATGGTGAGGTCAAGCACTTTATTTGCTCATGTCTGTCCATAGTAACTAATGGCCAGAAAACACACAGCCTTAAATTAGAGCTAGACATTAGCCAGAAGGGAAACAGTGAATCTAAGTCCAAAAGATGGTAAGTGAACACAGTAGGAAGAAGAAGAAGAAGAAGAAGAAGAAGAGGGAGGAGGAGGAGGAGGAGGAGGAGGAGGAGGAGGAGGAGGAGGAGGAGGAGGAGGAGGAGGAGGAGGAGGAAGAAGAAGGAGGAAGAAGAGGAAGAGGAAGAAAAAAAAAGAAGTAGCAGCAGCAGCAAATGGGCTGAAGGAGAAGAGAAACAACAGAAAGGATAAGCTAAGTGTACACGGAGCAAGGAATGTATTACCAACTTCAGGTGGGAAAAATAAAACAAAACAAAACAAAGAAAAAACCAGAGAGAAGAGAGAGAAAAAGAAAATCAAGGGTATGGGAGAAGAGACAAAGAAAAGCTTTATTAGAATTAGCATCAAGCACACGAGGTGGCCAGAAGCATCAAATACAAGCAGAGATACTCTGACCCGCACAGACACAACAGAAGAGACTCTCCAGACTGCAGCTGGCTCTCTAGCCAGACATGAGGACTGCAGTTAGGGACAAATCTAGGTTTATATTTAGTGAGTGCTCAGCCTCATAGAAAAAGGCATCGTATAGGTCTGTATCGAGGGTAAGGGTAGGAGGAGGTTGGGAGGAGCTCAGGGTAAAAATGTGGCGCAAAAAGGAGATTCCAAATGGCATCAGGTGTCACAACGGAGCAAAGGAGGTTGGAGAACAGGACCCAGACAAGTTCTGGAGATTATACTCTTGGTAGTTTATTTTCCTAGACACAAATGACAGAGCACCAGTACTAAAATCACCTAATGGCACAGAGCAGCTTATCACAAGAAGATGACCCATTAATCAAGAAACCATGAGTCAAATACTAATTATCCATGACACAAGGGACTGTAAGACTCATAATGCCAAGGTGGCTTTACTGAAATCCTTAATTTGCAAAATTCTGTATATGGAGTTACATTCATATATGTAGCAAATTACCAGACACTCCATGGATACTAAATAGACTATTCTTTCACTCGAATTTCTTACTTCCTTTGGACTTAAAAAATGTAAGAAAAAAGTAATGCTACCTTTGGGCATTTTTAGTAGGAGGCTAAACAAATGTGAGTGGGGTTTAACCATGTAGCAATCAAGGATGTGGCTCAAAATATAGAGGTGGAATAAATTGAAGAGCCAAGTAGCTCTACAAATCTGTGGTTCTATTGACCACAAGAGAGTATCAATTTATATAAACAGTGCACTTTTAATCTTTTGAAGTACTTCCACATATTTTTCCATATTCCATCTTATATCCTGGCAACAGTCTTAGAGTAAGCTGGATAGGTATAATTATATCTGTTCCTTTAGCTGGAGAAGTAGACTCACAAAGGATAAATGGCCTGGATAAGCTGGTAAGGAACAGAGCTATGGCATGCAAGAACCCTGAATCCCAGTATGGCTGGTTTCACCCAGACCATGCTTCTGGAACTTGAAAACAAATCACTAGGAATCTTGCTGAATTATAGATTCTAATGTAGTATTCTAGGGTGGGACCTAGGATTCTGCATTTCTAACAAGCTCCCAGGTGATACCAATGTTACTGGACTGTAGTTCTAAACCAGACTTCCATCTAATTTAGTAATCTCTTAATTCATCGCTGTTCATCAAGTATTTTTTAAAATATGGATTCAAGAGCCATAGCTCAGGACCTTCAGTAGGTCTGGTGCAGAACACTAACCTCTGCATTTTCTTTAAAGTTCCATGAAAGGTTCTGATTAATAAGAAGGGCTGAGAATATTTTCACACTTACGAAGTCATAGCACCTGTATTGTATATTTAAAAATTTTCAAGCAAGTATTCTCATTGCAACTATTAGGAATTCTAGTTCCATGCTAACTCACCACAAGAGAATTTTTTCATACATTTGTAGAATACTGGACTCTTTCAGATTTCTATCTCTCATCTTTTGATCTTGAGATTTTGACTTCTCTAGTTTCCAAGGTACAAAATATCTCACATCTCTATAATATCACAAGATGTCAGTTTCACTCGTTTTTTGTTTAAAATAACATCACTTACAAATTTCAATCCCTATTTTCTTGGACCTTTTAAGACGTCTGTGGTTCTTGGAAAGCTTATTGTCAGGTGTAATTTTCATTATAAGGCACGTTTTAGAGGTCTGTACAGACAGATAAAGAGAAAGTGTTCAAGATATAAAAATCATTTCAAGAATTACATTTTGGGGGGAGGAGTCAAGATGGCGGAGAAGTAGCGGGCTGAGACTACATCAGGTAGCAGGAGATCAGCTAGATAGCTTATCAAACCATTGCAAACACCTACAAATCCAACAGGAGATCAAAGACAAGAAGAACAGCAATTCTAGAAACAGAAAATCAACCAATTTCTGAAAGGTAAGACCGGTGGAGAAGTGAATCCAAAGCGATGGGAAGATAGACGGCGGGGGGAGGGGCCGGCTCCCAGCAAGCAGCGGAGCAATGGAGCACAAAATCAGGACTTCTAAAAGTCTGCTCCACTGAGGGACATTGCTCCAGAGGCTAAACTGGGGTGAAGCCCATGCAGTGTCACGGAACGATCAGGGGTGTCTGAGTGTTGCAGAGCTCACAGGTATTAGAGCGGGGAAGCCGGCTACAGAGACAGAGCCAAGGAGTGAGCTCTCAGCTCGGGGTTACCTTGAACGGGTCGCAAGCTGAGTAAGCTCGGAACAGGGCCAGAGGCCAAGGAGAAGGGAGTGATTGGGCTCTTTTCTCTGAGGGTGCACTGAGGAGTGGGGCCCCGAGCTCTCGGCTCCTCCAGGCCAGAGACTGGGAGGCTGCCATTTTCATTCCCATCCTCTGGAACTCTACAGAAGCGTTCAGGGGACAAAAGCTCCCAAAAGCGAACCCGAACCCGAGCTGATTACTCAGCAGAGCCCCTGGTAAGGGCAGGGCAATTCCGCCTTGGGCAAAGACACTTGAGAATCACTACAACAGGCCCCTCCCCTAGCAGATCAACAAGAAATCCAGCCAAGACCAAGTTCACCTACCAAGGAGAGCACACAATTCCAGAAGAGGAGACAGCAAAGCATGGAACTCATGGCTTTCTCCCTATGATTCTTTAATCTTGCGGTTAATTTTTTTTAATTTTATTTTTTTTCTTCTGCTAATTTTTTTAAACTTTTACCCTTTTCTTTTTTAATGTTTTTTAACTAGTTTATCTAATATATATATTTTTTTTCTTTTTTATATTTTTTCTTTATTTGTTTACGTTTTTAAATTTTTTTTTTATGAACTTCTTTTTATCCCCTTTCTCCCACTTCATGATTTGGGATTTCTTCTGATTTGGTTAAAGCGCATTTTCCTGGGTCTTTGCCACTCTTTTAGTATTTTATTTGCTCCTTCATATACTCTTATCTAGACAAAATGACAAGGCGGAAAAACTCACCACAAAAAAAAGAACAAGAGGTAGTACCGAAGGCTAGGGACCTAATCAATACAGACATTGGTAATATGTCAGATCTAGAGTTCAGAATGACGATTCTCAAGGTTCTAGCCAGGCACGAAAAAGGCATGGAAGATATTAGAGAAACCTCTCTGGAGAGATAAAAGCCCTTTCTGGAGAAACGAAAGAACTAAAATCTAATGAAGCTGAAATCAAAAAAGCTATTAATGAGGTGCAATAAAAAAATGGAGACTCTTACTGCTAGGATAAATGAGGCAGAAGAGAGAATTAGTGATATAGAAGACCAAATGAAAGAGAATAAAGAGGCTGAGCAAAAGAGGGACAAACAGCTACTGGACCACAAGGGGAGAATTCCAGAGATAAGTGACACCATTAGATGACACAACATTAGAGTAACTGGGATTCCAGAAGAAGAAGAAGAGAGAGAGGAGCAGAAGGTATATTGGAGAGAATTATTGGAGAGAATTTCCCCAATATGGCAAAGGGAACAAGCATCAAAATCCAGGAGGTTCAGAGAACCACCCTCAAAATCAACAAGAATAGGTCCACACCCCATCACCTAAGAGTAAAATTTACAAGTCTTAGTGACAAAGAGAAAATACTGAAAGCAGCCCAGGAAAAGAAGTCTGTACATACAATGGTAGAAATATTAGATTGGCAGCAGACTTATCCACAGAGACCTGGCAGGCCAGAAAGAGCTGGCATGATATATTCAGAGCACTAAATGAGAAAAACATGCAGCCAAGAATACTATATCCAGCTAGGCTATCAGTGAAAATAGAAGGAGAGATTAAAAGCATCCAGGACATAAAAAAGCTGAAAGAATTTGCAAACACCAAACCAGCTCTACAGGAAATATTGAAAGAGAGAGCCTAAAAGTAGTAGATCAGAAAGGAACAGAGACAATATACAGTAACAGTCCCCTTACAGGCAATACAATGGCACTAAATTCATATCTCTCAATAGTTACCCTGAATATTAATGGGCTAAATGCCCCAATCAAAAGACACAGGGTATCAGAATGGATAAAAAAACAAAACCCATCTATATGTTGCCTACAAGAAACTCATTTTAGACCCAAAGACACCTCCAGATTTAAAGTGAGGGTGTGGAAAACAATGTACCATGCTAATGGACATCAGAAGAAAGCAGGAGTGGCAATCCTTATAACAGATCTATTAGATTTTAAGCCAAAGACTACAATAAGAGATGAGGAAGGACACTATATCATACTCAAAGGGTCTGTCCAACAAGAAGACCTAACAATTTTAAATATCTATGCCCCTAACGTGGGAGCAGCCAACTATATAAACCAATTAATAACAAAATCAAAGAAACACATCAACAATAATACAATAATAGTAGGGGACTTTAACACTCCCCTCACTGAAATGGACAAATCATCCAAGCAAAAGATCAACAAGGAAATAATGGCCTTAAATGACACACTGGACCAGATGGACATCACAGATACAGACAGAACATTTCATCCCAAAGCAACAGAATACACATTCTTCTCTAGTGCACAAGGAACATTCTCCAGAATAGGATAATGTTGAGGGTCATAAAACCTGGGTCCTAAATCAGGTCTCAACCAGTATCAAAAGATTGGGATCATTCCCTGCATATTTTCAGACCACAATGCTCTAAAGCTAGAACTCAAACACAAAAGGAAATTTGGAAAGAACTCAAATACATGGAGACTAAACAGCATCCTTCTAAAGAATGAATGGGTCAACCAAGAAATTAAAGAAGAATTGAAAAAATTCATGGAAACAAATGATAATGAAAACACAATGGTTCAAAATCTGTGGGACACAGCAAAGGCAGTCCTGAGAGGAAAATATATAGCGGTACAAGCCTTTCTCAAGAAACAAAAAAGGTCTCAAATACACAACCTAACCCTAAACCCTAAAGGAGCTGGAGAAAGAACAAGAAAGAAACCCTAAACCCAGCAGGAGAAGAGAAATCATAAAGATCAGAGCAGAAATCAATGAAATAGAAACCAAAAAACAATAGAACAAATCAACGAAACTAGGAGCTGGTTCTTTGAAAGAATAATTAAGATTGATAAACCCCTGGCCAGACTTATCAAAAAGGAAAGAGAAAGGACCCAAATAAATAAAATCATGAATGAAAGAGGAGAGATCACAACGAACACCAAAGAAATACAGACAATTATAAGAACATACTATGAGCAACTCTACGCCAACAAATTTGACAATCTGGAAGAAATGGATGCATTCCTAGAGACATATAAACTACCACAACTGAACCAGGAAAAAATAGAAAACCTGAACAGACCCATAACCAGTAAGGAGACTGAAAAAGTCATCAAAAATCTCCAAACAAACAAAAGCCCAGGGCCAGATGGCTTCCCAGGGGAATTCTACCAAACATTTAAAGAAGAACTAATTCCTATTCTCCTGAAACTGTTCCAAAAAATAGAAATGGAAGGAAAACTTCCAAACTCATTTGGGATCACCTTGTTCCCAAAACCAGTCAAGGATTCCATTAAAAAAGAGAATTACAGACCAATATCCTTGATGAACACAGATGCAAAAATTCTCACCAAAATACTAGCCAATAGGATTCAACAGTACATTAAAAGGATTATTCACCACGACCAAGTGGGATTTATTCCAGGGCTGCAGGGTTGGTTCAACATCCGTGAATCAATCAATGTGATACAACACATTAATAAAAGAAAGAACAAGAACCATATGATATTCTCAATAGATGCTGAAAAAGCATTTGACAAAGTACAGCATCCCTTCCTGATCAAAACTCTTCAAAGTGTAGGGATAGAGGGCACATATCTCAATATTATCAAAGCCATCTATGAAAAACCCACCACAAATATCATTCTCAATGGAGAAAAACTGAAAGCTTTTCCGCTAAGGTCAGGAACACAGCAGGGATGTCCATTCTCACCACTGCTATTCAACATAGTACTAGAAGTCCTAGCCTCAGCAATCAGACAACAAAAAGAAATTAAAGGCATCAAAACCAGCAAAGAAGAAGTCAAACTATCACTCTTTGCAGATGATATGATACTATATGTGGAAAACCCAAAAGACTGCACTCCAAAACTGCTAGGACTTGTACAGGAATTTAGTGAAGTGTCAGGATATAAAATCAATGCACAGAAATCAGTTGCATTTCTCTACACTAACAACAAGACAGAAGAAAGAGAAATTAAGGAGTCAATCCCATTTACAGTTGCACCCAAAACCATAAGATACCTAGGACTAAACCTAACCAAAGAGGCTAAGAATCTATACTCAGAAAAGTATAAAGTACTCATGAAAGAAATTGAGGAAGACACAAAGAAATGGAAAAATGTTCCATGCTCCTGGATTAGAAGAACAAATATTGTGAAAATGTCTATGCTACCTAAAGCAATCTACACATTTAATGCAATCCCTATCAAAATCCCACCCATTTTTTTCAAAGAAATGGAACAAATAATCCTAAAATTTATATGGAAACAGAAAAGACCTCGAATAGCTAAAGGAATATTGAAAAAGAAAGCCAAAGTTGGTGGCATCACCATTCCGGACTTCAAGCTCTGTTACAAAGCTGTCATCATCAAGACAGCATGGTACGGGCACAAAAACAGATACATAGATCAAGGGAACAGACTAGAGAGCCCAGAAATAGGCCCTCAACTCTATGGTCAACTAATCTTCGACAAAGCAGGAAAGAATGTCCAATGGAAAAAAGACAGCCTCTTCAATAAATGGTGGTGGGAAAATTGGACAGCCACATGCAGAAAAATGAAATTGGACCACTTCCTTACACCACACACGAAAATAGACTCAAAATGGATGAAGGACCCAATGTTAGACAGGAATCCATCAAAATCCTTGTGGAGAACACAGGCAGCAACCTCTTCGACCTCAGCCGCAGCAACGTCTCCCTAGGAACATCACCAAAGGCAAGGGAAGCAAGGACAAAAATGAACTATTGGGATTTCATCAAGATCAAAAGCTTTTGCACAGCAAAGGAAACAGTTAACAAAACCAAAATACAACTGACAGAATGGGAGAAGATATTTGCAAACGACATATCAGATAAAGGGCTAGTGGCCAAAAGCTATAAAGAACTTAGCAAACTCAAACCCAAAGAACAAATAATCCAATCAAGAAATGGGCAGAAGACATGAACAGACATTTCTGCAAAGAAGACATCCAGATGGCCAACAGACACATGAAAAAGTGCTCTACATCACTCGGCATCAGGGAAATACAAATCAAAACCACAGTGAGATACCACCTCACACCAGTCAGAATGGCTAAAATTAACAAGTCAGGAAATGACAGATGCTGGTGAGGATGAGGAGAAAGGGGAACCCTCCTACACTGTTGATGGGAATGCAAGCTGGTGCGACCACTCTGGAAAACAGCATGGAGGTTTCTCAAAATGTTGAAAATAGAACTACCCTATGACTCAGCAATTGCACTGCTGGGTATTTACCCTAAAGATACAAACGTAGTGATCCGAAGGGGCACGTGCACCCGAATGTTTATAGCAGCAATGTCTACAATAGCCAAACTATGGAAAGAACCTAGATGTCCATCAGCAGATGAATGGATAAAGAAGTTGTGGTATATACATACACAATGGAATACTATGCAGTCATCAAAAGAAATGAAATCTTGCCATTTTCGACGATGTGGATGGAACTAGAGGGTATCATGCTTAGTGAAATAAGTCAATCGGAGAAAGACAACTATCACATGATCTCCCTGATATGAGAAAGTAGAGATGCAACATGGGGGGTTAGGGAGGTAGGAGAAGAATAAATGAAACAAGATAGGATCAGGAAGGAGACAAACCATAAATGACTCTTAATCTCACAAAACAAACTGAGGGTTGCTGGGGGGAGGTGGGGAGGGAGAGGGGGCTGGGGTTATGGACATTGGGGAGGGTATGTGCTATGGTGAGTGCTGTGAAGTGTGTAAACCTGGCAATTCACAGACCTGTACCCCTGGGGATAAAAATACATTATATGTTTATAAAAAAATAATAATAAATTTAAAAATTAAAAAAAAAGAATTACATTTTGGAAGGTAAAAGAAAAAACTAATATCTGAGGGACAATTAAAGAGATGGCCCCCTTATTGTGCAGTTAAGCTTCCCAAGTGTGCACACAGCAAAGAATGGTTGAGATAAGAGCAAACACTGATAAGAAGGCATTGGAAGGGACGTGCCATGCTGGTCTTACATGCGGTCTTTGAGAGTCTGGTATGATAGCAAGTTATCTTCCAGAATTTCCACTCACTGATTTGAGGAACAAGTTAAGAGCTAAGGAGGCACATAGCTTTTCTTTCTTAATAAGGATGGCCTTGGCTTTCAATTGCCAAACTCCACTGTAGCCCATGTCACTCTTCATATAAAAAGCAAACAGAGGTGGTGGTCATAGGCTAGAGATTCTGAAAGAACCGTCCAGACAATTAAGAGTTCTCCCACCCACAATCCCAATTTATTAATGTTACTGCTTTGGGGTATTTATGGGGTAATATCAACAGAGCTGAGATGCCTTCCTCGTTTACACATTCTTAATATCACAGTAATTTTTTCACAGCACACCCTAAGCTACAAGCAATACCTAACAGTTCTATTTATTCAGTAGTTAGGGTCTAACAATTTGTAAGGACTTATATCCTAATAACTCAGTGCCTGTGGAGCACAACACATCTCAAACTGTAATCAGAGAGAACACTGCTATGCTCTTTCTTGTCCCAAAATGATTTCACACAGTCCTTGCTTTTTATCATAGAAAACTCAGCCTCATGAAGATACGACATGAACAAATGGAACATGGCAATCTAACATTTAAACTGTTAGAGGAGCTCATGTAGAGTCCGAAAGAGGTTACTGCATTTCCCTTGAATTTTTGAAATAGTTATGTCCCTCTACATCTGCTGTAGCACACAGAATGCCTTTGTACACAACTTAGAAATGGTGGCTCTAGCAAATTTGAAGCCCAAGACTCAGATTTCTGGTCTAGGCTGCTGAGTCTTCAAGCCATGTCTTATGGTGGAGATCTATTCATAACTCTGAGCTTCAATTTCTTCATTTTAAAATATAAACAATTTCATCATTCTAAGAGGGAACACAACCAAAAGTACTTTGGTACATAGAAATGCTATCCTAGAGATATATTTTCTTAAAAGTGAGCTGGCCTAATACAGCGAATTTAAACTTTTGGATTTTTTTGAATGTAGAATCCCTTCTTCAAGAATACATCCTTAAGATACAAAGCACACATGTGAGATTAGAAATAGAGATACTCCATTGGGAAAGGCACGCTGGTCATCAGATCCCCAGTCCTTGATCTCTTCATGCTCTGCTATGCTCCAAGGGGGATGGACTCCCACTCTCTTACAAACTGGCTTATCACTGAGCTTGTTTTGTAGGCTATAAGAAGCAGAATCTAATATTCCCCTCAACTCTGTCTCCCAGAAACATCTTCAGTAGTCCTGGCTTTCTGTCCCCCATTAAAGGTTCCCTCCTACCTTAGCCTCTCCTCCTAACTCCTCTCCAGCCCTCTGGATAAGGGTAAATTTCTGCAGGTGTTTACCTTGGCATTGCCTCAGCTTCCCAAGTTGCTAGTTCAAGCTCTTCTAATCCATAGCTAATGTTCTGTATTAAATTCCCTACAAGAAGCTTGCTGCTGTTGGCTTTATTTATGACAGGTCCCTAACCAGTACTAAGATGTGAATGGCCCAGAGCCCTGCCTCTAGGCTCCAGGCTTCTGATATGGTTGTTCTTTAGGCACATCTGAAAAAATAAGGCTCATTCCTCACTCTATCACTAAAAAGGTGTGTAATCTTAGGCAAGTCACAGAATATCTCTGAGGCCCATTTTGCTCATTCTGCAGGGTTCATACTTACCTTGACCTCTCCTGATAAGTAGGAAGTATTTGGAATGACTTAAAATGATCAGTCTGGCCTTTTATTACAACCCGGGACATTGTGTATTTGGATACAGGGTTTACATTTAAAAATAAAGATGTTGGTTTCCAAGAAACCCCCCCAAAAAAGACCTCTGCTCCATATTCACCATCATAACCCAGGCCTAGCTTTAAAGATAAAAAATTATCAACTGTTCTTTCAAACAATTAGATTAGATTAGAACTGGTGGACTTCTATCAATCGTAACAAAGCTAAGACAGATCTTCTTTACAGCTACTGATTCATGTTTCTATTCTGATCTTGGTGTTTATGCCTAACAACCCACACTGGTATTGTGCTCATTCCTTCTTGTATTGTGGTTTCAGCACTTCCAGAGTGGTTTTAGGCACTCCTAATCCAAATTTTAGGTTCATGTACTCAGAGATAATTACTTTGGTTGCAAGGAGGATGCACACATGACAGAGGATGGAATTAGACAATTATGGTTTGAGAAATGCTGCTCCAAATAGAAAAGTTGAAATATATATGTTTGTAAATAACTGTGGCCTAGTGTATCTTGTAGGTTTTTTTTTTTTTTTTCTCAATTGAACTTTTTTTTTAAGTTTCACTTTCTGATTTGCTGGAGCATCAGGTCTATTGTTGGAAAGAAGACATTTTGGGTCAATGTTGCTACACACATATTTTATGATCCATGACTGAGTACTGACTAAACAGACTAGAGCAATATAAATATATCTTAGTGTGACTCCTCTTATCAGCCTGACCCTTAGGATAGAGTAAACTTGGAAAGAAGCAATGATGAGTCTTTTCCAACATGTATTTCCAGTTCCAGCATAAATGCCTGAGATGAATTAATGAGTAAAGGCAAGCCTCCATTAAGACCAACTGATGCCCTCAGCACAGTCCCACAATGGTACCGTTCAGCCACAGCTCAAAACGAGCTGGTAAGTTAATTCTAGCCAGACTCACCAGCTATGTTTACACTGGATATAAGTGAAACTCTCAAGCCATGAGATAGAAACAAATGTGATAGCTGACAATAGCTTCAACCCAAATGTTTAGTTGCTCATCATGACAAATAAAATGTTTAATAATAGATTAAAGTAAAATATGACAGATGAAGGTAATACAAAAAATGGACTAACGTTAAGAGAAGCAGTAAAAAAGCAAAGGGCAAAAAAGCTGGAGTGGGAAGAAAATCTATTCCCCTTCCCTTGGTGCACCTGCTTATTTTGCTTAACAATTAATCCAGGGCTGAATGGACGGCAGAAAATGCAGAGTTAGTATTAGAGAAAGTCTCCCTTAACAGTCTCCCTGTCTGATCTTCCTAAAATGCTTTAAGCCTCAGGTCACAGTTCTATTCCATGACTCTTCTTTCTTCATATATCTTTTCCCCTTTCCCCAGTCCTATGACTTCATGCCTGACTTAGTTTTCCTCTGGTAGCGCTCAACACCCTCACCACCCAAGTCTTTCACTAAAAGACTTAGAAAGTAATGAGTCACCAGGTCTATGTTGATATGGTATAGGCAAATGGACACACTATAATTGGAAAGTTACTAAGTCATACAAAGTTACCCAACAGTCATAGTTAAATGCCTTAGACAGATTTCCTAGAAGAGGATATAGTTTTGAATGATACTGGATAATTAAGATCTTAGGAATGAGAAGCCCTCAAGAAGTCTCTCATCCCATCCCATTATCCAGCTTTATTACGTCTTAATATTTTTTCATACTTTTCTCAAATCCTTTATTTTTAAGAAATGATGGTAAAACAATGGTGATTCTTATGATCTTGATCCTATTTTCCTTCCGCACTGGATAAATCAATGGAAAGAATGGATAAATGAATTGATATATACTCATACTGTGGAATCCTCTGCAATAGTTACAAGAAATAAACATCAACACAGATACATTTTTAAAACAATAAATGAGCAGTTAGGCTGATTCCAGTTGTTCACCAACACAAGCATCACTGCAATAAACATTCCTGTACACATTTTCTTAGACATAAGCCCAAGAGTTTCTCAAGAGCATATGTTAAGAAGAGAAATGTGTGGGTTTCAAAGGATATGTACATTTTCAGCAATACTATATATTGTCAAAATCTCTCCACATAGTTTACCGATTAGTAGCATATGACAGTTCTCACTTCTACCATCCTCGGTGGTATTTAGTACAAACTTTTGTTTCAATTTTTGACAGTCTAATAAATGGTATCTCCTTTTGTTTTTATGTATATTCTTTTTATTCGTGAAATAGCGCATTAGTTCTTAAGTTAATTGGTGGTTCCTCTCCTATGAATTGCCTACTACATCCTTTGCATATTTATTCAGTTGTTTTGTTATTTTTGTGTTGATTTGGAGGAATTTTTTACATATCCTAGGTAATAGCATCTTGCTAGCTTTATGCATCTAAAATAATGCATAATAATAACTTTGTGAGGTGTGGGTTTGTTTGTTTTTTTTTTAGAATTTGGCCACTTTGAAACAAATTTGGCATTTTACATGATGCTTTTGTCATCTTTTATCTCCTCTAAAATACTCTCCCCTGTATTTACTTGTAAAAACTTTTAGAAAAAAATTAGATGTTTATTCTACCTATATCTTCCTTTGTATGATGTGACACAGGAATCTAATTTCTTTTTTCCTATACGAACAACCAGCTTTCACAACACTATTGTCACTGCTTTATAACTCTGCCTCTAATCTACTCCTAAAAGTAATCTTTTCAGAAGATTCCAGAATGCAGCACATTCTAAAAATTATAGTATTTCTTTTAAGCTATTTCGGGACAGAAGTAGTTACAGGAAACTTAATGGATTTCTCTGTGTGTGCATGTGTGTATTCCAGAAGCAATGAACTACTGGAAATCCTGTTTTTAAAATATTTAATATGAGATAGTAGTGGGCTGGAAAGCAGAGGAAGAAAAGAATATCAATGATGTTGGGGACTCTTAGGTATGGCTCAGAGACAGAGGTCTTCTTGTCATATCCTGCAACCATTGGCATGAGCAGAGTCTCAAAATCCTGCCATGGACAGACTTCAGGCTTCTTTTGAGTCTCTGAAATGACACATACAAACTACCCAGTAAACCATCTCCAGCAAGCATCTCTGAGGAAGCCAGTGGACAAGGCACATGTGGACATTACTGAATTATCTCAGATAATAAAGGAAGGGCTGTTAATATAATCAGAGGGGGCTGCAGCTGTTCAAAACAAATTCTGAGCCCAGGTAGGAAAGAGATACATATGAAAGCAGTAATTTCTGGGGTGTTTTTTTTCTCACTTTAACACTCTCATAATTTGAAAAGAATTTAATGGATTTTCATTTTCAAGACGTGGAAAAACAAAAGTCCTCCTCAGCTAAGAGCAAATGCTTCTAGTGTTTGCCTGAAGCCATTCTTTTTATTGGGGGAGTTACAGGCCCTTGAGAAGAAGGGGTTTATAATGGAAAAAATGAGACAGCATCAACCATAATGAAGCTCAGAATATAAATAATAAAAACCCTGTTAATGCCTGACACTTTATGTTTCTAGAAAACCCCTGCCTTTTATCTAAAATAAGACAGTTGCTGAGGAGGTGGATAAAGACCAGGCCATCTTGCTCACAGTGGTTCAGTCCCTTTAGAATATGCCTTAGACAAAAGACCAAACCTTTTATGAGAAAGACAAGCATATAGTTAACATGATTCTTTTATTTTACCTTTATTATCCTTCAGAGGAAATGGTCCCTTGATATATGTTAGATTTCTATTAATTTCAGTCTCCCATCTAATGCAATGGAAACACTTCCAACAAAGTCTCCCATGAGGAGAAGACCATGTTTTTCAGGTAAATCCTACAGTGTCTTAACCTCTGAGGAAGAACAGCAGAAAACCCAGGACCCAGTTCTTCCTGCAGTACAGATTTTGCACATAGAATTCTTCAATGAGGTGGGTGTGTGTGATTTCTTAGAATAACAGCACCTTTCCAAACAGCATATGCAGAAATATGAACTCAACTCATAATCTCATGAAGCTCGGTACCGCAGACATGGCAGCATCCGTGATACTGTCCCTGTCTTCAAAGAACTCCTATTCCAGGCCTTTAACATAATTGTGGGCAGTTATTAAACATTTTACATACGTGTGCTTTCCATTAGGCTTAACGCTTTCCATTCATTATGTCCTATCATCTGCACATCAATCCCAGCAAGGCAGGGGCTATTATTAACATTATTACCACTTTTTGACATGCTCAAACAGTTTTCAAGGATTAATAAGCCTCTAAACACACACCAGGCAGCCTGAAATTTCTGATTAATAATTACATTTTAAATTTTTAAAAAATGAAAGGAGAAAATTACTATGAGGATGGTCTTCTCAGCATGCACACATGACAGATTGTGAAAAGTTTCTACTAGCTCACTGATAAATATCATAAGCATCATATTGGTATTTTTTATATTACTCTAAATATGAGTGATTTTGGAATGTAATGTAGAGAAGAATTATTTTGATCTAAATGACAGAAATTCAACCCAAAGTGAACTAAGCTAAGTAAATAAATTAAAGAAAGTATTCAAAGCTCAAAGGTCCAGGACTAGTTATCTCCAGGTATAATAAAATGCAGGTACTTCTATGATATTACCAGCAGTATTCCTCTACACATGGCTCTACTTTCCTCTGGGTTGCCCTCACTGGCAGGAAAATTTTTTCTCTTGCAAGAACATCTCCCTACGGCTTAGCAAGTCTGATGGGAAGGACTTTTTTTTTTTTAATCAATCTTTCTAACAGAAGTCCTAGAATTGAATATCATTAACCTACTTTGATTTTCATCACCATCAGAGGGGTAGAATGTTTTGGTGAATTAATCTGGACCTATAGCCACCCATGACTCTGAGTGTGGAGAAAGTAATCCCACCTCAGCCACATGGACTGAGGGTAGGAGAAAGAGATTCCTCAAATGAAAATCAGAGAATTGTTGCCAAAAAAAAAAAAAAAAAAAAAAAAAAAAAGTGGCTAGATTCTGTACAAGGAGACACAACTGATGTCCTTCACAAAGAGGACAAAGAAGTAAAGAGCTGGGCATGCTCAGGACTGGCAACTGAAAGGACTGGTAGAATGATATAGAACCACTTTAATTATTTGATGTTCCTGAAAAGAAAGTTGGGTGAAAAAAAGTAGAGGAAAAAGAGCATCATGAAATTAACTATACTGGTTAAATCACCAATCACCTCATGCTCCCGGCTCTTTTCTGAGGCACAGAAGTACCCACTGAACCACTAGTGGGTGAATGGAGCTAGAAGAATCCATCTCAATATAGTGCTGAGCTGGAGCAGTTACTAATTGAGCAAAACACTTTTCCTACTGTTTCTTAATTTCAAAAAGCATAGAGGTGCTCACTGTTCATACTGAGGAAGAAGAAAAGTTAGAGTAAGGTATTGATTTTAAAAGATTCTATTTTTCTTAAGGGAGTAATCTCTTAGCTTATCCTCCCATGTTTCTCTCAAAATTCTCTACCTTAGAAATTGCTGGATGAGATACTAATCAAAGAGCTTTGAATTCTTCTCAGAAAGTCTCTAAATATGAAAATCTATGTTAAAATTATTAGAACTTGGAAATACAACACTATCTAAGTATTGTACACCACAACAAAAAGTTTTTCAGTCACATTTAACAGATTAGACTCATTGATTATTTTAAGATCAACAACCCCTTTGTGATTGGCATTTTATCAAATTAAAATGTATTCTAGTTTACAGACTCAGTTTTGTATACACTCTGAACATGAGAGTATAAATAATATACATACCAAATGTTGATGTTAGAGCTTTGTGTAGACAGAAAGTTTTTCCTCAAAAATAGATACAACTAACGAGGCATGTTTCAAAACCTTATATGAAACTATCTTTAGCTTCTGCCAAGAATTCCAGCAGAAATTTAGATTTTTTTTTTGCAGTCTATCTTAAAACAGGAGATAGCCAAATAAACATCTTCTGAAGATTTGTTTTCTGTAAGATTTTATTCATGAACAACCCTTATGAATCATGTATTATACAAACTTCTTGGACTCTCTTCAGCTTTCACCCTGATAAAGCGTAAAAACCAATCCCACCAAAGGTGGCCTCAAAGAGCAATTTTATTCACTGAAGTTGAATAATGGACACTTAATACTATTAATTCCTATCTTATAACCCTTCAGAGCCTAGGTTAGCGTATCAGTTTACCCTTCCCAACTTTTCTTACTGCTTTATGATTCCCTTATTCTTTAAACATGCTTACCACACAAAACATTGGTAGAATCTGAACTCTGTGCCAGATGAAAACAGAAAAAATTATTTCCATATACGTCCAATGCATATAAGCTCCCATACACATGTCCTGCTTTATGTTCATCAATCTCACTTTCAACTCCAGAAACGCAGGGAGATCAGAGATCTAGTTCCTAGAATTGGCCTTTTATGGAACAAAAGCTACTCCTCCTTTGTACACCTTGAAATAATATTCTTTGGCAAGAGCCTGGAAGGATATTATGTGTATATTTCAGGGTGTTATACATACACACATATACACATATGTGAAAATGTATGTATATATACTTATGTATATTATGTATATATTATGTATATACATATGTATGTATATAGATAGATATGTAAATATGCATATATATATATATATATAAAAAACATAATAGATAATTATCTTTCTTCTTTTTTCTTTTTTTGGAATTTAGATCTCACACCACTAACAAAAAAAGTTTAGAAAGGAAAATACTTGTAACTCAACTTCTCCAAAGGAGACCCGTGTAAGATTATTCATGATGAGAACTCATTCAAAATAGTTTTAAATGTCAAAATGGATCTTTTACTGCTTTCATCTAGCCTGCTTTCCCAAAATGTTTTGTGAATTGGATCTTTCCACTAGATATTTTCTCTAGATATTAAGTCTAAATATAGATTTTCCTTCATTGCCCCTCCCCGTCCTTTTTAGATCTATGCCCATCACATTCCTGGTCTTCCATGGACAATCACACCTGAGCCAACAGTGACTTTGTGTCTCACTCAATGAGACTTAGCTACTAAAGAAACCCACAGCCAAATTTTACCACAGATAGGTTCTTCTCACACTGGAGTCTGTGTGGGCAACAGGGGGGAAAAGCACAGGACCAGAGAGCCTTTCGTCTCTCTTCAGGAGATAATGGCTCCCGGCCTCTTGTTCTTTAGTTCCTCTCCTCTGAAACTCCTGGATTGTTTTCCACTTAAAGGCCAAGCTACTGCTCCCTTAGCTAATGTCAAAAGCAAGACCACCATAGCTGCCAGAAAACAAACCAGAGATTGGTAAACTAGCCAACACTGAATTCTCAACAGCATCCATTAGCTTGCTGATTCACGTTACTTATTCCCACTCTAAAATACAAAAAGTTAGGCAATGGGAAACCACACCATATTTAACCTGAAGCTTTGAAATGTGTACGGATGACAGCAATACATGAAGTCAACACAGGAAAC
This sequence comes from Lutra lutra, assembly GCF_902655055.1. NCBI lineage: Eukaryota > Metazoa > Chordata > Mammalia > Carnivora > Mustelidae > Lutra > Lutra lutra. The sequence continues at coordinate 35,432,225 of NC_062282.1, read as the reverse complement.
ATAAGTTTAGAGCTATGGCAAGCTTGGAGAGTTTCTGGAACCGAAGATCTTATTTTGATGTTCACAGCTATTTCAGTTAGCAAAAGTAACAGTTGTAGAGGAGAGAAAACAATCATAAAACTTCGACGAGCATTTCTCTAGAGGACTTTTCCTTCCTTTAAGGAATTATTTTCAATTTATTAAGTTATCTATCTCCTTTTTAGCAAAGTGCTTTAAAATGTAAGAATTTACCGAAGTGATAAGTAACCTACTGGGAATTAAACCAAAATGCACACTGAGCTGTTGTCTTTAAAACCACATGTCTTTAAATCCCTTTGTTGTTAACATTTATTCCAAAGAGAGGAGGTCTTAACTTTCATTGATTCTCACTAGATAAACTGGACTATTTTGAATTGCATTTCCCCCTACCTTGACAACTTAATTGACCTGTTAGAAGTGTAATTTACTATATAAAAATGATCGAAAAGCATTAAATAAATTTTATATAAAAATCATGAGAGTCTATGTTCTAAAAGGATGATATGGAATAAAAATTAGATAAAAATGATTTTAAGAAACCCAAATGCAAAAGTATGATGCTATAATTTCTACTCAGAAACCTTTATTCCAAAGCCTTACCCCAACTGTCTACCTCAGATGTATCATGGCCGTCCACACAGTGACTCTCTTTGGAATTAAACTTTGGAATTAGTTGTTTACACAAGAAAACTCATCTCAGATGTAGCATCTGTTTCTCACTAAGGCTTAGCTTTCACCTAATTCTCCAAATGGGTTGACTGAGGTTCAAGAATGTGAGGTGACTCAGTCAAGATCATACAGTGAATCCAGGGCAAGCAGCCTCTCTCCCTTGAGTAGTAGATGTATATCTTGGTACAAAACTCAATTGATGCTGTTCTCAGGCCTGTGACACATACTGACATCCACTCAAAAACCTCAGTTATTGACTAAATCACCTGACATCTTTATATTTTTAAGTGTATCAGAAGGAAGGGGAAAACACCATGGAATTTGAATACATTCACCAGGTCTCCTTTATTAAATTATATGTCTTGACTCCAGAAGCAGCTTAACCTAAAATATTTGAGTATGAAACCCACAGGTAATATTATATACCTTGTATAATGCAGCAAGAATGTAGTAAAGGCGAAAGAATATGTGTGGAGTATATTAAAAGGTAAAAAAAATCAGCAAAAATCTGTTTACATAGCCCTATGTATTTATTTCATATGAAATATTTTACTGTCTTTATATACTATGAAAAACTACTTACACACACTAATTCTTGCTTGGATAATTTATTGTTTTACATCACTCATTGCAAGGAAGCCAAATAATACTTAAGTTTACACTAAATCCAAAATGATTATATTTCAAGGAAATTAATGGTGCCATAATAGAAATATAAATCTACATATACTCAGCCAAACTAAAATAAATATTCTTACAAATTGCCACTGGGTGAATTTACAGATTTTCCTATCAATAAGCCTGTGTATTTCAACATTTTTTTTTCATTTTAATCATGAATTTTAGTTAAATGTCTGTGTACATATAGATATATATCTACATACAGATATAGAATTGCTTCTTTTCTAAAGCACAACGAATAGAATTACTCACATTTTCTACAGCACTTTCCAAAGAATAATATCTACTTGATCCATTACTATAAGAACAGCTTTGAATCAAGCAACATATCCACAGAGGTTACTTTCAGACTTATTATTTTTCCACAGACTTAAAGTTGTAAGTTCAGATGTATACTATAACTATCTATGATTGACTTGGTGATTCCTAAGTCTGGCACTGTAACTAAAATGTTCTCTTCTAGGGGCACCTGGGTGGCTCAGTGGGTTAAAATGTTCTCTTCTATAACTTCCAATGGGTGTCATATAATTCTTCAGACATTCCCACCAAAGAACTGCTCAAATTACCTTCTACTTCATTTTAAATAAAAAAAATAAATGGGTTATGTCAGATGCTAATATTAGAGAAGCATCATACAGAGTGAAGAATATATGAAACTCTTTGTATATCTTTGCAACTTTTCCGTAAACAAAATTTTCCATTAAAAAAGTTTAATTTTTTAAAAAAAGCATGTTCTGTATCATCTTGAAGAGGAATGGAGTGATGGTGAATATGAAAACAATCAGGTTCTGAGGGCAGAAAAAGATAGGGAATTCTTTGGGGGTAACCCCATGTTTTCTTTCATGATTTTGATGAAACATCTGTAGTCATAACAAAAGTATGCCCAAGTCTTTCCATAAAGATGACTTGTCATGAATGTTCTTCAATCACCTCAAAGTAATTCTGACAAATCATTCAGCAAACAAGTCTGGAGCACTTGCTGTATCCCAGATATCATATTGGGCCCTAGAGCTATGAGGTGGTAAGTGTGGTTCCTACACCTGGGGAGCTAACACTGCAGAGAGGACAGGTATAGACAACATGCAATGAGAACCCCTCACCCAGTGATACTGTACTCTTGGTGAGCATTCAAGAAAGCTCCACAAAATAGTTTAACTTTTAACCCAAGGGTTATAAATCTTATACTTGATAGCACTGTCTAGTTTACAAAATGGCCTCAGATCATTTTTTACCTCTCAGCCTCATCGGAGACAAATAATGCCAGATAGAGAGCTTTTTTCATTCCCATGTTACTGAGAAGAGTTACAACCCAGTCTCATCTGAGGCTCAGCATTTCATTCATGTCCTGTGAACTCCTCATTTGTCCTTGCTCTATGGCTTCATACCTTTCTAGGTGGGGATCTTGCCAGATTCCTTCCATAAAGATTCTATTCTTTTTTGAAGTGAATGCCCAATGTATTTATTTTTCCTTGGTCTTTTTTATCACCTATTTCTCAAAACAAGGTAAATAATGAAAGTTACTCTAGTTTCAAATCAAATCTCACTTCCCAGGATAGGAGGTTCGCTTTTGAAAATAAGTGATTCTTTTAGAATCAAAAGTCCTCTAAGTAAATTAGACATATCTGGGGAGTTAATTTAATCTTTTCAAGTCATTCATTACTTTTTAGTGTGCTAAAGCTCCTCACATATGAAAAATATTCTGCATTATTGTGCTTCACACAATGTATTAGTTTACTTCTCTTATATGCCAGGTATTATGCCGAACCCTAGTGATGCAAAGATAAATAAAAAATAGGATCTTTCCTAAAGGAGGTCCTGGTCTAATGCAGGTAGGAAGATGGATGATTATAACATATCTGAGAATAATTATTACATATGTATGTCCAGGACCTTAAGAGGACTTGCAAGGAGTACCTAAAGCAGAAGGTTGGAGGGAAGCATTTTAAGCTAAATTGGAAGCAAAGGTTTGGAGGTGGGAGTGTAGCCGGTCAAGGAATCCGGAGTAATTTAGAAAGGTTCAGGTTCGCTATGGAGGGAGTGGAGGGAATGAAGAGAGAGAAGATTAAGGATAAGTGGTTTTGCATATCAGGCTAAGGATCACAGGCTTTATTCTGAAAATGAGGCACAGAAGGATTTTGAGCAAGAAAGCTGTGATCAGAGATAATGTGAAAGAGACAAAGATCACTCTAGCTGCAGCATAGAGAGCAGACAGGAGCAGAAAGAAACCCGGAATCAGAAATAAGTGAGAGTTCCAGGTTCATCAGTTGTGTATGACACCCAGTGCTCATCACAACACCTGTCCTCCTTAATACCTATCCCCAGTGTCTCCACCCCCCATCCCCACTCTTATGCAACTGATGACTCTTGAAACCTACATCAAAAACTAACAATGGACTCTATGTTGGCTAACTGAACATAATTTTTTTTTAAGTAGGAAAAAAGAAAGAAACAAATAAAAAAGTGAGAAGAACAGAATAATAGCTAGGAACTCACTGATGAGAATGAACCTGTTTGACCAGGTCATGATAGCTAGCCTGGAAAAGTAGGAGTCCAGAGCTTCCAAGGAGGCCAACATAATTTGGGAGACAATCGGATGTGAGTGGAAAGGAGAGGTATAGAGAAAAGAGGATTGAGGGGTCTCCCAGGTTGCCAGCTTAGGTAGACTGAGGGGGCCTGCTCTTGGAGATTGCCGGGAGATTAGACTCACTTTTGGGAGGGGGAGGGAGAGCCAGTACGAGCAGATGAGGCATTTAGCTCAGGACATGCTGAGGTAGATGCCTGCTTATCTGCTGTGAGTCTACAACTCAGAAAAAATGTCTGTGATCATAATATTTGGGACCATGTGCTATGCTAATACTTGGGTTTCTGAAAACTGTGTGCACTCTGAAGTCAAGGGCCGAGGTTTCAGAGGAGTAAGCCAGAGTCTGCATCAGGGATTTACCTCTAACTATCAAAGCCTTGACTTTCCCATCTGTTATTACCTATCACATATCAATCACTGCTACAAGGATAAAACAGTGTGTAAGATAAAAAGCCTGGTATTTAGCATAGAAAGGGAACATCATAATTGTACATTATCATGATCTTTCAAAAATGCTCAAAGCAAATCTAACACATTTTATAAGGGCTTTTCCTCTAAGAAAGAAGAGTAAGTACCTATCATTTCAATTATTTGATAATTTTGTATATTTATGCTGTGTTTCCTCAAGGTTTTTAAAAAGCAGATTTACTGCTTTCTGGCTCAATATATGTTAAAATTACTTTTGAAATTTAATATACAATTAGAAATTTAATTCTAAGCAAATGAAATCCTCTCACTTTATAAAAAGTTAATATTTTGTGCTATTACGAACTATTCTGAGTTTTACCACTTGTATATATTAGAGATTAAGGTGACTGAGAAAAAATGTGGAGGTATCCCAGCTTTGAACTGCCTAATTGTAAGTTTGGGTTGGTAATTTCCCATTCTGAAGAGGACAGAGATGATGGTCCAAAAATTTCAGCTGGACTTAATAAGCTCACACTCTAAAATATAACAGAGTAGAACGCCCTCCCATCTTACTTGAGAGCTCATCCTTAAGACTTCTCTTCGGTCATTCTTCCTACTAAAGGTCATTGGAAGGAAACTGGAAGGTCTGGTGGCTTTTTTTCTTTTTTTCACCAACTTTCTGTGCTACAATTTTAAAAGTCTGGATGCAGCACAATCAGAACTCCTCAACTACAGAACATAAATTTTTAGTACTTGTTGTTCTGGAATCCAACAGAAGAAATATTTGGCTTTTGCTTGGCCCCATCCCATTAGCATTAATAGGTTGTTTTCATTGGAGTTGTCTTCAAAAAAGATATGGATATGAGAAATGATATATTTAAACACCAGTTTTCAAACTAAGGTCATGAAATGCAGCTCAAAAAAAAAAAGAAATAGAATTAACTGGACTATAGTAAAGTAGAATAGAAAATATCAAACTGCACCCACTATAGAAAAGGTAAATACTATTTGGGGACGTCTTTTATTCATACATTGTATAAGATATTGATAGATATACAGACATATAGAGAGTCATATATAGCAATACAGATATATCTGCATGTCTTTACTGGGTCACAATATATGTTAATTGCAGTTAAATGTTTGAAGGCCACAGTTTTGAATTATACACCATAAGACAAGGAAACTAGAAAAGATATAATACTGCCCCCAAAATTCTTTCCCTTGCAAAGTTATGCCAAACTTGCTTTCTAAATCTGTCTCAAACTTCATTTTTACAACAGAAATATCCTCTGCTTAAATATGTTAGACACTGTACGTTAATGATCCTGACCGCAATAACAGTAACCCTGCTCTGTTCATATTATACTCTGCAAAAGGATTTCAAATCACTACTTAATTTTATTCCCTTTACTTTTCAGCAATACTGCAAAACCAAAAGAAGCAGCAGCAGCAGCTCCATTTGCAGTGAAGCACAGAGAGGCCAAGTGATTTGACTCAGGTAACTCAGTAGCAAAACTACATGCATAAACCTGGTCACTTAAATCACAGTCCTGCTTCTCTGGCTTGTGCAGCTTCGTGCTACACAGCTGCAATTAGTTTGCCACTGTTTATCTCATGGGTCTTTGTCATTTGTTTTGGGTTTAAAGCTCTGTCCACAAAAGAGTCCAAAATATTTGGGGAAAGGCAAGGAGAAGGAACACACTGAGATGACTTCATGATTTAGGAGTTTGTAAGCTGTCAACTGCATTTTCACCCAAAACTGAGGCTTTGACTGCAACTCGCTAGCAGCCAATCTGCCTTGTAGAGGTCTTTTCATTCCAAAGACAATCCCAGGGCCCACAATCAATACACCACCCAATTAATATTGCTTAATTGAAAACTGCAACTTGCCAGGCCATTTTTATGTGGAAATTCATGGTTATAGGAGACAGATTACAAATTAAAAGAGAGAGAGAGATATGGAGTTGGGGGTTAAGGGAGAAGCTGGGAGTCTTTGAGGAAGCATCTAGTATAATCACAAAAAATGAGCTGGAGAACTTCCCCCGTTTTTGCAGGTTCTGCAGGTTCTGGGAACTATCTGACCTACATATGTCTAAAACTCCCTGGCAGGATATGTTTATTCACTAAGAGATTTAAGAACTACTGATTTGAACATTTAAATAGGTTTGTAGGTAAATTGCATTTGTTACATTATAACATTATATATGTCTAGAAAATTGCCTGTTTTTGTAAATTTTCTGTAAGTTTTCCACAGAATTTACTGATTTGTTCAGTCTCTTTGGTCTCGAATTTTCCTTGTTTCATTCTTAACAATGCTTAGGGTTTGGGTTTGGATTGTGGTTTGGTTTTTTTTTTTTTTTTTCCCTTCACCATTTTTGGAGAACAAATATATTTTATCAATACATTTAAAGAATGACCTCTTGATTATTCCACTATTTTGAACTACTTTGTAATTCACTAAAATATATCTATGATTTTCTTCACTTTGATATATTTGGGTTAACTCTATTATTCTTACTTCTTAAATTTGAGAATAGCCATTACATTTTGAAATGTTTTCTTTTTTTAAAGATTTTATTTTTTGAGAGAGAGAAATTAAGAGAATGAATGGGAGGAGGGGCAGAGGGAGAAGCAAACTCCCCACCGAGTAGGGAGCCCAGTGCTGGATTTGATCCCAGGACTCTGGGATCATAACCTGAACCAAAGGCAGACGCTTAACTGAGTCACCCAGGTGCCCGAAATGTTTTCTAGACAGATAAATAGATATGTATATGTATATGTATATGTATATGTATATGTATATGTATATATATATATGTACATATATATATATATAAATACATTTATCTATAAACATATATATAGGTTTGGTTATTAATTCCATTTTATATAGCATTGATAAAAGATATGGTCTGTATAATATTTTCTATTTGTATTTACCGAGCCCATTTTGCAGCCTACAAAGGGTCAATTTTTGTAAAGATACCATATGTGTTTGAAATAATGTAAATTCTCTAATTTGAAAGTTCAGACTTCTATAAATATCCCTTATACCTATCCATTAAAGTTAACCAATTATGTAGTTCAAATCTGTACCTTTACTCATTCTTTTTCTCTCACACACAAAAAGTGTGTACTTAATATTCCACTGTCACTGAGAAACTAAACATTTCTCCTTGTAATATTATGAACTTGAACTTGAGAGTTATGTTTTCAGACACATGTACCTTCAGAATTATTGTGTATTCCTTGTGAAAGCTGTCTTTTACCACTGTATTATGGTCTGCCTTATCCCTGATAAGACTTTTTCCTATAAAGCTTATTTTATTAACAGAAATACTGCTATACCAGATTTCTTTTGATTAGTATTTTCTCAGTAAATCTCTCCTCTACTTCACTACTTGTATTCTTTTATCATGTTTTAAACTTTATTCCTGTAATACAGCATATGCCTGAAGTTTTATGCACTTTTTAAAAAATATTTTTAAATTTTAACAGAAAACTGGAATTAAAGTCAAAGAACATTTCTTTGTAATTCTAATATCTTTTTTTTTAGTTTTAATTTTTTATTTGTTATTAACATATAATGTATTATTAGCCCCAGGGGTACAGGTCTGTGAATCGCCAGGTTTATACACTTCACAGCACTCACCATAGCACATACCCTCCCCCAATGTCCATAACCCAACCACCCTCTCCCTACCCCCCTACCCCCCGGCAACCCTCAGTTTGTTTTGTGAGATTAAGAGTCTCTTATGGTTTGTAAAGAACATTTTTTTCTAAATGATTTGAGAGTAAGCTGGAAATATCATGTTCCATAACCCTGAAATACTGTAGCGTGCAGTTCCTACAAACAGAGCATTTTCCTACATAAACATAATACAACCTTCAAAATCAGGGAATTAGCACTGATATGTTGCTAGGATGCAACCCACAGACCCCATTACCATTTCAGCAGTTACCCCAATAACATCCTCAATGGCAAAATTATCCAATCCAGGGCCACACAGCACATCTAGCAATGTCTGTTTTTCTCTTTTAATTGAAATACTGACTTGACTCTCCTTGATAATCATGACGTTGACATTTTCAAAAATTAAAACTAATCATTTTGCAGATGTCACAAAATTTAAGTTTGTCTGATGTTTTCAGGTTATACGTTTGGGGCAATAATGTTACAGATGTGATGCAGTGTTTTCCTGATTATACCCTACTAGATGGTACGCTGGTTTGATTTGTCCCTTGATAGAGGTAGTATCTCCCTGGTCTCTCCATCCTAAAGCTTTTTTCCTTTGAAATAAACAAGTCTTTGAGACTAAGTCAGTATTGCATTCTTCATCAACTTTTCACCCACTAGTCCTAGCATCTGTTGCTGTTTTGTGACTGAACTGTCAGTGTGATGGTTGCCAAATGATGATTCTTAATTCCATCATCCCACGTGTATTTATTAGTTGATATTCTATTCCAATAAAGAGCTTTCTCTTCTCCCCATTTATGCATTTGTTTATTGATACTTATATAGACAGATGGCTTCCTATTTTAGTCAATGGATTATAACCCATTACCAGCATTACTTTGATGCTCAAGTCATTCTGATATTTGGCTGATGGGGGCGTATTCATGCTGCTTCTGCCTATATCACTTTCTGAGCATTTTCTTACTCTTTGATACAAGATTTTCCACGCTCATCTTGTAGTTTGCTTGCTTCAGCCTTGAAACCAAGCATTTCTCCAAGATGCCTTAGTTCATTACGGGTGAGAATTATATTTAGAAATGAAGATCTGCGTGCTACACACGTATATGACTACTGGTGTTTCACCAACTGAGGAATATGTGTAAGAATATCCATCTACATTTGTATCTGTTTTTAATCCAACTGTATATATCACACCACTACATCCAGTCCAGCACCACAGGACTAATTCCAGCTTCTTTTCCTTTCCATATTTGTAACCCCATCATGAGAAATATGACTTCCACTGTATTGGTCTGTCCAGGCTACCATAACACAGACTAGATGGCTTAAACAGTGGAAATTTACTTCTTATAGTTATGATAGGCCAGAAGTTCAAGATCAAGATGTGGGCCAATGAGGTTCTGCTGAGAGCCCTTTTCCTCGCTTGTAATAATTGTTACACAGCAACAGAGAACTAATAAACCTCTCTAACACTTACCAGAGACTTCATTTCAAACCAATTTCCATCTCCTCAGCTCTAATACACTTACGGCTTCTGGATGGACTCGCCTCTCACTTTCTAATAAGGTGTCTACATGAATTTCTTCAAATCCCTTCCCCTCCACAAACCTTTCTTTAGTATTATTTTGTCTTCACTTACTCACTTATTCCTTCTACCTGTCAGAGAATAAAATGTCTCTTCAATGCCAATTTTTTACACTTATGCTTTTATTCTCTTTTCCTTCTGTCTCCTCTGGACATTTTTCCCAGAAAGAAAAATCTCTGTATTTTCACTGATGTATTTTCAACACAGTCTCATCACTCATGTGTGCTCACAATGTCCTCTCTCCTCCTGGCTCAGCCTAAAAAATCTAAGTTCACGTCTGCTCCTTTTTTAAGCTATTATCAAATCTCTCCTCACTTTTATTTTCACCCTTTAACTTTTCCAAATACACTGTATTCATAATACTTGGATACTTGTAATACTAAACTATTGTTAATCCCTTAAAATCTGGCTTCAGCCTTCATCTCTCAAGGAAATGACTCTTTCCAAGATCACTGAAGGACAAATTGCCAGACCTTAAGTGTCTGTTTAGCTGCCATCTTTCTCAGCCTCTCGGGGGCATCAAGGATTGCTGACCAACTGCTTTTGGACAACAGGTTTTTCTTCTACCCATGGGATCACTCTTTAAATCTCTATCTGGCTCCTGCCATTCCCTAAACCTAGATTTTGCACGAAGATGTGTGTAGCTTTTGCTCTTCCCCCTGTGGATCAAAACAAAACAAAAAACTAACAATGGCTCCCATCACAACCAAAATTAAATCCAATGCTTAACTTGCTTTCCTAAACTGTCCATCTGCTGTGCCTCTCTTACTTTTCCATTACTGAAACCTAGTGAAAGCAAAATATTTCCCAATTCTTATATATTTCCTGAACTTTTATTCTCTAAGCTCAGTTTTCATCCCATAAACCTTATAAACAGTCTAACATTTTTGTCACACACATAAAATGTTTTCCATTACTATAAATGTTCAGGACCTATATGTCTTTCAGTAATAATAATATAATGATTATAATCAATATTTAAAACATATTAGGTATTGTGCTAAGCACTGTGTGTTTATTAACTCATTTAATCTCCAGAACAGCACCATGACCCAGATCAAATACTATCTCCCCAATGAAGTTGTTCGCATAAACACCACATACTCTGGAAGACTTTTTTCTCCATTTTGAAGTCTCAGATTCTTTAAGTATTATATCTTTTATAGTTCTAGATGGTTTGTCTCATAGTTACATGCCTTTATCTTATTTATACTTTATCTTCAGCTATAAGGCATTGAGGGCAAGAGTCTTGCTAACCTTTATGGCACAATTAAATCACATCTTTCTTGCCAAAGTTCTGAAATCACCTGTTATAAGAAACCTCCTGATTCTAAAACTCTGTATTAGGTGTTGCTCATTGTGCCCTCGCAGTTCTTTGCATGTTTTTATCATCTTTTCTCAATCTTATTACAATTGCCTATCTACCTCTATGTGTTCTCTTAAGGAAAGAACAAGGTCTTCTCTCTTTTCTTATTTACAGCATTTGTCACAATACACTACAGAGTAGGTACTCCATAAATGTTTATAGGATGAATAAATGATTATCCCAAGCATGACTATGGGATCTCCCAAGTCACAGGAGACTGCAACCTATTACCAGAAAGGAAATAATAACTGTTGGGGAAAATAACAATGTTACTGAAGAAGAAAGAGACAATGAGATTTTTAGCTCATGATGTAGTTCAAGATCATTAATTTTGAGCCATCAATTTTGAGTTCATAAACCAGTATGAACACATTAAATATAATGGGGGCCCTATGTCCCCATACAAAAAATTATTTCAAGATGGATCCTAAGCCCAAACATAAAAGCTAAAAACCATAAAGCTTTTAAAAAGAAACATAAGAGAATCTCCTGGGCACTAGGGCTTTGTCTACAAGTTTCTTAGAGCATAGGAAACAATAACCATTAAAAAATGTATATATACAGGGGCTCAGTCAGTTAAGCATCTAACTCTTGATCTCAGCTCAGGTCTTGATCTCAGGGTCATGAGTTCAAGCCCTACACTGGGTTCCATGCTGGGCATGGAGCTTATTTAAAAAAAATTTTTTTTTTAAATTTGACTTTATATTTTTAAATGACAACTTATTAAAACATATTGTTAGGGAAATATGTAAGTGAGCCACAAATGAGAAGGAAAATATCTGATAAAGCACTGACATACAGTATCAGTAAATAATTCTTCCAGCTCAAAAACAGACAACTCAAAAGAGCAAAAAAAAAAAAGGCCAACAACCCCACAAAAATCTGCTCAACATTGCTATTTATAAGGAATATGTCAACTAAAATAAATATACCACACTACACACTTATTAGAGTGATTAAAATTAAAAGACCTACCACCACCAGATATGCCATCACAGCATCTAGACTTTTCACATATTATTTGACGTCATTAGAAAATAGCACAACTACTCTGGGAAAAGTAAAACAGTTTCTCAAAAATATATGTACTCAACGACCCAGCAATTGCATTCCTAGCTATTTACCTAAAGGAAATGAAAACATAAGTTCACCCAAAAATTAAAATACAGAAGCTTTATTGATAATGGCCAAAAATGGTAAAAAGCTGTGTGTCCACCAAAACAAAAATGGATGAGCAAACTGTGGTATGTTCAGCACTCTGAGCAATTAAAAAAATACTGACAGATTAAACTAAAATATATCATGCTGATGGAAACAGAAAAGAAGCTATGCATGAATGACAATATTCTGTTTGGTTCTATTTACATGGAAACTACAGAATGACAACATTAGAATGTCAGTGGTTGCCTCTAAGAAGGTGGGAGTGAAAACTGACTAGAAAGTGCCATGAGGAAATTTTCTGGCTGACGATAATATTCTGTGACTGGAAATGGATTTGGATTATATACATATATGTATTTGTAAAAACCCAACAAACATACTCTAATGATAGTGCATTTCACTGTATATAAATTACTCATCAAAAGTAAAAACTAGTGAAGTCTGATATTAATAAGTATCAAAATCTAGTTAATTTAGAAGGAAATATATGTGCAATTTACACTGAAATGCATCCAAAATCAGATGAAAAGGTACAGAGATGGATACATTTGTGTTTACAAAAGTACAGTAAAACATTAATAGCAGACCAGGTGGTAAGTGCATAAGTGCTCAATGTTAAAGTCTTTCAATTTCTGTTGGTAAAATAAAATGGGCAACCAAAGTACCATGTTGTAGGGAGACTCCTTTCATGATACATCTTTAAGGACTTTTTGAAACTTCTGCCATAGACAAGAAAGGAAAATCTAAACATCAAGATAAAGTACTGTCATATTTACGTAACTAATTTATCTGTGAAGTTGAATTAATAGTCCCAAACATTATATTCAGAAAATTCAGAAGCATGGTTGACTAAGAAGATGTCTAATTATTCACTTAGAGAAAATGAGAAGGAATTATTCCAAACTAAACTTGGAATTATTCAATATTCGGGGATAGGGGCTCCAGGAGGAGAGGAAAAAGGTAGCTTTCACAAGTTCTTAACTTTTTTTAAAACAGTTTTAATCCCTTACTAAACTTCTGGGGTGATTCTACACACATTGATACTTGAGTTTTTCTAAAATTCCACTTAAAACTAGATAGCAAATACATCCCTCAAACAGAAAGCCAGTCATTGATTTCTCAGAATTCTTTTCTTTTCCATCTGTGTCCACTCCTGCCATTTCCTTACCCTTTCTCTGTTTCATCCAGTTATCCCATGTTTTTGAAACATTTTCTTTGTGTGAAGACTAAATCCCCATTTCCTCCTTTTTGATCTCCATTTAGTCTTGATTACAAACCTAACTGAATTATGGTCAGTATTACCAAGCTCCTTCCTCCACCCACTCACCTTATTAGACCAGTCACATCATCTCCTTTTAAAAAAGTTTTTACAATGGCCCACTTATCATGATGCCTTTAACACGGATTAAAAAGAAAAGCCATCATATAATATCTATCTTCCCAGAATAAACAAACACTAAGAGAGGAAACCCAGGGATCTCTGAAAATGTTTGGTAGTTTGGGGCTTGGTTAAATACGTAAAACATTGTAGAATAACACTCAAAGAGAGTTCTAAAATCAGTTAAAACTTTTGTTCTCTTCTTTCATAAGGAGACTGGCCAGTGGTTGGTCAAACAAGGTAATATTAAACCTTAATTCCTCTCTGATTCCAAAGTAATTCTTTAACTGGTAGTAATATTTTAAAAATCTTTACAGGAGCCTGGGTGGCTCAGTGGGTTAAGCCTCTGCCTTCAGCTCAGGTCATGATCTCAGGGTCCTGGGATCGAGCCCCACATCGGGCTCTCTACTCAGTGGGGAGCCTGCTTTCCCATCTATCTCTGCCTGCCTCTTTGCCTACTTGTGATCTCTGTCTGTCAAATAAATAAATAAAATCTTTAAAAAATAATAAAATAAATAAAATTAAATCTTTACAGGAAACACAAGTAGATAAATGGAAAAGATATCTGCTATTCCCATCTTGGTTAGTCAAAAGCACATTCCTGAAACCTTCTTCCTATATCCGTTTAAAGAAGTTCTACAAATAGTTAAGGTGTCTAGACTGAAAAAATAAGAAATTTTTTACTTTAGCTATTACATAAAAACATGAAACCATAAATGTTAAAGCTATATAGAGTGACCTTTTATTCCAGTATCTCCTAAATAGCTTGGTGCAGATCTTTTGTTCTATGGGATGCTATTCAGTGTAGTTCCCCAAGTAAGGTGTGAGGTGGTAGATTCAATCAGGTTCAAGTCCAGAATAAACTAGGGTAAATTGTAGTGATCTCTTTGAGAGAGTAATTCATCTTTCCTGCTGTCATTTTATTGGCAAAGAGGTGGGGAGATTAGCCTAGATTATGAATCACAAATCTAGACACAGGTCTAAAACCAAGCACAAGGCTCGTTACAATACATTTTAATACACCACATTAATTTAATAATCTGACATTAAATATAATATCCACAAATGTTTGTAGAGTATATCCTGCTAACACATATGACATTTCTTTTCATCTCTCTGTGAGAGAACAAATCAGATATTTTGTCTTTTAGAGTATTCTGGCACTTATCCACCAAAACATGGACATTGTCAGGAAAAAGTTAACACAAAGATTTTTATAATTCCCCACTTTCTGTTCTCTCTATCAAAAACCAAAACAAACCAAAGAAGCTCAAGTACAGCATCTCAAAAAGTCCCTGCAAGTCCCTTTATAAAAAATAAAGATTTTGGGACGCCTGGGTGGCTCAGTTGGTTAAGCAGCTGCCTTCGGCTCAGGTCATGATCCCAGCGTCCTGGGATCGAGTCCCACATCGGGCTCCTTGCTCGGCGGGGAGCCTGCTTCTCCCTCTGCCTCTGCCTGCCATTCTGTCTGCCTGTGCTCGCTCTCTCACTCTCTCTCTGACAAATAAATAAAAAAATCTTTAAAAAAAAAGATTTTAATTAGAATTAAGCCTTCAGAATTAAGACGGACTAAAAGGTGACAGTTGGTGCGATTTCTCCATTTCCATGTCATATGAAAAATAATCTAGCTCTTTTCTTAATAAGTAGCCAACAAAAAGATCACACTTCAGCAATGTTTCCAATGACGGTCTGAACAGGTAAATCCAAAAATAGTTGTCTGTGTCAAGCTGGCAGATGTCATTCCTCAAGAGCTCAAGGAGACAAAGCCAAATCAGTGAAAGTAAAAGAAGGAAGTGATAAACAGGAGAAAAACTCCTTTAAAGGTTCTCTATCCCATGTCTTCTGATGGTGAAATGAATAGCATTTCTCAAATTATTTTATGTCGTTAGGAGACATTTTCATAATCTGGATCATTTTGACTCTTTGGCAAGTAAATTATTAGCAGAAAAGATTACTCTCCCAAAGGTATCACTAGAATGAACTCGGATTTATTTATTCTGATCCCTTTTTAATCTCTGAAAGCTGCCTTCCAATATTTGCTCCATGCCCCAAGCACCAAGAGTAAAAAAGCATATCTGTTTTTCAGGTAGATGACCCCTCACTAAGAGTAGACAGAACATGACTCAAATGAATTCAGATTCCTTTTGACTAGGAAAATGATTCAATAACAGTCTCTATCATTTGGTCAAAAATGGATGCTGTATCATTGCAAGGCTAATTCAAAAAATGGGAAAGAAGATATAGGTGTTCCCCTCTCATTGTTATTCTCTTTTTTAAAGAGTAACGCTCAAGTCTACCTCCTCTGGTATTACCCTCCAGGTAACCAACTAAAATTGGATTTTTGCTTAATCAACCAGCCTAATTAAGGCTTCTGTTCAGATCTTTGGATGACAAGGCAGAGTGTGGCTTCAATCAAATTGCTGGTTGACTCTTCCATGGGCCTAAATCATACCCGGTAATGTAATCAAACCAGTTTGGCTAAATTACACACCATATATCAGGAAATGGCTTTTCTAGGTCACTAGCCTACACACAATCTGGCATTAAAGTATAGCAGATAAAAAGAAATGTTTTTTAACATTTCCAAGAAACTCACATGCACTACTTAAGCTTTTAACTAATAAGAAACTATTAGAAGAAAAAAAGAGAGACATGAAAGCATAACAACATTGTGTCCATCCCAAATGTCATTAGCTACAATCTTTAATCAGGCACTCACTCC
This sequence comes from Lutra lutra, assembly GCF_902655055.1. NCBI lineage: Eukaryota > Metazoa > Chordata > Mammalia > Carnivora > Mustelidae > Lutra > Lutra lutra. The sequence continues at coordinate 35,415,956 of NC_062282.1, read as the reverse complement.
AGTTACTGGGCGGTATTGCCAACCTCCCAGAGGGAAGTCAGCCGCAGACCAAGAATGAGAAAACCAATTTGAAAAAAAAAAAAAAAAAAAAGAAAAGAAAAGAAAAGGAAAAAAAAAAAAAAAAAAGAACCTGAATGATAACTGAGCCCAGATGGGGAGAAGAAAGGTTAACTCTGGAACTGGTCTTATTTAAAGGCCACCAGTAAATTTAAGCCACAGAGAGACTTGCCTAAATAGGGAAAATGCTGTGTTTTCTTCCCTATAGTAAAAAGGGAAATGAACATACTCAATTTGACCCACCAGCAGCCTTTTCCCAAGTTTTAGTGTGGAACATAAGGTCCATGAGCAGGAGTTACAGGCTCACTACTGCAGCGGGGCAGTGCAGGAAAGAAGCAGCTGCTTCTTATTATTTGCGTGTATTTTTCTTATGGCTAAAAACGTGGGCAGGGTGCCACGGTGTACTGCTGTGCAGACCTCCCAAAATGGCAAGAGCAGAGCACTGGCTTTCCCTGCTACCATCAAGCATGTGATCAACAAGATACCCATCCAAAGAAACTCCAGCAGAAAAGAGACCTGTGGCATAGCCATTGGCATGCGGCTCTATAAAAGAAGAAATGAATTGAGGGACGGCTTTTGAAAGGGATATTTTAAAGTTTCATTACAAATAATATCAAGAAGAATTGGACCTTAATATGATCAAATATGAAACATTAAGTCTTTCAAGCCTATGTGCCTTACATTTTTAAAGGACATGAGCTATGACAAAATAGATACTACCAAAACCATGATTGGGCAGAGAGGGCCAAAGAGGTAAATACCCAAACCGCTCTCTCCTCCTCCCACAGATCTCCTACAAACACCTCCCTCTGCAAACACCCATTTGGATGTGGAGAGCGAAGCAGCCCCAGGGATATAGGGCAAAGACCGAACGATGGATCTGCAGGGGCAATGATGAATATTTCACATGTTCCACCAAGCTCTATTCTCAACATGGCATTGAGACTGAACCCTTTTTAAACCTAGGTCAAAAGTGCCAACCACCCTTCTGCTTACCACCCTCCGATGACCTCCCATGGCAACAAGACAGAAACTGAAAACTTCACCCGGTCTGCCCTCACCTCGACTCGGCCTTCACTCTAAGGTCCCTCTGCGGTGCGGCATACCTTGATTGCCCTACTTCATACTTCAGCCCCCACCCTGACCCAGCTGCCCGTCCTCCAGGATTTATTGTTCCTCATTGCACTATCACCAGTAGCCTGACTACGTGTTTGACTTTTTTGTTATTGTCTATCTCTTCCTTACTAACATGTAAGTTCCAGAAGCACACTTTGTTTTGTACTGAGATACAGAACACCTAAAACAACGACTGGCACCTGGGAGCCATTTAATATTTGTTGACTGGATGAATGAAACAATGCATTAATGAGCCTTGACAATATCTAATGTTAGTATGCTTTTTGATCATTAAGTAATATTTATTTATGGACAACAATCAGTATCTCCTATTAATTGACGTGGCAAGATAAGTTCTTTCAAAGCTTAATTACAGGATTGTATTTAATGTAGGTTAAGGGACAAATTAACAATTCTCAACACTCTTCACCAAATCAAGCAGTCTTAAAACCAAATAAATTGCTTTAGACAAGGAAGAAATGACATCTCTTTGATTTTAGGAACAAACTTTCCCCCTTTTAATGTGGAGTTGTAAAGGTCACAATGATTGACCTAGTAATTACCAAAGCCCACAAACACTCCCAAGTATTTATCTTACCTGACTTCTCTGAGTTACCTAACACTCTTGACCATCTCGTCCTTCAAAAAATTAGTGATTTGATTTACTATAGTTTACCAAATAGGTGGGAGACTGATTCTTTAGTAAAATTAAATCTACTTTGTTAAATCTTTTTGTTAGTATTAAAGTAGTAAACAGTGCAACTTAAAACGTAAAGTGTCATTGTCTAATGACAGGGAGTACATGTCATTGTAAAAACTAAATCAGGAAAATAAAGAAAATTCAAATCCCACTAGAAATAAGCAATTTGAAAGCTTGATGTGTATTATAATAATATTTATAAAATAATTTTCACTTAAAAATATTATATTTATTCTTGTTAAAATATATGCATATACTTTTATATACTATTTTGATGTATTTTATCTCATTGGAGGAATGCATAAAATTTATTTAACCCATGCATCATTGTTACGCATTGAGATTATTTCCATTTTTTTCTAGTTTAGTATATCTAGATTAACTTCCTTGAATATATGTTTTTGTATAATTAACCCACCATATCCTCAAGAATAATTCTTGGAAAGTGAAACACTGGGCCACAACATTTGTAAAAAGGAAGAATACTGACTGACTTTTCAACATATATTGTTCTTTTGCTTATTTATGTTTTTACTTATTGCTTTGGTTTTTGAACATTGCTGTGGCTAGAATCCCCAGAATACTTGCATAGTGAGCAAACATCTTGCTTTATTCCTGACTTAATGAGAAATTCCTCTTGATACTAATTTTTAAATAGCTTTCTTGAACTCAGAAGCAGATAGTGAATATACTGAACACACAACTATGGAATTTAATATTTTTCTGAACAGAAATTACAAACCGTTGGCCTCTTCGATGAATACAGCCTACCACTTGGATTTGCTTGCCACAAATATTTTGTTTTTTTATTGAGCTAATAAAGAGATTTTCACATTTAAAATTAACTTAAATTTTCATTTCTTGGAAAATCAAAAGATCAAGCCATACTCAGTCTGCATCCTTGAGGGGACAAAAACGGCTAGAACTGAGTAGCCACTCACACATTCTAGTTGATCCTGGTTCCACAATTCATATACTATATGCATATATACTTGCATTCAAATCATTTCACTCATATATATTTCCTGCCTCATCAATATTGGCATTGGAATTTTGGTCCCTATTCCAAACCATAAATTTTTTTTTAAATTTATTTGATAGAGATCATAAATAGGCAGAGAGAGAGAGGAAGGGAAGCAGGCTCCCCACCGAGCAGAGAGCCCGATGCGGGGCTCGATCCCAGAACCCTGGGATCGTGACCTGAGCCGAAGGCAGAGGTTTTAATCCACTGAGCCACCCAGGTGCCCCCCAAACCATAAATCTTAAAGACTCCATAGAATTCTAATAGATCAAGGCATCATAATTTCTTTAACCAATAACAATTTTTCAACATTTATTTTCTGTTGTTTTAACTTTAAATATATTCTTATGTATAACACTGATTACTTACAAGAAAAATCTCAGTCGTAGAATTATCGGTATGCCTATTTTGAAAGCTTTAGTAAGCTGCCTAGTATCTTATAAAAATTTGTAGGTAAAGGACCTTGACTGGTCTGGGTTAAGAAACGTGCCCATCCATCACTGGTCCAGTTAACTGGATATAATTCAAACACTGCTGGGAGAAAACTCTTAGGGGAGTTTTGAGGATGTGAATGAAGACAACCGAAACCGTTTCTTCCATATGAGGTTGAACAGGTTTGTGTTATCATATGCCATTTGAATTTCTACTTTTTAGAATTGCCAGTTGGCATTATTCTTTGCCCATTTTACAAATGATGTGTTCATCTATTTCTTACTAACTTGAAAGTGCTATTTATTAAATATATTATCTCCTTTCCACATATATTACAAATTCCCTACTGGTTGTCATATATATTTTCATTTCTTATACTACTATTACTGCTACTTCTCCTCCCCCTCTGCAGGGTTCTTTTAGGGTTTGTTTGTTTTTTTTAATGTTCAGTTAGCCACCATACAGTACACCATTAGTTTTTGGTGTAGTGTTCAATGATTCATGAGCACATTCATGAGCATGTAGTGTTCAATGATTCATGTTCCTTATAACACGCAGTGCTCATCACGACACATGCCCTCCTTAATACCCATCATCTGACTACCCCATCTCCCCACCTACCTCCCTTTCCACAACCCTCAGTTTGTTTCCCAGAGTCCATAGTCTCTCATGGTTTGTCTCCCTCTCTGATTTCTCCCTCTTCAGTTTTCCCTCCCTTCCCCTATGGTCCTCGGTCCTCTATGCTATCCCCTATGTTCCATATATGAGTAAAACCATACAATAATTGTCTTTCTCTGTTCAACTTATTTCACTTAGTATAATGCCCTCCAGTTCCATCCATGTTGATGCAAATGGTGGGTATTCATCCTTTCTGATGGCTGAGTAATATTCCATTGTATATACATACAACTTCTTCTTTATCCATTCATCTGTTGAAGGGCATCTCAACTCTTTCCACAGTTTGTCTATTGTGGACATGGCTGCTATAACCATTGGGGTGCAGGTGACTCTTCTTTTCACTGTGTCTGTATATTTGGGGTAAATACCTAGTAGTGCAACTGCTGGGTCATAGGGTAGCCCTATTTTTGACTTTTTGGGGGAACCTCCATACTGCTTTCCAGAGTGGCTGCACCAACTTGCATTCCCACCAACAGTGTAAGAGGGGTCCCCTTTCTCCAAAGTCTCTCCAACATTTGTTATTTCTTGCCTTATCAATTTTGGCCATTCTAACTGGTGTAAAATGGTATCTCCATGCGGTTTTCATTTGAATTTCCCTGACAGCTAGCAATGTTAAACATTTTTTCATGTTCTGCAGGGTTCTTCTGAGGATTATATAAATTTTTATGTGTAGAAAACAATGCGTGGAGCAAAGAAATACATGGAGCGCAATAAACAATAGCTGTTATCTTTTGTTTCTATGCCAAAAAAGGCCTTCTGCCTATTTTACAATTTCATTTGAATTATCTTCTCATTTTATTTTTTTCATATTTTCTATTCCTTTCTTTAATTCTTATCCAATTATTTCAGTACATAGTATGAGGGAGAGATTTCTTTTTATAGTTGTCCAAATGTCCCAACACTATTTATAGAGTAATTATTCCTGCTCCACTAATCTGGAACACCACCATTTTTGTTCCTCTTCATCTTTGTTTTTTTTTTTTCCTCATTTTTTAATTTAAATGCAATTAATTAACATATGATGTATTACTGGTTTCAGAGGTAGAGGTCAGTGATTCATCATTCTTATGTAACAGCCAATGCTCATTACATCACATGCCCTCCTTAATATCAATCACCCAGTTACCAGATCCCCCCCATCTCTCTCCCCTCCAGCAACCCTCAGTTTGTTTCCTTTGATTTAGAGGCTCTTATTGTTTGTCTACCTCTCTGGTTTCATCTTCTCTTATTTTTTTCTCTCTTCCCCTATGATCTTATGTTTTGTTTCTTAAATTCCACATATCATTGAGATCATATGATAACTGTCTTTCTCTGATTAACTTATTTCATTTAGCATAATACCCTCTAGTTCCAGCCACGTCATTGCAAACAGCAAGATTTCATTTTTTTGACAGCTGAGTAGTATTCCATTATGTATGTGTGTGTGTGTGTGTGTGTGTGTGTGTGTGTGTGTATACACCACATCTTCTTTACCCATTCACCTGCTGATGGACATCTAGGCTCCTTCCACAGTTTGGGTACTGTGGACATTGCTGCTATAACCATTGAGGTGCAGATGCCCCTTCAGATCACTACATTTGTATCTTTGGGGTAAATATCTGGTAGTACAACTGCTGGGTTGTAGAGTAGATTTATTTTCAACTTTTTGGGGAACCTCCATGATGTTTTCCAGAGTGGCTGCACCAGCTTGCATTCCCACCAACAGCACAAGAGGGTTCCCCTTTCTTTGCATCCTCACCAACATCTGTCATTTCCTGACTTGTTAATTTTAGCCATTCTGACTGGTAAGAGATGGTATCTCATTGTGGTCTTGATTTATATTTCTCTGATGCCGAGTGATGTTGAGCATTTTTCATGTGTCTGTTGAACGTTTTTTAGGTCTTCTTTGCAGAAATGTCTGTTCATGTCTTCTGCCCATATCTTGACTGGATTATTTGTTCTTTGGGTGTTGAGTCTGATAAATTTTTTATAGATTTTGAATACTAGCCCTTTATCTGGTATGTCATTTGCAAATATCTTCTCCCACTCCGCTGGCTGTTTTTTGGTTTTGTCAACTGTTTCCTTTGCTATGCAAAAGCTTTTTATCTTGATAAAGTACTAGTAGTTCATTTTCGCCTTTGTGTCCCTTCCCTTTGGAGAGTGTCTAACAAGAAGTCACTTTAGGCAAGATCGAAGAGGTTACTGCTTGTGTTCCTTCTAGGATTTTGATGGATTCCTGTCTCACACTGGGGTCTTTCATCCATTTTGAGTCTATTTTTACGTATGGTGCAAGAAAATGGTCCAGTTTCATTCTTCTGCACGTGGATGTCCAATTTTCCCAGCACCATGCATTGAAGGTCTTTTTTCCATTGGACAGTCTCTCCTGCCTTGTTGAAGTTTAGTTGGCCATAGACTTGAGGGTCCATTTCTTGGTTCTCTATTCTGTTCCATTGATCTATGTGTCTGTTTTTGTGCCAGTGCCATACTGTCTTGATGAATACAGCTTTGTAATAGAGCTTGAAGTCTGGAATTGTGGATCCCACCGGTTTTGGTTTTCTTTTTCAACATGGAATGTATATTTAACATTATAATTTATGAAGTACACCTGAGTCTGTTTGGGATGATTTATTATATTACATTTTTTGATAACTACTACCATATTATAAGACAATATAGAGAAATACTTTCCTAAGTATTCTTTGTCCTCTCCTACAGCAACTCTTCCCTCATTTTTCTTTTAATTCTTTGTTGACTATTCTTAATTTATTTTTTGACTATCATCACTTTATCACGTTATCTTTTTTTATCCCCAAATATAGCTACAGTATCTTATTACATAAATTCTGAAGATTTTATGTCTTTATGATATTGTGTTTTCACTCAAAAACATTCTACTTATTGAAATCTTCTTTTGCCATGTTTATGACTGCAATTTCTTCTTGGGGAAAATTGTCTCTCCTTTTTCCCATCCTCCTAATCTCACCTGGGTGGTTCCCATTTGCAGATTCTCACCCAGATCCCTATGAAGAAATCTGGGATTTTAGCTCCTGACTTCTTGAAAAACACAAAAGAAACCTCAGAAGGGAGTCAGGGTAGCTACTAAGTTATTGAACAATTTAGCACATGAGGCATTTTTCTGTGATTTTTGATTTAGAGGACTAACTCAATTACTTTCCCAAGTGTGAAGTCTGCTTACTGTCAATTTGATACAGAAATGATTAATCCAGAGAAGCTTCTTTCTAAACTTCACTTCCAACTTTGCTAAGACACTTAAAAAAAGTCAGGGAATGAATGTGAATTTACCAAATGTGTCCCTTCTTAAACTCCCTCCCCCTTTGATTACTCTGACCTGATTCTCTATTTCTTATTTCTTAATCTATTCTTTCTCACTATATTTGCTTGCTTTTTATTTTCCATTTCTCTTCACATTATCAGTGTTACAATTTGCTCATCATTACTCCAATCCCGAGCCCAGATTTACTGAACTCTAAACATATTTCCAACCCTCTACTGAACTCTGGGTGAGGGAACACCAGTGCTTCGAAGTCTGTCACAAAATGAAGCCCTTATTTTTCTCTATAAACCACTTACTCTTATGTTTCCTGACTCTGCTAACACCAAGAGTTCACCTTTTCTGTAGCTCAGTTAAAGATAAAACTACCTACCCAATGGCTGGAAATGTCAGCATAATCTTCCTCCTCCTCCGTATCCAATAAATAAAATTTCACTTAGAAATGTGGTCTAAATATGCCTTTCCTAACATCTTTATGTTCCAAATCTCATCATCTCCACTTAAGGTAATATTACAGTTATCTCCCAAGAGCTCTCTCTCCTTATCTTTCATGCACATCACTCTCACTTACTCACCACTTATCTCACACCAGAGTTATCATTCCCACCTGCAAAATTGATCCTGGATTTTCCTTATTCAAAAGCTTTCTTGGCTTGCTATCAGTATCAGGATAAAATGCAAGCTTATTCACTACATATAAAAGGCCCTGAAGAATCTGAATCTTTCCTTAATTGACAGTAGCTCTCCTTGGTTCAGGTCTAAAGCCACTGTCCCACACTCATTCGCATTCCATTTCACCTTTCAATAATGTGCTTCTCCCTTTTTGCTCACATGGGAACCCCCCCATTGCTCCTCCAAGACTCTGTTAAAAATCAATCCCTCCCTGAAATCCTCCTGAGCCTCAGGCTATAGTCTTTCCAAAATTCCTTTGCCCAATTACCTGATCTTATTATAATCATTTGTTTACATGTTTTAATTCTTCATTAGACTCTGAGTGCCATTAGGCTGAGGCCATGTCTGATACTTCTCTGTATCTCTGGGACATGGCAAAGTTTAACTGCTCAGTAAGTTTCCAGTGACTGAATATATCTGGAGAAGGTCTGTGACCTATTTCAAACAGTAAGTTTAGGCAATAAAATGGACAGAAGGAAAACTGATAAAAGATTCGGAAAGCATGCAATTTTTAGACTAAGGGCTATCACTTTTGGCCGCATGACTTTAGTCAAGTTGTGGAATAAATGGAATTGGAATTGGAATTGAAAGGCCCAGAGAATGATTTAGCCTATTCCATCCCTAAGCTCCCTGAACCTTACAGTTTTTATTTACATAATGAACATAATAACATTCTTCCTATAGGCAGAATTGTTCTGACAATAAAATGAGGCTGTGTATAGGACACCCTCTTTAAATTTGGGAAAACTATATAGATATAAAGAGTTTTTATTAATTCATACATCATATAAATCAATATTTTATGTTTAAAAATTCTTTAACTAAAGTAAGTCTTTCATATAAAGAATTATTAGCCCTTACCTGTTAGCACTCTTTTAGCTCACAGCCTAATAAATAAGAAATAATCACATATTCACATGAAATTTTAAAAGTAAGTATTCTCAGTTTCAGTTTAATCATGTCATAATTCATTAGAAATGAGAATATCTGCATTCTGGACTCTCTCCACAGAACATAAACTTTCTGATGCCAAATCTTTCAAAAATTAAAAACAAAATAATTTGCTATTAGTCTGGGATATATGGCCAAAGTAATAAGACACTGGACATATATAAGGTATAAATACTGAAGTTAAAGATAAGTTTTTATAATTTTCTGAAACTGACATGTTTGTATGCCTAGAAAGGCCAAGAAAATCACTCAAAACCTGTAGCAGTTAATAAGAAAATTCAACAAAGTGGCTGACTGTAAGATGAATTCTTGAAAAAGAATACAAGATTATTTATCAGTAATGACAACAGATAATATATGGGAAATAACTCACTTTATACTCTAAATCAGACTTATAAAATACTTGGAAATTGCTAACTTAGAAATAAGAAAAAGCAAATAATTCCAAAGAACTTTTAAGTGTAAAAATGTCCAATGTTCCTAGATAGAGCAATGAGTTAGAGAGGTTCCTTTTTTAGTAAACAAAATTATAACAATCTATTCCAGACAAAATGTCAGCAGGATTTTTTCTGAGGTGTTGGGGAGAAGCAGTGCTTAAAAAAATAATTCAAAAATTCTTCTGAAGGAATACTGAACAAGACAAACCAAGAATCTTTTATTTTGAAAAGAAATTTGGTGAAAGGAACATGCCAGAGTAGGTGTTGAAACATATTATAAAACTACAGTTAATAAAGTGGTAGTGCTTTAGAATGGACCTATCCTTAATTGGGAGCAGTGGGGAAAAACATCACATAGGTAATTGGTTAAGTATTATATTCTCTGTGAAACTTTCATCAACATCCACAAGCAAATTTTTCTCATCATTTTTCTGTGTTCTAGAATTTTGTACCAGGCCGACTCATATAAATTTTTCAATATTCAATCACCACCAAAAGAAAAGGCAAATTTATGGATCTCTTACAGTCCTTCATGCTTGGGTATTGTAATTAGTATTATATATATATATATATGTATATATATATATACACACACACACACACACACTATATATATATACACACACACACATACATATAGATTAAATAATAGATTTATTTAATTTAATTAATTTATTTAATTTATAAATTTAATAAATTTTAAAAAGTTTTCTGATTTTAAGAAAATCACAGTCTGAGATATAAATATATATATATATATGTATATATACATATATATATATGTTTTTTTTTAATCTATTCATGTATCCCTAAGCAGTGCCTTTCCCATTAAAAGAGCATTAAAAAACAATTAAGTAGGGGTGCCTGGGTGGCTCAGTAGGTTAAAGCCTCTGCTTTCAGCTAAGGTCATGATCCCAGGGTCCTGGGACCAAGTCCCACATTGGGCTATCTGCTCAGCGGGGAGCCTGCTTCACCCTCTCTCTGTCTGGCCGCCTCTCTGCCTACTTGTGATCTCTGTCCGTCAAATAAATAAATAAAATCTTTTTAAAAAATTAAGTAAATACTTTTATAAATATTAAAAATTGTGTGGCTCTAGCATATGGGCACACCATTTTTTAATACATACACACATCTCCCAGAAATTGAGATTGACACTGACCCAAATCTCTCTTGAACATAGATTAAGTATCTGATAGAAATTAGATGGTGGTGAGAAATCAGGGAAACCAAACAAATAAGGAAGATCAGAGATAGCAAATAGGCTTTTCATCTATAACTAAATATCATCATATCTGGAAGTCAGGGCCCTTCTCATGTATTCCACGGGGCATATATTTTATCTCTAAACCTCAGATATTCAACTATACTATGGCTTTACTATTAAAGGAGTTACTAGCAAAATCTAAAATTAATTTGGATGTTTTTAAATGCAGATCATCACTATTGCTCTTTTATTTGGAAAAAAATAAGCCCCATAACCACTCCTATTAAAAAAAAGGAATTTAAACCTCAAAAACCTAATTGTATTTAAGCAGTATTAAGGAAAGGAATTTACAAACATGAAGACAATAAAACCTAATTTTATAGTGCTATGTTTGGCCTTCAATCTTATTACGTCAAAGAAAACAAAAAACTAATAAGATATTTCAATAAAATCTACAGGATTTTAGACAAACATTTTGGCAAGAAACAATTGTGTATGTTTGGTTAGGCAATACCAACCAAATAACAAAATGGTATTCCTTTGGCTACCACTCCCAATTAAGTATTTTTTAAGCCTTTTAAATTAAAAAAAAAAAAGTTCTTTAATGTTTAATGGAATTCTCCTGACCAAATTCTCATTTGCCTTCATATACGCAATCAAAGCAGTTAGCCAAAATGTATTACAAAAACATGAGTGAAAGACTGTAAGGGTATTTATTATAATGCTGCAAATAAAACAATCGCTGATAGTGGTTACTTTTTCCTTTGATCACAGGAACCTAAAAAATTTCCTTGGCTTGTAAAGTTGATGATGATTTGATAATTATTGCTAATATAGAAAATTACAAATTGTACCACATGAATTAGTTTGTTGAAGATACATCCAGAAAGGAAGTTGAATTTTAGAGCCCAAACTTGGATCATAGATTCCCTTAAATATATCTGGATACTGGTTTGATACATTACATAACAAAATGTAAACCTCTTCTTCATCCCTCATCTTGTTTTTTTAAAAAGAAAAGGATCTTAAGAGAGCTATTTATGGATTCCCACCAAAATAAAGGATCTCTGTGAAGGTATCTATAAAGAATCTGTCAATAAAATGAAATCCCAATATAGGGAACATGCTATACTACCTGAACTCCATCTTACTGGCCAGTCTCTCCATTCTGCCAAGTTAGTTATGGGCTCCAACTAATGAGAGAAAAAGACTGCAACACTAGGTTATAAAGCTTCACAAGGTCATAGTTACAACCCCAAAGCCTTTGGTTAGAAAGGGTTGTATTTCTTTATCTTTATACTGTGTCCAACCCTCAGTAGACATGAGGATGTTTGATGAGCTCTTCAGGATGACAATGAGCAAAATGAAGCTGTGAAATGTTTTTTTTTTCTTTGTCTTCTGTAGTTCGATTTTTAAAAATAAATATTTTAAAAAGAAATTTTAAAACAGCAGCCAGTATTATATCTCCATTTTACCTATTTTTTTTTAAATAATGTAGCTATGTAATGACCTTTGTGGTATAAATGATACACTCTATAATAACTGTCACATTTACAGGTTAAAAAGTTCCCTATTCTTTCTATGAGCCTCTGGAGACCTTGAATGAGACAGATTCTAAGCTTTAGCTTTACTAATTATGTTGCTGTTAAAAGTTCTTTTCAGAGTCAGAAGTCAACCTTATAATCTCAAACTCTCATATCCCTAGATCCTTGTATTTTAACTAATATTCTGATGTTTGCAGTACTTCTGTTTTCTGAAAGATGAAAGGGATTTGTTGAAGAGGAAATTCTTAAAATTAAAATTAACAACTCCCAATCTCTAGACCTTGAACATATATATATATATATATATATATATATATAGAGAGAGAGAGAGAGAGAGAGAAACACTGTTACCAAATTGGGATTAGTCAAAAGAGACTTGGAAAATTAATTCAAAAAGAGTTTGCACATGTTGTCAAATCCCTGAATAATAATGCCCTGATACAGGTGAGCCAATATGGAGGAATCAGAAATTTCCTATAATAAGAAAATGATTATGGGTGGAATGAGTGGAATTGACTGGAGCAGAAATCTGACATCTGGACATACTTCCTCATGCCTTCATACTATTTCCTGCAAATACCTTCCCTCAGCAGATTGACCATGGATGGTGAGCAGCCCAAGACCATCTTTATCATGCATGGTACAAGGTAAAAGTCACACTGTAGAGACTCTCCATCAACACGCTAGACGTATATGTCGAGTCACAGAGAAGGGCAATCTGAAGCTTAGAGGACAGTTATATATCTGCTTCTTCACCGTCTGGAAGATGATAGCAGTGGTTTACACAGTAACCACCCATATATGAAATGCAGGTCTTTTTTTTTTTTTTTTTAAGCATCTGCAGATTGAACACCCTCATTCATTTTCCTTCCCAACCCACTCCCAGAACATAAGCATGGAAGGGATTTCTGTCATCAGTCATACGCTCAGTTTGTTTCTGCCAACAAACACACAGTTTTTCAGAAAGTTATCTCATCACTCCACTGAAAGGGGAGCAAAGGAATAAGTAAAGCCTTACTAAACTATCTGGCAAGCCTAGAATGGCCAACCTGTAGCCCTTGACTATGATCCTTGCCTGATCAGTGGAAAGCAATGCAGTCAATAAGACCAAGGAAAGGAAAACCATTCCCTGGCTTTGAAATTCACATAAGGTGGTTTTATGGTTTTAATTACATTGTAGTAACTACATAGAAGTAAATATACTCTTCCTGTTTTAAGTTAGGTGAACATCTGTTGTAAATAACTCTAATGCTCTTCCTTTTGTAAACTAATTACACAATAGGCCCTATAAATTCATGGAGTATTAGGATGCAGAATTTAATTATATAATTCACTTAACTAAAGTTCTGCTCTTCCTTCAGTGGAGTTCACAATTCTCCATTATCACACGATACAGCAGGAATGTGTTACATAATGCCCATGTCAGTTTCAGGTTAGAAAAAACAATGAAGAAAATCTATGTGACCATTTTCCACCTCTATTTTTTTACCTGAACAAAATTAACTAATGACATTTATTCCAAAGAGAAGCTGAAGTAATCATATGTAATTTAAAAATACAGGTACGCTATTTTTAAGTAGTTTAACCCAGAAGCTTTGTGCTTTTCCAAGTTCTTTGGGAAGGATAAGCAAGAATTTGTTTATTTATTCATTCCTTATTCATAAATCAGTACTCACTGATCACCTGGTATATCCCAGAGTGCAGATTATGTGCTAGATCTATGAAGACAGAAATTTTCATTATGTTGGGGTAAATACAACTTATTGGAATATTCCATAAAAGATGTAGAAAATATTCTGGGATCCCAAAGAAGCTACTCTTAGGAAGAGTCAGGAAAACCTTCCAAAAGATAACATATGAAGTACATCTCTAAGTTGATTTCAAGAAACAGAGGATCAGCATGCATTGCCCAAAAGATTTTGTGGAGATGCACATTAACTAGAATTGGAACTAGAAAATCCCACAGAACCAAAAAAGCCCATACCACCTACCTTCACTTCTTTTTCAAGAGACTCATAGTCTGATGACTTTTCACTTTGTCTTCCTGCTCCATGGCCCTCTCCATACTGACAGTTCTCTTACTACAGACAAACCATGCACTACTTACGGTCAATCCTATCCAAATCCAAGTGAGATCCTAGAGGGTACTAGCACATTAGACAGACCCTCTGACTCACATCCACTTCACAGCCGTCAGCTAATCTTAAGATGGACTGTTCAGGGGGTTAATTCACTCCTGATGCAGTCACTAGTATCTCCTACACAAGAACTACTCATAATTGTGTTCTTGAATAGGGCACTAAGAAGCAAGGTAATTTTCCCTAGAAGGGCAAACTGAAGGTGGTAGACATTGAGACCCATATAATTCTCAAGTATGAACAGGAGTTTGCCATGTATACAAGGTTAGAAATGTCTAAACAACACCGACTATATAGACAGAAAGCTACACTACCATTTATGTGAACTCTACTGTGCTCCAGTTACTGATACATATTTTACATATATCAAGCCTAATACTCAAAACAATAATGTTAGTACCAGCTATCATTCCCACTGAACTGAGGATAAAACTCATGTTCAGGTAGTTAGGTAACCTGATAGAGGTCAAACAGCTCATAACGATCAAACCCAGAATTCATAGCTAGGCATACCTCATCCCCCAAATCTGTGCCTTTCTACTGCCCTATGCTGATTCTTTGGAGTCTCAAAAGAACCTGGCACAATTCTAGGATTGCAGACTTGACTTTGATTAGAGCAACAGAAAGTTAAACTGGAAGTGGCCCAGTTTTTGCACACTTATACAAATAGTTGGCATTTGTCCATTAAAAGAAATCTCCCTGGAAAGTGACAAACGGCAGGATGGTCAGAGACACAATAAAGAGACTTAGGAGGCAGGTGAATTATAGTCCCAGTGGGCTACTTGAAGGTCTAAAGTAAAGTAGCTCCCATGAAGCAACAGAGGAGGAAAAAGATTTGGAGATTTTGGAAGTAAAGGAAAGCAAAGGGAAGTTGGGGGGCGGATACCAACGTTGATGGGGGGGGTAGGGAGAGGAAGAGAAGCAAAGGAAAGAACTTAAGAGAAATTAGTGAAACAGGAAAGAATATCATGGAACCCAGAAAAGGACGATGTTTCAAGACAGTGGGAGTGGTCAAGAGTATTAAAGGATGTAGAGTGGTCCATCGTAATAGGACTTAAATGGAAAGCTGTTAACGAACAAATAATCCACTTCCCATTGTGATGGTTAGAAAATATTAAGTAAAGAAACCATTAAAAACACTTGCAATTACCTCTCCCATATACTGTTCAGGTAAATATCCCTTTCAAACTCAAGGTTATTTGTGTATTAACCACCAGTCTTACAGTGATGGAAATCTCCCTCCAGAGAAACAGAACCATAGGCTATGCTACTGAAGAGAAGCTCCATACAGGGAGTATATTAAGACACAACTCTAAAATATCAGCATATCTTAGTCCAGGCTGTTGATCATCCAGGTCCAGATTTCACTATGTTCTCTCCAAAGTGTTACTGTACGTTAATCCCTCAATACTTACTAGTCAAGGGAGCCTGAGTGGCTGAATCATTAAGTGTTTGACTCTAATCATTAAGTGTTTGACTCTTAATCTCAGCTCAGGTCTTAATCTCAGGGCTGTGAGGCCAGGCCCTGCATTGCAGGGCATGGATTGCAATCTCAGGCCTGGATTGATCTCAGGGCTGTGAGGTCAGGCCCTGCGTTGCAGGCCCTGGATTGCTGCCCATCACTGGGCATGGAGCCTAGTGAAAGGACCAAGGAAAGAAGGAAGAAAGAGAGGAAGCAAGAAAAGAAAGAAAATTTAAAAAGAAAAAAACTACTAGTCAACAAAATCTGCCTTCTAACTCCAAAAGCTTCCAGAATATTGTCCAAAAATGGAATACTTGAGATGACCTGAGACACTGATATTGTTATTTTATTGATTAAAAAGACAACTATCTATTTCAGTGTATTATTTGTTATTCTCCTCACACAGAGGAAAGCCAAAGGATATTTTTAAGTTTCAAATCCTTTATATATCCATATACCTCCATCTGGAGTATTGGTAGGGTAAAGGGGGATTGAGGTATTCATTAGAGCTGCTCATCAAACACCTATGGCTCTCCCTCCAGAAACATGGCAGGATTGAAATTTTCTGCTCCCTTGAAGTTCTGTGTGACCAAATGACTTACCTGAGCAAATGAAGAGTGACAAAGGTCAATCTGCAAGTAGAGTTAAAAAACTACTACCTTACTCACCATGCTCTTGCTTTCCTCTGCTACAGAAACTGGTGAGTTTCTAGATAGTGTTGCCCTCCTGGTCTGGAATCCAAGTGAGAGTAACACGGATCAGAATCTCTAGCCAACCCATGATGGACCTGTAGCATGAGGAAAAAAGAACAATCTCTGTTGTTTAAAGCTACTGAGATGTGGGTGTTGTTTGCTACTACAGAATAATCTAGTTTGCCTGAATGGATATAGTGTGTGTAGTTTGTGCAGTGGTGAGGGAGAGGTGGTAATGAAAAAGAAAGAAGATTTGGTAGAATGTTACCACCACAAATTGAACTCACAATTGGTGCTGACTTTATTCTGTTCATGAAAGGTAGATCCAGAATGAATAGCCAAAAGGGGGTGGGAGGGAAAACACACAGGGTAAGCCAGTATAAGAGGCCAAAGCAAGGCTACCTTTAAGCATTCACCTTAGGTAGCCACCATAATACCCAAACACTAACTGGATTGGAGGAGACTCACAATATAATTTTTTTTATTTATTTAAATTCAATCAGCCAACATATAGTACATCATTAGTTTCAGATGTAGTGTTCAATGATTCTTCAGTTGCTTATAACACCCAGTGTTATAATTCCTTATTCCACAAGGGAACAAGAACCAAATCCTACATCTTGCTTAAAGATGACACACGGTAACACCATGGAGAAGTAGCAGTCCTCACATTTTTTATGGTGCAGATCTGGTAAAGCAGGGATGGCTTAGAGCCTGTACGTTTTCCAAGTTCAACTGATTTTATCAGTTAGTAAGAATAAATTTCACTCTGCGACCTCAAGATTGGCAAGAATATTCTCACCTAAAAGCATCACTTTCTCACCACATGATGAAAATATACATACTGGCTTGGCGATTCCTTAGGTACCTACGGGTAAAATGCATTTAAAATTTCTTGTGAATTTTGAAGACTAGTTTCTTTTTTAAACTTTTGAGGAAATTGTGGATTTAGGAAATTATTTGTTACTGTTGAAGTTAATATATTTAGTCTAAAAGGATAATGGGAGTAATGTCCAATAAGAAATATGAATAAATAGGATAAATGTACATATTACACAATATTTTAAATGACACAAGTATTTTTTTTAAAGATTTTATTTATTTGACAGAGAGAGAGAAATCACAAATAGGCAGAGAGGCAGGCAGAGAGAGAGAGGGGAGGAAGCAGGCTCCCTGCGGAGCAGAGAGCCTGACGGGGGGCTCGATCCCAAGACCCTGGGATCATGACCTGAGCCGAAGGCAGAGGCTTTAACCCACTGAGCCACCCAGGTGCCCCATGGCACAAATATTTTAAACATACAACAACTTAAACACAATACCTGCCTCCAGCGGTGAGTGTACGATATTTTTTTTCTTTATTTTCTGAACAGAAACTGCCTTTGAAAAAAACCAATTTCCTTAAAGAAGGAAAGAGTATAAATGGACTATCAAGAGTATTTTAATTAAAGGAAGCTATTTACTCCTACAGAATACTTGAACGTGAGGTGTATTGCTGGTATAAAGGGAGAAAAATGTAACATACGAAACGTTTATAAGCTAATTTGCAATTCATTCTAGAGCAACCACTAAGTATTAGAGGCAAGTGTTCTCAATTCACTTAGAAGAATCCTAACTGATCTTTGTCATGTCATCAACCACTTCTATTAACCCTGTAGCATATTGCAGAAGCCGCAGCATGTCTGAAGAGTGAAATATGTGGTTCATATTTGACAGAACTAGCCATAATTACCTTTAAACCCTATGTGCCATATCAAGGAAATTTGCCTCAAGTGAAGCTGTTTCCTACAATGAACCCTGAGGCTAAAAATCCCCTGGAACAAAAACAGTCTCCCCCAAAACATACAGTCCTAAACCTTATAATCTCTTCTTTCCCTTTGCCAGCCCATAACTTCCAACTTGAACCTGTACCTCTAATCTTGACATTTTATTTGAAACAGTGATAAGAATAAAGTACTTTATAGTGCCAAAGGAATTAATGAGTCTTGAAGAGCCAAAAGTCCATTCTTCCACTGCTACAGAAATGTGTATAAGTACCATCCCTATTGACTTATCCACATTTCATTAATATATACTTAACTATTATTATTCAAATTGACATGTAAGACTAAAAAAATACTGTATATTAAATGCTACAGAACTTAATAAATATATAACATATTAATTATGTTTAATAGATACTTAATATTAAAATGTAATATTTAAGCATGATAGATCACAACTAACCCATAACAATGTTTGGTATATGACAGGGATCCAATGAATATTTGTTGAATATGTAGCTCAGTTAAGAAACTTTGAATCCATGAACTAACTCACATCTACGAAAAACTAAGCCTTTAATTTCAAATATCTGAAGATGTGTAAAAGAGAAAACTATTACTAGCTAGAGCCACTGTGGTTTTTTTGTGTGTTTTTTAAATTTTTTATAAACATATAATATATTTTTATCCCCAGAGGTACAGGTCTGTGAATCGCCAGGTTTGCACACTTCACAGCACTCACCATAGCACATACCCTCCCCAATGTCCATAACCCCACCCCCCTTCTACAAACCTCCCTCCCCCCAGCAACCCTCTGTTTGTGTTGTGAGATTAAGAGTCACTTATGGTTTGTCTCCCTCCCAATCCCATCTTGTTTCATTTATTCTTCTCCTACCCCTTTAACCCCCCATGTTGCATCTCCACTTCCTCATATCAGGGAGATCATATGATAGTTGTCTTTCTCTGATTGACTTATTTCGCTAAGTATGATACCCTCTAGTTCCATCCACATCGTCAAAAATGGCAAGATTTCATTTCTTTTGATGGTTTCATAGCATTCCATTGCGTATGTATATACCACATCTTCTTTATCCATTCATCTGCTGATGGACATCTAGGTTCTTTCCATAGTTTGGCTATTGTAGACATTGCTGCTATAAACATTCGGGTGCACATGCCCCTTCAGATCACTACGTTTGTATCTTTAGGGTAAATACCCAGTAGTGCGATTGCTGGGTCATAGGGTAGTTTTATTTTCAACATTTTGAGGAACCTCCATGCTGTTTTCCAGAGTGTTCGCACCAGCTTGCATTCCCATCAACAGTGTAGGAGGGTTCCCCTTTCTCCGCATCCTCACCAGCATCTGTCATTTCCTGACTTGTTAATTTTAGCCATTCTGACTGGCTTGAGGTGATATCTCATAGTGGTTTTGATTTGTATTTCCCTGATGCCGAGTGATATGGAGCAATTTTTCATGTGTCTGTTGGCCATCTGGATGTCTTCTCTGCAGAAATGTCTGTTCATGTCTTCTGCCCATTTCTTGATTGGATTATTTGTTCTTTGGGTGTTGAGTTTGCTAAGTTCTTTATAGATTTTGGACACTAGCCCTTTATCTGATATATCATTTGCAAATATCTTCTCCCATTCTGTCAGTTGTCTTTTGGTTTTGTTGACTGTTTCCTTTGCAGTGCAAAAGCTTTTTTTTTTTTAAGATTTTATTTATTTATTTGTGAGAGAGAGAGAGAGAGAGTGAGCACAGGCAGATAGAGTGGCAGGCAGAGGCAGAGGGAGAATCAGGCTCCTGCTGAGCAAGGAGCCCAATGTGGGACTCGATCCCAGGACTCTGGGATCATAACCTGAGCCGAAGGCAGCCGCCTAACCAACTGAGCCACCCAGGAGTCCCTGTGCAAAAGCTTTTGATCTTGATGAAATCCCAATAGTTCATTTTTGCCCTTGCTTCCCTTACCTTTGGCAATGTTCCTAGGAAGATTTTGCTGTGGCTGAGGTCGAAGAGGTTGCTGCCTGTGTTCTCCTCAAGGATTTTGATGGATTCCTTTCTCACATTGAGATCCTTCATCCATTTTCAGTCTATTTTCATGTGTGGTGTAAGGAAATGGTCCAATTTCATTTTTCTGCATGTGGCTGTCCAATTTTCCCAACACCATTTATTGAAGAGGCTGTCTTTTTTCCATTGGACATTCTTTCCTGCTTTGTCGAAGATTAGTTGACCATAGAGTTGAGGGCCTATTTCTGGGCTCTCTAGTCTGTTCCCTTGATCTATGTATCTGTTTTTGTGCCCGTACCATGCTGTCTTGATGATGACAGCTTTGTAACAGAGCTTGAAGTCCGGAATGGTGATGCCACCAACTTTGGCTTTCTTTTTCAATATTCCTTTAGCTATTCGAGGTCTTTTCTGTTTCCATATAAATTTTAGGATTATTTGTTCCATTTCTTTGAAAAAAATGGGTGGGATTTTGATAGGGATTGCATTAAATGTGTAGATTGCTTTAGGTAGCATAGACATTTTCACAATATTTGTTCTTCTAATCCAGGAGCATGGAACATTTTTCCATTTCTTTGTGTCTTCCTCAATTTCTTTCATGAGTACTTTATACTTTTCTGAGTATAAATTCTTAGCCTCTTTGGTTAGGTTTAGTCCTAGGTATCTTATGGTTTTGGGTGCAACTGTAAATGGGATTGACTCCTTAATTTCTCTTTCTTCTGTCTTGTTGTTAGTGTAGAGAAATGCAACTGATTTCTGTGCATTGATTTTATATCCTGACACTTCACTAAATTCCTGTACAAGTCCTAGCAGTTTTGGAGGGCAGTCTTTTGGGTTTTCCACATATAGTATCATATCATCTACAAAGAGTGATAGTTTGACTTCTTCTTTGCCAATTTGGATGCCTTTAATTTCCTTTTGTTGTCTGATTGCTGAGGCTAGGACTTCTAGTACTATGTTGAATAGCAGTGGTGATAATAGACATCCCTGCCACGTTCCTGACCTTAGCGGAAAAGCTTTTAGTTTCTCTCAATTGAGAATGATATTTGTGGTGGGTTTTTCATAGATGGCTTTGATAACATTGAGGTATGTTCCCTCTATCCCTACACTTTGAAGACTTTTGATCAGGAAGGGATGCTGTACTTTGTCACATGCTTTTTCAGCATCTATTGAGAGTATCATACAGTTCTTGTTCTTTCTTTTATTAATGTGTTCTATCACATTGATTGATTTGCGGATGTTGAACCAACCCTGAAGCCCTGGAATAAATCCCACTTGGTCGTGGTGAATAATCCTTTAATGTACTGTTGAATTCTATTGGCTAGTATTTTGGTGAGAATTTTTGCATCTGTGTTCATCAAGGATATTAGTCTGTAGTACTCTTTTTTGATGGAATCTTTGTCTGGTTTTGGGATCAAGGTGATGCTGGCCTCATCAAATGAGTTTGGAAGTTTTCCTTCCATTTTTAATTTTTGGAACAGTTTCAGGAGAATAGGAATTAGTTCTTCTTTAAATGTTTGGTAGAGTTCCCCTGGGAAGCCGTCTGGCCCTGGGCTTTTGTTTGTTTGGAGATTTTTGATGACTGTTTCAATCTCCTTCCTGGTTATGGGTCTGTTCGGGTTTTCTATTTTTCCTGCTTCAGTTGTGGTAGCTTATATGTCTCTAGGAATGCATCCATTTCCTCCAGATTGTCAAATTTGTTGGCGTAGAGTTGCTCATAGTATGTTCTTATAATTGTCTGTATTTCTTTGGTGTTAGTTGTGATCTCTCCTCTTTCATTCATGATTTTATTTATTTGGGTCCTTTCTCTTCCCTTTTTGATAAGTCTGGCCAGGAGTTTATCAATCTTATTAATTCTTTCAAAGAACCAGCTCCTAGTTTCGTTGATTTGTTCTATTGTTTTTTGGTTTCCATTTCATTGATTTCTGCTCTGATCTTTATGATTTCTCTTCTCCTGCTGGGTTTAGGGTTTCTTTCTTGTTCTTTCTCCAGCTCCTTTAGGTGTAGAGTTAGGTTGTGTACCTGAGACCTTTTTTGTTTCTTGAGAAAGGCTTGTACCACTATATATTTTCCTCTCAGGACTGCCTTTGCTGTGTCCCACAGATTTTGAACATTGTGTTTTCATTATCATTTGTTTCCAGGAATTTTTTCAATTCTTCTTTAATTTCCTGGTTGACCCATTCATTCTTTAGAAGGATGCTGTTTAGTCTCCATGTATTTGGGTTCTTTGAAAATTTCCTCTTGTGGTTGAGTTCTAGCTTCAGAGCATTGTGGTCTGAAAATATGCAGGGAATGATCCCAATCTTTTGATACTGGTTGAGACCTGATTTAGGATCCAGGATATGATCTATTCTGGAGAATGATCCATGTGCACTAGAGAAGAACGTTTATTCTGTTGCTTTGGGATGAAATGTTCTGAATATATCTGTGATGTCCACCTGGTCCAGTGTGTCATTTAAGGCCTTTATTTCCTTCTTGGTCTTTTGCTTGGATGATCTGTCCATTTCAGTGAGGGGAGTGTTAAAGTCCTCTACTATTATTGTATTATTGTTGATGTGTTTCTTTGATTTTGTTATTAATTGGTTTATATAGTTGGCTGCTCCCACGTTAGGGGCATAGATATTTAAAATTGTTAGGTCTTCTTGTTGGACAGATCCTTTTAGTATGATATAGTGTCCTTCCTCATCCCTTATTATAGTCTTTGGCTTAAAATCTAATTGATCTGATATAAGGATTGCCACTCCTGCTTTCTTCTGATGTCCATTAGCATGGTAAATTCTTTTCCACCCCCTCACTTTAAATCTCGAGGTGTCTTCGGGTTTAAAATGAGTTTCTTGTAGGCAACATATAGATGGGTTTTGTTTTTTTATCCATTCTGATACCCTGTGTCTTTTGATTGGGGCATTTAGTCTATTAATATTCAGGGTAACTATTGAGAGATATGAATTTAGTGCCATTGTATTGCCTGTAAGGGGACTGTTACTGTATATTGTCTCTGTTCCTTTCTGATCTACTACTTTTAGGCTCTCTCTTTGCTTAGAGGACCCCTTTCAATATTTCCTGTAGAGCTGGTTTGGTGTTTGCAAATTCTTTCAGCTTTTTTTTTTTGTCCTGGAAGCTTTTTATCTCTCCTTCTATTTCAATGATAGCCTAGCTGGATATAGTATTCTTGGCTGCATGTTTTTCTCGTTTAGTTCTCTGAATATATCATGCCAGCTCTTTCTGGCCTGCCAAGTCTCTGTGGATAAGTCTGCTGCCAATCTAATATTTCTACCATTGTATGTTACAGACTTCTTTTCCCGGGCTGCTTTCAGTATTTTCTCTTTGTCACTAAGACTTATAAATTTTACTATTAGGTGACAGGGTGTGGACCTATTCTTATTGATTTTGACAGGGGTTTCTCTGCACCTCCTGGATTTTGATGCTTGTTCCCTTTGTCATATTGGGGAAATTCTTTCCAATAATTCTCTCCAATATACCTTCTGCTCCCCTCTCTCTTTCTTCTTCTTCTGGAATCCCAATTATCTAATGTTGTTTCGTCTTATGGTGTCACTTATCTCTCAAATTCTTCCCTCGTATTCCAGGAGCTGTTTGTCCCTCTTTTGCTCAGCTTCTTTATTCTCTGTCATTTGGTCTTCTATATCACTAATTCTTTCTTCTGCCTCATTTATCCTAGCAGTCAGAGCCTCCATTTTTATTGCATCTCATTCATAGCTTTTTTGATTTCAACTTGGTTAGATTTTAGTTCTTTTATTTCTCCAGAAAGGGCTTTTATCTCTCCAGAGAGGTTTCTCTAATATCTTCCATGCCTTTTTCAAGCCCGGCTAGAACCTTAAGAATCATCATTCTGAACTCTAGATCTGACATATTACCAATGTCTCTATTGATTAGGTACCTAGCCTTTGGTACTGCCTCTTGTTCTTTTTTTTGTGGTGAATTTTTCCGCCTTGTCATTTTGTCTAGATAAGAGTATATGAAGGAGCAAGTAAAATACTAAAAGGGTGGCAAAGACCCCAGGACAATATGCTTTAACCAAATCAGAAGAGATCCCAAATCATGAGGGGGTAAAAGGGGATAAAAAGAGATTAAGAAAAAAAAACAATTAAAAAAAGAAAACGAATAAAGAAAAAATATAAAAAAGAAAGAACAGGGACACCTGGGTGGCTCAGTTGGTTAGGCAGCTGCCTTCGGCTCGGGTCATGATCCCAGCATCCTGGGATCGAGTCCCACATCGGGCTCCTTGCTTGGCGGGGAGCCTGATTCTCCCTCTGCCTCTGCCTGCCACTCTGTCTGCCTGTGCTCACTCTCGCTCCTCTCTCTCTGAAAAATAAATAAAATCTTAAAAAAAAAAAAAAGCCTTCAAAATATATTAAGAAAAAAAAAGAAAATATATATATATATATTAAACTAGTTAAAAAACGTTAAAAAAAGAGTAAAAGTTAAAAAAATTAGCAGAAGAAGAGAGAAAAAAATTGAACAAGAAAAAAATTAAATTAACTGCAAGACTAAAGAATCATGGGGAGAAAGCCATGAGTTCCGTGCTTTGCTTCCTCCTCCTCTGGAATTCCGCTGCTCTCCTTGGTAGGTGAACTTGGTCCTGGCTGGGTTTCTTGTTGATCTTCTGGGGGAGGGGCCTGTTGTAGTGATTCTCAAGTGTCTTTGCCCCAGGCGGAGTTGCACCGCCCTTACCCGGGGCCGGGCTGAGTCATCCGCTCGGGTTTGCTTTCGGGAGGTTTTGTTCTCTGAGCGCTTTCCGTAGAGTTCCGGAGGGCGGGAATGAAGATGGCGGCCTCCCAGTCTCCGGCCCGGAGGAGCCAAGAGCCTGGGGCCCCACTCCTCAGTGCGCCCTCAGAGAACAGCGCCCAATTACTTCTGTCTCCCTGGCCTCCAGCCGCGCTCCGAGCTGACCGAGCCTGTGACCGGTTCAAGGTAACCCCGAGCTGAGAGCTCACTCCTCGGCTCTGTCTCTGTAGCCGGCTTCCACGTTCTAATACCTGTAAGCTCTGCGACACTCAGACACCCCCGATCCTTCTGTGACCCTGCGGGACCTGAGGCCACGCTGACCCCGCTCGGGCTTCACCCCTGTTAAGCCTCTGGAGCGATGTCCCTCAGCAGAACAGACTTTTAAAAGTCCTGATTTTGTGCTCCGTTGCTCCGCCGCTTGCCGGGAGCCGGCCCCTCCTCCTGCGGTCTATCTTCCCGTCGCTTTGGATTCACTTCTCCGCCCGTCCTACCTTTCAGAAAGTGGTTGATTTTTCTGTTTCTAGAATTGCTGTTCTTCTTCTCTTCGATCTCCCGTTGGATTTGTAGGTGTTTGCAATCTTTAGATAAGCTATCTAGCTGATCTCCTGTAACCTGAGGTAGTCTCAGCCTGCTACTTCTCACCATCTTGACTCCTCCTTTTGGCTTAGAGCCATTGTTAAAACAATATGAAATGGGGTGCCTGGCTGGCTCAGTGGGTTAAGCCTCTGCCTACGCTCAGGTCACTATCTCAGGGTCCTGGGATCGAGCCCTGCATTAGGCTTTCTGCTGTATGGGGCCTGCTTCTCCCTCTCTCTGTCTGTCTGCCTCTCTGCCTACTTGTGATCTCTGTCAAATAAATAAAGAAAATCTTGGGCGCCTGGGTGGCTCAGTGGTTTAGGCCGCTGCCTTTGGCTCAGGTCATGATCTCAGGGTCCTGGGATCGAATCCCGCATCGGGCTCTCTGCTCAGCGGGGAGCCTGCTTTCCTCTCTCTCTCTCTCTGCCTGCCTCTCTGCCTACTTGTGATCTCTGTCTGTCAAATAAATAAATAAAATCTTAAAAAAAAATAAAGAAAATCTTAAAAAAAATAAAAGAATATGAAAGGACTATATATATGTTACAACAAACATGGGGAGTTTCATTTTAAAGGACTGTGGGGACAGACATTCAAAATAGAGATCTGGGGGGAAAAGTATATGAGTTGACTAGATTTGAAGTATTTAAGGGGGCAAAGGGTCAACTTACAAAAAAGAATTCTTTCACTGTAATGAAAGGTGGGCTCTAAGCTAGTGCCCACTGAATATATTATTATTATAACATGTAGATGAATCCCAGTGTAAGAATGAAATTTTGGAAGCAACATTTTTGGTGCTGTTTACTTAATGAGTAATCATTTATGTAAGATTAGTAGAGTTTTACCTAGATGGGAGTTGCTCCCTGTCTGTACTGAGATTCATCATTTCCAAAATCAGATGGAAATTTCATTTAAACACCCATCATTGCAACGTATGCCTTAGACTTACACAATGTCATATATCAATTATATTTCAATGAAACAGCTTTAGTAGTAATTATCTAGTACTATCAAATTTAAAGAGTTTGATACTGAAGAACCTGGCAATGAGTAATTTAAAATAAAAAAATATATATATTAATATATTTGCCTTGGGGGGGGGACTTCAGATGTATCACTAATACAGGAAATCCCATGATTTGACAATGATTAATAAACTTCTCCATTGAGTAAGTCATGGTTCAAGATAGTAGACTAGCCATAAGATGATAAATCCTACAACAAATGAATATTATCCCATTCAAAAACCTAAAAATGATCCTTGATTCCTTTCCCTCCCCCTACATATCACAAACACCTGATAATTTTAACCCACTAAATATCTATCATCTTCTCTTTTCCATCCACTTCCCTCTATCTCCATCAACATCATCAGTCTTTGCTGACACCCACCATGCTCTGCTGAAATAGACAACTGAATGATTTACATAAATCTACTCTTGCCCTTCCAGAGTGAAGTGCAAAAAAAAAAAAAAAAATGATAATTTGATTGTCATCTATCCCATGCTCAACCTCCTTTGTTATTTTAATTGCTTGAATTATTTTAATTGCTTCCCATGACATTTATAAAGATAAACATTCCTAGCATAGCCTAGGGGGAGGACTACTAAAGCTTCATTATCTTCTCCTTCCTCTCTAGATTCTGGCCCCATGAGTACATTTTAGTTCTCATTTACATGTCATATGGACTCTCACATTAGGGACTTGGTGCATGCTGTTCTCCCTACTGGAATTCTATTTGTACCTCTATTTATCTAAACAAAACAAAACCCTAGGGAGCTTTCATTTATCAACCCAATCATCGCCTCCTTACCCTCCTCACCCTCCTAACTAGGTCAAAACCTTCCATTACACGCTCTAAAAGCACCATGCTTCTGTCATTAATGGTACTCTTCACAGTTGCAATTATATTTAATTTTATGATTATTCTAATAGTGACAGATATTAGCCAAATAAATTCCATGTTTCACCACTGAGTCTTTTACTTTTTACACAATAGGTATTCAATTAATACCTGTTGAAGAAATGAAGGAAAGTCTCCATCTTAAAACAGAATCCAGGGATGCCTCAATTGCCCCAACATTTTCAAAACTCTTCCTTTATAATCATTTACAGAATGTACACATTCATATGATTTCCTTGTTCATTTACCTGCCCTACCCTCTAGAAAAAAAATACATTATGCTACTATAAAATCAGAATACACACACACACGCATATACATAAAAATATCAAAATTAAGATGTAATTTTTAAAATTATGGAAGTTTTAATATGAAAAAAAAACACTTCCTAGTGAGTCTAAACAAGATCTATTTTGCCAATAGCTTTTTGTTTTGCTTAAATGGAAGAAGAGATCAACTTTATTGAGAGGATACAAAGTGCCAGACACTGTGCCAGATTTCAAATCTTTTCCTACATTTAATTGTGCCAAGTAGGTAGAATTTTCACAATTCTAGATGAATAAACTGAGTCTCAGAGAATTTAGGTACCTTGTTCAAAGTCCTACGAACAGAAACTAACCAAGTTACTAACTAAAAATATATAATTCTGAAGGTCTTACTCTGAAAAAAATAATTAGGATTTCCCCGCAAAACATAATCAATGCAACTCTGAAACAGTGAGGAATACAGGTCCAGCACTGTCCCTTAGGTCTCAAAACATATATATTACTTTTCCCTTGGATCATTTCATCTAAGAAAATATATTAAGCAATTATAACACATCTGGAGTCATAAGACCTATTAGCAAACAGAAGAAGTAAGAATGGCCACCAAATTTTGGTTTGAGCAATATCCTCCCTGTGATCTATATTCCTATTCATTAACATCTGGTTTAAATATTGCCTTTGCAGTGAGTTGTAGTCAAAGTACATACAAATACATTTTAAATGAAAATTAGTGTCTTCTCTATTCAAATGCTTCAACAGGAAAAGTGTTTCGATGAGATCCAACAGAAGCAAACTGATTGAATTTTCTGTTTTCATAAACTGCAATACTTTTATGTATGTATATGCTTAGGGCTAGGGTGGGTTTCAGGAAAACTGGTATTTTCTTTCTGCTATTTTCCAAAAATTTGTTTCTGGCAAAAACTAAAAATGGGTTATGTTAAAATATATATATATATATATATATATATATATAGTAAATAACAAAATTATCTTGGACAACTGAAAGCTCTACCATATTTATTATTAACTACATTTTATAATTCATGGGATGAGTTTTCAGAAAATAAGATGGTAACAGATTTTATCAAAAGCAAAAGAATAGTTAAAGGTTTATTTGAAATATATGGCAAATCTAGTCTCACCTGATTTTAAACATATCTAAAAAAAATTTTCTTTTTCTGATACCTCTCAGTATCAAAGGCATGCCCACTAATAAAAGAAAATATTTATTGACCAGGTATCACAAAACTCTCAATACTCACCAATATTTTCACATTTTAAAGCACTGGTATTACAGACCAGACACTAAATCATGATTCTCAGTCAGTAGAGAATGTTAACTTTTGATTTAAAGAATAAATATTTTTCTTCATTCTTATTTTTAAAACTAAATGCTAAAACGTGGACCCTGAAAAATGTACAATATAAGCTGTACTTATAAAGTGAGTATTGTAGGGATAAGCTGCAGATTTAGGCCTTTGTCATTTCAATAATTTTTTAGGGGACCACCAGTCAGAGATGCTGTGGCATCCCTTCCAAAGTAAAGGACAAAACCATTTCATCATGCACTTCCTATCATACAAGCAGCACAGGGTCTCAAAGACCTCTGTTCTGGAGGCAAAACATTCTACACTTCGAAATACTGCTCCAGCTGATACATAGTTGTTGTGGAAGGCCCCTGGCTTTGAGTAGGGCCTGTAGGAGGAAAGAGCTTTGCAGAAAGTCCAGACTGCAATGAAAGCAGCGAATACTTGGATCAATACTATCCAACAGACCCTATGTTGCTGGAGACATGAGTGGTGTGGGTAAAAAAAAAAAAAAAAAAAAAAATCAGTGTGGATTTTATGGCAAGCCCCAGTGAGAGAATCACAAAGCAAGCTCCTAGGGTTTTGGAGCAAGGCCATAACATCTGCAGTAGAGAGTTACACGCTAGTAGAAAAACAGCCTCTGGCATGCTATTGGGCCC
This sequence comes from Lutra lutra, assembly GCF_902655055.1. Classification (NCBI taxonomy): domain Eukaryota; kingdom Metazoa; phylum Chordata; class Mammalia; order Carnivora; family Mustelidae; genus Lutra; species Lutra lutra. Next base: position 35,386,368 of record NC_062282.1, on the reverse strand, counting down.
TGGTAATGATGGAATGCTAGAACATATGGACACCAAGTGACCACGCATCTGGAATTGTCCTGTTGGACCCACCCAGTGATAAAGTCAGGCGGGCCTAGCATAATCCGTTAGAACATGGGAATGGTACCTCCGGGACAAGTATGAGCAGGCCAACAGGGCACAAGCAAGCTTCAGGAGCAAGCAGTCCAGACTCCCCCATCACCCATCACAGTTGCACCAATGCCTCTGTCTGAGTTCACAACGATGAACAACAAGGACTACTACATAATCACCTAAAGGAGCACGAAGAAGACCAAACTGGATTACAAATTGATATGCCTGATAAGTGAAAACCAAAACTTGTTAGAACTCCCTCACAGCCCCACTCAGGAGCAGTACTGAAAGACAGTGGCCAGGGAAAAATCCTCCTAATTGGTAGAGTTTTGGATGGTGAACCTGGTTGTCTATTGGTTGTCTACTAGGTAGAATGGTATTATCCAATAAAAAAAATAATGTGAACTAGAAATGGAAGCCACTTATTTATTTTTAAATTTTCTAGTAGCCATGTTTTAAAAATATTTTTTTAAGATTTTATTTATTTATTTGACAGAGAGAGAGAGATCACAAGTAGGCAGAGAGGGAGAGAGGAGGAAGCAGACTCCCTGCTGAGCAGAGACCCCCTCCAATGCCGGGCTCGATCCCAGGACTCCGAGATCATGACCTGAGCCGAAAGCAGAGGATTTAACCCACTGAGCCACCCAGGCGCCCCATATTAATTTTTCTATATCTATATTTATTTACAATACAGCTCAATTTGGACAGTCACATTTCAAGAGCTCAGCAATGATATGTGACTAGTGGCTACCTTTTTAGACAGCATATGTTTAGAATATACAGAGATGTAAAGGCAGCAGGTGGTCAGGAGCCTAGAAGGAAAAAGATGGAAAAATGAGAAGAAAGTCTGAAGCAGAGGCATATGGATAAGCACATGGAAAATGGGCACAAAAGAAAAAGATCTTTGTACCACCCATTAATGCCAACCAGAAACTACCCACCAGAGAAACGGCATTAAATATTCAGGTACACAAAATCTCGACCATTCAACATAAGCTGGCCTTTATCTGCAACCACCCAGTACTGACACAATGAACACATGAACCAGCTGTTCAGTGGCAAAGATGAAGGCTATGAATGTGCCTAATGACAGCAACTCCCTCTTATCAAGATTGATCTAGCTACTGACACTTCAGAACATCCAACTTCCTAGCAGCAGAAACCAATGGGAACCCCTGGTATGGCACTGTCCCTAGAAGAGTCCTATCACTTGGTAACAAATCAATTACATTTGATCCCTTCTGTTCTAAAACAGTCAGTCATCCATGCTCATTGGAATAATCACCTGTTACTAATACAGAATTGCTTCCCTGCCCACATGGCCTCACTATACCATGCAATAGAGCACTAACCTCTCCTTCTAACTTGACCTTCAGGAAGTAAGGCCTCCCAGAGCCCTGGAAAAGCTGCTTCCCACATGTATATGGATAAGAGGATCGATGCAGTGCAAAGTATGCACTACGGACAGAAATGCAGCACTTGGAAACTTCTTCAGGAAAGGACGCCCTGCCCAGCAATGAAGAGTGTGGTTAGCTGACAGCCTCCAGCTGTTAACTTCTTTAGTAAACACCTCAATCTCTAACCCTGATTATACTAATTTCAGAGCAGTTCTTAGTCAATGATTGAGCAAAGCAACAGTAAATGACAGCATACTCCTCTTGGGGTGGCCCCCAGCCAATGAACAAGTCGTGATATAAGGGGCTCACTATTTCTACACATAGCAGACTCCTCTAATGGGCCATCTTTGCTCTAGATTCCTCATTGGGTTATCAGGTTGGCACTGTAATCTGATAGCTCTTCCATACTCCTTCTTCCATTCTTCCTCCCACAGGTATTAGTCTCCAATAAAATTTTGCACTCCTAACTCCAATGTCAGAGTTGTCCTGGAGTACCTCAACAGTGACACCAATCAGTGAGAACCACAAACAGGTTCTGACAGTGAGGGCAAAAGTGCCTTGATATTGGTATGGTAAGAGTGGGAAGCTAAAAGTTGGAGAGCTTCCTAAAGAAATAAAGAACTAACCATAGCTCACACTGGAACAAAGATTATATTTTTTATAACACATGAAACTTTGTTAATCAAATTTAAATTCTCATGCAGAATTGGGAGAATGAAATTTTGAACACCTAGATAAAAGCTCTAAGTTTAAGGAGTATATAATAAGGCAATTAAGTGTTTTCTAAAAGAGAAATTGTGAACTCTAATAATTTTCTTTGCTTCCTCTTAATCCAATTTTACAATTTTATGTGGATGTATATATGTAAACATATGCACTATACATACACACTATATGTTTATATATATGTAAACATATGCACTATACATACACATGATATATGTCTGTGTGCGTGTATATATGTGTGTGTATAAAACTATATGCTAATTGAACTTTAACTCTAGGGGTAGTCATTTGTCCTATCAAGAATCCAAACTCCAAATCATTTTTACCATACTAAAAAGTCCAAAGTCCTTCTGCACATGCTTTTCCTTTTCTTATCTGGCTTGATAATACAACTTTGTCAGTTTGCATATCACATGTCAAAAATGTGTTTTCACTAAATTAATGGCTTCCTCATTAGGTGAATAAATTACATATTAGCTTTCCCTAGTTAAATCAAAAGCCATTCAGGTAGAGTGAATTGTGTAAAACTATTTTACAGCTGGTGTCCTCCTATGCTTTTTTTTTTTTTTGAGATTTTATTTATCTATTTGTCAGAGAGAGAGAGCACAAGCAGGCAGAGTGGCATTCTGCAGAGGGAGAGGGAGGAGCAGGCTTCCTGCCAAACAAGGAGCCCGATGCGGGACTCAATCCGAGGATGCTGGGATCATGACCTGAGCGGAAGGCAGCTGCTTAACCAACTGAGCCACCCAGGCATCCCATCCACCTACACTTTCATGAACAGGATATAAAAACCTTGCAATGTCTGTCCCATTTCACCTCCAGGATGAGGTGAAATCCCTAGATCATCCAGCTATTAATTTAGGAGGAATTTCATTGGCCTAATGCTTAAACTCAGGACAGCAGAGTTCTTCCTCTAAAACGTTATGTTTCCCTCAAGTGACCTTGCATGCAAAGTAGTAGATAGAACTCTAAAAAGAATAGAAATCTGGAACTCCAGATTAATGGAATGTGATGTGTTGTGTAAGTTATTTTTTGCTTGCTTCCCAATAACTGTTAGCTCAATAATTGTATCTGTTGCAACTGCCTATAACATTCTTTCATCAAAACTTGGGGGAGAGTGGTGGGGAAGCAGCTAACATGTACTTATTTTAAAAATTTCAGACTACCATTATATACTCCCCACAAAACGAAGAGTTGTTCATGAAAAGATTAGCAGTTTGTAATAGAAATCTGCTGGCACCTCCTTATACAAATCTAAGATGACTAGAAAAAGAAGAAACACTTGATATGATTGATTACAATGATGTAACAAATCAAAGATCCAGTAACTGCATGGAAAAACATTAATAGGCTTGGAGCTTTCTGAGTTTGTAGATTATTAAATACTTCACATAAAAAGATGGTGAAATCTATATGGACATAGGACTTCTGCAGTGAGATAATTTTAGAGAATACTGCCAATGTAAATACATCATTTTTAACTAAATTGATCTAAAATGGGTTAATCTATTAGGGGAGTGTTTGCTGACTCTAAAAGTGAGTATAGTCAAATCCTAAAATACTCAAACAAATATGTTTTAAATGTGTTTCTAGAAAAATTTTGATATCTAATTATTAATATTAAAGCTGATCTTTAAAAATATCTAAATAAAATGCCTTTTAACCCAGGAAAGAAATATTGCAAAACATGTTTGCAAACTATCACAGACTTATAACAAGATAATTTCTATAATCTTCTCTAGTGTCTCAGAAATGGGACAGTCATCATAGTGGGTCATATATACTCCAACAGGAGGGGTTCATTCAATAGCCCTCTGGCAGATCCTAAATTACTGTAATCTGTGGTGGGAATATAATGAAGAGGCCATTGGAAAAGCAATTACACCCTGGTTAGTATTTCTAAGGCTATGAACAATGATAGGATAAACAGACCTAGATAAAAGCTCTAAGTTTAAGGGGTATATAATAAGCCAATTAGGAGTTTTCTAAAAGACAGATTTTGAACAGTTTTATTGCAAGTTCTGAAAACAACCAATAAAGTAAGCGTATGGATAAAATAACGCTATACGTATTTTTTAATAATATCACATTTTGGTAACTGTTGTACATTTTAATAAGTCCAGACAATATGTAATTTGAAATTAGAATGTACTCACTTTTACTAAACCAAGGTCAAAGGATGTTGTGAAGTGTACGTATATGAATATGTGTGTTTAATTAAAACAATGTTCAAACATAAAGCAATTAATATGGTTTCTACAAAACTGATATTGAATATCCTAAAAGTCCTCAAAGTTATGTTATTGATTACCTTTGGGCATGAAAATGTTTGCTAGAAGCAACAGAGCTCTCTTGGAATTCTTAAGCTTTAGCAGACTGTTGAAGGACAATTTAGTTTTCTGTCAATACAGTCTATCTCTGATGCATATATATGGCATGTATAACTTATTTTTTATATTTATATTATACATGCATAATATACTTATGATGTATATTCTATTAATATAGTATATTTATAGTAGGAATATAATGCTAAGCCATAAAGTAAGATGGTTATTCAAGGGGTTCAGAACCAGACACCCTGACCCCCATCTGATATCTGCCCCTTACTGATACAGGTGACTTGAACAAGCAGATTAACTCCTCCAAAATCTCAGTTTTCTCAGAACTACCAGAGATAAGAATAGTATTAACATATGATTATACAATGTGAATAAAGTAAATGCATTACAGAACAGTACTAACATCATAAGGTTCTTACAAAGATATAAAAAAGTACTTCGTAGAGTGTTTTACAAAGTACTCATTTCTTAATGAATGTATTATTATTATTATCATTATCATTATTATTACTATTATCAACCAAGGACCTACTCCACACAGAGGGCCACATGAAGCAGAAAATTAGAAGTGGATTTGGCTCATGCTGTCAAAGTGTTTTAAAAATCAAGTCAATGGGGACGCCTGGGTGGCTCAGTTGGTTAAGCAGCTGCCTTCGGCTCAGGTCATGATCCCAGCGTCCTGGGATCGAGTCCCACATCAGGCTCCTTGCTTGGCGGGGAGCCTGCTTCTCCCTCTGCCTCTGTCTGCCATTCTGTCTGCCTGTGCTTGCTCTCTCTCTCTCTCTCTCTCTGACAAATAAATAAAAATCTTTAAAAAAAAAATCAAGTCAATGGGCTATGGCAGCACATTTATTAAAGTGGAACAATACAGGGGAGATTGGCATGGGTCGGCATGAAGATACCACAAAACCTCATGAAGCATTTTATGTATGTCAGAACCCTGATGGACTCAACTGCAAAGATGAAACAGTAACTAGAAATTTTATTGTTTGTCTCAAAGATCAGAATATCAGACACAAGACTGAAAACAGAGGTAATGTGAGATGCATATACAACTGGACAAGTTCTTCAAAAAGCATCTCCAAGATGTTAGCTTTTCCTTTGAGACCACAAATCAATACAATGCAACTGACTGGCTCCCCGGATTAGCTGTAAATTGTGAATACGGACACAGTACTGAAAAATAAAAATTCCTGGCATTTGAGAATACAAAAAAATGTTGACAATGCAGCTTAAAAAACAAATTTAAATGTAAATATTCCTGATTTTGAAGCTGGTTTAATGGTTTTGGCTAAACTCCAGTTTTGTTGCCCCGATGATTATGCAGAAATCCCTACTGCAATTTGCTTTTTATGTTAGGAGTGTTTATATCAGATGCAGCTGATCGGTTTAGAAAAGCACAGTTAGATTTTGACACAGGAGAAGCATTTCTTCTAACATGGCATGAGGAACACAGAACACAAACAAAAATTAATGAAGCCATTACAGCTGTCCGGGCAATTATTGCTGATCCCAAGACAGACCACAGACTGGAAAAAGTTGGAAGATGAACATTTTAGGATTTCAACTTCTCACTTAGTAGAGTCAGAGCCTACGCACGATGCTGGAATGTGTCAGGAAATTAGATGTTAGTTTTTCAGGAAATGAAACCTCATAACTTGGACCAGATATTTGCCATTTGGGTTTTTTTAAATCTTCTAGTAAGTATAGGGAGTAAGTGAGGAGTTAAATTAACAGACAAAATGCTATGTATACAAAGATGTTGATTTTATCTATAGTAGCTCAAGTTGAGAGACCTTAAGAGTTAAATAATTTTTGATGTAAATATATTGGTATGTACTTATTTTTGTTTGAGGATATTTGACACACGATGTACATTAATTTCAGGTGTACAACTTAGAGATTTGACAAGTTTACACCTTATGTTACATTCATCACAAGTGTTTCTCCCATCTGTCCCATTACATTACTGTGCTAGTGTCACTGTATTCCTTACGCTCTGCTTTTTATTACCATGACTTACTCATTCCATAACTGGAAGCCTGGCAACCTTACTCATGGGACAATAAGAGCTCACTGAACTGCTTATAAACCCATTCGGACCTCTTGTAAAATGGCAGTAATAAACGGAAAACCGGGGCACCTGGGTGGCTCAGTGGGTTAAGCCTCTGCCTTCAGCTCAGGTTGTCATCTCGGGGTCCTGGGATCAAGCCCCGCATCGGGTTCCCTGCTCAGCGGGGAGCCTGCTTCCCCCCCCCCCGCCCCACCCCCACCTGCCTCTCCGCCTACTTGTGATCTTTGTCTGTCAAAAAAATAAATAAAATCTTTAAAAAAAAAAAAAAACAGAAAACTGTCTGCTGGACTATGTAATATTCCACTGCACCTCTAACCAGAATGTACTTTGTACTTCTATGTATTCTAAGTCAGAATCCTCAGGACAAGTCTTTGGGACAGGGGCTAGACCCTCACTTTGACATATGAGGAAAGTGAGTTCAGAAAGACTTGGTGAGGTTGTACCATGCACTCAATGTCATGCAGCTGGTTAAGTGACAAAGCGGGAATTTCGGCCACATCTGCCAAGCCCAAACAATCCTGCCAGCACATTTCTAAACTACATATTCTCTCCCTAAACATTCTTATTCTTCAACTTCCTTTTTCTGCTACATAAACCATCATTTTAAAATTCTTGGTATCATTTTCTTCCCCCTACACATCAGTAATCTTTTAAAATAAGTCTTGTATCCCCCCACCCCTCCATCAGTCTCCCACTTCAGCTATCCTTATGACCTCTGGGCCAGGAAACTGCAATCATTCTATTTCTTCTCCGACTGACTCCGATCTTTGCACGCCTCCAGTCCATTCTATGACAACCTCCTCACTGCCCAACCAAACCCCTCCAGTGGCTCAGTTTCCTAAACCCCATCATGTAAAGGCTAGTCCCTTATTTGTTGTCCAAACCCCCATTTATTCTGTCTCCAACCTTATCCTATTTCCTCATTCTGGAATTCTTCCCCATTTTACCCAATTCCCAAACTTCCCAGGTAAACATAAATATCCTATAAAGATTTAAAGGAACTGCAATTAGTCACAATGGGTGTCTCCAGATGGTAGGTGAGATTATATTTAATTTTCTCTTTTTTACACTCCAAATTGTCTACAATGAAGATTTATTATTTTCATCACTTAAAAATTTTCACTTTTAAAAAATCATACATGCAGGGGAAAATGTATTACTTGTATACAGAGAGGCCCCAGGATATCTACTCATCTATGGGCATTTGAACATACAGTGCATAGAAGCAAATAATGACATTCAGTATATAGTGAGCCAAGCAAAAGTTAAAAAGGAAAGGCTGACTGGAGCCACCTATTTCTTTTTAAAAAGACCTCACTGAAAACTGAGGCATGTCTAAAAGCATATGTCAATTGCAAAAAGTTTATTCTGGATACCACAATGAGATCATCCTTTGAGAGGCTCTGGAATGTGAAAAGAGAAAAGTAATTGGTTTGTTTGTAAGAATCCAGCATGGGATACCTATTCTGGTTACAGGGCAGGTCTCAGAAAAGAATTTATTCTGGTCATAGTCGTCTCATACATAGACTTGAGAGCAATCTAAGGGGAACAGATTCAGTTGCTCAACTATAAGCACAGAAAATAATCCAATTTGGCTTATACTTTATGAAGTCAACAGAAAGGTGTTCGATGACATCAGAGTGCAGATGAGGAGAAAGGGCAAACTGGACAATACAACAAGGCTATTCTTACTGCTCTGCCCTCCCAGATATAGGGAAATCAGGGAAATCTGCCCAACTAATCATAGGTTAAAATCACAACTGCAAACACAAAATGAGAAATACTACATCTGGCTATCAAGAACAATTACAAGCAGTTAGATATCACAAATGAGCCAGAAAAAACATATTCAAGTATAAATTTGAAATGAACCATCAGAAAATCCCACTTGAGCTCTCCTATGGAACTACAGAGCTCTAAGTAAAATCCATGAACAAGGACTGCCTTTCATTACCTGCCATGGAGAAGAGAAAGCCATGGCTGTGAGTATCATAGGTCTTTCTCTCTGGTTACTGTGTTATTGGAAAGAAATATAAGAAAAAGAGGCTTCTCTGCCTAAGGGCATATACAGAATACTAGAGAACAAATATATTACAATGTATTATATTTTCATGAGGTTATACCTGAAATTTTTCATTTTGTTCTCTCCATTGGTCATGGGCTCAGAAGAAAGTGGAAATATCTAATTCTCTTCAGATAGTGAGTCAAGAATTAAATGAAAAGCTAAAATTATAAAGTTTATAAAATAAAACATAAATATCTTCATGACCTTGGAGTAGAGAAAAATATGTGGGCTGGGACATAAATAACACTAACCATAGAGTTAAAAAAAAAGATATATTGAATTTTATCAAATTTTTAGAAACTACTCACCAAAAATTATTAATAAAATGAAATGGCTAGCTAGACACCGAGGAAAATATTTTAATAGATTTATCAAAGAACTCATCGATTAACAAAAAAGATAAACCCAATTTTTTTTTTAAGTGGGCAAAAAAGCTTGAACACACATTCACAGAGAAACATGAGTGAATGAATGGCCAATAAGCTTACGAAAAGGCACTCAACATCACCAGTCAGGAGGGAAATGCACATCAAAACCACAATGAGATCTCATTACACACCAACCTGAATGTTCAAAATAAAGATGCATGATACCAAGTCTTGGCAAAAACGTGGAGCAGCTGAAATACACAAATATCATTAGTAAACATGTAAAAGAGTACAACCATTTTTGAAAACTATAGCAGCGTCTAAGAAATGAAACATCACCTACTCGATGACTCAGTAAATTCTACTCCTAGGTATATCCCAAGATCAAGAAATGGCTATGTCAACAAAAGCCTTGTACAAAAACCTCCATCACAGCTTTATTCACAGTAACTCCAAACCGAAAACACGGATGTGGATCTGAACAAGTAAACAGGAGTATAATTCATATAAAAAATAATACAGAAATAAAAAGGAACACACTACTAATACAGCTATAATCTGAAGAATCTCAGAGCATTTTGCTAAGTAGATCCAGTCAGAGAAAAGTACATGCTGTATGATTTCAGTTATGTAAAATTCAGAAACAAGCAAAAACAACCTAGGATAACAGAAATCAGCATAGTGGTTGCCTCTGGTAGGAGTAAGGGTATGGACCAACTGCAAGGAGGCACAGCGGAACTTTCTGTCGTAATGTAGGTGCTCCACATGTTGATTTGGTTGGTGGATGCATGAGTGTATATGTTTGTAAAAATTTCAGACTATACACTTAAGATCTGTGCATTCTACTGTGTGAAAACTGTCCCTCAGCAAAAAATTTAATCAGAAAAACAGAGCTGAACGAATGACTTCAAGTGAACCAAGGCTTGTAGAAAATGCTTACAAACAATAAAAAATGCTTTTCAAGCTATGTTCTGAGTGAGAATATTAAAGGAGAGATCTGCCTCTTTACTTGGCTTATTTCCACCTGCTCACCGTTTCTTTTGATTCCATCTACTTGGCAAAACTGAGTAACTTACACGCAATGGAGGGCTAGGAGGGGGCTGAATCCCAAAGGAATTGATGATTAAGCCCTGACTTTGCCACTAACTCATTCTGTGATCCTAGGCAAGAAGCTTCACCCATACCTGGATCTCTGCTTCCTCATCAGGAGGATGAAGGCCAGACTAGATAATTTCTAAGCCCCTTACCAGCTCTATCCTTCTGTGTAGTTCCAAATATGACTTCTGCAGCTTAATACAAAGAACAGCACCCAGAGTTGTATGGTGACCTAATGAAAATATTTGGCACCATCAACAGACCTGAAATCTGGCAGATATTGTAGAAAGCTGGGCTGCCAAAAAAAGCTTACCAAGGTCATAAGCCTATTCCACAATGATATATTGGCCATGCTAGTGCTGACAGCATCTCACATGATCCCCTCCCAATTGCAAGGCTATGAATGGGATCCAGGGATACCTAATTCTTTGTATGCAACCCTGTTAAGGGATTCGAGAAAAGACTTGGAAGCTGATACTAAGATCTGTTCCCAGTACTTTGGAAAACCTTTTCAACTCATCAAACCAAGAACTCAAGAAGGAACAAACAACCAATGTTCTAAATAAAAGCATTCCTGTGGGCTTATAAAGTCGCAGTACCATTAAACAAACTCCTTTTTCTAGGTTAGCCATGTTTAATTTCCAGAAATATTAATAGATCTGAGTGTTCTAAATGACTATAGAAGGATGCAGACTCTTATTTACCAGATACTAATATCTCCTATAGATTAAAGAAGGGATAGCTTGCCCATCTCCCAAAGCTATATGAAATCGATACAAAAGTACACGGAGTTCTGTAGAAACACTAATTTATTCATTCCTCAAGGGCATTATTTCATACATTTCAATAATCATTGGCAGTCCTTGGGTAGCCTACATGATTTATCACTCATCTCCAAGAGCCCTTTTAGTCCAGAGAATAACAGGACCTTCTCCTTCCTAAGGCATTCATGGTTCATGACTAAAGAATAACAAACATTTTTAAAGCAAATCCAAAAGTGATTTCATAAAGGGCAAAGAACTGGATTTCATATCTTGTTGCTAATCACATACGTTCATCCGGGCGGCATCCTAAATGTAATAAATAAGTACATATATCATTTTCTGTGAGAGTTGTTGGTCTATTCATTTGTTTGCTTGTTTTTGTGGTGAAAATACCTTTCATTTTCTGGAGTATACCCTGACTTCTCACTAATAAAAATGACTCCAAATGGATGAGAAAGAAGAGTGGAGAGTGGAAAAACTTAAGACAAATATTTGATCATATTTCAATCTTGTAGTGTGGAAATGAGAGAGAAGCACAAAATTAGATCAAAACATACCAAGAAAGTCTGGGGTTCTTGAAGCAGGGTATACCCCAAATTAATTTATATTTAAGTATAGTTATTAGAAATAGAAATTCTTAATAAAAAGGAGGTATCTGGGGGGTCTTTTCATAATTAGTCATAATCAAAAAAGAATGAATTCTCACCAAATAAAATATTCTCATTCCATATATCACAGTATGAAATCTATACCTGAGAGCCACCTTAAAAAGGTTGTTTTTATATATCCTACTTTTGTGCTCTTTGTGCTATATAGAACTTTTCTTGGATAGCCACCTTCAGAGCCCTTTTTAAATACACGTTGCTTTATTCAAAAAACATGTCTAAAACCGGACTCAAGCAGGAATTCATTCAAAGCAAATTTCTGTAAGGACTGTTTTGTTGTTCTTTTCCCCATTCTGAAGGCTGCGGGCAGTGGTAGGAAAATCTGTGCTACGTCAGCACTTAAGTCAGGTTCATAAGCATTCTTCACACTCTGTCTTCCAATTGTACACATGTGTAGAAATAAGCTTAGTGTCATTTCCAGGCTCCAATCACAAAGACCTGAATTTTGTTTTCAGAAAGTGTTAAGACTCTCCAGAGAGCCAGGGTCAGTAACAGGAGAGAAAATGAATTCTAGGGAAGCAAGCAGCACTCCAAGGACACCATGAACAGCATAGCCCATTAGAAGTCCTAGGCCAGGGGCACCTGGGTGGCTCAGTGGGTTAAAGCCTCTGCCTTCGGCTCAGGTCATGATCCCAGGGTCCTGGGATCGAGCCCCACATCGGGCTCTCTGCTCAGTGGGGAGCCTGCTTCCTCCTCTCTCTCTCTCTGCCTGCCTCTCTGCTTACTTGTAATCTCTGTCAAATAAATAAATAAAATCTTTAAAAAAAAAAAAGTCCTAGGCCAACTAAGACTAGACATCTACTCCAATTTATAATTTGTTTGCTGATGAGCCCCATTCTCTCCCCCAAAGTACCTGAAAAGCAGAATGTATCATGGAGTTTTCATAGTATATTCTCATTATTCAGATTCCGTTATTTGCAAATTTACCAACTCACTAAAACATACGTGTAACCCCAATATCAATATTCACGGCACTTTCGCACTCATTTTTGGACACGCACAGAGCAATGGAAAACTGGAGGCACCCTGTATGCACATTCCCAGCTGGGGTCCGCGGGCAAGACTCTGCCTTTGTTTCAGCCTTCAGAATGTGCGCAGATAGCTTTCTCAGGCTGTTTAGTGGTATTTTCTTGTGTTTTTGTGCTTTTTGTTGATTTTGCTGCTCACGATGCTTTATGAGCAGGTGCTGGAGGGCTGCCGACTATTGCTAAGCACAAAAAGACTCTTTTGTGCCTAACAGAGAAATTAAGTGTTGGATAATCTTCATTCAGACAAAAGGAATAGTGCTTCTGGCAGTGAGTCCAATGTTAATGAATCAACAACATATATTAAATAAAGTATCTTTAAGCGGAAACCTACATAAAACATGGATATGTACTAACTTATGAAAGTTTTATAACCAGAAGCTCCCAGGAACCTAACCCTGTCTTTCCCCTAGGAGCAAAGATTTTGGTATTCACTAATTCAGTGTTTGTAAAGAATTTATAGAATATGTAACTACAGCAAATAATGAGGATCTATTGTAAATGTACCCATTACAATAAAAAAAAAACAATAGAGTTTAGTCTAAACTATTCTCATTCCTGGAAGGCTTATTCAATGATATTTTTAGGTTGCTATTCCTTTATTACAGTTACACCCATGGGGGGGGGGAAATATATATATATATTTAAAATGCAAACAACAAAATAAATGGAAAACTCTTCATAATGCTACCAGGAAAAAACTACTGCTAACACTCTGATGTTTAGATTTACAGAAGAGTTTATATATGTGTGCACACACAGGGATATAAACTGGTATTTTCATTTAATGTGCTATGTATATCTTTCCATTAATAAATACAGTTTAATAGTTACCTGGCATATCATTTTATAGATATTACATAGTTTATTTTACTGATCTTCATACTGTATATATTTCAGTGATTTCACATACATATACACATTTTGTTTGTTGTAAATAAGGCTGTAATAAATATACTTGTTTCTACAACACAATAAACTTGTAAAATTGTTTCCTTGGGGGAAAAAAGTAGAAGTGGATATGTCAGGTGTGGAGGTTTTGATACTTGTCAAAATATACTCAAAAAGTTGGGTCAAATAACATTCTTATCTGATTGTATGAAAATGATTTCCTTACATTCTTACTAATGCTGAGCACTGGAATTCCTTTTAATGTTTTCTGATATGCTCTTGATAAAAAATTATTTACCATTATGGCTCTAACTTGAAGATTAATTCTAGTAATTTGAATATATTTTCATGTTTACTGGGAGATTATACTCATTTGTAAAATACATATGTTTTTTCTATACGGCTATTGAAAAATTAATCTTTCACTCATTAACTGGTAAGAAATCATTTTATATTAAAGGATATGCTATCATATATGTTCCAAAAATTCTTCTCAGTGCAGTATTTTTTACTTTGTTCATATATGTATTTTCTTTATATTTAGTGGTAAAGCATTTTTTAACTGTCACATAGTCAAATCACTCAAACTTCTTTTATAATTTCTGCTTTTGACATCATGGCTCTAAAATTCTATAATTATATAACATTATATTCCAGTACTATATGGTTTAAATCTTCACATTTAATCACTTGTAACTAACTATTAGTTCATTTGTGGGTAACTACTAGATGGAATGAGCAATTTTGAAAATTCAGAGTATCAGTGAAAAACGGTCTATTTCCAATTTTCTAAATTTTAATTAGGAATAGTTAAGGAGTAGTACTAAATAATACATTTTTAGCATCTTTCATTGAATCATAGGGTTTTCCCCTCTCATTTCTTTATGTGATGAATTATTTAAATACCATTTCCACATACTTGAAATAAAGCAGGTAATTTACATATCTGTGAATTTAACTGCTAATACCTTTTTAGGATTTTGCCATCGTAAGTGTGTTAGGCCTTTGGGATCTATGCTTGTAACATTCTTACATTAGGGTCCTGCTGATTTTATAAAGTGAATTGGAAAATCTATTTTTTTGTACTGGAAACTTTTTCTATAGACAGAAATTGTCATTCTCTGAAGGACTGAAAATACTCATATTTCAAACCACCTGTACCAACACTCTTTGGAGAAATTTTTGACAATATTTTCTACTTCAAACATGTTTATTGTCACATTTAGATTTTCTCTTTCTCATTTTGATATTTAGTATTTTTGTTTAAAATCAACCATTTCAATTTGATTTTCCTACTATCATAACATTTCACTATTTCTATCTCATCCATATTTATTTTGTCCCCATTCTTTTTCCTCATATTTGTATTGTGTCTCCTCTCATTTTCATTAAACTTGTTACTTTTTCTGAATTTTTCAATTGGAATTTTTTTTCCTACATCATCCTATTTTCTTCATTTTATTTTCTGTGTTAGTTTGTTTTTCTTTCACTAACTTCTTGATTTGTAGCCTTCTTTCCAAAATATATTCTGAAATGTTCTTTTTGATGTTGCACTTAATCTTGGAAGAGATTCTATGTCATTCATTTGGCTGCACAGCACACTTGTCGAGAGACGAAATGTTTATTCAGAGTCCAGTAATTTGGAACAGAGAGAACCAAAGGGGCTATACCCCAGGCACCAGCAAGAAGTGCCAGGCACCGAGGTGAAGCCTGGAGTCCGGGGAGACTCTCGGTTTTGTTATCCTATAGCAGAATGTACAGTATGCAGAAGCAAGGAGGGGAGAACAACTCAAGAAAGCAATCATGTGGGGCGGCGGGGGGGCATCAGGGAACCATGCACGTACTATTAGCAAGGCTCCTACGGAGGCATTAACTAGGGGGCTACAGGGGATGGGAGAAGTGACCTCAGCAGGCGTAGCTATCTTATCCACCATCATCACTTTTTTCAACTTGTAGTGTTTCCAGACCGATGGAGGCATGTGGCTTTTGCCACTTGCATAGAGCTGTTGCCCTTTATGCGGGTTCCTGTCCTTATTGTCTCTTCTACCCACAGAGGGCTTGCCCTCCCACACATTTTGTTTTGCAAGATTTTTTCATATACTCACATTAACTCACATTAACTTTTTTTTCTCACTCACGCTCTACTGAATTGCCTTTTCCTATTCTCTGTACACCACAGTCTAGTTCACTGGAAAGCGTGCACAGCTTCCAGCCCTTTCCTGATGTTCTCAGGTTCAAACCAAGACAGCTTTCTGCACTAAGGTGGTGGCATTTCTGAACTGCTTATTGACTACTGTTCTGATACCCCAAATGAATTGTAATACATAAAAGAACTGTAGATTATACTAGACCAGCATCTCTCTCAGGGCTCCTTCCTAATGCAGAACAAATTCTCAAGATGTGTGACCCACCACCAGTTTTGCCTCGTCTTTGAGCACCTCTAATCTAGGATTTGACATTGTCTGTCTAGTTACTTAAAGACAATAAAAAGGGAAGCGAACAAAATAGAGAGGAAGATAGATTTATGGCAAGGAGAAGTGTGGTCAGGTCCTGCTTATAAATCAGAACAAGGAGTTGGAAAGTGTCAAAGTATATAACTATTTTCTCCAGTGAGCTCTGTTTTGAAAAGCAAACTGCAGAGACAACATGGAGGCGTAACTTAGGCACTGCTTAATTCCCTGCAAAGAACACAGACCTGGTGCAGGAAAACATAAGCCTGGGACATCTTATGATGCCAGAAAGAAAGAAAGTCCTCACAAAATAAAATAAGAACATACAAAAAGGGCACAGAATCTGGATCCTAAAAGTCCCCAGTGGCCAAAGTTGAAAAAAAGTTGAGCAAGAAAATAAAGAACAATAGTTCTGAATTATAACACCCCCCCAAATAAATATATATGAGACAATAGTGAAATAAATAAATATGTAAATAAGTGGAAAGTAAGGACTATTCTTTAAGAAAAAATTTCAGCTAATACATGGAGGAATGAGAGAAATAGGAAAGCACCAATAGAACATCATAGGAACCGTCGCCACAGGCAAGATCACTGATGCACGCCTAAGCTAATGAGTAGATTTTTAAGTAGAAAAGGGGAAGTTGCAAAATCTCAAAGTATCTCCCCCCAAATATTTAGTAATTACAAAGAAAAAAAAAAAAGAACAACTTCTCAGTGGAAAATCCTGGCAAACACCAGCTTAGCCAAGTGGTCAGGTCAACATCACTACCAATACACACTGACATCATGTGTGCCCTGTCATGATGCACTAACGAGGGCATATCACTGCTGTAGTATCCTTCCCAGTAACAAATAATCTTGACAACACATCAGACAAACCCAAAGAGATGTCCCAGAATATAGTGAGCTATTCTTCAAAGCTGAGCTATTCTTCCGTCAAGGCCATATAATAAATAGACTGAGAAACTGTCACAGATTGGAAGAAACCAAGGAACTACACATCTAAATGCAATGTGGGAGGCTGAATTGGATCTGGGGCCAGAAACAACAACAAAAAAAATGGTGAAATGTGTAACTAAATTCTGTGTTTTAGTTAATAGTATTGTTCCAAGGTTAATCTCAGCTCTGATGAGTCTTGTGGTTTTATAAGATGTTAACATAAAGGGAAGCTGGGTCAAATAGATTCAGAAACTATTGTTTCTACAACTCTCCTATAAATCCATCTCAAATTTAAAATTTAAAAATAAACTTAATTTGATAAAAATATTCACATAAATTTCATGTATCTCTGATACATACCTAATAAAAGACTAATCTGTAAATAAAATCTGTATTCACTCTGCCCTCAACATTCTAACCATTCAAGATTGTAGAATTTCTTTCAACCATAAGAACATTTTCCTGCTCTGGAACTCATGAAAATAGAAAATAGAAAAAATCTGTACATAGGTCAGATTTTATTCACTATCACCCTGTAGGAATTTGGGCTCAAGGAACTGGTATAAGAAAATGTTGATGCTTTGGCGACTGCTATTAATAAAGTCCTTTGCCTCTGACCCAAGATTTTCACATGTTCTCCCAGCATCCACAAAACTGTAGCAAGTCTAACAAGAAAAGGAAAAATCTCAAGACTCTTCAGAGTTCTTCACACTTTCAGTTCTATTTTCTTGCACAACAGAAGAGCAACAGAGGTGTTGAAAAATCAAATACCTAAGGTGCCTGGCAGGTAATTTAGATAAATAAAGCAAACCAGATGAAGATGTTGACAAGGTGGAGAGTTCGCTCCTTGTTTAAAAGGTATAATTCCCATTCCAACTGATTACTGTCAGCCCAGTGCTGCCAGATGGTCTGATTTTTCTTATCAGTAGCCAAAACTCCCATTAGTAATGCCAGAATTTTGAATATTAACGGATTAAAAAAATTCTACAGCATGTTATGAGTTCAACAAAATGCGGGTCAGTGCTGTCATAGATGTTAATCTACTGTTAGTTGCCAAAAGACAGTGGTTCAGTGTCTTCTGCTTATAGACTGCATAAGATAATTCATTAATAAGCTTCTTATGTTTTCCTTCATTTCAAATCAGTTCTGTGTTTATAAAATACAGAGAGTAGGTGGCTTTGACAATTTGTTCTTCAAACTCACCCAAACATTTTCTGGAAGAGAACATGACAGGAATATATAGGGCAAGAGAGATACTCAGGAAAAATAAATTAAGCAATAAAATTCTCAGGATCTGACTTACTTTTTGCCTCCATGATCTGTCTTTGGAGAAATGAGGGCAGCAGTTTCAGGAAAAATGAAACACTGTATTTGTTTATTGGTTATTCAATCAGATATGCACTGCTGAGTCTTTAACCATTGTGTTTTAGCTGTTCTACATTTGCTGGCTAACGATAAAGAAAAAGCATATTAAAATAAGATGCTGGTAAGAACATCAAAGATTGAATGAAAACTTGGGCCACTCCATTTCACACTATAAAAATGCCTAAATCTAGAATTTTTTCACAATTTGAATATCCTATTTTTATTGGTACTCTTTATATAATAACCTCCATAACAAAATAGAAATATTGTCTGAGAATTTCACAAAAACTATTCCAGACTCTTAAACCAAAGGATTTAAAGGAAGATATATCATTCTTAATTATTACTTATTTCAAAAGCCTTAAACCCAAACATGATACTCACAAAACAATAACATGTGGAAAGACATGGGAAATAATAGAATTTAAAATAGATGTTATCTTAGCCAGACAATTCATAATGAGGGAAACCAAAGCTTTGGTTTTAAAAAGTATCCCATGATCTGAGTTGTTACGTAGTGGAATGGGCCAACCAGATGGGTTTTTTTTCTTTTTTATTTATCAACTGCACTGTGCTCCCTCTAACCAGAGAGAGGCTATTATTACATGCTATTCCATGAAACGCTCTTCCCACTCCACCCTCCTTGTGCCTGACTTTCCTTCAGATCTCAACTCCCTTGCTATTGTCCCAGGAAAACCTCATTCCCTCACTCTATCCTAGCACCCCTTGTCTACTTTCTGTAGCACTCACCACAGTTATGGTTAGTAGAATAATGTCCTTATTCCCACTAGATTGTAAGACCAAAGAAGATAGAACCCACTTCTGCTTTTATTTTCCACTGATTCCTCAATTCCAAGTAGATTTCTTTACATATGGTAGGCACTCAACTCAAACTTGTTAAATCCATGAATAAACAGAGACCAGATTCTAAGATGCTAGTCTTAAATCCACCACTGTCAACTGACTTCAGGCAAATCACTTACTTTCTTCATCTGAAAAATGGGGAGTAAAACAATAGGGCTGTTTCAACAAATAGAACAATTTTAAAGATTATAAATAACAGTTACTGTCTTTTTAGCCTCTGATATTTAAGTTTTTATTTTGTTCTGACTCAATAGTTTCAATATTATCCCAATGTCCACAGAGGGATCATTTGCAACTAGTAAAAATACAAACTATCCATTTGCTATATATGCATTTCAATGGCTTTAGTATAGTCACTGAGTTACAGAACCATCACCACAATTTTAGAACATTTTTATCACTCAATCATTTTTTGGCTTATACTATAGAGCCACTCCAGCTTTCTTATTGCATGATAAATCTTTCTGTATCCTATTATCTTCAATCTATTAGTATCTTTGAATCCATAATGTGTCTCCTGTAGATAGCATATAGTTGAATCTCAATCCAATTAATTTTAATCTTCCTTTACACGAATGGTTTTTGAATCCAGTATTTGAGATTTGTTCTGCTTCAAAGAGAGCTCTTCCTAGCTGTGTATGTTCCTGATTTTCCCTGGTAAACTCTCTGGTCCATGGTTTGGCTGACATCTCTAATAAAGCTACCTGTCTCCTTACATGCTTCTCACCACAATCTCTGTTGTATGTGAGAATGCCCTTAGGCTTGAACTTTTTCACATTCTGGTGCAAATAAAATCAATTCCTTTGAGAGCAGCTCAGGAGCTCCTTGTTTTATAGTTTGCAACCCCCACCCTACCCCCGCCCCGCTGTACAAATACCTAAGCCATAGCTTGGAGCTAGGGGCAGGGAAAATGGCACAGTTCTGAGTGAGTATGAAGTTCTCTGATGAGAGGAGTATAAGAGCATAGAAGCTATTTTCTGGGGAGAAAAAGAATTTAGGTGGTTACTATCCCTTAAATGCTCGAGAGAATTCAAAGTGAAGTCAACCTAGGATTGAAGGTTTTTTTGCTTTGTTTTGTTTTGTTTTGCTTTTTAAAGATTTTATTTATTTATTTGACAGAGAGAGAGAGATCACAAGTAGGCAGAGAGGCAGGCAGAGAGAGAGGAGAGAAGCAGGCTCCCCACTGAGCAGGGAGCCCGATGTGGAGCTATCCCAGAACCCTGAGACCATGACCTGAGCTGAAGGCAGAGGCTTAATCCACTGAGCCACCCAGGTGCCCCGGATTGAAGGGTTTTTTAAATGAGAAGCTTTTTAAATATAAAGTGAATTTCTCTTGCAAATATAGGACTATTCAGATGACTTGAGTTACTGCTCTTATTTTATTCCTGATATTAATTTATATTTCTTTTCTATCTAGATCAGTCTAGTTAGAAGTTTCCTAGTGATTTATCCCTTGATCAATGAGTTTTCATTTTAATTCCAGACTAGTTAACATACAGTGTCACATTCATTCCACGTAAACAATATAGTGATTCATTATTTCTGAATCTTATTATTTGCATCCTGATCAGTAGTCCTTAATTGTTTGTACATGTCTTATACATTTTGAATAGTCACTGTATGTTGTGGATGCTACATTGTTCAATGTCTGGATTTTTCCTGTTCCTTAATAGAGTGTGTTTTTTCCCTCCAGCTGCTTACTAATTTACTTGCACATCTGTTTGATGCTTTCAAGGCTCATATTTTAACTTTGTTAGGGAGAGCCTAGGGTGGACTTCAGTTTAAAACTATGTTTACTCTTTAGAGGTGTGGTTCTTCTGCGAATTCTACAGTATGCCAACTTTCATGAGAACTCTTTAGTCAGAGTGAAGACTGGTCTGAACTCGAACATCATCCAACCTTGTGCGAGCTCCATAAATTATTCATTTCACCACTGCCTGGTGGTTGTTTTTACCCAAGAGCTGGAGCTTTGCCTGGCCTCGTGGGGTCTCCCTCTGTGCATGCACAGCTGAGGATCCAGCCAAAGACTCCGTGGGTTCCCCTATGCAGAGTTCTGGAGCTTCTTCTCCTTTACCCCCAGTACCCTACCCTGCAAATCCTAACTGCCTCTGTAGCCTGGAAATCTGAACTATCTCGCTGAGAGTACCATGCCCTGTTTGACCCCCCACTCCTGTGAAGTCCTTCCAGACAGAAAAATCAGAAGATCACAGTGCTCAGTTTGTTTCCCTTCTCTTGGGGATTTCAGTCCCTTATACCATTGCCCAACATCTTAAAACAGTTCTATCATGTATTTTCCCTAGTTTTCTAATCATTTAGAACAAGGGCATTGGTGGGTACTGTTTCCTTCTGACGCCTAAAGCAGAAATGCTTTAAGTTGTGTTTTAAGAGGAATGCAGGACACAGACCATGTAGAGCCTGGCAGGCCAAATAAGGAGTCTGGATTTCACCTGATGAGCCATAGAAGGGTCCAGGCAGGGAAGGCATAGAAGATGATCTACATTTGTTAAGTATAATTGTTAATGGAGAATGGACCATAGAAGAGGAAGAATGGGAGCAAGTAGACCAGACACAAGTCTCCTTCAATATTCCAATTTCTTCCAATATGGTGGTGGCTTAGACTTCTTAATAGCATGGTAATGAAGAGAAGTGATGACAGCGGAAAAATATTTGGTAATAGTTAGGATATTCGGAGTAAGGGAAAGGGAGAAATCAAGAATGGCTCTCAGGTTTTTGCTGTCCAGCTAAATATCTATCATTTCTTTGTAAAGCAAGAACCGCTTCGTGAACATCCACGTATTAGTTTGCTGGGGCTGCGGTGATTAAGTACCACAGACCGGGTGGCTTAAACACCAGAAACTGGTCTCAATTCTGGAAGCAAAAAGTACAAAAACAGGGTGTCAGCAGAGTTGGTTCCTTCTGAGGGTTGTAAGAGAAGGTTGTGTTCCAGGCCTTTCTCCTTGGCTTATAGATGGTCCTTTTCTCCCCATGTCTCTTCACATCGTCTTCCCTATGCCCAGCAAATTTCCCCTTTCTATAAGAATACCAGTCATGTTGGATTAGAGCCCACTCTTATGGCCTTATCTTAATTTGGTACTTCTGTAAAGAACTTATCTCCAAAAAGGTCACATGCTGAGGTTATTGGAGTTAAAGACTTCAACATATGGGGGCACCTGGGTAGCTCAGTGGGTTAAGCCTCTGCCTTCAGCTCAGTTCATGATCTCACGGTCCTGGGACTGAGCGCTCCGCTCAGCGGGAGAGCTGCTTCCCCCTCTCTCTCTCTGCCTGCCTCTCTGCCTACTTGTGATCTCCCTCTGTCAAATAAATAAATAAAATCTTTCAAAAAAAAAAAAAAAGACTTCAACATATGGATTTGGGGAGGAGAGGGACACAATTTGACCCATAACAGTAGAAAAGTCTGAAAGAAATGACTCTTAGAACTTTTTTTTTTTTTTTAAGATTTTATTTATTTATTTGACAGAGATCACAAGTAGGCAGAGAGGCAGGCAAGGGCGGGGAGGGGGGGGAGCAAGCTCCCTGCTGAGCAGAGAGCCCAATTCAGGGCCCGATCCCAGGACCCTGGGATCATGACCGGAGCAGAAGGCAGAGGCTTTAAGCCACTGATCCACCCAGGCGCCCTAACCTAAAACTTTTCTAACTAATGACACACATTTGCAAGGTCTTCAAACATATGCACAGAGATAGCATTACAAGTTTTATTCCATGTTCTGCTGGATACACAGCATAATATATACATTAATATTCACCAAGATGTTAAAATTTTATAGATGACTTGATATATGATTATGTGAGGTTTCTAAATTTTAATGTGTGGTTTACGTGTGTGTGTAATAGTAACTGATATGGGACGCCTGGGTCATTCAGTCATTAAGTGTCTGCCTTTGGCTTGGGTTGTGATCCCGGGGTCCTGAGATCGAGCCCCACATTGGGGTCCCAGCTCCGTAGGAGGCCTGTTTCTCTCTCCCACTCCCCCTGCTTGTGTTCCCTCTCTCGCTGTGCCTCTCTCTGTCAAATAAATAAATAAAATCTTTCTTAAAAAAGTAACTGACTCAAATATTACCTCTTGGTAACACTTGGTGCTTTCTGGTAACACTAGATTTCCAAAAACATTTTAAAAACCATTTCAGGGGCACCTGGGTGGCTCAGTGCGTTAAAGCCTCTGCCTTCGACTTAGGTCATGATCCCAGGGTCCTGGGATCGAGCCCTGCATCTCTGCTCAGCAGGGAGCCTGCTTCCCCTCTCTCTGTCTGCCTCTCTGCCTACTTGTGATCCCTCTCTCTCTAATAAATAAATAAAATCTTTATTTAAAAAAAATTTTCAGTAAGAGGTTTGTAATGGGAAGTATAGAGAACTAAGAACTAAGACTTAAAACTAAGTATAGAGAACTAAAACAACTATAGTTGGGGAGGAGACAGGAAAAGAAGCTCTTGAATACAAAAGGAAAAAATAAAATTTTATATGATCGCAAACAAAGAATTAGTTTCATGAGCAGAATCTTGACATAAAGATAGTTGTATATCATCAAATAGGGGGAAAAAATCTGTTGTGAGAATGAAGAACACTCCACAATAGAGACCACACAAGTAATAAAGGTCACTAATGTATCTCTAATATTCAACGAGGTGGTGGTAGGTCTTTGAACTAATAATAAAAAAGTGATGATTACCCCTATAAATTTTCCTTATACATTGAGGTTATGAGTATCTTGAAAGCAGAAAATATTCTAGTATGTTTTACACATGTTCTAATTTTTTAGTTATTACAGATAATAACTGTATAGTTACAACTCCTTGTAAATCATCAGTTTGTATTCATTGGACCAAAAATCTCTTAAGATCTCCCACTTTAGAGATGAAGAAATCAGAAAAGAATAACTTCATCTATTAAATCAAATATAGAATCAGGTCTCTAAAATGCCAAACACCAGCCTTATGTTTGAGATTCTCATCCTAGGATGTAGGCCACCCAGACATTCTTTCCCAACACTATCTGTTTTCAAGCAATTTATATTAACTGTACTTTTTTGAAAATTTATTATGGCACGATATAGTGAGTTCTCTGTGCTTCCAAATTTATTTATTCTGAGGACACTAAAGTATTCCTGGTTCCTTAGTCAAAGATCCAGCTCTTCTGAATAAGAGAAACAACCCAACTTATGTCATATTTAATGTCTTAAGTTTAAAATCTTTCTTCCAAAATTCTTTAACTTTATACATGTTATTTCATTTGATTCTCATAACTACCTTTGAAATAAGTATTACTCTTATTTTATAGTTGAAAAAATTTAGATGTTAAGTAACTTGCCAAATCAGATGTAACTAGAACTTAAATTAAACCAGTGTATTAGTTAGAATGAAGGCAATGCTGCTGAGGTGGAGACCCACTTCCCCTTGTCTTCCTCCTAGTTCCCAAACAAAACAAATTGCTTAAAGGTCAGATCTACTTCTCCCATATAATAATCCAGAATATATGGGTCAGGGCTAGCAGGATGGCTTGCATCCTCAAAATCTACCTTTCAACTCTTGGTACAAGAGTCTAGTTATCTCAGGGCACCGGGGTGGCTCAGTTGGTTAAGCATCCAACTCTTGGTTTGGGCTCAGGTCATGATCTCAGAGTCATGAGACTGAGCCCATCAGTCTCTGCACTCAGTGCAGAGTCTGCTTGAGATTCTCTGCCTCTCTCCCTCTCTCCTTCTGTCCTTGCCCCAGCTCACACTTGTTCTCTCTAATAAATAAATGACTAAAAAAAAGAGAGAAGAGTCTAGTTATCTCTACTTTCCACCCATCAGGAAGGGAAAAGAGGTGTTAGCAATTGCTTTCTTTTAATAGACCCTCATTCCTGATCATATTCCAAGGACCAGAACCTAAATCACATAGTCATATATAGCTACAAGAGAAGGCAGGATGGAAGGGGGGGAGGGAGAAAGAAGGGAGGAAGAGAGGGAGAGAAGGAGAGAGGGAGGGAGGGAGGGGGAGAAAGAAAGAATGAGAAAGAGAGCAAGAGAAAGAGAAAGAAAAAAAGGAAGGGAGGGACAGAGAGAGAGAAAGATAGAAAAAGCAAAAAAGGAAGGGAGAGAGAAAAGGGGAGAGGAAGGAAGGAAGGACTCTAGTTGGGAGGTCATCCACAAGGTGTGGTGGGGAAAGTGATATTATCATTTGATTAGTAGATGCAGAATGTGTTAAGGCAAAGAATTCAGAAAAACCCACATAGCTCCTATCGACAATGTGGGGGGAAAAGATATGGTGACAAGGAGACTAAGTAGGACCTACTTCTTTCTTACAAAATGAGAGGGTCATGAACCAAGAAGTTAATTGAGAATCTATCAAGTAAAAATCAGGTTAAGAATATCCTACGGGCGCCTGGGTGGCTCAGTGGGTTAAGCCGCTGCCTTCGGCTCAGGTCATGATCTCAGGGTCCTGGGATCGAGTCCCGCGTCGGGCTCTCTGCTCAGCGGGGAGCCTGCTTCCCTCTCTCTCTCTGCCTGCCTCTCTGTCTACGTGTGATCTCTCTCTGTCAAATAAACAAATAAAATCTTTAAAAAAAAAAAAAAAAAAGAATATCCTACAATGCACCATTCCCAATTACCTAGGTAACTTGCATCCCATTTCTT
Source organism: Lutra lutra (assembly GCF_902655055.1). Lineage (NCBI taxonomy): Eukaryota > Metazoa > Chordata > Mammalia > Carnivora > Mustelidae > Lutra > Lutra lutra. The sequence goes on along the minus strand of NC_062282.1, from coordinate 35,360,614 downwards.
CTTATATTCATACCATTTTTATGTAAACAGATTAATAGTAATCAGAAGAGGATTAAACACAAAGTCTAGTTAACTCTGCCTGGGGGAAGATCTAGAGAGGGTTCTGAGAGTGGCTTTAGCATCTTGCAAAGGATAAGACAGATAACAAGAGGCTTGAATTAGATAAAAGGCTCTACTCCAGAAGCTTTGGGACCCTGAAACTTTCCTGAGTTCTACACAACTCCTTCTGATTGGGTCAGGGTCAAAGTAGATATAGGGGCTCCTGGGTGGCTCAGTGGGTTAAGCGTCTGCTTTCAGCTCAGGTTATGATCTCAGGGTCCTGAGATCACGCCCCACATCGGGCTCTCTGCTCACCAGGGAGCCTGCTTCCCCCTTTCTCCCTCTACCTGCCTCTCTCTACCTACTTGTGATCTCTGTCAAATAAATAAACAACAACAACAACAAAAATCTAAAAAAAAAAAAAAAAGTAGCTATAGATTTGCCTTGCCTTTGATAGTGCCACTGCTGCATGGCAGGAAATGCTCGAAGGAGCTTGTTTACCAGAGTCACCTAAGTGCTTTTATTCCAAAAATATTATGAAGTATTTGTGTACTTAGGAATTTTAGAAACAAAGAATGCATACAGGAGGTAACAACAGATGATCAAACACATTAACTTACATGTAGTCCAGGAGTATATTCTGAAGCAATAAGGATATAGTTGAAATGGAGATATTTCATTTAAGAATTTAAACACTAGGTATAGACTTGAGATTCAACAGATAATACTCTGAATAGGCTTTCATTGCCTGAAGCTTATGATTTTGGTAGCTGCATGTACTTTTACAAACTACTTGATGCAAGTAAAAGAGACTGGAAGTGCCAAGTTAAGATCTTCACAACACCCCTAACTCAACATATTGTAAAGATTGTATAAATTAAGCTTGAATCTTTATCATACAACCTGTGATGGAAAATACTATATGAATCCAGTGTCGGGGAGCCATTTTATGACTTTCTAGAACATCCAATGTTTCCATTAAAATGTAGTCTGCTACTTCAATATTCAAATTAAAAATAAAATTCTAGTATTCACAGGACTAAAGTTAATCTTACAATTACTGACACTTTGTCCAACACAAAAAGTGTAGACTAATTTTTTCTTCAAGTCTCATTCTAATGTTGCTCCTAAGTAATTGCTTAATTAAAAGTGGGTGTCTTGAGTCCCATAACTGAAAGGATCTTTCTTCCTCCTACCCCCATCTCTAAAATAAATTTTCGAAGACTCAGATTTTTATAGTGTTTTAGCATTTCATTTCAATCTTTTTAAAAATATATATTATTTGATCTATCTTCTTCAAGGAGCATAAAACATTTCAAAGCTCCAGCAAATGCATTCACTATAACAAGATAAAAAGACAGTAAAGTATGTGCTTTTCCCTCTCACATAAATAAAGCCATTTTTCAAACATCTTCCATCCCAAATTTATCTTTAATGAACATAAAAATATTTTGTTAATGGAAAAAAAAACCCTAAAAATTAATGGCTTACAGAAGAAAATGCTATCTTATTTTTAAAATACTTAATGTCTGGCACTTAATAAAAACTTATAATTTGAAAATATACCTTTTTACCTACCAAATTGAAAAAGATTTTCAAAATATATACTAGCCTCAGTCTATGACACGGTAGTAAATTTGATATTCTCAAACACTGCTGGTGGGAATATAATTCCTCTAAATTTCTGGGAAGCAATTTGATAATCTTTGTCAAGAGCTTCAGGATTATTTACATGAATCAATCCAGAAATATGCACAAAAATCATAAATGCTATTTGTTGTACTTTTAGAATAAAGAGATATTAAAAGCTGCCTAAATCTATAAAGAACTTATCAAACTCAACACCCAAAACACAAATAATCCAGTCAAGAAATAGGCAGAAGACATGAACAGACATTTCTCCAGAGAAGACATACAAATGGCCAACAGACACTTCCATAAAAAGATACTCAACATCACTCATCATCAGGGAAACGCAAATCAAAGCCACAATGAGATACCACCTCCCACTAGTCAGAATGGCTAAAATTAACAAGACAGGAAACAACAAATGTTTGTGAGGATGCAGAGAAAGGGGAACCCTCTTACACTGCTGATGGGAATGCAAGCAGCTACAGCCACTCTGGAAAACAGCATGGAGGTTCCTTGAGAAGTTAAAAATAGAGCTACCCTACAACCCAACAGTTGACTACTAGGTATTTACCCCAAAGATACAAATGTAGTAATCTGAAGGGGCACCCATACCCCAATGTCCAATGTCCATAATAATCGAACTGTGGAAAGAGCCGAGATGTCCACTGACAGATGAATGTTTAAAGAAGATGTGGTAGTGTCTGCCTTTGGCTCAGGTCCTAATCCCAGGGTCCTGGCATGGAGCCTCCTGGCTGGCTCCCTGCTCAGTGGGGAGTGTGCTTCTCCCTCTGCCCCTACCCCTGCTCATGCTCTCTCTCTCTCTCAAATAAATAATATCTTAAAAAAAAAAAAAAAAAGATGTGGTATGCATGTACACACGTGTGTGCACTTGCCCCACACTGGAACCTTACTCAGCCATAAGAAAGGATGAATACTTACCATTTGCATGGACATGGATGGAACTAGAGCGTATTATGCTAAGCAAAATGAGTCGCACAAGGAAGGATAATTATCATATGGTTTCACTCATATGTGGAACATAAGAAACAGGGCAGAGGATCATAGTGGAAGGGAGGGAAAACAGAATGGGAAGTTATTACAGAGGGAGAAAAACCATCAGACGGGGGATGGGGTAACTGGGTAATGGGCATTAAGGAGGACACGGGATGTGATGAGCACTGGGTGCTATATGCAACTTATAATTTACTAAACCCTACCTCTGAAACTAATGATGTACTATAAGTTTACTAAATGAATTTAAATTTTACAAAAGCTGCCTAGATATAATATGTAATTCGATAGGCAAATTACAGTATAACCACTTATTTTAGTATTATGCAGCCATTAAGAATCATATTTCTGAAGAATATGTAATAGGTAAGTTCTCATACTATAATTTTTCTAAGTGAAAATGCACAACAGAAGGCTGAACATAATTTATGACCCACAGGATTGTTTTATGTTGTTTGTAAAAATGGCCATGATAAGTGGGTCTCCTGCAAACTGTTCGTGAGCGGCACCATCCCATCTGACTCAGTCTGGCCATAAAATTTTTTTTGGCCAATTAGGCATCAGCTACTGTGAAGCAAGCAGAGGCTTAACAAGTGCTCCCATGTAGGAGTTTGCCTTCATGCTGTTTTCTGGAACCCTGAGACCACCACGTCAAGAAGCCCAGGATAACCGACAGGAAAATGGAAGGCCATGTGAAATAGACAAGCCATTCCCACTGGGGGACCCCTAAAACTAACCAACTAGTCAGTCAAATGCCAGACATAGTGAAGTTACCCAAGATCAGCCACCATCAGCCAAACTACCAGGTGACCACTTCAGCTCAGAACAGAAAAACGGCCAGCTAACCCACAGAATTGTGAACCAAATTACTATGCATTTTTGTTTTTTTTCTTAGGCCATTAGATTTCAGATTTAGTTGATTAAAAAAGCAAAAACTGATATAGATAGCAAGATGATCTTTTCCTTTAAAGCATTCTAAGTTTTCTAAATTCAGTAAAATTGTTGGGTCCATGGTCAAAGGAGCGAGACTGATACAAAGCGAAAGTCAAGCAAAGCTTTATTTCACGCCAAGCATCAAGAATCAAACCGACCGGTCAAACAGACCAGTCAGGGCCGCCCCTTACAGAGAGAGCGACCCCTCCCTGCCTCACGGACTAACTTTTATAGAGCAAAGGCCATGTGGTTGGGCCTGGCCACACACACGTGGCCAGTGAGATTGTAACATACAGAGAAAGCTGCACAGTCATGCTAGGTCACACACGGGTGGCCAATTGAATTACAATTCACCCCATAGTAGCTATTTGCACTAGCCTATCACCTTGGTGAGAATTGGCCCCCCAAAAGGCGGGGCCCACACTCCTTGGTAGCTAGGAAGACAGTATGCCACTCCACTGATTGGTTGTCTCCACTTGACCCGACTTATCCCTGCATTTGGGCTATTATCTCTACCTGACCTGACCCACCCTTGTATTTGGGCTTTGTTTCCAGGGACTGGTTTCCCGAACTTGCTTTTAAATAAGTTCCCCTGGGGGAGGGGGGGCAGGGTCAATTTAAGTTTTACTGCATAAACAACAAAATGGCTGTTCCACCGAGGTGGGGCCGCTCTGGCTAAATAGGCCCTTGCAAAATCGGTGTGAATTGTTTTTAAAATGAGAAGATAATCTTGTTTTATAATAAAAAACAAATATAAAGGAATAAAAATAGCTGAAGAGAGGCGCCTGGTTGACTCAGTGGGGCATGTGACTCTTGGTCTCAGGGTTGGGAGTTCAAGCACACGCTGGGTGTAGAGATGACTTAAAAACAAAATCCTTAAAAAAAAAATAGCTGAGGGGGTGCCTGGGTGGCTTGTCAGTTGAGCATCTGCCTTCAGCTGAGGTCATGATCTCAGGCTCCTGGGATGGAGCTCCAGGTAAGGCTCCCTGCTCAACAAGGAGTCTGCTTCTCCCTTTTCCTCGGTGCTCTCTCCCCTCTCTCTCTTTTAAATAAAGAAATGAAATCTTTTTCTAAAAAAGCTGAGGAAAAATTAGGAAAAATGAGTTGTATTGTTCACATGTACCCTTCAGTTATTAGCTTTCCCTATAGAAAGAGTTGAGCAGTATCATATCTGGAAATGTTTTTATCAAACTCTTCCCCATTTCTTTTTGCATTTCATGACTCTGGTTTTGTCATAGCTCATCTCTGGTTTGGGTATCCTTCCCCAAAGCCTATTGTTTTTTAGTAACTAGTTCCAAAGCATATGGTTAGTAACACATAAATTGGAAGTTACCTTTTAAAAGTCTCATTATAGGGGCGCCTGGGTGGCTCAGTGGGTTAAAAGCCTCTGCCTTTAGCTCAGGTCATGATCTCAAGGTCATGGGATCGAGCCCCACATCGGGCTCTCTGCTCAGCAGGGAGCCTTCTTCCTCCTCTCTCTCTCTGCCTGCCTCTCTGCCTACTTGTGATCGCCATCTGTCAAATAAATTAATTAAATCTTTAAAAAAAATAAAAATAAAAAAAAATAAAAGTCTCATAATAATCACTAGTCAGGGGTAGAGACTTATTTCCTCCTTTAACACACATTTCTGTATACAAGCATGTAACTATATTTTCAAGAAAACACCATCAGAGAATCAACTCTCATTTTTATCATTCATCACACAGTCAGTGTAGATTTTATTGTAGTTGAATTTAACCCATGATTATTCATCCTCTGGGATACGTCCTGTGTGATACATATATTAAAAGAAGACTCGCTGTCTTTTTATAAGAGTAAGTGGTGGGAAAATGTTTTAAAAAATCTTTACCTTCTAGAGAACTAAATATTTATCTGGCAGAAACAATTCAATAACTCACCAGTAAATTCAACACTTATTTGGTAGATATAATTCAATAAAATATCAAGAGATGGTTGGTAAATAACCATGTATAATACTAGAAGATTAATGTGTGAGAGAGAAGTTAAGCAATGGGGAAAACTACATGAAAACAACAACAGCAACATTGTGCTCATCATCTTAAATGGTTCAAATTTTATGTATCAACGTTAATGGGCCACAAGTGCCCGTACTAAACACTAGGTCTGGGTGATATTAGCATTTGAATCAGCACGCTGGATAGACCGCCCTCCCAGTGTGGTCACATGGCATCACCCAAGCCACGGAGGTCCTGAATAGAACAAAAGGTAGAAGAAAGAAATCCCTTTCCTTGCCAGACTTAGTAAGCTGAGACATCTCATCTCCCCCTGCCCTCGGAACTGGGATTTGTATCGCGGACTCCTCTGCTTTGCAGGCCTTCAGTCTGAATTACACCACCTCTCCTGGGGCTCCGCGTGCAGAGGGCAAATCATGGGACTTAGCCTTCATAACCATGAGCCAATTCCTCATAATCAATCTCCTGGTATACACATGTCTCCACCTTACTGGTTCTGTTTCCCTGGAGGACCCTGACTAATACAGCGAAATCCTATTGCTCTGTGATCTCTTCCTGCAAACTATGCTCCAGATAGACACAGGGCTCACCTCCACCGTCGACCCCACATCCCCACGCTCATACATAAAACTTTGGTAAATGTCTCCTGAAACTTACCAGAACTTGGTATGAAAAGAATTTTCTTAACACAACTGGATAAGGTGGCTGCCTTTTGCACCAAGGTAAGATGACAGATCCCGGGGCAGGAGCCAGACGGACGGGTCACCTCGGAACTGAACTCCACAGTGGACCATCCGCCAGCCGTGGGAGCTAACCAGAGGTGCGAGCACAGACCAGCCTAAAACCAGCCAAGTTCCCACTCTGGTCCCCTTTTTGCTTCAGGGACACAGTGGAGCTAGCAAAGGCTGTCCCTCCCCGGACTCATTAATCCAAACAGGGAAAAATTAAAAAACAATAGAACTGAGAAAAATATCTAGGGAGGAGGGGACCAGAGGCAAAGTTCAGAAGTAAATACAATTTGCTTTTGTCACTTACTCTTCCTGAGCCTCACTTTGTGTGACACCTCCTGCACCCTATGTGCATGCCCTCAGGCACACCACACACACACACACACACACACACACCCTCTCTCTCTCTCTTTCTCCCCCCACCTAGTCTACATCCTGTCACTAAGAGTGATTTCCTAGTCTACTCTCACCTCACCTCTCCATCCACAACTCTCAGATACCTTGACTTGCCCAGGTTAGATTTTTGTGCTTTTCTAGAAAACTGATTTTTCCCCTATTGTTACTGAATATCCTTGCTCTTATTCCCTTTCCTTTAGGCTTGTTTCAGCTGCTTCCAGGTAGCAAAAGGCCTTCAGATAGCTGTTGGCTTGCTGCATAAGGAAATCAAAAGGAGCAGCACCCATGTCCTTAGACTAAGAATGAGCCAAAAATTCTCTTCCCTGAAGAATGACAAAGGCCCTCTCATTGTTTGACTCTTCTTAGAACCCAGATCCAGACCTCGTGTTCTGGGAACAGCAGCATTCACTCATCAGGGTTCCACTAGCATCTAACAGTGGGAAAGGGCAATGGGCTAAGGCTCATTCATGGGAGTCACTTTTTGTAAGCAGTTCACAGGCATGAATATCAACACAATGGCCCTATGAAGGAGGTGCTCCTTTGAAGGTTGCTTCTCTAGTTTTCTGACTGTCCAATTTTTCAAGACTCCTACAGAGTTTAAGTGGCAGTAATGGAATTTGAAACCCAACTATTTCTCCTAAAGCCAATACTAAACCAATTCCCTCACTTACAGTCTAAAAATGGATGGCCTAAATATATAAAACGGTCTTAAAAGAAAAATGGCTACTTGAAATATGTGTTGAATAAATTCTCAAAAACTCGGAAGTTATAATATCTGAATTGTCAATAAATAAATAAATAAAAGCTTACAAAAGTATAAAAGCCAAGGAGTCAAGACTAAAATCCAGTGCTTTAAAGGTCCATGCTACTTTCTAAATTAAAAATATGCCAATTAGGGGGCAAAATAGGACACACTATCAGGAAACTACAAAGTTGTCCCCAAAGCAAAAATATACTGTTTTTTTAAACTCTGAGATTTTATTTTATAATTTTCTTTTTTTAAAGATTAGTGTATGTTTATTATAGAAAATCTGCAAAATAAATATAATCTGAAAACCCACCAAAAAAAAAATATGCCAATTACTTTCATTTTTTGTTACTGATGTACGTTTACTCATGGAAAGTGCTGGACGAAGATTTGTGGAGTAACTGGATGATTCATGTTTCAATAATTTGATTTCATGTCGTTAAACAGCCATAGGAACTTTCAGTTGGCAAATGGGATTCCACCGGAATCTCCCTTTAAGGACGTTCAGCCCACATAATCTGGTCATCATACAACACGGCCATTTGGAAAGAACTTTAACGGTCCTTAGGAACGTGGCACCCAAAAGCGCTCCTCGTGGCACCCAAAAGCGCTCCTCGAGATACTGCAATCATGTGGCTATCGGGAATGGTGACAAATTAACTTCTTAGTCTTTGACAGAATGAGGGTGTGCAGTTCTACCCACTGGGGAAACACTGTTATTGTGTCTGTTCTTTTCTTAACAGCATGGGAAGGCTCCTTGACGGCTCCCTGAGCACATGTAAGAGAGGGCACGAGTTCTGCTCTCCCAGACCGCAAGGAAGGAAGCCATCTTCACGTGTTGTTTACTGCCCAGCCTCCCCATAAGCCACGCTGGATTGTTCCTTCAGCACCCACAAGGACACGTTGCTCACACGCAGCCCTTCCCTGCTCACATTTGCATTGCCTTGTAAAGTCCGATCCTCTCGAACTGTATCATGCCACGCACTATAAATCCCATTTGCATCCTATTTGAAACCTAAACCACAATAGACACTAAAGAACAAAAGGAACCACAAGCCCAGCTTTTTTGACAAAACTCCCACACACTGATAATTGGAAGCACAGAAATCTGTACACTGACGAGGTCTGAGACTCCTGCCATGCCTTCTGCTGCCTGGCCCCCCAGCCTCACCCACTTTCAACGCTACCATCAAACCCCGTGGAAAAGTATGAAGGGCGAGAAGAGCCTAACAAAAACTTGCTGGGGATAGAAATGAAAACAAACAACGTGGATTGCCTGACAAATTGTGCTTCCAGAGTCTGCACTGAGCCACCACTGGGACCCGCCTGGTTGTTTGAAGGCATAGAAATCCCATTGTCAGAATACAGTATTTAAGTTGGTTCCAAAACAAGAGCTAGTTACTAAAAGGTTAAGGTACATCTTCGGGGAAATAAGGCTTATTGAAGAAGTCTAAATTATTTTCAGAACTATGAAAAAATGATTTTGCCCCTAGCTTATATAAACAACTTCCATGAACTGTGTGGGGTGTTCTGCATGTGTTTAATTATCCATCAAAATTCCATAGTTCTAAACTAGACCAAATTCCTTCACAATATGGTTCCTAAATTTAATTACCATTTAAGGTGCAAATCTAACGGAAAGTGAAAGGCCTTTTATTATGATGCAAAGCAGATGATTCAGATTTGCTGCTGGAAACAACTTGCCTGTTGGGCATACATCGGTATATCCCACAGCCAATGGGCTCTCTACTTTAGGATGACAGAAATAGTCCCTTAATAACTGGAGAAAACTCATATTATTCCCCTTAAAAAAAAAAAAAAAAAAAAAAACAATGAGAAAGTAGACCTGATCATCGCAGAACATCCTCCTCCTCCCAGGGACAACATGACTATTACCACAGACCAACTTCTGTGTCTATATTGTCAGAAACAGCTTAAATGGATAATGGTTTGATACTGGCTGAATGAGTATTTGGCTGAAAACAGTCTTGCAGCAAAAACAGGATTTTAATTAGATTATCAGAGAGCTATTTGTTAAATTTTGGAATGCTGATAAATTTTTAAAAGCCCTTCTAATCTGGAGATAATTACCTTCGATCATTAAACTTGTTCTTGATTAAGAATCTGAAAATGAGCCTGTTAAGCCTTCAGCAAAATAGTAAGCCCAATAAAACACTGAAAATAACACTGCCAAGCTACCAGGAAACTCAGACTGCTACTCCTCCTAGAATCTCCACAACTGGTGGAAATTAAACTAATGCTCAAAAAGAGACCAATGCATCTTGAATGAATTGTAACCTTGGGCAAGTTTTTGAGTCCTGCCTCAGAAAAATCAAAAGAAAGATTTATATTTGGATAAATCTTTGAAATAGTGCCTGTAGAACAGAACTTTTTAATGCTTCAAAGTGACAGAGGTGATTTTAAAAAAAGAAGAAACGAAAAAGGATATACTGATTTAACTCCTCAGTAAGGTTTTAAATATTTGAGAAACTGGTTACAAAGAAAAAAAAAAAAAGGCCAAATACATGTGCAAGATTGATAACCATCGTTATACCTGATTGGTGATTGTAAGATTCTGCTTATAACTTTCCCTCTATGTGCTCTAATTTTAGCTAGCAGGGAACTCATTCAGCAGATCATTCAAAGTGAAGTTGATATCTCCATTGTTTTAAAAGCAAAAGATGGCATTATTAAACACTGTTACATGATAATGACCCTTTAAGATTTTCTTCATTACATATACAATGCCTCTCTTTCTGGTATCTTGGTAAGAATTATTACTGCTGGCCTAACAGTCATTATCATAGGTAAAAGGCAAGTGTTACTAATTATCTTATTACATAGTAAGAGAAGCCAGGTATAAAAAGAATCTGACTTTTCCAAGGTTTCCTACTAAGTTTAGTGGTAAAATTTAATGAAAGCCACATTCTGCCAATATCTAAACTAATCTGTGTTTGGAACTAGTGGATGTTGTTTTAACTCAGACCATCAACAGACTATTTAGTAAATTGTCACTAAGATTATTTCCCGCCAAAAACAGTTTGCAAAGGCTCAATGGCCTGGGTACACATTTCTTCTATAAATTGAGCACCTTACACTGTGTCAGGCATTGTGCTAAAGCACTGAGAATACAATGAGTGAAATAGAAAAAAAACATGTACCTATGCTCTTGAAGATTCATTTTAGTGCAGGAGATGGACACAAAGCAACTAGGAAAGTAATTCCACATTGTTCTAAGTATTAAGGAGGGAACTAAATCTCAACTGGGGCAGTAATCTCTCCCTAGGAGGCATCATGGTTTTCAAATAACCTGAGGGACTACCAGCATTTAGGATGCGGATCAAGGCTATTACTGCAGGATGTGTATGGAGTGCAGAGGTGGAAGTCCCACAGAACAAAGATCTGTCCTATCCAAGAGCCATCAGTACTGTCCTGAGAATTAACACTGCCCACCACACTTGACACCACATTTAAATATTCCTACTATGGGCAAATTATTGAAGCAGGTTAGAGAAAGGAAATAGAGAAGAAAAACAAAAATACTATCTGCCCCCAGCGAACTTGGTCTATGAGCTAAATTATACAAACATGTAATACCCGGAGAAGAAGACAGGTCAACAATCACAGAGCTGTTCCCACATTAATAAAGCATGTGCTGGTGCAGAATAGCTTGGTGAGATCTTGAGAAAAAGGGAAAATCGAGCCAAAGTTTAAAAAAGGGCATGAATTGTTATATCTGGGGACAAAGGCACTTCCCTAAGCAAAGGAAGAGGCAGGTAAAAACAGACATCAAGGCCAGCCCTTTGGTCGCTAACCTAACAGGAGTGTGGTAACTACCTGTAAATACAAATTAAATCCAACACGACGCACAAGCACGGGACTCTTTTGGATGTACATTCCCCTAATTTTGTTCCTTAAGTTTTCTGGTATACTAAGGTGACCTCTACTTCCAAAGTACCTGACATTACTTCTGTTGTTCTTACTATTCTGTTTCTCCTCATTTTCAAATGTTCTTCGGTTACCTTTGACTCTGCTAATTCAAGGCCATGGAGGCTAGTTAATAGACTTCACTAACGTTCATATATACATGGTCCCCAGGCCAGCTCATACACACATCCTCCACAATGCATTTCGTTTGCAAATGACAGTAGGAGGCAACTTATTTCAGTCATTAAAAATCTTGGGCAGTCTAAGAAACAAAAATTAAGATTTTTTCTTCTTTTCCAAGGGCTGACAGTAAAATAAGAAATCACTGATCCCGGAAGAGCATTATCCAGACAACAAAAAAGCATGTTTGTGAAATGCTACAAACTCTCTCCCTTTCATGGTCAAATTCTCAGGGCTTTTACATTGAGTCTCTCCTGTGGTTAGCCAGTGAAATCCTCTACTGGCTAGGACAGGCCACATTTCAGTTCACACAATAGGACACGGAGCACTGGCCAAAAGAATGGGGTTTGGAAGTCCCCCATTATGTGGTCAATCAATGGTTTATGGAAGGAGAATTCAAAGGTATTTAAATTACATGTAACACAAATGCTTTAAACCACTAAGATTGCTTAGCAAGCCACACACACAAAAAAGATATGTTTGTTACAAACCAGTTTAGAAGTGGATCTGAAAATAATGATACTATACTAAGATTCTTAAGTAAACATTGACTTAAGTTTTATAAGGAACTAAGCCAAAACATTTGGGCTTATATATTTAAGGGAGTTCAGGTTCTCTAGGATTTGCTGAGATTTGCTACATCTTCTACTTAATTTTTTGTTGTTGTTGTTGTTTTTTTTTTTTGAGGGGAACTTCGTATCTAGAGTAATCAAAAAGTGAATGAACTTTAAGGAACGCATTAAATATTGTCTGGAAGCAAGCTGATGTGAAAAATAAGAAAATTTAAAGGAAGTGGAGGCAAGATGGGCTTTTAAAATGTAGCCATTCAGTCACTGGCTTACTGCCAATTCAAAACCTGGAAAGACATCTTGAAACCTTTAAATACCATAATTTTCAGCTGTAAGGAATTCTCTCCATGTTATCAATGTACAGGGGGAAAAAAGTATTCTTTTATAGATTTCCAGATCCAAGGTTAAAATGCATCTTAGGAGATGTTTATTTGAAAGTATTTTGCTGCTTTCCTCTACAGTCCATTTCAAGTAAGAGGAGGTCAAATGGAGTTCAGATGAGATTGTACCGTTAAATTTTAAGAATGGGGCAAACCCCAAACTTCTCCCTCAAGGTGACAAAACGCTTTTACAAAGAGCGATTTTTCACAAGTAGTTTATTAGTTTTATTTCACTTGTAACTGTTTAAATATGTCAACTGTCCACTAAACAAATTAAAAAACAATTGAATTTCAAAATGCTTCTGACAAAGAATTTTGACTCTGCATCATTTCCACAGCCAAGGGGATTTTTGATCCTACAGAAGAGAAAGAAGGTCATAAATATTGCAAATCTTCTTGAATATATTTATTCTACAAAGACAATTTATTCAGCTTAAAGTGATGCCAAGATAGGGTCTTCTTTAGACAGGGATTCAGAGAATCAAAATTCTGTTCCCCCTTTTAAAAAAAAAAAACCTGAATAACTTGGGACCCATTCCCTTTACTGTGGCTTAACTAATGAATTCATAATTGCAACTATAGTTAGCACTTGTACCCATAGGTAGCAACTTGGAACAGATTGCAGAAGGATCTCAAGACAAAATGTCTAAAAGATAAACAGGAATCAGGGCAAAGAACAGACGTGACAAAGGGGTAGATTCAGATAAGGGTGTAAGTGATGGAGCTGGACATCTGAAACCAGAGGAACAGTAGAGAGGGGAAGTGCATTAGCACTAACCAGACAAGCATGAGTCTTTGGAACCTGGGATGGCCAGAGACAAGGACTCATCAAACCAAAAAGGATGCGTGGAAGCCCCAATACCAAGAACAAATTTAGCAGTGTAGAGTACAAAGAACTGGCTGGCAATGTGGAAACCAAGTCTCATACATCCTATGCAACAAACTGGCAAATGTCAGTGGTTCTACCTTCAAAATGTATTCAGAATCTGCCAGTACTTACCACATTCACCTGGCCCAAGCCTCTATCCTATTTGCCTCAATTTTTAACCTTATCCCCTATAATGTGATCCCAATGCAAAAGTTAAAAACATCTTTTAAAAATGCGAATCAGCTTAAATCACTCCTCTGCTCAAAACTCTACACTGCCTCCCCATCTTACACAGAATAAAACCCCAAGTCCTGTTGTAGCTGTTAAGGCCCTGTGTGATTGTGCCCCTTCCCTCTAGCTCTTGGAATGGCTCTTTTTCCCTGTCTTCTGATCACTTCATTCCAGGCACTAGCTTCCCAGCTGTTCCTAGCATGCTCCAGACTTTTCTCTAGCTGTTTCTTCTGCTTGTAATACTCTTTCCTCAGATAACCTCTTGACTAGCCCTTCATCTTTTCAAAGTCCTTGCTCAAAACTTAACTTTCCCAACAAGGGCTACTAAAAACTTCTCCCCCCCCCCCCCGCCCCCCGCCACCCCGCCCCAGCTCCTAATCCCCTTAACCTCTAATTTTTCTTCTGTCCAAAGCACTTATCTTCTAACATGCATTCCAACTGGTATATTACTCATCTTTCTTGTTCATTTTCTATCTGTCCTCACCAGAATGTAAGCACAAGGGCAGGAACCTTTGTTTTTATTAACTGACTTATCCCAACCTCTTAGAACAGAGTCTAGCATGAAAAGCTCAGTGATTATTTCTTCAGTAAACACACCCCCAAACAAAATAATTTTTTGCATAGGAATTATTAAGTCATTTATTACCTTAGCATTTTAACACGGTTTTCTAATTATCCATCATGAAAATCTCTTATCCCTAATTCCATATGGTATTTAAGATTCTAGATAAGAGTGTTCTTGTCAAGAAAATCCTTCTAGCTACTGAATGTACTTCTTTCTAAGCTTGTTTTACTGAGTCATCCTCATTCTCTTTGGAAATCCTTACTAAACATTTGTAATGGTGACAACTAACACTGGTCTAGCAATTTATGGCTTTGTAACGTTTTTATGCACATGAACTCATTTTATTCAATAAAGAGAGATCACTATTGCCAAAAGTTTTTTAATTCTTTGGTTTAAACAAAATATATATTATATTTGAGTTACATTTTTAGAGATTATAAACACGTAAGTTTTATTATTCATCAATTCATGGTTACTTAGGGAATGTGACATGGTAACAATTGCCCACACTTAACATATGCTTCTATTTATATTATTTTGTAAAATATTTGTAGGATTAAATCACCAGGGCAAATAATACCATAGCTATAAGTAGGTTAATTTTCTTTGCTCAACTGAAAATATGTTCAGTCTTAGCAGTCAGAGATTACTATTTCTACATTCTACTTATTTTACACTTGATTAAATATCATGTGCATGTGGGTGTACATAGTCCCAAGTCATTTAAACATTTCATCACAAATACACACCTAATTAAATTTCCATCTCAGAAAAGATACACGAGTAACAGCTCTATCTGACAATGTATGTAAGCCATAAAACAAATATTAGTTTCTAAATGAACATTAGATGAAAAATAAATTCCTCCGCTTCAGGGAGATATAAACCTTTACACTTTTAAGAAACTATATGGGCAGTAGCAAGAGTTGATGCAGTTACAAATGAAGCTACACATGCTCTTTTGTCTATCTTTGGTGAAATCTCTCTATTAGGCAGCTGGCTAGCCTCAGCCATTTGCCCTCAATAGAATTAATAAGGTATAACTGTTCCAGACAAACACAAAAGACATCCCAATTAAGAATACTTTTTTTTTTCCTATTTAAACAACACAAGGTAAAAGAAATCACAAACAATTTAAGGTTTTCTCAAACCTATTAAGCTCTGAAAACTTTTTGTTGTTGTTCATTTCAAATAAAAGCCTTAAAGAGCTTTAAAAAAAAAGCATTTGAACAAGCTTCCTATCTCACTCATAGTCAAAGAAATGCAAATCAAAACAGGAAACCAGTTTTCAATTAAGTGATAATACCCAGGGTTAATCAGGTAGGCAAATTAGGTTGCTGGCAGAAATCTAAAATGGTATAACCTTTCTAGTAAGCCAGTTTGCAATATATACCAAGGGCTTCATAAATATCTGTATATTTCCAATTTAGAGAACTGATTCATAAATATCTGTTTATTTCCAATTTAGAGGATTGATTCTGAAAAATAATCTGGAATGCAAGGAAAAGATATCTTCTCAAAGATGTTTATTACAAAGTTACAGTGGCAAAATGATCAACAAACTATTGTTCAAAATAGGGGATTACTTATGTATATTAAAGTATATGAGAATGTTATATGGTAATTTAGCTTAATAAGTTTATACAGAGTTTTACATAACTTGATAGAGACAGGACTTCTAGGAAACACAGCAAAAAACTAAGGCTTATAACACCCCCTAAATAGAAGTTGACAATCCAAAACAAATTTTTTTTTTTTTTAGATTTTATTTATTTGACAGACAGAGATCAGAAGTGGGCAGAGAGGCAGGCAAAGAGAGAGGAGGAAGCAGGCTCCCCGCTGAGCAGAGAGCCCGATGCAGGGATCGGGCCTGGGATCATGACCTGAGCTGAAGGCAGAGGCTTTAACCCACTGAGCCACCCAGGTGCCCCCCAAAACAAAATTTTAAGGGAAAGAAAAAAAAATCATAAGAAATATGAAGAATTATGTCAACTATATATTTTACCCTTTGAAGTGATTTTTCTTCCATATCTAGCACAAACTAAACCAAATTGGCAATCTCAAGAATATTAATATAGTATTTCAGAAAATATGTGAAAGAAAAATGTCTTGAATCTCATTAATATGCCCCAGTTTATAGAAAGAAAGCCTAGAGGAACAACAGCACATATTGAACAACATGAACATGACCAACAAAGCATATTTAGAAGAGAAATCAGAGTCAAAATGCCCTGGATTTCTTTGACTCAGCTCCTGAGTAGCTATTTTGGCTCCTCCTACAGGAAACTCAGCCCCTAATCTGAAAATGGGTTGTCTAAAGGCCAGAAAAGAGACAGAAGAGGGTGGGAAAAGTCTACTTGGATTCACCAACACATTTGATGTCAACAATGTCAAAAAGCTACACCAAGAGAAAAAGTACCTCTGTCTCATCACTCAAAACCACAACCGCAGTGGAATTTTCCCTAACCTGGGTTAATATTACCATGATAAACTCATCTCAGAAATGGAGAGCATCACAAATTTCTAACAAAGACATCACTCTCTCCTTAAGCCACTGCTTTGTAAAATTCCTTGAATTTAGTGGTGTTTGTCCATACTGCAGTGGTTTCAACATCCCTCCTGTGATCCATACATTCAGTCAGATAAATGACCATACTGATAGTTTTAAACTGGAATCACCATTGCTCTAGGTTGAGTTCTAAAGGGGAAGGATCTGAAGAATACCTACAAGCAGGGCCAGGTACATAATTTGCAGAGCCAGGGCAAAAGGAAAATATGAGGCTATGTTCAAAAAACAGGGGGAAATTGCCATTAGAGGTACTAAAATATAAAACATTTTCTATTCTCCCATGCTCACTCCCTCTCAAACTGTATCACAGTGTTTTGGGGGTTTTATTTGGTATTTAGTATCATGCTCCCTGGAGCTCAAGAATATTATCTATGCTAGCTCAGATCCTTACAGGCCCCTGGGGAACTCAGCCCCATACCTCTGCAAGCATGGTCTATCTACTGCAGGACTTGCCTGCCCTGCCAGCTGCCCAATCCATGTTGTGCCCCAGCCTAGAGCAGGGAAGTCAATCTCTTTCTTTCTGGACTTGCCATCCTAACCCACTGCAGGCAGTGCTCCAAGTGTCTGTAATCTCCACATAGGGATGCAACCACATATCTGATTAGAATTGGTCAAGAAGCTCACCCCACTGAGTGGCTCCCTAAACATGAAGCTGCCAGTTTGATCAGGGTCACCTAGGTACCCCCCATTCCCAAGGCTCAGAGGCCATACATTATATACCACCTGACTCTGGATTAACCCTGACTTTCACAGGATGGGGAACAGGTGACCAAGACAGGAAAGCCCAGAAGCCCAGCCACCTGAGCTAAATAAAGTTTCATGGGTGCTCTATGGTCCCACTGGACTTCACTTATAAAATACATATTCAGAGACAAAATTAAGAATATCAAGATGACAACTGTAGAGCATTAAACCTAAACTCCTCTGAACATAAGACTATGGCACTGGTCACAAACCCACAAAGTGAGTCCTACCCGTAGAAACGGCCCAAGGAGCCAACAAGAAGCCAATACAAGATCCTGGGGAAAGTAGCAAGCCTGGGAAAGCTTCCCTCAATGACAAAACAGAAAAAAAAAAAAAAAGTAGAAACATAAGAACGAAAGAGAGAAAGGGAGAAAAGGGAGAAGGGAGGGAGGAAGGAAGGGAGGGAGCAAAAAAAAAAAAAAGAAAAGAAAAAGAAGGAAGGAGGTAACATGGAAAATTTACATTTGGTCCTATGTTGAAGCATCTTTCCCCCTAGAAAAAGGGGAAAAAATGTTAGATCACAACTCCATTGAACTGTTAAAACTAAATCAGAGATGAGAAAGAACATAACAACTAAAATGTCAACCATTTAAGTGAATGAGTAGTGCAAAAACAAAATTTTTTAAGTCTTTAGAAAATAACAGGAAAAAAAACCAGAAAAGTGAAATGATTATCATAGATTCCATGTCAAAGACTTGAGGAAAAGAGAATGCAGAGGAAGGGAACACACAGATTAAATAAGAATAGATGTCCATATGGAAAATACTCAGTAGAGCTGAAACATGTAGCTAGTTCTTGTTGCTGAGGAGAACATACAAAAGAAATAAGATATTCAAGGATATAATAGAAGAAAGCATCATCTAACCTGAAGGAAAACCTAAATGCACAGATTGAAAGGATTAATGGAATTTCTGATTCAGGACGGCTGATGGAGTTCACTTAAGAAGGATGCCACTAGCAAACAATAATATTAAGATCTTTTTAGAGGATATACAGATGAAACAATATTGATTAAATAACTGAGGACATCTGGGAAAATATGAATATTCTGAACAGAATCAAGGATGCCAAAATCAGTAAGATTAAGCTATAAAGTTTTGGCTTGACAGAGCTTTTAACCAAAGGAGTATGGAACAGTCGTGCCCAGGCCCCTCAGAGTACTCCAGGCCCCTGGTTTTTCCATTGGGACAAAATCTTCTAAACAGATATCCAAATAAAAAATGACAAGAGACTCAATGTATTTTAGGATTGAGAAACAGGTAGTTTCTTGACATATCTCACATTTATTCAATAAAAACATATTGAGCACTTAATATACACTAGACAAGATTTGATATCTGGCATGTAATATGCCAAAAAAATATGTTGATATTTGTACCAAAATATTGTTAATTTAAAGCAAATACGTTAGAAACACATTGTATTTGACTTTAAAACACCTTTTTTCAAATGGTCATATTAAGTACCTAAAACCATTAAATCAAATTACTTTAATAACAAAATCAGTAGGTTTGATTTTTTTAGTTTCTTTTGCATATTTTAAATATTTCCAATTTTTGTTAGGCAATTCACAAATCTATTTTTTTTCAATTTCAGGTAAAACAGAATAGGGTAAAACTTGAAAGCCCCCTTCATTCCCATAACTCCAAAGTTAATTAGTGTTAACACATTGTTGTATATCCATCTACTCATTTTTTTTTTTTAAGATTTTATTTATTTAAGAGATTGAGGGAGCGACAAAGAGCACCAGCAGGGAGAGGGAGAAGCAGACTCCCTGCCAAGCAGAGAGCCTGAGTGGAGCTCCATCCCAAGACCCTGGGATCACGACCTGAACTGAAGGCAGACGCTTAACTGACTGAGCCACCCAGGTGCCCCCTCCATCCACACATTTCTCAACATTAACACACACATAGGTACTTATTACACATACAAAGATTTTCCAAAAATGGATCATTAAAAGAGCAAGCATTGGTGAAATACAACAGGAATCACAATGATGTCTGAGTCTAAACATTATCCATTTAATAGGAATTCCCAGGGAAGATAACAGAATGAAGGGGAAGACAAAATAAAGTAAACAATTGAATAAAATGACCTGTAGCTCTCTCTGATATGAGGAATTTGAGAGGCAAGGTGGAGGACCGTGGGGGTTACGGAGGGAAAAAAAAGAAACAAGATGGGATCAGGAGGGAGACAAACCACAAGGACTCAATCTCATGAAACAAACTGAGGGTTGTGGGTTGGGAGGGGGATAGGGTGGTTGGGTTATGGACATTGGGGAGGGTATGTGCTATGGTGAGTGCTGTGAAGTGTGTAAAACCTGGCGATTCACAGACCTGTACCCTGGGGCAAATAGTACATTATATGTTAATTTTTTTTTTTTAAAGTAACCTAGAGTCAAAGTTTTCATTCACATATGAAGGTATCAAGAGAATGTATTCCACTGAATAAATTTGTATCTTCTAAAAAAAGAAAAAAAAATGTCCTGTAGCTGAGCCTTTCTGTTATTAAGGTTGCCAAAAACCATGCAAAATAAATGTGTTTCACACTTAGTCAAATACTAGAATGTTAAAATTGTAAAACACTAAGAGATAAGAAAAATTCCCTAAAAGGTACTATAACTTTTCATTAACCATGAGCAGAGAAAACAGTCAATGTTACATGTTTCCTCTAGTAGGAGATGGAGAATTCAATTTATTTTAAGGTGTTTTTGTTTCTTATATGTGCACTTTTTAATGTCACAACTAAAATAAAATGAATATTTTAACTGCCTAAATGTTTGGCTTTAATTTTTCCATTGGGAGACCATAAAGAGAATGAATGAAGCTTTCATTTCAGAAAGAATGAACCAAGATACCAGTTACCTAAAAATACATGTCTACAAAAGATGAAAAGAAAGTATGTTTAATTTATCGGGAAATTAAGAACATAGGTAGCTTTAAAGGCTACCAGAAACAATTAAAACATAGAATGGAGAAAACTGTATTATCCCAAGAAGTCAGAGTATAATGGTAGAGGGCTGTTAAAGATTGGCCAACCAATCTCCTTAGGAATGAATCAGCAATGGAGACTACAGCTGGATGCTATGGGACCACTGTGGTTTAAGTAAAAAGGAACAGATGGCTCTGTAGTGTGAAGTTTCTAAAGAAGGAAAAGCTTATTTTATGATCATGTTGACCACAATGGAAGACACACAACTACAGGAAGGAGCTAGTATCATTAGACAAAGCAAGCTGTTCTTGACTATGAGTGAGAAACAGAGTGCCCGAAACTTACCTTTTGTTTTATAAATATGACCCTAAAGAATCACCTTTAAATACAGAAGACATTCTTTCTTCCAGGAAGCCTTCTAAGATCCTGTTGTCTAATATTTTATCCAGACAGGTGAAGATCTATGGCATTCATAAGCAGAGGGTCTTTTTTTTTTTTAAGATTTTATTTATTTATTTGACAGACAGAGATCACAAGTAGGCAGAGAGGCAAGCAGAGAGAGAGAGGAGGAAGCAGGCTCCCCGCTGAGCAGAGAGCCCAATGTGGGGCTCAATCCCAGGACCCTGGGATCATGACCCGAGCCGAAGGCAGAGGCTTTAACCCACTGAGCCACCCAGGCGCCCCAGAGGGTTTTTTTTTTAAAGCGTTCACAAAATAAGTATCTCAGGTCCCTTAATAATTTGTTTCAATTACTGACAACTGAATCATAAACTCACAATATCAGAGTTGGAAAGGGCCCTTGATATTATCTAGTTCAACCTCAAGTGGATGTAAGAATTTCCTCAGCAACATCTGCCCATGTGGCCAGCCACCATGAATAAGGTGTTCACTCATTTCGGGCCATTCTCTCAAGACAATCTTTTCCATTCTTTGACAATTCAAATCAATAGAAACATTCAAATCAAACTTTCTGTAATTGTTACCTCTTCATCCTACTTCTGTCCTCTACCCAAGGGTCTTATAGTCTCTTCCCCATGAAAACCATTCAAATAAATAAAAGGAACAACAAGTTGCTTCTATAGACCCATCAACCCTGTTCCCTCAACCATTCTCAAGAGAGAAGATGCCATGTTTGCTACCCATTCTTTTCACTATCCTCTATGCCCACTCCAACTTGGCATCCTTCTTAAGCAAAATACAATTTCCTTGGAGTTGTGAGAGGCAACCAGATCAGGATGATTACCTCTGTTATTCTAGGCTACATGAGACAAAATAAAACCATAATAAGACACTATGATGATATTCTAGTAATTAAGAGCCACATCCCTTGGAAAAGGATTTTGCTTCAGTTTTGGAGTACGGTAACCAAGCCATGACCATTATATGAACTATCCTTTCCCTGAGAGAAGTCAGATCTAGCTATGAGAGAAGTAGGAACAACAGGAGCATAAATCAGAGAAACCAATTCCCCCAAGAAGGGACTGACAAGTTTCTCGTCCAAGATTCAGCACCCCAGGGTTCTCCAGGTCTACCTAGGGAAGGAAATACACGATTTGCAGCTGGTAGAGGAGGAATTATTTTTCAGTCTATCCTTACACAGGAAGTCTCAGTATCTTTGCAGTCTAAGACATAAGTTAAACACAGGTATACTATAGCTTTTATGATATACTACACTGTAGCTTTCATGATTCCCAGTAGAGTTGTTTTGCCTTGAACACTTGTCCCATATTTCAAATATTTCTGTGAGGGCCAAAAAGGGAATATGCAATTGGCAAAATCCCATGAATATAACCACATGGAAATGTTCATGAAAACTTGAATGAACAGAAGTGCAGAGTGTGCTAAAAATAAAATTAGATGGACTTTCTAATGTAATATTTTATGTTACATTGTTTAAAAAAAAAAAAAAAACTAAGAACCTCAACTAATTCCAGAGAATGATAAAATGAAGAGGATAGTTTAAATATGCAAATACAGGATAAAGAACCACACAAATATCCTTACTCTGATAACAGGATTTAAGCAGATTTTTACTGCCCACTGCTACGAAAATCAACCCTAAATAATCTCTTCCTGATGAGACTTTCACTGACAAAACTTCATTCCCACTGGTGAGCTTCTCACTAGATATGCAGAATATTGGTAAAGATAGACAATCCAAGCTCATCCGTTAGATATAGTCATACCAGAAGTTTTCCTGAGGATCCCATTTCTGGGACAGCTGCCTCAGCCATCAATGCTCTACCATGGCTGCCAATGCCCATCCTAGCAGCATTATCTCTGAGATTAAGCCTCATCAAGAGTGGTGGGAGTGGAAAGAACTTGCCCCAACAGGCCCATCAATCCAGCCGCAGTATTCCACAGATCACTCAGATTTTTTTTTTAAAGATTTTATTTATTTATTCGACAGACAGAGATCACAAGTAGGCAGAGAGGCAGGCAGAGAGAGAGAGAAGGGGAGGCAGGCAGAGAGAGAGAGAAGGGGAGGGAGGCTCCCTGCTGAGCAGAAAGCCTGATGCGGGGCTCAATCCCAGGACCCTGAGATCATGACCTGAGCTGAAGGCAGTGGCTTTAACCCACTGAGCCACCCAGGTGCCCCTCATTCAGATTTTGATACCAAAGAGTGGTATGAGAGCTAAATTTGCTCTGAAGGCCAATCCTCCCTCTCTCGAGTCTTAATTTTAACGAGTATCAATTAGTCAGCCTTCATGGGGATACATCTTGACCATCTCCGAAAATTTCCATTCTTAAAATGTTATGTTCATTTTCTCCCCTTCTCCATCCACAGTGTGTAGAAGAGAATTGCTGCAAATTAGGTTTAGGAAACCACATAAATCCACAAAAAACAAGCACATAAACTTCTGTAACAATGTATTTAAAACAATGTGTCCCTGGAACAAAAATCTCAACTCCAGTAAATATATTGAACACTATAAAAATCAGGAAAAAGACCTGGGCACCAGGACATACTTTCCTCACAGATACATGACTAATGTGTTGCTAGAGGCAAGTAAACAAAAATAAAAATATTGAGTGTGTTCAGTTTGGGAAATCAAAAGGAAAAAAATGTCCTAACCTTGTATAAAACCATAATGCAGACTCACCAGGATTACCATGTACATTTCTGATCACCAAATACTATTCAGTAAGCCCTGCTTTCCACATAGACACCATTCCAAATGCCTTGGATGGTACTTCCTCTCTTAGTCTATAATCAGGAATATGGTTCTGCAAAAGTAAAGAGCAAGGAAGTATCATTCTCCTAAAATATTGTACTCTGTGGTTATCTTACTTTCTGGTTTCCCTTCCCATTTGTGGTGTCAACCAATGAATCAATCGGCAACCAATGGGAGCAATCCAGAACTTTCCCAACAGCCTGCTGTTCAGTCAAGAGCTAGCTTTATGCCCCCTCCTTGCTTACTAGCATTGAAGTAACCACTGTATCACAGACTTGACTGACCCATCAATACAAAGCAAGAGGTCAGTTCTGTTTGCTGCCTTCTAATTTTATAAGACCTAAAACTAATCCCCTCAAATAAACTATTCAGGTAGTTGGAATCAGGCACCATAGATAAAAACATCAATTCAACATTATCTCAATGTCTAAATCCTCCTTCCTGGATATAATATAGAAATTTCACTATGGGCTAATCAATAATAAGGAACCAAATGTCATACTATGGATATCTAGGTAGGACGCAGAGAATGAAATCATCACAAACACCCAACTCTGTTAATTCAAAGTATTTTGGCTCTAGTAAGTATCCTTTAGAATATATGAGTTCCTCCTGTCTAAATTATAGGTGTTTGAGATTATTATATTAACTCCCTGAAAATGAACTCACAAGGTTTAGAAAAGTGTTTCATCAAATTCTGAGATTTGGCTTTGATCCTCTATCACCCATGCCACAAATGCAGACACAACAGCATGTAAAAAAAAAAAAAAAAATCTAATAAGGCAGGAAAATATTTCTAATTTGCCTAAAAAATTTAGGAGTATAGGAACAATATTACATAAGGAGGAGCAAAAATGAAATCAGAGGGTAAATATTTGTTGAGGGCCATAGCACACATAATCAAAAAAATGAGCTTCACTGCTCTTCTCTTTGGAAAAATAAAGACTATGAAGGAAGAATCAAAAAAAAAAATCCTTAAAGTCCCAAGAATATTGGTAGGTAGCATGTATTTGTTTAGCAGTTTCAAAATTTCAGAACAAAAGCAGAGGGAAGAGAAATGGAGGTTGAATGCAGGCACCAGAAATTTAAAGTGGAAAGTTTAAATTAATTGGAAACTTGTTACATTTAACACAGAGGTATCAGAAACCAAAATACATAAATTTACAAAATGAATGAAGAAAAAAAAAAATTTGTTCACTGTTCTTTCCCAGTACCTTGAACAGTGCCTGGAACTTATGAGACACAATGATTACTTGTGAAATGAACAACAAATAATGAAGGACTAATCAAGTTTTTAAATAAATTTGGAAATGACAAAGCCCTGCTGGATGGAAGAAGGTAATTTGCATGTGGTTCAGCAACTGACAGTGAAGAGAACAATGAAATGTTAATTATCTTTTAACTTGAAAATCATACAAACATCCATCCAACTTCAGAGCCTCAGACAGATCTCCCCCTGGGATGGAAGCATTTCATTTTGAATGCCTGTTAGTCACTGAGGGTTACTCACTAGAAGAATTATGACAAAGGGTAAGTTCTATCTTCTAGCTCTACTTTAGGATACACTATACTTCATTCAGCTGTTTTATGTTTCCCTCTTTAAGGACAAGGAGATCTATGAGAAAAAGCTATGAACATACAGGAGAATCAGAATTAATTTTTTTTAAAGATTTTTATTATTTATTTGATACAGAGAGAGAGAGATCACAAGTAGGCAGAGAGGCAGGCAGAGAGAGAGGGGAAGCAGGCTCCCTGCTGAGCAGAGAGCCCAATTCGGGGCTCAATCCCAGGACCTTGAGATCATGACCTGGGCCGAAGGCAGAGGCTTAACCCACTGAGCCACCCAGGCGCCCCAGGAGAATCAGAATTAAAATTCCAACTCTGTCACTTGCTATTAGATCTTGGGCAAATTAACGTCTCAAACTCTCAACTGCTCTGAATTTTAGTTCTCTTTTGTAAATGGATTGTGAGAATTAAACAAGTCTGAACACACATGTAAAAGCTCCTAATTTGGTCTTCCTCTCCCCTTCCCTTCCTTTTCCCTTTTCCCTCCCTTCCCTTCTCCCTGCTAAATATTATCATTCTGTGTCTCCCTCTTTCTGCATATCTTTTTTTTTAATTTTTATTTATTTATTTGAGAGAGAATGAGAGAGAGGGAAGGAGCATGAGAGGAGGAAGGGTCAGAGGGAGAAGCAGACTCCCTGGTGATCAGGGAACCTGATGCGGGACTCTATCCTGGGACTCCAGGATCATGACCTGAGCGAGCCAAAGGCAGTTGCTTAACCAACTGAGCCACCCAGGTTCCCCCACATATCTTCTATCTCATGATGCTCATGATAACCCCAGAGGCTACCATGTGGGTATATCTTTTCCAGTCGTGACCCAGTATTTGCTACCTCTTAATAATTCAATGAAGGTCAGTGTTAAGACTATAAATTAATTGGCATTAAAATGTTTGTAACAGCAACAATATGTTGGCCTGCCTTCATCCTTCACCTTTAAAAAATACATATAAAATCACACCACATCCCTGCTGAAAGTTCTTCAGTGGTTTCCCATTTCTTTCAGGACAATTGGGCTCCCGTACAAAACTCCTAAGAATCCATGTTTCCTGCTCCCTGCCTCTCCAGCCTCATCTCAAACTACATGTCCCCCTGACCTCTGTGATTCAGCAATACAGGATTTCTTTCAGCCCTTTAATTAATACCTACTCATGTTTCAGGTCTCGGTCTGGACATTTCTTTTTTAGGAAGCTTCCCTTGACTTCCCCCACCCCAGAAGAGATGAGATCTTTTTTTTTTTTTTTTTTTTTTAAGATTTTATTTATTTATTTGTCAGAGAGAGAGGAGCTAGAGAAAGCACAGGCAGAGTGGCAGGCAGAGGCAGAGGGAGAAGCAGGCTCCCTGCCAAGCAAGGAGCCCGATGTGGGACTCGATCCCAGGACGCTGGGATCATGACCTGAGCTGAAGGCAGCTGCTTAACCAACTGAGCCACCCAGGCATCCCGAGATGAGATCTCTTTACTGCTCATTCCTGTAATATCTCATATGTTCTTTTTGTTTTGTTTCTAGTTTCTTAATATCATATAATATCTGACTTCCTAAGAATAGGGCTTGGGTACCTTAATAAAAAAGTTATCTCCTGACATAATTTTTAGACAACAGCAGGCTGATGTTAAAATATACTAGAAAAGATGTTAGGCAATCCAATGAGAAATTCATTTCTCATCCCACTTGAAAGCCACTTTCATGGCCAATCCATAGCACTTACCATCCTGTCTGTGAAGTAAGGTGAATTCTCTTGAGTATCCACTAAGGAAAATTTATTCAATAAATATTTTTGGACAACTACAACATATTTATACTCTACTATCTCCACTGAAAGTGGTATTTTCTTTTTTTACTTACTATAGGATCCACCCTGCTAAAGTTTTTATTTTATAGAGAACACACTCTGAGAGCGTGCCTATCCTTTAGCCTTGTCTCCTCAGCCCATCACTTAAAGAGAAAATGGCAACCTAGATGCTTACTTGTCTCAAAACAAGGGCTAGACCAGGGGTACAGCAACATAAAGAACATGACATCATGAAGCCAACAGAATTAGCCAAATGAAAACTCCAAGACCTGATCCATTTAATGTATTAGGGCAGGGAGACCAAACCCAGGTAGTGAGCCTAGAAAACAAGAGAATACTTAATGATAAAATAGTATGAATATATCTGAGGGGAGAAAGGAAGATCCCTTACTTGCTACTTTTGCCTGGAATGAGATATATTTAAACCAATAAATGTTCATAATCCTCAATAAGACTGCTGTCTCTGGGGAAGATGTCAACTCCCCCAGTGACTACAGTATAGATAGAGAAAGTGAAATTCACAGAGCAGGAAACAGAGTTTAACCCTGTAATCCTGGCTGGTGCTCACAAAATAAAATTGCATGTTCTGCTACATCTTGTATTCCTTAAACATTAATTTTGAAATCTTAAAAAAGAGTTTCTGAGACTTCCATGGAAACAGAAAAAAATAGGAGATCTGGAAAATTTTTAGACACTAACTGTGTGACCACTTGGAGGTACAAAGTCAATCTTAAGTTGTTGACACATGATGATCAAGAAGACGTCCAGTTAGGCTCATGGAGTTTTGACTTCTCCAGCTGTTTACAGCCAAAGAATCCTGGAAGTGAATATTAGAAAACTTCTTCCAACAAATGTACAACACATGCCAGTGTGTAGATGCATAATAAACTTATCAGAAACCATGCTGACAGTTTCATTGCCTTTGGTAAGACCCTACAAATTCTTGGACATGTTATAGTAAACAACCCAGTTCTTTTTTTCTCTTTTTTGATCCCAAGATTTTTGATTAGAGCAGGGAAGGGGTGGTGACAAATTAAGAGAAGGTATTTTGCACTTTTAAAATTAAATGATTCTTTCGGCAAAATTATGCAGACTCAAGATAATTATTTGTGGACTATAGATGACTCCCATCAAATCCAAAATTTTTGTTCTTTGGTTGCTGTGACTTGTGTTACAGAGAGCTCCTTTCTCAAAAGTGTTAAAGTTGTTTATCAAACACATCTGCTGTCTCGTTCTAAATCAACAATAATAGATTGTTTATAAACTGCTACATACAGCACACCCTGGAGATCTTGGACATGTTAGGAAGATCTAATAAGTATATAATCAAAAAAACCAGAAGGGTTTTTATAATTTAGCTCTTTATCAATAGTCTTTCATAACCACAAGAGGAAAAATGATTGCATAAACCCAGAGGCCACTTGATTGAATCCAAAAACACGTGACTCTCTCATCCATAACACTGCTTCAACATTCCATTCTCGCCTAGCACAGGTAACAATTTAGAAAAGCTTGCATAAAATTTCTGGTTTTATGAACTAGCCCCTTTACCCCCTACAGCTGCCAAGCTATAGAAATAAAGTTGCAGAAATCTCTTTTTTCAAGTAGTGTAAGCACTTTTTTTTTTTTTTTTTTAAAGATCCATGACTAATATATCCCAGGTCTGTTTAACCTACACTGATTACACTGAAACTCCTTTTGCCTCCATTATAAGAAATGTTACTTCCATAAGCTTTGCTGCTGTCAGGTTTCAGAGGCCCTTCCCTGTGTACTTGTCATTTGACCTTCCAGACATCAACCAACCTTTGTGGTTCTAGAGCTCTTGCTGGCAATCCAGGTGGTCCTGGAATCCAGCCTTCTCTCTGCTTTGTTAATTTATATGTCTACAACACCCCTGTAGGCCTTAAAAGGTTGACTTTGGCTGTGAGACAGGAAACATTGCATCCATGTGGAATCAGATGAAAAGGGAACCATCTAACAAAGTACTAAACATAAATCAAGGGGGAAAAAAATGAATACTGTGGATTAGGGTCTCGGCTGAGTGCATTTTATATGTTACACCAAAACACTCAAGTCTGAGGTTGAAATGTTTAGTTATCACTTCACTCAAGTTAGAGAAACTCATGCCCATTGGGTTTGATGGTTGGATTAAATGCCAGGTACAAGAAAATACAATTTGCTCCTCTATAATGTGGAGAGGTGTCTCTTTCCAGAGTTCACTTCTGTTTGAAGTAAATAAGATGTCCATCGTACAACAGATGTGCACCAAATCATACCAAACATGCCTCCTGCCTCCAAGTGATTTTAGTGCAAATGGTTATCACTTAGAAATGAGAAAACACAGGAATAATGGTCTTATTTAACATACTATTTTCTCATTCAACAAGGGGCCCTAAAGTTTCTTTTTAGTAAATACATAAATGAACTCCTAAGCTGTTTCTGCAAAAATAACTTCTCATTTTTCAAGGATTTTATGAACAGAGAGAAATGGTATTGATCTCATGGATTTTCTAGATCCTGATGTATACAGGATCACCAGATCGCATAACATGGAGCCAAAGCAGTAACTGTTGGTTGCTAAAACAAACTGGCCCCAGAAATACATAAATTATTCCATATTGCGCCCATTCTACATGAGAAGAGTAAGATAATACTTTCGTGTAGACCAGTGGTTCTCAAAGTCTGTCCTCGGGTCAGTGGCATGGGCATAACCCAGGAACCTGTTAGAAACATATATTCTCAGGCACTGGCCCAGACTTACAGAGTCAAAAACTTGAGTGGGCCTGGAACTCTGTATTTTAACAACCTTCTAACAAAGATTCTGAGACATGCTCAATATGAGAACCACTGGTGTGGAGTCAGTACCTAGATTTCTACCTCCCACTACCACTTCCATTAAACATGGGGTTCCTCTGCCTAACCAAAACTCAAATCTGTTTGCAACAAATCCAAATTCAGCCCTCCCAAAAGTTCTACTTTTGAAATACAGTCTGCAAAATCACAATCTCTAAAAGCAAACTAGACCCTTACTATTTGGAAGTCCATATCAAATACTCTTAGAGCACACAACAGTGCAGCAAGAATGGTTTATAAACCATCACAGCAGTGCCTGGGTGGCTCAGTCAGATAAGCGTCTGCCTTTGGCTCAGGTCATGATGCCGGGGTCCTGGGATTGAGCCCCATGCAGGAAGCCTACTTATCCCTTTCCTCCCTGCTTGTTTTCGCTCTCACTATATCTGTCTCTGTCTCGCTCTCAAATAAATCAATAAAATATTAAATAAATAAATAAACCATCACAAACCATTGTCATCAATTAACTTTTACTGCATAGTCAAATTCTTACCTTTGTACACAGTAGTATGAGAAAAGAGCTCCCGTCCCTTCCAACAGTCACAGTATTTTATATTTTTAATGGTCATCTTCATTAACATAGAATCTGGCACAAAATAGTAGTGAATAATCTTTGTGAATAAATAATATAAAAGAGAAGTAGTAGGACTTAGTGGAAAAATCCTGAGGTCTGTCACAAATAGAACTAGTCCATTTTCCAGTACGTCCATTCAGTATGTAAACTGGGATTTGAGAAGATACTCAACCCCTGCAGATTTCATTCTTTTAATCAGTAAAATGGAGATAGTAAAATGTGTGCCCATAGTTTTTAAATGAAAATTAAAAGAATCTGTGCAAGCATGTCACATAATAGTTCTTACTAATAAGTATCCAATGAATTATGGTTTCCTTTCTTCTCTTCTCCACATATACATATGTAAGGGCTTTGCCTCACAATAATGATGTAATACACATTATATAGAAAAGCCATATATGTTATCAAGAAAAACACACATCTGGGGCACCTGGGTGGCTCAGTGGGTTAAAGCCTCTGCCTTCGGCTCAGGTCATGATCCTGGGGTCCTGGGATCGAGCCCCAGATGGGGCCCTCTGCTCAGCAGGGAGCCTGCTTCCTCCTCTCTCTCTGCCTACCTCTCTGCCTACTTGTGATCTGTCTGTCAAATAAATAAATAAAAATCTTAAAAAAAGAAAAGAAAAGAAAAACACACATCTTGCACTGTCAGGAACTCTGGTTGAGTTCTCTGTGATGAATTCACATCTCTTTTCATCTGGGGTAGACGCCATAAGCAAAGAGGAACCAAGAACAGAAGTCAAAATCATTACCTTGTATAAAATCCAGTGAAGCTACATATACATATAGTTGAACCCTTGTTGGATCGTTTAGTTTCAAAACTGCCTTCAAGTTATTTTGAAGGACATTTTTGCCCAACCCACTGCGGTGATTCTTTCCTTGTGGCAAAAGAATGTAGGCAGTTCGCTTTCTACAGCAATATAGAAAGGAATCCTTTTTGCAGACTCTCCCAGAAATACGCCGTGAACACTCAGACACTACATTATTTACCACATGACAGCCGCCAGAAAATTGTTCTCAATTTTACTCAAAATTCGAAATGAGGGGCGCCTGGGTGGCTCAGTGGGTTAAAGCCGCTGCCTTCGGCTCGGGTCGTGATCCCAGGGTCCTGGGATCGAGCCCCGCGTCGGGCTATCTGCTCAGCAGGGAGCCTGCTTCCTCCTCTCTCTCTCTGCCTGCCTCTCTGCCTACTTGTGATCTCTCTCTGTCAAATAAATAAATAAAACCTTAAAAAAAAAAAATTCGAAATGAATGTACCAAAGGTAAGCCAACAACCAATAAATTGAGAGGATAGATAGGAAAGCAAGGGTCAAACACTGCACACACACGCTTGGGGAGAAGCTGTACACATAAAAATTTGCAAGCCTTTCTGATACCTGCCATTGGTATCAGAGTTCACACTTCCCTTCTGAGCAGGACACATATTCAAGCAGGACACACATTCACGTACGTGACTCAGGATCCCTAGCCCAATGTTCTAGCCCAGCACTAGAGAAGGGCTCCAGGGATTATGTCAAGAACTCTGGAAGGCTTCACTGGATCAAGAAAATCCAAACAGTCCCTGGTTCTCCCAAGAACCTAAGATCAAGTGACAGTGTGTAGTTCTCCTTGAACTAACTGAAATTCTAACATGGATTCATCAGCTACTACCTCTTTGTTTTATCCTTTTGTTCAATTACTGGTCCTTTTAGCAGTACCTGGATTTTCCTACTTGCAATGACTCTACTTGTTTCTATGCAAAAGTAGAAGACATTGTATGAGAGATCTGACCTCACCAAGCCTCAGTTTCATCATTCATAGAATGGGTCTATCATGTTCACTGGAGTATTAGGACAACATGACACATTATATGAAAAGCAATTTACCCAATTCCTAGCACATAGCAGAACCCATATATGCAGCTGGATTTACAGTCACTTCTACATCTTTTCCCTGTGTACCTTCCTTGAAACCATAAAGGTTAAATGTAGAAGTCAAAGAGAAAAATGCATATTCATATTAAACTAACCTCTTATCCTCATGCTATATGTTTGGAAAAACATACCATGACTATGTGTTTATGTCATGCATCTCATTTCTCAATTTAGATTTTAGGCTCCTATATAACTCAATATGAGCTCACTTTTATTTTAAAACAGCTAAAAACACATGCTCATGTACAACAATTATTCTGACCCAGATCCACCCAATTACATTCCTGCCTGGCCTCTTAAATATAAACTTATGTTTGTATAATCCACAATATTCAGCTCTGTGTGAATTTCTAACAAATACTATAACAGTGAAGGAGATTGGGAATCAGAGTAATGTATAAATGACTGAAATGTTTCTCATTTAGATTGGAGTCTGCGAATATTATAGGACTTCTGAGAAATATTTTCCATTTTTCTCCAAATTAATAAATCACACTATTTAAGCTATTTATCCATATTCATAAAAGTTCAACTACTAACAATATGAAACACCTAACAGCAGAAGCAAGTTGACGCATTTAGGGAAGTAAGTTTTGATCCTTTATCAGACTATAAATTTAAACACTACTAACAACCCTAGAATTTATATTCAAGAAGAAATAGGTATTAGTTGTGCTTAAGTCAAATAGACACATCCAAGATTTAAAAAGTAAATCTCCCCAGGGGCCCCTGGGTGGCTCAGTGGGTTAAGGCCTCTGCCTTTGGCTCAGGTCGTGATCCCAGGGTCCTGGGATCGAGCCCCGCATCGGACTCTCTGCTTAGCAGGGAGCCTGCTTCCTCCTCTCTCTCTCTCTATCTGCCTCTCTGCCTACTTGTGATCTCTCTCTGTCAAATAAATAAATAAAATCTTAAAAAAAAAAAGTAAATCTCCCCAGATTTGGTGTGTTTGGGGGCATCTTTATAAATAAAGCATCCTTGACCTTTCCCTTAAAAACAATATGAAACATATTAATATCAGCATCAATATCACAAAACTGAGTGAACTGAAGTAACTTGTTAAAGATTTCTCTTACGACATTTAAATTGGTATTAGTCACATTCTTCAGAGCCTTATCCTTTCACTTCAGTTTTTTCAAAATTAAAAAAGGCAGGTTTTTCCCACAATAAGACATAAAACAACTGCAAAATACAGAATGGTCATAAAATTATATTTGTGAAAATTTTATTTGTACTTTATCCAGAAAAGTCATTCCTGAATCCTACCAAAGTATACAACTGTCTGAAGTAGAAAATAAAAATCTTGAATAATCAAGCCTTGGTTTGTCCAAGTTCAAAACTCTTTCCCAGAACTTCTCCCTAACACTCAGTTTAGAAATCTAGAATAACTACTGCATTCAGTTCAATTTGAATGCATAGCACCACTCAATCTGCTCAACCATCTAAGAGGAGGGTCCAAGGATGCAGACTTTTCTTATTTATTAATTGTGACGTAACTAGAGACCACAGTCATAGTCAAGAATTTATACCCACCCCTTCCCACCACACAACACATGCAAAGCAGGTGCCTTTCTATTCATTAAAATCAGATTGAAAGGGGTCATTTTTATCTCCTGTTATTATGTATCTAAGAAACCAGACATAACAGGGGAAAGATATACCAACAGTAGAACAAACAATAGGGTACCACAGACTTAGATATTTTTCAGCCTGAGAACTATGTCATACCAAATTTCCAAACAGACTTATTTTGGTACATGGTTTTCTCTATACAGAGACAGGATTCTCTTAATTTTTCTACAAACTCCCAGGAGGAACTGAGCTCTACACAGAAACCCAACTCCGTATGTCCAAATTTTCTGAGTTTCTCAGAGTTCCAAGGGACATTTCATAGAAAAGACAAAAGTGATTCTGAGCCCATGACCTTGTTCTTGCACGTGCCTCCATAACCCTTCTACTGGTTTTCTAAACAAGAGCCACCTTGCCAAAATATCATTAATACGGAGCCATTAGCACATGTACATGGTTTTGCTATAACTTCTACAAGTTCAACTTGAGATTCACAATGTTAACATGAGAAAACAAGTAGGCAAAGGGAACCGTTATTAACCAGGAGTACAGTCATGCTCAAAGCACGTGAGTGGAAACCATCTACTGCTTTCAACGAATGGGAGTAGACTTGGATGTATGGCTTCAGTCTTAACTCTAACAGCAATCATGCATTAACTGTGGCACTTGTCAGGGATTCAATATTTAGAAAAGCCGGAAGAAAATCCTCTACAACAATCTGAGCAGCATTCATTAAAAACTGAATCATCCTAAGCTAACATAAAAGCTTTACCAAAATTATGTAATGTATGTATGGTCTGACATAGGGCTTCTTTCATTTGAGGCAAAAAACAGAAATGGGGGTACTAACTGATCTTCTCTGGCAAATATTTTTTAAAGATTTTCTTTATTTATTTAAGAGAGAGAAGGAGCAAGGAAGGGGGAGGGGCAGAGGGAAAGGGAGTAGAGGGCTCCTGGCTGAGCAGGGAGCCCGATGCAGGGGCTCAATCCCAGAACCCTGGGATCATAATCTGAGCCAAAGGCACTTAACTGACTGAGCCAACCAGGTCCCCCTCTGGAAAATATTGTTTTCCACATTTGTTCTCCTCAGGTGAAATTCCTCATGGAAGACACTTCTCCTTCCCCTTCCCTTTCATCTTGCCTACCTTTACATCTCTTCTGTTGTGAAGTGCAAAAAAATAATAATAATAAAAATTAAAATTAAAAATTAAAAAAATTGAAAGACACTGACCTTTGAATTGATAGACATCTTGGAGGATTGAGAGAAAAGAATTCTAATTTTTCCCTTACATCAAATTTTGTTGTTACATATATGATTTGTTATTACACATGGAGAGTATTCAAATAATGTTTGAAAAATATAAACTAAGATCATTCTAGTATATCATTTAAAAATTTAAAACTACCTTTAAGTAGTACTGTTTCTCACTATGGATGTTTCTACACTTGAGAAAAGTCCATAAACTGGATGACCTGATGATTGCTCTTTGTATCTTTAGTAGTTCACACAATGACTAAACCATGCTGGGCA
Source organism: Lutra lutra (assembly GCF_902655055.1). Classification (NCBI taxonomy): domain Eukaryota; kingdom Metazoa; phylum Chordata; class Mammalia; order Carnivora; family Mustelidae; genus Lutra; species Lutra lutra. Next base: position 35,325,229 of record NC_062282.1, on the reverse strand, counting down.
ATCTATAACAAATAGAAGAGTAAATGAATGAATAAATGAACATCTCAGGCACAGAATTATCAAAACAAGGCTTCCTAGAGTCTCTGGCTCCCTCTGGTTCAAAACAAATGCTAAACACATGCATCCCACATATGGTTCTCTGTAGGTTCTTCCCACTCCCATCTCCTCCTTAATGACTTGCTTTTCCTGAAAATAACATTTGTAGATAAATACCAGGTGAAAGATGGTGCCTAAATAAGGTTCTGGAAGTGATTTTTGGAGGTGCTAGAAGCTCCCACACATCGAGAGACCTCACACAAGCAATTTTCGTGGGGCAAACTCCAACTAAGAAGGATTGGTGAAGTCTGCTTCCTGTAATACCACCTAGTCATCCATCTTAATCTAGTGTTAGCTTAAGGATTTAGCTACAGCAGTTCCCTTTGTTATGACCCTGATGGGGAAACTGGGTAGTCAAAAGGTTCCACCCTTTCCTGGCAGGAACACAGTACAGTTGCACCAACACCAGGTAGATAGTGCCTCAAGTCAATTAAAATTTAAGAGAACAATAAAAATGATGAAAAACAGAAATCAAGAGATGAATGTAGGAGAAATATTAGGCTTGCCGGGACGCTGAAATCCATCAATTTGAGAAAACAGACCAAAAATTCTCTGAAGCCAACATTTTATCTATTCCATTTATCTGTTCAAACACTGCATTTTCTAAGACTTGTTTGGCACATGAAATCCTACCAACTTTCTCAAAAACGTGCCATAGGTGTCCAAGGTATGAAATCTGCTGTTTGATAAGAGTACAAAAATGTTAGTAGTCCAATATTTAATTTGGAAATTAACTGCTAAAAATTGGCTTTCTTATACTTAGTTAGGGTAATATAGATTGAAATAATGAAGTGGTAAGGCATTGTTTGTCCAAAGGACTAGGACTGGGGGTTGTAGTTATCAAATTTCAAGGGTGCCTTTCCCCATTTTCAACCTTCCCTTTCTCTCTCCTACTTCAAGGAAGAAGGTGAACCAATTAGAAAAGTACTACTATAGTCCGGCGGGGGAGTGGGGGGTGGTGCTTTGAAACAGGTTAGTGGTTCTGATCCCTAGCACCAAATGCCCTGCCAAATCTTGAAGACTTCTACATTTTATGAGTCATGGGACGAGGTAAGGACCTCCCTCATGCTATGGAAACCAAAGTATCAAATACTTCCATATGCCACCCCCGACCTAACATACAGCTGCCCTGGGTTCAGCCTGTCAAATATTTCCAGCTGGGATTTGAATTGTGACTAGTAGTGCTATCTTGGGTTGGAGTCCCCCAGAAACAAACTCTGAGAGCAGGATTCAAGCACCAATATTCTATTTGGAAAATGCAAGACCACCAGGAGGAAAGGGAGGTGAAACAAATAGTGCGGCCTCCCATGTCAACGACTGCATCAAAGGTCTAATAGGGCGGCAACAGGAGAACAATACCATTGGGACCAGGGCGTTCCTGCAACTACGGCATCATTTTGGTATCTGCGGCCTCACCTACCCATTTTCTGAGCCTGATTCTCCTACCTTCCCCTTGATTCTGTGTGAGTCCACCCAGGAGCTTTCCAATAAATTTACTTTCTATTTAAGTTAACCAGTGTTAGTTTCTCTGGCTTGCAACAAAGAGCCCAGGTGTCTTCTACAATGGTACTCAAAGTGTGGTAAAGATCATATGGCAGGCACCACTGGGAGCAAATCCTGAGCCAAAGCAAAGCCTCTAAGGCTTCTAACCAAAGTCATGCTGCCCTCAGAATGCAATTATCACAGCAACTATGCACTCTCCTTTTTTTTTTTTTTTAAGATTTTATTTATTTGTTTGTCAGAGAAAGAGAGAGAGCACAGGCAGACAGAGTGGTAGAGGGAGAAGCAGGCTCCCCACGGAGCAAGGAGCCCGATGCGGGACTCGATCCCAGGACCCTGGGATCATGATCTGAGCCGAAGACAGCCGCCCAACCAACTGAGCCACCCAGGCGTCCCTGCACTCTCCTTTTGAAAACATCTGACTTACCACTGAGCCCTGCTGGGTATGAAAGCCTCACTATGAGACACTAAGTATTCAGAGGATCAGAGCTGCCAAGAATAAGTTGGATATACCCAATACAACACAATACAACTACTATACCAAAGACACCCAAAAGGTAGCGATTCATTTTCTCTCACAATTATCCAGAGGTGTTCAGCGGGATCTAGAAGTGATCCACATCCAAAAGGTAGCTCTGTTCTAGAAGGTTCTCTCTCTCATTTCTTCACTATCTCCTAAAGTAGAATACACATCTTCATGGCCAAAAAAAAAAAAAAAAGGTTCAACAACATGCCCACAGGCCAGCCTATACAAAGTAGCAAAGAGAAAGTCCTGGATAATTTTTTAAGTAAAATAAAACATCACTTCTAATCATATTCCATTAGCGAAACCTTAGACAAATAGCCATGTTAGCTGCAGAGGAGACTGAAAAACATATTCTGTAGTTAAAAAGCAGCCATATGCCCGGATAAACAGTTAATATGGAGAAAGGCAAGAATAAGTCTAGGGAGAAAACTAGCAGTCTTTTCTGAATCTAGACATAAAATTGGGCCTGTGTAACAACGTTCCATTAAATAGCTGTACTAAATCAGATAGATGTAGGGCTTAGAGACAGATTATTTATGTTCTCTATGTGCCCATACCTGCAACATTACCAGCCAGTCACCTCACATGTAAGGCCTCATGGAGTGAGCTCCATGACCAGCTGACTGAGAAGGACACTCACAAGCCTCGTTTCCCGCTATCTGTGGTGGCAGCTGAAAGCCGCTTGCTGTGGAGATACAGGGCCACTGAACACTGGCTCAGAAACAGGGAGAACTTAGAGTGACAGTTTGAAGAACAGATTTACATGGATTTCTGGCCAGTAGGTAAAGGTTTAACTGAACAGTCAAGTGTGTGAAAAACAATACTGGGAAACTACTGACACAAAGGTTTGGGGATGAGTTATGTGGGTAGATTTATTGGAATAAACATTTAAAAATGTGTGCGAGGTGAATATCCACAAAAAAAAAAAAAAAAAAAAATCCTTGAAGAACAAGTTCTTACTAACGAGGTAGATAAGATTTGGGTATGGTTCCAGCTTGAAAACAAGGCCTTGCAAGGCTATAATCAGGCCCCATAAGAGGAGATATATATCCGTAACAAGCATGTTTGAGTCCAGAAAGCAAAGGATGGAAGAGAGAGGGGGGCTTCTCAGTAAAGGACACATCTGCAATTTATGTTTCTCCATCTTTGAGACTCTGGAGTCTACTAGCTTAAAAAAAATGTTGGGGTGCCTAGATGGCTCAGTTGGTTAAGTTCAGGTCATGATCACTCAGCAGGGAGTCTGCTTGTTCCTCTGGCCCTCCCCCACTTGTGCTCATGATCTTTCTCTCTCCTTCTATCTCAAATAAATAAATAAAATCATTTTTAAAATGTTCAAAAAAATGTTAGTACAAAGGAAGAAAGAAAGAACACTTCCCATAGGAAACACGACAAAAGTTCTATTGAACAAGAAGCTGAGAGTGTCACCTGACCATTATTTGGCCCTTTATAGCACTGAACTGGCAAAAACTGAGCTCTAGCATAGGTTGAGGAGACAGTCCCTAACCATTGGGGGAAACAAAACAGCGGTCTGTTCCTTTCTCTTGATACCATTTTTGCTTAGCTCACATTAAATTACTCAAAATTGCCCAAACTGTTAATGTTCATGCCTTTGGGCCTTCATACTTGCTAACCCTTCAGACTTCAATGTCGTCTACCAATTCTCTTTTTCAAAGCCTAGCTCACACATCACCTTCTAGGTAAAGTCTTCCATGATACCCTCAGACAGAGTTAGTTACCATTTGCTTTATGACTAAGTCCACAGACCAGTCCCAGCTCTTTTCACATCACATTGTAACTATTCATTTACATGTCTATGGCCCTCAGTACACTGCAAACTTCCGAGTACATTATTTCAAGAATTGCAAAGCTTCCACAAACTCAAAGAACTGTCCATTTCCAAGTGAGGAAATGGATTAATTTTAAGATATATTTAATGCATCATTTGGCTAAAAATTTTAATATCTACTTTGATATTTGGCATAGAGAAGACTCTGAAACTATCTCATTTAAATTAATTAGTAAGCTTTTGCAAAATGTATACAGAAATTAGGAGTGTGAGAAAGTTTTAGGTCAGGAGTGATGTCAGGGTTGATTATGTAACAGGAATCAATTACAAAGGGGGGATTTTCTTGATCTTCTCGATCAGAGTTTAGGCTCTCTGTGTTGTGTTCCTTACCACCTTCCTTTGATAGGTATTTGGCATCTTCAGAGCTCAGCCCTGCACTGGAAACAGATACTCATTAAATGTTTATAAAGTTGATGAATTAATGAATGAATATGGATTCATGAATGAATGAACTATGGGATTCTACCATGGCATAGTCTCTATCAGCTTTACATATACTTGGATAATGCTTATGAAAATATGTATTTCACACACTTGCACAGTAGAATTCTGTCTTAAAAAAAAAATCATAGTAACATTAAACTCTTAGAACACAATTAATTATTCACCCCTTTTAATTTTTTATAACCAAAAGTGGTTATCTCTACAATAGAGCACATAAGCATCATTAAGAGACTAAAACCACTGACTGAATTTAATTAACATTATATAACAGATCATACCAAAAATAAATTCATATTTCAGCCTCTTTATACATTTGGTTCATTAAACAGAAGGTAAGAACATGAGTAACTATTTCCCAAAGCAAGATTTTTCAAGGTGTATTTTTCCTTTGTGTTGCCATATTTATTATTTTGGATTTTTCTTACAGAGGGAAAAGCTATTTTCCTTTATCCAAGAAATTAGTTACAACATGGGAATCATTAGTGCACTTAAATATGGAATTCAGAAATGGGAAAATGAAGCCATAAATGAAAGAGACTTTTTGACAATGAGATCAATAACCTGAAGCCTTGATTTTGTTCCTTATAAAGTCTCATATACTACTATGAACAGTATTTATTAATTCTCAAGGCTGCGCAGTATTTGGGGTTTATACGGCCACTCTCCAATTCTTTAGCAGAGGGATTTTCATAAGTTCTGGTAACAAAGGAGTTAATGGAGTGGCACTGCTATTAAAAGATTTATGCTGACCAGGTGTTTGAGTTGCTTGAAAAGTCAACCATTTAACATACAACCTTTCTGTTGTAAATACTGTACCACTAGAAGACAGATTAAACAGCTCTGTATAAAACTACGGTTTAAAAAGAAATAGGGATAATGAAAAAAACATTGTGTCCAACTTTTCTTCAGTAAATTGCCAAACATGTGACCCTCAGAATCTGCAGCGTCCTTATACAGCAACTCAAGCTGTCACATGCAGAGACAAAGGCAGTGTTTGGGGCTTTAAAACATACAGATAAATATAGAATATATATACCAGAAACAGATTAATGACTACTCTAATCACATACACAACGATATAGGTCACATGTGAAAACCCATTCAAAGAACCCCAAGGTTATCATGGCCCCAGAAATCAGACTTTGAGGAGACTCAGTTTCTCTGACTTATGAGGTTAACCTGTTAACCCTGTCACCTTCATACTATTTCACTGGAAATCCCGCCTGTTTGGGAAAATTGTGGTTGTTCAGGCTTACAGTCTTAAGCTTGCCTTACACAAACTAACCACTAAAAATGGGGGGTGGCGGGGAGGCTGCTTTCATGAAATGAGCATTATAGAAACTAACCTCAGGGTTACACACTACAATCATTCACAGGTGGGATTTCCCAAGGTTTTGTAACTTTCCATGAAGGGATTCACATATGCCCAAAAGAAGTCGCTGCTGAAACAGGTTTTTTAAGCAGTAAAGTCATTGTATCTGTTCATAGTTACCAAGCTGTTGTGCTTTTTGTTTAGTAGGTCAACATACTGTCGTCTTAATTTGCGTCTGGGCCTATCACGCAAGGGCCACTGCCTCACAGAAGGTTTTAATCAAAGCAGCCAAACCAACAAAATAGGACATCCTGGTCAGAATTACTCTTTCAACCTCATTTTGAACTGCTGTTTTTTCAGAGGTTTGGCAAATTGCATGATAAGCCACTTACCAAAGTGTTCACATTTAATGAGAGGCAATTTTTACATAAAAAATAATCTTGTATCACCCAGTCTTCTAAATGTCAAATACCCATGGTTAAATGAAGAACAGTGCTACATTCCCAACCAAGCTGCCATAAAAAGCTTAAAGCACCAAGTGTAAAACTGCTGTTCTCTAAAAAGACTTCTCTACTCCTATCCTTAGAACCTGGATCCCAATCTTAAAAAAAGATTCTTTACATGTTTTTGAGTTTCCCACAAACAGAAGGACCATAGCACGGTGTAATAGTAAGCTTTGTCTGTATCTGTCTTGCTGCTCTATGTTGCTTAGATCTCACAGACAATACAACTTGTAGGTTACTACTAGAGCGCACTACTACAAAATGCAACAGAAAAACAACCCATTGTCATCAAGAATTACTAGATTCCCAGCTGGCTTTCCCATGAGTCATGGATTTGAAGATAGAGCCACAATCCTAAGACTTCTAGATTGTTCACAAACAGCCCATAGGCCACGCCTGATGTATATTTAAGAGCGTCTCAATTGCAGACCACCATCTCTGCATCCACACATTCACAAATCGTCGGGGTGGGGAGAGGCAATAATTTGTTGAGGCCAGAGTTTCTTTCTTTAAAACAAACCAAAAGTAAAGTTTCCTTTTTCTCAAAGATAGATAGGAGGAGGAGGTTAATTTTTAAAAGCCCAATTTCCAGGCACATTCTAAGATTTATACAGAGACAACATATATGTACACGTGTGTGGAAGCAAGTGCAGCAGCTGCCACGTGTCAGAATGAGGGATTGGACCTCCCGGCCCTACCTCATGGCACACATGCCTAATACCTTAGACCTCAGTGTGCTTCTCAGACTAACTCGTGCATGGCTTCCTCCAGTCACCGTTAAGTGCTGCCAACCACGGTGGCTGCATTGAGAGGGACCAGACCAGAGACCCCTCACAAGCCGCCTCCCCCCCTCAATCTGAAAGCACAGACAAAAATATCAGAGTACAAAGCAGGTAGAGGTGGTGGATAGACAGCCTTCTGAAAGAAGTGTTCTGATCAGAGCAGCACAAAACATCTGAATCAGTCCAGGGATGCCTGGGTGGCTCAGTCAGTTAAGCGTCTGCCTTAGGCTCAGGTCATCATCGCAGGGTCCTAGGATCAAGTCCTGATTAGAGCCCTTGCTCAGCGGAGAGCCTGCTTCTCCCTCTGTCTGCCAAGGGCATGCACACTCGCACTGTCTCTTTGACAAATAAATCTTTAAGAAAAAAATCTGAATCAGTCCATACACCCAAACACATCTGGTGGCTAAGATTTCCTGCAACCTGTATATACATGCATGTAAACGTACATTTGCACAGCAGTTTCCCTTTTCTTCTTTTTCCTCATTTAAATCTGTATGCAAGCATTCTACAATGTACTTAGTGTTTCACTCACCAGTTAGAATTACAATTTTTTTTGTTTAAAAGAGAGTGCAAATGCACACCCAGAGGGGGAGCAGGGCAGAGGGAGGGGGCGGAGAATTTTAAGTAGGCTCAGCAGTGTAGAGCCCAACACGGAACTCAATCTCATGACCCTCACTCAGACCAAGACTAGAACTGCAATCAAGAGTCAGACACTTAACCTACTGAGCCACCCAGGCACACCTAGAATTGCTCTTTAAAAGATTAAAATTAGGGGGACCTGGGTGGCTCAGTGGGTTAAAGCCTCTGTCTTCGGCTCGGGTCATGGTCCCAAGGTCCTGGTATCGAGCCCTGCATCGGGCTCTCTGCTTAGCAGGGAGCCTGCTTCCTCCTCTCTCTCTCTGCCTACTTGTGATCTCCGTCAAATAAATAAATAAAATTTTAAAATAAATAAATAAATAAATAAAATTAGTCAAAACTTTAGACAATTATAATTGGTCAGTAGAATTTTTAACAATGCCACAGAACAAACCATTTTTAAAAATCATTCTATGGCAGTTCACATTTTATAAGTTTCTCCATTCTTATATTTCCTTTGTGTATTTAAAAAATTTATTTATTTACTGAGAAAATATTTATTAAGTGCCTGCTAGGACTTTGTTAGGTCGTGAAGTTGAACAGATAAAACAGGTGTTATTTCTGCCCCACTGTACTTAGCTTTTGGATGCGACATTAGATCTTTCAATAACAGAACATTACAAAATTTTGTTTACAAAATGGTATCCTGGTATCTGGGAAAAAAGAAAAGAAAAGAAAAGTAAGGAAAAGAAAAGTAAACTTCTCAGCAAAGGCCTACAGTATCGTTAACAATATTCTAAAATTTCTTCTATTACTGGTTGAATTGTGTTCTACCAAAATTCATATGAAGTCTTAACCCCCAGTACCGCAGACTGTTTCATTATTTGAAAATAGGGTCTTGACAGAGGTAATCAAGTTCAAGTGAGGTTACCAAAGTGGCTCTAATCCAATATAAAACCTGTCGTATTGGGTGATGCTTCAGAAAGCCAAGGAAAGCCAAAGATCACTAGAAAATCACCAGACATGAGGGAAGAGCCATGAAGCATTCCCTGACGGCCCTCAGGGAACAAAAAACAACCCTGAGATACCTTAATTGTAGACTTCTAACTCCAAGAACAAACATTTTTTTTTTAAGCCACCCAGTTTGTGTTTTTATTAGAGAAAATTAATATGTCTTCTAAAAACAAATATTTCTAGTCCTTTAAAATGTGAAAAAGCAAAAAAATAAGGCTTTAGTGGTAGGGACAATTCTAACTGAAAAAAATTTTTAATTAACAACATTTTAGTTGCCTTGAAAACATAAAGATGCCTACTTAGTTGTGCCTCAATCCAAGTGCATTTTAAAAAAAGAGAAAGAGAGGGGAACTTGCGTAGTGGAGCTGGTTAAATGTCCAACTCTTGATTACAGCTCAGGTCCTGATATCCGGGTCATGAGATGGAGCCCAGTGTCGGCCTCTGTGCTCAGCACAGAGTCTGCGTAAGACTCTCTCTTCCTCTGCCTCTCCCTATCCTTCTCCACCACCCTCTCTAAAATAAATAAATACTTAAATTTTTTTTTAAAAGAGAGACATGTATATCCCCAAATTAAAAAGGATTTATTTCTGTTTCTAATGTAGAATAAACTCTTAAGAACACACTAGTGGGACATTTGGGAACTACAGTTCACAAATATGACCACTGTATTATACATAGAAAATAAAAACAGTAGGGAAGTAGATAAAATAGCTTCATAGCCTAGTGAGGGCATGATCTTTAAACACACAGCTAAACTCTAAATCAGAAGATAAATTCTGATTTTGTCCCCCAAAATACATACTTCTGCAGTTTTATCGGAAGCATCCAATAAAGTGACAGAAGATATGGGACTCAAACTTTTATTGTTTAAGTTGACAGAAGAAACACAACTTAAAGGCATAGCAAAGTTTGGTTTGAATCCATGATCTCTGATAATATTATAGGGGGAAAATATAGAAAGACAAGTAAATGTTATGCTGAAAGTTGTTTTGAGTCAATTAAAAGTTAAAAATTTAATATTCCTGACCCATCATTTTTGACTGGCTCTTTTGTCCCCAACATCTTGTCATTTTTTTGAATTTGGAAACTTTCCCATATTTATGCTTAATTATGAAGACAACGAAATAGAAAAATTTCATAGACATGGGCCTGAACACTAAATGTTCTTTTATAGTTGTGGCTGAATTAGTATGTATCCTATCAGTTTTAGTTCTCCTGTGACATAGCAAATGGCCATAATCTTCCCTCATCTATCCACTATCAGACAAAAAAGAAAATGAGTTTTTATCCTAATTAGTTACATCCCCACAAATTCTTCTAAGTATTAGCAATTACATAGTATCAGGTAGTTTAGATTATTTTTCAATACTCATCCATGTAATTTGCTCATATAAATACAGAATTTTACAACCAAAACCAAGGCACAAAGATAGTTAAATATTGCTGGGAACTGAATGTTTGTGTCCTCCCCTGCAAAACCAAATTCATCTGGTAAAGCCCTAATCCTCAATGTCCTGGTATTTGGAAGTGGGGCTTCAGAAGTTAATTTGGTCATAAAGATGTAGCACTCAGGAATGAGATTAGTGCCCTTATAAGAAGAGATATGAGATAATATCTTCAGGTCACAACACAGCAAGAAGAGGACTATCTACAAACCAGCCAAAGAACTCTCACTAGACAACTAAATCTGCCAGTTCAGATCTTGAACGCTCAGCCTTTAAACAGACACAACAAATATTTGTTGTTTAAGCCACCCAGTCTATGGTGTTTTTGTTCTAATACCCCAAACTGCCTAAGACAAGTATTTAAAAAACAAACCCTGTGCTGATAAAAGTGCAATTTGTAACATGGATTCCTAACTGATTTTTATTTTCTGTTAACATTACGCAAGGGTCACTTTGGGTATAACAGAAGAGATGGGAGCCTTAAGTGGGGTAGTTCCTATATAAGATATATTGGGTGATTAATACCAAAATGTCTGGCAGCTTGAGAACCAAGCAGGAACCAGAAATCCAGTGACTTAAACATAGCTGGGGGAAGCCAGTAGATTAACAAGGAAGAAGAACAGGAAATAGTAGAAATAAAAGCTGGCAATGGTTAAAAGTTTAGAAGAACACAGGTAAATTCTATCCCATGGCAACTGAAGTTCTTTGTTAAGTGATCTCTCATACTTCCTACTTAGGACAAGTGTAGACTCAGAAGCTAAACCTACAGATGTGGGAAAAGCATTCACAGCTAGTCAAAAAATGACAGGAAGGAAAAGCTAAAATCACAATAGGTCCTCATAACTGAGATGGTAGAAGAAATGGTTTTGAAAGCAAAAGATGGTACAAAGAGAAATAAAAAGCAACATGGGCATGTTCTAGTTTCATCCAGAATGGAGTAGCTATTATTGGACTTAACTTCTTGCTATAAACAAGTGTAAAATCCAGACAAAACATATATAAAAATTATTTGCAGACATTGGACAGCTGCCAATGCAGGGCTATGGTCCTTGAGAGAAAAGAGGCAAACAAAATAAACGTCACATAAACCCCAGATTTCTTCCTGGGGGCATTTTCCAAACCACAGCTCAGGGAAATAGAGCCTAAGTAAAGATGATAGAGACAGAGATCAGTGTTCTGGGCAGCCAAGAAAACTAACATGGAGTAGCTGAGTCCCTGAGAAGGAAAAAAAAACAAAACAAAACAAAAAACAAAACAAACAATAAAACACTACAAACAAGGAGTCCTAATAGTTCGTGTAAAACTTCCCCTCGGTCTTCAGTCAACTTCTAAGATATACATATAAAGGGCAAAGATTTGGAAACCTAGCTAAGACAACCACTGGGACGCTGGTAAGTAGAGCAGAGATTTCCAAGGCCACAGAATTTGGGTCCAGGAGTTAGAGACTGGGACATCCATTTGAGATCACAGAGATCCCACACTCCGAAGATGTAGAATAAAAATCTCACCCTTTGTATAACGGCTACAAGCAAAACTAAAGTCAACGTGCCTCACAAAGTTCAGCATACCTCGGTAAGATGAAGGTAATCCACAAAAAATTTTAATCCCTTCTAGAACAAAATTAAGCATACTTCAGAACATAACTCAAAGCATGTACAACATGTATACAATGTTAGTTATATAATCAAAAATTACTAAACATGTTAGAAATCAATAGAAAAGAAGTCCAATAATTGAAATAAAATACAGTCAGAAACAAATAATTCAAGTAATGGAGTTAACAGGGAACAGTCAAAATAACTATGGTGAATATATTTAAGAGGGGAAAATGGGCAGAATGGATTAAAATCTATAAAAATATTATAATGAACATTCTGGAAACACAAAATACATTACCTGAATGTAAGAATACATTATAGAGACTTAGCATACCACAAACAGTAAACTGGATTAGTGAATTTGAAGACAATAGAAAAATATCTCAATAAAAGTGCAGGAAAAAAAATCACAGAAAGAAATTCTTGGTTTAGATAGGGTCAAATTATACTTTAGCTAAAGGCCATTCTAGACAAATGCATTCTGGCAAATATTAAAAATGAGTCTTGAAAAGATTTGAATGCTTCCAAGTAACTCAATATCCTACAACAAAGCTTAAAAATAGAGAAACACAAAAAGCCAGCCCCAGCAAAAGAACAGTTCATGTCCTTTGAATTCTGGGATCTCACGTGCTATATAAAGTACTACATCATTTAAAAAGTACTATGATAAGTTAAAAATGCATACCACAAATCCTCAAGCAAGCACTAAAAGTGAACCTTAACACAGCGACAATGAACCCTAATGTAATCTATGAACCCTAGGTGATAATGATGTGTCAGTGTACTTTCATGAATTTTAATAAATTTGCCAGTCTGGTGAGGGGTATTGATAATGGAGGAGGCTATGCATGTGTGAGGGCAGAAGATATGGAGGAAATCTCTGTATACTCAGCTCAATTTTCTATGAACCTAAAACTGCTTTAAGAAATAAAGTCTATTGGGGCGCCTGGATGGCTCAGTGGGTTAAAGCCTCTGCCTTCGGCTCAGGTCCTGATCCCAGGGTCCTGGGATCGAGCCCCGCTTCGGGCTCTCTACTCAGTGGGGAGCCAGCTTCCTCCTCTCTCTCTCTCTGTCTGCCTCTCCGCCTACTTGTGATCTCTCTCTCTGTGTCAAATAAAAAAAAAAAAAATCTTAAAAAAAAAGGAAAGAAATTCTATTAAATACACACAAGTGTACACACTTGCATGCTCACACACACTGACAAATACCTGAGAAATAGAAAGCAAATAACAAGAAGTAGATTTACACAAATAGACCTGTGGTAGCCAGAATTCTAAAAGTGGATCCTCAGAAATCCATACCCAAATCCCTAGAATCCCTATGAATATGTCCAGATAGTAAATATGGCTTTGTAGGCCATAGGTTTCTATTTTTTTTAATTTTTAATTTTTTATTAACATATAATGTATTACTAGCCCCAGGGGTACAGGTCTGAATTGCCAGGTTTACACACTTCACAGCACTCACGATACCACATACCTTCCCCAATGTTCATAACCCAACCACCCTCTCCCTACCCCCTACCTCCAGCCACCCTCAGTTTATTTTGTGAGATTAATAGTCTCTTATGGTTTGTCTCCCTCCTGATCCCCTCTTGTTTCATTTATTCTTTTCCTGCCCCCCAAACCCCCCACATTGCTTCTCAACTTCTTCATACCAGGGAGATAATATGATAATTGTCTTCCTCTGATTGACTTATTTTTCTAAGCATAATACCCTCTAGTTCCATCCATGTCATCACAAATGGCAAGATTTCATTTCTTTTGATGGCTGCACAATATTCATTGTATATATATACCACCTCTTCATCCATTCTTCTGTTGATGGACATCTAGGTTCTTTCCATAGTTTGGCTATTGTGGACATTGCTGCTATAAACATTCGGGTGCACGTGCCCCTTTGGATCACTACGTTTGTATCTTTAGGGTAAATACCCAGTAGTGTGATTGCTGGGTCATAGGGTAGTTTTATTTTCAACTTTTGGAGGAACCTCCATGCTGTTTTCCAGAGTGGCTGTACCAGCTTGCATTCCCACCAACAGTGTAGGAGGGTTCCCCTTTCTCCGCATCCTTGCCAGCATCTGTCATTTCCTGACTTGTTAATTTTAGCCATTCTGACTGGTGTGAGGTGGTATCTCATTGTGGTTTTAATTTGTATTTCCCTGATGCTGAGTGTTATGGAGCACTTTTTCATGTGTCTGTTGACCATCTGGATGTCTTCTTTGCAGAAATGTCTGTTCATGTCTTCTGCCCATTTCTTGATTGGATTATTTGTTCTTTGGGTGTTGAGGTTGCTAAGTTCTTTATAGATTTTGGACACTAGCCCTTTATCTGATATGTCATTTGCAAATAACTTCTCCCATTCTGTCAGTTGTCTTTTGGTTTTGTTGACTGTTTCCTTTGCTGTGCAAGCTTTTGATCTTGATGAAGTCCCAATAGTTCATTTTTGTCCTTGCTTCCCTTGCCTTTGGCGATGTTTCTAGGAAGAAGTTGCTGCGGCTGAGGTCCAAGTGGTTGCTGCCTGTGTTCTCCTCAAGGATTTTGATGGATTCCTGTCTCACATTGAGGTCTTTCATCCATTTGGAGTCTATTTTTGTGTGTGGTGTAAGGAAATGGTCCAGTTTCATTCTTCTGCATGTGGCTGTCCAATTTTCCCAACACCATTTGTTGAAGAGACTGGCTTTTTTCACTGGACATTCTTTGCTGCTTTGTCAAAGATTAGTTGGCCATAGAGTTGAGGGTTTATTTCTGGGCTCTCTATTCTGTTCCACTGATCCAGCCAGTACCATACAGTCTTGATGATGACAGCTTTGTAACAGAGCTTGAAGTCCGCAATTGTGATGCCACCAACTTTGGCTTTCTTTTTCAATATTCCTTTGGCTATTCGAGGACTTTTCTAGTTCCACATAAATTTTAGGATTATTTGTTCCATTTCTTTGAAAAAAATGGATGGTATTTTGATAGAGATTGCATTAAATATGTAGACTGCTTTAGGTAGCATAGACATTTTCACAATATTTGTTCTTCCAATCCATGAGCATGGAGCGTTTTTCCATTTCTTTTTGTCTTCCTCAATCTCTTTCATGAGTACTTTATAGTTTTCTGAGTACAGATTCTTTGCCTCTTTGGTTATGTTTATTCCTAGGTATCTTACAGTTTGGGTTGCAATTGTAAATGGGATTGACTCCTTAATTTCTCTTTCTTCTGTCTTGTTGTTGGTGTATAAAATGCAACTGATTTCTGTGCACTGATTTTATATCCTGACACTTTACTGAATTCCTGTATGAGTTCTCGCAGATTTGGAGTGGAGTCTTTTGGGTTTTCCACACAAAGTATCACATCATCTGCAAAGAGTGATAGTTTGACTTCTTCTTTGTGTAGGCCAAAGGTTTCTGTTGTGACCATTCAACACCATTACTATAGGCAGAACTCTTAACATTCTAGACACTGTGTAAACAAATGGGCATGACTGTGTTCCAATAAAACTCTGCTTGACAAAATTAGATGGTGGGCTGGATTTGGCCTATAGGCTATTGTTTCCCAACACCTAACACAGAAACACCTCGGAACCTACAAAAAAGATGTTAGAATAAATGTATTTATCAAGGCGACAGGAGAAAGGTCCAATCTACCAAAAAATAACCGTATTTGTAAATATCAGCAACAAACAACTGAAATTTTTGAAATATTGCAAAAGCATTGAAAATATGATCTATTTAGTGATATATTTCAACATAGTGTGTATGTACAAGAGTTGTACAATAAAAACCATAAAATACTATTGACCTAAATTAAAGATGGCTTAAATAAACAGACATCATGTTTATGATCACTAATATTTCAGTTCTCCCCTACTTGAGGAGAGATTTAAAGGCAATTCCAAACAAAATCTCAACAGGCCTTTCTGGAGAAAACTTCATGCTGAATCAAACACTATAAGGAAACACATACATACAAACACACAGAAGAGCCAAAATAATGTGGAAAAAGTGTAAGTTTGGGAGACTTAACTACTTGATTTAAATACTTATAAATCCGTGGTTATCAATGAAAATGTGATATTCACATAAAAACTGACATAAATTGGGGCACCTGTGGGTGCATAATCGTTTAACTGTCTGACTCTTGGTTTTGGCTCTGGTTGTGATTTCAGGGTCATGAGATCAAGCCAGATGATGGCTCTGTACAGAATCTGCTCATGACTCTCTCTCCTCTGCCCATCCTCCCCCATGTGTGCTCTCTCTCTCTCTCTCTCTCCCTCTCTCTCATTTTCTAAAATAAATATTTTTTTAAACTGACATAAATTAATAAAACAGAACAGAGAGGAGAAATACACCCATACAAACATGGGCAATTGATTTTGACAAAAGCTACCAAAGCAGTCCAACTAAGGAAAGATAATTTTTTCAAAGAAAAGTGCTGGTAGAATTTCATATCTGGGAAAAGAGGGAGAGGGACGAGAGAAGAGAAAATAAATTTACCTTGAATATACTAAAAAAAAAAAAAAAATCAACTTAAAGTGGGTTGTTATATACTTAAAAGAGCCAAAAATATGAAACATCTGAAGAAAAATAGGAAACATCTAAAAAGAAAATATAAGACAAAACCTTAGGGACCTTATGGTTAGACTAAGATTTCTTACATAGGACAAAATAACACAAACTATAAACAAAAGCTGATAAACTAAATTTCAAAATTAACCTATTCCCCAAAATATATATATCTGACAATTGACTTGTCCCCACAGTATTGATTCTTTCAACTGAAAAAGACATACCAACTAATGTAAGCAAAAAAACTTTTGAAATTAGAATTCACCAGAAAGGGGCACCTGGGTGGCTCAGTGGGTTAAAGCCTCTGCCTTCAGCTCAGGTCATGATCTCAGGGTCCTGGGATCGAGCCCCACATCAGGCTCTTTGCTCAGCAGGGGGCCTGCTTCCTTTCCTCTCTCTGCCTGCCTCTCTGCCTCCTTGTGATCTCTGTCAAATAAATAAATAAAATCTTAAAAAAAAAAAAAGAATTCACCAAAAAATAAACTGATGACAAACCAGCACTGAGAAGGATCCTTAACCAGGTTGGTCATTAAGAAAATGAAAATCAAGGAGATACTAGACTCCTAGTGGAAGAGCTAAAATTAACAGGACTAATAATGTCCAATGCTGTGGAGGATGGGGACAGTCACTGAAATCCCAATTCATTGTAGGTGTAATGCAAAATAGTATAACCACCAGGGAAAACAGCTGGGTAGTTTCTTAAAGTTAAACATACACTTTCCATATGACTGAACAATTTTAGATATTTACCCAAGAGAGATATAAACATAGGTCCACACAACTTCCCTGGGAATGTCAAGAGCCCCTTTATTCATAATAATCAAATACTAAAAAGGGTCAACCCAAGTATCCCTGAACTGAAGAAATAACCAAATTGGGGGCACCTGGGTGGCTTAGTGGGTTAAGGCCTCTGCCTTCGGCTCAGGTCATGGTCCCAGAGTTCTGGGATTGAGCTCCGAATCGGGCTCTCTGCTCAGCAGGGAGCCTGCTTCCTCCTCTCTCTCTGCCTGCTTCTCTGCCTACTTGTGACCTCTGTCTATCAAATAAATAAATAAATAAATAAATAAATAAAATCTTTAAAATAAAAAAAAAAAAGAAATAACCAAATTGTAGTCTGCTGCTGATACAAGCAACAAACCTGGTGAATCTCAAAAGCATTATGCTAAAAGAAAGACAAAAGCCTGCATAATCACATAATAATTATATATAAATTTCTAGTAAAGGCAAAAATATAGACCAGTAATTTCAGGGGCCATGGGTGCAATGGGGACTGACTGCAAAGGGGAATGAGGGAACTTTTAGGGATGACAGAAGTGTTTTGTATCATGATCATGGTCGTTAGATGACTGTATACATTTGTCAAAGCTCATCAAACTGCGTACTTAAAATTGATTACTTTTACTGTATGTTAATTATACACAACAAAGCTGACCACAAAAAGGTCATTATAGTTTGATCTGATTGTTACAATGAGTTCAGTTTGTCAAAATTCATTAAGCTTGGGGTTTTTTTAAGCTTATACTTATGACATGTTTGCTTTTCTGTATATCAAAATTGAATTAAGCTTTAAAATGTTTAAATATGAAAATATGAATAATATGGTATAACATTTAATTGTACACTTAAAATGGAGACGTTTTATTGGCTGCAAGTTATACTTCAGTAATTTTTTAATTAATTGATTTTTTAATTATGGCAATAACAAGGAAAACATCAGACTCCTTATGAATTAGTTTATATCTACAGATCCAGAGCCAAAGAAATTGGCTGCCAGCAAAAAGTCATTCAGAGCGTATTAAAGTTAAATGAGCTGACTCTGATTCTTATTTTTCCCCCTTACTGATGCTTAACTTATTTATCCCTCACTTTGTCTATAGTGCAAATCCATGTTTGTTGAACTAGTTGCTAAAATAGATATTCTCTAAATAACAGTAAGCAGCATAATGGTCCCCCCAAAGATCTCTACATTCTAATACCCAAGAGCTGTGAATATATTACGCTCTATAACAAAAAGGACCTTACAGATGGTGATAATTAAAGGACTTGTGATGAGATTATTTTATAGATTATTTGGGGCACCCCAAACTAATCCATGAATCCTTAAAAGCAGAGAAACTTTTCTTGGCTGTGATGGGAGGGAAATGTGAGTACAGAATAGTCAGAAAGATGTAACATTGCTAAATCTGAAGATGGAAAAGGGGAAGAACCAAGGAATGTGGGTGGCCTCTAGAAGCTAGAAAGGTCAAGGAAATCGATTCTCACATGGAGCTTCCACAAAGAAATGCAGCTATGATCTTAGCTCAGTGAGACCCATGTTGGACTTCTAAGATATTAAGTTTGTGTTCTTTAAGAGGAAACAAATTGTTATTTTTCACAGATAATGTTATATTATGTATGTGCCAAATCCAAAAGAATCTACAGATAAATTGTTACAATTAATAAGAGTTAAACAGGATAATTTAAAAATCACTTTTAAGAAAATGGATATGTATTTCTATATTCTAGGAAAAAAGAATTGTTTTTTTCCTTTTATTTATTTATTTTTTTTTTTAAGATTTTATTTATTTATTTGACAGAGAGAAATCACAAGTAAGCAGAGAGGCAGGCAGAGAGAGAGGAGGAGGCAGGCTCCCTGCTGAGCAGAAAGCCCGATGTGGGGCTCGAACCCAGGACCTGGGATCATGACCTGAGCCGAAGGCAGCGGCTTAACCCACTGAGCCACCCAGGCGCCCCTTTTTCCTTTTATTTAAATTCAATTAGTTAACATATAATGTATTACTGGCTTCAGAGGCAGAGGTCAGTGATTCAACACTCGTATAGAATACCCAGTGCTCACTACATCACATGCCCTCCTTAATGTCTATCACCCAGTTCCCCATCCCCCCACCTACCTCCCCTCCAGCAAATCTCAGTTCGTTTTCTATGGTTAAGATCTTTTATGGTTTGTCTCCCTCTCTGATTTTATCTTATTTATTTTTTCCTCTTTTCCCCTTTGATCCTCTTTTGTTTCCTAAATTCCACATATCAGTGAGATCATACGATAACTGTCTTTCTCTGACTGACTTACTTCGCTGAGCATAAAAGTTTATTAAAACCACTAACTTTGTGGCACTTTCCCACAGCAGCAGTAGAGACTATTCATAGTCTATTGATACAGAGGTAAGTTTAAGACATCACAAAACTAGAAGAACGAATTTAACTTTCTGAAATCAGAAAGAATTTGATTTCTGACAATTCCACTTAGTGACCCAGGCAACTTACCTGAGTTTCAGTTGTTTCTTCTTTAAAATGAGATGTTTATAATAACTACTTAATAACAATATTACAAGAATTAAGTTAAGTACTTGCTTAGACAATTAGCTTATATTATTTTTCCTAGAGGAGATTCCAGAAAAACTTTCAGGTCCAGGAAATTTGGTAAGATTACTTTGATTTTAATGTTGGAATTGGTATTATGCTGTTTAAGTTGAGAAGATCTAGTGTATTGATCTAATGGAAACCCACCCATTTTATTTTTTAAAAGATTTTATTTATTTAAAATAGAGAGAAAGCAGGAGGAGGGGCACAGAGAGAGGGAGACAATCTCAAGCAGACTCCATATTGAGTATGGAGCCGGACTCGGGGCTTGATCCTACAACCCTGAGATCATGACCTAAGCCAAAACCAAGAATTGGACATTCAACCAAGCCACAAAGGCACCCCTGAAACTCAGTCATTTTATTTTTTTTTTAAGATTTATTTATTTGACGAGAGAGAGATCACAAGTAGGCAGAGAGGCAGGCAGAGAAAGAGGGGGAAACAGGCTCCTCACTGAGCAGAGAGCCCGATGTGGGGCTTGATCCCAGGACCCTGAGACCATGACCCAAGCCGAAGGCAGAGGCTTAACCCACTGAGCCACTCAGGTGCCCCAACTCAGTCATTTTAAATAAATGGAACAGATATTGTTGGTGAGAATGCAAACTGGTACATCCATTCTAGAGAACAATGGAGATTCCCCAAGAAGTTAAAAATAGAGCTACCCAATGACCCAGGAACTGCACTACTAGGTATTTACCCCAAAGATACAGATGTAGTGATCTAAAGGGGCACCTGCACCTCAATGTTCATCACAGCGATGTCCACAATAGCCAAACTGTGGCTAAAGAGCCAAGATGTCCATCAACAGATGAATGGCTAAAAAAGAGGTGGTAGATATCTATCTATCTATCTATCTATCTAATGGAATATTACTCAGCCATCAGAAAGAATGACTACCTCCCATTTGCATTGACATGGATGGAACTGGAGGGTATTATGCTGAGTGAAATAAGTCAGTCAGAGAAAGACAATTACATGGTTTCAGTCATATGTGGAACATAAGAAAGTGCAGAGGATCATAGGAGAAGGGAGGCAAAACTGAAAAGTCATCAGAGTGGGAGACAAACCATGAGAGACACTTGACTCTGGGAAACAAACTGAGGGTTGCTGCAGGGGAGTTGGGTGGGGAGCTGGGTTAACTGGGTGATAGGCATTAAGGAGGGCACAGGGTGGGGGGTGATGAGCACTGGGTGTTACACACAACTGATAAATTACTGAACTCTACATATGAAACTAATGATGTACTATATGTTGGCTAATTGAATCTTGTTAAAAATTTTTTTTTAAAGGAATGAATAAACAAGTAATTCCTTAGTGTTTTACCTGGAATTAATTCCTCACTAAGGGTTCCAACAATATAAATAAAGTAGTCTAAGATGAAGTTCTACATAAAACCAAGAACATATTTTATCTCATCACTGATCTCATGGGGAAAAAATTCCCTCAAATGCTATTAGATAGTAAAGAAAGATGTATATTGGCTGATTATGACGATTGGTAAACATAGGAATTGTAAAATTAATAACAAGGCCACAGCATCTATGGCATATGTTTTAAAACTTTTAAATCTATGGCATATATTTTAACTCTACAATCATGGTTATAGTAGTAACAATGAAACTGAAGAATTTCCTTGCCCAAATTCTCCAGACTCTTTTATAACTTTAGTCCACTGGCAAAGTTCAATATTGGGGAAATGTTTTTCTAAAAAACAAGTTGAATAAATTTTTGGAACAGATGAAACAGATCTTTTAAAGAGAAATTTAAAAAAAAAAAAAAAAGCATCCAGAATAGAGGAAAGACCCCTTTTGTACTTAAAATCTTCGGTTTGACCTTTCTAAAGAACAACAACAAAAAATAATCACACATATAATACTAGAAAACTGTGAAAATCAAAAAGGTCTAGGTGTACCAAAGGATTATGTAATTTGAAAGAATAAAATTCCTCCCTTAAAAGAACACTCACTCACTTGCGTTCAAGCCACCCTCTATTAACGAGATTGTGCATGAATGAAAACAAGTAAATAATATGTCAAAGAATCTACTTTGTCTTTAGGCTGTTAAGAAAAAGCGTAGGAAGAATTCTAAAATAGGAAGTTGTTAATCATTTTCATTCATGGATATAACCAATATTTACTGATTCTCTTTTGTGGCATGTGGAGGGAAAAAATGATGTAATTCCTGCTCACAAGAAATTAGCAATTCAAAAGTATACACTGACATTTATGATGAATTAGAATACAAGATGAAATGAAATGCCATGCAAGTAATGCTAAGCCCTGTGTGTGTTCAGAAAAAAGCAAATGAGAAGAGCCAAGAAGGAAGCATCCATGGAGCACCAGAGACTTGGGGTAAGAAGGGGACCCCCACTGCCTTTATGTTAAACATGGAGGGCAATGCTGGACTTGGAGTTTTATATATATAGATGGGATATAGGTCAGTATAGATGACTGAAACGGCATCCCAAGAAGAGGAAAAAGTTTCTACAAACATAAGGCAGTGAAAGGATGTTCAGGATTCATTAACCAAAACAGTTAATAATTCAGGTTACATGGGGATACAGAATTGATGAAAAATCCACTGGAAAGAAGGGTGGAAAATCAGGTCAAATCAGAAATTGTCCTGAAATAAGGCTACAAAGTTCGCATTTTATTATATATAGAAAACATTAAAATATTTTAAAGCAGAAATTATAATATATATTTATATATATTATGTATATAAAAATATAAAGGATATTAAGTATATTTATGTATCTATTAGATGTGATAAGAAGGTATGAATATGGGGACCACTAAAGGCTGGAGCATGGAGCTCCGAAATAATCCAGATAAAATGTACTGAGTACCCTACCTCAGGTGGCACCCACAGGATGTGTCATCAAGAAGATGACAAAAGTGGGCGCCTGGGTGGCTCAGTGGGTTAAGCCGCTGCCTTCGGCTCAGGTCATGATCTCAGGGTCCTGGGATCGAGTCCCGCATCGGGCTCTCTGCTCAGCGGGGAGCCTGCTTTCCTCTCTCTCTCTCTCTCTGCCTGCCTCTCTACCTGCTTGTGATCTCTGTCTGTCAAATAAATGAATAAAATCTTTAAAAAAAAAAAAAAAGATGACAAAAGTAGTCATAACTGAGGAGCATTCTTGCCCTAAATTTAAGGGGATAAGAAAGAAAAATTGGCTGAGTTTATGTCAACAAACTTTATTAAGGACTTTCTTAAGGTAAGAAGTTATACCTAATATGAATTTAAACTTTGAGGAGACTCTGGTAACAAAATTATTATTACAGTACAAAGTGGGGAAGCCATTACTACAAGTGATGCTGGAACACGAGAGAAATCCACAGAGCCGCGAGCGCAGGTACGGTGGACAGGCACCATTTCCCCAGACAGAGCGATGGTAAGCCAGGAAGAAGGGCTTCCTGGGCAGAGAGAAAGGCAGGAATAAAGGATTTTAAGAATCAAGAAACTGTTCAAAATCACACGTTCTGGCTTCAGTTTCTCCATATCCTAACACTTCCTACTTTGTGTTTTCATAATAGCCACCTAATGGGTGTGAAGTAGTATCTCCTTGTGGCCGCAGATACACTCCTAAACCTGCAAGATTTTCGGGAAAAATAAGTGACTCCTCCACGAAGTCCCGATGCACTATGATGCTTTCTTCCTGGTTCTTCTCATTTGCTCTTTTCTGAGCATACAAGAGGGCTTTGCATTGCTTGCCCGGCATTTCATTTCCTCTTGTATCATGGTCCATCACAAATGTCAATGTATCGTTTTGAATTGCTAAAGTCTTACAAGCAAGAATTAAATCATTTTTTTCCTCCACATGCCACAAAAGAAAATCAGTAAGATAGAGTAAGTCTAAACAGATGGATTGCCATCAGAGAGATAGAGAACACCTCAGAGCTAATTTCCAATTATTTCATTGGGGTAATCTATGAATCCTTTAAAAAGGCAATAATTCCATAACGATGTAAGCTTTTCTAGAGCATAAGAAAATTTAAATTAAAAAAAGACACCCATGTATTACAATATGAACATAACCTTGATGTAAAATCCTAACAAAAGATGTACACACATAAACTATAGCCAAATCTCACATATGAATATTAAGAAAAAATAAATTGAAAATAGAAAATATAATCCAGCATCACATTAAATGAAACCACAAGCAAGGAAAACGTAAGGATGTTTCAATATTAGATACTAATAGAAAAAAAAAAAAAAACTTACCATCACAGATTCTGGAAAGGCATTTGATAATATTCAATGTCACTAAGTTTTAAAAATCTCAATAAAATAGTAATGATAAAGGTTTCTTATCTCCACCTCAAAATCAGCACCATATCTAGTGGGGAAATAGCAGATGGCTTTCCCATTAAAGGCAGAAATAAGACCAAGATACTCATTCTCACCACTGCCCAAAAAATTAAGGAAGAGGAAAAAATCAGATATAAGAATCAGGAAAAAAAAAAAAAAGTAAAAAGATTCCTATGTGTGGGTAATATGATTGGATAACTTGAGAACCTGATTCAGGTTTGAAGAAACTGACACTACATTAACTGAAGAACTGCCACAAATGTTATAGGAAATTAGTAAAGTTGTAGGATACAAAACTAATACACAAATAGTGCTTATAAGAATAAAGAAAAATCAATAAAAGTTAAGGTTGAGCAACATTTCCTATTTTAATGGTTACTTTTATTTCCTCTTCTGTGAACTCTAGGCTCACTTTTTTTCAATTGTTCTACTGTATTTTATCATTTTGTAGGAGCTCATATTTTAAGGAATATTTTTTAGCTCTTCTACATTTTTAGCTCTTCTACAAGTTATATTGTCTTCCAACTTAATATTTACCTTTTGACTTCGCTTATAGCAATTTTCCCCATGGGGAATTTTTTTCCTATATGGTTGAACTTACTAGTCTTTTCTGTGGTTTCTTTTAGGACTTCTTTTTTTATATATTAATTTTGACCCAAATGGAATACACTCCTAGTATAAGGTATTATGTACAAATCCAATTTTATTTTTTTAATCCAGCTTCCCAGTTTTCTCAACACCATTTACTGAATAATCTATCATTTCCTCACAGATTTGAAACATGATCTCAAATAGTTACTTTCAAACGGTGTGGATAGGAATGTAAATTTGTACATCAACAGACAATATGCATCAGAATTATAGTGCACAGACCCTTTAAACCAGAAATTTTTAAGAACTTATCTCACAGATTTACATACATAAAGACAATAAATGACATGCACAAAATTATTTGCTGCTATGCATTTTGAAAGAGTAAAATTTGGAAATAATCTGAATGTGCAGATATAAGGAACTGGCCAAATAACAGATTTATACAGTAGAATAAAATGCAGTCATAGCTAATAAAGGTGCTTTTACATGGGAAGGTCTCCAAGACCTTTTAAGTTTAAAAATAGTATAGAATCCTGCCAATTTTATTTTAAAATGAGGAAAAAGTGAGTATTTGCAGTACATTACACACGAAATACTTCTGAAGGGAAATGTACTGGGCATCTGAGGGAAGTGGAGGAAGACCAGGAGTAAGAGGTAAGTGTTTCTCTCAACTCCCTTTATATTCTCTGAATATTGAATCATGTGAATATATTACCTATAGGAAAAAATTAAATAATTGGGTTAGTGAGAGGGAAAAGAAGGAAAACAAATAAAAACAGCAAAAGGCCATTTGAAATTCTAAATTCTAATTTAGTCAACATAATCTAGAGGTATTTGGCAGAGGGCTCTAAAGAATAACCATAATTTGAATATTTTTTTTAAACTTCTCAACTTAAATTGGCCCAACAACATGTATGGAGCACCTGAGTTAATAAAAGCAACCACAGGGGCACCTGGGTGGCTCAGTGCTTAAGCCTTTGCCTTCAGCTCGGGTCATGATCTCAGGGTCCTGGGATCGAGTCCCACATCGGGCTCTCTGCTCTGCGGGGAGCATGCTTCCTCCTCTCTCTCTCTCTCTCTCTGCCTGCCTCTCTGCCCACTTGTGATCTCTGTCAAATAAATAAAATCTTAAAAAAAAAAAAAAAAAAAAGCAACCACAGACCGAAAGCTTTCTAGTGAATTAAATTAAGTTGAATCTTAGATCAAAATTCTATGGTAGGTCCCTCCAACAGCAACTTTTTTTTAAAGAAAGATGCCAATTTTTCTAGTTTTCCAAAAACTTACTTAGAATTTGACTTGTATCTAGTACAGAATTAACCTAGTAAAAAATCAGCTAATGATAGTTTTTAAACCCTATTTTTCTACCCAGTTAGAGAAACTTCTATCACCCAAGTCACTATTCAGCACTACTTTATTACAGCATCTCGGAATCCTCATTCCTCATTCTTCCCCAGTAATGGAGTTGGTATAAAATTAATAATTCTTTAAATTTAGAAGATAATCATTGGTTAGGGAAACTGGTTTTAATTCTAGTCTGCCTTTTTTAGTTAACTTCATGGCAAATACATATCTGCTCTCCATTTATCTTCAAAATTTAACATAATATTCTAGGGCACCTGGATGGCTCAGTCAGTTGGGCGTCCAACCCTTGATTTTGGCTGGAGTCATGATCCTGGGGTCGTGAGATCATTCCCCGATCAGCAGGGAGTCTGAGATTCTCTCTCTCCCTCTCATTCTGCCCCCCACACTCACACTCCCACCCCAAATAAATAAATCCTTAAAAAAATAAAGAGAAAATAAAATTTAACATAATATTCTAAAATTTCAGACTATCATCACAACTAGGAATTTGATAACATACGAGTTGATATTAACTAACTTAAATCTTTCAGTTTGAGGGTCTCCCAAATGCTGATAATTTAGGTGCATAAAAATAATGAAATGAACCTGTAGGTTTCAAGCAGTGTTCAGAGCCCAGTGAAGTAAACAGGAAATAAAGTAGGATATTGGGGAGTGGGGGGATAAAGAGAGGGTCATTCAAATGATGGCATGAAACTGGAGGTGTTGCAAATCTCCTAAAATAATTAAAAGCTTTAAGTTTACAGTTTATTTTTTTTTAAGATTTTATTTATTTATTTGACAGAGAGAAATCACAAGTAAGCAGAGAGGCAGGCAGAGAGAGAGGAGGAAGCAGGCTCCCTGCTGAGCAGAAAGCCCGATGTGGGGCTCGAACCCAGGACCTGGGATCATGACCTGAGCCGAAGGCAGCGGCTTAACCCACTGAGCCACCCAGGCGCCCCTTACAGTTTATTTTTAAAGGAAAAAAAAAAACTCATCCTCTTTGAATAGAACCAATATTGGAACAACACTCTAAATGGACTTTATCTAGTTAACAAAACAGACAAGATAGTAAGTTTCAATGTGCCTGTGATTCTCCCAGCATAGTTGAACACAGATACTTCTGAACTGTGGGGAAATATTTCTAACATATAAATGTAGAGCCAAAAATTAACCAAGATGAAATGAAATGTAAGCTAATAGTCACTAAGGAAACTCTAACTTACCTACCAATAATTACTGTCATTTTTTTCCCAACAATATTCCTATGTCAGGACATCCTACCAGACTGATTGCTTTAAATTATTGACATTCCATTGTCTTCTAACACTTCTCTGAAAATTATCCAGGAGTGTCTACCTGATTTTGAATTTTGTTTTCCACTGGGTAAATAATGTTTAAACTTACACTTTATAGCCACTTAAACTTTCACCTCATTTGTCACTTTTAGACATTTGCAAAATTATCCTGAAAATGTTATCCTGAAGTTATATTCCCTGAAACCAAAGCTTAAGAAGCGAATCTGATCTTTTTTTTTTAAAGATTTTATTTATTTATTTGCCAGAGAGAGAGAGAGAGAGAGAGAGTGAGCACAGGCAGATAGAGTGGCAGGGAGAGGCAGAGGGAGAAGCAGGCTCCCCACCGAGCAAGGAGCCCAATGCGGGACTCGATCCCAGGACTCCGGGATCATGACCCAAGCTGAAGGCAGCCGCTTAACCAACTGAATCCCCGAATCTGATCTTTGTAATGCAACCCTTGTTTTTTCATTTTTGCCTTCCCTAGTACCGATTTCCCCATGAGCCTAATCCATTTTGAGGGCCAATGTGAGAAGAAGAGAAATAACATTACCAGCCAGAGCCCACGATACCAATCAGGATGTGAATTAGGCCTGTGACAGACTTGAACTGCCAGGCCATTCTAAGCTCTCTGTCTATCTACCCACCAGTTCCAGGAAGCACCATGACGAAGGCTCACCTTGGTATACGCTTAAGCCCAGAACCAGCTCTCCTCACTCACTCACTGGCCCACTGAATTTTGGCCTTGAAGCCCCTTCCATAGTGACTCCAGATAGTACGCCTGTTCCCCTGGTCACCTCATAAAACGGAACCCATGGACTGTTTAAGTCTCTAGAGCTAGACCACCTTGGCAGATTATGTGGCAGATTTTCTACCACATAATGACATCTCGAATTGGTCACCTTCCCATCCTACTTCTGGAAGGATTTTTTTTCTTTAAGATTTTGTTTATTTATCTGACAGAGATCATAGGTAGGCAGAGAGGCAGGCAGAGAGAGAGAGAGGAAGGGAAGCAGGCTCCCAAGAAGGACTTTTATGTTTTTCTGTTCAGCCTCCTAGTCCTAGACTTTCACAGACTTACTCAGTGAGCTCCTTTGCTATACCTTGTTCTACCCAATTCCTCTTGATACAACTTTTCTCTAGAACTGGGTGTGCATTCTAGCCTTAATCCTTCTTGCCCTCCTACCATAGGTAACAATAAAGAGTGGGGGGGGATGCATTCTCGATACAGAAAACCCCACGTATTTTGAGCTACTAATAAAACTAGTCTCTATTAAGATAAGATTCATGTAAATGTGAATATTCCTCCAAATCAATCACCTCAAGTTTTTACTCAGGGAAAGAAAAAGGCATTAAAATGAAAAAAGATATGTGCATCCTTTGTGAGTCCTATATCATCTGCAATACCCACTGACACACAGAGCTACTAACATTTTCCAGATCTTAATAAATCTTTGCAAACCTAAGTTTGGATAGCCATACATAAACTAATTTGGCTTAGAAGGACTAATTTTAAAAAATCTGTGGCCATTTTAATAGACCCTACTTACTTAAAACTGATCTTGTGTATCTTGTAGAGACCTGGTAAAAGCAGGATTTGACAGGGCACAAGATAAAAACTGAGAAAGTTCTGGGAAGCAGTACTCAACTAGAAATAAAAATAATTACTTCAGAGAAAACTTCTAGACCTGATGCAATACAAAACTAACACATCGGTTCAGCAGAGATATTGATGACCTTGATGTTTCCAAAAGGGAAGACCATGTTGCAGTGTCATGTATAAGAAGACATTGGAGGTACCCAGTTAGGTAAGAATTGGAATCTTGGGGCATTGGTAGGGTGACTGAATGGTAATACAAGTCCTCTGTCTTCCAGCATTGATGGAAGAAACACGTCACACAAGAGGGTCACAGTCAACACTCTCAGGAACCACGGGAACACTCTTGGAAGTGGGACAACATCAAAAGCATATAGGAAATTTGAGAGAGAGTGCCAAAGAGACTGCCGTGGTTGATAAAATCCACCAAATGGAAACAAATTTGCAAGCACAACTGTCACACTAACCTAAGAGATGTGTTCTGTCAATAACTGCTCACCATAAAGATGTGCTGTCACCGCTGCATTAAAATAGAGAACAACCCGGCACCCAGAATTACTTTGGAGGGAGGAAGAGGGAAGCCCTTGCCCCAGAAGAATAAAATGTTGCAACTTTCAATAGTGTCCTAAGCCAAATATTCACAAAAAGATCTCTTGCCAAGAAAAAAATACTTTCCTAATTTGTTTCTTTTGTTGTGTTTTGCTTTGAATTTTAAAAGTTCTTTTTTGTTTTGTTTTAAAGGGCAAACTCATAAATATTTACAGAGATCTTACTAAGCAGAAAAAGAGATTAGAAAATGTTTTTGAATGAATGCAACATGTTTCATGTAAATTGAATTATACAATCAATTGTATATTAAGGAGAAAGAACTTGTATGTCACAAAATATACCTCATTTATGGAACAACATCTTAAAGATTTTTTTTTTTATTTATTCATTTGATAGAGAGAGAGAGAGAAACAGCACAAGCAAGAGAAGCAGCAGACAGAGGGAGAAGCAGGCTCCCCACCGAGTAGGGAGCCCAATGCGGGGCTCAATCCAAGGACCCTGGAATCATGACCTGAGCTGAAGGCAGACGCTTAACCGACTGAGCCACCAGGCGGCCCTGGGACAACATCTTAAATGATATGAGAAGTTAAGATAAATCCAAAGTATTTTGTATTTATTATGGTTCAAGTTAGATTTAATAAACACACTGGCACCTAAAACAGCGAGCAAAAACTATATAGTAGTAGTAGATGTCACTAAGTAAAATTATTAATAATTAATAGTAAGTCTTTATTTCAAGATTTTAATTTAAACATATCACACATACTGCTAACCATTTAAAATCCTATTTATTACAGGGTCTTATAAAACCTACTTTTCTGTTTTCTTTTGTGTCTAAGATTGAGTAAAAGTTGATCACCATTTCACAAATACATAAGATTGAATCATACTTGTATTTTATTGGATAATGACAGTTTGTGCAAAAGCCACATTTGTGTTTTACTGAAAAACAAGATGGTTTCTAAAAAAAAAAAAAAATACTTTCACTTTAGTCATTAAAAGCCTCCTTGCAACAGTGTCACCACAGAGACATTTAAATTTGTTGTTTCTGATAGTCTTATTCATTAAGAAGTACTCAGTGGGGAAAAGAGATTTTTAAAAACATGATTCTTTGAAGATGGTTTACACTTAAATAGGTTTCATCCCCAAATGACAGAACTATTTAAATAAATGACTAAACTCCATTTGTTCCATTCTCTTCACATTGTGTCATTTCTCCTAGAAACTTAGTAGCCCCAGATAGAACTATCCCACATATAATTAAGGAAGCCCTTACCCCCCCAAGGGTGAAAAGCTAGGAGCTTTGTGATTCATCAAAGTTCAGTTATAAATTGGGCATCGGAAATACTCTTATAACACATTAGAATTTTAGGCATAATCTCAAAAATGATATACATCTCCTTGGTTTTTGGTTTACTGACAAGCTAACAACTTGTGAAGTTATATGATTAAAATACATTTTCAGTACATCACAGTAAGGATTATTTTAAGGTTAGAGTTAAGGTAAGAATTAGAGTTAGAACTTATATAGCCTTGTGATTTTTTACGTAAATTCTATATCGGTCAAAGAGAGGCTTTTATTAAACATAAGTTAAATGCGTACTCTCTAGCAAGCCACCACTAGTTAATAACTCCCATCTTATACTTAAAATTACATTGAGTAGAGGCACCTGGGTGGCTCAGTTGATTAGGGAGCTGTCTCTGATTTAGGGTCAGGTCATGATCTCAGGGTCCTGAGATCAAACCCCATTTGGGGCTCCACACTCAGTGTGGAGTCTGCTTGTCCCTCTCTCCCTCCCGCTCTGTCCCGCACTACCCCCAGCCCCCAACCCCCCCCCTCCTCCAGCACACACACTCTCTCTCAAATAAAATCTTTAAGGATAAAATTATATTAATTAAAAAAACAATTACAGTGGAAGTTGTTGAACAAGAATTAGAAAGGAAATAATGAAAATATAACAAGAGCTCTAAAACACGGTATGGTTATTTGAAAAAAAAAAGAAACTGGGGAATTACGATTATTAATCCTAATTTCCTATAAATTCTTTGGTACAGTGCCTTAACCTGTCTTTTATTTTTCTTAGCGATGAGACAAGGAGATAATACATATCACCTTTTTTAGTAGGGTTGTATAAAATATAACCAATTTTGTTTCCAATCATCTTAGAAGCAACTTAAAAGTGGGATGATAACCCCTGAAACAAGTAATACATTTATGTTAATTTTTTAAAAAGTGGGACAATAATTGTTTCGACATGAATATCAATCAAAAGGATATAAGAGATGCACTGACAAAATCCAATGCTGTAATAAATCACCTCTGATAAGAAGTTCTAAATGCAGGTCCAGAGGCAGAAATTATCTTACACACACAGCATCACTCTATCCAGTTCCTTTAATATTTTCAATTCTCATTTCAAAATTCCTGCCCATATTTATGATGTTCAGCTTGGTATCAAAGTCTAACCTTGGCTATAAAGTCACTACTTTTATTGTCTTGGAAAACATCCATGTGCAAAGAGAAAAAACAAAATGTTATAATTCATACTTATTCTAAGCACTGCCCAAATTCAGAATCACTCCCTATTTCCTTGTGCAGCACTTTCCTATTGACAAGGATATTTTTAATTCAAAGTTTCCAAAATCATAATATTTAATAAAACAAATCCCAAAATCAAAATGCTAAATTTATTTTATTTCTTTTCAGTGTTCCAGAAATCATTGTTTATGCACCACACCCAGTGCTCCATGCAATATGTGCCCTCCTTAATACCCACTACCAGGCTCACCCATCCCCTCACCCCTCTCCCCTCCAAAACCCTCAGTTCGTCTCTCAGAGTCCACAGTCTCTCATGGTTCTTTTAAATGTTTTCTTTCCCAGAAAGGTTATAACTGCTTTAATACTAGGTTTAAAAAAAAAAATGAAAGTACAAACCTTAACTGTCTATTAAAAAAATAGTATCTTAAATATTAATTAGCATTAAATAGGCTCTTCATTAAGGGGGTGTGGGGGAGAGAAAGCCAGGGAGGCAAAGTATTCAGGAATGTCCTCTGAAAGAATCATTAGTTAGGAGACTTCCCCACAGGCTCCTAGTTGGAGTGAGAGGCAATTCCCATCTTCTACACTGTCCTCTGGAAAATCCCTGGTGAGCTACCATGGAATAGGATCAAAACCCCACAAGCATTACCTAGCAACTGTAATTTCCCTCCACAAAGTCAGAGAGAAGAAGAAAATACTGTATAGAATCTAGAGAATTACTCTAATATTTAAGTAAGGGAAAGACAAAGCTAAGGAAAAAATACACCACTGTTAAACATCCACTTGGGGTGGGCTTCAGAAGTCATGAGTAAACGTAGGAATCTTGACAGTAAGTTCCAAAGTTGGGAGAGAAAGTCAGACTGTTTTATTTCAGGTATGAAATTTAAGTAGGAAGTAGAAATTTAGTGTAGGTACAAAGTATGTAGTTGTACCTAAACTCTTACAATTATTTAAATATTGCTAGGTT
Organism: Lutra lutra; assembly: GCF_902655055.1. Lineage (NCBI taxonomy): Eukaryota > Metazoa > Chordata > Mammalia > Carnivora > Mustelidae > Lutra > Lutra lutra. The sequence goes on along the minus strand of NC_062282.1, from coordinate 35,292,488 downwards.
ATGCTAATACTCATCAATAAGTATGTTTTTATATTACAAAACTGTTTTTACTGTCATTATAATTAGGAGAATTAATTGAATTAGTTTCTTAAACAAGATGAAAGTGTCCCATAGAAAACTAGACCACCAACACATCCTGCTGGAGACATGGAGATGTGCCATTCAGACTCCCTTTCAAGAAGGAACTCTTCATCCAGTGCCAACGGGTGCAGTTAAGGCCGGGCCTAGGGGAGGTCAGCGCCTTCGTGTCTGCCTCAGTTTCTGCACCCAGGTCATGCCCTTCTCAAGATACCATCAGCCAAGGACAGAGCAAAGCCATGGTAAAGAGCCTTGCCACAGAGTACCCAACACAAGACTCTTTCAAAACCAGAATCTCTGCTTCAGGTTCCCACTGGGCTGAGAGACCTGTCAGATCTCCATCACAATTCTACCTGCTGACTGCCTGCCCGATCCCATTTTCTCCCTTTTCCTTTCAGAGTCTTAACCCCCAGTAGACCTTTTGCATCCCAACTCAAGCTTGGAGTCTGCCCCTCAGAGAATCCAGGTCACGCAGTAGATGATTCATGGTCCAAGAAAGCAGGCAGTAGAGGTACTGTGGATGGATAACTTACTGGCCAGTGGACAATAAGGGCCCATTCCGGGTGGTGTGCATGGATAGACAGTCCCTTCTCAAAACACGTGCCCAATGGCTAAACCTTGGAAATGTGTACATGTGGAAAAGAGCACTCTGGCCAGCATGATAGGATACAGGGGTCTGAAAAGGCAAGAGGGAAAAAACATATAAGGCCAGTGGAAATAGCCAATAGTTATAAAATTACATTGACTCCTATAAGGGGTTATGAAAGGTGAAGACAGTTAAACAATGAAAACAAAATGGAAAGGCCATAAGGCCTCTTTGGCAGTTTCCCAAAAGGCCTTTATTTCCTCTTTTCCTGAAGTGGGAGAACAGGAAAAGCTAAAGACCAAACTCAGGATTTAATAGTCAGAGTCTCCCAATTTCAAAAAAGACTGAATGCTCACCTGAGCTAGATGATGCCAAGATTAGGACCCTGGTAGGAAAACCTGAGGCTCCACGTGACATGGGAGAGAGCACCTGGGTAGAAGCCCGTGAAGATTCCCTCTCCAGACCATTCTTAAACTGAGAACGTGCAAAGGTGATCCAGACCTCCCTAGTAAGATTTAGCACTTTTCCCAGGGAAGAAGAAACTATGGAACTCTGTACCCTGCTAAGCAATGAGAGCCCCTACTCAGGATCTGTCCTCACCTCTTCTTACACCAGGTCACGAATAAATACAGGACTCAGTTGCAACAGTAATACAGCCAGAGCACGCTGGGTCTCAGAAACAGAGACCATATCCAAAAAGACATGCAAGAATCAGTCAGCATATATTAACAAGGATGCATAATATCTACAGACTCATTTTTTTCCCTACTAACTCAGTTCTGAGGATGCTTAACCAAGGAGGCTGCACCATAGGCCTGGAGTTATTATTAACTGACATTGGGAGACAGTCTTAGGATATAGGATTAATGTTCTGGCAAGGGCCCTAGGAGATGGTATAAATTAGCAGTTAGGGGGGCTCCTAGTAGCCTGGAGAAACTGACGGCTCATGCTAAGCAAGGCCGAACAGCCTGAATTACCATAGCAGATGATATAGAAAATGAATAAAAGGCTTATGAGTCAGGTACATTGGCCCAGCTGTATTATGGAAGGCCTGACAACCCAGCCAAGGATTCTATACCATGAGAAGACCCAGAGGACACCCCATTCATCAAAGCCACCAGGAAGGGGCTAATGAGAATAGCACCATCATTATTAAGAAGTTCATAATGGCTCTTCCCCTACAGACCAGAGTTGAGGGTAGAAGAGGCCATAATAGAATGTGGTTCATTGGGGGGGGCGCCTGGGTGGCTCAGTGGGTTAAAGCCTCTGCCTTCGGCTCAGGTCATGATCCTGGGGTCCTGGAATCAAGCCCCAGATGGGGCCCTCTGCTCAGCGGGGAGCCTGCTTCCTCCTCTCTCTCTGCTTGCCTCTCTGCCTACTTGTGAGCTCTGTCAAATAAATAAATAAAATCTTTAAAAAAAAAAAAATGTGATTCATTGAAAGCAATGAACTCAATGGGCCTCTGAGGCAGGGGAGAGGATGTGAGTGTGCTTAATCACAAAAGCCAGGGTTGCAATCAACATAATAAATAGCAAGGTCAAATGGCTACATATATGAATTTTTAAACAAATGACACTGAAACAATTAAATATTCATATACAAAATAAAGAATCTTAGCCCTTACCTCATACCATAAACAAAAGCTAACTCAAAATGGATCAAAGGCTAGATGCAAAAGCTACAGTTAAAATTGTAAAACTTCTAGAACGTCACAAGGTTCTCAGGATGGCACGCACCAATGACTGAGCAAGCCTCTGGTACAAGGGTCCAGCCATGCCTGTCTAAATGGGGACTCCTCTAGTGAGCAATCATTGCTCCCCCATTCCCATGGAGCTGGTAGAGACTGTCAGATCAGCCTCATGCTGAGCGCTCCCATTGTCCAACCCCACTTTTGCCCCTTTCCTTTCATAGGTGTTACAGATAAATCTTTGGCTCTCCTAACTTCATCTCAGTATCTGCTTCCTATTTTCTTATTTTTAAAAAACAAGTTCCCTCTTTCAAAACATGCTACAAATGTTCCCAGTTCTAAAGAGCTTAGAAGTCACCACTCCACCTAACAACAGATAAAAAGCTAAAAAGACTGAAAAAGATCAACTTTTCTTGGATCCTGAGAGGGGAAGACACAGAACAAACCAACTACCCCCAAGGACTGGAGAGACAAATAGAGAGTCACAACTTACCAGAGCAGAAATCTCCAAGCAGAAACCTCCACAGAAACCAGTGCCAGGAAAGGAAAATCCTGTCTAACCAACAAATTGCTTGTGGCTCAGTATGGCCAACTCTTGAGAGTTAAACACTCCAGGGAGACCCACTCATAGGGAGGCACCACAACATCATGATATTTACCTCCAAGAGCCTAACCAAGTGCCCACAGTAAGTACCAGAGAAAAATCCTCTTATGCTTCCAGCAGAGGAGGGTAGAAGGAACCATTTTGAAATACATGAGCACACTTCAGTCTTCTTAATAAGGCTGCTCACAGGAAAAACTGGTTAACCAGAGCCCAGATGAACCACAGTAGGGGGGCTATTATCAGAGCCTAACTGCCCTGGGGGAAGGAAAATGCCCAACTCCAGCCCACTCTGCCATCCTGTCTCACCTAAGGGAGGAGAAAAAAACAACTGAGAAACCTTTGTAAAGTTCACAGTCCAGAGGCACAGGATAAAAGACTGAGACCTAATCATAGGACTAGAGAATGCTTTGCCTCCCCCAACACTTCACCACCACATTATTTAAGGCTTATTTGCAGTAGTTCCTTTTATCTGATACATCGTGTCTAACTATAAAGGGAAAAAAATCACAAGGCAAACCAAAAGGCAAAAACAGAATTTGAAAAGAGAAAGCAAGCATCAGAACCAGACATGGCAGGGATGCTGGTATTACAGACTGGGAATTTAAAACAACTATAATTAATATGTGAAGGGCTCCAATGGATACAGCAATCAGCATGCAGGAAAAAAAATAAGCAATGTAAGCAGAGAAATGGAAATCCTAACAAAGAACCAAAAAGAAATGCTTGGGTTAAAAATCCCTAGAGCCAGACTGAAGAACGCCTTTGATGGGCTCATTGGTAGACTGGACACAGCTGATAAAAGAATGTCTGAGCTGGAGGATATGTCAATAGGATCCTTAAAAACTAAAAATCAAAAGAGAACAAAGACAAACAAAACAAAACAAAACAAAAAACACCAGGATAGGATATCCAAAGACTGTGTGGGCTAACTACAGAATGTGTAACATACATGTAATGGGAAAACCAAGAAGAGAAGAGGAAAGGAACAGAAAAACTATTTGAAGCAATAGTTTGTGAGAATTTCCCCCAAATTAATGTCAGAAATCAAACCACAAATCCATGAAATTCAGAGAATACTAAGCAGGACAAATTCCAAAATTCCAAAAGAAACCCCAAACAAACTAACAGAATACCCTGTATCTAGACATGCTAGACAAACTAACAAAATACCCTATATCTAGACATATCACAAACTACAGAAAATCAAAGACAAAAAATCCTGAAAGAGGGGCACCTAGGTGGCTCAGTCATTAAGCGTCTGCCTTCAGCTCAGGTCATGATCCCAGGGTGCTAGGATCAAGCCCTGCATGGGGCTCCCTGCTCTGCTGGAGGCCTGCTTCTCCCTCTCCTACTTCCCCTTCTTGTGTTCCCTCTCTGGTTCTCTCTCTGTCAAATAAATAAATAAAATCTAAAAAAAAAAAAATCCTGAAAGAAGTCAGAGGAGAGAAACACTTTATCTGTAGAGAAAGCTAAGAATTACATCTGATTTCTTCAACCACGCAAGTACAAAAAGAGAGGAGTAAAATGCTTAAGGTGTTAAGAGAAAAAAGCCACTAACTAGAATTCTGAACCCTGCAAAATTATCTTTCAGAAGAGAAGGGAAAATACAGATTTCCTCATACAAACAAAATTGAGGGATTTGTTGCCAATAGACTTGACTTGCAAGAAACAAATTCTTTGGAGATAAGAACTTATGTAAATCAAGTTCTACATAAAGGCAGAACATCAAAGAAGGACTAAGTCTAGGCAAAATAAAAATGTTTATTTTTTTACTCTTAATAATCTAACAATAAGAGTTTGTTCAAAGTAATAATACTAACAATGTATCTAATTATGCATACTTATGAGTATATCTTATGTATGCTTATCTAGGTAGCTCATATATAAGAGAAATGAATGACAACAGTGATACAGGGATGATAGGGAGGAATTAGGTTTGTTTTGTTATTATAAGGTACTCACACTATCCATGAAGTGGTATAGTGTTATTTGAAAACGAACTAAAATTGGCTGTAAATATATATTGCAAACTCTAGGGCAACCACTTAAGAAGTAAAAATAAAATAAAATAACTGATAAGAAAGGAGAGAAAATAGAATCATATAAATGCTTAGTTAAAACCACAAAAGGCAGAAAATGAGTGAAAAATAAAAATAGTACAATGGCAACAAATAAAAAATAGTAACAAATCTGGTAACTATTAATCTAACTCTACCAGCAACCGCTTTACACATCAATGGTCTAAATGTACCAGTTGAAAGACAGAGATTGTCAGAGTTGACCAAAAACCATACTATACTATATGATTCCAACTACATGCCATTCTGAGAAGGCAAATCTATGGAGGCAGTAAAAAGATCAGTGGTTGTTAGGGTCTGTGGGAGAGGGTTGAATAGGTACATGGGGATTCTGAAGCCAATAAAGATATTCTGTATGATACCATAATGATGGGCACATGTCATTACATATTTGTCCAAACCCACAGAATAAATAATAACAAGAGCTAACAGTAATGTAAACTATGGACTTTGAGTCAATGCAAATTCATCAACTGTAAGCTGTGCATGTTGGGGGGACAGGGAGTACATGGGAAATCTCTGTATTTTTCTCCTCAATTTTCCTGTGAACCTAAAGCTGCTCTTAAAAAAAAAAAAAAAAAAGGCTTAATTTTTTTAAAGTGCTAGAAATTCTGCATCTTGAATCCTATTCTTAAAATTATAAGGTAAATTAACATACTAAAGTTTCCGAGAATTCTCCCCTCCTCAAAAAAAACCTGCTGAACTTATTTTACTCAGCACTTCCTAAAACAATTTGACTATGAACCCCTTTTCCTGCTAATAACCATAACACCCCACAGAAGTATGCTCTATGGAACACACTTTGGGAAATACAAACTAAGTGGCAGTTTACCAAATCCCAAATATGGCCTTTAAGAAAAAATAAATGATCTCTTAAATCTTATCCTGCAATTGCAAATCTATAAAATAAAAGCATCACATGAAAATGAATTGGAAATTTACATAGTTAACTAATTCTAATTTGTTGCATCCTTGAACATGTTTGAAAAAGTATCGAGATCAAAACTTTCCAATTTTTTACAAGGATTCGCATCAGGAATTTTCAAAAATAGGACAGCTGACTATTTTGGACTCTCATATTTAGGTTAATTGGCTTTTGGATTATTCAAATGGTGGAAAATACCTTTCAGGCTACTTTCCTTCTTCTCCATTCTCACTCTGCTCAAATTACATCCCTCAGTCAAAGAAGGTTCTTCACAACCTGGCCTCACCTTATCAGTCTAATTTTACAGATCTTTCCTCTTAGTCCTTGGCCACCAAACATTCTGGATCTAAGGCCCTACGGCACATTTTCTCTGTACTTTGTGCCCATAGTCTATTAGATATTTTCTTATGTATGTTTCTTTTTCTGAAGCAGATTATCAGACCCTCAGTGACTGGAAGAAAGCCCACCCTATATATCTCTATAACCTCATCAGCTAAGATGATGCATGACAGGAGGACTTCCATTTTCCTGCGTGAGTTACCAGTCTCAATTTGTCTGTTCTTATTCATATCAAAAATCTACTTGAGATCATTGTTGTATGTAAGCTCACAAGCCAAACAATACACAATTTCATTGCCTTTTTTAAAATCCATCTTTTATCTTGGCTACACAGGATGAACCAATATTCTTTTTCCTCTATAGGGAATAGAAGTGCCTTCCAGGTCATAGATAGACACAATCATATGTTCTAAGATATATCCAGCCAAAGCTCCTTATCCACATGCAACTGCAAGGGCAGTCTTTACATAAAAGATGTAAAGAAAGTTCAAAATATTAGATAACTAGAGTGACCATGGAATTAATAATCCAAACTAGACACTGCTGGAAGTGAAGACTACTAATCATTAAACCAGAAAAACACACAAATTAATTATGTCCCAGTAAACCCCCTCAACCCATTCTATCTACTCTCTATTTTATTTCTGTGACAAGTTTGCTAAGAAATTGCATGTCACTCATTTGACATTATTTAATGCCTGCTGTGTGCCAAGTACTTTGCTAGGCAGCAAGATAAAAAAAAATAAATATGCAAGGCAAATATAGTCCTTGCCTTTTTGGAAGAAATAGAAATAGGGAAACAAGCATATAACTAAAATAATTACAAATTGTGATTTTAAATACTTTAAAGGAAAAAAAATAACTTTAGAAAAGAAAGGAACTACTAGAGAGAGGCTATTCACAAAAGACCTATCTGGAGTGGTAACATTTGAACGGTGATTTGAAAACTGAGTCAGGTTAGCTATGGGAGTGGCTGGGAGATGGAAAGTAGGGGAGACTTCCAAACTCAAGAGAATAGCATGTGCAAAGGCCCTGAAAGGAGAAAGTTTAGTTTAAGTGAGAAAATGAAGAAGACTTGTCTTCTCATAGTTTAGCAAAGAAAAGAATATGTGTCTGGGGCAGACTGGAGAAGTCAGAAGTCTTGCATTCCTGATCTAAAATTCTCAGGGAAAAAGAAAGTAGAAACTTAACTGTCAATGCACAGAGCAGGGTGAATATTAAGCATTTCCTCTACTGCCCCCTTTAGCATAAGGTCACCCAAAGAGGTAAATTAAGTCAAAGAAGAAGAAAGGATAGTAAAATGAACTATGTTAACACCAGGACATAACAAGGAAGGTGGGAAAAAAGAAGAACCCTCCTACTACACAATAAGCTTCCCCACTGGGTGTCATTATGTTTTCCTCTCCAAAGCTGGGAGCTGATGTCTCTTCCTTCTGCATCTTCAAAACTCCTTCAGCATCATGACTTTTCCAAGTGGCCATGGCATGTGGAAAGTTCTAGACAACTTACACAGTACTTTTAAGTTTGAATAAGATGTAAAATTAAGATTGCACAATTATACTCAGAGAAGCAGAACGCATTTCTTCTACCAAAATTTGGATGCATACTTCTGAGTGTCAGGGGTTTTATCAAGAACAAAGGGAAGCACAAATCCAGGGAAGAAATTAGAGGTCAGAGTAAAGCCATTTTCAAATGTAAAAAAATAAACAATATTAAGCCTAAACATGAATTAATTTTAAAAGAAAAGAGACTCCAGCATAATTTGGGGGTCCAGGAAAACTTTGAGCTTTATTCTAGTGTTTTGGGTTCAGCAAAATACGTTTTGCCAAACGCTTTCCCCCTTAATTCAGAAAAGGCATGCATATTTCAAAGGAAATTTAATCCATATGTTTCTGATTCATTTACACTTAATTCATCAAAATGTTGTTTTGTAAGAGTTATTTGGTGTCCAAGAAGTCTTATAAGACTCTTCTCTTTGAACCAGAAAGCCTTGCGTTGCCAGGACTAAATGGAACTTTATATGCAAAAAGCGTAGGGACCTGGTGTTGCTCTAGGAAGTTTGGCCCATAAACTAGACTCTGCTCCTAGAGTCTTGAGGTCAAGAGTAACAGGTAATGCTGAGATTTAGCAGGGAACCTTTAGCTAGATAAAGAGAAACTGTCAAACAACACTCTCCAGTGAAACAAACTCATCATTCTGTTATTGAGAAGCAAGGTTGTTTTTCTTTCTTTCTTTCTTTCTTTTTTCACATTTTTTATTACGGAAAACCATTCCAATGTTTCAACAAGAAAATGAAGGACTTTGGTCCTTAGCATGGAATGTTATACTTAGTTATTAACCATGAATAAATATGTTATTTTATAAAACAATGGGCAAAGTGTATTTCCTCTGGTATTCCAAGCATTCTGTTATACAAATTGTGAGCTTCCTCAATGCCTTCATGTACTTCATTACTTGTTTTGGGTCTTGAGAATGCTTTCCTTAAATCTAATTGATGTTCACATTTTCTACTAACCAGTAGGCTTTTTTTTGTTCGAGCATGTACTTACAGAATTGGTTCTTCTGTCTTGGGTGTGTGTGTGTGTGTGTGTGTGTGTGTGTTTTAACAAGCATGCAAAGTCTCTACATTTAAAGACATATTAGCCTGTGTTGCATTAACTGTGCTTATTAACTTGATTGTGCATACATTATGGCAACAGTTCAAAATATCTTTTCCAATGATCCAAATAACATGATATAGTTACAGTGCTATCCCTTGATAGATGTGGGAAAGCCCACAGTCTCTTGAATGACAATGAGACACAGGGATCTAAAAATACAGACCTCAGACTTAAAATGACTATGAAGATTTCCTATGATCAAAACCATAAAATAGTTCAGTGAAAATAACTCAAGTAAAATATTGAAAAGTAACAAAAGCAGTTGCTATTAATGTTTTAACTACGCAATTTAAACTAAAAAAAAAGTGATCTGAAAAAAGCACACTATAGATTTGTATTATTTGATAATACTGTCATGGGTCTTCATAATCAATATTATCAAGTGGTAGAATTTTTTTAAGGAATCCAATGTGGGGCTCGAACTTTTGACCCCAAAATCAAGAGTCGCATGCTCCACCAAGTGAGCCAGCCAGGTGATATAGTTTTAGGCATTTTTAAGTGATATAATTTTTAACACTTCTTTTAAATCTAAAATATTAGTGTTACATAATTTAAATGAATCTCAATTTTTAAAAATCCCAATTATCTGCACAAAAATTTTGCTGAATGCAGACTACGCATTAAAGACAAAGATTGATGAATACTGAAATGTATTAAGAGCCTAGCACGCAAACAACAGTTTTTTCTAAAGGATTGAGCTGTATAGGGCAAAGCATAAGATTTGAAACTTTAGAATTATCTTATTTCTTACTGCTAATTATATTAAAAGAAAGAAGCAGCTACAAAGAGGACTTGGATCAGGTCCTAGCTCCACCATTTAGGAACTGTTCACTTAGGCATTGATTTTGTTTGTTTGTTTGTTTTTTGTGTTTTTTTTTTTATTCTCTATCACCCAGGTTCCTTATCCTTAAAATGGGTAAAATAGTATTTTAATCTCAAAGAGCAGAGTAGTAAACACATGTGTATTAAAGTAATGCTAGTTGCTACAACAAATAAATAACCAAATTATAATAACTTGAACATGACCAAAATTTATTTCTCATACATATACAGTCCTACATGGGTTTTCTTGATTGTCACGGGGCTCTACTGTAATCAGGGACTTTGGAACCAAGGCTCTTTAAATCTGGTAACCCCATCCTTTCCAATGCATCACTTCTAAGATTGTTTCCTCCTCAAGCCAGCAGAAAAGGAAAGGGCACAGAGCATCACATGTGGGAAGATTTTATGGTCTAGACCTAGAAGTGGTACACCTCACTACTATTCTGCTGGCAAAAACTAACTCACATGGCCACACCTAATTACAAATGAATATGGAAACCTACTAGCTAGGTTGCTAGGCAGAGAGGAAACAGGATGAAAAAAAACTAGCATGTCTCTGCCACATGTAAGTGCACAGCACTCTTCCTTTCATGTAGTAAGTACTCAACAAATGTTGGCTATCTTTTTGCTATCACCATTATTAATAAAGTTTCTCTTAAGCATAGACATTTGGCTTAGAGGACACCAGCCTCATTGACAGGGCAGGTGAATACATATTTTCATATGGCTCAGAGACACTCATATATGTTCAAAATTAAAACACAATAGCAAGACGTTTTTGAGAAGAAGCTTTACACTTAATGACTAGACACATCAAATAGGTTTCTAAACAAAAGACTATATATATTCTTAAATACGACTGTGGTAATGAAAAGAATCAAGCAGGCTTTTCGGGCTTCAAATGTTCAAAGATCCCAGCTTAGTGGATTAGAACAAAATCCTTAGACAGGGGCATTTCAAATACCACTATAGCAAACCCCAAGCTGCTGTCCAAATTCCTTTGCTGCATTATCTTCCTGTTGCAAAGCACACAGCTTCCATGGTGTCAAGCTGAAAATTGGTGTGTTTTTTTTTTTTTTTTTTTGTCTGCAGAGTTCCCACTGTATTAATGTTTTTTATCGTGGAATAAAGCTTATGCAGTCCACCAATATCTTCCAGTAAAGATTTAGAACCACTCCTATTTTTCTTCAAGGAAAGACTTAAAACTATACCTGTCTCTCCGGGGCAATGTGGGAAACCTCCTAAAAGATCATTCTTTTCTTCTTTAAAAAAATGACTTTTTGAAAACTTTAAGTAAAGGAAAAGTTCAAGATTTTTCAGGGTCTGTCTGGTTCTAATGGTAAAGCATTGCCAATCCAAGGGACAGATTTCAGCAGCTTTAAAAAGAGTTTGTTAATTAAAATCACCCTTCTCTTAACTTGCCTCTTTTTCTGTCTCTTTAGCTGGCTCAACTCGTCCATTAGTATAATATTAAACAAATGAAAACAAAAGGAAAAATGAAGCGAGTTTCTTTCTATGCATATTTCTAAGACCAGGCAGTGTGTGCTCCAAAACCATGTCCACAGAGCCAAAATTGTTGAGAAAATAAAGCAGCTTTTTAGCTGATTGAAAACTACTTGTATTTAATGCTTGTTTTATGTACCCAAAATGATTCATACCCTTGCAGTTTAAAAAGTAATAGCAAAACAGACACTACTAAAATACAGTACTCCTTTCCACGTACAAGGATTTGACGGGGCCTCTGAAACATACCCAAGAAAGCAAGCTGCCTCTTAATCCCATCAGAAAATGCCTAAGGAGGCCCCACATTACTTTCCCCCAATAACTTGTTAACCTTGGAAAGAAAAGCTTTCTGAATGTCCCAACAACCTTGGCTTCCTGATCATGTGATCAGAGAAAGAACCACACTCTGGCTTTCATTAGTCTGAGGACATCTGCAAGGAGAACTTACAACACAAAACAATCTCAGTCGCTGATCTTGTTCTCTCATCTGGACCAAACAGTGTTAGTGTCAACAACTGCAGTAAACAGCATGGGGAGAGTTAATGTAAACATTTCAGAAATCATAAGCTTAATATCATTGTTCAGAAGTTGGACCAAGCTATGACTAAACTCTTCTGCACTCAAGACCGAGACCGCAGGCTAGAGACTGACTTTGATATATTTCCAGAAAGAAAGTGTATCCAAACCTGCGCACTGGGAGAAAAGTAAACAATCCCAGCATTGGAGGTAGACGTGGCAACAGGTACAGGGGCTGGGGGCGGGGGGTGACTCATGCAGAAGGCAGGACAAGAGGCAGTAATGCCTGGATTAGGTGGGAGGCCTTCTGTAGGCCCCACTGTTGTTAAAGTCAAGTCATACAAGTAGATCTGTTTATTTCTGCAGTGGCAGTTCAGCTCGAGCTCCTCTAGCCACAGTTTTTAAAATAGCTCCATGCCATTCCTATTATGCTTGGGCTTTCTTTAGACCCAAGGCAAGACAATGGAAAAACCAACCTAAACAAAAACAAATGGAAACTAAATACTTTGGGTTTACCTTATAAACATGTCAGCCACAAGGCAGGTAATTACCTTCAAATAAGGGGATAATTTCCTGGGTCACGATGCCCAAGTGAGAATTTTGATGTCATTTATAAGATCGTAATGTTCTTTCTAGATGTTTCTGCCATCCCTATTTCTATGCAGCCAAAGACACTTCTGAGCTTCATGTTTATTTCCTTTAACCCCATGATAAAGACAGACTACACTGAATGGTACCTACTCTATAGCATCTACAATAGACTGCTTACCATCGCTGGACTGAATTGAAATGATTAAGCTCTAGCCCCCTCTACTTACAGACTTTCTAAGTTAGAAAATAGGAATGCTCTCCCTTTTTATAATGACATTTGGGCATCCCTTTATAATTTCTCATTGGCTTTGTCATTGGGATTTGAATCCAGGGCATCAGAAGCTGTACATTCTTTCTGCTAGACCATGATATCTCTACATAAATGTAAGGAGCTGAATTAGAACATCCTTCATTATAAAGCGGACTATGAAAATCACTAAGTACTTTATTCAAGGTCATGATGCTAGTGAATGGCAGAGGTAAGATTTGACACCTGAGTGTTTCTGGGTCCAGAGCCCATGCTTTTGGTACCAGGCTGCACTGCGATCACTCCCAGGCAGCCAAAGACTGTAAAGTCTGCACTGAAAACTAGCTAAATAAGAAAAAAATCAGAATTTCTTATACCTTTTCAACATCTTATTCAGCTCATGATCTCATCCCAGATCTTTTTGTCTGTAAGTCCTTAAATCTATAGTAAGATTTCAGGATAGCTCTTTTTTTTTTTTTTTAAATTGTTCTCAGCCTTATGAAGGCCACATTCATTAATGGGTGCTGGGCTAGCTCTGTATCTTATATTATGTGTCTATTTATTTCTCTTCTTCCTTGGTCTGAAAAGTCAACTGAGAAGTATTTATTAAGTGCTTACTGTGGGCCAAGCACTATGCTACACATTGCAAGGTACCAAAAAAAAAAAAAAAAAAAAATCAAAAGACATTAAATCACCTTCAAGGAGCTTATGGTCCAGCTAGAAATACATGATTCCAAATGATAGCAGGAAACATCTACATACTTAACTCAAAATCGCTTAAAAAGTATAAAACACTCAAAGAAGAGAAAGACGTTTGAAACCTCTAAGGTCGTGACTAAGTAATAACAACATTGCAATAGTTCCTGTAACATTTTTTCTGTCCTCCATTTGGACACGGATCTTTTGACTCTAAGAGGCAGAAGCAACTCAGATTAGGTAAGGCAAAAAAGGGAATTTATTTGTTCATATTTATAAAAATTCTCTATAAATTCATAACTTGCAGTCCTGGTCCAAAAGCAAACCCTCAGGAAAACAGTTATCTATGTCACTATTCACTTTTTGTGAAGAATAAACACAGGCTTAATTTTAGTTTCATCAAAAGTTTTTATAATATATAACTATGCAGTGGAATATACAGTGAAAAAGAAATGATTGTGGTCCTTTCTTAGTTTTCTCTTTTCTTTTTCTTTCTTTCTTTTTTTTTTTTTTTCCCTGAATGGAGAATTTATCTTTGCCAACTGAAAGGCCCCACAACAGCTATAGTAACCTCTAGGGCCTCTAGGTACTTCAGTTCTCAGCTGTGGTCCATGACACTAATCTAAGAATCTCTTAAAAGGAAATCAATGCATCCTTCTCTCCCCCCAGCACAAGACCAATTCAATCAGAAGCCAGGGAATTGGAGCTTAGGCAACAGTATTTTCTATGCGCAATGAGGATTGAAAACCCATCTCTTGCCTCGTACTTACATTATGCCATCTACTCAGTCAAAAAATTAGCAGTGCTCCCAATTAATGACAAAAGGATGGAAAGCTAATTTTGGCTCCTAGACAAGGGCAAAACAAGAAGAAACGATTAGCAGAATAATTCAGGCACACTTATGTTTTCCCCAGATGTGGCAGTGACTGTTGGCCGTGATACCTAACAACCATTCACAGTTTCCTTGCAAGGATCCCTTCTCAACCATAATATTCTAGAGTCTTTATAGGTGCCCTCCACTCTTTGTTGTTGTTCTTGTTGTTTTGTGTTCACAAAATTAGCCAGACAATCATTTGCCATTATCCGCAGTCTTGATGGAAAATATGAATTCGACGTTTAGACTACTACGTCTGGGGAGAAAAAGGCAGAACTGAGTGCATGGTATTCTGCTGTCCAACACCACAGCCAGTTGATAGACTGTCCCACATGCTGTTCTGAAGCAGAAGGCCAATCACTTGAGGTCATTAAGGGACAGTTATTTTAAGGGCCTTGTCAGTGAGCCATGTGAAATGACAGGGGCCATAAAGCTAGTCATAAATGTCGCTTGTAATGAAAGATAATGCATCCATGGTGGTTCATTTAAGAAAACATAGGTCTGCATAAGAAGGAGAACAGCAGCTTAACTACTGTTTTATTCACAGCTTATTAGTAATAAAAAAATAAAAATAAAAATAGAGCACTTTGTGAAAGAAGGGAGTCATTTACATTGACTGCATTAGAGGAAAAAGCTTTAAAAGGTGGCAGCTCATTGTTTATGGGGTTTTTTATTTTCTGCCAACTCAGAGGGATCATATGGCTGCAGCGCTGTCTTCTTCACTTACCTTGACTCCATAGCCATTGTGGACCCATGAAGGAAATCTATGTCTTCAGAATCAACAACTTACTCTCAGTGGCAACTGGCAGAACACAAAAATAAACAAACGCAAAAACCTCTTATTTTGCAATATTAACAAAGAAAACACTGACCTTCCACCTTCTACCTAATCTACCCCCAATTGCTTCTTTGACACCATGCCTAGTCAAATGAAAAGAGGTTTTCGAAAGAAGGAAAGAAACATCTGCTTGGACTTCAAATTCCCCTCCAAAGCAGAAATCAAGCCTAGAAAGGTTACATGTTTCAACGAGCATGTAAGACAAAGGAGAAAGTTCAACTGCTTATCCCACTTGACCTTGGCTTTAACGCAGGATCACGCTGATCCTGATGGAGAGATTAAAACGCCAAGTCCAGAACTGCTCACCAAGCAAATTCACAATGGGAGTTCTAAGAGTTCTTTGGCACTCTTGTTTCATATGGAATTAGCAGGGACAATCCCAGGCCACAAATGTAGCAATATTTTAACTCAGTGTGCAAAATTTCAAAGATAAAGCCTGAGATTGGAAGCCGGACTGAACTTCTCAAATACTGCTTTCCTGGTAGGCTTTGTCAAAACAAACAAACAAACAACAACAACAACAACAACAACAAAACCACACTCGGACATGTATGAGAGCTGCTGAAAGATTTCTTTACAGAGGGGGAAAACAGAGGTCATTAGGGCCATGACAGGTAAAGGATAAGGTAGGTGGTGACAAACCCAAAAACATTTTGTCTTACATATCCCTACTCTAAACTGCAAGTTCAGGCTACCTTCCATGAAAATTACTTACATACAGCAAAATGGTGTTGTCGAAAACCAATCCCCAGGCTTGGGAGCCAAAATATAAAATGAAGACAGAATTTGGGATAAAGAGGAACAATAGCTTCATTGCTTTGCAGGGCAAAGGAGGGTGTAGCAGGCTATGGCCTTCAAAAACTATAAGCCTCCCGGGAAGAAGGGGTTGGGGTCGGGGGGGCAGGGGAGGGAGGTTTCACTGGGAAATACACGATCTAGCCGGTTTCGACATGAACTGTGTACCTGCTTCCAGCCTCACTGTTCATTTTCTGGGTGGTACGGGTATCTAAAACAAGGCTAAGAGTAGGGAAGGGAAGGTTTGCGGAAGAGAGGGAAAAGGTTACTTTAAAATAGAGCTTTGCTGAAGCGTTAGTGCAGCCATTTTTATCTTTGTTCAACTTCATGCTTTCAAGCGGTTTCAGTGGCACATAAATGATCACATTTTTCCACAGTAAACACTGCAGCACTTGGGAGTCAGAAATCAGAAATATAAACTCCGAACTTAAAATTTTGAAAACCTGAGAGAAGGGGTAACAACAAAAGAAAGATTAACAGCAAACGGCTGGTCCACCAACCCATCTCTTAAATCACAAGTAGAAAGCACCCTGGACCAGTGCTCTGGGAAAGTGGGTTCCAGCCCCATGTCACCCACTGCTTGACTGTACCTCAGACAAGCTTCTTAGGTTCTTTGTGCCCAAATTACCTCATCCGCAAAATAAAAGGGTCAGAGTAGAGGAATTCTAGAACCAACTATTCATAGAGATTATGGAAGCTACGCAAAGCTGCTCATGAATTTCATGCCTCCATTTCCAACTTATTTTTTTCTGACTAGCCAAACCCGTAGCCGTTTCTTCCTCTTTCCTGTTGTCTACTCATTAACTCTCCCACTGCTCTCTTAACTCAATTCAGTATTATTCAATCCCTGTAATGTCTTCTCTCTCCTTGAGATTGTAAACTCCCTGGAGGTACAACAACTTGTTTCTAACTACATCCCTCACTGAAACTGAGAGTGTTAATTAAGCACATGGTAGATGTTTATACACTTTTTTAAAATGTATGTGTGAATGAATATTTGGCACTTAGTAAATATTGACTTGAATAGTCACTACTGATCACAAAAATAAACCAAGAGAAACCGCTGATTTCTAGAAGGCGAGATCTAGTCACTAAACCAAAAACTTGCCTAGGGTACATTTGTTAGGAAAAAAAAAAAGTTCATATCCCCACTTTAAAATCCCTCTGTTATCCCAATTTTGACAAAATTACAAAGGTTAGGGGTGCCTGGGTGGCTCAGTTGGTTAAGCGACTGCCTTCGGCTCAGGTCATGATCCTGGAGTCCTGGGATCGAGTCCCGCATCGGGCTCCCTGCTTGGCAGGGAGTCTGCTTCTCCCTCTGACCCTCCCCCTTCTCATACTCTCTCTCTCTCAAATAAATATAATCTTTAAAATTACAAAGGTTATAAATTTTATCTGAAAATGTTAAAGATCTATAATAAAACAAGCAAATCAATTGACAGAAAAGTATTATTAAAGTATCTTTTTTCATAGAAATAGGAAGAAATTCTACATCTTCCTAGTCCTTACTAACATACTGTACTAATTTTCTAGTGTTTCTTGAGGCTTTACTCTATTTTACTAATAAATACAGAAATGCTTAACTCTGTACCCCATTTAAGATGATTTAAGCTGTCACACTTTTTCTGTTCCTATTAAAACTTACTTCAGTACAGCTAGTATAAATTTATTGGCCATCTTTGTTAAAAATATCTACTGTTTTCACTCATTCCCTACCACATACATACTAAAGAAAATTTCTTACAGGCATGGATATAAAAATTAGTGTGTTTATGGATTTTGCCAATATTACTGACTCCTGTGGCTAAACGTTTTCAGTGTTTATCATCCCAGAAAAGTGCTATGTCTAAGAGCGGAGGATTAATTAGTTAACAACCACAGGAAAAGGAGAAAATAAGAGGCTCTGACATTCTAAGAGTCTTGCAACACCACCGACAAGAGCTCTCCCCTGCTAGCATATGGAAAGTTTTCTTACTTGCTAATTAGACTCTACCATCCGCCTGCTCCTTACTGCATAAACACCAATTTTATCCTACGCATAACCTCAATTAGTTTTTCCTATGCTAATAACTAAGGAGACATGGTACACATTTTTCTCTCCTCGATTTTGGTTATCAGCATGTATCTGAAAGGAAAACACATAGAGAAAAATCACAGCCAGATAAAATTAATTCCTAAGAGAAATAAGTCACAAGACTATGAAGGACCATAAATTAGGTAAGCAACACACATGACAACCTTTTTATATGCTAAATATTCAGTCAGGGGTTGGAACTTAAAGAAATAACCATTTCTTTCATATGTGGTTTTCAGTCTCTGTTAAAGTTTACTATCACAAACTTCAACTTTGGCTAAAGTATATCTTAAAATATTTGTTCATCACATCTGATCACAACAAAATCATTAGGAAACCCCAAACCAGTTAAGTCCATTATAAGTGGGTCGGAATTACAAACACACACATCCCCCAGTGACCACACTATTTTAAAAATCCCTTTTGTCATTAGCATTTTGTTTTAGAAAGAGTGTCCCCTTTCCCCTAACTCTACCTTAAAAGGACGGTTTTAATTACAAGTGTCCCAGATAAACAAGAACAGTGATAAGGCACTCAGACTGAAAACAAAGCCAGCAAGGATAATGCATTGCCACACTTGCTCTTTCCGTCCTGTGATGACTGAGTTCACATGGACCACCATTAGCCCGTGGTGTTTGCCAACCCAGGCTCACAGTATTCACGTGGGAAGCCTGAACCCCCGCAAACAACAGGGAGAAGTGGCGGGAAGAGAGGAGGCACACCTGTGATGTATCTTCTTGTCTTGACTATGAGAAATGTGGGGAAGAGTAATTCAGAGTTACTGAAAGAGCAGGGCTATTAGGCATGTGTATCAGATTGACCCAAGTTTGATGTGACAGAAACAGCATGTTCTGCTATTCAATGAACGCACTGGTGTAAATACCAGTCAGGCAGCCCATGAACTCCAGTGGAGTTCAGTTTATTTTGCATGTAACACAAGGAGATTTTTCTGACATTTTTGCTCTCAAGTACAGAGAAAAAAAACTTAACCACTGAATAGACCTGCCACAAAAAGAAAAGAAAGCAGTTGCTTAAAACCAAAAATACATCTCTGAAAAAACCTCCTATTCTAAATACGTTTCAGGGACCATCAAATGGAATCCATTATATGGGATTACATTTGGTTATGCTCCTAGAAAGTATACAGCTATCTGATTGTTCACTTAAAAGATACGGCTTAAAAACAATGTTAAGCAGCATGATAATTCAGAGTAACTAAACCTCATAGACTAAAAGATTCTCAGAAATATAAATTATTTCCAAAGAATAACCCTTCATTTTTCTTTTTTTTTTTTTTTAAGATTTTATTTATTTGACAGAGATCACAAGTAGGCAGAGAGGCAGGCAGAGAGAGAGAGAGGAGGAAGCAGGCTCCCCGCTGAGCAGAGAGCCCGATGCGGGGCTCGATCCCAGGACCCTGAGATCATGACCCGAGCCGAAGGCAGAGGCTTTAACCCACTGAGCCAACCAGGCACCCCCAACCCTTCATTTTTCAAAAGAAATTACGTAGCTTTCTTTTTCTCTGGAACTAAGTGAAATCGCTTAGCAAAAATGAAGTACACCACTGAGAGAAATGAGCACTTTTTCTTTATTCCAGTATAGTTAACAGTGTTGTATTAGTTTCAAGCATACAACACAGTGATTCAACAATTCTGTATATTACTCAGTGGCCATCATAAGTCATGGTAAGTGCACTCTTCATCCCCATCACCTGTTTCACACATCCCCCGACCATCTCCTCTCAGATAACCATCAGTTTGCTCTCTAGAGGTGAGAAGCTAGGTTGTGTTTTTTGTTTGTTTGGTTTGGTTTATCTCTTTTTTTCTTTGTTCATTTGTTTCTTAAATTCGACATATGAGTGAATCATATGGTATTTGTTGTTCTCTGACTTATTTCATTCAGCGTAATACTCTTTAGATCCATCCATGTTGTTGCAAATGGCAAGATTTCAGTCTTTTTATAGTTGAGTAATATTCTGCTGTATATATATATATATATACACCATTTCTTTATCCATTCATCAATTGATGGACACTTGGGCTACTTCCTAATTTAGCTATCGTAAATAATGCTGCAATAAACATAGGGGTGCATATATCCCTTCATATATCCCACTCATATTCTTTGAGTAAATATCCAATGATGTGATTACTGGACCATACCGTAGGTCTATTTATACTTTTTTGAGGAACATCCATATTGTTTCCCACAGCGGCTGCACCAGTTTACAATCCCGCCAACAGTGCACAAGGATTCCTTTTTCTCCACATCCTTGCCAACATCTGTTG
Organism: Lutra lutra; assembly: GCF_902655055.1. Taxonomy (NCBI): domain Eukaryota; kingdom Metazoa; phylum Chordata; class Mammalia; order Carnivora; family Mustelidae; genus Lutra; species Lutra lutra. The sequence continues at coordinate 35,272,287 of NC_062282.1, read as the reverse complement.
TTTCTTATGTTTTGCTTTTAACCATTCTGACAGGTGTGAGGTGATATCTCACTGTGGTTCTGATTTGCATTTCCCTGATGATGAGTGATGCTGAGCATCTTTTCATGTATCTGTTAGCCATCTGTCTGTCTTCTTTGGAAAAATACCTTTTCATGTCTCATGCTCATTTTTTAATTGGGTTATTTTGTTTCTTGGTGTTGAATTGTGTAAGTTCTTTATACATTTTGGATACTAATCCTTTATCAGAAACAAGCACTCTTAAACATTGGTATTAGGAGTATAAAATGTACAGCTTTTCTGTAGGGCAATCTGGCAATAGTTACCAAACGCCTTAAAAATGTTGAAAACCTTTATAATAATTCTATTTTTAGGAACTTTTCCTAGTAAGTAAACTGAGATACAGATAAAGAGTTAAATACAAGAGTGTTCATTGCGTAATTAATACTGAAAATAACCTTGATGTTCAGGAATTTGTGGGAACCTGGGTGGCTCAGCTGGTTAAGGGTCTGCTACAGTTAAGGTCATGATCCCACAGTCCTGGAATCGAGTCCCACATCGGGCTCCCCGTTCTGAAGGAAGTCTGGTTCTCCCACTACTCCTCCTCCCACTCTCTCAATCTCTCTCCCCATCTCTCTCTCAAATAAAGAAATTTTTTTTAAAAAAATAAGGAATTTGTTAAATAAATGTTATATTCAACGTGATAGAATACTACTTAGTCGTTTAAAATGATATAATAGAAAAACATTTAACAGCATTAGAAAATGCTCTTAGTGAAAAAGCAGGTTATAAAACAGTGAGTATAATACAATAATTTTTATTTTATTTTATTTTATGAGTAGGAAAAAGACTTGGCATATGTCCTATAGATTAGTGCTGTCCAGCAGGAATATGGTACAAGCCACGCATGTGATTTCTAGTTTTATAATATCCACATTAAAATAGTACAAAGAAACAGATGAAATCGATTTTAGTAATAGATTTAAACCAAATATATTAAAGATATTACCATTTTGATACATAATCAATTAAAAAATATTAATGAGATATTTTACATTGTTTTCATACAAAGTCCTTGAAATATGGTGTGTATTTTGCATTTGTAGCACAACTCATTTCAGACTAGTCACATTTCAAGTGGTGGCTACCCTATTGAACAGTACACCTCACGAATGTCAGATACAGCAGATTTCTATCTTTATATTGATGCTTTTCTGTACATTCTACTTTTATAATCAGGGGAAAAATCAGTATTTTTAAATAACTAAATAAAGATAGACCAAAAGAGAAAAAATATATGCCATATGGGTTATAGAGTTAGACACCCAGGTGCAGAGATTTCTGATTTTGTTACTTTGTAGGTGCATTTCAAGTCTTCATCTGTAACGTGGGAATAATATCTATTTCATCAAAACACTGAGAGCAATGAGATAACATTGGTGAAAAGCACAAAGCAGAATGCCTGGAAAACAGTGACCACTTTAAGAAAGTTAACTTTTTTTAACCAGTAATTTCCCTACCTAAAAAATATCCTACAGCTATACAGAGAACACCCCTTGAACCAATGGTAAAGTTTAGATATGCTGTGAGCCCTCTGAAGGAGGGAGTTTATGGTTTTGTTTTTCAAATGTGAATCTACAAAGTCTAGCACAGAGCACAGTGTCTGGCACATTAGTTATATAAATGAATAAATGAACGAATAAATGAATGACCTCTGGATAGGCTATACTTTTTAAAAGCATACTCACCTAAAGAAGCTCTTCATATGGTCTTCCCCTTTACATATTAATAATTTGAAATCATGTGAAATGCAAAAAAAAAAAAAAAGTTGTCATCTATTTATGACCACCCTAATTTTCCTATTCTTTCCTCTGTTGGCTTGTGCCATTCTCCATTAACCTCCTCTAAGGATTAACAGTTTGACATTCTTCCTTGGAACTTCCATAATACTTTTTTCCCTCTAATTCAGCATTTACTATGCTCTACTTGAATTATTTCTGTGCATGCCTGACACCCTCAACAGATTGAGTCCTTGAATACAGGCACAATGTTCCTTGCACAGTCACTAGAACAGAGTAAGTGTTCAATAAATGTCTACTCTATGCTTGAGGGAATGAATGAATAACACTACTCGATTGTAAGCACCTCAAAATTCATATCCTCAAAGTTATTTCATTCATTTCGTAAACTCATTAGGCCTCTCATATTTGTGTTTAGATATGTGTGAAGATGATAGTTCCAAGTACTAACTTGCTTCCTACCAGCTCCCAACATACCCTGCCCTTCAGCTCACCAAATTCTAACCCTTCGTCCTCTGCTCCACCCAACTTCAGAATAGAAGGGTCACCCACAGTGGAAAGAGCAAAGCACTGTGCAAAGTGAAAAGTTTAGATAGGAACTGCAGGTTGAACTATTCTGTTCTTAAGAAAATCCAACTAGGAAAGAGAAGAGAAAGCAATATAGAGTCTATGTAAACTAGAGGGAAAGGAATAACAACACCTCAGTGTTTGGAGATGGGAAAGTCTGCTCAGTGACGGGCACAGCTGTCTAATTAATGTAGTCTTCTCCTTTAAATAACTGTAGCCCAATAGAACACTTAAAAGTCCTTTGTATAGACAATGAAAGACTTGCCTCCCATGAGGGATAATGGTTACATTAAAGGAAATTCCACCTCTGGCCAAAGTGGAATTAGGTAAACCAGTTTAGGGCTATCTAATTTATTCCCAATATATATATTCTGAATATTAAAATGAACAAGTACAGAAAGGCATTTTCTTCATCACTCTTAAACAGTTTTAAACTTGGCAACCATATCACACTGTGTAAAATAAGTTGTATAAATTCTTGGCCAATACACAGACAACAAGTTTGATAAATACACCAGTATTATGCTTTGCTGATATCTAGAAATATATAGTCCTTACATTTGAGTCCAGCTTCACACCACTACATTTATTTTTAGACATTGCCTTCAATCCTGTACTTAGTTTTGTCAGTGGAGAAGGATGCTGTTATGTTGGTTGGTTCGTATTTTAGAACTCAATTGTAAAGAGTTGAGTCAATCGTGCCCTTCAGTTCATAACATATTATCCTTATCAGCCATGCAAGGCTGTTCTCTGTTTTATTTTTCTCCTTCGTATCCATCTTCATTTTCATTTTCTTCCTTCACACAGACATCAATTCTAGTATGTTTGAAGTATGTCCTCAAATATTCATATATGCTTATGAAATTTTTACTGTTGCTTACATATTTCTTCTTTTATTTACATGAATGCTATGCCATAGATGTGGTTTTCTTTCAACTTTTCAACACGGTCTTTTTAATATCTATCCACAGTGATTCTACCTGCTATGTAGTATTCCACTGTATATATCTGCCATATTTCACTTATCTATTCCAACAGTGATGGTACCTATACTGAGAATTTCCAGTTGCTATAAACCACATCAAAATAAACATGCTCAGCGTTGGTGGTATAGTGGTGAGCATAGCTGCCTTCCAAAATAAACATGCTCAAAACTATCCTTCCTTTATATATACCTGGGCATGGCAATGCTGATTCAAAGAACCAAAGCAGATTTAATTTCATTAAATAAAACTGATGGTGTCTGCAAAATTTCTGTACCCATTTATACTCTCTATAGTACCATATAAGAATTCCTACCCCTTTAGGTAGTACAGTGTCATACCACCTCATATTAACCAAAAGAGATTGGGGGTTGTCAGCCTCATCCTTATAAGAGAAAAGCTGGGAAAGAAAGAACCTAAAAATCAACAACTTTTCTTAGACTTATTAGAGAACTGAGGTTGTAGGGTAAACTGCCAGCCCAAACTCTGGAGAGACAGGAAAATCCAGAGTCACAGTCAATATTTACTAATCAAGAACAGAAGCCACTGGAACCATAAACTGGCAGAAACACTTAAATGGTGATTTTGAAATATTGCTCAAAGACGAAGATGGACTAGCATGAGGGTGAGAAACTCCTGGAGGCCAGAGTCATAGGAAGGCTCCACATTTTCATGAATTTTACTTCCTGGAACACCATCAGGTTCTCACAGTGAAGAGCCAAGACAGATCCTCTCCTGGCTCTAATAGAGGCAGGGTGGGATTATCCACTATGAACTCTGCCCAGAGCATTCTCCGTAACAAAAGTCCACATGACAGATATATTTAAAGATCTTATCAGAGCTTCGTCCTCCCTGAGGAAGACAATTTCCCATAACAGATGCCCCTAGAGTTTTCTGTCCCACCTAAGTCTAGAAAGCAGATATAAAATATTTGAGAGGGTGATAGGCCAGGACACAGACCAGTTCAACAGAGGAGACTTATTCATAACAGAATAGCACAGGTCTCTTCCTCCACACCTCACCTTCACACCACAGGACCCCAGTATACTAATAGTAAGGTACAGCTGAGAGAGCAGAAAGATGCAGACTCCATCTAAGAAGGAGTTCCTAGGGAAGCCCAAAGACAACAGAGAATAGGAAAATAGGCTATTGGAAGAATGTGAAGCCTCTGGTACCTAAAGCTACAGCAAACATTAAATACAGCCCAATGCCTAGACAGATTAATATAAAACTTCACATTAAGGCCCATCTATCTCAGCTCCAACTACCCAATACACGGTGCCCATCTTCAACAAAAATTATATGGCATGCTAAAAAGGAAAGAAAAAATGCAGCCCAAAGGGATAAAGCAAGCATCAAAACCAAACCTAGATATGATACAGATTTTGGAATTATCATGCCGTGAATTTAAAATAACTGTGTTACATTGTTGAGCTGTGTTTGTATTATGTGCTTTGACTGGAAAAAGATAGGCAACATACAAGATCCAATGGGTAATGTAAGCACAGAGACAGAAACTCTCAGAAAGAACCAAAGGAAATACGAGAAATCAAAAACAATGAATGTTAAATGAAGAATATCTCTTATGGGCTCATCAGTAGACTGGTTGTTGCCAAAGAAAGAATCAGTGATCTTGCAGATAGATGAACAGAAACTTCCCAAATGAAATATAAAGAGAAAAAATAATTTAGAAAATAGAACAGACCATCTAAGACCTATTGGACAATTTCAAAAGGTGTAACTCTACACCTTTTGATAAGTATAAAGTGATATCTCAGCATTTTCTAGGCCTTTTAAAACCTTGTCCTAAACTTCAACATGCTGGCACATATGGAACTTCCAGGAGGCCTCTTTCTAGTCTACTGTCAAATGCTAACTAGACCTCCCCAATCCAATATAGTTTCTGTCCATGTTTTGCTTTATATCTGAGATAGTTGGGTCCCTCTGTCTCCTTCCAGGTTTATCTATACTCTATTTCCCCCACCCCAACACCAAGGTAACTTGAAGCTTAATGTGCTCAACATGGTTTCATGGTTCAAGTTAAACTTGCCATCGACACTCCACTCATGTCTGTATCTTCACCATTTACCTGCCATTATTCTGTGTATACAAATACACAGAGGTCCTCAAACAAATCTCAGGTCTGTTTCAGAGGCATGTAATGAGTAGTATTTGGACATTAAAATTTCGTTCAGGAAGGTATGGTATATTTCAAGAAGCCTGGACTGGAAAACAGGAAATAGGATTTGTCTCCACACACTGCCCTTGCTAACTGCATGAGATTCACGAGCTTCGTTAATTAATAGTTCCCATTTTTTTTTTAATTTTTTTTAAAGATTTTATTTATTTATTTGACAGAGAGAGATCACAAGTAGACGGAGAGGCAGGCAGAGAGAGAAAGGGAAGCAGGCTTCTTGCTGATCAGAGAGCCCGATGTGGGACTCGATCCCAGGACCCTGAGATCATGACCTGAGCCAAAGGCAGCGGCTTAACCCACTGAGCCACCCAGGTGCCCCAAATAGTTCCCATTTTTAAAATTTGATAATAAACTACATAGGTTGTTATGAGGATTATACAAAATAAAATAATTTATATAAGAGCAATTCTCAAAGTGCCTCGAATACAATAAACGCTTTAAGAAACGTTTGTTTACATCCTTAGAAAGCTACAAAAGCTAGAATAAGTAGAATGTTCAAATGAAAAAAAAATTCATTTTTAGTATAAATTGGATGAAAATAAAGCATTTTGGCATTTTATTTTTCTATTTTAAATTTTGTAGTATTTAGCCATCCATTTTTAAGCCATCAAAGAGACAGACTTTCCCACATCCCTTTAACTTTTCCTGATATATTTATTCTCATTAAAGTTTATATTTTTATAAGATTTCAAAGTATTACAACTAAATTTTTCATTGTTTTGGCATTCTGTATAAACTCAGATTCATAAATGCATTTAGGCATATAATCAAAGCAACCTGAAGCAGCTGGACCCACTTTTAAACTGCTATAAGAAAATACTTCAGAAAGGAGTCTCTTATAGGTCAAAAGAAATAATGCTAGGACCCATATATCTACCCAGTAACTCCCTTAGAAAGCTGGAATTGAAAAGTCAAGCCAATACATTTCATGGAGATGGAGAATAGTGAGAAAATTTTCAATCATCAGGGTATTTTTCCAACCATGATCAGAATCTATTAACCAAAGTAGTAATGCTACAAAATAACAACAAAAAGAAAAAGAAAGAAAAGACAGAATTGTCTTCCACTAATACCTATGTTTAATCTAGAATAATTTGCCTCAAAGGGCTGCTATAAAATTTCCTGGGTTGGTCTATGTGGCAAGCAGGGAATTAATCCTAGGAAACTGCCAAAAGAATGCAAAAATGGAATTCTAACACCTGTACTTAGCATTGCTTGATCTTCTGTGTCACTGGAACAGACCAACCAGCTCTCCATCACACCTGTGGAGGGCCTGCTGTCGGAAGCCCAGGCTGATGGCAGAGTCCGCTCATTATAACTGGTTCAGCCATGACTCACATCACCATGAAGTGGTCTACTCTGATCATCTCAAATTCAGCCCTCTGCATCTCACAGCCCTGAGATCATGACCTGAGCTAAAATCAAGAGTCAGATCCTTAACCAACACTTAACTGACTAAGCCACCCAGGCACCCTGCAGCATGTGCATTCTTCAAGTCTGCTGCACTGGGGATGTGCAGAACAGAAAACAGAAGAACCCTAATGCACTTGAGGCAAGACGCTACCACTATGATTTAAATTTGGAGCTTGCACACAACTGTCTGCTATTGTCTGCTGTGCCTCAAAGCAAAGGTGAAGCGAAAAAGAGGCATATCAGAAGTGTCTCATACAGGCACAAATCCGACAGCTGTGCTGAAAACTGAATTCTCATCTCATCATAGAATTCTGTTTTACCAAATGAAATACTAGCCTTAATGCTGTAATATAATAGCCCATCCTAAGCCTCTAACTAGGATTTAACCTACAATGAACAAATCGCCTTAAAAATTATATAGTCAGAGGGGCTGACATCAGCAAGATAGCAGAATAGAAAACCCTGAACCCTTCTTTCTCCTATAGAAATACTGCTTCAACAACAATACAAAGACCAATTATCTTTATGAGAAATACACAAACCAGCATGATATAAGCCAAGATGAAACCAACTGCATTAAAGTAGAAAAATTCTTGGTACTCTCTGACCATAATCCCTCCCCCGGCATGGAACCACATAACTGGAGCTCCCTGGGGAAGGAAAGAGAAGAATGGACCATACATACAATGTTCTGACCTTTTGAGAAGGCGACCTGAGGGAGTGGCTTCTGACTCACCTGTCTCAGAGTACTGACCAGCATACCCTAGATAACCTGCAGGCTGCTAAGGACAGGGGGGGAAAAAAAAACTGAGTGGTATACTGCTCTCCAGAAAACCCATGGTACATCAGATAGACATCCAAGAGAACAAAATTGCAAGCATCTAAAAACAAACACACTCAGACACAAACACATACTGGAAAAAGTCTCTAGGAATCTACATGCACAAATCCAGAGAAGCTAGATCCACAGAAAAGATTTGAGAGGCCCCAGAATGTACGGCCAGGCTGGTTGGTGATGGTATTTCCCTGTAAGAAAACAGTTCATAATCACTCGGAGAGGTGGCTATTTTTTGGTGGTTTTCTGTTTTTGTTTTTTCAACGCAGGGATACCAACACAAAATTATAAGCAACACAAAGAAACAGGGGAAATGACCCAAACAAAGGCACAAAATAAATCTCCAAAAACTGACCCAAAAGAAATGGAGGTATATGAATTATTTGACAAAGAATTGAAAATAACTGTCATAAAGCTGTTCAATATGCTCAAGAACTTGATATATGAACAAAATGAGAATCTCAACACAGAAATAGAAAACATAAAAAAAGCACCAAACAGAAATCTTGGGACTGAAGAACATAATAAATTAAGTGAAAATTTTACTAAAGGGTTTCAACAGAAGATCAAACACAAGAATCAGTTAATTCAAAGACAAATTATTGGAGCAAATGAAAAAAAGAATAAAAGAGAAACAAAAAGAATGAAATAAATGTTTGAAAGCCTAAGAGGCTTTATGGGACATCAAAAGAATGAATATTATATGGGTTGGGGGAGTGGCTCCAGAAAGAGAGAAGAGAGAAAGGTGACAGAAGATTTACTGAAGGAAATAGTGATTGAAATTTTCACAAATCTAGGGAAGGAAATGAACATCCAAATTTAAGAAGCACAATAAACTCAAATATAGGAATTCAAAGAAGTCCACATTGACACACATTATAATCAAACTTTCAAAAGTCAAAAACAAAGAAAGTATTTTGAAAGCAGCAATAGGAAAGCAACTAACCACGAACAAGGGAAATCCCTTAAGGCTACTATTGAATTTCTTGGGAGAAATCTTGGAGGCCAGAAGGGAGAAGGATGATATATTCAAAGTACAGAAGGGGAAAAAAAAAAAAAAAAAAAAAAAAAAAAAAAAGCTACTAACCAAGAATACTCTATCTGGCAAAACTTACCACCAAAAATGAGTAAGAGATAAAGACCTTCCCAGAGAAACAAAAGCTGAGAGAGTTAATGAGCACTAGACCTGCTCTATAAGAACTGCTAAAGAAACTCCTTCAAGTTGAAACAGAAAGATACTAAAGAACAGGAAAGCATATGAAAGTATAAAGTTCAATGATAAAAGTAAATATATAGACAAATACAGAATACCATAATACTGTAATGATTATGCATAAGTCACTTTTAATTCTAGTATAGAAGTCAAAAGACAAAAAAGTATAAAAAATAATTGTAACTATAAAAATGCTAGCAGACACACAATTTAAAAATATGTAATTTGTGACATCAGTAACATAAAGTGGGGGGGTAATATAGACATTTTGTAGGTAACTGAACTTAAGCTGTTAGCAACTTAAAATGGATTATTATAACTATAAAGTGTTTTGTGTTAAGCTCCATGGTAAGCAAAGAAAATACATGAAAGAAAAAGAATGGAATCAAAGTGTATCACCCTCAAAAGTCAACAAAGGCAAAGGAAGACAGCTTGAAAGGAGAAGAGCAAGAGAGCTACAACAGACACAAAATAATTAACAAAATGTCAATATTCTCTACCAATAATTACTTTAAATGTAAATAATTAAACTTCCCAACCAGAGGACTGAATGGATTTTAAAAATAAGATCCAATTCTGTGCTGTCTGCAAGAGATAAAGTGAACGGATGCAAACGGTAGCCAAAAGAAAGCAGGAGAGGCTGTACTTACATCAGACAAAATAGACTCTAAGTCAAAACCATCACAAGAGACAAAGAAGATATTATATAATGATAAAAGTGTCAATTCACCATAAAATATAATTATATACACACCCAAATTCAGACCACCCAAATATATGAAGCAGGGGCGCCTTGGGGGCTCAGCCAGTTAAGTGTCTGCCTTCATCTCAGGTCGTGATCCTCAGGTACTGGGATCAAGCCCCTGTCATTCTCCCGCTCCTTTTGCCCCTCCTCCCCAACTCTGTGCTCTCTCTCTCTCATTCTGCTATTTCTCAAATAAATAAACTCTTTAAAGATAAATAAATAAAGCAAATGATGATAGAGCTGAAGGAAGAAATAGACAACACAAAAACAGCAGAATATTCCAATACCCCACTTTCAATAATGAATAGAATATCCAGACAGAAGATCAATAAGGAAACATAGGACTTGAACAGAACTACAGACCAAATGGATCTAAAAGACATATATATAACATTCTATCCAGCATCACCAGAATATACATTCTTCTCAAGTACAGAGTACAGTCTTCAAGATTGTACTCCCCCTGCTCTTGCCACTCTCTCCCTCTCTCAAATAAATAAATAAATATTTTTGAAAAAATAATAAAATGCCTACGGAAAAAGTTGACCAAGGTGGTGAAGGACTTGTACACTGGTAACTACAAAACATTCTTGAAAGAAATTAAAGAACACACAAATAAATGGTAAGACATCCTGTGTTAATGGGTTGATATATTTCATAATGTTAAAACGTCCATACTATCTAAAGTGATCTACAGATTCGGTGTAATCTCTACCAAAATCCCAGTGAAATATTTTCCAGAAATAATAAAAAAAAATCCTAAAATTCATATGGAAGCACAAGGGACCCTAAATAGCTAATACAATCTTGTGAAAGAACAAAACTGAAAGTATCACACTTTCTTATTTCCAAAATTATTACAAAGCTACAGTAATCAAAACAGTATTGTACTCGCATAAAGGCAGACATAGAGACCAATAGAACACTAGGAAAGAGTCTGGAAATGTCCATGTATATTCAATCAAATGTTCTTCAACAAAGGTGTCAAGAAGTCACAATGGGGGAAAAATAATGTCTTAAATAAATGTTTTGGTAAAACTGGATATCCACACGCAAAAGAATATAAAAGAACCCTTATCTTATACCGTACACACAAATCGACTTAAAATGGATGAAAAACTTAAATGTTGGATGTGAAACAATAAAACTCCTAAAAGGAAATATAGGGGAAAATCTTCACAGCATTGGTCTTGATAATGACCATTTTCTTAGAACTCCACATGTCAGAGAAAATCAAGGCATTCCTTGGAACTTCTTACTGATATGGGTGACTCAGTCTTTATTCTTTATTGATCAAAAAATCTTCTTTACTTTTCTCTTAATGTTGTCAAATATTAAGAATCTTCCCCATAAATTTTCTCAACCTTGGTACTTCCTTGATTTTTTTTTTTTTAACACTATACAAACTACCATAAGAGTCCCCTTCTATCTGGATCTGGCATGCCATGTTGTCATTGAGCTCACTGCTTTAACAGTTGGAAAATCATTCTGATCAATCATTCATTTGAATGCCTTTGTGCCAGCCTGTAATCTTCTGGTAGATCTTTCAAAGAACCACTTATTCTCATGGTGACTTACCACTCACAGTGTTATTTCAGGTCCCTTCGTCCATGTTTTTATCCTCCACGACATTCTCAAAATGTTTTCTCTATATCTTAGAGAGCTGCTCTTGATTCAGTCCTTCCCTCCATTTTTTTAAGAAGCTGGTATGTCAAGCAGTAGAGAATCTAATACTCGGTGCCAAATATGGACTGCTTATCTTTATCCATTCTGAAACAGTAACACCCAATTTTTAAAAGACTCTACTTAGAAGTCTTGAAGCAGCCATTTTCTTTCTCATGTTCAAGCCAAAGATGGTATTAGTTGATTCAAATTGATGTTGGCACACTTTCTACACACAAAAAGACCACTGCCACTTTAGTCTGCAATTCTATGAATTCAGATGACTTTTCTCCACATTTCAGCATCACTGCTAGCATCTGAGATAAAATCCCCCATGATGAATAGCTTATCAGATGTTAGGAACGCTATAGTGGGTTTCTCCAGTTCCACTAGAATCTTTCTTTCCCATCAGAACTTGTTATGGTCATGTGGTAAAATTAAACCACAATAATGTCTGTGTCCCATTACTCAATTTATAAAGAACAGAGATTGCCACTCTGCCCATGCTCATGGAGTTAAGTACTTCTTTGCATGGAAACCCAGATGAAATTTCATGAGCAACTTACCATCACAGTCAGCTAAAACTGGATAAAATTCCTGCATAAAGATTCAGTGCTCTGAAGAATAATCTTCCTCAAAATGGAACTGGCGCTCCCTCCTCTGTACTTTAATCAGTGTATCTGCATTTTCTGTTTTGCATCTCTAAATTAGAAAATACTTTCACAGAAATTAGGTAATACTCAAAATCTCTTCCAGTATGTTCTTAAGATTTGGTATTAAGAAAAACTCACACCTCATAAATACCCATTCACTTATCCTCCCCTCTTTTTCTTAATTTCACATTCTTGGTATCTTTGTCATTACTGTATCCGTACCTTAAATTTGCTGCAATTTTTCTATTTGTTTCCTTAATTACATAAGTCACATTTCCATAATTTCTTCAGTCATATATTCTGCTATCCAGCATTTCTTTAATGAAATAAATTTAATTTGTTAAGCACCTAAGAAATATTAGTATTTTGATAACTTGTACAGGAATACATTAAATAATAATATCTTCCTGGTATTTAGGCCAGCATCACTTTCAAATAATGTACATGAAGATAAAATAAAAATTTCGCATTATAATTATACTTATTTATTTGAGAAAGAAAGAGAGAGTGAGAGACAACACAAGCGGGGAGGAGAGGAGGAAGCCCGATGTGGGGTTCAGTCCCAGGACTCTGGCATCATGACCTGAGCCAAGGGCAGATACTTAATGGTATGAGCCACCCAGGAATTTTGTTATTTTTAGTAAGGATCTGTCTACTAACTTTATGCATTGTGAACCATTACTCTTACATTCTTTCTTAATTTTAGGGGAAAATTTAAGACTTGCACTAACAGCAGATTGTCCATCAACCAACATCTCTATCAAAAAGTAAAGAAAATTACAAGTCGTATCTTTAAAAAACACATGATATTGCATTTTCTAGATACAGAGACAAAGACTGTCCAAAGGCAGTGAAGTTACTTCCACCACATTTCTAGCTTCATCTGCTCAGTTTCATTAAAACAAAATGAGGGTCATATTATAACCTCTTATTACAGGAATGCATTAATATAAAAATTACATTAAAATCAACAAAGATAGACTCTGCAAAAACTGAAGTACATAAAAGTCTTCATAGCAGAAGGGAATGGTGCAAACACAAGGGCACCAAACAGTCCAATCTTCGAAGTCCCTCAAGGAACACTGAAGCTATAAGGGAGTGCTTAGAAAAGGAGTAATCTCCACTTATGGTAAAGACTAAATATCTTTATCCAGAAAACCCAGAAAATTCAGCTAAGTCTTTTAAGATAAACAAACAGAGCTTCCAGAGAAGAATTTAAGTTTTACAGTGGTCACAACAGTGATATCTATAGTCAGGAAGTAGGGTAGGAGTGAAAGGTGGAACAGTAATACTATTCCTAACAATTCTAACTGAAAAAAATGTCCCAGTTAACTAGTCTGAGATTTGCCTTTCTTGAGAAGACAAGAGATAGAAAGCAGCAAGGTACAACCATATCTGCCCCTAGAGTACCACCCAAATTCATAGACAAAGTTTCAGATTCAGTGGTCTAAGTCATCAGGCCCTTTTATCTTTTATCTTAGACTTTTAATTTGTCCTTGACCTTAACTGCCCCCCAGTAAAAGAAATATAATTCTGGGTGGTCCTTCTAGCTGTCCTACAATAAGCTGAGTTGATTTCAGGATGTCTCAACCTAACAGGACAGCCAAAATATCCTAGGGCCACTCTAAATACACAGAATCCTCCCAACTAAGGGTAAACTAATATAAGACACTAAAGTCAGGCTAATGACTGACTGGAGGTAATGAATGGAACCAATGAAAATCGCACCAGTCATATTCCAGTCCTAGTTTTGCTTATCCATGCCATAAGCATTACATTTCTGTCCAGTGTGTATATAGGACTGTACAACCTATAATGTCCTATACAGCACCTTGATATTGACTATTCAGTTCTTATCATTCCAATGTCTGGCATCCCATACTGCCACAGCATTCCACGTCCAGCATCCAACAACCCTGACTGAATCCCATCTTGAATACCACCCAGGGAATTTCAGTCACCAAATGCATTAATCAAAAGGCAAACACATCCATAAATCAAGTAACATCAGCTCCAAGAACCCCAAAATAGCATTTCTCAAAGCCTAAAAGAACAACAGCTAAGAGAACAAAGTTTCAATTATCTCATGTTCTATTTATGGATAATATTTATGTTACTAATAACTAGATTGCCAATGGCATTTCAAGGATTTTAAGGATGACAGAGAAAGAATCTAAAATGATTCTGATTCATAACCCTGCCCATGTTCTCCTATTTCTAAAAATGTGCAAAGTAGAAAAATTAAGGACGGATAAGAGAGGAGAGATATAGAAAAGTCAAACAAGGTGAAAATAAACCGAATATTTTTAAAGCATGGCTACTTTAGTTTTGAACCATTGCTATCTAAGCATACAAAAAATATGATCTAGGACAAAATTATCTAACTGATTTACAACAAATGGATGGAATAGCGGAGACCTTGAATACACTAAGAAATGGCTTCTGTAATCAAATTGCCAATCAACAAATTGAATGCGCTCTTGTAAGTAGGATTCACCCAAAAGTCATAGGCTACAAAGAATTTTTCTTTTTTTTTTTTTTTAAGATTTATTTATTTATTTGACAAACAGAGATCACAAGTAGGCAGAGAGGCAGACGGGGTGGGCGGGGGGGAAGCAGGCTCCCCGCTAAGCAGAGAGCCCGATGTGGGGCTCTATGTCAGGACCCTGGGATCATGACCTGAGCCGAAGGCCGAGGTCTTAACCCACTGAGCCACCTAGGTGCCCCAATAATTTCTAAGATACACATTGTCTAATACATTGGCCACTATCCACGAGTGACTACTCAACACTTGAAATGTGACTACTCCAACTGAGGAAGCAAATTTTTTGTTCTTTAACTTTAATTCATTTAAATTAAACTTAAAACTGATAGCCAATTCAATAATTCAAGTGTGTTTGAAACAACGTAAGCACATGAATCTATTTTATCAAGGATTAATTTTATGAAACATAAATTTATTTTAAGTACTTCTAATGAAAATTTGGCATTCTGATTATGATGTGCTCTGAATATAAAACATATGCTAAAATTTGAAGACTTGGTATGAAAAAAGAATGTAAAATATATCATTAATAATTTTCATGTTAGTTACATGCCAAAATGATAACATACTGGTTTAAACTCATCAGTTAATTAATTTCATTTGTTTCTCTTTATTTTTTGTGATTACTAGAAATTTTAAAATTACATCTGTGGTTCAATTATACACCCATTGAATGAATGGTACAGATTTAGAGCATAACATTATTGCAACCCAGGGATTTCCCTTGGTATTTCACACAGAATCATGCACATAACTGACCCTCACTAAACACATGTTGTCTAAATAACGATTGTCCATATATTTGAGCAAATATTTCTTATTATATTTTTCAAAAAATTAATTTGAAAAGGAATTCATTTCTCAACAGAAATGGCTTTGGAGGTCAGTCAAGAAAAAGAGAAAAGGGGACATTTTTGTCCTCCCCTTATTCAGAGAACCCACAATTAGTGGAGAGAGGTCAGAACAACTCATCACATTTTTACCAAGTCCCCACAATGCTCCCAAGCATCTGCTAAACACCCCTTCTCTCTGGGGTTTTTCCCACCCCTCTCATCATGGCTGCATCCAAAAATTAGCAAAATTCCAAAGAACTCTCCAATAGTTCTGAGGAGCTATGGGAAAGACAATAGATAAATGAGGCTAGAAGCAAGTTGCTAGCATCATAGAAAATTAGCTGAGTCCTGGTTTTGCCACTCATCAACAACAAAAAAGTTCCTAAGCCTCTATAATCCTCATTTCTTCATTCATAAATTGGGATTAATACTATCTCTTAGGATTTATTTGTTTAAAAAAAAAAGTACTTAGTGCTTCAAACATAGTAGGAACTCAGTCTATGGTAGCTAGACTATTCTGAGGATTAATTATCATCACTGTAATTCCTACAACTATACCATCCTTTTCCAGCAACTCTAGGAAATCTTAAAGTCTTCTTTAGTAATCTTCATTTTGGTAGTTCCCAGATTTTTTAGGAATAAAACTTACTTTTAGCTTTAGTTTCTTACTTTCCCTGCTTGAAATTATCTATCAAGCTGCTGGCACTATAGAACTATGAACATAAAGAGAACCGAAAGAGGATTTCAAAATCTAATGAGTTCCAGAAATTTCAACTTTTTCCAAGAAATCTAAGAGACCCTCTCTAGGTATTTTTAGATACTCTGTACTGACAAAGATTTACTGTAGCCAAATAGGATAATGCCATGTACATTTATTTTATTCACAATCAGAGAATCCAATGTCAAAGCATTACTATAACCAAGGATGTCACATGTGATTATTTTATATTCTAAAGCAAGCAGATAGCTCATAAGCCAGGGCTGCCTTATCAACTCGCCACCTGTGTCATAGTGCCCAGGACCCACAATACTTCTAGGCCCCACAAAAATGTTCTAATTTCTTTTAAACTCAGGAGAAAAAGAACACTTTTAAGTTGAAGAAAATGTTTTACTATATAATATTAACATTTACCTTTTTTAAAAAATATTTTATTTATTTTATTTGACAGAGAGAGCAACCATGCATGAGCTGGGGGAGCAGTGGGCAGAGGGAGAGAGAGAAGCAGACTCCCCACTGAGCAGGGAGCCCCACAAGGGGCTCAATCCCAGGACCTGGAGATCATGACCAGAGCCAAAGGCAGATGCTAACTAACTGAGCCACCCAGAAACGCCCCCACATTTACCTTTTTAAACCAATATAGTCATAAGATAGATTTTTAATATTTTATGGAGGAAGGGGCCCACAAAGGAAAAACCTAGTTGTAACAGTTCTGCCAGGTAACAGGAGTGAACAATAAGAAACCAAGTGATGCAACGCCACTCTGAACATTAGGAATCCCAGGTAGCCTGGTTGCAGAGAAACTGCCAGCAGAGAAAGCATGAAGACACAACATGTTTATCAAAGGGGCAGACAGCTGCATCACTAGTCACAGAATGTACACGGAGCTAATAACTCCAAAGGCATGCTTTGACAGTTCTGTATCAGGCCATCCATAAATCTTCCAAATTCACCACTGACCATACACATGAGCACAGAGAAACTGGCTCTTAATATCCTGGCATTGTTTTCAGCCTCACTACTTCCTATTTTGCCCTTGGCATCTTGCCCTCACCTGATACTTCCTTCTTATACTTCCTTAGATTTCCTTTTTTTTTTTTTAAGATTTTATTTATTTATTTGTCAGAGAGAGAGAGGGAGAGAGAGCGAGCACAGGCAGACAGAATGGCAGGCAGAGGCAGAGGGAGAAGCAGGTTCCCTGACGAGCAAGGAGCCCGATGTGGGACTCGATCCCAGGACGCTGGGATCTTGACCTGAGCCGAAGGCAGCTGCTTAACAACTGAGCCACCCAGGCATCCCAGATTTCCTTTTTATATCTGCCTCTATTGTCAGCCTGTTGAATGATGACACTATGTCCTGAGCTATGACTTTTGCCCCTCTACTTCAGGAGGAATCTCCTCTCATGGTCCTGCCTCAGACCATCCTGGGGCCATTCTGCCCTATTCCACCCTGCTCTTCCAACACCTTGGCAGAACTTTCATGCCCTCGAAAGCCTACAAAAAAAAATATGAGAAATTTATACCATAAGCATAGCACCTAGGACCAGACAAATGTGATCCTCAATTTCTGGTTCAGCTAAATGTCATTCAACTTAAATATCTTTGATACTCATTTTATTTGGCTTTAACATGGAGATAATGGGAAGCACCCCTCATTGATTACCCTGTCCCTTTTAAGTGGGAAGCAGTTAGTATATTTAATAAATAGTACTTTATTCACTTCTGTTTCATATATAAAGATCTTGAATTAATTTATTCAACATTTAAAGACTATCATTATGTGTAGATATTGTTCTAGATAACATAAATATATAGGAGATCAAAATAGAGTTCCTGACCTCAGAGAACTTACATTAATGTATAGAAACAGACAACAAAAAGAACATGATAAACAGATGATCATAAATTATTATGGAGAAAGATAAAACAGAGTGAGGGAGATAATGACTGGGGTGTATATAGTTCTATTATGTAAGAGGATTAAGGAAGGTGACATTTGAACAGAGTCCTATAAAAGTAAGCAAGAAAGTCATATACATATCCAGGGAAAGAACCTTCCAGAAAAGAGAAATGGTAAGTAGAGAAGCATTAAAGAAGGGATATGTATGGCATGGAAAAAGCTGGAGGAGAAGCTGGTAGTGGAGCTTCCTGTGTTTTTAGTCACTATTGCTCCATCCATGAACAAGGATACATAGTTCATTTCCCACTTGGAGCGAGAAGAAGGAGAGAGACCGAACAGGATATAAGGTTGGGAAACTCCATGGTCAGGTCTGGCAGCACATTTTCAATTTCAATTCATCAAACATTTTTTTGAATATAGGTTAAGACTCTATACCAGCCTCTAAAAGAAGATAAAGATACAGAGAAGGTCACTGATAACAAAGAACCCATTTTGTCTGAAAAGTTGCTTGTATTCAGAATTTTCTAAATGCCACTATACATATAACTACAAAACCCCTTCAAAGAAAAATAAAATTATTTTTGGACTTTCTATACTTTTGGTTGATCTATTCCATGACACATCTCCCTAATTAGTGAAGATAATTGAAAGTTAACTTTATTTTCAAAGCAGAAATAGCTAATTGGCCCATAAGCTGGGAAGTGGAGTGTTCCCAGATTGTAATTTTAATGGTCATTTTAATACCAGAAGGGACTCAAAAGTGTCCTTTAATCCACCTCTCTGCCTGCAAGTAGGAAACATCTCCACTCTGGCCTGGTAGCTGGTGCTCACTGCCTCCAGTCCATCTCAATCAAAGTGCTTGGCCAAGTTTTACGCTAAGCTGTACATGTCCATCTCTTAGCAGGGAGCGTACACTGCATGGTGTTTACACATATTTGAAATTTTTCATCTCTACTCACTTAAAAAACAATATTATTCTCATATTAACATAGTAATTAAACATATAAACATCATAATAAACTTCCAAAAAACTATTCCAAGCAACAAGACTTACTATATTTTTTTTGAGTTGGTAGAAATTTTTTGTTGTCTTAGGCTTTATAGAACAGGCCATGAATTTTTGTTTTTGGATGGAAAACTATAAGAAGGTGGCAAGTCCCCTTCCTGTTATTAAGACTAAGCAAAGCAAACATTATTTTAACCTTTGTTGTACTTCTGGCTCACATTTTCTCCACCATTTTACTGGACTTTCTCTTGCATTGCCCAATGGTGGGTGTTTGTACTTTTTTTTCTCCTACATCTGTTTTTCCTCAAACTCTCTTAAGTTTCTCCACTTTCTGCATAACTTTCATTTCCTTCTGTGACTTTTTCTCCTGCTCCATTGTTTCTCTGGACATATACTGGTAAGTTACATCTTTACTTTTTTTTTTACTCAATTTTTCCTTTTCCTTTTTTTCCCACCACTTTTTAAAATCCTACTTTCTCTCCTGCTGTGGTAAATCCAAGTCTCATGCCAATATGAAATATAACCATAGTCCTACCTCTCTCTTCCATGATGTGGTCAAGCCTTGGGCTCTCAGTCCATTTACTAAATAATCAAGTTGACCTGAAGAAGCAGAAGAGACAACATTCAAGTCTAGGGTCTCCAGGGCAGCGAATTACACGAGGTTAAGAAATACTGGCTTTATACCACTGCAAACTTTCATTTCACATCTTATCTACAATATCTAAGGAGAAAATAAGTTAGCACCAGTATCAATAAGGGACTTCTCAAAGTGAGAGAAAATTCTTCTTGATTTTTAAAACTACTATATGATTTTTAGGTAGAATTTTAAGGTTACTGAATTAGAAACAATGTGAACTTTGACTGGAATGGCACTCAGATCTACAATATATTGGCAAGCATTAGTAGTAGCCCAACGGATCAAACAGATCATTTAGCTCCTAGAAGCACAAGCAGACTACTGCCCAGCTCATCTCTTCTACCTCATTAGTGTTTCTTATTTAACATGCCTCTACTCTCATAACTGACCCAACTGTATCCAGATTTTCATTTTCCATTTTACCTTCTCGGCTCCCTAAGTGAAATTTGTAGTGTCTCATGAACTAGAAAAGTTAAATTAATAATAATCACGGTAGCCAGAATAATGACCATACACACACACACACACACACACACACACACACACACACACACACAGCTTTACATCCTAATACCTGGAACCTATAAATATGCTATCTTACATGGCAGAGGGAAACTAATAAGATGGGAGATGGAATTAAGGTTGTTAATTAGCTGACTTTAAAATAGAAAGATGATCCTAGATTACTCAGGTGGGCTCAATATAATCAGAAGGGTCCTGGAAGGAGGCAAGAAAAGAGAGGAAGAAGAGTCAGACTCACAGTGATTTGATACAAGAAAAACCAAACCTTTCATTGCTGGCTTTGAAGAGGAAGGAAGGGACCACAAGTCAAGAAGTACCAGCAGACTCTAGACACTGGAAATGGCAAAGAAACAAGATTTCCCAGAGCCTCCAGAAGAAATGTGACCCTCCTAACACCTTCACTAGAAACCCATTTTCAACTTCTGATCTCCAGAGCTATAGGATAATGAATTTGTGTAACAACACTAAGTTTGTAGCAATTTGTTACAGCAGCAATATCAAAGTAGTATAATAACAGCCATAAATAGTTTCATCATAATCATTTTTAAATGTGTAACATAGATTTCTCAATGTATAATTTAAATCTTTAAGCCTAAAATCTAAAGTGGGCTCTCCCCCCACAACAACTCCATTTCTGAATTTTGATGTGACTGTTTTCTTACAGCAAAATTGAATTTTAAAATATTACACCTTAAGGGCGCCTGGGTGGCTCAGTGGGTTAGGCCGCTGCCTTCGGCTCAGGTCATGATCTCGGGGTCCTGGGATCGAGTCCTGCATCGGGTTCTCTGCTCAGCGGAGATCCTGCTTCCCTCTCTCTCTCTGCCTGCCTCTCCATCTACTTGTGATCTCTCTCTGTCAAATAAATAAATAAAATCTTTAAAAAAAAAAAATAAAATAAAATATTACACCTTAAAAATTTTGAATACTATCTAGATATGACATTGTCTAAATAATTTTCTCATATAAGGAAATGTTATCAGAAACATTAAACTTTCTAAAAAATTAAATCATTAAACTTTCTAAATAATTATTATAAGATTTATATTTCATTCTAAAATAGCCCTAATAGTCTCTTTTCTAATTTTGTCTCATATTCTTTTTCAAGGAACTGTTCAATCCTATGCAAGATATTTGAGTTTCTGAAATATCAGACTCATTTCCACACAACCAAACTTTTAAAGTTAAGTCAGTAATATTTGGATATATGTGAGTAAAGTTTTAAAATTGTGTTAAGCAAAGTCTCTAACAGAACTATTATTTGAATGTTGAACTTCTGGGGAACTTTATGGCTATTTTTCTATTTTCTCTTCAAGTCAGAAACATTTATATTTTCTATGTGCATGATTTTAGACAAGTTAGTTAACCTTTTCACCCTACCGTGTCAGACAAGATTGTTTAAGATTCCTTGATACCATGACTTTAAAACATGCATAGACATCTAGTAAGAATGGTGAGTTCGAGAAAAGCATTACAAACACCTCCTATCCATGGATAATCTTAAAATGTTAAGCTTAAAGTCAAGCTTAATTACTGTTTCATGTCATCTGCAAATAGTGAAAGTTTGATTTCTTCCTTACCAGTTGGGAAGCCTTTTATTTCTATTTATTGTCTGATGGCTGAGACTAAGACTTCCAGCACTATGTTAAATAGTCACAGTAAGAGTAGACATCCCTGTCTTGTTCCAGACATTAGGGGAAAGGCTCTCAGTTTTTCCCTATTGAGAATGATATTAGCTGTGTGTCTTTCATATATGGCCTAGATGATGTTGAGATCTATCTCTACTTTGTCGAGGATTTTTTATCAAGAATGGATGCTGTATTTTGTCAAAACCTTTTCCTGCATCTAACAACAGTATCATATTGTTCTTATCTTTTATTAATGTGGTGTATCACATTGATTAATTTGTGAATACTGAAACACTCCTACAGCCCAGGAATAAATCCCACCATGATGAATGGTGAATGATTCTTTTAATGTAATGTTAAATTCAATTTGCTAAGATTTTATTGAAAATTTTTGCATCCATGTTCATCGGGGACATTGGACTGTAATTCTCCCTTTTAGTGGGGTCTTTGGTTTTGGAATCAAGGTAATGCTGGCTTCATAGGAGTTCAAGTTTTCCTTCCATTTCTGCTTTTTTTTTTTTGTTTTTTTTTTGTTTTTTTTTTTGTTTTTTTTTTTTTGTTTTTTGCTTTTTGGAACAGTTAGAGAATGATAAGGATTTACTCACATTTAAATGTCTGGTAGAATTCCCCTGGGACACCATCTGGCCCAGGACTTTTGTTTGTTGGGAGATTTTTGATTACTGATTCAATTTCTTTGCTGGTTGTGGTTCTGTTCAAGTTTTCTATTTCTTCCTATTTCAGTTTTGGTAGTTTATAAATTTCTAGGAATTTATCCATGTCTTCCAAGTGCCCAGTTTGTTGGCATATAATTTTTCATAGAATTCTCTAATAATTGTTTGTATTTCTTTGGTGTTAGCAGTGATCTCTTTCATTTGTGATTTTATCTATTTGCATCCTTTCTCTTTCCTTTTTGATAAGTTTGGCTAGGGCTTCATCAATTTTATTAATTCCTTTAAAGAACCAGTTTAGTTTCATTAATCTGTCTACTGGGTTTTTGTTTTTTGTTTGCTTCTATATCAATTATTTCTGTTCTAAACTTTATTATTTCCCTTCTTCTGCTGGCTTTAGTCTTTATTTGCTATTCCTTTTCTAGCTCCTTTAGGTATAAGGTTAGGTTGTATATTTGAGATTTTACTTGCTTCTTGAGGTAGGCCTGTTTTGCAACATACTTCCCTCTTAGGACTGCCTTTACCGTATCCCAAAGGCTTTGGACTGTCCTGTTTTCATTTTCATTTGCTTCCACATATTTTTTAATTTCTTCTTTAATTTCGTGGTTAACTCATTCATTCACTAACCCATTCATTCAGGATGTTCCTTAAACTCCATGTATTTGAGCTCTTTCAAATTTTCCCTTGTGGTTGACTTCAAGTTTCATAGTATCGTGATCTGAAAATATGCATGGTATGATCTCAATCTTTTTGTACTTGTTGAGGGCTGATCTGTGGTCCAGTATGTGGTCTATTCTGGAGAATGTTCCATGTGTACTTGAAAAGAATGTGTATTCTGCTGCTTTAAGATGAAATGCTCTGAATATATCTGTTAAGTCTGCCTAGTCCAAAACATCAGTCAAAGCCTTTGTTTCCTTATTTTCTGCTTAAATGATCTGTCCACTGCTGTAAGTGGGATGTTAAAGTCCCCTGCTATTATTGTATTATTATCGGTGATTTCTTTACATTTATTATTAACTGATTCGTAGATTTGGGTGCCCCCACCATGGAAGCATAAGTATTTACAATTGTTAGGTCTTCTTGATGGACAGACCACTGAATTATCTTATAATCCCCTTCTTTATCTCTTGTTACAGTCTTTGTTTTAAAATTTAGTTTGTCTGATACAAATATGGCCACTCCAGCTTTCTTTTGACATCCATTAGCATGATAGGTGGTCCTCCATCTCCTCACTTTCAATCTGCAGGTATCATTAGGTCTAAAATGAGTCCCTTGTAGGCATACAGTTGGATCTTGGTTTTTCATTCATTCTGATATCTCTATCTTTTGATTGAAGGATTTACCCATTTATATCCAGAGTGATTACTGAAAGATATGAATTTACTGCCACTGTATTACCTGTAAAGTTTGTGTTGCTGGTGATGTTCTCTGGTCCTTTCTAGTCTTTGTTGCTTTTGGCCTTTTTGTCTCCACTCAGAATCCCCCTTAAAATTTCTTGCAGGGCTGGTTTTGTGGTCATGAACTCCTTTAGTTTTTGTTTGGGAAACTCTCTATCTCTCCTTCTATTCTAAATGACAGTTTTGTTGGATAAAGAATTCTTGGCTGCATATTTTTCCCATTCAGCATAGTGAATATTTTCTGCCACTCTCTTCTAGCCTGTTAAGTCTCTGTGGATAGATTTGCTGCTAACTCTAGGTCTCTATCCTTGTAGATTAAAGACCTTTTGTCCCTAGCTCCTTTAAGAGTTCTCACTTTATCATTGTATTTTGCAAGTTTCACTATGATGTGTCTTGGTGTTGACCTGTTTTTATTGATTTTCAGAAGCATTTTCTGTGCCTCTTGGACATGAATGCCAGTTTCCTTCTCCGGATTAGGGAAGTTCTCAGTTATAATTCTCTTCTTCATCTTCTGGGACTCCTATGACATGAATGTTACTACATTTTAATAAGTTGCTGAGTTTCCTAAGTCTACCTTTGTGATCCATTAGCTTTCTTTCCCTCTTCTTTTCAGCTTCATTATCTTCTAATTTTATCTTCTATATCTCTGATTTACTCCTCTGATTCATCCATCCTCATTTTTATAGCATCCATTTGGGTTTGTGTCTCAATTATAGCATTTTTAATTTCAGCCTGACTAGATTTTAGTTCTTTTATCTCTGCAGTAAGGGATTCTCTAGTGTCTTCTATGCTTTTTTCAAGCCTAGCTAGTACCCTCATAATTGCTGTTTTAAATTCTAGTTCAGACATCTTCCTTATTATCAGTATTGATTAAATCCCTGGCTTTGAGTTCTACTTCCTGTTTTTTTCTTTTGGGGTGAATTTCCCTGTCTCATAATTTTGCCCAGAAAAGAAAGAAGAAAGAAAACAAAAAACAAACAAAAATAGGGATGCCTGGGTGGCTCAGTCAGTTAAGCATTTGCCTTCAGCTCAGGTCATGATCCCAGGGGCCTGGGATCGAGTCCTGCATCAGCCTCCTTGCTCAGCAGGGAGCATGCTTCTTCCTCTTGCTCTATCTACTGCTCCCTCTGCTTGTGCTCTCTTGCCCTCTCTGTCTCTGGCAAATAAATAAATAAAACCTTTAAAAAACAAACAAAAACAGAAAAACAAAACAAAATTAAATTAAATTAAAATTAATGATAAAATAATATATAATATAAAAATATATTAATAAAAATTTTTTAATAATAAAAATTGAAAAAATAAGGAAAATAGATGAAAAACTAACAATAAAAAATAAAGACTAAAAGTACAAAAGGAAGCTAGATCCTATTTCCCCTAGAGCTGAAGATTTGTAGCACTCTATGATCAGTAGACCTGGTGCTAGCAAGTTGTTTATGTTGGTGTCTAGGGGGTGGGGTCTCTCACACTGATTCTCAGGAGGACTTGCTCTAATGGAAATGTGCCTCCAGGGCACAGGAGGGACAGGGTTTGTTGTATGTGGCTCCTGCCTGAACTAGGTGGCACGGTTTTTTTCCCTGAAGACTTACAGCACTGATGGGTGTGATGAATATGCAACGTCCCACTCTATAGTCTTGGTGCTGAAAGCTCACACCCTCTACTCTTCAGGGAGACCTCACAGAAGAGCAATCAATCACCCCTCTTATGCCCCTGGTTTCTCTCAGAACCCTGTGCTCACTCTGCCTGTGTCTGAGCTTTTATATCTCAGGTGCATGACTGAGTTTTAAAACTCCAAATTTTAGGGACTCCTGTGGGGCAGACATGCACTGTCCTCTGGTGGTGCAGGGGTGGGGGCGTCTCACTCCACTTTTGCCATTCACCATCCTGTCCCAGGAAAGCAATCACATGACTGCACAGTGGTTCACAGTTCGTGGCAAAACAGAGCAGCAGCACCAAGACTCACTGCTCTCAGCCACACCCCTCTATGCCTGGAGACAGGGCAGCACATTGGCACCACTTATTCTTTTGCAACCAGGAGATCCTCAGACCATCCTGTCACTCCTGAGAATCTGCGCGTTTTGCCACCTGAGCACCTTTAAGGCACTTCCCCATAGAAGCAGACTTCTAAAAGTTCAGATTTTGCACTCTGCTGCTTATGATACTTTGTAGTAGCTTCTTCCATAAGCAGACCTCCATCCCTGCCACCATACCCACAGCTATATTTCTCCCAAGCCAATGCTCTATACCTACTAACTTCCAAGAGGCAGTCACTTTCCTATTTGTAAATTTCTGGTTTTTGTTCTCTCATACTTCCAATTGATTTCTTGGGTGTTCAAGATGATTCGATAACTATCTAGTTGGGTTTGAGAGATGAGACAAGCTTAGTGTCCTCCTATTCCTCTGCCATCTTAACTCCTCCTATAATACATCATGTTAACTATACTGGAATTAAAATTTTTAAAAAAAGAAAAAATTAATCACCAATGTTAATTAGGCAGTCATTTTTACCTATCTACCACAGATATGAGTGAATCCCCCCAAATACCACCCCAACTTCTTCCTAGTCTCTCAATAGCCACCACAGGTGTTTCAGGTTTGTAATGCTACTGATAATATAGAAAGTGAAAAGTCTTATACATATTATTTAAAAAGCTAAGGATCCTAGGCAGAGAAAAAAAAGAATGAAATTTTTAGAGATTTGTATCAGAGAAAGTTCCAAAAGCAATTCATTCACAACCTTTCATTTCCCCATTCAACCTTTTAAAAGTCTCCAGCCCTGCCAGAATCTCAGCAATGTGCTATGAGGAAAGGCACTGTCTGTGGGTATAGCCAAAAAGTCTACTCTCTCTGTAACCAGAGATCAAATCTTCATCTTATGAGTTTTCATAAATCCTATGCCACCTTTCTGGTTTCTCTTACAAACTGTTGACCTTCGCTGCAGACATACCAGCACTGACCATCACTTACCAACCTCCTGAAGACCTTCTAAACAGAAAAAAATTAGAATAGAGTCCCCTTTAAAATATACTGGACTTAACATTTTATTTCTAATTCTCCTTTTAAATTTGTTCCATGTATTACAGGCTCATGTTATCTTAGAGTGGGATATGATTTCCTTTCCTGAAAAAAAGCAAAATATTGTCCTTTGGCAGACAGTTATTGTGTAAACTTGCCACTGAGCTATTTTGCATCTCATTACACAGTCTGATTTGCCGATAGCTAATTACAGCAATCAGTTACTTCCTCTATCTTCAGAGCATCACAGCAATAAAATAAGGAGTCTGATGGTGTCACTTACATGGAATGCATTATGATAGAAGTGGATACCACATTCTTACACTCCTCTATTCACATGTATGCATTTATTCCTCCAGGCTTTCATGCCTGAAATAAATTTACTGGAATCCCAGCCTCCACTATATGTTAAGTCTACAACTCAAGAACATCCAGGCCAAGGACATAGTGTTCCATCTTTACAATCAAATACAGATTTTCCATTAAAAAGAAAATTCTCTATTTCAAAAGATTTAATAGTATAGTCTTTTAAAAATAATTCCAGATGGCTAAATTTTATGACTGAAAATATCCCACTACAAGAAATATTTTTGCTTTATTATAATTTGAACTAATTTTCAGACACTAGACGTCTTCTTACTTCTTAATGTTTCCTTATAAGAGATAGGTTGGGCTTAGGAGTTCCACCACATTTTCTTCTACTATTTATTTCAGCTATTTTTGTACCTATTCATGATGACTTCACTCTTACACATTTTCAGTGATTGATTGGGCAAGATATGTTGATATTTTCCTACACTGTTTTGTTACTCTTTGTATCAACTTGGCCATCTTTTCTCACTCACTTGCAACCCCACCCTCTTTTCTTTGAAGTCTCTGTCTACTTAAATTAAAAATAAATTTCATTGAGCTGAATGGCTTATTACATCAAAAGGGGAAAAAAAAACTCAAACAGAACAGTGATTAAGTACATAACCTTTAACTGAAATGAATATTTCCAAAATAAACAACACTGAACAAATATTTCCCAATGGCCTATAGAGAGCTCATGTATAACACAATAGCAATGTCTTTACTGCCCCACATCATATTTCATAGTAAATGGCACCAGTGTTTAAACATGATATTAACATACAGGTTCCTGTGATATTCAAGTAATTTGAAAATCAAGTAAACTGAACACACTCCTTAGCCCGTTTCTACTGACTGAAGTCACATGACTTTAAGTCAGGTTAGTTGCCACTAGATGGCTCTATTTTAAGTTGCTCTCTGAAACAATATGCCCTATAATTAAAGATCTACGGTGAAAGCATAGGCACTGATGGTTAAAACTCTGGGGGGAAGGGGACAGGACACAATTATACAATGCAATAAATTTTTATATTTCATTCAAGATATTATTTGGGAATTATCATTCTGAAGTAGACTGTAGCATATACATAGAAATGATGCAAGAAAAAAATACGAAAAAAACCTCTAGACACACTTTAACATGCTTTCTGTCATCTAAATATATAAATTCTTTATCTCATCTAAGTTAAACATTCTAGCGGCCACCTCATTTTAAAATTTGGCTAGCACCTTCCCTTCGATGGCTTGGCTGACCCTAGTTTGTGTCTCCATAAAGCCCCTTAGGCTTTTTAGTGTGTCTTCTATTACATAACTATGTGTCTTCCATAGGCCTATGGAGTCTGATTCACTAGGATCTAGTCTCCTTTATTTCTACTGTCATATAACTGTTAAATTTTTCTGCTTAGGCTAGGAAAACAAGATTGTCAGTTAGTCTGGTTGCTTCTAAAAGCAACTGCCAGTTATAAGGACTATAGATGTCTTTGAGTATTTTGAAACACTTACGTTAAACATAATAAATGTCTTTGAAAACAAATAAAGGATCTTTAGATCCTACATACCATGAACCATATGATTTTTTCCTCAGTTTTAATATAATCACCATGTGCTGAAACCTCACTAAACACATATCTTTTACAATTACACAATCATTCAGAGCCATCCTGTCTCTTTGTGGATGCAGTAAGTACCTAACTAAACACATTTGCTAGATGAATGAAAGAATAGATGTTGGAAGATTATTTTTGTTGTGCTCTTTCCTAATCTACCTGTGCTACTGCAAAGAGTGATACACAGATATTCCTCAATTCATGATGGGAAGGACACTATAATCATAATGGTCATAATGGGAAAATCCAACAAGAAGACATAACAATTGTAAATACTTATGCACCCCAATATGTGAACACCCAAATACATAAAAGAGTTAATAACAAACATAAATGTAATAATCGATAGTAATAAATAATAGTTGGAGACTTTAACACCCAACTTACATCAAAGGACGGGTCATATAAACAGAAAATCAACAAGAAAACCATGGCTTTGAATGACATACCAGATCAGATTTAACAGACATATTTAGAACATTCCATCCTAAAACAGAAAAACACACACTCTTTTCTTTTTAATTCTATTTTTTAAATTAACATATAATGTATTATTTGCCCCAAGGGTACAGGTCTGTGAATCATCAGGCTTACATATTTCACAGCACTCACCATAGCACATACCGTCCCCAGTGTCCATAACCCAGCCACCCTATCCCTACTCCCCAGCAACCCTCAGTCTGTTTTGTGAGATTAAGAGTCTCTATGGTTTGTCTCCCTCCTGATCCCATCTTGTTTCATTTTTTTCCCTCCCTACCCCCCACAACCCCCACCCTGCCTCTCAAATTCCCCATATTAGAGAGATCATACAATAATTCTTTCCCTAATTGGCTTATTTCACTTAGCATAATACCCTCTAGTTCCATCTACATCATTGCAAATGGCAAGATTTCATTTCTCTTGATGGCTGCATAGATTCCCGTGTGTGTGTGTGTGTGTGTGTGTGTGTGTGTGTGTGTGTACACCACATCTTCTTTATCCATTCATCTGCTGATGGACATCTAGGTTCTTTCCATAGTTTGGCTATTGTGGACATTGCTGCTATAAACATTTGGGTGCTCATGCCCCTTCGGATCACTACATTTGTATCTTTAGGGTAAATACCCAGTAGAGTGATTGCTGGGTTATAGGGTAGCTCTATTTTCAACTTTTTGAGGAACCTCCATGCTGTTTTCCAGAGTAGCTGTACCAGCTTGCATTCCCACCAACAGTGTAGGAGGGTTCCGCTTTCTCTGTATCCTTGCCAACATCTGTCATTTCCTGACCTTTTAATTTTAGCCATTCTGACTGGTGTGAGCTGATACCTCACTGTGGTTTTGATTTATAGTTCCCTGATGCCCAGGGATGCTGAGCACTTTTTCATGTGTCTGTTGGCCATCTGGATATCTTATTTGCAGAAATGTCTGTTCATGTCCTCTGCCCATTTCTTGATTGGATTATTTGTTCTTTGGGTGTTGAGTTTGCTAAGTTCTTTATAGATTTTGGATACTAGCCCTTTATCTGGTATGTCATTTGCAAATATCTTCTCCCATTCTGTCAGTGTCTTTTGGTTTTGTTGACTGTTTCCTTTGCTGTGCAAAGCTTTTGATCTTGATGAAGTTCCAATAGTTCATTTTTGTCCTTGCTTCCCTTGGCTTTAGTGATGTTTCTAGAAGAAGTTACTGCAGCTGAGGTCAAAGAGGTTGCTGCCTGTGTTCTCCTCAAGGATTTTGATAGATTCCTATCTCACATTGAGGTCTTTCGTCCATTTTGAGTCCATTTTTGTGTGTGGTATAAGGAAATGGTCCAGTTTCATTCTTCTGCATGTGGCTATCCAATTTTCCCAACACCAAGAAAAATACACATTCTTTTCAAGGGTACATGGAATATTTTCCAGAACAGATCAGATATTGGGCCACAAAACAAGTCTCAACAAATTCAAAAAGATCAAATTTATACCATGCATCTTATCTGATCACAACACTATGAAACTAGGAATCAACCACAAGAAAAAATCTGGAAAGAGAACAGATATATGGAGGATAAATAACATGCTATTAAACAATGAATGTGTCAACCAAGAAATCAAAAAATACACAGAGACAAATGAAAATAAAAACACGACAGTGCAAAATCTTTGTGACGCAGCAAAAGCAGTTCTGAGAGGGAAGTTCATAGCAATACAGATCTACCTCAAGAACCAAGAAAAATCTCCAGTACCCAACCTATTCTTACACCTCAAGGAACTAGAAAAAGAAGAATTTAAAAAACCCAAAGCCAGCAGAAGAAAGGAAATAATAAAGATTAGAGCAAAAATAAACAAAGAAACTTTAAAAATGACAGAACAGATAAATGAAACCAGAAGCTGGTTCTTTTAAAAGATCAACAAAATTGATAAACCTCTAGCCAGACTCATCCAAAAAATAAAAGAGAGGACTCAAATAAACAAAATCACAAATGAAAGAGGAGAAATAACAACTGACATCACAGAAATATGAAAGATTGTAAGAGAATATTATGAAGAATTATATGCCAACAAACTGGATAATCTAGAAGAAATGAATAAATTCCTAGAAACATACAACCTACCTAAACTGAAGTAGAAATAAATACAAAATTTGAACAGACCAACTACCAACAACAAAATTTAATCAGTAATTTAAAAACTCCCAACAAACAAAAAGTCCAGGATCAGACAGCTACACAAGTAAATTCTACTAAACATTTAAAGAGTTAATACCTATTCTTCTCAAACTTTCCCAAAAAACAGAAGAGAAAAGAAGCTTCAAAATTCATTATACGAGGCCAGCATTACCCTGATTCCAAACCCTAACAGAGTCACCACAAAAAAGAGAGAATTACAGGCCAATATCTCTAATAAACATACATGCAAAAATCCTCAACAAAATACTAGCAAAACGAATCCAACAATACATTAAAAAAAAAAAAATCATTCACCATGACCCACTGGGATTTATTCCTTGGATGCAAGTGTGGTTCACAATTCACAAATCAAACTATATGATACATCACATCAATAAGAGAAAAAGAACCATATATCATTTCAACAGATGCAGAAAAAGCATACAAGAAAGTACAACATCAATTCATCATAAAAGCCCTCTTTTAACAAAGTAGGTTTAGAGAGAACAGACCTCAACATAATAAAGGCCTTATATGAAAAACCCACAGCTAAGATCATAACCCAATGGGGAAAAAACTGAGAACTCCTCAGGCCAGGAACAAGACAAGGATGTTCACTCTCACCACTTTTATTCACCATCGTACTGGAAGTCCTAGTCACAGCAATCACATAAGAGAAAGGAATAAAAGTCATCCAAGTTGGTAAGGAAGAGGTAAAATTTTCACTATTTGCTGATGACATGATACTGTATGTAGAAAACCTAAAGACTCCATCAAAAAAATAGTGGAACTGATAAATGAATTCAGTAAAGTCACAGGACACAATATCCATGTATAGAAATCCACTGCTTTTCTATATACTAATAATGAAGCAGCAGAAAGGGAAATTAAAAAATCAAGCCCTTTAAAATTGCACCAAAATTAATAAAATACACAGGAATGAACTTAACCAAAGAGGTGAAAGACCTGTACTCTGATAACTATAAAACACTGATGAAAGAAATTGTAGACAACACAAAGAAATGAAAAGACATTCCATGGTCATGGACTAGAAGAACAAATATTGTTAAAATGTCTATACCACCCAAAGCAATGTACAAATTTAATACATATACCCACATTTAATCCTAAAATACCCGCATTCAATCCTAAAATTTGTAAGGAACCACAAAAGACCCTGAATAACCAAAGCAATCTTCAAAGAGAAACACAAACTGGAGGTGTCACAAATCTAGACTTCAAGTTATATTACAAAGCTGTAGTAAATAAAATATATGACCCTGGTGCAAAAACAGACACTGATCAACAGCACAGAATAGAAAGCTCAGAAATAAACCCATAATAATATGGTCAGTTTATCTTCAACAAAGGAGGTAAGAACATGCAACAGGGAAAAAAGACAATCTCTTCAACAAATGATGGGGAAACTGGACAGCTACATGCAAAAGAAAAAAACTGGAACACTTTCTTACATCATACACAAAAATAAATTCAAAATGGATTAAAGAACTAAATGCAAGACTTGAATCCATAAAAATCCTAGAAGAGAGCAGAGGCAGTAACTTCTCTGACATCAGTTATAACAACATCTCTCTAGATACGTATGTCTCCTGAGGCAAGGAAAACAAAAGCAGAAATAAGCTATTGGGACCACATCAAAATACAGAGCTTCTGCACAGCAAAGGAAATAACCAACTAAAAGATAACCTACTGAATGGAAGATATTTTCAAATGGCAGATCTGCTAAAGGGTTAGTATCCAAAATATATTAAAAACATATACAACTCAACACCAAAAAAAAAAAAAAAAAAATTCTAATTTAAAAATGGGCAGAAGACACGAATAGACATTTCTCCAAAGAAGACACACAGATGGCCAACAGACACATGAAAAGATGATCAGCATCATTCATCATCAGGGAAACGCAAATCAAATCTATAATGAAGTATCACCTCACACCTGTCAGAATGGCTAAAATCAAGAACACAAGTAATAGCAAGTGCTGGCAAGGAGGCAGAGAAAAAGGAACCCTCAGGTGCTGTTGGTGGATTCAAACTAGTACAGCCACTGTGGAAAACAGTATAGAGTTTCCTCAAAAAATTACAAATAAGACTACCCTATGTTCCAATAACCACCCTACTGGGTATTTACCCAAAGAATACAAAAACACTAGCTCAAAGGGATATATGCACCCCTATGTTCACTGCAGCATTATTTACAACAGCCAAATTATGGAAGCATCCTAAGTTTTCATCAATAGATGAATGGATAAAAAGATTACACACACACATGCACACATACACATACACTGAAATATTATTCAACCATAAAAAAGAATGAAATCTTGGTATTTGCAACAGCATGAATGGATCTATAGATTACAATGCTAAGCAAAATAAGCCAGTCAGGGAAAGACAAAATACCATATGATTTCACTCGTATGGGGATTTTAAGAGACAAAACAAATGAACAAAGGAAAAAAGAGACAGAGAGACAAGCCAAAAAACAGACTTGTAACCACAGAGAACAAACAAATGGCTACCAGGGGCGCCTGAGTGGCTCAGTGGGTTAAAGCCTCTGCCTTCGGCTCAGGTCATGATCTCAGGGTCCTGGGATCGAGCCCCGCATCGGGCTCTCTGCTCAGCAGGGAGCCTGCTTCCCTTCCTCTCTCTCTGCCTGCCTCTGCCTGCTTGTGATCTCTGTCTGTCGAATAAATAAATAATTTTAAAAAAAAATGGCTAC
The DNA here is from genome assembly GCF_902655055.1 of Lutra lutra. Taxonomy (NCBI): domain Eukaryota; kingdom Metazoa; phylum Chordata; class Mammalia; order Carnivora; family Mustelidae; genus Lutra; species Lutra lutra. The sequence goes on along the minus strand of NC_062282.1, from coordinate 35,238,036 downwards.
CAGAGGGGAAGTGGGATGGGTGGGGAAATGGGGGATGGGTAAAATAGGTGGTGGGGATGAAGGAGTGCACTTGTCACCATGAGCACTGGGTGATGTATGGAAGTGTTGAATCACTATATTGTACACTTGAAACTAATATAACATCATATATTAACTACACTGGAATTAAAACACACACACACACACACACACACACACACATATATATATAAGGGTAGGGGAGTGAACACAGGATAAAGGATTGGCACTTTGTTCTCCCCTGCTCAAATCTAGCTCTGGACTCCCCAATAATAACCAAAGAATGTATGAAACATTCTGAAAGTGGTATCTAGTGAGCTCCACATGAGATAAACCATTTCCTTAAGAAGGGGTCAACATTTTTTCCATTCTACTGAAAAACATCTCTTTGATAAATGTATTTCTAAATACTTCAAATTAACAAGCATTTTTGAATGCTTGCTACAAACCTAACATCACTCCAGGTTCTGGGTATGATAGAGAAGAAATAACATTATACACACTGGATTCATAAGAGTCTCACAATTTGTTGAGGGAATGGGATTTATATATATGAAACCATTACAAGCACAACAAAGAAGTTTTTAATACATACACATAATAAATAACATTCTGGGTAATTCATAGCCACCCTGCCATTTCTCATGACCAGCTTTTCTGATTCCACATCAAAAGATCTAGGGACCTTTTGGCACCTGGGTGGCACAGTCAGTGAAGCATCTGACTCTTGGTTTCGACTCAGGTCGTGATATCAAGGTCATGGGCTGGAGCCCTGCCTCAGCCTCCATGCTCAGCGCAAAATCTGCTTAATGTTCTCTCTCCCTCTCCCTCTGCCCCTCCCACTCATGTTCTCTCTCTCTCTCTCAATCTCTCTCTCTAAAATACATAAATCAATATTTTAAGAAGTATAATAAAAAGATCCAGGGACCTGATCAAGACAAAGCCCTCCTAGATGGATAAAGAGGGAGGCCTGCAGGATAGGAGAGAATATCCATGTTACTAAACATTATTCCATTCCCCAGTGCATATTTGTGCAAGAAAAAGTGACCAAAGAGATTATCAGTATCATGTAGTATACTGTGGCCATCTGAGCTTCAAGTTCTTACTGAAATAATGTAATGCAGGAAAAAGTTGTAAGAATATGGGATAGAAAGGAAACTGGGAAGATCAAAGCAGAGGTTTGAGTGAGTCGTTTTTAAAAGGGCAGTTACTAGATAGTAACAGTCCTACTGACTGAGGAGTGTGCACATACCAGATCTGTGAGGTGGGTTATACCTAATCCTTACACCAACTTTCAGAGTTTGCAGATTTTTCAGTTAAATTTAACTGACGAGGAAACTAAAACCCCAAGGGTTTAAGTGATTTGTCCAAGGTTTCACAGCTAGGGAGAAGTAGGTAAACTGGGATTCAAGTGACTCTCGCCTGACTCTTAAACCTACAGTTTTTGCACCCTGCCAAGTTTCTCCAAACTCCACATGGGCCTGGAACCCACGTGCTGCACACATGTCTCAAGTGTAGCAGATGGCACAGTAAAAGACGCAGTGGAGCCAACATCCAGCAAACACTGATTTGCTCCCTGTTAGGGTCGGGCGCTGGAGAGACACTGGACGTGCAAGAGTGAAGAGGCAGGTGCCAACCCTGCCTGTCTCGTGGAGAGTCAAACCACAAGATCAGGAGCAGATGGGAAGGAAGAGGAGGCCCTCCACATCATCTCACATATCAGACACCTGCTTTCCTACCCACTGTCAAAAGTGGCACCGGAAGGTTAAGTTACACAACATAAGGTAAGTTCACAGACTATGTCTAGTTCCAAGCACTGAGAGCAAAAGGTGTGATAGCAGAAACAGGAAGTGGTAATAATGACCACGATCAAAATATGCTGAGTGTGTAGGTGCCAAACACTCTTTTATACATTTAGCATATGTGAATTCATTTAGCATAAAAAGGATAAGAGCCATATGTAGGCTAAGAGCAGGAAGCAGCATGGGACCAAAACTGGTTATCTCCTCAAACCTTCATGCCATTTTGAACCTCAATAAACCACAGGCCTTTGTCTCAATCTACTTCAATATCTACATATCACCTTTGCCAAAATCATCATTTTGGCAGATAATTTTCATTACTGATACAAATAATTTGGAAGGAAGGAATGAAGGAACAAAGGAAGGAAGAGAAGGAAGGATGGGGGGAGGGAAGGAGGGAATAAATTCCATTCAACAGCCAGGTCATTTATTATCAGGAGCACATTTTGCAGCCAACTCAAGCTGTCCGGCCTTACGGGAAGTTTCCTTCCCAAGCCTCAAACTATTCTTATCGGAATGGAGTTGTTTTTATGAATAGTTACTTCTCCAGTCCAAGCCTATACCTTGGTAACATGGACCCTCTACTAGGCCATAATTTATATCAGCCTCATTGACACTAAAAATAAATATTAACTTTTCTGCATTTATGCCTGATATCTAAACTGTATGCCTTGCTTTGTAAGCAAAAACGTAGAACTCCTGTACTTGGGGGTCTGTCAGTGGCCCTGAACTCAAACTGTCGGCTAATAAAGGACAATATCAGGGACGCCCGGGTGGCTCAGTGGGTTAAAGCCTCTGCCTTTGGCTCAGGTCATGATCCCAGGATCCTGGGATCGGGCCCCTTGTTGGGTGCTCTGCTCCGCGGGGAGCCTGCTTCCCCCCTCTCTCTCTGCCTGCCTCTCTGCCAACTTGTGATCTGTGTCCATCAAATACACAGAATCTTTAAAAACAAAACAAAACAAAAAAGGACGCTATCAGACGTATCAATAAGAAAATGGCACAAGGGGTGCCTGGTGTCCCAGTTCGTTAAGTGTCTGCCTTCAGCTCAGGTCATGATCCCAGGGTCCTGGGATCAAGCCTCGTGTCAGTCTCCCTGCTCAGCAGGGAGCTGCTTCTACCTCTCCTTCTGCTGCTACCCCTGCTTGTGAGCTCTCTCTCTCTCTCTCTCTGTTAAATAAATAAATAAAATCTTTTAAAAACAAAACAAAAGCAAAGAAAATGGCACAAGATTTGAACAGACACTCAATAAAAAATAATATCCAAATGGCTTAAAAACAGGAAAAAATAATGTCATTGGTCATAAGAGAAACAGAAACTAAAATCACTGTAAAGTGCTACCTGCCACTGACAAAATGGCTAAAATGTATCAATACCCAGTATTGGCAAGGATGGGAAGCAGATGGAACTCACAGACACTGTCTGGAGAGTGTAAAATGAAAAACTATTTGTCAGTATTTATTACAACTGAGTGTATATATACACTCTAATGGAGCAATTCTACTCTTAGACATACACTCAACAAAAATGAATATGTACATCACAGATAGACATCTGCAGCACTCTTTATAATGGCAACATTATTCATAATTGCCAGAAACTGGAAATTATCCCATGAGGCCATGCACACTGGAATGTACATATAAATTGTGTTTTATTCATACAATGAAAAACCACACAGTAATGAAAATTGGTGATCCACAACTACACTCACATACACCACTAAAGCTCACAAACAAAACGATGAGAGAAAGAAGTTACACAGAAGGTTACCTACTGCCTCATTCCTTTACTATAAAGGAGTAAGCACACAAGCAAAACTAATGCATACTTTTAAAATTTCACGTTTTCCCAATTTTGGGGGGAATAATTTTCCCAATTATTTGAGGAAAGAGGACTATGATGGCAAGGAGGCACACTAGAGGCTTTGGGAGCTACTCATCAATATTCTATTTTTTTGATGATCTGGAAGCTGGTAACATGGGTGTGTTCACTTTAAGAAAATTCATTGAGCTTTATACATATGATTTGTGTGTGTGTGTGCCTTTTTCCGGATATAGGTTACATTCCATTAAATTTTACCAAACAAGGAGGAGGTGGGAAGACATGCATGGATATTATGTGTCAATATGATGAATATCTCTCTGTCTTGAACAAAATCGCTGCTAATATCAATGCCTCTAAATAATTCCATGTAGTAAATTCCTCTTAGCATATGTCCTAAGAAAAATTTTTGTCTCTCTTGAATACTTATTTATGCTTCATTTATTAAGAAGCTCGGAGTTGACCTGAACACGTTAATGCAGTAATTATTTTCAATGAAAAGTTTTTGGCATTTTTAAATCTCCAATATTTATGTTCTTTAAACCATTCTGAATGATTCTATAATATTTATGTTTATTCAAGCAACTAACATCCTCAAAACCTTTCTGGAATTTATTAAAATGCATGCTTGAAAGTAGTAGAATAAATCAGGGGTCAGATACAGCCTCTGAAACTATATGATAAATTTAGAGGTAGATATTTTATTTAATTTAGAGTATATGCTATATAAATGTCCCTATAATGTAACTTCTAACTTTTAAGCAAAAATCTACCAATCATCCGTCCAAGCAAACAATTTCAATGTATTAAATACAAATATTAAATCCAAGTAGACTGTAACCAGCCATCCAGTCATTACACAGGGTTATCTCAGACTAAGCTTATCTTTTATATGGTAGAAAAGAGACGTTTACACCAACTTCATAATGAAAGGTTAACATTATAAAACCCACAAAGACATCCTCCAGACAAGAGGAAACTTACTTTAACAAATAAATTTGAGTGGGTAGCCAAAAACTCTCATTTAATGAAAAACAAAACCAAATGTAATACAAGTGGTGGCAAACTAATAAAGATGTTATTTGATGAGTTTACTATAAACTCCAAATAAAGGAAAATCGGAAAGAACTGATGTGGGACAGAGATAAGTATAAAATGAATAGAGCTTGTTTTGCTGTTGTTTGTAAAAAGCAAATAAATGTCAAATTGTGTAACTAATGGAAATAAGTGAACATCAAATATTTGTAAAGGGGTTGTTTCAAAAAGAAAATCCAAACTGACTTTCAACTATTAATAACTTGAGCTTCCCAAAGGGATTATTTGATTTTAGATTGCTATTGTTGTTGTTGTTACTGTTGTTTAAAAAGTATTGTGACAGACTTTCTCCATTAAGCAAAACAATCATACATTTTTATTTCCTGCCTTACTGGTAAATATCCCACAAAATTCCTTTACTGATTCTTTTTATTCTCTTAACGAGGTATGTTAAGCTTCCTTTTTTTCTATTTTCTCTTTCTTTCTCACCAAATAATATTTCTAAAATAATAATAGGTAGATAATAACAGTTAACAAATGTTGAGTAGTAATTATAAGTTAGGCACTCTTTCAAACACATTCCATCTAATAACTGGTTTAATCTTCAAAACTACCTGATGGGGTAGGTATACCTCTACCAATGGTGTATACCACCATTGTAGAGGTGAAAAAACTAAGGCAGGGAGGATTTAAGTTATAACCCAAGGTTACCTAGCCAATGTGTTAAAATCCAAACCCAGGAACACAAAATACCATGCAGGTTAATTATTTACCATAAGATGAAATGGATATGTAAAATACAAATATTCAAAGGTTAGGTCTATAGGAAAAACAACTTTCCAACAATGTTGAACTATTTATTATCTTCTTCCAAATTACCGCTATTCACTTAACAACAATGCACCCTGAAGTTAAAGTAGAAAAAGTCTCTATGTTGATACTTTGTAAGTGAATAGGGGCATTTGAAGACTATATCATCTAAAAGGTTTTCCTGGATCAGCAGTGAATATTGTAAAACTAATATTGTAGAGTGTCACGTCCAACATCAGAAGGGTTTGAGAAATCTCTTCAATGTTCCTCAGGGATCAATTAACAAAAAACAAACAAACAAACAAAAAACAGCCCACTGTTTAAGGGTCTCCCCATCAGTAGCAGCTTTGTTGGTAATCAAATAAACAGACAAATAATATAAAAATGGGTAGGTACCCCCTTCTCAAAGGAAGTAAATACAGTAACATACCTCTTCTTCACAGTCTGAGAAGATGATCTTTGAAATAAACTTGCTAAAGAAGATGGTCAAGTTAACATCTGCAGCACTTCAAGAAGAGATTAAAGTCTGATAGGAATGATGGTGACTCATCCAGAAAAATACAGAGACCCATAGTAAGAGGTGATTGTGTATATAGGAAACACCCCAAAGACAAACAGTGAAAGAAAAGCAAAACATTGCAAGACTGAGCAGTTCATTTTAAAAAGAGAATTAACTTTAATACTTTTAATTAAAATAATAAAAAAATGTTTAAATAAAATACAAGGTTAAAAGAAATAACTTGTGAAACAGATGCCCAAGAAGTAGGAAAATACTATCTGGAAAACTGTGATAACTTAAAAATGCATACTATAAACTCTAGATTAACCACTAAGTTAGTAGAACAAAGAGGTATGGCTAAATAAGGCAACAGGGGAGATAAAATGGAACACTGAAAGTACACTTAATCTGTGAGAAGATAATAAAGGAGAAAAAGAGAGACAAAAGAACAGAGAGCATAGAGAACACAAGAAAAAAATAAGAAACAGTATATTTTAACCCAACAACATAAAAATCAGATTAAAAGACAATGTCCTGAATATTTGCTTTTTTTTTTTTTAAAAGATTTTATTTATTTATTTGACAGAGAGAAATCATAAGTAGGCAGAGAGGCAGGCAGAGAGAGAGGAGGAAGCAGGCTCCCTGCTGAGCAGAAAGCCCGATGTGGGGCTCGAACCCAGGACCTGGGATCATGACCTGAGCCGAAGGCAGCGGCTTAACCCACTGAGCCACCCAGGCGCCCCTGAATATTTGCTTTTAATAGTTAATAAGAGGGACACCTGGGTGGCTCAGTGGGTTAAGCCTCTGCCTTTGACTCAGGTTATGGTCTCAGGGTCCTGGGATCAAGCCCCGCATTGGGCTCTCCGCTCAGCAGAGAGTCTACTTCCCCCTCCCTCTCTCTGCCTGCCTCTCTGCCTATTTGTGATCTCTTGTCTGTCAAATAAATAAATAAAATCTTTAAAAACAATAGTTAATAAGAACTGTCTATTTAGAGACAATATGATCATATACATTAAAAATTACAAGGAATTCACAAAAGAGCTGTTGGCACTAATAAGTTAGCAATGTGGCAGAATATATGGTCAATCTAGAAAAAAAACAATTACATTTTCATATACCAACAAAGAAAGATGAAGAAAGAAAATGTGAATATAGACATATTCAATATGTTCTTTTTTACATATATGATATAATGTATTCATATATTATGCATATTTATAAATAAATTATGAAAGTACCTAAATACCTGAAATATTTAGGAACAAATCTAAGAAAAGATGTACAAGACCTGCACACTGAAAACTACAAAACATTGCTGAGAGAACTTAGGACCTAAATACATGGAGAGGTATACCATGCTCATGAAATAATGAAGACTATTAAGATAATATATTTACAAACTGATCTATAAATAACACAATCTCATTCAAAATTCCACTAAGGTTTGGGTTTTCTGAGGCTTGTTTTTTATGTTTGTTTTGGTTTAAAGTTCATTCTGAAATTTATATAGAAATAAAATATACCTACATTAACCAAAGCATTAAAAAAAAAATGTTAAGGGTTTACTTTACCTGATTTCAAGACTTACTGTAAAGCTAAAGTAATCAGAGCAATGTAATTTGGGCCTACGGATAGACATATAGATCATTACACAGAATCAAGAGTTCAGAAATAGACCCACAAACACATGACTGATAGATTTTCAAAAAAGATCTTTTCAACAACTAATACTGAAACAACTGAATATGTATTCTGAAAAGAAAGGAATAGTGACTCTTACCTCATACCATACACAAAAATTATGTTAAAAAATGGATCATAGACCTAAGCATGAAAGTCCAAACTATAAAACTTCTAAAACAAAACATAAATGAAAATATTCTTGAATCTTAATCAAAAGATCTTGTAAATGAAACAAAACACAACACACAAACACTATGAATCAGAGGACTCATGAGATTGAAAACTAATATTCTTTTCTTCAAAGTATGCCATTTAGAAAATGAAAAGACAAGCCATTGACTGGGAAAAAATATGTCCAGATTTTCTGACAAAGAACATGTACCCAGAAAACAAAAAGCTCTTAAAGCTCAATAATAAGCAAACAGTGTAATATTTTTAATTTGGCAAAAAGACTTAAGTAAACTCTATATTAGAGAAGATATAAAAACAGCCAATATCCAGGGGAAAAGACACCTCATTATCACTGGTCACCAGGAAAATGCACATTAAAACAACAATGAACTAACATCACACACTCATTAGAAGGTTAAAATTAAAAAGAGTTATAAGTGTTGGCAAGGAAGTAGAGTACCTAGACCTTTCATACAATGATGATGAAATTTAGAATGGTACATTCATTTTGGAGAACATTTTGACAGTTTCTTAGAAATTTAAACATTTATCATGTAAATGAAACATTCTACTCCTAGATATTTACCAAGAGTAATTAAAGCATAAGTCTACCAAGAGACTTGAGCACAAATATCGTAGCGGCCTTATCCATAATAGTTCAAGTTTGGAAACAATCCAAATGTCCAACAACATGTGAATATATAGATAAAAGGTGGTCTATTCAAACAATGGAATATTATTCAGTCATAAAGAAAACAACTTCTGATTAACATACTGGATTACTCTCAGAAACAAATTCTTAGTAAAAGAAGAGAGAAAAGGGTACATACTGTGTGACTCTACTTTAATAAACCTGTAAAGGAAGCAAATCTAATATATAATGCTATAAAGCAGATCAGTAATCGTCTAGATCTAGTGGAGTAGTGATTGGCTGCTATGAAGAGTTTGAGAAAAAATTTTGGAATAATGGAAACATATTTTCAGTGGAGTGGTGGTTACATGGGGTCTATACATTGATAAAACTCATCTAAATACATATATAAAATTAGTTCATTTTACTGTATGTCTCCAAAAAAGTTGATTTCAAAGGAAAATATGTATTCCATAAAAAAGGATAAAATTTAAAAGGCTGAATCATAAGGAGATCTGGATATTAATTCAGCCCAAATAATCTAACTTAACACTGAGGTCATTCATTCAACACAGTGGTTTAGAATATATGTCATTTTTAAGCCAGAAAATTTTAACCATATTGTACTGAGTGAGAACTGGCTAAAAGAAGAAAATACGTAAGACCTGGAAGTCAGAAGTGAAGCAGCAGCTATACTTTCTGAAGGTTATGGTGGTTAAATACAGTAATGGACTGAGAGGTACCCACGGGATGCAAACCACCCTGTTCTCTTCCACTCCAAATGTAGCTCCACTTACCAAGTACTGATGCTATTGACAACTAATGGCTCAGATACACACCAGATACTTGGTGTGATACCACAGACATGGGATCTACATAAAAGCACAGTTCTCTCCTCCCCACATACTTTGGCCATCCTTTTGCAATACGTTTTGGTATCTGAACATGTTTGATTTTCTCAGGTTAACTAATAATTCTTCTATGATTATCCAGCTTCCCTCCTGGACTTTAACTTTCCCAATCCTTTCTAAAATTATGTAAGGATTAATTCCTATAATAGATCTATTATGAAAGGGATTAGCAACCTTTTCTGTAAAGGGCTATAGAGCAAATATTTTAGGCTTTGCAGGCCAAAGGTAAAACCAGATATATTACATAGGTACATGTGCCAAAAGAGAAACAAATTTCCAAGCATTTTTGTTGATGAAATTCAAAATAGAAGAATCATAGTTGAGTAAAATCTTTATAATACATATGTCCTAGTTACAAAATGAAAATTTTTGGTGGAGGTAACACTACTTTTAATTGGGATTCAAAGTTAGGGATCTTAGCCCCTGAACATGCAATATTATTTAAGCATATTCCTTACTTACTAGGCATTGTAAGAAGTCTATTAGATTCTTCTTGATATTTGTCCTTTAGCATGTCACTAAATTGCAGACCAATTATTTCCAACTGAAGAACAAGGTGGAAGCTCCTCAAGTTCTAACTTAAATGATTTTGACATGTGGAGTTTTTTGGGGATTTATCAAGATCTAAAAAATGTTCGCTAGGAATGGGAAAGAATATCTGCAATGCTTATATCTGATAAGGGAATATTTGGTGCATATAAATAACTCCCACAACTCAACAAAAGAAAAATACAATCCCAACTCAAAAATGAGCTAAGGACTCGAATGGATATTTCTCCCAAAAAGATATACAAATGGGCAGCAAGTATGTGAAAAGAAACTTGGGCATCACTAACCATTAGGGAAATTCAAGTCAAAACCACCCTAAGATATTACTTCACACCCGTTAGAATGTAGATACACACACATATACACACACATATTGGCAAGGATGGAGAATGGAACCCTTGTATATTGCTGCAGGTGGGAATATTAAATGGTGCAGCCGCTGTGGAAAACAGTTTGTTAGTTCCTCAAAAAATTACCATACGGTCCAGCAAATCCACTTCTAGGTATCTACCCAAAAGAAGTGAAAGCAGAGACTCAAACATATACCTGTAAACCAATGTTCATAGCAGCATTGTTTATAATAACCAAAACATGGAAACAACCTGCATATCCATCGACAGACGAATGGATAAACAAAATGTGGTATATACCTACAATGGGATGTTAGTTTTTAAAGGGAATGAAATTCTGATACATGTTATGACATGGATGAACCTTGAAAACATTATGCTGAGTGAAAAGAGCCAGATAATAAAGGACAAATGTTGCATGAGTCCATTTATATGAAGTACCTACAACAGGCAAATTCTTAGAGACAAAGTAGGTTAGAAGCTTTCAGAGGCTGGGAAGAGAGGTAAATGGGGAGTTATTTAATGGGAATTAATTGTCTGGAATGATGAAAAGTTCTGGAAATGGATAGTGATGATGGTTTTACAACACTGTGATGTCCTTAATACCACTGAATATCCCCTGAATTGGACACTTACGTGTGGTTAAGATGATAAATTTTATATTACATATATTTTACAACAGTAAGAAAACAACAACAACAAACCCCTAAAAGCTGCTAGAACTATCATTTGAGCTTGGAAAATGTGTGCTGAAAATTTATGTAAGAACGAATATCTCACTTCTTTAACTTTTGATGGCACCTTCGTATATAAAGCAGTTTAACATCAGTCATGACTAAAACAATATTAGTTGTTATTCAAATAACTTAACCATACTATAAGTTTATCATAGAAGTGCTCTTTGGCCTTTGTAATTTTAGGTTGAATTTATTCAGAAATATCAAGGCTTCAGCAAAAGGTAATTTCCAACGTCATGCAGTGTGCATAACTACTGGATGAGGGCAGTTCTTCCGAAAAATTTCACTCTTTTCCATAAACTCAAAAAAATCACAGTAAAACTTTGACATTGCTAACCCAATACATTGTTTTTGGTAAGGCAAGTGAAAATATTCCACTTTTATTTCTGGCAAAATGTTATGGAACTGAAAACAGTTAAGTCTAAAGAGCTAATGAAGTTTATCATTGATGACATTGGTTCAAGACACAAGATAAATTCAAGTAATTCCTCTGGTAAATAAGAGAATGAATAGCCACAGAGTTTAAACACGGTACATTTTCATTAGCTTTGTGCACTTGTCCAACTATGTCTTTTTTCTGCTCCACACATATTTGACCACCATCAGAAATAACACATCTTAGCAGAGTCCACTTCAGGTTGTACCAAATTAGTGTTTTCTCAACTTCTTTGAAAATATTCTCACCTGCAGCTGTCCCACACAAAGTAGTCATACGGGCTAATTTTTCAGTCAATTTAAACTGGATATTGACTTCAAATAAACAACAACAGAGCAGTATCAATACCATCTACTGATTCATCAAGAGCCAAGGAAAACCACTTAAAATAATTCGCTTTGTTTTTTGACTGTTGATGTTGCTCCTACTGTCTTAAGCTCTCCAAGCAATTGTTCTTGCCAAAAGGTTAATAGCCTTAAACAAGTTTATTTCCTCTGAATGCATTTCTTTGTTGCTTCAGTCAAGCACAAAAACTCACTATTGTTAACAGCTTTCCTTGCTTTGCCAACAAATGAGACACCCAGAAACTCACTCTGATTGCAATCTCACTTTCTTTTTAATTTTGTGAACAAATTCTTCTCTGATGAGATATTCCATTTTAAATTATCTATTTTTTCTGTCCTTCACATTGTTATGAGTTGGAAATATTGTAAGTACTTAGTCTGGTAAAGCCGACATAATACTGTGTTCTTTTAGCACAGGTATAGTGTTACTGCACTAAAAAACACAATGCTTTGCCATCTACTTCAGTAAGAAAATAATTCACACTCCACTGTGCCTTGAAAGAGCAACATTCCAAGTCTACTTTTCTTCTTTTGACACAATAGGTATGCATTGGTAATAAAAACATACAAAAGTTACAATTTGCGAATATGTGTGGCACTTGAAATATAGTCGAGTTGTAATTGCATCACTAGCATTTCCAGTGTGCCAAGCAACAGGGCAAAGTGATGAGAGTACCACATAGGGTCTCTGTTGCTGCTACAACACTACCTTTTTAACAGGGACACACTCATATACAACACACACATGAGGAGTGTGGCTGTGTGCCAAGAAGACTTTATGAACACTAAAATTTGAACCTCATACAATTTCCATATCATAAAATATTTTTCTTTTTATTTTTCTCTACCATTTAAAAACATGAAAAGAACTCTTAACTCAAAAGCTGTATTAAAAATAGACAGTGGGTTAGATTTGACCAGTGGGTCATCATTTGCTGACTTATCCCATAAGTCATAGTGGTTATATCTCACTGACTGCACTTTGATTGACACAATATATATTCATTGTCAACTATGTGGCAGACCCCTGCCAGACGAAGAAGATGGAAAGAAAAAGATGACATGGTCTCTCCTTGAAAGGTCTATATATGTTCAACAGTGTCTATGATAAAGATTTAACAAAGATTTGCCAGTCACCTCCATATACTCGGCAAGGTATTGCCAAGAATACCAACAACTTTAGTCTTTACAGCCTTTCCAACCTTGTTTGGGAAATAAAACAGCCCTGCATTAATTATTTATTGCTGTGTAACAAATTACTACAAACCAGGCAACTTAAAACAACATGCATTTATTATCTCTCAGTTTCTGTGGACCAGGAGTCCAGTTACAGCTTAACTGGGTACTCTGCCAAGGGTCACCCAACTGTAATCGAGGTGTGAGTGAGGCTGCCTTCTCATCTGGAAGCTCAAATGGGGAAGAATCTGTTCCCAGACTCACTCAGACTGTTGGCAGAATTAATTTCCTTATGGATCTCGAAGGAAGGATATTAGCTTCCTGCCTATCATCTGGAGGCTTCCCTCAGCTCTTAAAGGCTACTCTAAACCCTGTGCCTCCCAACATGACCACTTCCTCAAACCCAGCTAAGGAGAGAGTCTCCAGAATGAGTCAGCAAGCCAGATGGAGCTTAATACAACCATAACATAGTCAAAGGACTGATCTCCCATCACCTTTGTCATATTCTATGGGTTAACAGCAAGACATAGTTTCCGCCCACACTCAACAAGAGGAAATTATACAAAAGCATGAACATCAGGAGGTATATACTACGGAGGATGGGGGCACACTCCAGAGATAAACTGCTACAGGCCCAAAGAGCAATATAATAAAATATAGGATCAAAAGGGAAATGAGGGGCGCCTGGGTGGCTCAGTGGGTTAGGCTGCTGCCTTCGGCTCAGGTCATGATCTCGGAGTCCTGGGATCGAGCCCCGCATCGGGCTCTCTGCTCAGCAGGGAGCCTGCTTCCTCCTCTCTCTCTGCCTGCCTCTCTGCCTACTTCTGATCTCTCTCTGTGTCAAATAAATAAAATCTTTAAAAAAAAAAAAAAAAAAGGGAAATGATATGATAGAGACCACTGGGTTTCTAAGTACCTAAAGAATAAAGAATACTGTACAGTGTTGTGATGAGCACTGGGTGTTATACACAACTAATGAATCATTGAACACTACATATCAAAAATTTATGATGTACTACTATATGTGGACTAACTGAACATAATAAAAAAAAAGAATACAGTATAGACAAGAATTACTAAGTAAGACCTCATGAAGAAAGGAAGGTCTCAGCTTGTCTTTGAAGATTATATAGACCAAAACATTCATAAAATTCACTGGGAAATGGCACCATTCATGAAAACACAGTAATAGCAACATAACTGGAGATTTTCACTAAAATGCTGAGAATCTCCGGAATTTTTTAATCCTTTTCAGGACAACTTTCTATCATTAACCAGTTTTTTTTTTTTCAAATGTTAAAATGTGAAACACTATCTGTATTTAAATCCACAAAAACCTCAGCTCACTCATATAAAAGCCCTATACAAAACTCATTACCAACTAAAAGAAGAAAATAATAATTGTATTCATTCCAGTCCTACTTTATTTAAGTAATTAGATAAGTCATGTTATTAGCATTGACCATTTCATTTAGTAGATACAGGAGGAGAGAGAGAAAGGAACGAGAGGAGAAAGGGAAATGATTTCTATTTCTCCAACAATCTTACAGAACAATTACACTGCTGCAGAAATGGGTCCAAATATGGAGACTCTGATATACTATTAGCACAGACTACACAATGCAACTGATGATGATAATGGATGTTTACTATTCTTTACAGGCAACAGAACTAGTTTCATAACTAAAGGAAGTGGGAATTTCTGACATCTCAAATTCAAATGTTATTTTTGATTCAATTCTAGCTTCCTTATTTAAACATTCTTTTCTCACAAATTAGCCAAGAGATTCTTTCTCAGTGAGCACAAACCACATGGAAAGTTACAGTTTTTAAGTTGTTCCCATTTCTTAGTTCTCAGTGAGCCAGACAGATTACATTGCTTCAGATTCAGAAATCTAACTTAAAAATTCATATTTGGGTTAAGAAATAGCATGGAAATTTCCTTCCCCAAAAGATAATTTTAAGAGATCCAGTGAATTCTTAAATGCCAAGAATTGGCACAAACACGAATCAAATGATCCAAAATGTTAGACACGACCATGTATGGACTTAATGTCACCAATAAGTATATTAAGTGAAAAACAATCGTATTAATGAAACAGATATATGAGGTAAAGATAGAGATATAACTTGTTCTATAAAAAACTGGAAATTTCTATAATTACAGATAAGTTAATACCACTTAATCTTACAGATTTTATCTAGGTAAAGATGTGACTCAGTCTCTAAGAAAAAGTTGTAAGGCAAAAAATGGCTTGCTCTGAGTCAAAGTTCCTAACTAGTTGGGTTAGATGCAAAGGCTAAGTTTCAAATAACACACACTTTGACCACTATCTACACCACTAATGCAAAAGAAAGAGAGTAAAAGAGAGAAAGAGAGAGAGAGAAGAAGGAGGGAAGGAAGGAAGGAAAAGAAGGAAGAAAAGGAAAAAACGACGGAAGGAAGGGAGGGAGGAAGGAGGAAAGCAAAGGAGGGAGGGAGGAAGGATGGAAAAAAAGACTCACAAAACTTTAGTGATGGTATATCCTAAAGATTATTTGACTAACACCATGACTCATCATATATGCTGTCAGTCCAAACTCATGCCTTGATTTCCTTATTATTAGTCACTGTAGAACAATTCCCCTTGCTTTATTTTTTAAAACTATTTATTTATTTATTTATTTATTTATTTATTTATCAGAGGTGGGGAGAGAGAGAGAGAAAGAGAGCACAAGCGGGGAAGCAGCAGGCAGAGGGAGAAGCAGGCTCCCCACCGAGCAAGGAATCCGATGTGGGACTCAATCCCAGGACCCTGGGATCATGACCTGAGCCAAAGGCAGACACTTAACTGAGCCATCCAGGTGTCCCAATTTTCCTTGTTTTGGAAGTTTAATTCATCAGGCTCTTCTTGAACCCACCATTTCCTCATTTATCTATTCAGACATCAAATCCTTAATTATTTCCCTTCTTTTCCAAGCCCACCTCCTCTACACTTGGTTTAAGGACTTCCTACCTCATGCATGGACTATTACAATTGTCTCTCAATAGCTTACCCTGCCTGAATTTTCTCTGTCATGCCCCATCCTCCACATTACTAATGGGATTGATCACTCCCTGACAGAATAGGCAGAAGAGCTTTCTTCCATCTAAAAGGTACAGGCTTCTGGTCTTTACTTCAGCAGCCTCAGAACGATCCCTCAGGATCCCTCTGTGCCTACCCAATTTGAGAATATGCTTCACGAAACTCATCTTTCTCCTTAGGCCTACTGCAGTTTTACTTATGTTGTTCTTTTCTCCTGGGAATCCTACTCTAAATCTCTCAACTCAATAGCATGTCTTCCATAAAAATTTCCACAGACATGCCATCATCCTTTTTCTGAATGCAAATGCAAATTTCAGTTTTTTTATCAAGTAACAGTATTGTAACTAGTCTAGAATAAGTTTTATCTCTCTTGCTATAGTGCAGACATACATGGCTTATTTATATTTTGCTCACAAAGAGTTTGAACAAAAAAAATTCTTAAAATTACTTTGGAATGAATGCAATAATCTTTAAAAAAAAATACCGTATGTTACAATATGTGACTACTCGAAAGGAAATATGTGACTACTCTAAAAGGAAAGTATTTAACCAACATGTAACTAACAGACTTACAGACTCTAGGTGGAAGATTATTTTTCATTTCCATTCTGTAAGTTTACACAAGATTAGCATTAATGACCGGCCATGAACTAATGAACTTGCAGCTACATTAACAACACAAACCTGAAATAGATGCAGACAGTCCAAGAGGCACTCCGTTTGATCTTTTTTATAAAACATTTAATGCACAGACTGCAAACTTCAGTCAATCTAAGATTCACATTTCATGGAGTGATCATTTATAATATGACTTCAGAAGTTTTCAACCTTATAATTATCATGGCCTCCAATTATTAGTACCTACCATGTGTTGGATTCTGTGCTAAGAGCTTTACATATATTCTTCTTCAATCCTCACAACATTGTGAGAAGGATATTGTTATCCTTATTTTGTAGATGAAGAAACTGAGAATCAGGGAGGTGAAATAACTTTCTTGAGACTTCATAGCTAGAAAAAGGAGAGCCAGATTTAAAACCCGTATTTGTCTGACGTCAAAGTTTATGCTCTTATCCACCTCACTTCAATAAAGATCTGTCCTAAATACAAACACAAAAATGTCATTTTAAACCTCATTTTTACCTATTACAGAATTTTGAGGATATTGGCGTGTCACTTTGTCTTTTATGGGCAACAGTAAACAAAATATTTTCTCATTCTTTCAACCAGTGACAATATTTACAGAGCTTATATTAAAGTATTTAGCCCGATTTATTTTTATTTTGCTTAAAATTCAATTAACTTTTCATGACAATTTTAAGGTAGGTCTAGAAGATGAATTTTGCATCATCAGCCTCTTATGAAAAATACTAAGATGACACAAAACTTAAGTGGCATGCAAACGAAATTTAGAATGATTGAATGTAAGTTGATACAAATACTGAAAATACAATTATATTATGCCAGTCGGATTCCATGAAAATAAAATAATTGTGTAAGGAATGTTTCACAAGTATTGCCACTTATGTCATCTTAGAAGAATGATATATATTGGAAAAATACTAATCTAATTTCAGAAATTAACCACTTTTTCTATTTTAATGAAATGGGAATTCATTGCTATATCAAAGGACTTAATAAAACCAGGGCTAAAACAAAGCAATCAAAAAAAAAATAGGGATTTTTTTTTTTTAAATCAACTCAAGGTAACCTACAAATTTAAAATACAACCCTACTTTCCAAATGCTCTATTTCTTTGTGTACCCCGGTTAGGGACTATGGAATTTTTGTTGTTGGTAGAGAAAATGGTACTTTTACAGGCTTGCTAAATCAAGGAAAGACACTATTCACTCAATCACTCATTCAATAACTAAGCTATTTATTGAGCACCAACTGCATGTCAGCCATTCTTCCATGTACCACAAATAGAGCAGTGAATAAGACAAGATTCTTACTCTCCAGAACTTATCCTTCCATAGAGATCAATACCTAAGTATACAAAGTCAGTACATAAGATAATTTTACATAGTGTCAAGTACTATGAGAACACTTAAAGAGGCTAATATAAGAAAGAACATCTAAAGAGCAACATTAAATTGGGTGGACAGGGAAGGTTATTTTGAGATGATGGCCTCTTAACTAAGAGTTGTATGAAAGTCAGGAGTAGGCCCATGAAGAACTGAGCAAAGAGAATTCCAGGTGTAAGGACTGAAACAGGCAAAGGCTCTAAGATGCAAAGGAGCTTAACCAGTTCAAGGGAAAATAAGGATGCCAGTGTGACTAAGTGCTGCAAGCAGTGGGAGACAGGAGAGGAGACAGTGCCGAAGATGTAAGAAGGCCAACTCACTTTGTTGACTTCATGAAGACCTTTGATTTCATGTGAATATAATATTATGCAATAGGAAACAAGAGTATAAGCGGGCAGGTCAATGATGTAACATGATTTATACTACAAAGGAAAGTAGGTCCCATCATGTTGTTCAAAAAAACCAACACTATATCCTTGGGTACAAACACAGAATTACAATGAATCTAATCCTTGGCTTGGATTTATAAGGTAGCTTTCCCCCACAGGAACTCAATATGCTCTGGAAATCACCATCTATTTGATTCTCCCAGTATAGGTTTTGTTCTTCATTTTAGAGCTAGGGATTGAGACAGGGTGTGATTAACTCACTCCCATCCCCTCTAAGTAATAATGACCATCACAATGGAAAATGCACCCCAGTAGCAAGTTTGTGACTGCTGTCTAATCAGGGCAAGTATCTTGTCTTGCTGATTTCATTGAACACTTTTCCTCATCCTTCACTTTGACAGAAGAATTCTTCTGAGTGCTTCTGGAAGACAAAGTCATGCTTGCTAAATTACAAGCAGACAGGCGGTACTGCTTTAATTGATGAATGGTATGAGTGTTATGAGTCACTAAGCTCCAAACCAACTCGATTTAGCCACTTGAACTATTCAGTCATATCCTAAAAACGCATGGTAGGGAATGAGTGCCTTATTGCTTTTAGGAAATGGAATCCATAAATAAAAATAAGATGGTATTTGGGGTGCTTTGCTGACTCACAGTACAGACAAGTCAAATAAACATTATCTTCCAGTTTTTCAGCCCAGAGATCAGAAGCTTAAAAGAAGTCAATCTTGAAAGTCAACCCATTAACCTCTGCCTCTCCATTATCTTGTGTTAACTTTTAGAAAAACTTCTGTATAGCTGTAGTTCCTTAAACCCCGTAATCTCGAGAAGAGCGCAGAGGACTTGACATCAAGTCTTAGGAGCTGTTAAAAGTGGGGTTAGGAGATTTAATGAAAATTTAAAAGATCACAGAAACTTTTTTTGCAAGCAAATGAATGTGTTTCCTTAATCTTTCTGCAAGCCTTTTGTTGTATAATAATAAAATTTCTGCAAGAAAGTTGCCACAATCATCACTCAGAAGTATTATTTCTTTGAATATTTTCTTTGAAATATTTAAGGACAACAAAGTGTTGATGGAAGAGCCCCTAAGCTGTTCAAGTGTCACTTCATGGCAAAGGATTCTGTGGGCAAGTCCCATTGTGGAAGATCCTTTCTTCTAATAAATTGAAAGGGTAATAATTTCCTACTATAGCTGGTCTTTGGGTACATTACCATTCCTTGTTGGTTTCCTTAACCTTGTCCACTCCTCTATTCATATAGTCCGTTCATTAAATCCTTTCTAAGTAAACCATTTTGACAGTGCCATTTGTTTTCTGCTGGGATCCTGACTGATTCTCTACCTGACCTCTGATCAAAGACAGACCAGAATCCTTTGACAGAGTAATCACTTAAGATCTCTCTGAACCATCAGAACCAACTTGTCCTTTGCCCTTCGTTGTCCTTGTTGTAATTATTATGCTGTCACACTGATACTGGGCACCTAGAACTAGTTTTAAAAAAATACACATACACACACACACACACACACACACACACAGTGAACAGCTCAGACCAACCAGTATTTCTTGAGCATCTACTATATGCCCAGACCTGTGTTTTAAACTGGAAAATATATACATGTAAAAAATATGGTTCCTGCTACCAAGGAACTCACATTCTATTGAGTGAATATACCTTCTCTAAGCTAAAATCTCTTAAGAAACTTCTTATAGATGTTTCTCCCACATAAAACCAACTCCTGTATTAATAAAGGAAGTGCAGAAGTCTGGATCTACAATAATTATCATCCAGAGGCTGCAAATTACTGATGTTTAGAGAGGCTGGCAGGAATTCAGGTACATGAGGACGAGCAGTAGATGGGACTGGGGATTTAGTTAAAACCAGGTAACAGGGGGTACTGAATGCCGTACTAAGTGATTTTATCTGGGCATAATCTAATATGAAATAATATATCTTTAAAAACTCCTAAACAGGAGAGTGAATGATCAAATCTAAATTGTAAAGTACTCGTATCTGACGCAATAAACCAATGACCTGAAGGATCCTGAAAGAAGAAGGAAGGAGATCAGGTACAAAATCACAACAGCCCCAGCAAAAGGCTGAAAAGGAAAAAGGCAAAAAGCAAAAGGCACAAAAAGGAAGAAAAAAGGCTGCAGACACTAAAAAACAAATGGAGACAGTGCATTAATTTTAGCAGTAATACTGAGAGACAGAAGATCTTTGGTAAGTTGTTGTGAGTTATGAAGTGTTAATTCAGACATCGTTAGTCTCAGCTCAAATTTACTGATCTTTCACCTAACCCATACTACTGCTCTGTGTCAATGACAGGCATATTTTCTACTGAGAAATAATTAACCAAAACGTTCATCTGATCCACTATTGCTCCATTTTAGTGAAGTTTCTGAAATGCATCTGTTTCTTCCTTTTTTAAGATCTTATTCATTTATTTGACACACAGAGAGAGAGAGAGAGCAAGCAAGCGCACATGCGGCAGGAGACGAAGAAGCAGACCCCCTGCTGAGCAGCCAGTCTGATGCAGGACTCAATCCCAGGACCCCACGGATCGATCGTGACTTGAGCCAAAGGCAGAAGCTTAACCTACTGAATCACCCAGGCACTCTGAAATACATCTGTTTCAATGAAATAGCATGGTGGTCATCATTCTGTTAGAAAGAATGTAGTGTGGTTTTTCTGTCTTACATCAGACAATAAGGAAAACACTGGAACCTTTGTAATGAAGATCTGAAGCTATAATCATGGCTCAAACATGAAGATTCCATCACATTTCACTTTCTCCATAAACTCTCTTTGAAATGAATGAGAAAAAGTAGGAAATATTCCGATATCTTTTTAAACAAGGGAAGAGAGAGTAACAAAATTATGCAAATACAAAATGAACAGATATCACACGGAGAGGTTGTTTATCATGTATCGATCACTGCTAAAAACAAAAGTATGAGAAGACTGAATAGCAAACATGTGTCAACCTAAACAGATCATCTAATGCAATGAAGCAATTCTTAAAATACCTCCTCCACCGTTTATTTCTCCATATTCAATCTTCAGAGAAATACTCTGAGACAAAAATCAAAGTCATTTTCGGCACCTCTTAAGGCTCAGTTCTTAGTCCCTGACTCTTCCCTCTCCATGTGCACTCCATCTGAGAGCTCATCTATCCCCACAGTTTCCAATACCTTCTCAAGACTCTGTTGCTCCAGGCCTGCCATCTCTCCTAAATTGAAACCCCCTTTTCTCTGTCTGCTGGACATTTCCACATGATGTCTTGTAGTTACCTCAAATTCAACCTAAACATTAAAAAAATAATAAATAAAACTAAACTAAAAACTCTAAAAATCTAAAGCAGAATCCATCATCTTCTCTCTTCCATCTTCTGCATCAATTTACGCCATCAACATCACTGCATTCCACGGACCACATTCCCCCCGGGGTCCTCCAACCTTGAAATCTTGACATCATCTTTTCCCCACTCCTCTATGTCATTCATTCCTATAAAAGTTTTCTACCAAATGTGCATTATTCTTCATCTCTAGTACCTTCCCATCTGGATTAATAACCATTTTAGTTGTATGTACGATCTTACATACTTCTCCAAAGCAAAACGTTAGAAAACACTGCCCTGAATTCCAGGACTCGCTCTGCCCAAAATGTGTAGCCTTAAGCAAGTTCAGCTTCTTTTTGTTTTTAGAAAGCGAGAGAATGAGCAGGGGGAGGGGCAGAAGGAGAGGGACAAGCAGACGCCCCCCACTGCGCAGGGGGCACAACTCTGGTACCCTGGGGTCATGACCCAAGCCGAAGGCAGACACTTAATCAACTGAGCCACCCAGGCACCCCAGCAAGTTCAACTTCTTAATCTCCAATTTTCTCATCTATAAAATGAGGATAATAATGGTAATGGCATCACAGGGTAGTCAAGAGGATGAGATGGCATAATGCGTACAAAGACGTCGCACCATTCTTAGTAGCTAGTAAGAATCAGTAAATTTTAGCTGCTGGTATGATCATTACCTCACTCAAATCCAAAGCATCATCTATTATAGTCAAGCTAATTTTAATTAAACTTATGACACTGCCTTGCTCAATTTCCATTTATCAGCCATCTACTTCATCAGAATTTACTTATCAAATTTTTCTCTCCTGGAACTTGTTTTATTTGCATTCAAAGTTTTTCTTACTTACAATGGTGCTAAAAGATGCTAAAAGATACAAGATGCCTCCCCACTTTGTCACCAATAACTCCAAGTATTTAGGGCCTTGGAAGTTCTCCATTTTTGGTCCTTTTCTAATTCAAAACCAAAAAAGGAAACACCAGCCATTAACACATTTTTGTTTTTAAACTGAAGCCTTTAAAAAAAAAAAAAAAAAAAGTCATTCACTTTCGACTTTGAAAAACTGGAGTTCAGTATCAGGTGCAAGTATAATTTCTTTTGGAAAATGCGATGTCTATGGCCTGGTCAAGCGGATCATGGGATCTGAATAACTGATTTAATTATGAAGTTTTCACACACAGGTGGGGTTCTGCAGGGACCTTTGTCAATATGCTTTAATAAGTAAACACCACAGCACTCTGAGGCTGGGAAATGTTTCAAACCCTTTTACAAAAGTTGAGGATTTGGCATTATTTTTTCTCCCCATCATTTTTTAAACCCTATTGTGTTTCAAAGGAAATTCAATCCATCTGTTTCTGCTTCTTCAAAATGCTGTTGTTTTGTAAGAGCTATTTGATGTCACAAAGCCCAATGAGTCTCAACAAAGCCATTTGCTTCCCAATAGAAGGCTATAGATCTCTCCAAGGGATTAATGAAACTAGAACCTCGGGCATCTTAGACCTCACAGACCTCTATCACATTTCTGGAGTTTCTCTAACTTGAGTCTCCTTTTTGAAGAGCATCTCAATAGGAAATTGCTCCCCCTCCCCGCCCAGTGTCATTAGTCACACACTTCAAAATGTAGTCTCTCACTTATATTTTATCTTTTCAGAAATTTTAATTCTGACTATTGTGTCACAAATAGGGAACATGTTATCTGGGGAAGCAAAACCCTTGTGATAAGTATTGAAATTTTTTTATTTTAATCCTGTAATAATGACAACTTTCTAAGAAAAAGAAATAGTTGCTTCATGCAGCAGGTCTAAAGATAGACTTTTGAGAAAAATATCTTACATGGAATTAAAAGGGTAACAATAATGGGAGGGCTTCCTTTGCCTAAGTTTCCATTCTGGAAATTTCTAAGAAATAAACATAAACTAGTAGACATAGATCATTTCATAAGAATAAGCTGAACACTATAGCTTTTCTTCTTAGAGTAAGTTACAATTGTATATAGAGTCCTGGGGCTCTGAATTGAAGCAATGAGGAAAATTAAATTTCAAAGTAATTAAGAAAGATGCAATTGAAACAAATTATAATTTTGCTTTCCTAATGTCACCAGGCTTTTGTTACTGCTTTCTCAAATAAGTTAGTGAATTAAGAAAAAGGAAATAACTCAAATTAATGTGTTTCTGAACTCCATCAATCTGGTGGTAGTAAGCTTTTCTATGGAAGATGAATCTAATCAAAAGAGGAAAGAGAATTGTTCAGGCTAATTTAGTAACATATCGTAGTCGGAAAACACCAAGATTCCTAAATACCTATGTGACAGACATGTGAGAATGCCACTGCATTTCTTTTTATAAAACCTTCCCTCTAAACAGATTTACAGTGATGAGCCAAGACTGATAGGAAGTTTCAGAGGATATCAACTAAACCTCAGTGGTCAGTCACTGGCTGATTGGGCAAGCAGGAGATAAAAATCTCCTAACAGGTTACCAGAAATCTATCAACATGTATGAGTGGGTTTCCACCTTTGGCTAATCTTTCTCATTTCACATAGTAATTTTTTGTTGATGGGCCTGGGAGTCTTCCACGAGATAAAATTCTGCAAGTTATTTTCCTTTTGAGCAACATACTAGAGCCAATTAAATAATGTTAGAGATAGTCACCATGTGAAACATGTACCTAACTTGAGATACAGCAAAAGAAAGAGCAGTCTCAGGTGAGATGGCCGAGAAACAAAACAGATTCCCTTTGATTCAGATCACGCAATGTTCTGATACCCCAGGATGGGCGGGTATGGGCGCCCAAGACACTGACATCTTGCACACGTCCTTTTCCCTTTGATATAGACATAATCTTGTTAAAATGGAAATGTATTAGGAAAGTCAAACAATTAATTGATGCAAGAAAGGTTGTTTCATGTTTTGTGTAAATCAAAGCTGAAAATTCATTTGAGGAACAGTGCTGTATTGTAGACTAAACACAATTTGGCCTGAGTATAGGGTATGGTGCGGGTGTTAAAGTTGTTCTGGGCTACACATGGTCGGTAATCCTCAACAGAAATGTTAACTCAATTTGTCAGTATTATCTTTATGTCAACAGTAATGCTTAAATATTTACAATAGGCATAGTATGCTGAGAGTTAGTAACGCAAGATAAATTGGAAAAATGCTAACAAAATGGATGGTACTAATAGAAAGCCCTGGCACTACAGTCTCTGATTTTATATACAAGAGGCTTGCCCAAAGGTAAGATTTTATTAGGTTCTATCATTGATATGCCTCTCCAAAAGTTTCCTTAAAAAATGAAGAAAAAAGATTAAAAGTCTTTTAAAAGAAGCAAAGCAATGATTTTGCTAAATTTATTCTATATAATAAGTCAACAGTTGAGTCTAAAATACATGTTAGCTATTATGCTTCTTAAGTCATAAATAATATTGCACAACTTGAACTTGCATGCATTCTCCAGATATACTGCATTTCTAAACTCTCTACAGAATTAAATAGCTAGCATGTTAAAATACAGAACAGAGATAGGAAATCAGAGAAAATGCCCTCTCTCTTCTTTCATTTCTCCAGTCCTGCTTCTGTTGCTACTGTTTGTTGTGTTAAAGGACTGCTACGTGTTTAAATCCTTGAATTGAAAAAACAGAGAGAGATAAAACTAATAAATACATCTCCTGAAGTAAAACACTGCCACCACATCAAGCCACCTAACAAAAAAATCAATCTTTAAAAATATAAATCCCAGGATACCAAAAGCAAATGTCAAAAATTCTTATCTCAAAAGAAGAGAAAGAGGAAAATGAAAGAAACAAATGAAAGACATGTTAGAAGTGGAACAGATAAAATTATGAATTTGTAGGATTGTGTTTCAAGTAAGGGAACAAAAATGGAGTGAAATTCCAAAATTAGCTGCTTCCCATAAAGACTAGCATTTGTTATCAAAAAGGAGGAGAAAAGTGAATTGAAGAAAGCAAAAGGTATTTCCACTTTAAAGTCACTTTTAGTTTTCAACCCTCCTTTAGAATTAATTCATTTAATTGAGTCTCTGTTCAAAGGGGAAAAAGGCCACTTCCTTGAAATATGAACAGCCTGCATCATTATGCTTTGCTCCTTCCCACCATTCAAGCTGTCCTCTAATAGTCTGGTTGTAACTGTTTCAGAAGAATTGATGGGAGATGTTCTAGCACTGGGAAATGTGCAACAAATGTGTCTGTGACACATGCTTCAGGACCTAATATTCCTGAAGGATTCTGCACTTCATTGCAGAAAAAGCAGATGAGTTCTCTACCCAAAAGAACCTTCCCTTTCCTTTCCTATGAGAGACTTTTCAATCCCAGCTGGTGAGGGAGAAATCTAGCAGAGGTGGTCCTCAAGAGCAGCAGTGTCCATCACCCCCACCATGTAACCCTCTGGTTTTCACGCATTTCCTCCTCTTAGGTTCCATGGACTTGGGCACAATTACTAAGCTTCTGAAAACTTGCAAACAGAGCATTAAATAATCCTTAGGATAGATTGTTAAATCAGATAAATAATGAGAAGAGAGAAGAACAGACATCAAAACCAGTGACTTTTTAAGAATCCTCAACTCACTAGGCCTGTTGCTATTCACGTCCATTTTTAAATAACACTAATCTTAGCTCCTTTATAAGAAATAATTTAAGATCAAGAGCGCCTGGGTGGCTCAATCAGTTAAGTGTCCAACTCCTGATTTCTGTTCAGGTCATGATAGGGATGTGAGATCAAGCCCCACATCAGGCTCTGTGCTCAGCACAGAGTCTGCTTGAGATTCTCTCCTCCCTCTGTTCCTCCCCCTGCTCGCACTCTCTCTAAAATAAATAAATAAACAAATAAATAAGTAAGTAAATGAAAGCTTTAAAAAAAATAACAAGGAAATATTCGTCAAAAAAGGAAATAATTTAAGATCACCATACATACTGGCTAACAAAGATTCATATAAGTTAACAGATGCAGTAGATGAAGAAAGGATAACCTAGTAGATATTGAAAAGAGAAAGATGAAGAGAAGATGACCTCCCAGAAAGCTAGAGTCATGCCTTTTAAAAAATAGTAGTTAATAGACATTTCAGAGATCTTTAAGAAATCATTGTCCCTCATGGATATTATAAACTGAGGAGGGGGGTATCTGTAAGCATTTAGTGTGTAACACTACTACCCAGAGAAGTCCATCTCCTCTTTTCTTCACATGTAAATCTATAACCTTAATACTATTGATTTGGGTTATAATTACTGTTTGTAATTTTCAACTGTAACAGCTATTACTACCAATAATGATGGTAGCAGCAGCATCCATCTCCCCTGCCATATAACCCTCTTCTTTTCACTCATTTCTTCCTCTTATGTCACATGGACTTGCACACAATCATCTGCTTCTTCTGTCCCTTCTACAAAGAAGGGAAAAATTGATCACAGTTTACTCAAGGAAATGTATAGGGATGATTCATGAACAATTACAAACAAACGTGGATCCTGGATATTCCAATAGTGAACTGCATACCAAAAGTACCCAAGACCCATCCCATGTGGACCTAACCAACCTCTCTAGCCCCATCTCCTAAAATTTCTCATTTTTTCCTTTGATATACTTCCCTCCCTTTGAACATACTCTTCCCTCTATCTCAAGTGTTCTTCCCTCTTCTCCATAAAGGGAATCGTTCCCCGTTCTTCACAAACCTGGTTAAATATCACCTCCTTTCCCATATTCTCACAGGTGGCTGGGTGCCCCTCCTCCTCATTCCCACAGTACTATTATTACTATTATTATTACAGCAGCGATCCCATTGTTGCTGGCTCCCTCACCAGAAAATTAACACCTTGTAGGTAGAGCTATTTACTATTTATATTTTTATTCCCAGCACATATCACAATACCAGGCATGTAGCAGGCTGTCTACTGCCACAAGAAGACTTTGTTACAAATCACCCCAAAACTTAGTGGCTTAAAAAAAAATAGTGATTTATTACTGCTCACAAGTCAGCAGGTCAACTAAGTGGTTCTTCAGGTCACAAGTGGATTTGCTCCCCCATCTACAGTAAGCAGTGGATTGGGTAGGCTCTGCTTTTCCTAGCTATTCTATTAAATCTTTGGGGTCACTTGGCCTCAGCTTTCCTCTGTATGTTTCTCACATCCCTCCAGCAAGCTAATTTAGGTACCAACTCATGACTGGGCAGAGAAACAAGAACAAGCAAGCTCAGTCACACAAAGGATAAATGAAAATGCACAAATGCTCCTTAAGCCTGTCTGTGTCACTCACGCTATTGTCTACTGGCCAAAGCAACTTGAATGGCCATCCCCAGAGTCAGAGTGAGAGGGTACGATCAACGGACATGGGTACCGGGAGGTAAGAAAAACACAGTCACTAGTGAAAGTGATGTACTGCAGGA
The DNA here is from genome assembly GCF_902655055.1 of Lutra lutra. Lineage (NCBI taxonomy): Eukaryota > Metazoa > Chordata > Mammalia > Carnivora > Mustelidae > Lutra > Lutra lutra. The sequence goes on along the minus strand of NC_062282.1, from coordinate 35,209,847 downwards.
TTTAAAAAATGGATCTTGTTAAATGAGGAAAGGGTTATAAAAGACAGATTTATTTAGGGAAAGACTAGGTAAATTTATAAATCAAGCAGAGCTAGTCTTTATAACTCCCTTATGGCTACATAATCTAACAAGCAAAGAAAAGTCTAACATAGCACTTGGCATATTACAAGCACTCAGTAAATATCAGTTCTCTTTCTCTTCCCCCTTCTCTGCTTTATTTCTTCCCCTTTCTATGTAGGCTCCTATTTCAGCACTATCTTCCTCAATCCCCCATTGGTCTCACACTCAGAATGATGGAAACTCCTCTCTGAGACAATATCCTCACTTTGCTTCAAAATACATCTTTCCTTTATCTCAAGAGGTTGTTAAGAATTAATGATCAATTCTAGTCAGCTAATTTTCCAAGTTTTAATGACTATAATTGCATTTTAAATACCTTAAATTAAAGAGTAATTTCAGAAACGATAAAGGCAAAGTGTCGTCTTGGACACTCCTACAACCGCACCAACTTATCGAGTTCCCGTATTCCAACTGTATGTTAGATCTGCTCTGGATTCTGCTATAAGTCTTGAAGACCCAAGGCAGATGAACCACAGTCATAAACCAATAGCCTTCGTTCCTAAAAGTGTATCATTAAATAGATTATATTGTGCAATTATTTTTTAATGTAAGGTATCATGAAAATTAAAAGGGCCACAATCATTTTTCAAAACAATTGATAATCATATGGCCATAAACTTTCAGTGCCTAAACCTTTTGTAACTTATTTTCCAGAGATTGAGCTGCTGCATCATTATTAAAGAATCTCCTAAAATTAAAGAGAAATGAGCAGTAGCCAAGGTGGGGGTGGGGGTGGGGGACGGGGAGCAAGTAAGAAAAACAAGTATGACTTAAATAGCTATTTATCACTATGACCCAGAAAATTAGTGATCTCAAAATATGGAACTACCAGTGGGCATTCGGACACCATCAGGAAATGCCTGGTTCTTCTTACAGATAATAGGGGGAAGAAACAACAAATGTTTATTGAGTGTTACCATAAGCAATGCACTCAGTAATGGGAACTACAGTTTGTGGAGGACACAGATAAGATATTACACCTTCCCTAAATAATTAAACTTACAACCTAGAGCAATATACAGACTTTCAATGTAACCACTGCATAATCTAACAGATGTGTTTCCAAAACTCTGGGTTTTCTTTTTCAGGCACTTGAGCCACCAAAGAAGTAGTAATTAATTTCAGGTGAAGGGAAAAGGAGAGTCTTGAGAAAAGAATAAATATTTCTTTCAAACCTTAAAAGATTAATTGATTTTGACAGTGGTAATTGGAAGGGCATTGCAGGCTTAGTGAATAACACAAAGCAAAGGTGGAATGAAAAAGTTCCTAGTGTTCACGGGGGAAGAGTGACAGAGTGGCGAGGTATATGTAGTGTGTATGTGTAAGGGATCATCTCAGAGATAATGTGCCTGGAATGACGTGATCTGAAATCAGACTGAGTGCATACATTCAACATATAACCTGGACACTGTCCACAGCTTCCCCTCCTTCACACCTAGCCCATTCATATGGTAGGAGCTGGTTCCTGAAATGACTCATCAGCTTAAGTTAAGGTCTTTAAAATGCACATATTATAGTCATTAACGCTCGGAAATTAACTAGAATTGGTAACCAAGTCTTGACAACGTCTTGAAGAAATATAACAGAGGAAAGAGAAATAAATGAGGGATTATCACAGCTTCTGTCTGGGGAATGGGCTGGAGATGAGCAAGAGGAAAGCGAAGAGGTTAGATGGGAGGCTAGCGCTGTAATGGGGCGAGAGGTGATGGTAGCTTCAATTCCGCAGCAGTGACTGGGGATGAGACAAAAGTAACAGGTGGGGCAGCTACTGAAGAGGAAGCTATAACACAAAACACCTTGAATAAATATTTGTCCAATAAATGGATTTATCCCTAAGCCACTGGGAAACCAAGGACTTTTGAGGCTGGAAATCATGAGATTTGTATTTTTTAATTCTGACAGTGTGACAGTGTGGCACTGGAGGACAGTTCAAAGAAGGGAATTCTGAAGGTGAAAAAATTAGTTAAGAAACTGATAAAAATGCAGGGGGAAAGAGGACTGAGGTATAAAAATAAGACAAGGAAGAATAAAGGGAACTGAAAAGAGAATTTTAAAGGAAGAGCTAGATGAAGTTAGAAGCCACTTTAGTAGGGAGTTTAGAGAACAATGAAGAGCTGAAGGCTTCTTACAAGGTGAGATATAATACCATTAGCAGAAATAGGGCTCAAAGGAGAAAAGTCGGAGGAAGGAGAAGTTAGTAATTGTCTTTTAAACATACTGATCTTGAGGGGCACCTCGGTGGCTCAGTGGGTTAAGCCTCTGCCTTTGGCTCAGGTCACGACCTCAGGGTCCTGGGATCGAGCCCTGCATCAGGCTCTCTGCTCAGCGGGGAGCCTGCTTCCCCCTCTCTCTCTGCCTGCCTCTCTGCCTACTTGTGATCTCTGTCTGTCAAATAAATAAATAAAATCTTAAAAAAAAAATACTGATCTTGAACAGAGACATAACCACATATAAAAGGACCATCACCATTCCTGCTGGCCCATTATCAGAACCAAATTTGGGGACCAGGTTCACAGAGCCTAGCCACCAGGCAGAGTAGGTGGGTCGTGAGGTGTGCTGCTCTGCAGTTGTCAACAAAAGTATTTAAGTTTGAAAATATGAGGTAGGCTAGTCTGTTTTGGCACAAATATATGGCATGAAAAAAGAAAAGAGCAGGAGATGAGAGACATGGCTCCAAATTTGCCCTGGAAAGGCAATATGCATGAGATAAGGGACTTCACACTGAGAGAAGCTCAGACAGCTCTCCTGCCGACACTCCCAGTTTGAGACTCTGTACAAGGAGCCCCAGAGCAAGAGGGAAGCCCTAAAAAGTCAAGAAAATGCTGCATTCTCATCACGCAGAGGGAAGTCTGGCGGTGTGGTTTTCCTCTGCTCTCTTTCCATGTAGGACAAACAGGATAAGATCCCAGACAGCTGAATCTGAGGGAGGAATTTGCAGAGATCAGGTTTGGAGGAGGCGGGGGGGACTCGAAGTCTCTGAATTAATGTCTGCAAAGTACACCACCCAGAAGGGCCTAAAGAGGGTAAAATGGATGTGACTGAATCCACCTGACAGTACCAAGTAGTACACCAGCTGCTAACTTCAGCTGTAAATTCGAGCAGAATAAGCACCATCTAAGGAAGGGACACAGATACAGAGAAGCAAGAGACGCCTTGCCCAAAACCCCTAATTTTCTGCTCGGACCTTCCCCCAACCCCCTTACCATCCACCACCACAACATATAACAGATATACCATCTTAGGAGCTGGGAAAAACAGTAGAAGATTAATAAGAGACTGGTCATTTGATCCTGGACAGATTGAACTTTATCCAAGTGAAGTATTTAACTTACAGTTGCTCTCAGGTTTAAACACAACTGAACATTTAGTATAGTTGTTTTGGGGGAGGGGATCTCAGGAACAGGGGTCCCCACTACCTAGAGGGTAAAATTGAGTAGGAAGACTAGATTAACTACAGATAAAATTAATAAATTATATTTTTCAGCACATGGAAGTTATGAGTTAAATTTATGACACCGCCATAGTAAATAAGAAGGGTAATGGTGATAGTGTTGTAATATCGGCTGGATAGGTTTCTTAATTGCCCACGTTAGTAAGTAACAGTCCCCCGTCACAGCATTCTCAACACCAGGCATCATTTGACCTAATAAAAGAGGCAGGAAAAACATAGTTCATTGGACAGGCAGTCAGTAGGTAATCCCACTGGTACTGGAGTAGAGTGTTGATTGATATAAATGTATAGAAATGACCATGAAAACTTAGAAGAAAGATCTTGGAAAATCTTAAACATCCAACTAAGGAAATACTTCTTTAAGTATAAAAAGTAAATTCATGTTTTTAAGAATAAGAATGGCATTGGGGAAATCTGTGCTTTAGGAAGATTAACCTGACGGTTGTGCATGGGATAGTCTGGAGATGAGGGATCAGCAAATACAGGTATCGCAGATAGGGCAGACTTGGAAGTTATGAGTCCTAAGACATATTTTAACTATGATCATTCTGTAGTTCCCCACTCCAAAAACATCTGGAGCATTTTATGAGATGAACTGAAGTTAAAATGAACACTGGAAGCAGTCCTAACATGGAAAATGCCAAAAACATGTCATCTACACCACTGGAAGCAAGAATGTAGGAATGGGAAGACCGACTGTGTTACAGATGGATGGACCGAAAGAGATGCCAGGAGGACCATCTATCTTCATCCTCCTACCTCACTGCCAACTCGCTGGGTGTAGCCAGAGCACAGCAGGGCAGGCCTCCAAATTCTGAAACACACACCAGTAGCCACAGACCACATGAGAGATGGTGAAGACAGGGGCAGAGTGATGGCCCATGAAGGCAAGGGCGCAGGTAGATGTGAGTGACGCTCTGAAGGAACAACAATCTCCGCGGGCAGTAAGAGGAACCAAGGAAAGATACAGCTTTGCCAATAACTAGCTACAGGACCACAAGGAAATTAATTGTTCTCTGAACAAAGTGAGGCATTGTAAATGTGTATCAAGGTACCCCTCACAGCCAATGACTCCAAGATCTCAAAGTTCCTCCTTTCTGCTCTGAAATTCACAAATGTGTACGCACCTAAAGTCACGTCTTGCGAAATCCAGAGGAGTATTATTAGCCTTTTTGTGGTAAACCCATAGGTTGCAGATGTGGTTCAGTGCCACTCTAGTTCTCAAGGAGAAAGTGAAGCAGCAGAAATGGAAATGTTCTTAAAGGAAAGGCTAGGATTTTCTAGTATGTCACAGAACTGTTCTGTTGAGGTTGTTTTCATTTTAGTGCAAATTAAAGGAAAACCCAAAAGGCTCTTTGCATAAATATTTTAAGGATAACACCTCTGAATATATTAATTTTCTTTATTATTTTCTCTACTAAAATTTTGTGGTAAACTATACAAGCCACGTTTTCTCATAGTCTAGTTATTCACCAAAATACCAAAAATAAAACTTGCCAACTGACTACCCCTCTTCAAATGATTTTTAATTAATGACAAATTAATTTAAAATGGCTTCAACTAAGGAAGCATATAAAAAATACACCACAGCATAAATAGATTGATATTCTCATTATGAATACCACAACATAAAATTCCTATTTTAAAACTGATCTTAGCTCCAAAATCCTATGCCACCTTTTACCCCAAACCTGTGTTATCTCATTTTACTTATCCATATCATGTTAGTTTGATATGTCACTCCTGCAAAAGAATTTAAAAGTCATAATTACTTCAGATTGGACCTTTCAGATTTCTTTCAAATGTGTCGTCTTGTGCCCTCACACCATTTTTACCTTATTCACCCAGTTATTTTGCTTCTTGATAATGGATATTTATCTTTCATTCACAAAAACATCACTCAGAATACTACATACTATGTGGATTTGTTTTTGAAATATCCAGTAATTTTCTTTCTGCTAGTAATATTGCAAGGGTGCTCTACGTCTCTAAATTGCCCAATTAATATCATTTAGGTGATTACAGATGAGTCTTCTAGAAGAGCATCACTATAAAATAAAAGCATAAAATATTCCTATGAGTATTTTCAAAATTACACAGCTAGAATTACCTAAATGTATGAGCATATTAACAGGTGTTTGGATTTCTTGACCTTAGCTTTTAGAGGTAGATTATTTTTTATGATATATGACTATAATATTTCCTCTCTATTTCACGATCCTAGTATTTTCAATAAGGAAAAATAAAATCATATTTATATCATATACATGTAAAGAACTAATCTGTAAAATACACCTGAGAATGTGAATCTTGCAAAAAGATCTAGCTGTTAAATGAAATCCAATAAAATACAAATACATCTACCACCCTTGAGTAACTGGAAGCTCATATATATATGCTTGAGTATTGAATATTTACTATCATATGAGCTGAAGAAAAGCAGCGGTGCTTTCAAGTTGAGCACAAAAGTAATGTTTTGAAAGTGTATGAAATCCCATCTTGTCTTTGAGCTGTCATTTAAGCCCTTAGACTTTGCCCATATATTCTATCCACTATCCTTGCTCTCAGCCTGTGTTACCTGATTCCCAGTACGGTTATTTCCACCTTTTGTTCACGGGTATTTCCTCTTAACAATACACCATTCAGGAAACGGTATGTCTTTGAATTGTCAAATAGTACTTCATCTGACAAAAGATATCACCCTAGTGTTTCAAGACTGTATGTTAGAAATCTTGAAATCAAGACCATTTGTTGACTATTAGAAATGAGTTTATTTGACAAGTGGTATGTTGGAAAGTACAATCAATAACACTGAAAAACAAAATCCTACATTCCAAAATGTATAATTATTTAGCATAGGTTAATATGATACCACTTTAAGGAATCTAAAAGGATTATTCTCAGGTCTGATTTGAACATGCGTTTGTTATGACATATTCATTATATAGTAAGGTCTCTGCTCCTCAGACAAGAAGAGGCAAAAGATTGGAGCAAAGTTGAGTAATTGAAGGAGAAACTAAATGATCATAATTTCCTTGTGCTGGTGTAGATCAAATATACAAAACAAAATCTAAATTGCCTAGAATCTGAAAGAAATGTAACTGAACAAGAAAAAGAGAATTAGAAGAATTGCACTTCATTTTCTTCAAGCACCTAGATAGCCTATTTCTGATGCAATACAATAATAATGAAAAACATATATACCTATAAAAAATTGAAATCTAGGAAAAATTTTGGAATATTAAAATTGTTTAATATGCTAAGTCCACCGATGCATTTAACATTTTATTAACTCATATTTAAAATAATATATTTGAATATACTATTGAATATAATTTCAGAAATAACAAATTAGATTAATATGTAATTTGTTAAAGTATTTTAAAGCACATACCACACATTATAAAAAATTATAATTTATTATATTTTACTTGAAATTTAAAAATGAAAATCTACTTACTATTGCTTAAAACAACTGAAATAGATTGTTTTGATTCGATAACTATAACATGTATTTTCATTTCTTGATATTTTAGATTTAAATTGGTAAGCTGTCTATAATTAAAATGTTTAGCTACTGGTTGATCGAAAGGATTAAAGTCATAAACATGTTTACTATCTTTTTAATTCTCATACTTTTTTGCTTTTACAAAAATAAACCTCATCATGAAGAGAGATTATCATATCATATGAACAATTAACTAGGAGAGTATATGTCAGGTAATATTATTTAAAATATTTTCTAGATCTTTCCACAGGTATTTAGACATATGCAAATACATATATGAATCATACTTGTATTTTTTCAGAAATGGTAGCAAACTATATACACTGTTCTGTAACTCCTTTGTTACTTAACAGTACTCCTCAGAGATTTTGTTTATATCAACATATAAAGGGCTTCTTCATTCCTGCTCTACAGCTGTACCCAAATCTGTGATATGGGTGCACCCCAGTTCACATCCCATCACTTCACATCAGAACACTACTGCTGAGTACTTATTTTCATCACTTTTTCCTACTAACGAACAGCGCTACAGTAAATATTCTGAAATGTCTCCTCCTACATTGCTAATTGTATCTACAGAATACGTTAACAGTGGAATTTCCGATACAAAGGATATTGTGCATTTGTAAATGTGATAAAGACTTGTCGAATTTCCCTCCATACAGGCCGCCCAATTACACTCCCACTCACCATGTATAAGAATAATCTCTCCACATTCTGCCAATGTAGGGTGCTATCATATTTTAATCTTGGCCCCACTGACAGATAAAAAATGGTACCTCACTGGCCTTCATTTTCCATTTCTGTTACACTAAGTGAGAATGAAGGTCTTCCAATATGTTGAAGGATGCACTTTTATTTTTTTCAAGATTTTATTTATTTATTTGACAGACAGAGATCACAAGTAGGTAGAGAGAGAAGGGGAAGCAGGCTCCCCGCTGAGCAGAGAGCCTGATGCGGGGCTCAATCCCAGGACCCTGAGATCATGACCCGAGCTGAAGGCAGAGGCTTAACCCACTGAGCCACCCAGGCACCCCGAAGGATGCATTTTTAAAGAAACAATCTGAGGTACAATTTGGTAAATTAGTTACGAAGAATCTGATACTATCAGTTATTGACTCTAATACCATTCCATTACTACAGCTGTTTCTGCCAAAAGCCAACTTCACTGGTGCACAACAGCCCACCTCCTCCCAAGTGGTCAGTGATGCTGCTCCTTCAGTGCTCCCCTCTCCTGCTCCACAGTGGGCCATCACCATTTGCACACAGGCACCCTACATTCCATCTTCAAAACAAAACAAAATCAAAATCTTCTCTGACCCCTTATCTCCTTCTAGATGTCACCTCATTCTTCTGCTGTCTTTTGTAGCAAAACACCTCAAAAAAAACACCTAGGGTGCCTGGGTGGCTCAGTCGGTTAAGTGTTTGCATTTGGCTCAGGTCATGATCCTGGGTGGTGGGGGGGGGGGGTCCTGGGATCAAGCCCCACATGGGGATCACTGCTCAGCAGGAAGCCTGTTCCTCCCTCTCCCTCTGCCTGTGGCTCCTCCTGCTTATACTTTCTCTCCCTCCCCCTCTCTCTGTCAATTAAAAAAATAAAATCTTAAAAAAAAAAAAAGAAAGAAAGAAAGAAAATCACCTACACTCACTATCTTCCTTATCTCCCTTCTGAATTTTATAGTCCGTCTTCCTTCCCCAACACTCCAAAGAAATAACTCTTGTCAAAATCACTAGTTGACTTCCAGGTTGCTAAAGCAAATGGGTATTTCCCAAGTCATCTTATCTGACCTAACAGCAGTATCTGAATCTGAAATTCTTGATCACACTCTCCTCCTTAAAACACTTTTCACGGGTCTCCCAAGACGCCACGTTTTGTGGATTTCCTCCTACCTCACCGGCAACGCCTTTTGTCTGTTTGCTGATTTCTCATCTCCCCAACCTGCACATACTAGCTGTTAGAGCATGCCAGGAATCAAACCTCAGATCTTTTTTCTGCCTGTGCTCATGCCCTAACGATCTAACCCAGTTTCTTTTTTATATACCAGCTGTATTACTAATGCCACCAAAATTATATTTCCAGCCTAAATATGTGCCCCGAACTGCAGACTTAAGTGGTCTACTGTCTGCCTGACATATTGCCACAGGTGCTTAACAGGAATCTCTAAAGACACCAAACAATGCCTCATTTTTCACCTCCCCCCAAATCTGTTCTGATCATAATCTTACCTATTTCATCAGTAAATTGCAAATTCATTTTTCCAGTTGTTCAAGCCAAAAATCTTTTTTTTTTTTAAAGATTTTATTTAGTTATTTGACAGACAGAGATCACAAGCAGGCAGAGAGGCAGGCAGAGAGAGAGAGGAAGGGAAGCAGGCTCCCTGCTGAGCAGAGAGCCCGACACGGGGCTCGATCCCAGGACCCTGAGACCACGACCCGAGCCGAAGGCAGAGGCTTAACCCACTGAGCCACCCAGGCGCCCCTCAAGCCAAAAATCTTAAAGTCTTCCTAGACTCCTTTCTTTCTCTTAAACCCCATATTCAGTACATCAGAAAATCCTGTTGGTTTTAATATTCGGAATGCAAACACTTCCTATCACCTCCACCTCGATCGTGCTGGTCCTAGCCAGCATCATTTCTCTTCTGGATTACTGCTCTATCCTTCTAACTGGCTTTCATCTCTGTCCCATAAAATCAAACCTCAAATACTAGCCAGAGTGCTCTTTTTAAAATATGAGTCAGATTAAGTCCATTTTCTATTAAACTTCCTCCAGTATTAGGGCACTTGGGTGGCTCAGTTGGTTAAGCCTCTGCCTTGGGCTCAGGTCATGATTTCCGAGGCCTGAGATCAAGCTCCATAGGAAGTCTGCTTCTCCCTCTCCCTCTTCCCCTGCTCCCTGCTCATCCTCTTTCTCTCTCTCTTTCAAAAAAATAAATAAAATCTTTTAAAAAATCCTTCAATATCTTCCCATCTCACTCAAAGCAAAATCCAATGTTATATAAAGGTTCAAGATGCTACATGGTCTGGCATTCCTGCAATCTGAGCTTTTTTCCCATGTGGCTCTTGCCCAGTCAATCTTGGACTGAGTCTTTTTGCTGTTCCTGGAGCACACCAAGCAGGCTCCTACTTTATGCTCATGTACCTGATGTTCTCCTTCTCTGGAGCACTCTCCTTCCAGAAAGCCATAAGCCTTGTTCTTTCCTTTCTTTCAGATATCTACTCAACTCTCACTTTATTAGAGAAGGTTTCTCTTATCAATCGTGTAAAATAGCAACCTCCATCTCCCAGTATTCCAAAAAGAGAAAAGGATATTCACTAGTGGCACAACCAAATGGATTTCCAAAACCTCTATGATTCATCAAGATGTTCTTCTCATCAAGATGCTTAACTTGGAGGCACCCCAGTGGCTCAGTTGGTTAAGCATCTGCCTTTGGCTCAGGTCATGATTCTAGGGTCCTGGGATCAAGCCCCCGCATCAGGCTCCCTGCTCAACAGGGAGACTGCTACTCCCTCTCCCACTCCCCCTACTTGTGTTCCCTCTCTCGCTGTTTCTCTGTCAAATAAATAAATAAAATCTTAAAAAAAAAAAAAAGATGCTTAACTTCGCTATTTCAGTTTCCCCATCTATAAAATGGGGACAATAATACCTACTCAGAGAAGCATTGAGAGCTACATAACGCATGTAAAAATATTTAACACAATTCTTGACACAAAATTCAATTAATAAATATTAGCTATTACTAATTTCATTATTATTATTGGTTTTATTTCTAATACAACCACCAACTGAAATCAGGTACTCCTTATACCATGAATATTATCATGGTAGTATCATAACTGATCTCTTCTCCAATATTTCTCCATTCAAGTAAAACAAAATTGACCTCCATAAAATATCCTCTTTTCTCAAAAACTTCCAGTTACTCTTTAATTGCCCATAGAATAAGATCCAAGTTCCTTAGCCTGACATTCAGCACCCTGCACAACAGGCCTAATCAGGATTTATCTCTATAACTGAATTCCCCATTTTGAATCAAGTCCATGCTCACACTTTCCTCTCAGACCACCTCACACACACTCCCACCTGAGCCCTTTGCAAATATCACTCCCTCCATCTAAAATGTTGTTTCTCCTTTGAGTACCTAAAAGTTCTAGTTATGTTCTGATAATCCCCCATGCTTTTATTGAATTTTTTTCACTTTAAAATACTATACCATGTATTGCCTATTCCAAATGTATCTAATAATAATATAATGTGAACCACATGGGTAATTTTAAATTTACCAGTAACAACATTATAAACCTTTAAAAGAAACAGATGAAATTAAATAAAATAATATATTCAATGCATGTAAAATATTATCCTTTCAATGTATAATCAATATAAAAGAATTACTGAGACATTCTTTTTTATATTGTTCCAAAATCCAGTGCATATTTTACATATATAACACATCTCAAGTCAGACACTACATTTTCATAGGAAATAATTGCTCTATATTTAGATTCTATAGAACATACAATTAAAAAGTAAACTGACAGCCTTTTCAGAAAGATGGCGGACTTTCAGACTGAGTGTGCTATCAAAAGTAGCCAACCATCTTTCAAAATAAAAAGTGGGTCCTGCTTGGAGAAACTGGCAAGGAAAAGTTCCCATGATACTACAAAAACAGCAGACTGGGCTTCAAGATGCCCAAGGAGGCCATTAAGGGAACCTATATGACAGGAAATGTCCCCTTACTAGTAATGTCTCCATCAAAAGATGGATTTTGTCTGGTGTGTTGACCAAGATGAAGATGCAGAGGGCCACTGTCATCCTCTTAGACTACCACTTTAAGAAACACAAAAGTACAACCACTTTAAGTAACACAAGAACATGTCTGTGCACCTGTCCCCATGCTTCAGGGATGTCTTAGATGGGCAACACTGTCACAGTGGGCAAGTGCCAGCCCATGAGCAAGACTGTGCATTTCAACATGCTCGCGAAGATATGAAGGCCACTGGCACCAAGAAAAAATTCCGTAAGTCCTGAGACTAGACATATGCCCACACCCCTGAAGAAAACAAAGTTATTTTCCCAGTTAAAAAAAAAAAAAAGTAAATGACATACCCAAGTTAGTTTCAAACATCCATAAAAATGTTTAATTTAATGACATATCAGTTTCTAAATTTAAATTTAAAATAATTAAAACTACATAAAATTTAAAATTCAGTTCCTCATTTGCACTTATACATATCAATTTCTCAGTAGCCACCTCCAGCTAGTCACTAAGTCTTGGACATCAAAGACTTAGACGTTTCATTAGATTATTAACTAACAACAGTATCTTGTGTCACTATCTTGTGTATGATTCAACATGACAATGAAAATTATCTCACACGGATCACCAAACAATCTTCTGCCCCTATAGAGTACTTGCCATTAGTGATAACTAATTCAGATGAATGTTTTAGATGTGAAGTCCTGTATGGTCCATTATTGTCTTCTTTGAGTCACTGAAATTCCAAATATAGATGTAAATACACACTTGTGTGAATGTGTGTGTAAAAGGGAGAGTTTATTTCCCCTCATAAAAGTCCTTAATCTCTTGGTGCATCTCCATTGGTCTGGATAACCAAAAAGTAATTAGAAAAATTCAAAAATAATCTGGTATTCCATCTGATCTTGCCACAGACATCATTCAAGCAAAAGCTGACTTGAGCAGATGGGTTTACTACTAATGTTTTCTGACCACCAACAATAGGTGGTCAGAAATTGCCTCATTTCCTAAAGATACAAGCTCTTGTCTCTAGACCAACAAGGATGGGAGTTTCAGAGACACAAGAATTCTATAGAAACTAGTTCTAGTCTATATCCCACAAAATTTGGTTTAGGAACAGCTGACTTTAGATATAACTGTATAGAGGTTAAGGAACCCTAGACTTATGAAAATTACTGAGGACCAATATTAACAGACATATCACCTGAACTAATATGTAAGGCCAAAAAAGAATCCTGTCACAGATTTTATTATCCTAAACACTAAAAGAAAAAGACATATTTATGAAATTTTCCCAATCTGGGCATAGCATTTTAGCTTCCAGGAGGTTTTCAAGCATGCATGTGTAGCCCGAAGATCCAAGACCCAGCTGAATATCAGAGCACACTACCGGGGTGGGGGGGGGGGGGTGGGGGGGAGACATTCCAGGAATTGAAGATCCATGAAACTCTCACAAATTCAGATGTGAGTTGCATTATGAACAATAAACACTTACAGAACAGCTGCTGTGTGCAACACACACTGCTTACCCTTGTGATTAAATTAAATCCCCTCTACTTAAGCATCAGAGACCACCCTACTCATTCTCCAGAAGCTCAAGTCCTTATATCTGTCAGGCCATGGCATCCTTTCTCATAATAATAGGTGACCCCTTTCAACCTGGTCCTCAACTCAGAAAAGTGCTGGAAAAGCCCAGTGATCACACTCATAGAATAACTAACCATATCTATTCTCCTTTTCAATTTTCCCCCAATTACTTCTGTCTGAAAGACTTTGAAAGTCTATTTCTAACCAATGGGAAAAAATTTAGAACAAGTCTTTGTCTATAATTTATCACATTTCCTCTACCCAAGCCTATACCACCTTCCTTAAACATCCTTATAAACTTGCAAAAAGAGTCCCACTATTTTTCTGATCAGAAAACCTATATTTCAAAATAAATATTTTATATTATTAAGTGCAAATTAATTTCATATAGATATAAAGATAGATTTCATTCCTATCTGAAATATATTGTTCACCTCTTGAAACTCAGAAACCACATCTTCTACTTCTCCCCTGCTTTCCAGTCCACAGCTGGGTGTGGATTTATATCAAACTTGCATGGGCATCACATCACACTGGAATCCTGCTTTCAAAAGTGCAAGCCTAAGAAGATTTTGGTAGACAAGATTTTATTTTCAGAATAGGAATAAAGGAATAGAATAATCCCCATAGATCCCTCTCTAGACCTCCCCAGCCGGCTGTGTGACTCCTCACCTGGCCCCTCTTGGGAAACACAGGAAAAAGAAAAATGAGAGATCAGAACAGAGCCCGGACACAGCCCTAGGCTAGGATTTGCTGGTAAGTAAACAGCTTATGACCTGGACTTGCTAGCATTCTCTCTTTCTCTCTCTGAGACAGCAAAAGAGACAGGAGGTGCACAATGGGACTCCTAATTTTCAGTAGGCCTTCAAGTCAGATCACCTTACACCCATACATTTTATCACTCGAGCACACTGCTTTTCCCAAAAGGATGCCCTCCCAAGCTGGATATTCAGAGTCAAAAACAAGTCATTGGAATCAAAGCCCACCAGCCACAAAGAACTGCACTTAGGAAAACTATATCCCTCAGTTGTCAAATTTGGCCACACGGATCACTATCACTTTGTTTTCTGGTAATGGTTTTACTTGGGGCTAAAGACATTTTACTCCTATCTTTATAATGTTTCTTGAAAAGGTCCAAAATAAAAAGTTTCTCTTATCTATGAAATATAAGAGAAAAGAGGACAATTTCTTTCCACTCAAACTACAATTCTGTATTTAAAACTATATCATAATATTAAAATATTAATTATAATACTTCACATTTAAACGGTGTTGGTTCTTAGAACAGGCACTAAGACCTTCAAGTATATTAATTCATTTAATCATAATTTATCAACTGTAAGAAACTTTTTCCAATGCCACATTCAAGTCCCACAGAACCAAAACAATCGAACATCAGAACTGTTTCTTCCTGTAAGCTTGCCTTTGCCTTTTCCCGAAAGGGAAATGTCAGGAGGACTAGTAGAATGTGTAAGATGACATAACACTTCCTTGTCCCAACATTCCTTATTCACTCCTCATATGGAGACATATCTTTATCCTAAGCCCGCACGACTCTTAACCCTTCAGGAAAACTGACTTGGCAAGCTGCCCTTCCCAGCAGCCAGCAGATGCCAAACAGAGGAAGTGCATTTGCTCCTCGCACCGGCTACTCCCTGGCAGATTCCAGAGCTGTTAACCGGCTGTGGTTTCAGGCTTATCTAGGGACGTGTCACATGTTTGTGCTGTTATGTGATCCACCCTGGCTGCCTCGTGCTCCTAAAAGCTTTTTCCATCCAATGACTTTTACACATTTCTAACAATTGTGAATGAGGTGTCATGGGACTCCCAATCACAGGCACAGGCTTTTGTGGGTAGGGGAAGGCGATCTCTCACCACCTGAACGCCGCCCAGCTGCGAAAGCAGAGCTTCTCCCCTCAGCACCCTGCACTCCGGCTTCCCACCGCCAGCCCCCACCCCAACAACTCAACAAGCATCCCCTGCCACCACCTCAGGCACCCAGAACCTCTTCACAGAAACTTTCCTTAGCCAACAATTCTTGAATTGCTATATCCGGGAGACACCTCTTGGGCCTCCTTACTTGACTTGGTTGGGGCTATGATACTGTTGACCCTCCTGCCCTGGGAACGGTCTTCTGTGGGCAGGACCACGCCGCCCTACCCCTCCCGCCACCACAGCTCCCCGGCTCCCTTCCTCGATTACTTCCCTCGGGGTTCCCCTTACTTGCTGCCGTTACCCAGGTGTCCTAGTCAGTTCGGGCAGCTAGCTAACAGTGTACCATAGACTGCATGGCTTATAACAAGAGAAATCTATTTCTTATGGTTCGAGAAGCTAGAAGTCCAAAGAGATCAGGGGGTTTCAGTGAGGACCCTCTTCCAGGTTGCAAATGACCAGCTTGTTGGATCCTCCCATGGCAGAAAGAGGACATGAGAGCTCTCTGGGGTCTCTCTTCTATCCCAATCAGGAAGGCTCCACCTTGTGACCCAATCACCTCCCAAAGGCCTCACCTCTTAATACCAGCGTATTAGTTGTTAGGTGAACAGCATGTCAATGTGAGGGGGGGACACAATCAGTCCGTAACACCACGTCTATGTCCGAGCTTCTCTCCTCCCTTCTCTACCAGTTTGCCCTAGAGAATAACATTTGTGCTTGCAGCATCAACCTACAAGATGTCAACTCTAACCCTCATTTTCAACTCCCACTTCTCTCCTGGGCTCCAGATACACTCTCGTAACTGCCCAGGAACATCCCGACCAGGATGCTCACATCACCTCACACTCAAACCCATTCTTTTACCACACCCTCCTACACAACAAACTCTTTCCTCCTGAACCCCTTACCTCAATTAGTGGCAACACTATCCTCCCAGCTGCTGTGCCACTGTGAAGCATGGCTATAGATTCTTTAACATAGCTGAGATTTCTGAGGTTGGGTCATAAAAAAAAACTGACAGTTCTCCCTTGGTTTCTGGAAGCACATGTTCTAGGAGCCCGGGGCCATGAGGCCGAAAGTTCGATGATGCTCCAATGGGCATGCTTGAGGTCACATGTAGAGTGCTCTGGCCACTCTTGTGAGTAAAGAGGCCATCTTTGAAGTGGGTCTTCCAGCCCTGACCTTCCAGCCCCCAGCCATTTTAGGAACCCCCTGCCATTTGTATCATCCCACCAAACATCCCAGACATTGTGAAGCAAAGGGGAGTTTTCATCATTGTGCTCTTTCTGAATTCCAAATCCACAAAAACCATGAATATTAAAATTAAAAAAATTTTTTTCTTTAATGCCACTGAATTTTGGGTGGTTTGTAATGCAACAATAACTATTAGTTTCCCAAACTTCAAACATGGGAGTCATTACCTTCTTCTCTCCCATGTTTTTATTAACAAATAATTTCATTAAGGACCTACTATGTGCCAGGCACTATAGCAAGCATTGACAATACCAATAAATTATGGTCCAGTAGAGAGTCTGTGCAAAGAAAATAAATCACAACCAAATAAAACAGCATTTCGCAACCCTGTTCCAGAGAAATAAGACAGATGTTTTTCAAAAGAGATGTTTCATGGTCAATCAATTCTGGAACCTTTCAGTAAAAACAAGTTTCTTTCTTTCTTTCTTTCTTTTTTTTTTTTTTTTGGAAAGGTAACAAGACAGTTTATTTTTTAAATAAAAGAGAAAAATCAAATTAAGAGTTTCTTTCCTGAAATACCTCTCGGGATCATTAGTATTCAAATGTATATAATAAATATATGAGAGAAACCTAGAGTACAGAGTTTCCCAAAATTATTTTACCATAAGACAGATTTGGGATTTTTGTTTGTTTGTTTTGTTTTGAAGAGAAACTCAAGAAATAGAGTCCCGCAAAACCCTATGAAAGGAATTCATTCAATAATTAGATGTAGAACATGAACTGAGAATCTAGGAGAAGGGCAACAGAGCATTTCCTCAGGTGTCAGGGGACAACTCAAGGAGAAAGTAGTATCTGAAGTGAGACACAAAGGAGAAAAAGGAAGGTGCCAGGTGGGCAACTTGTGGGAAGGCAGACAACCGACTTATGAAGAGGTCCTGGGCAGACTTGGCTATTTAGGTAAACTCTAAGGAAATGCTACAGAACTCTAATATTTTTGCCTCTTTCTGAGAGACAGATGCTAGAATTTCAAGTTCAGGTCAGAAGCTGTTTACTTACTAGAAAATCCTAGCCTATGGCTGTGTCCAGGCTCTGCCCTGATCTCTCATTTTTCTTTTTCCTATATTTCTCAAGAGGGCCCAGGTGAGGAGCCATGGTAGCTGCCTGGAGTGTTCTCATCCCTTTATTTCTGTATTTAGTAAATGTTTTCTTAATTTAAACTCTGCTTCTTACGTCTGCACTTCAAAAGTAAGAAATCAACTTGATCTAATGTCCCCAAAACTCTTGGACTACTGCACATGAGATGCGGTGGTCTAGTGGTCTAGAGAATCCCGACCACATCTAAGATGTGATTCCTTCACTTACTAGCATTGTATTTTTCAGGTAAGAAAAATGACTCCTGACACCACATGAAGAAAGTTTATTAAAATGTTGGTATTTCATAAAATAAATGCTGAAAAATTTTACAGAAATTCACAAGGCTATTTTAAGATGATGGGACAGATTACAACAAAATAAAGGTGATGATTGAAGGCTGTAGATAAAAGTATCTATCTATATTATCTATATACACAGAGAAAAAGAGAGAGACACTATATACATAAAGTATATGTAGAGAGACTATATTTAGTGTCTCTCTGTCCTCTCTGTGTCTCTGTCTTATCTCTCCCTGTCTCTCTCTCCCTTCTTCCCCTACCCCATATATATATATATATATATATATATATATATATATAGACACACACACACACACACACACACACACATATATATACACATATAATCCAGACTTTAAAGTCATTTTTATATAAAGATTATCTCTCTCTCACTGTCTCTGTCTCTTTCCTCCTTTCAAGAGATAGAGCATCCATTAGGGAATTCTAGCAATTAAGGTCTAATGAGACATAATCAAAGACCAGGAATAATGTTCCTAACTGGCTTTGATTTGGGGAGGTATAAACCGAGTTGATTTTATTCTGGAGCAGATAAACTCTGAGCTCCCCAGTTAAAGAACATTACTCTAGAATTTCTCATAGAACCACCACTCTTAGAGGCTAGAATGGTCTGAGCAACAATGTAGGGTGTGACAGACCACATCTCTGCAAACTGAGACTGCGCTGAGGACATCCCTTCAGCTGCTCATGTAAGGCGTCTCTAATCTGACATAGTCAAGCATCAGAAAGGAGCGACCACAAAGATGACCCCGTAGGAGTCCCCACCCCTATGACCCCCCAGAGATCAACCATTAAACAGCTATCAGTGAACAAGAACAGCTTCGGAAGAGCTCTGGAATCCACTTAAGAAACTTCAGCAACAGAGTAGAACAAAAAGCCTGAGACTCACCACGCAGAAAGGGAAGGAAGAAGAGCTTCATTTTGCCTGCATCATCCCATCCCTTGGGCCAGCTCTGCTTAGTGCAAGAGTAAACTCTCCGGCTAGAAAGCATTCCCCTGGCTGGGAAACAGAGAGAGGAGTAAATGACCAGCTATCCAGCCTTTCAGGACACCCTACAAAGGACCCACCTCAGTTTTACCCCACCCAGCAAAGCCGAGAGGAACTGAGACATCCAGGATCAAGGAAGAAGAGCAAGGCCACCAGTATGAGGCCTGCAGCAGGAACAACTGTGATTCCCAGCGTCCTGCTCTGCAGAGGATCCCAGCAGATGTTGCCACTGCATTCACCAACAGCCTGCTGGGCTGCTATGGACGCTCAGCCTATGTCACCAATGTTCACCCCGTGGCATTCACATTTGCAGACACCAGCCACCTGAGTCCCTTCTCGCTCACTGCTCTCCTCCCCATGCTGGAGCCTGGAACCCACACCAGCACCAGCCCAGGCCTCTGCAGCTGCGTGAGTGCAAGAAGCCAGACTGGAGCCTTGAGGCTGACCTCCCACTGCCATGTGTGCACTTGGGGCTAGCCCCTCTGCTGAGTACTAACACACCACTGGCCTAATCTCCCTCAGCAGCTTCCACCGCGTGTGCCCATGGTGAGACTCTACAGCCACGGAAGGGCACACTCAGAGCCAAGGCTCTTATAGCTGTCTCCTGTCACCAGCCTGCACCACCAGGCTTGTTTGCAATTAGCCCCTGCAGCTGCGCACCAGCACCTCACCAGCCCAACTCCCATCATCAGCCTCCCCTGCCATTCATGTGCCCTAGGGGAGATCTGCAGCCACAAGAGTACATGACAATAGCCAGGACCTCCACAATGGCTAATTTGCCTGCAGTTGGCCTTGGTCCTCACTGCTGGTCCTGAACCCCGCCCCCCCATGATGTATGTGTCTGCAGCCAGCCCTTGTCACTACACAGGAACCTGCAGCTGGCACCTGCAGCCAACCAGATGTACACCATCGCTCTGACCATCACCAGTACCTGCCCTTGTATCTAGCCCCTGAACCTGGAAATGCTACTGAGGACCTCAACAGACTTTGCAACCACTGCAGACCTCAGTACCAACCAAGAAACATACCACTGTTGATGCTAAGGAACTCAGCAGCCTGGGCAATAAGACACCACACCCCCCTCACGCTAGAACCATCCTACACTCTTGCACTTCATGCCCTGCACCACTAGACCTGCAATCACAGCACACTTCACCGTGTTCCCCAACAGGTGAAAGTCTTTCCTTACTGAAGTCAGTCCATAAAGTCTGGGAGAGATCACTGGTTCTTCAAATGCACAGACATCTACACAGGGCCATAAGAATCACAAAGTATTGGGGAAACATGACAACAACAAAAGAACACAGTAAACATCCAATAACTGAACCCAAAGAAATGGAGATAGGTGAACTGTCTAACAAAAAATTACAAAAGAATTGTCCTAAAGATGTTCAGAAAGCGATAAAAGAACACAGATAAGCAAGACTTAATGCCACACCGTTAAGAGAAGCAATCTACACATCATTTAAGTCCCAGAAGAGAAAGACCAGGAGAAAGGAGTGAAAAGGTTATTTAAAGAAATAATAGCTGAGACCTTCCCAAACCCGGGGAGGGATTTAGACATCCAAGTTCAGTAAACTAACAGTAATCCCACAATTTCAATCCAAAATGATCTTCTTGGGGTGCCTGGGTGGCTCAGTCATTAAGCATCTGTCTTCAGCTCAGGTCATGATCCCAGGGTCCTGGGATGGAGCCCTGCATCAGGCTCCCTGCTCAGCAGGAAGCCTGCTTCTCCATTTCCCACTCCACCTGCTTGTGTTCCCTCTCTCACTGTGTCTCTATCAAATAAATAAATAAAATCACACCAAAAAAATGACCTTCTCTAAGACACATTATTTAAAAAGTGTCTAAGATCAAAAACAGAGAATTTTAAAAGAAACAAGAGGAAAAAAATCCTCTCATACAAGGGAGCCCCCAAAAGATCATCTGTGGATTTCTCAGCAGAAATCTTGCAGGCCAGGAAAGTATAGAAGTATATATTCAAGATGTTGAAAGAAAAAACTGCCAGCCAAGAATACTTTACCCAACAAAGATGTTGTTCAGAAATGAAAGCAAGATAAAGACTTACTCAAACAAACAAAAGCTGAGGGAGTTCATCACCACTAGACCTGCCTCAAAAGA
Organism: Lutra lutra; assembly: GCF_902655055.1. Taxonomy (NCBI): domain Eukaryota; kingdom Metazoa; phylum Chordata; class Mammalia; order Carnivora; family Mustelidae; genus Lutra; species Lutra lutra. The sequence goes on along the minus strand of NC_062282.1, from coordinate 35,188,738 downwards.
AATGCTAAAAGGACTTTGTTCTTCAAGCTGAAACAAAAGAACACTAGCAAGTAACATGAAAATATGAAAATATACAACATACTGATTAAGCTAAGTATACCGTCAAATTCAGAATACACTAATACTGTGATACAGTGCTGTACTGACCCCTTAACTCTAGTATGAAGGCTGAAGGACAGCTGTATTAAAAATAACTACAGCAAGAGGTAAAAGATCTGTACTCTGAAAACTATTGAACACTCATGAAAGAAGTTGAAGAAGACACAAAGAAATGGAAAAGCATCCCATGCTCATGGACTGGAAGAAAAAATGTTGTTAAAATTTGGTACTATGCTGTGGTAACCAGAGCAACCTATACCTTCAAGGCAATGCTTATCAAAATACCATCAACATTTATCACAGAGCTGGAGCAAATAATCCTAAAACATGTATGGAACCAGAAAAGACTCTGAACAGCCAGAGGAATATTGAAAAAGAAAATCAAAGCTGGTGGCATCCCAGTTCCAAACTTGAAGCTCTATTACAAAGCTATAATCATCAAGACAGTATGGCACTAGCACAAAAACAGACACATAGATCAATGGAACAGAATAGAGAACCCAGAAATGGACCCTCAACTCTGCCAACTAACCTTCGACAAACAGGACAGAACGTCCAATAAAAAAAGGAGAGTCTCTTCAATAAATGGTGTTGGGAAAATTGGAGAGCCACATGCAGAAGAATGAAACTGGACCATTTCCTTACGCTACACACAAAAATAAACTCAAAATGGATGAAAGACATAAATGTGAGACAGGAATCCATCAAAGTCCTTAAGAAGAACACAGGCAGCAACCTCTGTGACCTCATCCACAGCAACTTCTTGCTAGACACATCTCCAAAGGCAAGGGAAACAGAAGCAAAAATGAACTACTGGGACTTCATCAAGATCAAAAGCTTTTGCACAGCAAAGGAAACAGTCAACAAAACCAAAAGACAACCTACAGAATGGGAGAAGATATCTGCAAACATCTTATCAGATAATGGGCTAGTATCCAAAATCTATAAAGAACCTATCAAATTCAACACCAAAAAACAAATAATCCAGTCAAGATATGGGCAGAAGACATGAACACACATTTCTCAAAAAAAGACAAATGAAAAAAAAAAAAAAAGACAAATGGCCAAGAGATACATGAAAAAATGTTCCACATCACTAGGCATTAGGGAACTACAGATCAAAACCACCATGAGATACCACCCCTATCAGTCAGAACAGCTAAAATTAACAAGCCAGAAAATGGAAATATTGGCAAGGATGTGGACAAAGGGGAACCCTCTTAAACTGTTGGTGGGAATGCAAGCTGGTGCAGCCACTCTGGAAAGCAGTATGTAGGTTCCTCAAAAAGTTAAAAATAGAGCTACCCTATGACCCCAAAATTGCACTACTAGGTATTTAAAGGATACAAAAACGTAGCAATCCAAAGGAGCACCTGCACCCTAATGTTCATAGCATCAATGTCCACAATAGCCAAACTGTGGAAAGAGTCCAGATGTCCATCAATAGATGGATGGATAAAGAAGATATGGTATGTATATACAATGGAATATCACTCTGCCATCAAAAAAATGAAATCTTACCATTTGCAATGATGTGGATGGAACTAGATGGTATTATGCTAAGCAAAATAAGTCAACCAGAGAAAAAATAATTATTATATGATTTCACTTATTAGTGGAATTTAAGAAACGAAGCAAAGGATCAGAGAGGAATGGAGGGAAAAATAAAATAGGATGAAATCATAGAGGGAGACACACCGTAAGAGACTCTTGGCTACAGAAACAAATTGAAGGTTGCTGGAGGGAAGGTGGAGGTGGGATGGGATAACTGGGTGATAGACATTAAGGAGGGCATGTGATGTAATGAGTACTGGGTGTTATATGCAACTGATGAATCACTGAACTCTACCTCTGAAACTAATAAACTCTGTACCTTAATTAACTGAATTTAAATAAAATTTTTAAAAATTTAAGTAAAAATAACTATAGCTATAATGATTTATTAATAAATACATGGTATAAAATGAGGTAAACTGGGCATCAAAAAATATAAAACACAGGATTAAAAAAGTAGGGTTTTAGGTTTGGTGGGGTTGAAGTATACGTGACACAGAAAGTTACATTAGTTTCAGGTATACAAAATAGTGATTTGAAAACTCTGTATGTTATGCTATGCTCACCATAAGTGAAGCTACCATCTGTCACCATACAACACTATTACAATATCATTAATTATATTCCTTATGCTGTACCTTTCATCCTTGTGACTTATTCGTTCCATAATTAAAAGCCTATACCTCCCACTCCCATTCACCCAAAAAGGTGGAGTTTTTGTATGTGATCAAACTGAAGTTGTTATCAGTTTAAAAGTGACAGTCATATCAACAAGATATTTCAAGTGAGCCTCAGGGTACCACAAAATAAAACCTATAGTAGATATGCATGAGATAAAAAGAAGGAAATCTAAGTATAATAATAAAGAAAATCTTCAATTCCTAAAGAACAGCAGGAGAAAAAGATAAAAAAGCAAAGAAACTATAAAACAGCCAGAAAACAGTTAATAAAATGGCAATGTAAATCCTCGCCTATCAATAATTACTTTAAATGTAAATGGAGTATAGTCTTCAATTAAAAGGCATGAAATAGCTGATTGGATTTAAAAAAAAAAAAGACCTAACTATATGCTACCTACCAAAGATTAAAAATAGCCAAGATATGGAAGGAACCTAAGTGTCCATGTATGGACGAATTAATAAAGAAAATGTGATATATACACATATGTATGTGTGTATATACAATGAAATATTACTCAGCCATGAAAAGAAGGAAATCTTGCCATTTGCAACATCCATATGGATGGACCCTGTGGACATTACGCTAGGTGAAAAAAGTCAGAGAAAGACAAATACCATATGATTCATATATATGTATATACATCTGTATATACATATATATACACACACACGTATACATATATAAACACAACACTTAGAAACAAAGAATAGAATGGTGCGTGCCAGGGGCTGTGTGGTAAGAGAAATGAGACATAGGTCAAAGGGTACAAACTTTCACTTAATGAAATGAGTAACTTCCAGGGATTTAAAGCACAGTATAGTGACTATAGTTAACAGCACTGTACTGTATACTTTGAAGTCACTGTGGGAGTAGAGCTTTAATGTTCTCACTATAACAACAAAATGGTAATTATGCAAGACGAAGGATTTGTTAACTAACTTTGTGGCAGTAAACATTTCATGATACATACATATATCAAGTGATCACATTGTGCACCTTAAGCTTACACAATGATATATGTCAAACATACCTCAGTGATGGGGGGAAAAAAGAATCAGAAAAACAACAGATAACCCACAGTGGCATATTTATATGACATTAAAACAGCACCTACTTCTCCACTCACACTGCAAAGAAGAAAAAGATTCTGTCAAAAGTGTAGTTGCTAATTCAGTAAAAACCACTTTCTACATCAAATATGTCTCAGGAAGTAAATGTGTCAAAATATGATCTTAAACTTATAAGAGAAATTTCAACTTAAAATTTTTCATTTTGATCCCCCATAAATATTCTTACTTCAGGATTAATTTAAATTTAATTTAAATCTCCAGGTCACCAAAAAATCTAGCAAAACCTTCACCACATTGGCAGTATTTTCAAGCTGGAATCCATCAAGTTTCCTTAAGAAACTTCACTGTGAAAAGCATGAGCTTATAAATGAGTAAGAAATCTTTGGAAGCAATCTTATTTTGGAAAGTATTCCTTTTAAAGGAAGCAAAAAGTGGAGGTGCCTGGGTGGTTCAGTCGGTTAAATGTCTGCCTTTGGCTCAAGTGATCAAGTCCCACGTTGGGCTTCCTGCTCAGTGGGGGGGTGGGGGGGTCTGCTTCTCCTTCTCCCTCTGACCTCTCCCAGCCCATTCACTCTCTCTCAAATAAATAAAATCTTTTTTAAAAAATAAAAAAATAATAAAAAATAAAGAAAGCAAAAAGTGTTGTTCATGAAGGACACAGGGAAAGATAAAAAGAACCTTAACTTTAACCATAATTAGAGAATCAGAGAACTGAATATTTAAACCACTAGGATATATTATTTCACCCACAGACTATCACAACAGTGTAAACTGGTAGTACTACTTTAGAAAACAATTTGGTGTTAACTGTCAAAGTTGAGAACCTAAAAATAAAATAAAACAAAATAAAGCTAAGAACCTGTGTCGAAATAAGTCAAGCAGAGAGAATCAATTATCATATGGTTTCACTTATTTGTGGAGCATAACAAATAGCATGGAGGACATGGGGAGTTAGGAGAAGGGAGTTGGGGGAAATTGGAAGGGGAGGTGAACAATGAGAGACTATGGACTCTGAAAAACAATCTGAAGGGTTTGAAGAGGTGGGGGGGTGGGAGGTTGGGGGAACCAGGTGATGGGTATTAGAGAGGGCACGAATTGCATGGAGCACTGGGTGTGGTACAAAAACAATGAATACTGTTATGCTGAAAATAAATTTCTAAAAAATGATTAAAAAAATAATAAAATAAAATAAAATTTTAAAAAAAAAAGAACCTGTGTCCCACTCATCCTACTCCTTATCATGTATACTGGAACAGCAGCTTTTAAAATTTAGGTTTATGACTCCCAATAAAAAATATTTTTATGTCACAATTCAACACATGGATATATAACACACACATATACTCATACACACTAAGTAAAAGTTTTATGAAACAATCCTCAGCCCTTAGATGTAGAATGCACTCTGACATTTTCTGATCTAGTCTAGTTTAGTGTAAGAATTTTTTTTTTTAATGCTAATCACAAGTCACTGAATTGATTTCAGATTCCAATGGTGGATCACAAACCATAATTTGAACGACACCATCCTAGTGAAACTGACACATACCACAAGATATATACAAGAATATTCATAACTACATGATTTTCAAGAGTGAAAAGAAGGAAACAATCAATTTTATATTTTAGATAAATCTAAATGTTCACAGAAATACTGTATGTTCATAGAATCTAATACTACATCTCAGTAAAAATGAATAAACTATGGTTACATACATCATCATGAATGAATCTCAGAAACATAGTTTGAGTGACAAAAACAAGTTATAAAAGTATAACTCCATTTATACAAAATCCAAAATCATGCAAAAGTAAATATGGTAAACTATATGATTCTTAAGGAAATGGGAAACACAAAATTCAGGATAACAATACCCTCTGAGAGGCAGCAGAAAAGAAAGGGGATGGAGTGTCAGAAGGGCATAAGTGGATTGTGTATCACCTGTGGCTGCACCATCACAACCAAACCCCCGCCCCCATGGGGCGGCCACTTATGATCAAATGACTTCCCACCTCAAAGCCCTCTCAAAATACAGTTGTCCTCCTATTGGTTTCCACAGCCCTATGCTCAGTGACAAAACTGTTCAGAAATAATTGTTAACCTTCACAGGCACAATATTTGTAATGTAAAGACATCAAAATGAGCTGATAATGATACTGACACTTAAAGGACCTACTGGCAGAGGTTTAGTGAATGTCAGCAGGAAAGACATACTGAAATTGGCAGAACTGCAACAGTCAGCAAATTTCATCACCTAAGAATCGCCTATTACACAAGGAACCAGAATAAATCAGATTAGATTTTTACTAAGCAGAAAATTAAATAGAACTACTTGCTCAAAGACAAATAAGGAACAAAGTTTTTGGATACAACCCTGTTTAACTGAATTTGCACCATGTAAAAAGGAGAAATAAAAGATTTGACTGTGATGTTATTCAGACACCAGAGATAAAGCAAGTATCAGTGATATCTAACATTATACAGTGACAACAGGGACAGCGATTTACAGAGTCCAATGTAAACAACCTAAAATTTAAGAGCATTTAGTTGTGTTTGTTTATATGATCATCTTAGCAAAAATTCCAAATAATCTATCTTTCTGGGTGTCAACGTCAACAAACTGGAAATAGATTATAAGTTTGGAGTTCAAATAACATCCTCATTTTTTCTGTGAATTTATATGATAATGGTCAAAAATCTTAACAGTTAGATGGTGGACACTGAATCTTTTTAAGATTTTCTAAGCAATGATAAAGAAGTTCTTCTTCAAAAAGACAAATAATAAAACAATCATTTATTTTTGTGTCATGTTTCTAACTCTTTAGTTGACCAGAACACACCTATGAACATGGAAGACCTCAAACAGGCAAAACATACCAAAAACCCATTCGTTTTATTCTTCAAGAAAGGCAGAATTATTCTCAGGTTCTTTCAGAAAAAACAAACAAAAATCCCTGCAGTTTATAAGTAGTACTATACCATGACAATAGTGAGAAATCACATTGATAAGAAAGACAAGAGAAAAAAAAAAGAACCATAAATTCTAATTTTTCTAGAAGGGATTTTTTTTTAATACCACCTACTATAGTCCCAACAGTTTATTTTTGCTTTTATTTCCCTTGCCTCACAAGACATATCTAGAAAAAAGTTGCTGTGGCTGATGTCAAAGAGATTACTGCCTGTATTCTCTTCTAAGATTTTTATGGTTTCAGGTCTCACGTTTAGGTCTTCAACCCATTTTGAATTTATTTTTGTGTATGGTGTAAAAAAGTGGTCTTGCATGTTGCTGTCCCATTTTCCAAGACCATTTATTGAAGAAACTGTCCTTTTCCCATTGGATATTCTTTCTACATTGTTAAAGATTAACTGACCATACAGTTGTGGGTCTTTTTCTGCTTTTTCTATTCTGTTCCATTGACCTATGTGTCAATTTTTGTGTCAGTACCAAACTGTTTTGATTACTAGAGCTTTGTAATAAAGAACTCCTCAAACTCAACACACATGAAACAAATAATCACATCAAAAAATGGGCAGAAGGGGGCACCTAGGTGGCTCAGTGGGTTAAAGCCTCTGCCTTCGGCTCAGGTCATAATCCCAGGGTTCTGGGATCGAGCCCCACATCGGGCTCTCTGCCCAGCGGGGAGCCTGCTTCCTTTCTTCTCTCTCTGCCTGCCTCTCAGCCTACTTGTGATCTGTCTGTCAAATAAATAAATAAAATATTTTTTAAAAAGTGGGCAGAAGGGGTGCCTAGGTGGCTCAGTCGTTAAGTGTCTGCCTTTGGCCCAGGTCATGATCCCAGGGTCCTGGGATTGAGCCCCACATCGGGCTCCCTGCACAGTGGAGAGTCTGCTTGTCCCTCTCCCACTCTCCCTGCTTGTGCTCTCTCTCTCTCTCACTGTGTGTCTCTCTCTGTGTGTCAAATAAATAAATAAAATCTTTAACAAAAAAATGGGCAGAAGACATGTACAGATACTTCTCCAAAGAAGACATACAAATGGCTGACAGACACATGAAAAAATGTTCATCATCATTAGCCATCAAGGAGATTCAAATCAAAACCACACTGAGATACCACCTTATACTAGTCAGAATGGCCAAAATCAACAAGACAGTAAACAACAAGTGTTGGAGAGGATGTGGAGAAAGCGGAACCCTCTAACACTGATGGTGGGAATGCAAGTTGGTACAGCCACTTTGAAAAACAGTGTGGAGATTCCTTATGAAATAGAGCTTTTCTATGACCCTGCAATTGCACTACTGGGTATTTTCCCCAAAGATACAGATGCAGTGAAAAGAAAGGCCATCTTTACCTCAATGTTCATAGCAGCAATAGCCACAGTCGCCAAAATGTGACAAGAACCAAGATGCCCTTCAACAGACGAATGGATAAAGCTTTGTAATATAACTTGAAGTCTGGAATTGTGATAACTCCAGCTTTGCTTTTCTTTTTCAAGATTGCTTTGGCTATTCTGGGTCTTTTGTGGTTCCATACAAAGGATGTAATCAATAAAACTAAACGGCAATCTACCATGCAGGAGAAGGTATTAACAAATGGTATATAAAATAAAGGGTTAGTATCCAAAATACATAAAAAACTTCTAAAACTTGGGGTGCCTGGCTGGCTCAGTCAGTAAAGCACATGACTCTTGATCTCAGGGTCATGAATTTGAGCCCCTTTTTGGGGATAGAGTTTGTTTTTTTTTAAATCTTAAAAAAAAAAAAGAGCTTACAAAACTCAACACCCTATAAATGATCCAATTAAAAAATGCTCAGGAGAGGGGCACCTGGGTGGCTCCGTGGTTAAAGCCTCTGCCTTCAGCTCGGGTCATGATCTCAGGGTCCTAGGATCGAGCCCTGAATCAGGCTCTCTGCTTTCCCCTCTCTCTCTGCCTGCCTCTCTGCCTACTTGTAATCTCTGTCTGTCAAATAAATAAATAAATAAATAAATCTTTAAAAAAAAAAAAAAAGGTCAGGAGACATGAATGACATAGATCCAAAGAAAACATCCAGATGGCCAACAGACACATGAAAAGATGCTTAACATCACTCATCATCAGGGAAATGAAAATCAAAACTATAATGAGATATTACCTCACACCTGTCAGAATGGTTAAAATCAACAACACAAGAAACAACAGATGTTGGTAACGATGTGGAGAAAAAAGAACTCCTGTATACCACTGGTGGGAATGCAAACCGGTGCAGGCTCTCTGGAAAGCATATGGAGGTCCCTCAGAAAGTTAAAATTAGAACTACCCTACAATCCAGCAATTGCACTATTCAGTATTTACCCAAAGAATACAAAAAACACTAATTCAAAAGGATACATGCACCCCAGTGTTTGCAGGAGCATTATTTACAATAGCCAAATTATGGAAGCAGCGTAAGTGCCCACTGACTGAAGAATGGATGAAGAAGATATGATTGATATACACACACACACACACCCATATATATATGCATATATGTATGTGTATACACACATGCACACACACATGCACAATGGAATACTATTCAATCTTAAAAGAATGAAATCTTGCCATTTACAATGATATGGATGGAGCTAGAGAGTATTCTGCTAAGTGAAATAAGACAGAGAATGGCAAATACCATATGATTTTACTCATATGTGGATTTTAAGAAACAAATGAGCAAAAGTAAAATAGGAAAGAAAGAGAGACAGACAAACCAAGAAACAGACTTTTAATTATAGAGAACAATCTGATGGTTACCAAAGTGGAGGTGGGGGGAGGGGATGGATGAAAGAGGTGATGGGGGGGATGAAGGCGTGCCTTTGTCACGATGAGCACCAGGTGATGTATGGAAGTGTTGAATCACTATATTGTACACCTGAAACTAATATAATACTGTATGTTAACTAGAATTAAAATGAAAACACTTTTTACATTAAAAAAATTTTAAAAACCTACTTCAGTAGTTTCTCACTGTATTGTTTCTATACTAAAGTAATACCTGCTATTCACATTTGTGACTCCAAGTGATCAAAAAGAAGTAAATCATCCTTCAAATGTTTTGTATTTAAAATCCTCAGTTAGGGGATGCCTGCCTGGGTGGCTCAGTTGGTCAAGTGGCTGCCTTCGGCTCAGGTCATGATCCCAGCATCCTGGGATCGAGTCCCACATCAGGCTCCTTGCTTGGCAGGGAGTCTGCTTCTCCCTCTGTCTCTGCCTGCCACTTTGTCTGCCTGTGCTCGCTCGCTCTCGCTCCCTCTCTGACAAATAAATAAATAAAATCTTTAATAAAATAAAATCCCCAGTTAGGTATGCGATGCATAATAATAAAAATGCCCAAAGTTTAGGGGCCCTGGGTGGCTCAGTCAGTTGAGTGTCCAACTGTTGATTCTGGCTCTGGTCATGATCTCGGGGTCCGGGGGCTGGGCCTCTCATCAGGCTCTGCACTTAGCACGGAGTCTGCTTGAGATTCTCTCCCTCTGCCACTGCTCCTGCGCCCCTTGCTCTTCTCTCTCTCAAATAAATAAACAAATCTTTTTTTTTTCCTATGCCTGAAGTTTAAAGCATTAATATGTTAAAATTAACTTATATGGGGCCCTGACTTAATTCCACATATTCATTCCATATAAACAAGTTATTCACATACCAGATGTCAACTAGTCAGAAAATGAACATTTTATCTAAAATATCTTACTTACTCTCTGCAAACTTTTATCTTGAAGGCAACTTTGAAAATTGTTCATTAGAGCTCTTTGTAGGCATCTCATCTTGAATCATTTTGGCACTCCTAAACGTCATCATTTCTTCAGTGTTTAGAAGTGGTTTAATTTAGATTTCAAGTTCTCAAGGCAATGCTTTTATTCAGAACTCATGCAGTGTCAGTAATCATAAATGTTAAACATTGATGATATTCCATATAAGCTTGGCAGCCACCAAGAAGTTTTACCATCCAAGAACAGGGCTTTGATGATGTCCACCTTTTGTGGAAGAACTGCCTCATCTTCTCCCAACAAATTACTCCTTCTCTGCATCCATGTAATTTTCTCTTTAGATAGCTATAAGGTAGTATTTTTTCTGTGGCTTACATTTAAAAAAAAAAAAAAAAACCTTTCAATGGAGGAAAAGAAAAAAGTTAAAATTAATTATATTTTACCTAATCAAATAATATATTATATCCAACACAAACTCCCCTCAAGTTTCTTGCCTCACAGGAAGGAATCAATAATCCTTGGAGCATTAACAGTAAAACTCCACAAGCTATCTCTCAGTGTTTCTGCCTGGCAAGTGTTTTCTTCCCAAATGGAACAATAAAACCTCTGTTTGAGACTCTTCACAACTATGCTAACCCACCGGTAAAGAGACTTAGTCAACAAAGAAAAAAATAGGCATTACCTCAAGGAACCTACCAGAATGATCTGTGCCCTTATCTCATGGAGACTCTTGTCACATGATTGCTTCTCAGAGAGCATGGGTTTCCTAGATCAATAGACACCATGTCTTAGTTAATAAGTTTATCACTTGATGGAATTCTCTGAGGACATCACAATTCTGTTGACATTTAGTTCACTGTTACCAAAACTGTTCTACAATTTATGTAGGCCCTCTTTATTCTGGATTATAAACAATTTTAATCTATTAACTCCATAAACAATCTAATTCCATAATGTAACCATAAGTCATTCTTAATATTCTCCAAAGTTACCCATATGTATGCACATCTGTGTGAAATTCCTGAATAAACTCTCAGTATTCAAATGTCTGATACTATTTCGAAGTCCAAATCTATCAACAAAAATTTAATTAAGATGTGTGTGTGTGTGTATCCGTATGCAAATACAAGTGTATATGTGTTCACTTTTCTCTAGAAAGAAAAAAGACCTATGGAAAAATACTACTCTGTTTTAACCTCTTCTTTCATGTTATCTGACTTTTTTTCAATTTTTCCACACAGTGTTATTACCTTTGTCATATAAAATACAGGTTTTTTCCTTTTAAAAAAAGCTAAAGGGGCTCCTTTAGCTTTAAAGGTTAAAGCCTCTGCCTTCAGCTCAGGTCATGATCCCAGAGTCCTGGGATCGAGCCCCACATCGGGCTCTCTGCTCAGTGGGGAGCCTGCTTTCCCATCTCTCTCTCTCTCTGCCTGCCTCTCTCTGCCTACTTGTGATCTCTGTCAAATAAATAAAATCTTTAAAAAAAAAAAAGCTAAAAACTTAGTTGTGCCTATTATAGAGCTAAGCAATATACAAGCAGAATATAGTAACTAGATCATATATAAAAAGGCAATAAAATATTTTCCACACCTTTAACCTCGTATGTTTAGAAAGGAAGAGGGACAACTTGTCTCCCACAGGTGACCTCCCAGAGAGAAGTCTGGCCTCCCAGAAAACTGTGTTGGAAACTAACCATAGCCAAGCATTTAAAACAATTAAAATTGGCCAAGAGCAAGATCTGGGCTTCAGCTCACCATCAGGTCAGGAAAAGGGCTGGTGCTTCCCTCAGTGATGATGATGTTAATCTGGCTGAGAGTTGACCCCTTCACACAGCTGCAACTTTACTGCAGGGACCCCAGAACCCAGATCACCCGGGAGAGGCCGGCGCCCTGCCCCAACAGCCCCCAACGAGAGTGGGCAGCAGAGAGCTGGAGATAGGTCCTGCAAAGTCACACCGCTACGGCTCCCCAGCTCCTACTCATGGGGAGGGTATCTGTGCTTCCCCAACCACAAAGGGCAATAATTCTATAGCACCAGGGTCCCCCTCCCAGAAGAAGTTTATAATAGGAATGGTTGAGGAAAAGAAGGAAATAAAATGTAGGTAATTTATGTTTACCATGTATCCAGGTTGGGGGTGAAAACTGGAACATGAAGGCAGCCTTACAAATACATTTCTCTAGCTTAACCCCCACCTGTTTCACAAAAATTCTAATCTCCTTCCAAATCCTCCCAAACCCATCTGGGAATCCATAGATCTTGTCTAGTAGGCTCTCTGTTAGTCCTCTTGTCTACACTTTACATAAGTTTTTCTTCTGCTTTATTACAATAACAAAAGAGCAGCCTGCAACCCCCACAGTACAGTTGCTGCTGGTATGGGTTGTTACCCCTGAGGTCAGAGGAGTGACGTCCAGGCTAGTGCTCAGTATACCAACAATGCTGCCAGTACACTCAGAGCAGAGAAGAGGAAGAAGATCCCCAAAGTTCAACATCTGGATTGCATAAGCTTGAATGTTTCCAAACTGTAATGGATTCATTGGAGATGAATATGAACCAAACAAATGTCATATTCGTTCTTAGACAATTTGCTATCAGAGATAAACAAATGAGTAAGACAAACTCTTGTCTGCAATACATGATATGCCATAAACATAAGAAAAACTATGGGTGAAGCCTTATGAAGGGAGGTACACAGGGCTGTAGGAGTTCACAACAGGCAAAGGGCATTTCCCAAACATGAAATCAAGGAAAGTGGAAAGGAGAACAGAGACTTTGGAGATGGATGAAAGAGGACCTTCCTCAAAGAGCAACAGCCCATAGTCGACAGCATGGAGACCCTGGAGCACGTACTGATAAATGACAGAAATACATCCCAGGAAAGTATGTTGGACCAGACCCTTGAATCTGATATCAGATTATTTGTAATGTGCCCTCACCATTTGATCCTATCTCTTCCCCTTGGCTTACAACCTATCAGCCTCTGCTTGCAACCTCTCTCTACACCTCACACTCTATATTCCAGCCAGACCATCTGGTTCCCTGAATGTGTCCTGTTCTCCCTGACCAGCAGACCTGTACCCATGCTATCCTCTCCTCCTGTCTCACATTCCATTCTTTTCCTTCTCCAAGCCCCCTCCACTTCTATCCTGGCCAACTCACACTGGTTTCTCAGGCCCAGCTTGGTCTGGTGTTTCTCAGGAAGACTTGACTGATCACTAGTTCTTATCACACTGTTCCTTACGTACCTACTTGTGTTCTGTCAGTCTGCAAGCCCCCTGAGAGCAATGAGTGCACCTTTCTCATGCATCATTTTATCCTCAGTGCCTAACACAACATCTGACATACAGTAACTGCTCAATGAATAATTCTTAACGGAATGAGTAAATGGATAATAAACGACAAAATAATATTTTGACCAATCAAGGTATTTTAAAAATACACAGAAACTGGAGTAATTGGTAGCAACAGATATTTCAGTGCTTATTCAATAATATCTCAACAACATGAAACATTTTCTTGATGATGTGTGTTTCGTGAGTAGATGGTTATGTAACAAATACAATTTGCTAGAGGCAAAATTCCATGCAGTTGCCAAGTTACTTAACCATGCATCCTATCTCAGGACTTTAGTAAGCTTTCCATCTCTGACAATGTGGTAGTGACTGCGAAAGATAAAATTCTGCCTGTGATTTCATATTTCAGAAATCCTCAGTGAGGTGTCATGGTTAAAGCTCCTTTCCTCCAACTCCCAAGGAGGATCAAAATTCTACCATCTCCCAGGGCTAATACAATTATACTGTAAAGTGGGCTTAAAATTTATGTAATGTTTATACTGAGCAAAATGTCAGAAAACTATGCTATGATTTAAAGAAGAAATTGTAGAGGGGCACCTGGGTGGCTCAGTGGGTTAAAGGAGAAATTGTAATGATAAGATAAAATATAGGCTTTTTAGAGAGAAATAAATTTGAAAAACATGAAGAACTTGAAGAATAAACAAATTTGACATGGTGCATAGAGAAATCTGGATACAAGTGATACTTTTAAAACTGATGTCATGATACTTTGTCAGGACACCTTTTAAACTGGGAAACAAAATGAAATTTGAAAAGAAAAAAAAAACTCAGAATGATTTCTGCCAAGAGGGAAAGAATGTACAGCTATTCAACTATCAAAGAATAGCTTATAATTCAAAAAAAGAAGCTTGCTGCTTTAGAAAGGAAGGCAGGATTTATATAAGGTTGAAATGGCTACATAGAAAGCTATTTCCAGGGGCGCCTGAGTGGCTCAGTGGCTTAAAGCCTCTGCCTTCAGCTCAGGTCATGATCCCAGGGTCCTGGGATTGAGCCCTGCATTGGGCTTTCTGCTCAGCAGGGAGCCTGCTTCCTCCTCTCTCTCTGCCTGCCTCTCTGCCTACTTGTGATCTCTGTCTGCCAAATAAATAAATAAAATCTTTTTTAAAAAGAAGAAGAAAGCTATTTCCACCTGGAATCAAATGGTACATCTGAGGCCCATAAATAAGAACTACATGACCAAAGAGTTATGTATATCATATTCATACTCCAAAACAAATCAAGAGCCACAGACTGCCACAGAAAAGTCTGTGTAAGTGAAGCTGTATACTTGAACGAGGCTGTGGACTGGATTGGGCATGTATTGGATCAGGCTGTGGATTGGATGAGGTTGTGGATTGGATGAGGTTGTAGACTGGATGGGGTTGTGTATTTGGATGAGGCTGTGGATTGGATGAGGCTGTGGACTGGATGAGGCTGTGGACTGGATGAGGCTGTGGATTAGACAAACTGTGGATTTGAAACTCACACAGGTTGCACACAGTTTATATCTTTTTTTCTTTTAAGATTTTATTTATTTACTTGACAGAGAGAGAGAGATCACAAGTAGGCAGAGCAGCAGGCAGAGAGAGAGGAGAAAGAAGGCTTCCCGCTGAGCAGGGAACCTAAGGGGATGATACTAATAATTAAACTGGTGCTTAATTAAATTGAAACTGTTGCAGTCAAACTGAGATGTAGAGTCAAATGAATGCCAGAGAAACATTTTGAAGAAAGAACACCAAAAGTGAAATCCTCAGAGGAAAAAATCCAACTTTTTTTTTTTTAATTAACATATAATGTATTATTTGCCCCAGGGCTACAAGTCTGTGAATCATCAGGCTTACACGTTTCGCAGCACTCACCATAGCACATACCCTCCCCAATGTCCATCACCAAGACACCCCATCCCTCTCACTCTCTTCCCCTCAGGCAACCCTCAGTTTATTTCATGAGATTAAGAGTCTTTATGGTTTGTCTCCCTCCTGATCCCATCTTGTTTCATTTTTTTTCCCTCAACCCCCGCCCTTCCTCTCAAATTCTTCATATCAGAGAGATCATATGATAATTGTCTTTCTCTAATTGACTTAAAGAATCCAACTTCTTTAAGGAGGTGGATTAAAGTTACCCAAGCACCCAAGCAGGAGAGAATCAGAGAGCCTTCTGTTTAGGGGATGACCTGGATGAAATGTGGGTGCATGCGTTATATCTTATGTTACTGGGCACACACAGTATTTGTACAACTTACAAATAATTTGCATCTGAAATATCTTCATGTTTATATGCCCTTTCACTGTTTCTTCTAAGTTGATGATGTCTATAAAATTTTAAGACCCTAATTGTCCGGAATTTTGTTCAACTTCCTGTAGACAGGCTTAGCCTGCATTGCTACTGCATAATGCCTACAGGGGGAATATGAAGATCACATCCATCTCTGAAAAAAATCTCGTTATAGCTCATGGCTTAACCACTATCATCTCCTTAAGTGTGGTATATTATGCATGGTGATGCAGCACAGATGTTCTTGGAATATGCAGAGGTCAGAGTCCCGCAGGACTCAAGGCACACTCAAAAGCAGTGAATGATCTGAGTGTAAGGGCCACCTTCAAGGACAGGCAAGGTGAAAGGCAACCACAGAGCTGATAAAACACCCTAAGACCGTGAAATAAATCAGACAGAGAATGACAAGTAGAGTGTGATTTCACTTCTAGGTAGATCCTAAAAAAACAGACAAAACAAAACAGAAAACAGATTCATAAATACAGAGAACAAACTGGTAGCTGCCAAAGGGGAGGGGAGGTAGGGGATGGCCCAAATAGGTGAAAGGAATTAAGAGGTACAAACTTCCAGTTATAAACTAGGTAAGTCACAAGGACGTAAAGTACAGCAAAGGGAATATACTTAATAATACCATAATGACTTTGTATGCTAATAGATGGTAACTACATATATCATGGTGATCACTTTGTAATGTATATAAATGTCTAATCATTATGCTGTACATCTAAAACTAATGTAATATTTTATGTCAACTATACTTCAATTTAAAAAAAAAAAAAAAACCTGAGACCACTTCCACCCCTAGGTTTGAAAGGATAAGGAGAAAGAGACATTATAGGAAGCTGGAGAAAGCTGTAACTATAGGAGAGACCTACCAGATAGGAGCCATGGCCTTTGGTAGAGGAATAAAACCTCTGCTGACACCCAATGCTATAGGGAAGAAGCTGTGGAGTAAACACCCCAAATTCTACTTCCTCCAGCCATCCAGTCCCTTGTTGATACTTCTCTTAGGCACAAGCCATAGGTCAAGGGTGCCCAGGTGATAAAAATCCATAGATAAAAATCCATTCTGTTACCTCCTGGGTAACAGAAGAGTGGAAAAGATGGAAGAATGGATGTAGAGAGACAAATGGAGACTATCCAGTGGAATTTAACTAGATATTATAAAAGACTGTATTTCTGAAGTCTAGATAAGTCACATACATCCTTTAAGTTTGTAAGCAAAAACTAAGAACATTTTGATCTCCACAGCAATACCAGAATAGAGCAGGTATTATTAGTATTATACTTATTTTACAGATAAGAAACACTAGGCAGAGAGGAGAAATTACTTGCCTAAATCATCCATAAAATATTTAGTGAATGCCACTGTGTCCATGAACTTGTCAGAGAACCAATTATTTCCTAAGTTAAGCTTCTAACTCTAAACCCAGAGAGCTTTCCATTTGGCCTTAACATAATCTTGTATATTCCCCATCGTATCACAAAAGGAGACTAAAAATGAATTATATAAGCACATATCAAAAGAGATTTACAAAATGAAGGCACTGCCTTTGCTTTCCAGGGGCTCCTAGCTTATGGACAGGAAAAGAACATCACTCAGAAAAATGTGGGAAAACTGTCAGTCAATGAACATTTCTCCAGCATCTACTGGCAGTAGGTACTCCAGTACCTAGATACTCAATGCCAAGTAGATAAAACCTGTGTGGATGCAATTAGCCACTTTATTTTTGTGTCCATTTTCTATTATGGTTTATGGTTCATGATCCTCAAAACTAACGGCAGATTGTCAACACTCTGACTCACAACAAAATAATGGCTGACATTATATTTCATATTTCATTATGAGTGGGTCATTGTAACGTTAGAAAGTCCATCCTAGGAGAGTATCCACCCCAGGTCCCTTTATCTAGAGAACCCTGTTGTCAGTCTCAAGACCTGGTGGTGGCAACAGTAGTACAATCAGCACAAAATCAAGTGATGATATATGCGGCTTTCTGCCTGACGCACAGACGCAGAAATCCAATGGCCACTTAAAAACAGGCAAATAAGTACACATATTACCCAGGATCTCACATGAGAAAGACACTGCTCTGCGCTTACCAAAATCCATTTCCTTTTCCTACTGGGCATACAAGCAGATAACACTTAGTACTCTTCCTATGATGAGATGAGGTCATAGAACTGAGTTCTGGTCAATGTGGCTAAAGTGATTTGCTTCACTTTTAGCCTGGCCCAGAAAACCCCTAAAGATCTTCTACTCTCCTTCTGTTCCCATCTGCAAGTTCATTATCAATGCCCAGGGGACAATGAAAACCCTGACTGAATATAGTCGAAATAATGTCACCCTGAGTCCTTGATTGACTCTATGGAATAGCCACACCCCACCCTGTACACCCCCACAGAGCAACTGAGTCCGCAAAATTAATGAGGTCACTAAAATAACCTCAGAAATACACCATCTCTCAAGTATAAGCACTCTTAACATTTTTAAGTGCAAATATGGATACGTATTTCCAAAAAGTATACCCTATTTTACACATTGTAGTCTTTCTACTTGATTCTATATTGTGAACAATTCCCCATATTCACAAATTCTTCAATATTACAATTTCTAATGACTCTACAGTATTTTAAGTTGTAGCTATATCATGTTTTCAATTTTTTGTTTTTTATGTAACTTCCGCTTTTCAATTTTTTTTTAAGATTATTTATTTATTTATTTGACAGACAGATCACAGAAGATCACAGGTAGGCTGAGAGGCAGGCATAGAGAAAAGGGAAGCAGGCTCCCTGCTGAGCAGAGAGCCTGATGTGGGGCTTGATCCCAGGACCCTGAGATCATGACCTGAGCCGAAGGCAGAAGCTTAACCCACTGAGCCACCCAGGCACCCCTGTTTTTCAATTTTGATAGCACTGATAGACCCTTGTGATCCTATTATAAAAAAAATAATTTCTTCACCTTAGTTATTTGCTGACCTACAGCTACCATTCAGGGTAATGGACCACTGATTTTGTGCTGTTCAACCCCATAAAGTTACTATCTTTCTTTGAGTTTGTTCCATGTGATAAACCTTTCTCACAGCCCATAAGAAGATATCTTGTGAAAGTTAATAAATGTCCTTTAAAAGGTTACAAAATAAAAGGACTGGTGTGAATCATCAGACATTGGTATCCAGTCACTGGTTGCTCTGGGACGTCTATTATCATAAAAAAGTACTAATTTTTTGCCATAAATTGATGATGATAAAGTCATAAATAACACGCAAATCTATCCATCAGGAGGCTTATCCAATTTTCCCCTTCCAAAAGGGAACATGTCCTTATAATTAAATGAGTTAAATGAACGTCATCTACCTACTCTAGCATCTTTCTCTACTAAAAAGGATAAACATAATTTTCTTTAAGAAGCTTGTGAGGGTAGGAGTTAGGAAATGTCTCCAGGGGCACAGGAATAAATTCTAAAGAAAGTGAATATTGTTGTACTGTATTTTATACAGTGCAGAGTTGGAACAGGACAGAAAATAGATGCGTTCTCAGAATGGATAAGGTGATACAACCTTTGAAAATGATTTAAGTCAAGAAGATAAAAGTTTTTCTACAGCTTCAAAAAGCACTGCCAAGTTATAGTTAATAATTCAGTATAATTTTGCTTGATACAACAGTATAACCTTGAGATGGTTTTCCCAAAAAGAATTCCTAAAATAAAAAATAATTATGACACTTACCTAAAAATCTGCTCATTATTTTTTGTAAATGCTGTCCAGATCTTGCTCGGTGTGATTCTTTTAAGGTACAAATATTTTTAAGAAACTCTGGTTGGGGGGGGGAATCTAAATTTAATGATATCCATCAGAGGAAGCTGGGGCACTAATAACCCATCTCACTGTCTTCTGGCATTTCCCTGCCTTTTTGGGAGATGCAGGATTAACATAGAAAGCTTAGACCTTGAATCAGTATTAGCTCTGAACTCTGTCTCTTCTACTTACTAAACGTGTGAGTTCAGCTATTCATTTTACTCCTCTCGGTTACTGTTTTTGTAAAATAACTGAATACTCATGTCACAAGAATTACTATTAATACTTAATTTGATACTTTATATAAAGAAAATAGTGTAGTCCCTGGAACTGAGTAAATGGTCAACATTGACTCAATATTACCCACAGTACATATCTCCTTAATACGGTCACAGCAAGCTTTTTCTTAAACTAGATGTCTTTCTATCACTGAATAATTTGTGTGATATCCAGTTACAATTTTCTTATTCATTTACCCACCTAGTATATATCTGTCGTATAACTACTATGTTCCTGGAACACTATGTTCTAGTGCTAAGGATATAGCAATGAACAAAATACATACACACAAACAAAATCTGACCTTTATGAAATGTGTATGTTCAAGGGAATATAGATTTTTTTTTGAAGTAAAACATACAGTATAACATCTGGGTTTACGTGGGATGGAGAAAAGCACAGCAAGAGCAGGTGACAATGAATTTGGGGACTCACTGAGGCTGCAGTTTTAAAGATGGCCAGAGTAGGCTTCACTAAGAAGGACAGAGTTCTACAAATGCTTGAATAGAATGAGGAGAGAGCTGAAGTATCTGTAAGAATATTTCAGGAAAGAGCAAGTATAAAGGCCTTAAGACAGGAACAGGTCAGGCATGTGGGAAAAACAGCAAGACCAGACATGGTGTGTCATGAGTGGGGGTCAGAACAGGGGCTACCTCATCTACAGCCTTCTAGACCATTTTAAGAGCTCTGGATTTTACTCTGCGATAAATGGGAGTATCTGAAACTGACTAGATTGTGTCAGGAGTAGAAGAACGGTGACAGACACTCCTTAGACTTAAACTGGACCAGGTCAAGTGTGAGGCCTCCAGTAAATGAAATTTTGTTTTAAGTCTGAACAAGCAGATTAACTTTACCAAAGAAAATCTTGAATTACGGTAGCCATAGTGGAGAACCTCTCAACTAGATAATTTATCCATTGACAAGGTTCCCAGATCAAAAGATGTCTCAGCCAAGCACTCACCAACAAAGGCAAAAGGGAGAATTATTTTTCCTCCTTTACAGTTCCTGGTGACCAGGAAGAGATCTGCTGGGACATCCCATTCACTCCAGAGCCTGGACACAGGATCCCAGGAAAACAGGCAGAAAACTGGCAAATGGTAAGAATTCCTACCAAACTCAGCTTTCCCAGATGCCTATCTATGCTGACTGGCTGAGAGAAGAAGGTGAAATTTTACATTGTGCCTTCCTTTCCAAATTCAGGGTGGCAGGCAAAACAAAACAAAACAAAACAAAAAAACACACATTTGTAAGAATTGGATCTTTGAAATATAACTCATGAATTTGCTTTCAGGTACCCACTGGCTATTGATCTTTTCTCTTCAAGGGACAGCTTTTACCTTCTCATTTGTCTTATCTGTCCTAAAAATTTGGGTTGGCAACTCTCAGTTTGGGGGCCTCAAAAATACCATCAGACAGAAATGTGGGGTTCATGTCATTTGTAGCGAGAGTTCTGCTGACTGTTGCCAGCTCTCAGGCGAATTGTCTGAGTCTTTCTTTTGCTTATCTTTGGAAATGGCTCTGGATCTTGGGAGGGAAATATTTTTTGCACCCTCTTTGAGAACGCCTCTTGTGTCCAAGGAATTATTCAATACCTGCAGGAATATTTACTGTTCATTCAGGCTGAAACCTAACAAGATATTTGAAAGGATTTTCTGAGTATCTCTGTTAGGAGTTACCTGGACACATAGACAGCCAGGACCTGGGTCCCCAACAAGAAAACAGGGAGCAGGACAGCTAGGACAAAACCGCAATAACATCCTATTTTACAGCTTAGACAAGACCACGAGAGCCTCCTGTCCAGCAGTCTCTGCAGAAGTGACTTTTGCAAAACATCCCGAAACAAAACAATTAACAGTGAAACATGGTCACTAGCACAAGTTGAGGCGGTTAGTCTCCAGCTGTTAGCCCAAAACACCACCAACACATGGCCAACCTGATAGGTAGAGAGGTGCAGGAGCAAAGCCCTGCCTGGCACACCTTAGGGGCCAATCCACAGGGGGCCCATGCTCAGGATGCTCAAGGTAGTTCCACAGAAGAGCTTCGAAAAACCCCTAGATTTGAATACCAAAACAGCCACCCTCTTGGGTCCCCTCTCTCTCTGGGAGCTTTGTCCTATGGCTCAATACACTTTGCTTTGCTGGGGTGCCTGGGTGGCTCAGTGGGTTAAGCTTCTGCCTTCGGCTCAGGTCATGATCTCAGAGTCCTGGGATCAAGCCCCACATCAGGCTCTCTCCTCAGCAGGGAGCCTGCTTCCCCCTCTCTCTCCCTCTCTACCTACTTGTGATCTCTGTCTGATAAATAAATAAATAAATAAATAAATAAATAAATAAATAAATAAAATCTTTAAAAAAATAATACACTTTGCTTTGCTGCCCACCCATCTTCGTCTGGTCTATCTCTTCTTTCTTCATGGTGGTGTGACCAAGAACTGCAGGCACTAAAGGAACAAAAATCCTGTGACAGCTCTATGGTCAGAAGCTGACCAATTTGGAAACAGATATTCACAACCTGATGGGGACTTTTATTTTTAAAGATTTTATTTATTTGACAGAGAGGAACACAGCGAGAAAGGGAGCACAAGCAGGGGGAGTGGGAGAGGGAGAAGCAGGCTTCTCACCAAATAGGGAGCCCAATGCGGGGCTCGATCCCAGGAGCAGAAGGCAGATGCTTAATGACTGAGCCACCCAGGCGATTCCTGATGGGAACTTTTTTTGAGGCCTACTCCCCCAGCTCCAATGAACTATATACAAAGAAGGAAAGAAAAACATTCTGAAGCCTGTGGAAGGATTTACTGAAACATTCCAAGACACACAGCTCTATCTAGAACATAGTTATCTTCTGATTTTCATCTTGGTTGAAGATGTTCTCCCTGATATAAAAACGTAAACTGAGCATAATCTAGTTGGATGCATGGAGCAGCTTCTTGATATGGTTCAGATCGCAACCCAGTTCTCTGAGGAATTAAAAACACCTGTACTGGGGCGCCTAGGTGGCTCAGTGGGTTAAAGCCTCTGCCTTAAGCTCAGGTCATGATCTCAGGGTCCTGGGATTGAGCCCCGCATCGGGTTCTCTGCTCAGCTGGGAGCCTGCTTCCCTTCCTCTCTCTCTGCCTGCCTCTCTGGCTACTTGTGATCTCTGTCAAATAAATAAATAAAATCTTTAAAATTAAAAAAATAAAAAAATAAAAACACCTGTACTTACCACACAAATCTAGTTTTCACAAGACCAGAAATGAGGCTCTACAAACAATTCAAAGTCAACATACCTGTTTTCCCAATCCCACAACCTCCCTATTTGTCTCAAAAGGCTGGCAGATATTGTTAAAAACAAAACAAAAGGAGGGAAAAAAAGCCCGGACTTAGGGATTAAAAAGCCTTCTTGGTAGAATGTGCATTCTTTCTCTGTGTCTCTTGAGATGCAAATATTCTACGGGCTCTTCTCCAGGAACCAAGGTAATTCTTATCAGAATGAGAAGGAGGGGAAAAATGTCTCCTTTGAAAACTATGAAAAATCTTAAAATATCTTCTACAAATATTAGTAAAAAGCTTTAGCCATCTGGACAGATAACTTATTCCATCTGCCAGATGCACGATTTGGATCCAACTCTTCTTTTATAAACCTGGGAATTACTGTACCTGTCTCATAGCTAAAATTTAAAAAAACAGAAACTACAAAATCTGTTTATATCTACCTATACGTTTATGTGTGTCTATGTATGTATGTTATAGATCTGTGATTTTTTTTTCTACCTCCGGATGGTATTACCAAAATTAATTTGTAAAGAGCTCTATTTAAGTGGCTAAAAGACAAGCATTTATACAAATCATGTGTACTCTCAGAAATGTAGGCAATCTAGGATAATCTTTAGTAAATAAAAGCTAGTTTAAATTTGTTGGTTTCATTAAAACAGGCATGTCTTTATCAGCATTAAAAATAATACTTTTACTGTGCCTAGTTTACTAAAAGCCAATAAGTTTATCTCCATCAGAGAATTTGTCAGCAAGAGATAACTTAAAATGATGGTTAGCTATTTACTATCTCATAAAATTTCCATGACTAATCCAAACATAACTGTTAAGAATAAGAAAATTTAATAGATGTAAATAAGATAAAAGTTTATAAATGAAATTTTTAATAACAATTATGCTTTATGGTGTGTGTACTTAAAAATAGTTTCCAGGGATGCCTGGATGGCTCAGTTGGTTAAGTGTCTGCCTTTGGCTCGGGTCATGATCCCAGAGTCCTGGGATCAACTCTCACATCCAGCTCCTTGCTCATCAGGGAGTCTGCTTCTCCCTCTGCCTCTGCCCGCCGCTCCCCCTGCTTGTGCGCATGCTTTCTCTCTGTCTCCCTCTGACAAATAAAGAAATATATAATCTTTAAGAAAATAGTTTCCAAAATCTTTTTGATAATTTGAAACCTTGAAGTTATACTGAAACTAACTAAATGATGAATATTTATTAAATAGCTAGATCACTTCCAAATAAGACAAAATACTGAAACACTAATTACTAAACATAAGTTTATCCACTTTTGACATCCTTTGACAGAGGACCTAAAGATATTTGAGTCTGTAAGTAAATATATTTTGTGCCACACTGAAAAATACTTATAAGGAAGAACATACTTCTAGAAATTATGAGATGTATTTATAAATTTGGCCAGGATCGAAGGCCATTGTCCCACACCCACTTCAGTTTCTATTTGTATTAACACAATCAAGATACTCTGTTGGGTCAGGATGCAGGCACTTTCCCAATGCTAGGTTCTAGCATTATCCAACATTATTGTTGAGTCTGCCTGATCTGCTTTTCTATCTTCCACGCTGACTTCCATCCTTTGCCTTCCTCCTAAAGAGAACTCCCTCTCATCTTCCTAGTTCTAGCTAATAAATCCTTTTCCTCTGAATGCTGCCCTTAATTAAAAGTCAATTCAGTTTGTCCCAAGATACCTAGACTGCCTCCTGTTTCCATGGAAGCCCTTTTCTGTCTTAGGGGCCAGTGCTGCTTAATTCGCCATGAACGTTGTTGCCATTAGGTACAAAGGGCCTGAGGGCAGTTAGTATGCATGTTTTGCGCCCAAAAATGTCTGGGCCCCCATGCCAGAGTCAGATGAGTGGTAGTCACACCTACATGCCATTTAGTTTGAGGCCCCTTACAACCTTCGTCATCTCAATGTGGGGCCGTTGCCCAGAAGAATAGGCTCTACCAGTGATGCTCATCATTTAATCCCATCAGGAACCTATAGTCTATCCCTCGTTGGCTTAATAGCTTTCCATCCAGAGAACAAGAGTGACATGCAAGCATGGAGAGCATGCTGTCATCACATTTCATCCATTATAACCAAGGACCTTTGTAAGTATCTTACCACATCAATTTTGCAGTTTCACAGTGATCGACCTGCTGGCTGCCATACACCACATATTCTGAAATACCAGTAGGAAACAGTTCTCAGAAATTCCTTCTCAAATGATATCATCTGTATTAGATATAACCCGAAAAATGGAAATAAGAAGATTAACATTTCTGCCATGAGAAGGGACCGTAAATTTAGCTATGCTGTTCCAGCTTGCTAGCAAAAATACTAATGCAGCCAATGTTTTCCTCTCCGTTCACTCCCATTCACACCAGTGGGATGTCCCACATTCAACTGTCAGCCCCAACTTCTCCAGGTGGCATGAAGACACAATCTCTGCCCCCAACCCCACCGCCATCAGGGCTTTAGGAATTCTGGCATAAAGGTTCAAAGGCATAGTTACAAGTTACTTGCTTAGGAATCATCCTTACTTCTGTTACCGATAGTTCCAACCCTGGTCCTGAGACCACTGACCAGGTAGGAAAAAGCAAGAGTTGAGGTGATTTAGGGAAGAAATGCACAGAATCTATCCAGTGGGTGAGACGTTACCCTCTCCTGTGGGGTTAGAAGCACACATTCATGTAAACCAGGCTTTTATACCTATCTCTCCCCCCATTTAGGATAGCAAATTTTTAACTGCCCCCTCCAATTCTTTATTAGACCATTACTCTGAGGATGATATGAAACATGGTTATATCCACTTGATATGACAGCTCTTTACCCATTCTTGGATACTTGTGCTGCTTGGTCTGAAGAAATGTAACTTGGCAGCCCAAATCAGTACAGTATTTTCTGTTCCAAACCTTCAATAGTACTTTGAGCATTTCCATCTAACACCAAGTATGAAAATCCTATATGGGGTAAGTATCCATACATTCCAGGACCCACTTATAGCCCTCTAGGCTACCTGCCCTGGTCCAGTATAATACACTTGCTAGCTATGTATGGTGCCTTCCCCCCAAGGAATTGTCCTCACAGCAATCTGCAATCTTTCTGTCTCTTGTTGACATAACAGTTCTTTTTTCTTTTTTAAGATTTTATTTATTTATCTTACAGAGAGAGAGATCACAAGTAGGCAGAGAGGCAGGCAGAGAGAAGGGGGGGAAGCAGGCTCCTGCTGAGCAGAGAGCCCGATGTGGGGGCTCCATCCCAGGACCCTGAGATCATGACCTGAGCTGAAGGCAAAGGCTTAACCCACTGAGCCACCCAGGCGCCCCAACATAACAGTTCTTGCTCGCATTTTGTGTCTCAGAGGGTACAAGAAGACTCTATCTAGGTTCGACCTATCTCTGCACTGCTGCAGTCCACACTAGGTCTACTCAATTCATGGATCCAGATGGCCACTCCAAGATAGTGCACCAAGAAGTCCACTTGGTGGTTCCAATCACTTTCTGAACCTGGAAGGGGGTTCTTCTGATGGGCATAGATATGTCTTACTTTATTGCAGCCCTCAAATTTCCTAGTGATTTCCATAGAGCTGTGCCCCATATGGGCATCCCTAGGCCAAGTTTCCACTTTCCTCTTGCATGATCATATGGCCAAGTCATCAGCCATCACCCATGAGTCAATAAAAAAAACAAAACATAGGAGCTCTTATCATTATTCAGTTCTTCCATCACTGCCAGGAAAAGAACATGCAATTCAGCCCACTGAGCTCATTTGTTTTTACCTTTTTCAATCAGAGTGGTGGCATTCCAAAAAGGATCCAATCCATTTACCTTGGAACTGCCATCCATAAGCCAAATGCCTCTCTGTTGGTCAGAGAACTGTTTATAGGGCACTGTCCAAGTGATAATAGAATCTGGAACCTCTGTAAGCAATTCCAAATTTAGCCCTAGGGAAAGGGGCTCCCTGCTCATGAATATCTCCTCCTTACATCCTTTTAGTAGTATGATCTAGTATAAACCATTTCCATTTTCGTATGGAACTCTGTGGGCACTGTCCTTGCCATTGGAGTATTGTTTCAACATCATCCAAAACATCATGGGTATTTCAGATTTTAAGATTATTTTATATCCCTCAGGCAAAGGGTAGTTTCAATTAGTATTTGACAGCAAGCTAGTAATTGCCCTTCAACTGATATAATGAACTAAATATTTGTTTCCCCCAACATTCCTATGTTGAAACCCTACTCTTCAATGTAATGATATTTAGGAGCTAGAGACTTTGGGAAGTAATTATGATTAGATGAGGTCATCTCATCAAAGGGATCAGTGCCCTTAAAAGAGGCAGGAGGAAACTTACTTCCCCTCTCTGTCCCTGCCATGTTCAAATACGACCAGAAGTTGGCAGTCTGAACCTGGAAAAGGGTCCTCACCAGAATTTGACCTTGCTGGCTCCCTGATCGCAGACTCATCGCCTCCTGAAATAGGAGGAAAAAATTCTGTTGTTGATTAGCCACCAAGTCTATGGTACTGTGTTACAGCACCCAAAAAGACTAAGACAAATGGAAATTCTCTGGTCCAAAGTCCTAGTCATCAATGCTGAGAAACACTGAGGAGCTTATGCCTTAAGCCCCAGTCTACACTCCACACAGAGAATCTGTCTGTCTGTGCTAGCACTCCAGCTTCTGTTCCACACTGCGTGGGCTCAGATAATTGTATTGGCTCCTATGTAACATGTCCAATTAATATTTCCTGGGCGGCCGATTCACATGCTTTCTATTTTAAAGGACCAGCTCTCCAGTCAGACACAAAGTCCATCCACAAAAGACACTTAACGTAAAAGAGACACAACAACTTCAAACATATTCATGTTCCTTCTATACCCAGTTTGTTGAGGGTTTCATCATGAAAGGATGTTGCATTTTGTCAATCGCTTTCTCTGCATCTATTGAGATGACCATATGATTTTTATCTTTCATTCTGTTAATGTCATGTATCACATTTATTGGTTTGCCTATGTTGATGCCTTATTGGTTTTAAGATTTCTACAAACCAAGGTTAATACAGGGACTAGTTTAGGGCACTTTAATGTTGGATGATCAGCAGGTGATCCCTTTGATACACCCAAAGGATGTGCTATATTAAGACCTTTGTTTCAGGGCACCTGGGTG
The DNA here is from genome assembly GCF_902655055.1 of Lutra lutra. Lineage (NCBI taxonomy): Eukaryota > Metazoa > Chordata > Mammalia > Carnivora > Mustelidae > Lutra > Lutra lutra. The sequence continues at coordinate 35,160,562 of NC_062282.1, read as the reverse complement.
GCTCAGTGGGTTAAAGCCTCTGCCTTCGGCTCAGGTCATGATCCCAGGGTCCTGGGATCGAGCCCCGCATCCGGCTCTCTGCTCAGCAGAAAGCCTGCTCCCTGCTCTCTCTCTGCCTGCTTCTCTGCCTACTTGTGATCCCTCTTTCTGTCAAATAAATAAAATCTTAAAAAAAAAAAAAGACCTTTGTTTCCACCCTATCAATGTCTATTTTATTCAACACATTTCTTAATAACCATCCAAAGAGTTTAACTCTTCAGGGATGACTTTCTTGAATCTTGCCTTTCTTTACCTCTTTGTTGCGCTCCTATCAATATTTGCTTTGTTCACCCCATTTCTTAATTTCCCACCCTGCTAAGACCCTGCCTTGGCTCTCCCCTCGGCCTCTGCATCTCTTGTTAATTAATCTAATGTTTTTATCAGCATGTTTAAGACCCAGGAGGGGAAGGTGAGACAGCAAATTCAATTCAGACTTCCTACACTGTTGCTCGATTTTGCAGCAGTAAGGTTCCAGAGGACATTCATGCAAAAGGGACCAGGACTTGGGTAACAGGCATATTCAGTGAGTGAATATCCTGATTATCTATCATGAAGTCAGTCCCACGTGGCTTGCACGTGAATCATATCAGCTGCTTCATCTGGGTTGTCCCACTTGGCATTTATAAAGTTGGTCAGCATCTGTTCTCAGAGTTAACCATTGCTACGGGACTGTTCCCTTCAGAATAACCTAACAAGTGTCTGGATCATGTACAGTCGTCGGTAACTGTTCTGTAGTGAGCTGTGGGTTCCACATCAGTCCAAATGTGCTGTTCCACTGCACAGCATCCAACACTAAATAAACTCCACTGCTCTTAGTCACCCTCACAATCCATTTTAGTAAACACTCTTCAGGAAGCTGCTGATACTAATCCATAAAAATGAGACAACTCTTTTTTAAACCATACCCCCTGGTTTCAGTAATTTCTTGATTTTGCCCTCCCCCTACATGGATTACCTTCTTAGTGTCAGAGGTCTTAAAAGTATTCTTTGTTGTCCTATATATTTTTCCCCTTTGGGAGCTGCTTTGAGGCTAGTGGTCAAAACTCCGACTAACCAAACTCTGCCCTCAGTCTAGCATCAATATCAGACCCAGCACTCTTTTGATTTCATTTCAGCTATCAACAATAATCAGAGGACTGCACATTTTGGTTTTTTCCTATGTGTCTGTTTTTCCTTATGCAACTTCCTGGGAGTTGGATCCATCTCTAAATTCCACTGGTAAGCTTTACCTTTAGTAATGATTTCGGAAACGATTGCCACACAGTTGCTGATCCATAGCATAGGTCGCCACGTGTCCACCTAAGAATCCGAGGTTCCTTATCCTGTGCCCAATCATCCTTTCTCTTCCGAAACCACATTTCCCTGAGCCAGAACTAATCTAGTGAGTCCCACTCCTGACACCAAATGAGTGACTTCTCCTCACATCAACCAATTCTCCAACCTTCCAACACCAACTAGGTGTCCTACAATTTAATTTATTTCTGACACTACCTGCCCAGAGCTGGAGTCAGACTCTATACATTCAAGGGCTCATCCCACAAGGCTCCCTCACTTCAGACACCAGTGGCCAGTATCAGGTCCCCAGATCACCACACACATTACCAAGTTGTCTGACTCAGCTACAAAGTCAGGATTTCCCATAAACACCCTGCCCCGAGTTTAATAATTTTCTAGAATGACTCACAGAACTTAGAAAGATGCCGTATGTACTATTACTGTTTATTATGAAGGATATAAATGAACAGCCCGATGAAGAGGTACGTACAGCTAGGTCCAGAAGGGTCCTGAGTACAGGGGCTTCTGTCCCCATGGAGTTGGATGCAACACCCTCCAAACACATGGACATGTTTGCCAATTCAGAAGCTCCTTGAGTCCCATCATTTTATAGGTTTTTATGGACATCTCATTACATAGCCTTGATCATGGTCATTTGTGACTAACTCAATCTCCAGCCCCTCTCTCAGGGGCTGAGGGATGAGGCTGAAATTTCTAAGCTTTTAATCAAGACTTGATATTTTTGGTGGCTAGCCCCCATCCTGAAGTTATCTAAGGGTCCACCAAGAGTCACCTAATTAGAAAAAAAGATATTCCTATCACTCTTTTCACTGAGGAAATTCCTAGCTTTTTAAGAGCTCTACACCAGGAACCCAGGGATAAAAGCCAAATATCCTCCTCCTTATACCACACAGAGAGACCAAAAAAGGAAACTGAGAGGAGATACACATAAAGGAGGAAGAAAACTAGGAGAGTGTGGTCTTGCAACCAGGTGAAGAATGATTTTCAAGAAAGAGGAAGTGAGGGGCACCTGGGTGGCTCAGTGGGTTAAGCCTCTGCCTTCAGCTCAGGTCATGATCTTGGGGTCCTGGGATCGAGTCCCACATCAGGCTCTCTGCTCAACAGGGAGCCTGCTTCCTCCTCTCTCTCTCTCTCTCTCTGCCTGCCTCTCTGACCACTTGTGATCTCTGTCAAATAAAAAAAATCTTTAAAAAAAAAAAAAAGAAAGAGGGAGTGACTGACTATGTAAAAGTCTCTGATGACACAAGAAAGTTGAAGAAGAATAAATGGTCACTGGATGAAACAGTGGACACATGACTGATAACATTTATGAGAATTGTTTCTCTGGGGTGGAGGGGATGAAAGTCTGTTTTGAGCAGGTTTGAGAGAGTGTGGGAGAAGAAAAATCAGGGATCATGCTGCCCCTAAAGGGAGATGTGAAATCAAGAGAGATCTGAGGGGTTTGTTTTCATTTGTAAAATAGGAGATAGTATCAGCATGTTGCTTTGCTGATGGGAATAATCAAGGGGGTAAATTAGTAATTCAAGAGAGAAGATGGAAACTGGCTCTCTGTTCCTGAGTACAGAAGGGGGCATGGGAGCCAGTACACAGGTAGATGGGTTGGCCTCCTGTGGGACCAGAGAGGGGCATCCATAGTAACAGGAAGGGATACTGGTTAGAGCTAAAGCAAGTGTGTTCAAATTGGTTTTGTTTTATTTTTTTAAGATTTTATTTATTTATTTGACAGACAGAGATCACAAGTAGGCAAAGAGGCAGGCAGAGAGAGAGATAGGGAAGCAGGCTCCCCGCTGAACAGAGAGCCCGATGTGGGGCTCAATCCCAGGACCCTGAGACCATGACCAGAGCCAAAGGCAGAGGCTTTAACCCACTGAGCCACCCAGGCACCCCTCAAATTGTTTTTATTTTCTCAGATGAAAAGGATCATTAGCTGAAAGCACAGGACAGAGAGAATGTTGGAAGTTTAAAAAGAGAAAAGATACAAAATGCTTGACACAGGGCTTCTTAATTGGCCTATAGACATTTTAGGCAGGATCATTCTTTGTAGGGTCATTTGTGCATCATAGAATGTTTAGCAGAATCCCTGATCTCTACGCAGTAGATGCCAGTAGCAAGCACTCCCTTCTCCAAGCTATGACAGCCAAAAGCTTCTGCAGACTTAGCCAATGCCCTCTGGTGGGGGAGGGGGGTTGCACAAATCACCTCTGCTTGAGAACCACTGCGTCCACTAGGAGACAGAGTGATCAAGTGGATTAGAGAAATGTAAACAGATTGTGGTCATCTTGAGGCTCACTTGAAGCTAGTGGTCACGGATTGAAAATGAGGCCACTCAGCTTGCTTGTGTGTGTTTTTCCATCTGTGTTCGGCTGCCCAGGATCAGAGCAGACAAGTAGTTAGTACAACAAAGTCAGAAAGGGGCAAGGAGTTGAAGGCATATGTAAGTAAGTGATTATAATGATAGACTGTTAGATAAGGAGGAAAGTAGGGATATGAGAGTGGGGGGGACAATGAGAGATGATGGAACACTAGACTGTAGACCCAGATAAATGCAGGGGTCTAGGTGCCAGAGGGTGTGAACTGGGAAAGTAGAAGGCAATGGCCACGGAGAGAGATGCTTAAAACTCACCTATCCATAACTACTTAAAGTTATTACCAATCGTATATAGAGCTTATTATATACTTATTATATAAATATAAGTATCATAGCCACCCTGTAATTCAGAGAAATTTTTAGCCCCATGAGGAGTCAGGAATTGTGTTGCAAGTGTCCCATTACTGAAACTAGCAAAGCGTAAAACTCAAATCTCCTAGAGTTTACCTGTAGCAATCACAGCCTAATAAATGTGAGCTTTGCATTTTATTTGCTAATAATTCTCTGTATCTCACAAAGTGAAGGCAGCAGGATTCCAACTGGCTACAAGTCCAAAGACTGGCATGATATTTAGCTTGCTTACTTGTGAGAAAACTTGAAGCAAAGGTATTTTTTTTTTCTTCTCAGAAAAGGGGCTAGGAAGCTTGTGGAAATCAAAGCAGCTAAACAAACCTCTTATTATTAGAATAATGACCATGACATTCAATATCCTTCAGGGCCCAGTCTTTGATTTTTGGCACTTTTAGCTACTTTGAAATTAAATCAAACAATATGGAAGAAAAAAGAATATAGAACAAAAGACAAAATAAAGTCATATATCAATTTTACTTTTCAAGGCTGGTCGGGAGAAAAGTAAGATCAAAGCAAGCTTTCCTTAAGCTCTAACTAATGTTCCATCCTTCTGCTTCTGAAGAAAAAATGGGTTTTTCTGTGGTTTTATAATAAATCTAAAACACTATCATTTTTAGCATGAAACACTAAGTAATTGCTTTGCCAAAAATAGTCACCCTCTGCAACAACCATCTAAGTTTGTTTTAATAATGCTCAGACACCAACTACCACTATGTCAGCGCCCTCAGTACACCAGTACAATTATCTGTTGTTTAAAATAGATGTCCTAAGTACGTTATCTAAGTGAACAAAAGCATAAACATTTCAACTATCAAATCATCAGAACTGCTTAGGCAAGCATAAATATCTCCTGGCTCCAATGTATCCCTTATGGAATTTTTTTTCCCTCTTACTCGCTCTGCTGTTGCAATGATAGCAGACCATGCTGAGATCATGAATTTATGGATCTTCTTTTTATAGCTTAAGTGCTTTTCATTTCTTAAGAAGTAAAGGTTTATTTCCAGGTAGTGATCCATTTTAATACAGTTCAAATACAGGGAAAACAAGCTGTTTAGCAAATCAGGATTATAATAAGTCAGTCATACCATAAAGGAAAAATAAATTGAATTTAGTGAAGGATTCAGCCTCTCCAATTGGATTGAATTAGAGAAGGTTATTATTCTTTTATACACTTGATGTTATTGGTTATTTTTCTCACTTTCACCAGGAAACTGACTTCTCCAAGCCCTGTGTTCATCTTCCAAACAGTCCTTTGGTTTTGCAGAGTGAAGAAACCCCTCCAGGGTTATGTTCAACTCAGTGACTAACTAGCTGGTCTAGAAATTTCCCCTATTTTAGGTTCCATCTTCATGTCACACAAGACCACTGACTCCGTCTGGACTAACAAAGGTGACATGCCATAGAGGATTACAGAAAAATACAAGAGAAACCAAGTCCTACACTAGCTTCCTTTGGTGAGATCATTTCTCTCAGATTGGTATCAGATTCCATTTAATACTGTCCATTCTGAGATCTTTCTTTTTCCCTCCACAGCAGGCCTCTCAACTGTCATTCTGACAAGTCGGCCTTTTTCTGATGTCCCTAAGTGCCTGCACTACCAACGACTCAGATAAGAACTGGAGATGAGTGACTAGGTTAACTGATAAACTTGCTAATTAAAGCCCTGTTTTCAACACTCCTGAAAGATTAACCAACTGGGCCAAAATTCAGAACACAGAGGAAGTTTTACTTTTAACAGTGTACACTGCTTAGTAAACAAAAGGCTTTAACAATTTCAAAGAAAGTAATGTCAAGACATTTCCAAAGACATTTTTCCCTCCCAAGAGGTACACAAATAAGACAAGTTAGTCAAAGCTTCATAAGGGTTTTCTTCCCCGTGAACACTGCCGCTTGGCAGGGAAGCACGAGGTGGAAAACTAAACATTTATACATCATTGCACTGACACAGTGAGAGCAACACAAATACAGACACGTGTTTTTCTTTAACAAAAATAAATCTAATAATTTCTATTTTAAAACTGGTAAGAAATGAAAAACTTGTATTTCTGACTTTCCCAGGCAGATACTGTCAGAGACACAGTATAATGTGGTGATTCAGGGCATGGACTCCGCAGCCAAAAGCCTGGCTTTGGAACCTATTTCTACCACTTCCTAGCTGGGTCACCGGGAGCTAGTTATCTGACTTCTCTATGCCTCAGGTGTCCCACGTGGAAAACTGGAATGATAGTAATAGTACCCACCTCATGGGGTTGTAATGATGGTTAAATGAATTATTAAATCTATCAAGTGCTTAGAAGAGGAGGAGACACATAATCACAGAGGGTGTCTTATTATTCTTATGAGGCTATAAACAAAAATGGTCTTTAATATTTAACTCCCCTAAGTGTGTTTGTATTACAATAAAAGAGAGCGAGCTTCTCAGAGCCTTTTTCCCCCATTTTTTATTTACGTTCAATTAATTAACATATAGTGTATTATTGGTTTCCAAGATAGAGGTCAGTGATTCATCAGTCTTAAAGAATACCCAGTGCTCTCAGAGCCTTTCAACACCATTCCATACTTGAAATAATTTGGCATCACTGAATCTTTTTCCACAAAGGGCCTTGACTTGATTTCACACCAAGAATATCCTCATCTATAAAACGAAGCTCTTATAGTATGACTGTTAGACATTCTTACCAAGCCTGGAACTCCTGACTTCCTTGGCCCACTAGCTGATTGACCTTCCTCTTGTGACTATGAATCTACCAAATATGAACATCACCCACTCTGCTGGGGAAAGTCCATGCGCAACTATTGCTTATGGAGTATTTTTTTTTTATTTGTAAAAATTAATGGGTTCGTTTCCACTGAGGACTCTATCCTTCCCCAGAACCAGTCAATCCTTCCAGAGACAGACACGTGGTGTGTTGGGACAGTAGAGGGAGAGAGACGGAGTGTGGATGGGTGGGAGAGGCATAAAACAGAGAAGAAACATGGCCTCCCCAGGATTTCCCCTTGCCTGTTGCCTTGCCCTTCCTCTGAGAGAAGAAGCCCATTAAAATGGGACTGTCTTTGATATCACTTCTAATATGGCTGGAAGCAGGACTCTTACAGTTCAAACATGGGGTGTTTAGACTGTATTAAAACATAAGGCTCAGTAACATCAAAGGCTACTCGTGGGTGGTTTGGGCCAGGATGAGGTCACCGCTGCCCTCAACCGTAATAGGTGTGGAGACACTATGTACCTGTGAGGTGGTGGTGTTTGCTTTTTTTCTGCTGATAAATGTGGCGCTGGGAGAAGAGATGCCTTTGTGTGCCTGAGGAATGATCTACTGTAAAAGGTTTAACGGCAGACAGGTATCAGGTTAGGGTTACGGGGGCAACTTTTTAAACGGGGATGTCCTTTGTTCTCAGAGAATAGGCTTCTTAAATTGGTGGTGCAAGGAGAGACGTTGATAAGAAAGGCTTCCTGTGTGACCACCGAATTTTTAAAAAGGCAATCTAATTCTGGCAATAGGTCATCTGGATGACATCTGGATGAAAACCTAAAGGTAGGTTAACCTCTTTTGGCTTGTTTGTACGTAATTATCTTTATCTTATACTTGTTGCACAAATTCATCTTAAATATTTTTTTTATTGCAATAGCATAAAATTGAGGTAAGAAAACTCTGCATAGTTTCTACTAGCAGGTTCTAAGAAATAACCTATTTACTATTTGTTTCTATTAGATGTATCATAATGGCTTCAAAATATTTTAGTACAATTGTAAAAGGCCTTAAGATTAGTAATATATTCTGTGGAAGAGCCCTCATCAAGATAGTTCTAAGCCCTTTTGAGACATAAAGCCATTACTGTACTCATGGATAATGGGTTAATAAATAAATATTTGGCCTCCAGTATCGAGCTCAGGCAACAAGAAAAAAAGCCAAGCAGAAGCCAATGAAAACAGAGGAAACAAAGACTGGTGGCAGAGAACTGGTTCGGGGGGAGGTCCTTCCACCCCCGCAGCACAGACTTCCTGGCCTAACGCTGTCCCAGGAGTGTGGCATTAGGAGCCCCACTTGTAGGAGGTCATTTCCTCACTCAGGTTCTGTTGAACCCTGTGGGTACTCAGACGCACTACCAAGTCTTGTGAATTGCCCTGAAATTGTTCACTATCTATTTTAACTCCCCTCATAATTTGCAAATTCTAAAAAGTACTTTGCTTTCTACTTTGTTTTCATTCCACACGCATCTAGGGAAACACTATTTATGAAGGAGACACTTAATCATTATCCATTGAAGTAGAAATGAGGTCTCCACATGGTGGGAAGGACAAAGAGAATACAAAGAAAATATGGGAGTCCTCCCCTGGTACTAACCCATGCTGCACCTTCTCAATGGGCTAAAGGCAAAAAACAGATATTTCATTTCTGCCATGGTATACATTTGGTGGGGTAGGGGGGAATCATTTTCTGCTAGACTCAGGTCCAATTTCCATTGTGATTTTTGCCCTCCAGAAATAAACATCGTGGTCAGGATGTCTGCCCAGCATCCTTCTGGCCCAGCAAAGCAGTGGTTTCCAATGAAATACAAGTTCTCTTGTGAGACTGTGCGGGCCCTGGTGGCTGCAAACTCATGAACCACAGGTTTTTTAACCACTGGCAGCGTTTCAAACCGCCTAATTGAATGACAAGTCCCTCAAACAGCTGTCACTTAAGATTCCTGGGTTTTGATGAAAGGCCAGAGTACTTGTAATTACTCCCCTCTAGCACCCTTTTCCTAAACACAGCACACAGCTTTGGCAACAATTTTCAATAAAATGACCAGCCTGAGCATGGGAGAATAAAGCAGAAATCTAACAATCGACAGAAAAAAGACAGAGGTTTTTGTTTCCTTTTTTTTTAGTTCACAGAAAATCCCCAAGGTCAAAAAACAATTGCAATTCTTAAGGTTCCACTAATTTTAATTTTCTTCTATCTTTCATTGGATTTTAGGATTCGATTCCCTGTGGCACCTTTTTGAACCCCATTTCACTAAGCATAGTTCACCTGAGAAGAAAATGCTGCTTTGCTCAGTGGAGGAAGTCATTCCTTGGGATCCGTATCATTCCACTGGGAACTCTGGGGCCGGTAAATTCTTTAAGAAAAAATGACAATAATTGTTAAATTTACATAATTTAGTTCACTGAACAATTTAACTTAAATAAGATTCCTCCCTCTAAAAATATATTTATATATTTAATATGATCTTATTTAATATAACTCTCAAGACAACTCATGAGAAATGTCTGTCCAGTGTCATGATTCCCCATTTTACAAATTAAGAAACAGACTCAAACACTTTAATTTCCCAGCCCCGAAGCTCTATCAGCTGATAGAGTTGGTCCTGAAATCCATCCACTGATATCAAACCCAGTGAAGAGTCACACATGAACATACAGTCACAACTTCTTCCACATTTGCTTCTCTCTTTTCTTCCTACATCCCTCTCAGCTCTCTCTTACTCTGATCCTGTTGTTCACCCTCAGCATCCTCAGGGCAAGCCTCCACCCTTCCCAATTTCTGCCATGCTTTTTTTTTTCCTATTCCACATGGTCCCAACACCTACTCCGCCCAATCTGACCCTCTGTCCCTTGGCTCTGTAGAGGTCCTGTTTGATCAGGAACAAAATCCTAGCATCTCTGTAGGTTCAGATTTTTATTTGATTGGTCATTCCACCTCCTGCTCTTAAATGCAACCAGGTGATGACTTGAAAACCCCACTTCTGGGCTCCCTATAAAAGTTCTCCTTTCTTCCCAAACATGGTTCCCATCCACCTTCCTACAATTCCCACTCAATTGCCTTTCTGCTTCTCAAAGGAAACCTCCCACATAGGCCTCCTTTTCCTCACCCTTTTTTTCATCAAATACCAGTTTCTAAAATATTCTCGTCTCTTTTCATTATATCTACCTCTTCCTCAGTCCTCCTTTCCACCTAACTGTCAGTCATCATTCTCAGTGACTTCAACATTCAGACTGATGATGATTCCCATATGCCAATGTCTACTTTCTCAACTTCTCAATTCTAAAGTCCTTTCTTTCAACTTAGTGACACACAACAACATGCTCAGCCAGAAGGACTGGTAGGATTTGGATATACAGAGATTAAGGGAAGAAGCTGTTTTCTAAAAAGTGTGTGAGAAAAGACAAGGAGGTTCAAGTGTGTTTAGTATTCTGTGGAAGTGGGACTAATACCACTTGCCTAAATGATAGAGAAAACAAAAAAAATAGAGGGAGATAAGAATCAGAGAATGATCAGCTCTCCATATTTGGATATCTTGTCTTCAAGGTCACTGTAAGCTTATTTTTAATCCTCTACATTATTTGGTAGTCAATAAGTGTCTTCTAGAAACCCAATCATCTATTATCTAGCAACAAGTACTGTAAATCAGAGACCCTCTACAAGACTGATTTTTATAATTATCCCCAGCTTACATGATACCCTATGCTTTCAGTGGAATGTTAATTAGATAAGACACACTCTACAAAACTTATTTTTAAAATCAGAGTATACACCCACTAGTCTACTCTTTAGTTAGAAATTATTAAACTTGTAAAGACTTTTTCTGTTCATAACTTATGGTCTTCACTTTGTATATTACCTACATTCAAAACAAGCTACCCCTTACTCTTTACAATATAGTCTGTGTCCATCTGAATTTCTCACCAGTCAAGATTCTTGGCTTCAAACTGTGTTATACTGTGTTCTTGAATCATTATTGAACTTTGGAATTCCCCATGGCCAAATAATTAATGGCTGCATCTTGAAATTTTTTTGTTAAGACAAAATAGCTCCTAAACAGTAAATCATGGATGGCACTCTCACCCTGAAGGCTAAGTAGGTTAGTATCATGCCAAGATATTTTTCTCTCTCTAGTATATACACCTCAGTCCTATTTCTAATATCTTTCTCATCCACACTGCCAAAATGTTCCAATGTTTTAGTTAGGAAGATAAAATGCTTCCCCTTATTCTTCCACACAAAACCAATGGCTTGTTTTTCCCATAATATTTATTACTGCAGCTAAAAAAAAAAAAAAGAAGCCTTTCTGGACACCACGTCTTAGTCATATTACAGAAGTTTCCATCTCAGATAGGTTGCCCAGTGCCACCCATAATTTAAGGGTGAGTCATCTCCCAAATGGTTGAGAAGAATTTTACTTCCCTGTTGGATATCAACTGGGTAAACTTCTTATGGAATAATATGCATCAAAGTTACAGGATCTGATGGACTCCTTCTGGGAGACAATGTAGGAAACACAATGAAAAGAGTGCTGGACCAGGACCCAAAATACATGGCTTCTAGTGAGTTCAGACACATGGTTTCACAAATAAAAATGTTCTGTGGGTTCCACTGAGCAGAGCTCTGAAATCATGACTCTGCTGGAAAATTAGGAACACATGACTTCTGTAGCTCTTGCTCTAGTTCTCGTATTTATTGTCTCTGAGATTTTGTATGTGTTATGTCACCCTGCCCCCATCTCATCTGTGCGGCCGAAAACACACCTACCTTACTGAACTCAGAGCACCTGTTACCGTAACACAGGAAATGGCGAGTGTCCTTTCTTCCTCTCTCTGTGACTGCCCAGGCTTACACTGGCAAAGAAGATTAGTCCATTACTCAACTTCCCGCCCTGTGAGGTAACATGCAAAGACCACTTTAGACTAGTTCCACATTCCCTCGGGTCCCTAACCCTCGGCTCTTCACTGGTCCCTCCTCTCTCTTCCCTTCCCACTTTTTCTTCATTTGCTCCCTTGCCAGTCCTTACCTGAAAGTTGAGCTGAGGATCAGCTGGTCTTTCTGATTCATGCGCCTATAAAATAAAAAATATCGCCAATTGTTCTGACTACTTTTCTTGCTGAAGAGACTCAACTTTTCACCAAAAATAGGCTGCTCAAAGAAAAGCAGTATATTGACTCAAACTAGACTCATGTTTTTTTGTCCACAATGTTCCCATAAAATTCACAGGCTGCATGTTTCTTTTAAAACATTCAAAACTTTCCCCTTCTGAAAAAATATCATGTAGTCATCCACTTTGTGTAAGTGCCCAAGCTAAAACTGGAGTGTGAGTTTCCGTGGACAATAACCATTAAAGGTTTGAGAATCAGGTCATCCTCCCTAAGGCAAGTGTTGTTCCTACTTAGTCTATACAGGTCTTGAAAGTCTGTTTTAGTAAGTGAACTATAGCTAGTGAGTCTTTATTGACTGAGCTCAAGACCTTTTGCCATTATAAATGCCTCAGAAACAAGGTTCAAACATTTGATACAGTAAAATGGTACTTATCTTCATACATGATCCTAAGTTCTGATTTTCTCTTTCTGTACTCACTGCTTTGGGAAATGAATATGGTCACATCTCTTCAACCACTAGTACAAATACACAATGGCTTCCAAATATTAGTTTAAAGATCACCCTTCAATTAAAATTATTAGACAATAATTTTTATGCTTCACTATCCCTCTTTAACTTAATATCTAATATGAAGTAATTTCCTTCTCCACAGGCCATCAGTTCTTAAATTCTCTATGACCTGAATGTCACTATCACCTTAATCCCTGTAGCTCAAATACTATAGTTCCTATTACTTCAGTCTTTAATCATCTAACTCAAGCAGGGAACAATTTCTTGAACCGAGATCAGGTTACATAAAACCTACTGCATCACCCTCAGAATAAAATTTCTGACCATGGCCTACAAACCCAAGACCCTGTGTGACCTGGATTCTGCCAGCTCCTCTGGTCTCATCAACAACTCATCACCCTAACTCTAGTGACACAAGTCTCCTCCCATTCCTATTACTGTGGAGAGTTACCTCCTCCTTGCCGTGCAAGTCTTGGCCACAATATCACCTTCTCAAAGAGAACGTCTCTGACCACCTGGCCCCTTGCCAAGTTACTATCTCACCACCTGATTTTATTTTCTTCAGAGCACCACTCTGATTATTTGTTGATTATCTCCCCCAATACACACACACACCCCACACATTTGAATGTAATCTACGAGAATGAGGGCTTGTCTTCTTTTCTCAGCTGTTTCTTCACTACCCACCAAATCAAATGACAACTCCCAGGTCCCATTATTCTCTCCCAGGATACACTGCACTTTTCCTTTCCATTCACTCTTCATACTTACAGTTCCTCGTTCAGATTCTGTCTATCACCAGACACTGTAATTTCAGAAAGAATATGAAATGCATCTGTCCCATTCACCACTACTTCTCTACTACCCATGTTTCTCCACTACCCAGAGCAGAGATTGATGTAGTAGGCATTCAATAAATATCTGTGGAAGGAAGGAAGGGAGGGAGGAAGGAAAGAAGGGAGGGAGGGAGGAAGGGAAAGAGGAAAGAAAGAAGGAAGGGAACAAAAAGGAGAGAAAAGGGGAAGCATAAAGCTTTAAGGAGACTATCCTTCCCAATTTGCCTGGGAATGAGGAATTTCCCAAGATGAGGCACTTTCAGTACTCAAACCCAGAAATACCCAGGACAGTTGGTCACATTTGCTTTGAAGGAAACCCTTCCAAGGGTTATACAGACATACAGATGTCTGCAGACAAAGTATATATGTTTATCTTGCATGCTTAACAAAACAGTCAGATGTAATTTGTTCTGTCTAGTCCAACAAGGCCCTTTCTAGTTACACTGACACTGGAAGAAGTTGCTGAGTCCTTCCATGCCGCATCCTCACACCCAAGGTATCCAGATCCCTGCACAGAGTCTGGACCAGGAATGAGCTGCTGATCCGGAGGCAGTCACTGAGAGGCAATCTCATGAGAGAACACAGCTCAGTGTGGGGGTTGGCGGAGCACTCTAAAACAGACAATGATGAACCATAGCACCCTCTTGTGGGGGGAGGTCTGAACCGGCATTTACAAAGCGGGGGTCAGGAAGAAGCATCAGGGGCAGTAGATGCAAAAAGAGCAAATAATGTCAGCCTAGTGGAGACACAAAGAACAAGGAGAAATGAGTTCCCAGATTTCTGAGTCCCAGAGTGTGGGAGTCATTAAGAACTGTATCCCAAAGTACATTACAGTCTCCTTGAGGCTTGAATATTTGGCATCTGAAACCATTTCTTGCTTCCTTATTTCCCAGGGTATCATTACAATAAACCCCACTAAGTAAGGTAATCTGAGCACGTCTCTGTCTCTTACAAGTTAAAAGAACCTAAAAGATCATTATTTCCTCAGTCAACAGGATTAATGGGATAAAAAATGAGAATCAAGACCAAAAAGTCAGAAAAAATAACAGTATGTTGAGATATAAACCAAATCCCTTGGCTATCAGACTCTCACAAATCGCTAGTGAGAAGAGACTGGTGACCAACTAACCCACAGTCTTAGCGGTCACTGAGAACTTTCCCTATGAGTTATAGTTCTTGGTGTGGTTGTCTTTAATAATCACTTGTAGTTTCAATTTACTATTTAAAGAGTGCTTTAAAATCTTGTGTGGACTGGAAATACCTGATTCTGAGTGGGTAAACCACAACAACCTTCTGATAGATAATGTGGTATGTAAGCAGAATTAAAGTACTTTGACTGAGAGTATGTCCATCCATAATTGAAGGGAAGAGAGGAGGATGGGGTTATAGAGTTATAAAAAATTCCAAGAGAAATACAAACTATTTTTTGTGTTATTACAAAAAGATAGAAAACACACAAATAGGAAATAAGAATATAAAGTAAGTATTCATTTTTTTCTTGATCACAGAACTGGGTGACTCAGAACCTTATTAACATTTCAAAGTGCTACCAAAAATTTCAGGAAGTTTTCTCAGCCAACCCAAAATATTGAAAGGACAATTGGGATATAGTCTGTAAGAGCAGCTTTCCACTAAGAGTTTAATAGAATTCTTACAGTTAGATGAGTAGCCTACTATCAACTTCCAATTGCTCATTTTACTTAGGTTCTGGAGGAATGTATCTGGAGGATATGTTTTTTTAAATCCAATTATAAATATTTTATTTAGTTCTTGGATTCTTAAAGCACATAAAATAAATGAGGGGGAACAGTAACCCAAGCAAGAAGGTATGTGGGCTACCATGGAAAACTGTCCAGAACTTAATAATATTTTTATAAAATATTTGAGTTAATTGCATTTATATTGCATATATATAAAATTGTTGAGTTAATTGCATTTATTTTTTTCCTTAAATTCCTCCATTCATACTTAATCATTCATTTCCATGATATTCACCATTTTATTTCCACAAATGGAAGACACAGACTTCCCCAAATCAGACTGTCAGATTCCAATGCTGAAGAGCATATGAGGACACAGTGACCCCTATGCTCGGCTGGCAGAATGAACCTGTACAGCCATTCTACTGAGTAACTCAGCAACACATTACGAAACTAAGTCTGTGCATACTCTGTATTCAATAAATCCACTCCCAGGCATACACTGCAGAGAAATTCCTATACCACACACAAAAGACACATACAATAGTCCTTATTACATCATCATTTATGATATCAAAAGCTTGAAAAGCTTGAAAACTAAGTTTCCACCTATGAAAACAGAGATAAACGTCTCTCGTGCACAAAATAGACCGGAATACAGCAAGAAAGAAACAAACTAGGTCTACATGGATAGAGTTAAAATATGTAGTGTTGAGTGGTAGGGTAAAAGAATGCAAAAAAAACAGAGGAGTATGTGTAGCACGATAGCATTTACATGATTTTTTTTAAAGAAAAATCAAAATCGTATACATTTTTCATAAATAAACATATTGGTAACTAAAATACAAAAGTTGAAATGAATGGTGCAAATCAAATTTACAAGAATGGGGCCAATGAGAGAAAAGAGCAGTGAGTTTGAGACAAGGGATCAAAAGTACACAAATAAAATAAACTAAATAAAAGTGAGGCCATGACCTAAAGATAAAAATATCAATCCAATTTGCTCCTAAAGTGCCAACTTGCTGTCTCTCTTTCCTCCCCTTCAGTGCACTTCTCAGTCCTTTCATGCATCCGCAATGACTCTTCCTTATTTTTTAAAGATTTTTATTTTTTTATTTGAGAGTGAGAGAGAGAGAGAACGAGAGAATGCACAAACAGGGGGAGAGGCATAGGGAAAAGAAGTCTCCCTCTTACACGGGGACCCCGATGCGGGACTCAATCCCAGGACCCCAGGACCATGACTTGAGCCAAAGGCAGATGCCTAACCAACTGAGCCACCCAGGCGCCCCAAAATGACTCTTTCTAATGTCACTAACAATTCTTTTTGCTAAAATGAAAGCATATTTTTGGTTCTTTTTTTTAATAAAAACTGTATATATTTAAGGTATACAACACGATGATTTGATATACACAAGTATAGTATAAAATGACTACACTCAAACTAATCAACATATCATCTCCTCATGCATTTACCATTTACCACTTTTTGTGTGATGAATGCAGCTGAAATCTACTCTCTTAGCATATTTCCAGTGTTCAATATGCTATTATTAAGTATACTCTTCATGAGTGTGCATTAGATGTCTAGACTTAATCATCCTACATAACTACAAATTTGTACCCTTTGACCACCATCTTCCCATTCTCCTTGCCCCACCCCAGACACATACCCCAGCACCTGGTAACTATCTTTCTACTCTTTGCTTCTCTAAGTTCAACTTGTTTTTAGATTCCACATATAAGTGAGGTCACGAAGTTTTTGTCTTTTTCTGTCTGGCTTATTTCACTTAGTATAATGTCTATTTCCAACTCTTGCTTTATTTGATTTCTCATGAGCAATTAACAATTCCTTCTCACATGCTCTTACTTTGTCTTCCTCAACACCCCAGGCTCCTACTTTGCCCATGAACTCTCTACTCACCTTCTGTTCCAGTTTCACGGTTTCATCCACTTCCTAATCAGCCTGTAGAAGTTCTAGTTCCCCCAGGCCTTCCCTAGACATTCCTCTTTCTCTGGACCACACAAAGCATAGTCTCAATTGCCTCTCACATTTTTAGCATATCTCATTTTTTTAGTGTTGCCCAAATATATTTGTATTTCCAACTAGACCACTCTCTGAATATCTATCCATATAAACAACTGCTTTCTTAACATCTCTGAATATTTCAAAGGCCCTCAATCTCAACATATCCAACTCATGTTCTTTTCCTTAAAACCTAGTACGTTTCCAGTGACCCCACGCAGTAAATGGCACCATCACGCATCCAACTGCTTAACGTAGAAACCAAAAAGTCTTCTCTGACTCATACTCTCCAATGTCCTATATATCCAATATCTCACTAGATGTGTCAACTTTTTTAATGTCTTAAATATCTCTTACTTAATCCACATCCCACAATCACACAGCTAGTGCTTAATTCCAAGCTACTATCATATCTAACTTGGATCCCTCCAATAACCTCCTAATTGATCTTTCTACAACTACTGAAATCTATTCTCCCCCAGGCCACCAATGTGAGCTTTTCCAAATGCAAACCTGATCATGTCAACCCTGGCTAAAAACATTTCAATAATAGCACATTGCTCTTAGGATAAAGATCAACATCCTTATGATAGCCTCCACACCTCTGCCTAAAAAGCCTTTTCTACATCTACAGACTTACCACATACCCCACTTTCCTTCAGCTGTCATGTTCCACCTTAAGTTCCTCAAACAAGCCATGTTCCTTTCCACCTCAGGGCCTTTGCACACACCATCTCTGCTGCCTGAGATGCTCTTCCCTCTATCTTTCTTATTCTTCAAAACTCAGCTCAAATTTTATCCAAGAAAGTCTTCACAAATTGCCCTGTTATATGATCTCATAGTACTCAGTGTTATTCCCTTAGATAATACTTAACCACCATTTGTAATCGTATTTTTATATGGTTATTTTATAGATTTCTCACCCCCACTACAAATATAAGTTTCATGAGAGTAAGAACATATATGTTTTTCTTATCAATGTATCCCTAATACTTTCTAGCATGGTCCCTGTCATACTCAGTAAATATTTGTTGAATGAGGAAATAAACCCAAGTATATGATCCCACCCTAGAAATTATCTTCCAATCAAATTCCATGAAAATCCTAACCCCACTATATTAAGTATTAGCTTCTCTACTAATGCCACAGAGACTGATGATTAACATCTCAATATCTAGTCTCCCTTTCTACTAAAATAGAATCCCAAATTTTTATCCCAAAGTAGGTACCATTATGGTCTGAATGCTTATAGTCCCCCCAAAATTTATGTTGAAGCCTTAACCCACAATGTGATAGGATTTAGAAGTGGGATCTTAGGTAAGTAATTAGGTTTAGATGAGATGATGAGGGTACAGCCCCCATGATGGGATTAATGTCTTTCTAAGAAGAGGAAGAGACCAGAGTTTTCTCTTTCTCTCTTCCCAGAGAGACATCGGAGACATAGGACATAGGAGGACATAGGAGACTTAGGACATAGGAGAATGTGGCCTTCTGCAAGCCAGGAAGAAAGTTCTCGCCAGGAACAGAATCTACCAGCACCTAATCTTGGACTTCCCAGCCTCGAAAACTGTAAGAAATAAATGTCTGTTGTTTCAGCCCGCAGCCTATGGGGTATGTGGTCACAGCAGCCTGAGCTAAAACAGGCACTCAGAAAAAAAGGAAGAAAGGAAAGAAGGGACAGAGAGAGGGAAGGCTGGGAAATGTGTCTCCTTTGCATCCCAGTGGAACCACATGAACAAGTCTGAACTAACAGGATGCAAATGCAACTTCCACATCATGCCCTTAAAGGAAAAGGGAATGACCTCATTCTCCCCTTTCCTCCTTTCTCCTTCATGCTGGCCAAACAAGGCAGTGAGCAGATGAGAGCAATCCTCAAAATGGAATAAAAACATACAAAAACCACTCTATGCAGAGTCACCATAGCTGCCCACACTCATAGGAGAAAGAGAAGGAAATTTTTATCTTGTTTAAAGTCTTGTTGTTTTCAACTCCATCACAAGCAACTAAACCAACATCTAATCAATACATTCTACTAATTAACATATTCACCATGTGAGTGTTCCTTGGAAGAGTGACACAAAAAATTATCACATAAATTCCTCCAAAGCAGTAGGGCTAGAAATCTAGATTCAGGAAAAAAGACATACAGAGCAGCAAAAACAAACAAACAAACATCTACTGCGATTTTTTTCAGATCTACCCAAGTCAACCATATGTCCAGCTTATGGCTGAGCTTTGTCACCAAAATACTTCGTCAAGCACACCACCATCCCAGTCTGCCCTCCAAGCTCTTTCAAAGCCCTCAAGGTCCTTAAGGAATCCATCTGTCTCCAGCTGTGGTCAGTTCATTTTGCATCCACCCCCCTTTTCCCCCTTCTTCGCCACCCTTGCAGCTGACCAAAACTGAGATTCCAATTGCACACTCATTTTAGACAGGAGGCCCTGGAAGGAAGGAAGGAAGGAAGGAAGGAAGGAAGGAAGGAAGGAAGGAAGGAAGAGGAAAAGGGGAGGGAAGGAAAAAATTCTCTAATTTAACCCAAATACAAGTCCCATAAATCCATGCCACCCCATGCCACCACCCGCCCTCCAGAGATCGTTTACACGTGTGCTGTGGTGACTGCTGCCAGGGCTGTGGTCCCTGCCACGACTAGACTCGCTGGTTTTCCGTGCATCTGCTCAAGCCAAGTGGAGAGTATCCGTGACCGTCTGTGACTTCATTTACCTGTTTGCTCGGCTTGCTTCTCTTTCAATACTTCTATTATCTCAACTCCAGTCATTTGCTCCAAGATTAAGCAAAAGACAGAGTAAGATTCCCCAGAAAACCAGGTCTTGGAAGTAAAATAATCATAGAATGAAGTGAGGAAAAATGAGCATGTCTGAATGATAAATCAAATAAATCTTAAATCCCTCATTGTTGCTACAGCATTTTATTAACTCTATATCACATTGTTCATATGATATGATTTAATATGGAAAGAAATATGCCTGCCCAAACATAGCTTTCTCCACCATCACCAACTGGTTCTATTGGCATAGAACCCAATATTTCACAATAAGACATTAATTAATTTAGCTTAAAATGATTGAATTTTCAAGAGATCCCTACTAAAATTATCCCATTTGCATATCACTTTATGTGCATAAAGTAATTTTATTTCATCCTCACTGAAAACCAGTGAAGCAGACACCACTGACCTCATTTAAAAATTAAAAAAATAGGGGCGCCTGGGTGGCTCAGTGGGTTAAAGCCTCTGCCTTCCGCTCAGGTCATGATCTCAGCGTCTCAGGTCATGATCTCAGCGTCCCAGGTCATGATCCCAGCGTCCTGGGATCGAGCCCCACATCAGGCTCTCTGCTCAGCAGGGAGCCTGCTTTCTCTCCGCTCTCTGCCTGCCTGTCTGTCTACTTGTGATCTCTGTCAAATAAATAAATAAAATCTTTAAAAATAAATAAATGAGGGCGCCTGGGTGGCTCAGTGGGTTAAAGCCTCTGCCTTCCGCTCAGGTCATGATCTCAGCGTCCCAGGTCATGATCCCAGCGTCCTGGGATGGAGCCCCACATCGGGCTCTCTGCTCAGCGGGGGGCCTGCTTCCCTTCCTCTCTCTCTGCCTGCCTCTCTGCCTACTTGTGATCTTTCTCTCTGTCAAATAAATAAATAAAATCTTTAAAAAAAAATAAAAACTTTTAAAAAATAATTAACTAATTAATTAAAAAATAAAAATAAAGTCATCTAGTTTGTGAAGGCTGAATGAGAATTCAGACTCCAAAACTGAGTTCCATGTTCCTCCTGCATTTCACTCTGTCCACTCTGGAACACATGCAGGCAGGCCAGGGCTTGGCAATCAAGTACTCCTTTCACATACCAGAATCAGAAAAGCCAACTCAGGTTTTCTTGCAGAACAGAGAACATTGCAACTGTAATCCCATAACAGGACCCACTTACGTATTTCCAGATGCCCCCTGCTCAAGAATCCCTTATCCTTCTGTTTCTATATGAATGTTATCTTCTTATTTGCCAGAAAACATGATGATAACAATGACAGAGAATTACAGGGCTTAACTGACACTTAATGAATTCTCCTTTTATAGGCGTCCAGCCAAGTATTGAACAAACCATGCAGCATTCAATATAACTGGTATTTCCTCCATTCTGAAATAAGCTCACCCCTAACGGGAAGGGCTGATCCTCTGTCCCCTTAAATGAATGGAAAGTGCCTAATTTTCCAAAGGTCAGAAAGCCAAGGCTGGCAAGGCCCTTATGCAGCATAAATCAATAACATTTCTTAATTATAGGAAATCAGACATATTTTAAATAGACAAATCAAAACTGAAACTATTTCTCCTTTATATCTTGCTGGTGAGGTCATTTTAAAATACAAGAAATAATCATTAAAACAATAAGCATTGGTTACCATCTGTAGAAGATAATAGCCCCAAAGTTTGATTCAACACAGCAAAGGCAATGAGGAGACACACATAATTCTACCTCGGGGAAGCAACTCTTAACCTTTACCAAAAAAAAAAAAAAAAGAGGAGTCCTTCAGGCAAGAAAGAGGAAAAGTCATTTTGCAAAGGACAGAGAGCACATACCAAAGCACAGAGGCGCCATTAAGAAACATGAAACAGGCTGGTTATCACTGACATCCAGGCAACCACTGGGGAAAATGCCCAGAACAAGAACAGAAAGGTAAGTATTTGACCCTTAACTACAAGCTGCGGAGATAGGTTAGGCTCACTTCAAGCTGTTCAAACTCATATGTGTCATTCCTTAAACTGGAACAACCACCTGCAAATTATGAACCCTGAGCCTGACCAGCTAATGCTGGGATCTGATTGCCCAACCCATGCTGCACGCATCACTAGGCATTTTCCTCCTCTCCACCTGCTTGTGAGGGAAGTACTAGTGAGTGAACTGAGAGGAAAAAAAAAACAAAAACAAACCTAAACAACTACTCAAACTTCTACATTAGCGACAGAACCAAGAACTCAACTAGTAACTGCCTAACACCCAACCCCAGTGAAATTTCCAGACATCACATGGAAATAATACCTTCTGAGAATTGTAATTACATTGTTCTATTTACCTTACAAAATAATTTCAACTGCGTTATCTGGATCAATCGCCATAAAAAAAAAAAAAAAAACCTACTGAGAAAATTTAAGGCTCAGAGAGTGATCCCAAGTGCTTAAGCGACTAAAGATATTCCATAATGTTGACCTTTTGGCTAAACCATTATTCTTCTAGTAAAATCTAGAGATAATGTTTATGAAAGAACTGAAGTCGTCGAGGGAAAACTGGGAATGAAGTTACTGAACAATAAGAAACTGCTGATTAAGGAGAGCCCTGCTGCTCTGGATTTTGCTCTTCTTCACTGAATCTACTCTTGGGGTCACCCTAATTTTTTGATGCATAGAAGTTATGGGAGTGGGCACGCTTCAAACCCTTCTGGATTGGTGCTGGCTGATTCGGATTGCTTTTCGCTCAAATAAACTTTTCATGTTTTTATGCCTCGGTTTATCTTTTAACAGCTCTGGTGTCACCAGAAGGAACGGAAGGACACCCCCACAGCCCCTGGGACCTACAGCAACCAAGCCTGGGTACCTGCGGAGCCCCTCGAGCGTGCTGCTCTCTTGCTGCCTCTCCGGGTGGTGGGTCAAGGACCTTCTGGACCCCGGCTGGATCCTGGATCTAGTTCCACAACTCTTGGCGGGAGAATCTTCTGACTTTACGCTAGAGCCGTTCCTATCTCCCGCGAGTCTGGAACCAGCCTGAACTGGCTGGGTCTGACTTAAAAACCGGACTGGGTCCGAAGTCCGGCTGAGCCCGGGATTGGACCGGGTCTGACCTAAAAACCGGACTGGTTTTCACTTAAGGTGAACTGGGTCTGACTTAATATCTGAACCGGGTCCCGTGTGAGGTCTCAGGTGAATAAAATTTTGTTTTAAGGCTGAACAAGTAGGTTTACCTTACCAAAGGTACTCTTGAATTGCAGTGGCCACTGTGGAGAACTTTTAACCATCTTAGATAAGCTGACCCATTTTTGAGGCGCCCTAGAGAAAAAGAGGTCTCAGCCAAGCAGTTCGCTATGAAGGCTAGTAAGGAAAATTATTTTCTCTCCTCTACAGTTTCTGTTGACCAGGGTGAGACCTGTGGGGCCAGTCCATCCGCTCTGGAGAGCGCAGACGGCCTCCTAGGAAAATTGGCAGAACCAGCTAAGGATAAGACTTCGCAGAATCAGCTCTCTCCCAGCTCTCTATCGGTGGTGCCTGGTCAAGAAAGGAAGGTAGAATTTCATGCTGTCCCTTCCTTTCCACATTCAGATTGGCAGGAAAAAACATCAGTTATCAATCCTTTCTCTCCCAGGGACAGCTGTTGCCTTCTTCTTTGTCTCATTTGTGTCCCATGAACTTGGCTTAGCAATTGTCAGCTTGGGAGCCCCCAAAATACTGCCAGACAGAAATGCAGGTTGCACCTCATTTGCAGCTAGATGTGGTATTACCAAAATTAATTTGTCAAGAACTCTAGAGAGTTGGACAGTGTTGACTTGCTCCTTCCTATAAATCTTTCTAGCACTGACTCCAATAACATTCTTCTGAATTTTCTCTAACCCTTTCCATTGTTCCTTCTTAGTCCTTAATGTTTCCTCTTCTTTAAACTACCCATCGGTGTTGTCCCCCAGCTACAATCCCTGTTTCTCCTCTCTCCCTACTTTATGTACTCTCCCTAGGTAACCTCATATACAACCAAGACTTTGCCTGCTATTAATTTTACTGACTTTGAAATCCATCAGTCAAGACCTCTTATCTGGATATCCTGATGCATATTTCCAAATATGCATGTTCAGAACTAAACCCATCATCTGGCCACCAAACTTATTTTCATGTATACCTGTGTTGATGGATACCAGTTGCCTAAGCCAGAAATTTTGGAAAGCTCAAGCCACTATTTCACTTACCCTCAACTCCATTTCCAATTATTCTCCCAAGTTCTACACATTCTTCCTCCTAGATATTCCTGGAATTTGTCCCATTCTCTCTGTTTCTACTGGCACAACCTCAAAATCTGGTTTTGTCCACTTAATGATCTCCAACTTAAATCGCTGAAGACAGTCTTACCCTTTCCAATATATCTCCTACTCAAATCGTCCTCCAACTGCGGTCCCCAGTCTGGTGACAGTCTGTAAACTGTTTGTCTCCTGCCCACAAGGGGATAAGGAGTTTGCAGCAGAAGGTCGCTGAAGTACACAACGTCGTTCAGCTGACATTTGTTCTGCCTTTGTTTTTTTTTTTTAAGATTTTGTTTATTTATTTGACAGAGAGAGATCACAAGCAGGCAGAGAGGCAGGCAGAGAGAGAGGAGGAAGCCGGCTCCCCGCTGAGCAGAGAGCCCGATGCGGGGCTCGATCCCAGGACGCTGGGATCATGACCTGAGCCGAAGGCAGCGGCTTAACCCACTGAGCCACCCAGGCGCCCCTGTTCTGCTTTGTTTTTAGTACTCATTCATTTTCAGTGAAAGAAGCAAGGCATTGCTCTGAATGCTGGGGCACAAACTCATCTCTTTGGGGACTTATGACCAAGAGTTCATAGACCAGCTACATTGAGCAGGACGGCTAAAGCAGCACCATCTTCAAAGGAAGCCCACGTTCCAGTCTGATCACGCATGCCCAGGTCAAGCCACAATTCTCACCCCTCTTTGGAATTTACCCTGCCCCTCTTTCCCTGGGCTGAGCCAGGAAAACCCTTTGTACTATGGGCTTCCAGCAATAGGAACACCTATCACATTACTTTAAAAATGTTTGCTCATCTGTTTCCCTCCATGTTCCATACATTTTAGCTGAGCGCATGATTGAACAAATGAATGAATGATTTAGGCAAGAAAAAGTCCCACAGAATCAGATGTGGTACATTCCTGGCCCACAGGCTTTTAATGAAAACATGTTAAGTAGGTGCATATTTTAAAACAAACAGTTCATTGGCTTATTCAAGATGACTTTAGTCATATGACACACCATATACCTGATACAGAAATGTTTTCTGTAAGTTTATACAAGAAGAAATTCTGACCTCCGACTACTCTTTTTGGCAGCAATTTCTGCAGACAATTTGCTGTCCAAATCAGATCTGGCACCCGAGAGCCATTTCTACATCTACTTGGCCGAACGCTTACTATACATATCACTTGAAACTTAGTTTTTCAAGACATTATGCTGTTTTTAAACTTGTAGAGCACGCATTTTGTCCCACGATAGGTAAATATGTGTGTATGCTACATCCTCGAAGACGCAAGAAATGTGGTTTATGTAAAAAACACATACACACACACATAAAACAAAACAAATACATCCAACTGTCCTATACATTGAGAAATATGACTATTTTCAAGGGAAGAGCTTGGAGATATACTTGGAGCCATACATCCCTGTCTACAGATGCAGCTGCTTACATAACCCACCACCACCTTCAGTTATTTACACCTGTGACCTGCAATTCTCTCTGATGTGTAGATATTCTACAAAAAAAAAAAAAAAAAAAAAAAAACTATTTGTTCTATCCTTTTCCCCCGCAACACCTCAACTTTGGACTCTAAATGAAATCTCAAAAATGGCAGTTAAGCTGGACCTGTTCACTAACCTTTAGGTCTATCCAGTGGAGAATGTGTATCTGGGATAAATAGCCGTTTGACATGGGGAAGCTGCATCGCTTTCTAATTCCTCGCAAATGGGATCTTCACAAATAGTATTGTGATTTGTTTGAAAGGCTGCAGATGTCCTGCTGGTCAAATGCCTTTCTACACTAATGTAAGTGGAGGAATGCATTATTTAATATTTCTGGTTTAGGATAATTAGCTCTTTTTTTCACTAGCTGGGGCCCTGCTCATTTCCAAAACAAAAATTAACTATTTTATTATTTGAATTATAAATCACATTTCCTTCATAGAGTTCAGAAACTCTTAAAAAAAAAAAAAAAGAGTTCAGAAACTCGGATGTGCCTGAAAATCAATGTGTATGTAAATGTGGCAGTTTTCTTCTTTCCCCCACTAAGTAGTTATTACACTGGTGATGAGCCTAGGAACTGATGATATCTTAAACTTGTTGAAAAGCCATCTTAAATTCATAAAGATGCAGCAATTAGTTATTGAAAAACAAATACACTGATGTCAAGGAACTTATTTTTTTTAATGTCCTTCATAAAAGCATCCAAGTTACCATTCAACGATACCATATCCATTTCCACTAATGCAATACATGAATTCACTTCATTGTAGTGAGTCTTTCAGGAGTAAGTATGAGGCTTCCTTCCTTGTAAATGCATACCCTAGTACATACTAGTTTATGGTAGGCTCCAAAAATATCTCTGCTGAATGAAGGAGTGAGTATAATTATTGTGCCCTGGAAAATCACAGTGGATGTCTAAGCTCAGCCCCACCTCTAAGCAAGGATTCAACAGAATTACAAGACTCCCAGAATCTTGCCGAATATTCCTTCCGGCTGTTAAAAATTCCCCACCCGGCACTTGGTCTTTAGAGTCCTTTACCAGGACCAGAGGTCAGGGGAAAAAAGAAAGAAATTAGGGGACTTCCCTTTTCTAAGTCCCAGATTTCTGTTGCACAGATCCAGGGACAGAAGAAAGTACAGTTTTGTTTTTATTTTTCTATTTTCTCTTTCCATACCCTTCATCTTAAAAGGAAATGAGAAATTGTCTTATCTAACCAATATCTTTGAGGAGACTGAATCCCATAAGTAACACAAGTTGTCTAAATTCATGCAGCATCTAAGTAGCAGACCTGGATTCCACCCATGCCTGCTAACTCCAAGAACAGTATTGTCTCCACTGCCATTAGTTCTGCCAAAGGAAAGCATCACCTCTGTAGGCAAAGCAGTTGCAAATTCTTCCAGCTCAATAGCGGGACAATCTTGATGTGATGCTCTACCCAGAATGTCCCTAAAGTTCAAGTAAGTCCTGGTCTTTATCCTACCCTAAGTAGAATAATTACTTGTCCGATCAAATCTAATAGTTGTATTTGCTGTCAACGCCATTTAAAAATTCTTTTCCTTTTTTCACGATGCACCCATACCTTCTACCCATGGGTTTTCCTTACCATCTATCTAGGGCTGGTTGCAGCCACCTCTGAGATTTTATGTCTTAGAATTGTGAAAAAAACTTCACTTTATTTATGTTAGCTTCTTGCGAGATATTTACTTTTGCCCGTGTAGCTTTCATTATCATTTTATACTGCTTTAGCTTCATTCTATAACTGTTCCTGGTCTTCATCTGAATTTTCTAGCTTATTATTCTCACATTTTATTTTTTAATTTCCCTGTATTATAATATGGGTGTAGGCACTTTGAAATTTTAAAAAACAAAACGAGGGACGCCTGGGTGGCTCAGTTGGTTAAGCAGCTGCCTTCGGCTCAGGTCATGATCCCAGCGTCCTGGGATCGAGTCCCACATGGGGCTCCTTGCTTGGCGGGGAGCCTGCTTCTCCCTCTGCCTCTGCCTGCCATTCTGTCTGCCTGTGCTCGCTCGCTCTCCTCTCTCTCTGACAAATAAATAAAATCTTTAAAAAAAAATAAAAATAATTAAAAAAATAAAAATAAAAAACAAAACGAATGAACACTTTTGGTGACCACGTCTTTTTACTTTCAATTCTGTCCTCCTGAGCCTTCTGCCTTGACTTTATATCTAAGTATCACCTTTCTTTTTAGCATTTTCCCTGCTTTAATTTGGCAATCATCAGCCTAAATTTTGCTTTTCTGGGTCTCACTTGATTCTCAATTACAATCTAACTGAATTATGATGGCTATCACTCCGTTAAGCAGTCCCTTATGTCTACATCGCCAACCATTTCCTCTGTGTTACTCAAAAGACAGACATAAATCATTTCCTTTCTTGTTTGTTCCTTTAAAGTCCATATTGGGTAACCAAGCAGTTCTCTACCATGTACACAAATGTGGAGTTAAACTGATTTTTTTAAAATTGGGCCAGTTATGTCCAAATGGGTGAACACTTCCATAAACCCTTATTTATTCTTTTCATATATGCTTCCCTTGTTTTTCCATTCCCTCAGACAGCATTAGCCTCATTCCTCATATCAGTTTACCCTCTGACTAAATTTAATTTTGAGTTCCTTAACAATGATACTACAGTTCTTTAAAGGTCTTCTCACTTTCTCAATTACTCCCAAACTTCATTTAGTTAGAAATTTGTACCTCCAAATTGGGTGAAATAGTCACATCTCGTTACATAGGAGCCATGGGAGCTTACACACACAGTAAAGTGTAGATGAATCTGAAAAATTGTAAGCTTTCATCAAGTTGTGTATACAAATGGAATTTCTAAAACGTCTGAAAACTGTTTCTTCTCCTAAATGGTCTGTGGATGGAATCAGGAGTCCTGGGCTGTCACCCTGTCTCCGTTATTAATTACTGTATGACTTTGAGACAATTTCTTAAATTCTCTGTCTTATTCTGGAAATACGACTCTCATTGTGATGCAATTAAGGCTAATCATTTATTCAGCAACCATTCTCTCAGAGACTGTGCAATGTCAGCTTAAGTCAGTCTTAAACCACATCATCACGAATCCTGAATAAATTAAATCTGAATTAATGAGTTTGAACTATATTTTTTAATATTGAGAACTGGTGGGACAGCACTCATTTAGTAAGCCAATTAAGAAGACCATTACTTTAAAGAAAATAGAAACAGAGATCATGCGCGTCTCCAACAGCTAAATGAATAGGAAGGAGAAGGAATATGGATGATTCCAACCAGTGGGCAATCCAAAAACTTATTTTCTATAGGTTGAAGTACAAGACCTGAAAACAGAATATAAGTAAGGAAATAAAAATAATAGTTAATATCTTTTTTTCCAGATTTGTTGAGGCATAATTGATAAATAAAATTGTATCTATTTAGGGTGTACGATGTTCTGATTTGATATATGTATACACTGTGAAATTATTCCCAATATTGAATTAACATATACATAACTTCACAGAGTTTTACTTTTTTTTTTTTTTTTTTTTTGTGAGGACACTCAAGATCCACTCTCTTTGTAGATTTCAAATGTACAAAACATTGTTGTTAACTATAGCACCAGGCTGTACATTAGATCCCCAGAACGTATTCATCTTATAAGCTGAAAGTTTGCACCCTTTAACCAAGATCTCCCCATTTCCCCCACACCTTAGCCCCTGATAACCAGCATTCTGCTCTCTGTTTCTATGAGTTCAACTTTTTTTTTTTTAAGATTTTATTTATTTATTTATTTATTTGGCAGAGAATGAGAGTACAAGTGTGCGGAGCAGCAGGCAGAGGGAGAAGGAGAAGCAGGCTCCCCGCTGAGCAGAGAGCCTGATGATGATGATGATGATGATGATGATGATGATAATGTGGGGCTTGATCCCAGGATCCCAGGATCAGGACCTGAGCTGAAGGCAGACACCCAACCAACTGAGCCAACCAGGTGCCCCTGAATTCAACTTCTTCAAAATCCATATGTAGGTGAGATCATACAGTATTGGTTATTGTGCCCTCACCACATCCTGGTACAAACATGTAAGTACATCACAAAATTCTGTTCTGTACTCTTGAATTAGAATGAATTCTGCTGATGAAACCAGGTAATTGAAGCTGTGTGGCTGGTAGGCTAATTTTGTGGTTAATATTTTGTTAGGTCTCCAGTGGATCTAGCATTCTTAGTGTACAGAGGACAAGATCTCACCAAAGACTGAGAGGATTTCATTCTGTCAATCATTAGAATCTCACCAATACCAGACCCTAGAATTAGTACATACTACCAACAGGAAATGGAACCATGAGAAAAGCTTAGAACTGCCTTTGGATCTCTTCCACAAGAATACAAAATGACAAGCAGGTTATTCTTATGTGACTCAAGTCAGAACTTTAAAGAGGGAACAGCAAACAAAGGGGATCAACAGAAGTTGGCACCAGGGTTCAGAGTAAGAGAAATTTGAAGAGATGGTGAACATGGGCTACAAGGAAAGGAAAGAGTGGACTATTTGCTTTCATAAGGTTTAGGGAACAAGATAATCCTTCTAGTCTCTGATGAAAACTAGGTCTAATTTTAGATAAATACCATGAAAAAAATCACCATTAGAAAAAAATTTTGATTAAAAAAGCATGAGCTTCCAAATAATTTAACTAAATTTTTTAAATATCTGATTTTGAAGGACAGGAAACTTGAGATTCCAATTTGCCACCAACACTGTAAATAATATACGTGAAATATCTGACCCATTCAATTGGTGATTATGCAGAAAGCTCATTGATTGATACATTATAGTGATCAAAACCACCTATAGAAAAGACATTGTCCTAAAAACAAATTTGGTCACAGTCATAAAAACAATAAAACAGAGTTTTTCAATATGGGAATTATTTTAATTTCAATCCCCTACATATCAATGAACTGCTAGTTTTATATTTATAAATAGATAAGAGGTAGATGGAGAGTGAGTGAACAGATGGATAGGTCAATAGAGAAATAACCTCTGAAGGAGAATATCTTATTTTATTGTGATGAAAAAAAAAAGCAAACAAAAAACATATGAGATCTATCTACTTAACAAAATTTTAAGTGTACGTTATGGTATTTTTAACCATAAATCTAATGTTGTACATGAGATCTTCAAAGAGAATTATCTTTAACATAGGTTGAACTCTTATACAACCAAGCATATACATTTAATAAGAAAATCTCTGGAAGTTAAGAAATTCAATTCTGGGGCGCCTGGGTGGCTCAGTGGGTTAAAGCCTCTGCCTTCGGCTCGGGTCATGATCTCAGGTCCTGAGATCGAGCCCCACTTCGGGCTCTCTGCTCAGCGGGGAGCCTGCTTCCTTCTCTCTCTCCCTCTCTGCCTGCCTCTCTGCCTACTTGTGATCTCTGTCTGTCAAATAAATAAATAATAATAAAATCTTAAAAAAAAAAAAAGAAAGAAATTCTAAAGCAGAAGAGCTCTTTTTTTTAACCTTGTAACATGGTTGAAAATTCCCCAAAACTCTCTAACTAGTGGAGATTTTATATATATATGTATTAAAAAAACTGTATGGATAGTAAACTAATTTTGTATTTAACATTTTATTATATTATGTTTATATTTCATATATTTATATACATTATAAATATGTATCTATATTTTTTTCCTTGGAGAAAAAATAAAATACATTATTAAAGACCAATCTGATACAGGGTAAAATTTGCACTCTGATTTCATATGATTCATTTGGAATTCTAAATAAGCACATGTGGGTTGAGGACATCTTGAAGAGTTTGGTTTTTTTTTTTTTTTTCTCCCAGTGGGATAACAGTGCCTTATTAACAATACCCAGTTCATTGATTCCAAAAGGTTCATCTTTTAATATACCTTGTTACAAACCTTTTTTTTTTTTAATCTCTAAAAGACAGCCCTTTTCTCTGAGAATGAAAACATCTTTCTTAGAAAACAATGGCAAATGATGTGACTATTTTACAAGTTTAGTATCAGTATTTCTTGCTTTTCTTCCAGATTTTTTCACTTTTAAAATACGAGTTATTTTGAAACATTTGTTTTCACTGACCTAAATCTATATTTTAGCTACATTTAGCTCACATTGTGGCATAAGAGTTGGTTTCAATTTTCATTAGCCTTTAAGTCATCAAGTAACTCCATTTTCCATGTCTCCTCATAAGACATCCCAAGATGAGAAGGTTCAAAGCTAATTTTGCCACCATTAACTCCAAATATTATGGATTCTTGTTTTCAGTTAGCTTCACATTATAACACAGACTCTTCTGGGAGTAAGTTTCAATCTCAGAGAGAACCTATAATACTGATAAGCTGCTTTACCCATTCGATCCCTAATGACCATTTAATGCACTCGAGTCACATATTAAGAGATTCGTCATCAAATAAAACTGTCCCAAAGTCCCTAAATGACTTTCAGACCTTGACTACTTCAGACTAATTAAATGGAAAGAAGGGAGGTAGCAATCTCAGAAATTGAGCTTGCCAGACAGTCTTAAATAGATATAAAATAATCTCATTATACATTTCCAACCATAAGTCTATAGACTCTAGGGATTTCAAAACAATTTGAAGCATCCTATCCTGAATCTGCTTTTGTAATAAGAAAATTGCATTTTGACTCACTATTCATCTTACCCTATAAATCACACAGATTTGGGATTTTAGGGAATACTATCTACCTCACTAATTACCAATATTACCATTCAATTAGCAATAGCATTTTGTCTTTCTGCACATACTTCTTTCAAAGAAACAATTGGACATTTGGGAATAAGAAATTGGTCCTTTATACTCACTTGACCTTCTCTAAGAGTTTCTGGCAAATAGCCAGTAAGAATTAAGTGGTAACCCACAATTTCTATCTGCAAATTTCTGAGTTCACTTAGCTTATTCTTGAATGAAATTTTTAAAAAGCATAAAGTGCAAGGAAAATTAAAGCCAAGTCAAAGGCCAAATAGACTAGAAGGATTATTTTTTCCAGTATATTTAGGTATATCATTTAGTTATTCATCAAATATTTACTGAACTTACAAGGTACTTGTCCAGGTACTCACAATAAAGGGTAAACAAGGCAATAATGTAATCCCACTCTAATTGAGCTTATATTCTAGTAGAGAAGGACCATAAGTAAACAAATAAATGAACAAGAGAACTCCAGATAAAATAGTGCTAATTTTTTACAGTATCAATGCAAATATCTAATGATAGAATATCACATCTGCTTGAAACTCAACTAGATTATTTAATCTTATCCTCATTTGCTAACAACTAAAGGAACAACCCTAATGCAACTCAAACAGATGAGTAAGTAAATGGCCAGATGCCATTTGAATGACAGTCTTTCATTCAGTGATATGTTGGAGTTGGCTTATACCCCACTCATGAAAGCCAATAATTAAAACTTCCAGAATTTGGTCACCTGGTTGACATCATGTCAGTAGTCTGAATCAGCTATAGAGGGTATGTTTACCCAACAGAAATTGGCAAACACTAAAAGTCAGGGTTTTGGGTTTTGTTTTTTTACGATCTAGCACCAAAATATTTCCACTTCTTCCAGTTATGATAATAATAAATAATAATTATATTAAAAGCCACCATTTTTCAAGCCTAACTTGAAATTCAGCATGTTGAGGATATGTCAAGTAATGTCCTAAATACACAACCTGATTTAACCCCAATAATCATTATCTCCATTTTACAATGAGAACACTGAAAACACAGGGACATTAAGAAAAATGGCTAGCATCGCACAGCTAGCTAATGATGGAGCCAAGTATCAAACCTTCAGTTTCTAGAGCCCCTACTCTAAACCCAAACAATAAACTGAGGGAGTCACCTGAGTCTCTAGGGAGAAACAGCCACTAGCTCCTTTTCCTGACCTTATTCCAGGGATGGATACTGGACCCTCAAAGATATCATTGACATTGTTGATTATTTATCCAAAATCCATCTCCCCACAAACACATTGTCTTCTTTGTTAGGTTATAGAGTCCTACCTGATATCAATATTGTTGATGACAATATTCTCAGGGAAGAAGTTCAGAATATTTTTAGGTAATCTTGCTTTATAATGCAGCTCATTTCTCCTCTTCCCGTAAACCTTCAGTAAAAACCTATTAACCTTCAGTACTTTTGGAGTCATATTTGGTAGTGTGTGGTTTTCTTTAGTATGGCAACCTACGACATTGGCCAAATAGTTAATGCCGGATAAATCAGAGACCACTGTAAATGTCTGTAATGTACAAAATTTACATTAGTCAAAAGTAATGACCTTGTTTTTTGAGACCAGTGTTAGGAATTGTTAATTCTGCTCATAGCAAATCTGTAAGAAGAAAAATAAACCCACAAGGTCTGGAAGAGAGAGAATAAGTCAAGAAAAAGGAATGTATCACTAATACCTGGCCCAAATGCCTTAGTGTGCTAACCAATAGAAAGATTTCCTACCTAGAAAAACATTCATTTATAATATTAATAGCTATTACTACATATCTCTCTGACCCAGTATGGCATTAGCCTCATTCACACACTATCCCCTCTGTGATGCTTATTTCCCTCATGTCGTACTAATTATCTGTATCTTATAGTAGCAACATTTAACTATATTCTGAAGTACATGCTTTAACCTTTGAATCCTTGAACATACTGAAAACATTACCAGATGTCACATCTTGATGCTTCTGTTTTAAAAATATTGGAAACTATGACCAAAAGAAGAAGCTTGTTAATTCAATCTCAAAAAAAAAAAAATTTAAGATTGTGGTTATTTTAAGTCATATGATACAGGAGCTTATTTATAAATTTGCACTTTAAGATCTTACCCATGTATAGTGACATGAATATTTTATTGATGATATATTAAGAGAAATCTGAGCCTTCTAATATAATAGTAATCTTCAGAATGATGACTAAATTTCATACATAGAGTTAAGAACCACATAGATGACATTGACTTAAAAAACAAAATCCAACTTCTTTCCTACAACCTTCAAATGAAAAACATTTGCTCACTGGTACCAAGTTGCATTTACTAAACTTCTAATAAGAAGCAAAATAGAGTCATATTAAGCTATTAAAAGTTAATAATTAGTTTATCAGATTAAATAATCAGAACTAATGGAACCGTATAATCAAAGAAGGAGGCAGGTATTTTTTATGGAATAAGAAAATTTTAGTTACCCCATACCAGCCTCATAAGTTGGATATCCTTAGAGACTCTCACAACCAGCACAATTATTTTGAAAAAGCATAAATGCCAAACTGATATTTCAATTACCTATATTTTTACGTCAAGCTAAATTTCATAGTTTCTTCCATAGTTTTCTCTAACATTTTTTCCTTATGAATAGGGTTTGTAATTATTTCTAATATTTTATGTTGGTTATCTGGTGTATCAAAGAAATCTTTCAAAAAGAGATGCCTAAAATGCCTCTTTGAGAATTTTTTTTTTTTTAATATTAGCACTGGTTGTCTCTGGGTAATTTTTCTTCCTCCCACCTACTATTATATACTTTTCTAAAAATCTCCACAATTTCCAAATTAAATTTTAAAATACCTTTTAAAACAATTTGTCGGGGGAAATAATGTCCTATTTGCATATATTTCTCTGTCCGTTTGGATACAGAAGAGTGCTGCAAGATTTCAAAATACAGATTCACTAGTAAAATGAAATTTCCAAAGCACTCCACTGAGATTTCGCTTATGCATTAATTTATTTAGAACTGTTAGTATACTTTCCGACAATTTAGTCCTAAAACCTTGCTGCTATATTCATGGCAACATTCCTTTTTTCCTAAAGTTTATCTCTTTCATTTTGCAATGAGTTTCCCCACTTTTAATATACTAAATGTAAAAATGCAGTAAACCTGTCACTGCCTACTAACCCACACCCACCTCCATTCCACCCACTCCAAGCATGGGCCCCCCGAGACTGGTCTTAATCTTCCAAGTCCATCTTCATAATCTGTTCCCGCCCCAAGTTCATTCCTCTAAACTGATGTAATTTCTCCCTCTCCTTCCCCTTGTCATCTCCAACAACATGACAGACCTCCTGAGGCTCAGAATTGACCACGGAACCATTTGGATTTGGGACAGTGAGATAAGATTTTCTGTCTGTTTCCAAAATACTTTCAGCAAGTTATAAATTAAATTTTCCATGGGCTCTTAAATGTCAGTGGAAAGATATAGAATCAGTGGCCACAAAAAGACAGAAACAGGAGATTCATCCAGATACAGGTAATATATCCTGGCGCTAACTTTATTTAGCATCTAAAGGCCATGAACACCAGTATCCCATAGTTAACATTCCATTAGCACATTCCATCACTAATCAATATCCTCCTAATTCTTTCATTTTCTGTTGCAGTAACTCACGGCCAACTGTGCGAATGCAGAGACACCTCCAATAACATATTCCATCGATCTTAGAATATGAATTAAAAAACAAGATAATTCTAAATAAGCTCTTTAGGACATGGACACAGAGACAGGTCTGCAAGCGCCTTGAGCAAAATTTATGTTTTGCCTTATTTATCTCATGTCCATAGTACTCGGGCTAATTCTGGGATCATCATAGCTCTCAATACATATTGAATGTTGAATTTACTATTAGACATTCATACAATGTTATAACAAAAATAAGCCTCAGAAATATCTAATCTTACCTCTTATTCTACAGGTGAAGAAACTGCAACCTAGAGGCTTTATTTTGGCAGAGCCTCGGGAACTTAATAATAAATTTAATAGCTAGGTAGTTGACATAGCAATTAATCATTTTTCTATAACAGTTTGTCTTATCTTATGACTCTTCTAGAAATTGTTTGTTTTTACTACATTTTAAAGAGATAATTTTCCAAGGAACACATATTCACACTTCACATCCTAAAAAATAAGCTCAATTGATAGAACATATTAATTCAGTTAACTATTTCCTAGTCTCAAACATATAATGGTTGGCATTAAATTTGGTTAGTCTTCTCCTCACCACACCTCCAACTCCTGGCCCTATACAGAGTCCTGAACCAACTGTTCTGTTCAACCTGGCTCTGTTTATCGAGTCTAATGTTGTACC
The DNA here is from genome assembly GCF_902655055.1 of Lutra lutra. Classification (NCBI taxonomy): domain Eukaryota; kingdom Metazoa; phylum Chordata; class Mammalia; order Carnivora; family Mustelidae; genus Lutra; species Lutra lutra. The sequence continues at coordinate 35,123,988 of NC_062282.1, read as the reverse complement.
CACTTATGTTATGCATTGCTGACTTTGTCAATATGTTAATATTGACAAGGTCACTGAAATATCATGATGTGAACTACAATAGAAAATCATAAATAGGGGCGCCGGGGTGGCTCAGTGGGTTAAGCCGCTGCCTTCGGCTCGGGTCGTGGTCTCAGGGTCCTGGGATCGAGCCCCGCATCGGGCTCTCTGCTCAGCAGGGAGCCTGCTTCCTCCTCTCTCTCTGCCTGCCTCTCTGCCTGCTTGTGATCTCTCTCTGTCAAATAAATAAATAAAAATCTTTAAAAAAAAAAAAAAGAAAGTCATAAATAGGGGCAGCCTGAGTGGCTCAGTTTGTTAAGGGTCTGACTCTTGATTTTGGCTCAGGTCATGATCTCAGGGTCATGAGATCATGCCCTGTGTCATGCTCCACACTGAGCGTGGAGCCTGCTTAAGATTCTCTCCCTTCCTCTCCCTCTGCCCTTACCCGCCTCACACTCTGTAAATAAATAAATAAGGTAATACAGTATCAACTCTGTATTTAAAAAAAAGAAAAAATTTCATAAATAGAATTTCTTTTCGAACCCACTGAACAAAAACCACTTATCTCTGTTTTGTGCAAAGACTCCTATTTATTGCTGTGATGTAGGGTTCTCGCCCTTGAGAAGCAATTAATTCTTTGGGAACAGTTAATTTAAACTGCTTGAAAACCTGAGGTTCTGTGGAGACCCATTTCAATGCCTTAAATGAGTGTATGTGTACCCCTTATCTACTCTCACTAGCCTCCTTGCCATTTGCTCCCCACCCAACTTGTCTTTTTTCTATATGTCTCAACAAGAGGTGCGTGAGAGTGAAGGAGATACAGAAATGCTCACAAAGGGAATTTGGATCCCTTGACTTTTGCATACTGCTCCTGATTAGAGTATCTACAAACCACAACACCAACATCTGGGAAATAGAGTTAATAGCACTAAAGAAAGTTTCCAGATGTCATGTAGCCCCATCTTTTCTACCCTAGTCAGACGGTCCCTAATCATAACAGTTAAACATCTCCACAGACAAAGCTGCTATAACCTCCTTTGGTATCTCTCACACTAACTATGAGAAACCGATGGAGTGAGTGTGGTATAGACCACGTTCTCATGAGCCAGATGTCTCTCTCTTACACAGAGGAATCCTCCCTGAGATGTCAACAAAACAAGAGCGTGGATGTCTTTTTCGAGTCACGTGCAAGAAAATGCACAATCTGGTTTGTGCAAGAGCTGTTCAGGGAGAAGAGAAGAACAGAAATGGAGAAGTAGACTTTACTCGATTATACATTTTCTCCCAAGGCATGGATGTTGAAAGACCATGGGCCCTTGCCTTACAGGTATCACTATCTAAAGGCATCTGCGTAAAATGAAGACAAAAGTTGACTTTTTAGCACAGACATTGCATCTGATAGGTGATGAGTCACCACCAAACCCCTTACATATAGGCTATTTGTTGATAAAACACTGGATGTGAAATGAATTTGATGTCTCACCCCTCAGACCAATGGATCCCATCCATTTAATGTTTTGAGGGTTCAGCCAATATCTTATCTTAAAAATAAAGAAGAGGGGAGCCTGGGTGGCTCAGTGTGTTAAGCCTCTGCCTTTGGCCCAGGTCATGGTCCCAGTGTCCTGGGATCGAGCCCCGCATCGGGCTTTCTGCTCAGCAGAGAGCCTGCTTCCACCTCTCTCTCTGCCTGCCTCTCTGCCTACTTGTGATCTCTGTCTGTCAAATAGATAAATAAAATCTTTTTTTTTTAATTTTTTTTTCAGCATAACAGTATTCATTATTTTTGCACCACACCCAGTGCTCCATGCAATCCGTGCCCTCTACAATACCCACCACCTGGTGCGCCCAACCTCCCACCCCCGATAAATAAAATCTTTAAAAAAATAAAATAAAATAAAATAAAGAAGAGCTGCCTAAGTTTTAGTCCTTGTGGTAATGACAGTAGCTTTCTCAATGGAAAATAGATAACTATATGTATAAATCAGGTAAATAAATAAATATATTGCTATTTGTTTCCTTGACTATCAAAGGAGAAAACAAACATTTATTGAATATCATTTATTTTTAAAGCGTGCGAGTCTATGAGGCAAGAACTAGTACCTCTACTTCTGCATAAAGGACAATTGCACAACTGGCAAGTAAGAAACAGTGTCCAGATTCAAAATCTTGGAGTTTCTGCTTCCAAAACCAGATGGTGTTTGCATTCGGCCACACAGGGAAGGAAAACATTGTTATCTTCATATTTCTCCTGCAAACAAGAACAGATTTGTTTTCTAGTGAGAAATCATTCTTAGACATGCTGGTTACTGGAATCATCCTCTTTTAGAGGATTTGTTAAATAAAGAAACCAGGATTTGGATTCACCGTTTGTGATATTGAGGTCCGTTATCTTTGCAATTCACTATTTTATGCCTATGCTGCCTTGATCAGGCCCTTATTCTTCAGAGCATCTCTACTGTCTCTTACCACCCCACCTAGCACAGGCGCCTTTGGAGAGAGAACCAGGCCTAGAAGGAGAAAGAGAATGGAGGTGGACATTTCCTTAGGTGAATCCCTACTGTATGAGAAGGAGGCAGTTAGGAGCACTTAACACTCTAGTGTATATGATAGCTATTCAGGTAAATGTCCTAGATCTCCCACTCTTCTAGGAGTCTTTAATAAGCAGAGGGCATATCTTAATCACTTACAGACTCCCCTCTAGGCACAAATAATCTTTTGAATGAACTAATTTTGGTCAGACTCCTTTACAACACAAGGCTGGCTGAATATGGAAGGAAGACTTTTAAATCAAATATGTATCTGTCGAATCTAATCAAGTATTTTAATCAATAAGATGATGAAAGAGCTGCTGGTCCCCTGACATACAGAACGAAAAATACATGTTTCTAGAATCAGCTATCTGAAACTTTTCTGGTAAAAGAAAAGGCAATAACCAACCATTGCAGAATGTCTGCATTTAATGAATCCTTAAAGATCATTGATCAGAACAGTGCATTTTATGAATGAGGACGTGTTGGTCTAAAGAGGTTGAATAATTAGCCTAATTGTCACTTAAGACCATGGCGAGCCGGTACCGAAACCCAGGCCTCCCGTTTAGGAACGAAGTGCCATTTCTCTTCTGTAACTTGCACCGTCCTTCTTCTCACATTTCTGAGTGAATAAATAAACTGACAAGTCTTACCAAATATGGAAAGGGACTGGACTACTACCATGCTATGGGCTCACAATATCAGAGCCAGCCCTTATGGGATCTGATTCTTGCTTCCCCAAGAGAGAGAATTTGACACATACTACATAAATGGACATTTATAACAATTCACAACAAAATTACACTGTATTCCCAGGTCACCTTCTTCTATTTTAGCTACCTCGGAGGTTCACAGGGGGCAGTCACCTCTTTCTTCTTGTAATTTATTGTGCTCATGCTGAGATTTTTGAAGACGCTATGATGATAAATCAAATTTCATTGAAGGTCTTGGAATGCCTCAGACCCAAGCCTCAAAAATGTGTTTTTCCTGCCTGCTCCTTCTTTCCTTGTCCCATTCTGCAGGTTCGTTTACAACAAAGGGGATTCATGAATCATGATTTTGGACGGAAAACATGCTATCTCAAGGCATTCTGAGTGTTTTGTGGCTGCTGGGGAGAGCACACAACAAACCCTGGGAGAGGGGAAGACAGGGAAAGAGAGGCTCCACTGATATGCCTGTGGCTCTGTTTGTTTCTTAGCAAGAAACAAGGAGAAAACCACAAAAGCCATAATTTGCAGGTGGCCTTTGCCAGGGACACTCCTGAAGGCAGCACATCCCACTGCGGTCTCAATCTTGTGACTCTTGACTCAATTCTCTTGAAAGAATGATAATTCAGAGCACCATTATAAGTGACCCGCTCCACCCAGATCTTCCGCTGTTGTCTTTTTTTTTAAGCATTTTTTTGCTGTTTCTTTTTTCAATATTGGTTTTTCCTTTAGTTCTACTTCCTCTATGGTTTCCCTTATCATGTTCAGGAAAAAATACTTTTGTTCATTCCTCTCGATGTGATAGTCTCTCTTTCCTATTTCTATCAAAGTAACTGAGATAGCAAGCATCAGGAGGGGTGCATGGCTGGCATAGGAGGTAGAGCCTGTGACTCTTGATGTTAGAGTTGGAAGTTCGAGCCCTACACTGGGTGTAGAAATTACTTAAAAATTTTTAAAAAAATTTTTTTAAAGAAATATCCAGAGAAGCAACAGATATAAACAGAAATTACAGAACTGATGGGGTGCTTGTGTGACTCCATCATGTAAGCATCTGCCTTTGGCTCAGGTCATGATCCCAAGGTCCTGGGATCGAGCCCTGTGTCAGACTCCTTGCTGGGCATGGAGTCTGCTTCTCCCTCTGCCCCTCCTCCTGCTTGGGCGCTCTCTCTCTCTCTTTCTCTCAAAAAAATAAAATCCTTTAAAAAAATTATAGAACTGATGGAAAGAGGACTTATAGAAAACAATGATTAAAACATGACAAAATGAGGCCACCTAAGGAGTTGGAAAAAGTAAAGTAATTTCTCTGAAAACAAAGAAAATCACTCTTAAATATGTCACTTCCATTCTAAGGCACAGAAGCTAATGGTTCACTAAATTCCATATGCTTTTTTCTTTTTCCTGGGCCCACAACTATACCATACTTCATAACTTTTCCTGCATTAAGGTTGGGCAATATGTTGAGTTCTAGCCAATGGAATATGAATGGACCTAACCTATATAAACTTAAATATGTTCCTCAATGTTCTCTTTGCCTCTAGCTGTCAGAGATAGAGATCCTCACAATGATCCTGAGAAACATGTATCAAAAATGCCAGAAGGGGCACCTGGGTGGCTCAGTGGGTTAAGCCTCTGCCTTTGGTTCAGGTCATGATCCCAGGATCATGGGATCGAGACCCGCATCAGGCTCTCTGCTCAGCAGGGAGCCTGCCCCTCCCCCCCCCGCCTGCCTCTCTGCTTACTTGTGATCTCTCTCTCTCTGTCAAATAAATAAATAAATAAAATCTTTAAAAAAAAAAAGCCAGAAGCTTGCTCAATCTGAGTCTCTGAGTAAAGGAGAACCACCATGAAACAAATAAATATATATGATTTTTAAGTGACTCTACATTTTGAGTCCTTTATAGCAGCTAATGTCACTTTAACTAGGACTGTAATCAGAGAACAAATATCAAGAGATCTGCACGTCTCCAACTCTGCAATAAATACAATTTTTACTTTAGATGGATTCCTTCACTTTTGAGTCTCCTAAAAATGGGTAGAAATTTTAAAAAACAAAAAGAAAACAACAACAACAAAACAATGGGGGTTAATCAAAGGGTCTTAGAGCCTTATTGTTAAAAGAACCTCACCGGGCTTCATTGAGACACAAATGAGAAACCTGCAGTACAGATAGTTAGCCTCTAGAAACCAGATCTCACAACCAGTTGGAGGCAAAGTTGGCATGAGACTCTAGGACTCTGATTTCCCATTCAGGGTTCTTTTTTCTAAAAGCTTATAATGGAATGACCCCCCCGCAAGGAATATTTCAATTAGTAAGAGACAAGAATTCACATGTATATTAATTGGTATTCTGTTCATAGTACTAGCACCAAAAAATGTCATTTGATTGTGTAAGATTCTAGGCCTTGACCATATTGTGCCCATATTGAACACACAAAATTACTAAAAAGAGAACCTCTGCTGTCCAGGAAAATGAGACATGTATCACTGATTAACATTACTGACTCAAAAGAAAGTTTTTAAAAGTTTATATATATTGGACAATAATCATAGGTGTATCAAACACCAGAACTTTTTTTAAAAGATTTTACTTATTTATTTGAGAGAGAGAGACAGAGACAGCAAGAGAGAGCACAAGTGGGAAGGAGAGGGAGAAGCAGGCTCCCCGCTGAGCAGGGAGCCTAGAGCGGACTCAATCCCACGACCCTGGGATCAGCACCTGAACGGAAGGCAGACGCTTAACTGACTGAGCCACCCAGGAACCCCATACCAGGGCTTTTTTGCTATATCACTCTTTACTAATCAAATCCAAGATATTGGTAAGTCTTTGACCCATCCACAATTTCTTGAAACCAAGAATCTGTTTGGTTGATGATTTATCCCCGAAGTCTAAAACTTGAATTAATATTTAATAAGTGCATGAATGAACTTACTCTGTTTGCCCTGTAATGCTTTTATGCTGTAAATTATTACATCACTCTCATTAGCTATAGTACACTATCCACTGGTTGTCCTTTGATATGTAACAACCTGTACTGCAAGGTTTTTGCAGAAAGCCCAACATATACTTAAACCAAGAGGCAAAATAGTGTAGTGACTAACAGCCTAGGTTTTAATCACCATTCTATCAATGACTTTGGGCCCTTTACTTAATTTCCCTGTATCTTATAAGATAAATATGGGTGCTGATAATAACAGAATATACCTTATTTAGTATGGGTATTAGCAAAAAAAAAACAATAGCACCCTCAGTGTTTGAGGAGAGTTTCATGAGGGGACTATTTACAAAGTTGAGCCGAGAGATTTTACTACCCCTCAACCTAATAGAGAAGAAGAGGAAGCCATTACCAGGACCCAGAGAGAGACTTTTTTTTTAAGATTTTATTTATTTATTTGAAAGAGAGAGAGAGACAGTGACAGAGAGCATGAGAGGCAAGAAGGTCAGAGGGAGAAGCAGACTCCCCATGGAGCTGGCAGCCCGATGCGGGACTCGATGCTGGGACTCTGGGATCATGACCTGAGCTGAAGGCAGTTGTTTAACCAACTGAGCCACCCAGGCGCCCCAGAGACAGACTATTTAAGAAGACCAAATAAACAGGAGCTATGGTCTTTGAGAAAGAGATACAGCCCACTCATGGTGACCCAAAAGGAAGGAAAATAAGGAAATAAATACCATGATCTCACTTTGCTTCTGCCTTCTGATCTCATCCTGGAAACTCTCATTGACCAAACACAAGAAGAAACTATAAAGCAAAATGTGCAGTACCAAAGGTCAGTCTCTCAAGGCACAGAGCAAGTATGGAAGGATAAAGAGTGTCTGAAGGAATAAATAGGAAATAGAAAAGGAATAAATAGAAAAAGAATAAATAGAAAATAAATAGAAAAAAGAACTCACTGAGTTCTTGTGAAGATTAAAAGTGCTAATAAACATAAAGAACATACAGTAATATCTGTGCACCATGAAAATGTTGACTATCATTAGTTCTTTTTTTTAAGATTGATTGATTGATTGATTTGACACAGAGAGAGAGAGAGAGAGATCACAAGTAAGCAGAGAGGCAGGCAGAGAGAGGGGGGGAAGCAGGCTCCCTTGCCAAGCAGAGAACCCGACACAGGGCTCAATTCCAGGACCCTGAGATCATGACCTGAGCCGAAGGCAGAGGCTTAACCCATTGAGCCACACAGGCGCCCCTCATTAATTCTTTTTGAGGGTAGCAGCAGTTTAGCATAATAACCTTAAGCCACACTGCCTAGATACAAATCCCAATTTTGCCTCTTATATGACCTGGAACAAGTTTCTTCATTTCTCTGTCCCTGTTTCTTCTTCTGCAATACAGAATTATGTGATAATTAAGTGAATAATACATGTAAAAATTATATTACTCTGTTTACTCAAGAACTATTGACCTAACCAAGATTTTGGTTAACTCTCATGTAATAAGACCTAGAAAACCATCCCCTTCTGGCTGAAGTATTGTCCTACTTATTTTAAGGAAATGTGTAGAAGGTTTGTCAATATACCCAGTACAGCTAGACACTTGTTTAGAGCACCCTCAGGTAAGGATAGTGCACATATGAGAGGAGGAACAGTTAGGAGAGAAGGAAAGGGAAGTTCAACTTTCATGAATTTATCAGAAAATCTAGAAAGAAACCATCTTAATTTCAACATACCTCTAAATTCAGGTGACTTAGCATTGGTTTACTTTAAATAATATACTTGGGCTTGGACAGATGAAGAGAATAATCTTTCTGATACTTGGGGTCCCTTCAGGTCTTCATCTAGTGATGGAACATCACCATTTATTTGCTTTTAGCTCTTTGTGTGTGTGTATCTGCTTTAGAGACGATGCAATCTCTTTCTCAAGTTGCAATGAGGAACAACAGGAGCCTATCTGGAAAGGGGAATATAATAATTGGACACCTAGTATACAAAAAGCATTGTGTTGGGCTCTGTCCATTAAGAGACCTTTATCAGAATTGCTTTTATTTTTCATTTAGTAAAGCTGCTAAACAATAGAGACTCTCACACACAAATGCAAAAACATTTAGTGTATTTTCAATATTCAAAAATGGTGTTCCAAGAAAAATATCTCAAACTCTTTCATATTTCAGGAATAATTTTTAGAAAAATGTGGAACAGTTTGCGTCTATGACAGCTGAACAATCTAAGCGTTTCAAAACCAAACTTTTCATGGGTTTTCCTACTGAAAGGGGAAGGGTAAACTTTTTTAAACTGGCCATTAGCACTCCTGGGTGCTATAGAATTTTAAGTGGGACTTAGAGTAGCCCTTTAATAGTGAATTCACCTCTCTGCCACTCTGATCAGTCATGCTCCTGCTATCGACTGGACTGAGAAAGGATGGTGGGGTCAGCTGGAAGGGAATGGGAATTTAGAAGAGACCATGCAGCCAAATGTGGACCAGCCAAACCAAACCCACCCTGCAGGTTCCATACCCAGTTCGCCGCGAGCCCTGTCTTCAGCCCAAACACAGAACCCACGATATTCCCACTTCCTCTCACTTAGTCTTTGATACCACGAAGGAAGAGTCTCTGACCATTTAAAACTCAACAGCCACATACCATTTCCAAAGGAGGAAAAGAAAAGAGGTCCCACCTCTCCTGGAGTTGAAAATTTTTGAAATACATATTTTTAGTTCTTCCAAAAAAAGTTTAGTTTTCAAAAATACTGTTTATAATAAATCATATGTCTCTGTTTTTAAATTGTAATCAACTATATGGTGAGAGCAGCTCTTTTATAAAAACTCTAAAATTAAAACAACCACTTAACACTCCAACCTAATGCCTACAGTAAATCAAATGTCTTTGTTGTTTAGATTTTAGCTGAACAGGTCCAATATAAAAAAGGAGTTTTAGCACTATTTATAAGAAGAATTGTCTCTCCAAACCCATCCAACAATTTTTTCATTCTTTAGGTAAAAACTTCAGCAGGAACTTAAGTGGGGTATAGGCAGGCTACCAATAACTTTTTGTGCCAGACGTTATATAACAAGGTCAAATTTAATGTACACACAAATGTACAGCAGCTTAAAAGAAGTGGTTGTTCAAAAAAGTGTCCAATAAATCATTGCCAAGGAGCTGGAAGGGATTCAGGGCATTTGTGTTAAACCACAGCTCTGTCGCTAGAATACTGTGTGACCTTGGACATATCACTTAACCCCTCTGCTTCTCAGCTTCCTCTTACATGATTTCTCTACTACTCACCCTATGTCTTTTCAGTCTTACTTTCTATAGAACAGTCCAATGACACAGGGAGCATTCCTTTACATTCTCCCAAAAGACATTTGTCTCTTTCTGTAAGTCTTTCCTGAGAAGACCATAATCCTGTTCCTCTCTAGACAAAGCAGGCTCTTCATTGTAACTAGATTTTCCATTCTCACCAAAAGCAGTGGAAGAGAAAGATGAGAGCAGCACAGCACAGAGAAGGAAAGAAGGAAAAGAATCTTATTATAAGTCAGGAAAACCAGTTTCCAGCCGTGACTGGGCCACTACCTGATTTGGGAAAAGACACTTGACCTTCTATGTCTCTGTTAACTTACCTGTAGAAGGTGAAGTTAGACTATGACCTACCCGGAAGTTAAACTGTATGGTGCTGGCACATAAACAGACACAGACCAATGGAATACAGAAGAAAGTCCAAAAACCAATGCAAACACCTATGGGAATTTAGTTGTAATGGTAAAGGGAACATCTCATATGACTAGGACAAGGTGGTCTTTTTAGTAAGTAATACTGGGCCAACCGCATAGCTATTTGGAATAAAGATAAACTTAGATCTAATCCTAATAACATGTATAAGAATAAACTCCAAATTAATCTGGAATCAGCCACAAAAGTGTCTTCTGTTTTGTAAATGAAGTTTCTTTGGGACTGGCACTTAAGATTGGGGGCTGGTGGCCAGGGGGAACCAGCCACATGATTCAAGGTTGGAACTCACAGTCCACCCCCTTTAACCTCTGGGGAGGAGAGAGGAGCTAGAGGTTGAATTTAGTCTCCAGTGGCCAAGGTTTAATCAGTCATGCCCAGGTAATGAAGCCTCTGTAAAAACCCAAAGGACAAGGTTCAGAGAGCTTCTGGGTTGGTGAACATGTACAGGTTTGGGCAGAGCAGCTCGCCCAAAGAGGGCATGGCCACTCCACAGAGCCTTTCTTCATGCCTTGCCCTATGCATGTCTTCCATCTGACTGTTCCTGAGTTACACCCTTTTAGAATAAACCAGTAATCTAGTAAGTAAATATTTCTCTGAGTTCTGTGAGCTGCTCTAGAGAATTAATCAAACTCAAAAAGGGAGTCGTTGGAACCTCCAGTCTATAGTTGGTGGGTCAAAAGCCCAGATGGCAACTTGGACTTGAGACTGACATCTGAAGTAGGCAGGGGTAATCTGAACCTTTAACCTCTAGAATCTGATGCTGACTCTGGGTAGATAGTGGCAGAATTGAGTTGAACGATAGGATACCTAGCTGGTATAAGAGAATAGCTTGCTGGGTGGGAAAACCGCACCCACACAGATGCATGCATGCACTTTGGAATTGGCTGTCAGAACTATAATATGCAATAAATGAATGGTTAGTAAAAATAAATAAATAAATAACAACAACAACAACAAAACTCATAAAACATTGAGAAAAACATCTGATAGAAAAATGGGCAAAAGACAAATAGAGTATTGAGCAAAAAAAAAGGTAATTTATAAAGTTCCTTCAATATATGAAAAGGTATTCAAGTTCACTCATAAAAAGAGAAATGCAAATTTAAAACCACACTGAGATATTGTTTTTCTCTCATCAGACTGATAATATTCAAAAGCTTAACAATGCATTTTTGTTGGCTGGGTTGTGAGGCAACAGGGCTGAGAGGCAATAAATAAATCCTAGTAACAGTGAGCAGCATAGCTGCTGCTCATCTTGTTTCCTAAATACCCTTCCTCACTTACAGGAAAACAAGCTCAGAGGGGAAATGGCCATTTCAAGGTATCATGGAAAGTACACAATGAGCATGATGAGCCTGAAATAGCTTTGGGGGTCAAAAATAAGAAAGTACTCAAAATATTGATGACAGTATATCAAAAGGACACACATACCACTTCCCAAAGGCTCCAGTTAGCCAAATCTATAAGAATATGAACATGAAAAGAAGAGAAGCTAAATCGTAGATTATGAAATAGTGAATAAAATAGGAATTCATAAGTCAATACTGACAATAAATAGGTAAATAAATAAGGAGAAGAAAGGGCTTTTCCTTACAGTAAAATCCCAACAGGTAAGTGTAAAAGGAAGGGATGAGTTTGAAAATCAGTGCCAGTGATCATAGTAATAATTGGTACAGGTAAGAATCATCAACGGTTGCTAAGTTTTGATGAGAAGGAGGATAATTTGTATGGTCTCAAAATGTCTCCTCATTGGCACGCCTGAGTGGCTCAGTGGGTTAAAGCCTCTGCCTTCGTCTCAGGTCATGATCTCAGGATCCTGGGATCGAGCCCTATGTCGTTGGACTCTCTGCTCAGCAGGGAGCCTTCTTCCCTTCCTCTCTCTCTGCCTGCCTCTCTGCCTACTTGTAATCTCTGTCTGTCAAGTGAATAAATAAAATCTTTAAAAAAAAAAAGTCTCCTCATTGACTGCTTGTTAGTTGCAAGAGAGAAAATACTAGCTATACAGTGGAGAAACCAGAGAACACCTTGGCCAGGTTATCAAAATTTAACATCACCAATGAAAAACAATCATGTTTTTCCCGACTTGAGACTTGAGGAAGATACAACAAACACCCTTGTGTAGTTTTCTGGTTGACAATGCAAATCCTGAATCTGATCACGAGGAAACACACAGACAGACCCAAATTAATAAACTTCATATAAAATACGTGGCCCATTTTGTTCAAGAATGTCAATGTTCCAAGAAAAACAAGGAAATGCTGAAGTACTGTTACAGACTAAAGGAGATTCAAGGATCATAGCAGCTGAATGGAATAGGTGCTCTTAGATGGGAACTTTCTTTTGAAAGGGCACGAATGTTTAAGAGGACATTATTGGGCAGTGGGAAGAGTTGAAATATGAACTACAAATAAAAATATATCTCAATGTTAAATTTCCTAAATTTGATATCTATACCATGGTTATCTAAGAAAATATCCCTTTCTTTCAGATATACACAAGAAGGTTTGAGGAGATAAAGGGACATGGTGGGTGTAAACCAATCTCAAATAATTCTAATTAAAAATAAATTCTAATAAGATTTTTTTAAGACACGATCTTTCACATACTGGAAAGGATAGCATATGAGGTTTAGAGACAGACTTTGTTGCAAATCCTGTCTGCCCTCACCACTAACAATGACTTTGGCTTTTGACTTTTAACAAGTTTTAAACTTTCAGTCTTGGTAACCTCACTTAATAAAATGGAATAAAAGTACTGCCTTACAGTAAGTAATAGGATAATCGATTTCTTTTTTCTTTTTAGATTTTATTTATTTGAGAGAGAGAGAGTGAGGAGGAAAATCTATTTCTTAACAAAGTGCCTGGCAGTATAGAAAATACTGTGTAGGGGCACCTAGGTGGCTCTACCTTTGGCTCAGGTCATGATCCAGGATCCTGGAATTGAGTCCCACATGGGGGCTGCTTCTCCCTCTGCCTGCCTCTTCCCCTGCTTGTGCATGCGCTCTCTCTCCCTCTGAAAAGTAAATATATAAAATCTTTTTTAAAAATACTGAATACATTACTAGCTTCCACTTTCTGCCACCTTCCCTTTCTAATTAAACACTAGGGCATTTGGGAAACTCATTAAACTCTTTTAGCCTGCATGGATACAGTGAAATCTTTATGAGCATAGTTGTCGTCAAATGAACAGAAGCAGCCCCAAACAGTTAACACATCGTGTCAATCCAAAGTTCCGTATCTGTTCTGTGTAGAACAGTTTCATGGGGCAGTGTGGCAGTCTGTGATGAAGTTGGGGTGTCTTGGACTTGAACACCAGCTGCAACACTTACTACCTGTTTACTCTCCAAACCCCAAATTTTGTTTGTTTGATTGTTATAAAGACTGGAAGGAATATATAGAAAACAGTTTCCCGGCACAAAAAGGTACTTCAAGAAATGTTAACTATTACTAGTGCAGATATTCATGAATGTCTATTGAGTTAGTTTGATAATCTCTGACAAGAAGGTTCTTTTTTTTAAAGTATAAATGAATATATTTCTGAGAAGAAACCAGTGGATTATGGAGCTTGGTAGGGTTTGGATGCTCAATCCTTCATACTCCCTCCTTAAGACTGCCAATCAAAGGCACTCATCATTATCCAAGGAAAAAAAAATCAAGTGGAAACTAGATCTTGCTTTATCAGTTGCGGGGAGAGAGCCCAATCATATACAATTCCAGAAAATATGCTGGGTATTTAGGGCATAAAAGTGGCTAGAGATATAATTAAGAACAAAAGAAAGAGGAAGGAATAGGAACAAAAAGACTTTTGACTTCTTTCCTAATTTGGGAGGAAGTAGATAGTAAAAGGCCTAAGAATGGGAAAATAGCTATGGAAAAAAGTCACGGAAAATGAAGTGCCATTCAATTGGTTTGGGAGAGTATCCTCCAAAAAAGTTGAAATTGGGACCTCTGGAGAAGAGTCAGACATCAATAAGAACCTCAGGGTTTGGGGGACCAGAAAATTTCTTGGCCCCCTTTAATGATCTGAGTGACCTCAGGCACTATTCCAAGATGGGGTCTCAGTTTCCATACGTACTCCATAGATTCACTTTGAGGAGTGGTAAACCAGATGAAATGACGTTCTGCTAGTTTCTAAAGCTCTGTTGATAGGGCTGAGATTTCCTCTGAGTGGATTTTTCCCAGATGTGCTGTGTGGGAACAGCCAATAATATGTGACTCCCCATCCATTAATCTATTATCACTCCTCAGTCCAAGGATAAAAGTGACTAAGAAAGCTTACAAATTAGAAGAATTTTGAAGTCCATATTGAAGTCCATGGAACACTTAAATCCCATGAAGAAATACGGCAAAACCACAACCATGTAATTATAAGCTAAAAAAACCCAAAGGTATCAAATAATTGAAACTAGATCCCAGAATCTTTGAAAGATCACATCTGGAAATGTCACTCATATTGGTGCAGACAGTGGCATCATAATGAAGCAAATCAGGGGTGAAATAGAATACAAATATTAACATTTTGAAAGTACATTCATTTTCCAAATGTCAGTGAAAACATCCAGGATATTGAGTTCCTCTTCGAATCCATACTTAGGTTAGGCCCAACCCATTAGGCCTCACAAACTACTCCAATTTTAGCCAATCCACAAGAGACTCCTGGCCTTTTGCTTTTTCCTACTATAGTTTCTTTCAGGAAGTGATCCCAATTAAAAGAACAGGGAAGGCATGACATATATCCAGTAAATGACTAGTTACCTACTAAAACTGGAGAAGCCAGAAAAGCAACAGATGTCCAGTATCTCAGAATTTCCCAGCATGTAGACTTGGGCTTATATATTTCTACAAAACCACCTCATCGCCTCCTCTTTTACCTTTTTGACTAGATCCAGATTCCTTCCTTGTATTTCCTTTAGGAAAGTCACACGGGGTCACCCACCTTGAACATAACTAGGCCAGTTCTTCCAATTACTTCTTTATATCACCATCTTTAACGTAAGAGTGGTTGGAGTTCCATTTAGTTAAGCACATACATAGGCCTTCCTTGGTGGGAACACTTAGTAACCGGAAAGCCAACTTTTTTGGTCCACATACACTCTTCCTCTTGTCAAAACTTTGTAAGAGCCAAATAACACGTGCATTGTATCTTGAGATTTCAATTGGTATTAAGCCATTTCCACTGTCTTGTATTTTTGTTTTCATTTCTTGGCAAAGATTTCTTTTCTTAAATTATGTTCTTAATTCTGTACACTTTTATCTAACACATTATGAGACTGGCTTTTATATTTGATTTTTACCCCCTGTTACATGGGACTCTCCCATGTCTTTGTTCTATTAACATTGAGCCCTGGGTATACCAATATATTGTCCATATTGGGCCAGTTAGAAAAACCAAAGAAGTTTAAAATCAGGGACAAGTTTCTATGAAAGATTCAAAAAGATTGGAATAGGACACATGGACAGAGCATCGCTGAGTGAGACCCTGAGTGAGATGCCTAGTGCTTTGTATACTTTAATTAGGCTTTAAGTAACGCGGGACTATCTTTGCTTCCAACCAAGGCAACTGTATAACAAGAAACCCTAAATATACTAATTTTTTCTTGCCTTTCTGGACCAAGAGATCATCATTCAAATAACGCTATACATACCAAAAACAAATGTAATGGTCATAAAATTCACAGCCAGGAAAAAAGAAATTCACATTAGTGAGAAACAAACCACCTGAAGAAAGATATAAAGAAGACACCTTTAAAGATGCGTAATATAGCTGCTGGCCCAGGAAAAGTATCACATACAGAGAAGCCCATGGAAGAAAAGAAAAGGAGCTTCTAAGGCTCCAAAGGTTTAGCCAAGATCAGTAAGATAAATAAGACAGCTGTGGAATTTTAACCCTTCAACAGTTCAGCTAAATATCTTGTGATAGAAAGTTTAAGATTCTAGAATATAAAAACCTCAGGCCTCTAGGCCATTGAGTTTGCTTCCACGTAGGAGCAAGGTATTATCAGTTCCCTGTGAAAACTTTTATTCTAAATTGTCACTCTTTCTCATAGTTCTTTGAGAAGATCATCACTACCTCTGCTTTTGATGTTTTTCCAAAAATAAAACAATTCTGAATTTATTCTTGGTTAAACACACTGGTTTCTTTCTTTTTTTTTTTTTTTTAATTTATTTATTTGACAGAGAGATCACAAGCAGGCAGAGAGGCAGAGAGAGAGGAGGAAGCAGGCTCCCTGCTTCCGATGCGGGGCTCGATCCCAGGACTCTGAGATCATGACCCGAGCCGAAGGCAGCGGCTTGACCCACTGAGCCACCCAGGCGCCCCAACACACTGGTTTCTAAAAGAGATCCTTTCCAGTCAAGACCTTCACCTTACCCTATTAGTCAACAGCTTCTCCTTATCTTTCTAGGACTTGCTGTTTATCATTGCAAAGCCTAGAGTAAACAAACTAAACATGAAAAAAATGAAAAGCGTAGACGACATTAGTTCCTAAAATACTTCCTAGGATGCTCACCACCAAAACAACCCCTACCCTTCATTCCATAACAACATACACACAAATCTATCCCTAGGATCCCTTATTCTTCAGCCATTTTTCTCCACCAAATATATGCTGTCACACTCAAGCCTTTATTTGATCCCTCCATCATTAATTATATTAAAAAACAGTGTAAATATCCATTCTATGTAAGCCCATAAGTTGAAAAAGATAAACAAGTTTCTGCAGACTAAGCCAAGCATTACTGTTGAGTAGAACACGGTTTTCTATGGGTTAAAAGGTATAACTGTCACTAGAAAACTCTAGACCTATCAAACTCTATACCTATATTACAGATCTTTCATGATTATTCAACATACATGGTACCAAGGCTTACCAAGGTCCTTCAAGATTCAACCCATCTTCCATGCTTCCTTGTTTGAGTTCTGTCTTTTCAAGTAGGGTTATACCCTACCAATAGAGGATCATACAAGAGAAAGCAGGAGTTCAACTCCAGGGTAATCCAGGAGCATCTCATTTCCTAGGCAAGATTCGGGATCAATACCAGAAGATGAGTCTTGGGTCCTATGTAATAAATCCATTCTTCTCCCAACACCCCTGAACCGCTCAACTTTTCCACGGACAAACTGCAGCAACCCATACCCTTTATTCCTCTTTTCTTTTGTCTAGGAAAAAAGGAATTGCTAAAACTGACAATTCCCAACAGAGGATTCAGTTAAGCTCACCCCCAAAAAAAATTTTTTTAAACAATTTTTAAAAAGATTATCACTGTCCTGAGATGAAACTGATATTGTATAAACCTACCTAACTCTTCAGGGTTTGAGAACTTTCCCTCCTCTCCTAGGTCCTGTCTCTTTCTTGATGTCTGGGTAATGCCCCTCTGTACTAAACCTTACCTGGGATTCCTGAATGTCCATTACTTTCTCCACGCCGTGAGGTTGCTGCGGACATTGAGTTCTGCATCCTCTAGCCATGGATTTACCTATAACCTCTACTCATTTTGCACCTGTACATGTCCACCCCAACCATTTTCTCAAATTCCGAGATGCCCAGTTTGGCTTACCCTCTGAGATTCTAACCTCCGATTTATTCCAAAGGCTCTCCTTAGTCACTCAACCTCAGCCCTGCCTTCTTCTGGCCCTGTCTCCTGACCTAACACTGTAGACGACTTTCCATGAAGTCCACTTCCAAGTCTAACTTGGAAAACATCATGGAGGTCTTCAACCAACACTTCAACTTAAGGAAAAAATAATGGAAGGTCTATAAGTAGCTTCCATCTATTCCCACATCAAGCAGGAAAAAAAAGGGGGATCTCAGCTGGTCATTTCAAATAAGAATTATGGTTAAAATGATTTGAGGAAAGAACTGACTGAGAACTATATTTTCGGCAAAAACACATCTATCAGTTTGTAAAATTGGGTTTGTTTTTTTTAATGATTAAAGGAAGTTTCCCCAACCTTGTTTGTATGCACATGCTAGAGTCAGATTTTAATTATTACTGCATAATAAAGTGACACTTTCCCAAGAAAAAAAATATTCCTTCTTTTAGGGAACTAGCGTCACATAACCATCAGAGATTTCTCCCTCACCAATACTTTAAGAGA
Organism: Lutra lutra; assembly: GCF_902655055.1. Classification (NCBI taxonomy): domain Eukaryota; kingdom Metazoa; phylum Chordata; class Mammalia; order Carnivora; family Mustelidae; genus Lutra; species Lutra lutra. The sequence continues at coordinate 35,105,975 of NC_062282.1, read as the reverse complement.
GTTTTTCAATACTGCTACACTCTTCCACACTTTTCTTCATTCTGATCCTAACATCAAAAGTGAAATTCCTGAATGTGTCATATTTAGGTTTTCACATCAAGTTTTAGGAGCCCCCTACACAACATCTCTAAATCACTTCTGCCTCAGGGTTCACCGCTGGTCATTTACTGTGTGAACAGTGAAACATGCAGTCTTTTTGCAAATGGTACAATATTCCAGTAGAAGCCACAGCGCCTGGGCCCCCCATTCCGTCTGCCTCTGGTTTCTGTCAGGCTGACACTCTGTAGGTCAGTTCACTCATCCTTAATACATTGTTTAAATATACAGTAAAAGCAATATTCATAGAGTGGTATAAATATCAGACCCCCAAATTACAACACTTTTATTTAAATACTTCCATCTTCTACAAAACTCATGGAGAGTTCAACATTTCCACAAAAAGATTTAAACAGACCCAAAGAAATGCCCTGAAGTGGGTGATCCAAAAGCAAAACACTGCAAGGAATATAGGGTTGTTGGGTTGGTTGTTTTGTGTTTTTTTTTCTTAATCTCTGCTTCAAGTGTCATTGCTTTGCAACTTTTAAGAAAAGTGCTACTGAACATATGGATCGTTCTAAGGGATAAAGATTTGTTCTTTAAAGTACTTTGATTTGTATAAACCTTTTTCCATCCCTAGTGAGGGACTCGGGGTGATAAAAAGAACAGGTGCTGGTATCCGCAACCCCAGATCATATTCATTACCAAGGTGACAAGACTAAGAATCTATCTAGAATGAAACTAGTGAGAGTGTTCATTTGCTATACTTACCTTACACACAGGCAAGTCAGTATAACACTTGACCAGAAAGTCATCTATATCACTCATCACCCATCTTACTGATGACGAGGATTCCCTGTCTTGACTTCCCTACAGTTTGACTTTGCTGGTATTTAAACACTATGAAGTTTATATGGGGTCTAGAGAGTACTCTGCAAGGGGGAAAAAAATCTTCCTTTTTTTCCCAAAATAATTGCTAAATAAATGTGTGGTTTAGTTCTGAAATTAGAGAGTAATGTAAGTCTCTTCTTTACAATGTATCAAAAATCACTCCCCAAAATCCAGAAAGAATTAAATAGTTTCTTACACCGTGAGAGTTCCTAAACCCAATATCTGTACTTATGTTTCAAAAATTGTTATAACATTTAAGAGTAGGCATAAGAAAAGAGTAGATTTCATTTTGGGAGAAAGATAAGAAAAATCAAATTATCTATCCCGGTATTTCATATATACTACATATACTACCCCTCTCTTACAATGTATTCTAAAATGAATATAAATAAATAAGCTTGAAAAAAAATAAATAAGCTTGAATGGAGCAAGTCACATGAAAATAATTTTTCTTTTGAGAGGAATGCATGGCATATAGTAACAAATAGTTCCAGTCGATGAAGAACTTCCTGACATGAAAGATAGTAACAGATAGTCAATAACATAAGGTAATACTGAGTCATAAACCAAAACTTTAGCTACAAGCTTCAAAGACCCAAAGAATTACTAGTGAATAACATTTAAATCCATTGATATGAGAAGAATTTTAAGTATTTTTCAAACGCAGATGTCTTTAGAATAATGAATTCAGGGAAAACTTGATTTTTATTGAGAACTTTTTCAAAAGAAAACCCATCTCCTGATGTTGGTTTAATAGCAAAACTTCCTGAAATTCAACTGTTGCTGAGTGGGGCCCCCTTCCTCTGCTTTTTGTAATTGTGGACAATCACTAGACACAACGTTTTCCTGAAGTGTAAGCCAAGCCCCAGATGCCTGCCCAGATTCTCTCCTTTCCAATTTACTTTGACGTCCTCAGTTCCTTTCATAGGAAATGAACATTACCCTCTTGCGTATCTTGCCTCCTCGGGTGATGTCCCGTCCAAAAGACCATTGTCAGAAACCAGGCAGTTTTTACCTGACCCAGACACATAATTGAAATGCAATTCTACAGGTGTCTGGCAGATGAACTAAGAGAGAAGCCTCTGCAATTTCCATTTTCTTTCTATAACCCCAATCTCTGGTGCATAAATCATTTTTCTCCCTTTTCTCTTCTTGAATTTAAGTGAATGCTAAAATAGTTAATAAAGTGAGACCACACTGTAATTTCTGCCATTTCCTGAAATCTGCCAAGTTGGTGTACTGTTTTCACCATTTTGCAACCCATTCCACATTCGGGCAAGTGTCAGCTCCCAGTTTGACATGCTGAGCTGTGGCATCATTCATGGAAGGATGAAGAACTTGTCCAATGGTCAGTTGCCCGAGCGATGTAATACCAGCTAAGGTTTGACCTAGGCCTCAGCTGTGGGGCTTCAGGAAGGGCGGAAAAAGGGGGAAAGAATACACTTTTGTTCCTTAGACACAAGTTACCTCTGATACAATTTCCTTATGAACTTGCTGGCAATTCTAGAAGCAAATGGACTATTTGTTCCTCCATGGGAATTTTCAAAGCCACAGGATAATGGTTTCAAAGAAAGGAAGGAGGAATGATGAAATAAACAACAATGCTATTACCCTTTCAAGGAGAAAAACTACCAACATATTTCAACTGGGTGGTCCAATTATTACAAATGAATATTTGTTTTTTATTTGTTTGTTGGTAGTGTGACTTATTCCAGAAAGGATTTAAAGCAGCTTCAAAAGAAACTTATAATAGAGCCAGATAAAATAACTTTAAAACACATATGGGGGGAAAAAAATCAAAGAAAAGCTAAAGGGATGGAAAATGAGAGGGAGAAAGGAAGTCAGTAAATAAAATTCATGTTATGTTCTTTGTCTTGCTAGAGGCATATCACAGATGATTACTATTATTATTAACTATAAATTAAGAATCCACAAGTAACAAAGGCACTCCTTGTAGAATGAGGATATAAGTTTGGAGGGCTCTGACAGCTGTTCTTAAAATGAAGACTACAGAGTTCTCTGTCAGGCAGCCTTCGGTCTCAACAACAGATGGGCTCCTTTCCCACTGGAGCAAACATACACATGCTACGACCAAGATGCTCGACCCATGAAAACTTTGCAGTCTTTGTCCCTAAGCTCCTATATATTCAAGCTAACCTGAAAGAGTGACATGATTGGGAGTTCATATTTATCTGTTAGGGGCTCTGGCATGAAAAGTTCCCCCACATTGAAGTATTCGGGACTTGCACACTGAAAGTCGATATCCTTGTATTTCATGACATTGACGGATGAGCAGCGGTACCATCAAATAACACCTGTAATCTGGACCCAGCTCTCTGTTAGCTGGAGAGCAGTTTCTTGCACACCTATGGAAGGAAAATCACTGGATTGAGTAGGGTCTTGGGGGAGGATAGGGGAGAATTACTTCCTTTGCCAAAAGAACATTCCATATTCATCCATAGCTTGGCTGATTTATTACTCTCCACCGTGAGATTAGCACCTAGGATTCACTATTCATGGAAGTATTCTCTTCAAGAACCTATGGCCGGGGGCCCCTGGGTGGCTCAGTCGGTTAAACGGTTAAGGGTCTGCCTCCCACTCAGGTCATGATCCTAGGGTCCTGGGATTGGGCTCCCTCCTCAGCAAGGGACTGTTCCTCCCTCGGCCCCTCCCTCCTGCTCATGCTTACTCTCTCTCTCTCTCTTTCTCAAATAAATAAAATCTTAAAAAAAAAAAAAGGAAAAAGAAAAAAGAACCCTATGCATGACATGTTGTGACACGGCAGGGTCAGTCTCTCACTTCTCCCCTAAGTGGCAAAGAGCTGAGAATCGCACAAGCTCTTCCCCAACGGCTGTTCCCTGATGGCTGCTTTCTCTACTATCAAAATGGACATTTAGAAAACGGGACCTAAAGAGTTCAACTGCTTTAAAATTCCTCTTGACGTCTTCTATGCTACTTTATCTTTCAGTGACATCATGGACCTTTCTATACTGGCCAAAACACTGGCAACTATGTAGGCCACAGTGTTCATCCTAAGGCATAGATGGTTCGCATTGGCCTTTTTCTTGGCACCAGTGCAGTACAGTGTGGTCAAGCTCCAGGGAACATCAGTGTGCTGAGTGGTGTCATTGGAAACATAATGCTTCATTTCACAGTGTGGAACGAGATTTCCTAAACTTCCTCAAGATTGGTTCCAGCCCAAACCAATACATCACCGAAGACGGCCAAATTCCCCTTGCTATGAATAAAACACTCTTTTTATTGGGAGGGTCAGAAGTGTTGAAGTGTGCCTGTGGAAACTCTCACTTCCATTTCCAGAGGCTGCTGGTGTATCAAGAACCAGAATAACCACCGACCTATGTGACCTTCACTGTTACTGAGATTCCATCACCTATCCCTGCATCCACAGCCGCAGAAATAACCAATGTCATCCTAACCAGAGTGAATCCTGACACCAATGATCACAGCCACAGTTCCTACTTCCAAAGGACCTGCTTATGTGCCTGGCACCATCCTAGACATTCTACTATATTTCATTTGGTCTTCACAATAGGCTTATGAAATTGGTTTTATAAACCCACGATGTTATAGAGCGGGGAAACCAAAACTGAGGGAAGTGAAGTAATTTGTCCAAGATCACCAAACAAGCAAGTGCCTACGTTTCAGAAGTGTGAGTTATTGAAAAATCTCTTCCACCCCCTTGAAGAAATACACAATATGAGTTATAAATTATTGGAAGCCTCTGAAAATGTTTTTCTTAGCCTACTTATAGACCATGAAATTATTAAGAAATAAAATCAGTGAGGCATAGAAGGCCTAATGGAGAGCACCAGATCTCCAGTCCAGACAAGCTGAATAGCCTGGTACCATGTTTGTGAATCTGTTACAAGTTGCTATTTGATAGGCTACACAAATTAGGCCAACAAAGTGTCAACAAGCTTTATGTCTTTCCAGGAAGGGATATGCTCAAGGGGCATAGTCCACAGTTATTTTTTGTACCCATAATTCATCCAGGTATTAAAACTAGATCAAGCTCCATGAAAACATGTTTCAAGGAATCCAGCAAAATTCTATCCAACTGAGGACTTAGCAAAATGCCTACAACTAATCCATGGCCTGTGGGTTCACTGGGAGCTAGTTTGGGAGGTCAAAGCTTACACACAAGGGAAAACAAAACATGTACAAATGTAGCTGAATCTTTCCTCCCAAAGCATGCTGGAAAACTCATGTAAATATACAAATATGCTGAGCTGTATTGTGAAAGGAGCCATTTGTTTTACTAAAACAAGTTGGTATGGTGCAAGATTTTTCTTGGCAAATAAACAAAACACAATGGAAAAATTTGTAAACAATGGGGTTTTCTGGCAATTTTTTGAAAACTGAATGAACAGCCTTTCCAAAAGGTAAAAAAACAAAACAAAACAAACAAAAACAAAAACAAAAAAAACCCTCTTCCTTCTCCTCAGTCTCCCATGAGATACTACTCACGTATAATCATTTTAAAAGTCAAAGCAGATGAGGAATTACAGCTCAGCGATCAGCAAAGCTTATTAAAAGGACCATTTTGTTACTAGTCAACTAACCTGCCAAATGTTCAACTTGGGGAGCCATAAAGGCCAAGCCATACTTGCCAGAATGAGAAGTCTATTCATGATGGTCACACACTAGAGTTCAGGAGGTGAAGAAATCACTCCTCTTCCCAGAATTCCTCTGAAGTGTAGTCATCATCACAGTGACGGAGGTTTAAATAAAGGAATTGTTTTAATTACCGAATGTTACTACAGAGACCAAATGTTCTTGCTTAAACACAGGTTTCATTGGAAAAGTGTTGGTTGATGGTCAAAAATACAGAGGAGGAAAGTTCCCCAAAGATAAGGTATATGATGTTGGCTGAAGAAAACTCTGCCTAGTATGGTCACCCCTCTCTCGTGAGCAGATTCCTGATGAAGTGGATGAAGTCTGTCTTTAGCAACCTGTACATCTTTTTTCTACTTGGCCATTGAAGATGGTTGAACTCTCACACACACACACACACACACACACACACACACACACACATGCCATTGTGAAGTCATTGACTCATTTCATTCTTTAATGTGCTCAGAAGTACATTTACATCATGCATATACTAAAGATGCAAAGGACTGTGAATTCAATATTTTCTTAGATCAATTTATGTCCAAAAAACTTTTTTAAATGAGAATTGTATATACTTTACTATGCATAATTGTATAAATTCCACATAAAAGACGTACAATGGACTTTGTTATCCAATTTCAATTCCTCCTCCGTAAGGAACTGGCAATAACCCTTAATTACTGTGACTAAGGGACTCATGCAGGCACAATTCTAGATCCTCTACTCTGTATCTCACGGTAGGCTTATTCCATCTGGTTTGTACTAGGCCGTATCCTTATTTCAGGGTTTCTGCGATTAAAAGTCATAAATGTTGCTTAAGTACTTAAAGCCTATCTGCTCTCAACCAAGTAACCACTGTTAACAACCTGCATATATATTTTTATAATCTTCTGCATGCTCATATAGTCACATATAAACACATATATAAAAGATATGTGTGTATATATACATAATTTGATATATATACTAATATAGGTATTAGGAATTCTCTGATTTTCAAGAATGAGGCTACATGCATACATACATACATATATACATACATACATATGTTGTGGGGTTTTTTTCTCACTTAAGAGTATATCATAGAAGGAACACCTTGGAGGCTCAGTCAGTTAAGCATCTGCCTTTGGTTCAGGTCATGATCTCAGGGTCCTGGGATTGAGCCCCAGGTTGGACTCTGCTCAGCGAGGAGTCTCCCTCTTCCTGTGTTCTCTCTCTCTTACTCTCACACTCTTGCTATGTCTCAAATAAATAAAATCTTTTTTTAAAAAAGAGTGTATCATGCAAATCCCTCCAAATATCAATTCAGTTCATTCCTTTTAATGGTTGCTTAATAGGTCATAGTAAGTGTTTGCCAGATTTCAATCAACCATTTCTCTGTTGATGGGGATTCATTTTATTTTCTGGGTTTTTTTTCCCCACTTAAAACAGTACTACCCAATTAAAAAGAAAGTACAATGGAGATATTTAAAAACTTTATCCCTCCAACTATTAATTTAGCTCATTCCTTTTAAAGGTTGCTTAATAGTTTGTAGTAAGTGTTTGCCAGAGTTTAATCAACCATTTCTCTGTTGATGGGGATTTGTTTCATGTTCTGTCTCTTCCTAGTTAAAACAGTGCTATCCAGTTGGAAGGAAGGTACAATGGAGATATATATAAAAGCTTAATCTGTAGAGCTACAAGTACGCAAGGCCTACTCTAAATAGAACACCAGTGAGGAATTATGCACACATGCTTTCTATTCCTTTGTCCTTCTCCCCATCCGTATAACCGGCACCTATAACCCTGCAGTACCCCCCAGCTGGTCTCTGCTTCCACTACTGGCCTTTCCATTCCACTTTTCACACAGTAGCCAATGAATTGTGAAAATAGTAAGCTACTTTGTTTCATTCCCTTGTTCAGAACCTTCCATTAGCTTCCATTCATACAAAGAACAAAGTCCATGGCCAACCAAGTTCTACATAATCTGGCCCTTGGCCACCTCTCCAATCTCATTACCTGACACTCTCCGTACTCTTGCCCCGCTAACTAAATTCTCTTTCTGGTTGTTCCTCTACTGCACCAAGAAACCTCCAACTACTGACCTTTCCTTCTACTGCTCCTTATTCCTGAACCCTTCTCCAGAAGTCCTTGGTTCCCTCCTTTACTCTACTCAAGCCTCTGCTTAAACATCCTCTCAGTAGAGAAACCTTCCCTAATTATCATACTTAAAATAGCCACCTACCTTGCTATATTTATCTTCAAATCTCTGATCACTGCCTGACATTACATAATTGTATACTTTCCTCCATTAGAATGTAAGCTTCATGCTTCATCCTCCACAGTATCCTCAGGCCCTGGAAGAGTGCATAGCACACAGTAAGTGCTCAATAAATATTTGTTGAATAAAGGAAAGGGGTAGTGAGGGAATGCTATGAGATAGCTACAGTACATGCAGACTTCAAGTCTTTTAGGAGAGTCATAGCAGGAGACATTTTGCCTGGATTTGCTCCAGCACACACTTAATCTTCTACCAGTACTTTATTTTACTAACTCCTCTCCACAAGCATAGACAGTTAGAATTTTCTGTGAAAGTAAACAGTTGTGCACTGGCCCTAAGGATGCATTATGCCATTAGTACTATCACGCACAGTTGCCTGAGTTTCCATTTGTGGTCTCCCGAGCTTGAACTACAGAGCTATTAGTGGAGACCAAGGACTAGAGAAAAACATATCCCTATAAGTGAAGGGAGTTTTGTTTCTCTTTTGGAAGTTGTGTGAAAAGGGATAATGGAAAATGGATGCTGAGTTGTATTATTTCTCATTTTTCTTTGAGTCCAATATAATTCAAAAGACAGACACTCCCATTATCTCCTATTTCCAAGTATTCATAGTTTGCACATGGACTTGAGCTTCAGTAAAAAGAGCTAGTTAACTAGCATGAACAAGCATTCTATGAAATGGAAGTGATTGAGGATTTCATTAAGCAGAGTATCAGTAGACAGGGTTAACTCTATTTTTAAAGGAACAGACTATCGTTGACTTGTCATGATTTCACTGTCATTTCTGCTCCCAAGGCTTTCCCTCAGAGGTAGCAAATTGAGCTGTCTGCACAGCAAGTTCCACAGACTCCAATTTCTTATTACTGGGCAGACTCAGAAAACATCCCAGTGGATGGAAAGCAGTAAGTTCACCAGATGGTGGAAAGACCTGAGATTCATATGAGAAAAACCAGCCTATAAATCCTTCCACCATTACTACAGCAAGCAGAGTAGACTGTGCCCTTCCTAGCTTGGGCTCTCTTTCTCCATCCTGACCCCTGCCTGAAGACATCTTTTATGTTGATTTTGACTTAATATCACCTGAACCAAGATACTGAGAAAGATAGTAAAGTGGAGTACATAAACTTTTTTAAAATTTATCAGAGAGTAATAGCGCTATTTGCTAGACTTTGCTCTAAGCATTTAAAAAGTTATTTAATCTTTGTGTCAACCCTCTTACGTCAAAGCTGTGATTAATTGGCTTATTGAATTGTCCAAGTCACATAGCCAGAGACCAGCAGACTCAGGATCTGACCCAAGCAGTATCACTCCAAGCTCCACGCTTAAAATCATAACCATGCTGCCCTCCACACCACTTCCTCTGACAGTGTGGGGAGAGCAAAATCTTATTTGCAAGTTTTTCTTTTTAATTAAAAAAGCTATTTGTAGAAATTGTCAATTAAAAAATGGAATAGCAATAAAAAGCAACCATTATTTTCCATTTTCAAGCATATCTACTGCTTTTGCAAAACCAACTTAAGGAAGAAGCTTTGTATTTGCAGAAAAAATGGATAAAATATTAATGCTTCATGTCCTGGATTCAGGTTACACCACAACTATTTGCCAGGGATAATTTCACTTGCACTGATAATTTTAAAACCTGTTCCAGAAATGGTTCTGTTCCATGGGAACACTCATTTATAAACCTTGTAATCTGTGGTTAATTCCTATAGGATTTCATTTACCCCAATTTTCACAAGCAAAGTTAAGCTAGGTTTGTGCTCTTTATATACATTTGGTTGTATGTAATTAAGAATATATGGTCTCAGTTTTCCTATTATATCTGATATTATTTTCTAGCAATTTTCCAGAAGGTTCGGTACTGTAGGGAATTTGTCTCATGCAATGTAATATGAGACAAGAATTGAAAAAGAGATTATGTGCTTTGAGAGAGGAAAATGTTAAGGAGAAACTGTTTATAAAATATATAAACTAACAATGAGGAGTTGAAGAATAGCATCCCACTAGCTTGCATTTTATAGTCCCTCTCATCCCTCAATCCAAAATCTCAAACAAAATCTGTTCTCTTTATTCCAAAAGGGAAAATTTGGTTACAGATTAATTCGTGGATAGTCTAGGGTCTTATGGCCAGTTTGCAATAGAGTAAGGACTCAGATTTTCCACTAATTTAAAAAAAAACAATAAGAAACATTTCTTGCCTTATCAAAATGGTAATAACCCAAGGCATACTTTTATTATTTTATTTTATTTTACTTTCTCTTCTTTTCTTTTTTAAAGGTTGGGAGATACTGATTTTCTTTAAACAAGGTTATAAATAACAAAGAAAAAGTAGGTCCCAGACTCTGGACCGTGTTAGCAGCACAGGGATAGGAGAAGGGCTACTCATCACCTAAGACAGTCAAAGCACAGATGGCCTGCAGGAGACAGCCCCCTCTTGCCCTTGGAAATGGCATGCCTGGGCAGCAGGGGAAGGCCACCATGCTGTGATAAAGCTGACAGCAAGGGCAAAGATTGAGGATGCTGGCCTGTACTGTTTCTATGAACAGTGACATGGACACCACACATGGAGAAGATAAGCTATGGGTCTAGAAGAGGCAAACAGGCACTCCACATACTCCAGGGACCAATTATGAAAATGGTTAAATTTGATTTTTAAAAACAACTCCTCTGGCTTTAGCTTATGATTACATACATGGGCTGTATTTTACCTGGATTGCTCTGTGACAGGTGAGGGCCTAAGAGGCCCCTGGAAGAGCCTGACCTCAGCCCAGGGCAAGTGTTAGAGCTACCCTACATTCCAGCAATTACACTACTTGGTGTTTATCCAAAGAATACAAATACAATGCTTCGAAGGGGCACATGCACCCCAATATTTATAGCAGCAATGTCCACAAAAGCCAAACTATAATAATAATATAATAATAATATGGTATTATTATATTTAGATCCCTAATACACTTGGTATGAGACTTGGGTTCAAAATCCAGTCATGCTTTTTTCTGGTATAGTAATAATAATAATAATAATAATAATACAGTTGCTGTTACCAGAACAACAGAAAAGCATGACTGAATTTCTGAATTATCTGGGTTTGAGGGAAACTTTCTTTTTTTTTTTTTAATTTTATTTATTTAGCTGACAGAGAGAGATCACAAGCAGGCAGAGAGGCAGGCAGAGAGAGAGGAGGAAGCAGGCTCCCTGCTGAGCAGAGAGCCCGATGCGGGGCTCAATCCCAGGACCCTGAGATCATGACCTGAGCTTAAGGCAGAGGCTTAACCCACTGAGCCACCCAGGCACCCCTTGAGGGAAACTTTCTTAACCGTGACTCAGAACCCAGACACATTAAGGGAAAAGACTGAGATTTCACTACATTCTTTATAAATTTTAAAATAACAATTTTTTGGAAGGCAAAAGGTTCCATTAGCAAAGTAAAAACACACATGACAAACTGAGAAGAGTATTTGCAATATGTATCAGAAAGCATTAATAATAGCCTCAATATGAAAAGATCATATCCACCAAAATAGATTAGATTTTGCTGTAGTAGAGGCGCCTGAGTGGCTTAGTGGGTTAAGCCTCTGCCTTCAGCCCAGGTCATGATCCCAGGGTCCTTGGAGACCTCGGTGGGGGGGGGGGGTGTCTCTGCTCAGCAGGGAGCCTACTTCCCCCTCTCTCTCTGCCTGCTTCTCTGCCTACTTGTGATCTCTGTCTGTCAAATAAATAAATAAAATCCTAAAAAAAAAAAAAAAAGATTTGCCATAGTAACAAGCAACCTGAAAAATCCCAATGGCACTAAAACATTATTTCTCACTCACACTGCATGTCCATTATTGGTCAATGGGGAGCGCTGTAATCATACTGCCTCAGAGACCCAGACTGATGGAGGCCATCTCTGCCCACACTTTCCCAATCACGGAGGCAAGAAAAAAGGGACGTGTCTAACCAGCAGCTGGTTCTTTAAAGCATCTACTGAGAACGCACTTCAGTTCCTGCTCTACTGACCAAAGCAAGTCTCATGGAAATAAGTTCAATAGGTGGGAGTATCAGTCTTTGTGAACAATGACAACACACCCCACGAAGTATTTCTAACAATGAGGAATGAACAAGAAATAAAATTTCATATGAGAAATAATCAATAGATAGGTTGACAAGAGAGTTTTTCAACCTCGGCACTACTGACATTTTCAGGCAGCTAATCTCTTTGTCATGAGAGACCTGCATCTGTGAGATACCAGTAGTGCTGCCCTCCAGTTGCGACAACACAAAATGTGTCGTCTGGATATTGCCAGATGTCCCCAGGGATCAAAATCACCCGCAGTTTGAGAACCAATGCTTTATACAAAATGAAATGCAAATGATCCTGTTTAAATGGCTATCTGCTCAATCTACCCATAATAAGAGAAATGTAAAGCAAAACTGCAACATACCATTTACCACTCACAATGTGGGATAAAATTTAGAAGTTGGTCAGTGTAATCCCTTCTCAAGGCTAGGGAAAAGTCCAAAATATATTAAATGGGAAAAACAAGGTACAAAAACTTTTAGAGTATGGTACCCTTTGTTCAGAATACACAATTGTATATTTTTATTTATTTGTATTTTTGAAAAGAAATAAAACAAACGAAAAACAAACAAACAAAAAAAAGGGTCACACTTGCTGGTGAGAGGAACAAACAGAGAAGGAACAGGGAGGGAAGCCAGATTTACCTGAATATACTTTAGGGGGTTGATTTTGGACATGTAAATGTTTCTCACAACCAAGAACAGAAATACTTTTTGAAAAGTAATTTCCAAATTTAAAAATAAGTAAGCCTAAAAATAATAAACAAAAAAATAAATAAATACCTAACCAAATATGAAGTTAATAGCATTACCATAGAGAGAAGGGTTGTTTCAATTATTTTAAAATATAGTATTTGTATTATACATCAATAGTGGAAAATATCCTAAGGACACAAAGAAAAAATCCTAAACTACATTTAAATGTCTTATTGTTAGTACTGATAATATCATTGTTATTTTGAAACTGTTATATATTAATCAGATATTCTATTTATTTGGGTAAAGTAAATAAGTAATATATTAATGTGTTTAGAAATCAAGCTTCAGTAGAAAAGAGGTATTGGGGTGCCTGGGTGGCTTAGTTGGTTAAGTGTCTGACACTCATTTTTTGCTCAGGTCTTGATCTCAGGGTCATGAGTTCAAGCCCCACGCTGTGCTCCATGCTGTGCATGGAGCTTACTTTTAAAATAGTAACAATAATAGTAACAATAATAATAATACAAAAGTGATAAAATAAAAACCCTGTAATCTTACATTTGATTATGAAATACCACAATGAATTAATAATTTACTTTCTCTTCATAAAAAACAAATATTTATTAAGTATATCTGAAAGGGCCTGGGAAAAATGACAATTTAGTAGTAATGAGCACACCTAAAAAACAGATCTCAAAACACTACTTTGTAGGTTGGGCAAGTAATATACAAGATGAGCCTGGGAACTTGTCATGCCAGAGGTCAAGAAAGTTGTCAGATGGGGTGCCTGGGGGGCTCAGTCGGTTAAGGGTCTGCTTTTGGCTCCGGTCACGATCCCAGGGTCCTGGGACCGAGCCCCACCTTGGGTTCCCTGCTCAGCCAGGAGCCTGCTTCTCCCACCCTCTCCCTCTGCCCCTCCCCATGCGCTCTCTCTGCTCTCTAAATAAAGAAATAAATAATAAATAAATGAATAAATAAAACCTTAGGAAGGAAGGACGGAAGGAAGGAAAAAAAAGAAAGGAAGAAAGCTGTAAAATAACACTGGGGACATGCCATAAAGACATAGAAATGAACTCAAATGAGCCCACCAGCTGAAGAGGGCTCTCACAAAGCAAAGAAATTTTTAACATCAAAAAAATAAAAACATAAGAAAAAACAAGTTGGCCAAGATGTGAAGAAAAAGGAATCCTCGTGCACTGTTGGTGGGAATGCCAACTGGTACAGCCACTGTGAAAAACAGTATGGAGTTTCCTCAAAAAATTAAAACTAGGGGTGCCTGGGTGGCTCAGTGGGTTAAGGCCTCTGCCTTCAGCTCGGGTCATGGTCCCAGGGTTCTGGGATCGAGCCCCATATGGGGCTCTCTGCTCCGCGGGGAGCCTGCTTCCTCCTCTCTCTCTGCCTGCCTCTCTGCCTACTTGTGATTTCTATCTGTCAAATAAATAAATAAAATCTTTTAAAAAAAATTAAAAATAAAATGACCATATAATTGAGTAATTCTACCACTGGCTATGTTCCCAAAGAATACAAAAACAGTAATTCAAAAAGATATATGCACCCCTCTGTTTATTATTATTTTTTAATTAACATATAATGTATTATTAGCCCCAGGGGTACAGATCTGTGAATCACCAGGTTTATACATTTCACAGCACTCACCATAGCACATACCTTCCCCAATGTCCATAACCAACCACCCTCTCCATACCCCTCTTCCCCCAGCAACTCTCAGTTTATTTTGTGAGATTAAGAGTCTCTTATGGTTTGTCTCCCTCCCAATCCCATCTTGTTTCATTTATTCTTTTCCTACCCCACCAACCCCCCCACGTTGCATCTCCACTTCCTCACATCAGGGAGGTCATATGATAGTTGTCTTTCTCCGATTGACTTATTTCGCTAACATAATACCCTCTAGTTCCATCCACGTAGTCGCAAATGGCAAGACTTCATTTCTTTTGATGGCTGCATAGTATTCCATTATATATATATATATATATATATATATATATATATATATATACCACCTCTTCTTTATCCATTCACCTGTTGGTGGACATCTAGGTTCTTTCCATAGTTTGGCTATTGTGGACATTGCTACTATAAACATTCGGTGCACGTGCCCCTTTGGATCACTACATTTGTATCTTTAGGGTAAAGACCCAGTAGTGCGATTGCTGGGTTGTAGGGTAGCTCTATTTTCAACTTTTTGAGGAATCTCCATGCTTTTTTCCAGAGTGGTTGCACCAGCTTGCATTCCCACCAACAGTGTAGGAGGGTTCCCCCCACTCTGTTTATTATTGCAGCATTATTTACAACAGCCAAATTATAGAAGCAACTCAAGTGTCCATCAATAGATGGATGAAGAAGATATAGTATATATCTACAATGGAATATTACTCAGCCATAAAAAAGAATGAAGTCTTGTCATTGGATACAACATGGGTGGGCTAGAGGGCATAATGGTAAGTGAAACAAGTCTGTCAGAGAAAGATAAATACATAGGATTTCACTCATATGTGGAATTTAAGAAGCAAAACATAGAAAAAAGGAGGTAAACAAAAAAAACAGACTCATATATAGAGAACAAACTTGTGGTTACCAGAGGGGAAGTGGGTGAAATAGGTGATGGGGATGAAGACTACATTTATCATGATGAGCACTGATGAGTATAGTTGTGCTTTTTTTTCTCTAAGAGCACACTATGTCTCTCAATAAAAATCAGGGGTTTTTTTCACAGAGAGAGCGGGAACACAAGCAGGGGGAGTGGGAGAGGGAGAAGCAGGCTTCCTGATGAGCAGGGAGCCCAATGCTGGGCTCCATCCCAGGACCCCGGGATCATGACCTGAGCCGAAGGCAGACACTTAACGACTGAGCCACCCAGGTGCCCATTTATATAGATTCTTTACATTTGTTACTAGGTTTATTCCTAAACAAATTATATTTGTGTGTGTGTATGTGCATGTGTGTGTGTATATATAATATATAGAGAGAGACAGTCATATTAGCTATGACGATAGTATTGTGATAATAGTTTTAAGCCCTATCTGTTAGTGATACATACTGAAGTATTTATAGATCAAATGATATAAAGTTTGGAATTTGCTCCCCGTCCTTGGTGGAAAGGGGAAGCAAGCCAAGGCATGGGGGCAGAGTTAAAATAAAATTGGGAAATGGCTAGCAATTGTCAAAGCTGAGTGATGGCTATATTGGAGTTCAGTACTAATTATCTTTGCTTGTATGGATGTCTCAAAATTTCCTGAGTAAAAAGATTTTTTTCAAATTCTTGGCAGGAGGCTCCCAAGTGCCTCAGTTAGTTAAAGGTTGACTCTTGGTTTTGGCTTAGGTCACCATCTCAGGATTGTGGGATGGAGACCTACATGGGGCTCCACACTTAACACAGAGTCTACTTTTCCCTCTCCCTCTTCTCTTCCCCCATCCACATGCATTCTCTTTCTCTCTTTCTCTCTCTCACATAAATAAATGAAATCTTAAATGGATAAGGAAGATGTGGTCCATTTACACTATGGAGTATTATGCCTCCATCAGAAAGGATGAATACCCAACTTTTGTATCAACATAGGCGGGACTGAAAGAGATTATGCTGAGTGAAATAAGTCAACAGAGAGAGTCAATTATCATATGGTTTCACTTATTTGTGGAACATAAGTAATAACATGGAGGACATGGGGAGATGGAGAGGAGAAGGGAGCTGGGGGAAATTGGAGGGGGAGACAAACCATGAGAGACTATGGACTCTGAAAAACAATCTGAAGGTTTTGAAGGGGTGGGGGGTGGGAGGTTGGGGGAGCCTGGTGGTGGGTATTATGGAGGGCATGCTTGCATGGAGCACTGGGTGTGGTGCATAAACAATGAATTCTGGTACACTAAAAAGAAATTTTTAAAAATTAAAAACAAAAAAAGAAAAAAAACTATTGGTCAAGTTCAGGTGTGACATTGTCAATCAACAGCCCTACCCAGAACCTGTCTACCTGATCTTCCCTGATATGTCTAAGAAGTAAATACCCCCTGCACTTGACACACTCAGATGATGCTCTGTTCATCTTCCATCCTTCTTACTCACTGAGTATCCCAATTCTACATTGCCTCCAGGCTGAGGAAATAAAGGATTGAATTCAGCCCTAAAAATTAATAGACAATGTGTATCAGCTGGTTCCACAAGCTAGTGACATCATAAAAGCATTTGACTGAGGGCCAGCCTCGGTTAAAGGTAATACTGAGTTAACTTCTATCAGATTGAGAAGTGTGTTTGTCAGGACCCTTCATGCGGATGTTCCAGAACAATGACAATATTTAGATATCAGGGCTGAATGAAAATTGAGACATTCCCAAGATTCATAAACTGGGTTTACAACCCCTCTCTGGCACCACCGCTTTCTCCATGGATCATATCACAGAAGGATCTGATTAGAAATAGAATACACAGACAGACTATGTGACGATTTTGCAATCCTCTGCTTCGGGGCTAGCAGGCTGGATGTGCAAACAACACAATCAAATGATCCCCAAACAACATCTTAACTCCCTTTATGAACTATTTGGTACTATGGAGAAAAGAGAATTATGACATGAACATCAGCGGGAAAGGTGCAGTTATGCCATGTTACCTGACAAGATCCAACCTCCTGAAAACTGCTTCTGAGATCTTGGAGTCAGGCCAACACACATTCAAATCCGGCTTTCATCCCTGCCCAGGTGTCCATCCCTGCCCAGGTGTCCATCCCATGGCAGGCTGTTTAACTGTCTAGGTCTCACTTCCTTCATCTGTCACATGGATATGAAAATGCCTCTTAGCAAAGCTATTGTAAGGATTAAAGAAAACTCTACACACACACACACACACACACACACACACACACACACACAAGTGCTTCGTAAAACACATAATGAGGACTAAATAAGTAATAGCTATTACAGTTATATGAGCCGGACTGATGAAATGTTCTAGCCATTTTAGACGGGAGGCTCTAAAATGACTTTGTTACAATGCTAGGAAAAGGGAATTCAACAAACCATTTTAAAGACTATTTCAGACACGTAACAAGACATGAACACTTTGTGGATCATTTATCAATGCTGAATACATGCATCCTCTGATGTGGTAGAAAGAGATCTCAGCCTCGACTTACAAAAGCTAAAATTGCATTACTAAAAGTGCCTTGGGTGAAAAGAACAGTTGGTCAGTGGAAATTTCAGTTCTCTGTTTCCTACTACCGCTCATGAAATTTCCATCAGTCCATTTGCCACATCACTCTGACTGCATCTCAATTCCTGCCCAGCCTGTGCACAGTTCCCATGGCTATGCCCACCTTTGTGCTCATCCGTTATCTCACTCCTAAAATTTCTTTCTGTTATGTAAATATTTGATTGTCCATTTTTTATAATAGAGCTTCATAAATTTATTAGTAAGGTCATTTCTAATGCATGATAATTTGAGTAGGCATATTGCTTTGCAAACCTACCATTTATCATGCCTTCTTCTTAGGCATTTACAAACACTTTTTATACATCTGTAGTAATAATAACAATAATAGTTATATTTATTTAGCCCACATCATGTGCTAATAACACTACCAATTTCTAAAGATCATTAAATAGCATAATCTTAGTGACACCTCTGTAAAGAAGGTACTATCATGCCCATTGTATAACATGGAAACTGAGATTTAGAAAAGTTTAATTACTTTCTGGTGTCTGTATAGCTACTATGCAGAAGCACTGAAATTAGAGCTCGGTAAGTCAGATCTAGAACCTATGATTCCTATCACCTATTAATATTTAGGATTCTGTCTTGGGACGCCTGGGTGGCTCAGTTGGTTGGACGACTGCCTTCGGCTCAGGTCATGATCCTGGGAGTCCCGGGATCGAGTCCCGCATCGGGCTCCCAGCTCCATGGGGAGTCTGCTTCTCTCTCTGACCTTCTCCTCGCTCATGCTCTCTCTCACTGTCTCTCTCTCAAATAAATAAATAAAATCTTTGAAAAAAAATATTTAGGATTCTGTCTTATAGTTATTGTATAAACTCTTAATATTATTTTTCAAATATTTTAATATTATTTTTCAAGTAATATATTTTTCAAACAAACCCCAAATCGGTAAAAGATCATGTCTCATTCATTTGTGTGTCCCTAGAGCTTTAATGAAGACCCTGGCACATATACAGACAACCTTTGATGAATGAATAGATCAAGTGATTTTACACAAGACTATACAATTTTAATCATATGGTATTTGTCTTTCTCTGACTGGCCTATATATACAATGGAATATTGCTCAGCCATAAAAAAAGAATAAAGTCTTGTCATTTGCAACAACACAGATAGATCTAGAGAGTATTATGCTTTATTTTGTTTTTCAGTATCTGCCCTAAGACTAACATGTTCATTTTTAAAAACATTCTGATCTATTAATTTAATACAAAACCCCTGGCTGGCTCAGTCTGAAGAGGATGTGACTCTTGATCTCGGGTCATGAGTTCGAGCTCCACATTGGGTGTAGAGATTACTTAAATAAATAAAACTTTAAAAAAATTTTTTTAAACCTGAGAACTATACATGAGCAATATTTAGTAGCCTAGTATTTTTTGGTTCTTCAAAGTAAACTCCCTTGCCCCTCTCACAGATCTCTAGTTTACCCAAATCCAACTCTTTGCCTACTCTGTGCCTAGCCTCAGTAACCCAGTGTGGCTAGAGGAAAGCAAACCACCATACAACAGGTCTCACTTAGCACTCATTTCCAGTTACTTACAAAGGTCTCCTGACACTGCCTGGCAATCCTCATCTCCCTAGTCTATTCACTGTTCTACTGTCCTAGAAATTTATTTTGCACGTCTCTGATTGAACCACAAATACCTCTTCTCCCTCCTTTCTCTCAGTTCTGGGCCTTAGTTCCAACGTCGCTGAGAAAATGGAAACCATCAGAGGAGTACCTTCCACGTGTTCTCCCCCACCAATTCTACTACTCTGTCTCCCTGCCTTCCTGCCTCTTGGAAATGGTGAACTGCCCATGGTCCCTTCGGGGTCCCTTCGGGGGCCAACTCCTCCAGTGGAACATGCTTCCCATCTGCTCTCATTTAAATCAAGGCCATGGCTTCTACAGTTCTCCTACTCTCTTCTGAATCACCAGTTTTACTGTTTACTGGGTCAGCAGCATTGTTTTCTTCTTGAAACATTTTCTTCCCTCGGCTTATGAGAGATCACACCCTTTTGGTTCTTTTCCTACTTGAAGAGCTGTTCTTATTTGGTCTCTTTTGATGATTTTTTCTTATCTTCCAAAACTTTAAATGTTGGAGTACTAAGCCCTCTTCTGTTCTCTATCTCTACTCATACCTAGGTGAGCTCAAGACTATAAATTCCATATATACCTTCACGACCCCCAACCCCAATCTCTCCCCTGAACTCTTGTCTCTTAAACATATTTCCACTTGAATGATTAAAAGCATCTCAGATTTAATATGTCCAAAACTAAACTCTTGATTTCTAATCCCAAACCTACTCTGCTCCAAGTAGTACCCATTCCAATGAATTGCAGCTCTCTCTCTCTCTTGTTCAGGAGAAAAACTATGGAGTGATCCTTGATTCTTTTCACCCATATCCACACATTTCCTCAACAAATCTTGTTGGCGCTATCTCAACAACAAATATAGAATGTGATGACTGCTCCCTGCCACTGCTCACACACTAAGTACAACGACTGACATATTACTTAGAGATCATTAGCTTCCCAACTGGTATCCCTGCTTCAACCCTTGTTCAACTTTGGTCTGCTATCAGCAGAACAGCAGAGTGATCTTTTCAAAAATGTAAGTCATCCCTTCCTCTTTCCTTTCCTTTTCTTTTCATTCTTTATCTCTCCTTTCCTAAAAACTGAGTTCTAAGACCATTAGGAGAAGCAGAGCAAGGTAGGCATCCCCCTGATTGGGGGAGTTGTGGTGGCCCAGAGTGGAGCGTCATAGACCAGAGTGGAGTAAGTAGTGTCCCCCTTGGGAGGGCTTCCTGTCATAGGGAGTCAGAGCCTTGAGGGAAGGGAAAAGTGGGGTGAAGAAGGCATCCATAGAGAACAGTGGTCCAGGATAGGAAGTCACACCTCAAGCATAGTGCAAAGAAGACCAGCATGAAAGAAGAGTCCAGCAAGGGACGTCAGAGACCAAGCAGGGTAATAAGGACATCCATGCAATAGGGCAGTCCGATGTAGGGTGTCCAACAGAGGGGTGTCCTGTGAAAGATGAAGGAGTCCACATGGGTGTGGGGAACCAACAGCCATGAGGCAGTAGGCTCAAGAGCCCAAATGGAAAAGAAGACCTTCACAAGGGGGTGTGGCCAAGGAGCATCAGAATCCAAGTGAGGTAAGGAGGATATCCGTTCTAGACACTGGAGCGTGTCTATACAGGTAAGGGACCAAGTTGCAGAAGTTAAGACCTAAGAAAGATGAACAGCATGTCCATATCTGGGGGCAGCCCAGCAAGGGGAAATAAGAATCTGAGCTAAAGAGGTTTCCATGCAGAGAGACAGCTGCATGTGGGTGTCAAAGGCCAAGCCGAACAAGGGTCTATATAAGAGGAGCAGGTGGGCGTGAGCTACTGGAGCTCCAGGGCAGAAACAAGAGCATCCACCAGGGCAGGTGCAACAGTAGCATCAGGAATCTGGATACCAACTGGGGGGTTGGTCAAATAAGTAAATGTATTTAGGGTACTGGGAGCAAATTTCCTCACTTTTGAGTTACAAATGTGGAAAGAGAAAAAAAATAGAGTCACATTGGAATTAATAGATACTGGTATGAGCTCGTGGTTTTCAATATATACAGATAGAGAAAGAAATAGGTAGAGATTTGTGTGTGGTTATGAATCAGTGTGTGTCTATGTAGCTGGATTTTTAAAAATTAAATTGAACAAAAAACTACAAATAACAGATCCAAAGCATAAGGGCATAGAAAAGTTGAAAGTAAAACTATCAAAAAAGATATACCATGAAAACTAAACTAAAGAGAAACTCAAGACCCAAATTTCAAAGAACTTTATGTGACCCACTAAGGACTCCGGACCTAAACACCATCATGGGTCGGGTAGTACGAGATACAGTCTGGTTCACAAGCAAGACAGGTTTGTGGGTGAGAAATTCAGTACAGTAGCAAGTGGGTCACCCAAAGAACGCAAAAATTTCAGTAACTGGAACACTTTAACAAAAGGAGGAGAACTCATGCAACTGTGAGGTTAAGGTGTATTTTTCTTCCGAGGGAGGCCAGTGGACGGTTCATGCAATCTAGCACAAGGTGACATTTGCTTGGCAAATTCATCGGACCCGGACTCTGTCTCTCAGAAACACAATTCCAACATCCCAGAGTTTATCAGACTCAGGAAAAATTACTCTGACAAAGCTCACAAAAGCCTGGTTTATAAAACCAACATGTATGATTCATTAACATTTAATGAGAAAAAAAATGAATACCCATGGGTCAGGCTGACCAGACTGTTATCTTCCTATACCTACATGACAAGCCATACTAGAAGATGATCTAATGAACTTGGACTCCTATGTGGTTTTACTTGGCTCCTTTCCGTCCATCTTCCTTGTCGGCTCTTCTTTGCCTCGCTTCTTGTCTGGAGAGGTTAGCCCCAGGGTCCTGCAGGAACCCCCTACCCTCCTTGCCAGAGGCTTCGGTTTGGCTTCAAGTATAGAGATGCACCAGCAGGAAATCAGAGGAGGGGGAAAAAAGTAAAGTTGGGATGTTTCCTCCTGAGTCTCTCCTTGCTTGGTTCCACTTCTCCTGGCAGAACCCTCATCCCTCAAGACCACTAGGAATCTCATCGTTTAGGCTCCAGCATCACTGCCTGGGCCCTGAGCCTGGAAACCCCACTTCCTCCCCCTTGGGTCTTCAGCCTCCAGATAAGCGATTGTTTCCAGTTGTTGCTAGTCTCTGTGGACCACCTCAGTACCCAGTTTGTTCCCTCGACCTGCCCACACCTCTGTGTCTCTTCATTAGAATTATCTGGGCTGACTTGCATTTCTTGCAGTTTGAATGAGTAATACAGTGTTTGTGGAACACCAAACCCTTTTGTATTCTACTTAGGGTAAGCAGCCATCTCCATTTGCACAGGACTGAAGCAGGATTCAGAATGTTCTGTTTTCCTGTCAGGATGAGTTGGTCATCCTAATCCCACCTGACTTTGACATATCTCCTTACCACAACTAGCTGGCTATTTATTTCATTTTTTCTTGAAATTGATTCATTTTCCATTCAGTTTTCCCTCCCTTCCCCTATAATCCTCTGGAGTATTTCTTGTGCTCCACATATGAGTGAAACCACATGATAATTGTCTTTCTCTGATTGACTTGTTTCACTTAGCATAGTACCCTCCCGTTCCATCCATGTCGATATAAATTGAATTTAAATTAAAAAAAAAGAAATTGATTGATTTCATTAACTTGTTGCTTTTAAAAGAAACATTAAATCACTACTATAAATGGAAAACTAATGTAACTTGCCTTTGATCGATTGAACGGAACATATTATAGAAACAAGAATAAATGTAAACTACATAATAATATAAGTAGAAATTATTATTTGCAAAGGGACATGAGCACGAATCCTGCTCTCTCTATGCTTAAAAGGGAGATTGGTATTAAAGGCATTCAAGACACACACTGGCCTCAAATTGAAACTTTTTGCTTCATGTATCAGAATGTGATCACATTTTTGCCATATGAGTCTATGTTATTTAAGGACGTGCATGTATTATGTACATCATTTCATCTCTGCTCTGTGGTATGGGTTCCATCCTTAGGGAAACAATGGTGTGGTGGAGGGTCAAACACCCAACAAAATCAGGCTCTACCACTCAGCTGTCCAACAGAAGACACTTTGTCCCTGGATGGTGCTGGGATGGACATCATGACCAGGTGCTTCTGACTTTATTTCCATGAGCCCAAGCCCTATTCTAATGCACAAATCCTTTTCTTTGGATACAGCAGTCCTTTTATCAGGAAATAACCAAGGCTTTTAAACCAGGGACAGCTTGGTCTCTTTCAAGTAACTTCATAAATCTCTAATCTGATACAGTATGTTTATCACACATTTGAACTCTTAGAATACGATCTTATTTCTTTCCATTCTATGTTTTTAAAAGGTCACTCAAAATTACATCCATGTTCTACCTGTGAATACAAAATACTCTGGCAACTTGTGGGAGTGGATGTGGGTAGGTACATGTACAGTGACCAGGTCGGGTGTCATACAAGAGGTGACATTAGAACTCGGGCTACAAGGTGAATTCGCTTTCTTTAGATGGAGAGAGGCAACAAAGTTAATCTAGGCAGAAGGAACAGTGTGTGCAAAGGCATGGAATAATGAAAAAATAAAATATATGCAAGAACTGAAAGGAGTTAACTATGATCTGGGAGTGGACTTTCAGAGGACATAGATCCTGCTTAAGTAAAAGAACCCAAAATTCATGTAATAGTAATTAGTATAGCATAGAGGTAAAGATGTCGGGATTTAAAGTCAGATTTGTGCTACTATCTCAGCTTCAGAATTCACTTTTTGTATGATCCTCAACAAATTCTTAACATTATAAGTCTCTGTTTCCTCACCTGTAAAATGGGAAATATTAATTCCGTTTCATAGAATTATTATGAGGATGAAATTTAACAATATCCTTAGACCAGTGGTTCTCTAGGGGTAATTTTGCCCCCCTAGAGACATTTAGTAGTGTCTGGAGATATTTCTTATTATCACACCTAGGAAAGAAGGAGAAAGTACTCTCGGCATGTAGTAGATAAGGATCAGATGCTGTTTCAACATGCAGGACAACCTCCCACAACAAAGGCTTGTCCAAACTAGCATATTGAAGATGCTGAGGTTGAGAAACCCTGGCTAACCTAACACCTGGCTTACGGGATGTAGCCAGTAAATGTGGTCCAGAAAGAGAAGGAGGAGGAGGAGAAGGGGTGATATTGTACCATGCGGATGAGTTCAGCTGCCTATTTGGCAGATGAATGCCAAGCTATCATGACCCGCTGTCACCAAGTTCACCCCTCATCCCAGCCATCAGCTGTGTTTCTGCCAGACAGTTGATCGTAGAGTGACTAGATAAGAATTATAGACTGATGGGCCCCGGAAGAGGAGTCAAGCACCTAATCCACAGGGAAGTTTTCTAAAACAGGGAGAGTGACCAAACCTCCCTTTATCTCTGAACCATGACCACCATCTCCTGTCCAATGAGCAAGTATCTCGGGGTTGAGAAAACAAATGGCAAGTCTCAGTAACCAAGTTTGGCAGGTCATTCTGTCCACGAGCCTTGAAATAGTGAATCATCGTGACTCAGGTCTAATGGACCACACATGTACTTAAAAGGGACCTCGGAACACTGTTTAAACAGGTCTTGCTTATAAAACCCGGGAAGCCAAACGACTTCTGATGATCCTTCCGTCCTGACGATGGTGAGGCAATGCTAGGAGTGGCTAGGGACGGGAACAGACGAGGCTCTGGTGAGCATACAGGCTCGGTGATAGTGAAGCCTTTCTCAAACTAAGCTTCAGCTAACCACACTTTGGCAGAACAAGATACAGAAGCAAGGCTCTGCCGACAGAGGCTTGAACCACAAACCAGAGAGCGATCTGCATGTATACATGATGCGGGAAGAACTGCTTGTCAGATGTTGCTTTTTCTGAGCCACAGCACACATGCAGTGGTATCGTCTTCAAATTAGGAAGGACAGTTGGATTCTTTGACTACCCAGGCATGCGGGGAACTAATGAGGGATAATGCCCTATGTTGACAAGTTAATGTCTCAGCAGGGAAGACCAATTAGGAAATGTGCCATTTAGGGTGCTGCCTATACTTCCAGAATCAATTCAAACAATGTCTTTGTTTGAACTGACATCTCAGGAAAATGGATAAAATCCTGAGGCTCTGGAGTCAGAATGGGGTTTGAATACTAACTAGCTCAGCCATTTGCTGACTATGCAATCTAGGAAAAGCTATTGAACATCTCCAAATACCCATTTCGTTAATGGGAAGAATGGTAATAATGGCAACTGGAGATGATAACATTGGTGACTTCGTGGAGGCGTAGTGAGCATTGAATGTGATAGCAGAGTAACCCCTTGGTGAATACCGGCTGTCTTGTGGCAGTCACGGTCCACCGAGGAAATCACTTACCTTTCCTCCGCAGATCATCTCCTAGTTTTCAGCACAAAGGACACAGGTCTGTCAGTCACATCCCGTGATGATAACTGTCAGTTGGGGCGTGGGGATCCACGTACACTACACGTATAAGTGTAAACAAAAATGGTGACTGGTGATTTTGTTCCTGATTCTTCCTAGACGTGGACATAACCTTTCTTCATTTTAAAACGTATCCATTCAAATGTATGTCCTTTTCTTTTTGACATCCATATTGCCACCATTTGGGGAAGAATACATATTTCCTTGGAATAATTTCTTCCTCACACTCTTTGCTTTCTTAGCTGTGATACTTACCATCCCCTGTGGCATCCTTCAGGTTCTGAGAGCAACAGAAGCTTCAAAGGGAGAAGTTTGCTGTTGGTCACTGCACTCATTCAATCTCAGGATCTACGATAAGAGAACGAAACCGTCTTTTCCTGAAGTTCAGAAGAAGCTAAGCTATCCCAAACACCGCACATTAGAACATAAATGCCTCATGCTCGCTTTGGCGGCATATGTACCAAAATTGGAACAATATAGAGACGATTAGCGTGGTCCCAGAGCAAGAACATGAATGCCTCGACTGAGCTTGAAGGGATGGTCTGAACAAACAAACACTTGGTAAATATAAGTGAGTTTCATAGATAAAGACAGAGCGATAATAGGTTAGGATACTAGAAGGAGAAAAAAGGAAAGAAAGGCTAACTTAATTAAAGTGACATTTTCCATGATTGTTTTGTGACTCGGAATATATCAGTCTTCATTGGTAAGTGAAACACGATGAGAAATGTCAAGAATGTTAACATTTTTTGAGGGCTTACTATGTGCCAGGCACCATTTTAAGTCTTTTTTTATATATTGTCACAACAATCCAATAAGGTAAAAACTATGGCACCCTCTTTTTCCAAGATGAGGGAAAGGAAGTCTAGAGAGGGTAAGTCCGAAGACTACACAGCTAGGAAGGGGCAGATCTGGAGTAAAGTCAAGCAGTATGAATCCAGAGCCTTCTCGTTCAACTCCTACACTTGAAAGCCAATAAATGAAAAGAAAGGAATATCCTATCACACCATTTAAAATCTAGACAATAACCCATTTCACAAGTAACACTATAAAATGGAACGATTACTCTCCACATGTTACAATTTAAATGGTTTTGTTTCTAGCCAAAGATTAATGCTACATTTTAAGGAGAGGAAAGAGAATTTTTTAATTCACTAGGTTTGGACGGTTAGCCCACCATACATCAAAATTTAGTGATTATTCTTAATGAGAATTTTTTTTTCTTTCAAAGGCTTAATATTTTTACCAAAAAGGAAGATGAGATTTTCTCCAAGTACTCTAATAACTCTAAAGTGCTGTCTTAAATTTTTCTAATTTTTCATAGCCTTATTCTATCTAATTCACAAATTTTCCCCTTGCTTCCCCTTCAGTGAATAAACCATAAACCCAATCTTTTTTTCTAATTAGCTCACAAGCACCATCTAGTGAAGAAGCAGAATAATTACAGAACAGTTCCTGTTGCTGATCACGATTTAATCAGTACTAATTAAGCCTAAGTGAGCATCCTTTTACAGCTGTTCTAAAACAGAATGAGATTTGTGAAATGCAAACATTATGGCTAAGGTCAAAACTACACATTTCAAGTTGTGTTGTTGTCTTGAATTTTTAGAAATTGAATTTTAGAAGTTGAATTTAGAAAATTTTTAGAAATTTGAATTTTAGAAATTCAGAATTTTAGAAATCAGCATGCTATTTCCAATTTCAATTGGCCTTTCTACTACCAAATATTATGGGTCCTCAGACAGCATAAAGTGACACATTTCACTGTATGAATACCTAGGGTAGTTTTGACATTTCATTTTCTATGTCAGTCCATGCACTACTTTCTTCTTCCCTCCTTTCATTATCACACTAACATGAATTTTTTAATATATTCACCTAACCATTTGTCAAGGACAGTCTCTGCCCTCAAGCTCACTATCCAGGAGATATAGACTTTAGGGAAATAAAGTATTACAGGTATTATGACAGAGGTAATGTGCTCAGAGACTATGTTAATTACAGTGGTAGTATCCTAGAGAAGAGACATTTTCCATAGTGGCCAATCACTGGTGTCACATGTGACAGAAGTGTCCAAGAAAATGGGTTCTGAGACTTACACTGGGTGATAAGGTGGTTGTTAGTGACTTTCAAGAGAGTGATTTTAGCTAAATAATTAGGATAGGAGCCAATAACAAAGGTTTCTAAGGAGTAAAGAGGGTGTGGGCAAAAGTAAACTACTCATCTGAGAGCTTGAATTGGTAAAGAAAATAGCTGCTTGGGTTTTTTTAAGATTTTATTTATTTATTTGACAGAGATCACAACTAGGCAGAGAGGCAGGCAGAGAGTGAGGGGGAGGTAGGCTCCCTACTGGCCAGAGAGCCCAATGGAGGGCTCAATCCCAGGACCCTGAGACCATGACCTGAGCCGAAGGCAGAGGCTTAACCCACTGAGCCACCCAGGCACCCAGAAAATAGCTTCTAGGTAGAGAAGATAAACTAATGTTCGATTAATGTTAAGTTCTCTTGTTTTAGAAAACCTTGACAACGTTTCACAATTTAGAGCAAAAAAACAAAACTATAATTAAAACCCAAGAGCATAGTGGTTTGTCTCCTTAGATTATTATAAAGCTTCAGCTATGCTCTGCCTCTAATAATCAATACATTTTAATACTTCATTTTAATTTTACATATACTTGATAAACAAGTATAGAAAGATAAGTTTGGGGGTAATATAGAGGAAGTAGAATGTGGCTTAACATTCTTAGAAGAATTATTAGGGTAATAAAGAAGAAAAGAGTCTAAACTGTGAGGAACTGCCGAATGAAAGGCAATTTTCTGCAAAAACTCAACCAGCCCTGCTCTAACGAAGTAACCTCTGTAGGGCACAGGGACCAGCAGAAGACAAGGAAGATCTCAGATGGCAGCAAAGAGCAGGACCAGATAGAGAGGCAGGCTGGCTCTCTATGGAGAGCCACATCATTTAAAAAAAAAGGAAAAAGGAAGAAAAGGAAAACCCAGGAGCAGCCTGTACTTAAACACTAGTTGTCCCTTATCCTAGGAGCGAAGCACAGGATCCTTCTCGTGGCACCACACCAAAACAACAGCATCTGTATTTCTAAAAGGAGAAGACATCTTCTGGAAAAATCGACTGCCAAATACATGAATGGAGTGAACAGATGTCAAACTGGTACATTAAACTGTACTTCTTTGCTTCTTTGTTCAGCATCCCTAAAATTACAAGTAGTTCCCATCTGAGCAAGAGGTTGTTCTCTAAAAGTTAGCTGGTAAACCAGTTCTACAAATGCATAGTGCTGTGGGTTCAGAGTAGAGCCTGACTGCCCAGGTTCCAATCCTGACCCCACCACCTACTAAATTCATTGGACTCTGAGCTTCTACAGCTGTTAAAATGGGATACCTACTCAAAGGATTGTTCTGTTGTGATTAATGAATTATCACATTGAAGTTTTTACAGTCATGCCTGGCACATAGGATTCAACAAAGGTTAGCTATTATCATAACTAGCATGCTGATAGGAATAGGAACCCAGTACATAGTTCCTAGAATAGGAGGATCAGAGAGCTGTGGTTATGGAAAAGACCAGGAGACCAATAAGTCACCAGGGATTTGGTAAATGTATAGACAAACCTCTCTAAATACATAAAAGAAGACTTCTAAGTGTTTAGCAGAGCACATTTAAATTCCAAAGAGCCCACAAACCAAAACAATAAAATTATAATACTGAATTTCATTTTAAAATTCAGTGACCCGATGACAGTAGGAAATGCTGTCTATTACGTCCTTTTTTCTTGGAGCTTTACAATGAATGTTATCAGTCTCTGTAATTAAAAAAAGAAAAATACCATTGAATTTTGTTTAATCCAGCTTTGCCTAAACTTTTTTGACCATAGAAACCGTTTTCCTCTTACCTGTCGTAAGTGCCACATTTTGAGAAATGCTTTTCCAGGTCAATTACTTCCCAGATACTCTAAATTAAAGAATAAACAGCAGTTATCCCTGAGGAAATAAACGTACGAGGTTTTGATTTCACAACCCTCAGAGGATTATAAAAACGCTATTCATAAATTGAATATTGGCTAAATCATGATTGCCATTCTTGCTCAACCCATTCAAAGTCAGAATAGCAGTGTTAAAATAAAACATAAAGCTCCAACATTTCCTTTTTTCTGCTCACATTAGTAAACCCACTATGAATGATTTTCTGCTTAATTATTACTTATTTTAATGAAGATAAGTGTGAGAACTGCCAAGTGTATTAAAACATTATAGTTCTGACTTAATATGGTGATCATTTAAAGTGTACACAAATATTAAATCCCTATGTTGTACACCTGAAAATAATACAATGTTATATGTCAGTTGTACCTCAATTAAAATAAAGCATTACAGTTCTTCCTTAATAATCTGAAATTTAGTTATAAAAGAAAGGGAAGCTTTTAACTCTTATTGCATGGGAAAACAGGAATATTTATGGCAGCCCAGTGATGTTTTTACAAGGTGTGCTAGTACTCATGTGAACTCTTATTAGTTTTCTTGCTTCTGAGAAGGTCTTTATTCAGGGGTAAGAATTTAAATGGATTAGGCATTGCAAGGGGATCCATCATACTTTGGTAAGTCTTAGCTTAAGCATAGCACTCTTAACAGATTTCCCCCCTTGAAACATCTCTTAGAGCTTTTAGAATGCCAGGGGCCTACTTTCTTGCCCATAATAGGACTGAAACACCCAGTCCAGGCACAAAACTGTCTCAAGTAAGAAGGTAAAAGAGAAGTCAATTGTTCAGAATCTCAGTTCCTCCATCCATTCATTCATTTCTCTAACACACATATATTGAACACATTCCACAGCTCGCAGTATATTCTAAGTATTGAGAATACTCCAGTGGACAAAAATCAACAAGATCTCTACCTCCTTGGAGCTTATGGCCTCAGGTGGTATAAATGTAATATAATTACATATAAAAAAGGTTAAATTGATATTGCTCTGGAGAAGGCATTTGGTTCTATGAGCACCTCTCATAGGAGAATAGCCTTAATCAGGGGCTTCTGGGACACTTCCCTAAGAACGTGGTAACAGAGCCAAGAACTGAAGGAAGAGAAGTAGTTAACTGGATGACAAAATAAGGGAAAGTCTTGCAGACTGATGTAAATGTGGGAGCAAGGTTCTCTGGCAAGGCAGGGCCAGCTCCTCTGAGCCGCTTCCTGGGAAAGCAAACTAACAAAGGAAGCCTGGCTCCAAGGTCAATGACAGGGAGCGATGTTGTGTGTCCAAGGATAGTTATGCATTCATCTTTGGAGACGGAAATTCTTAGCTTAGAAGGGAAAAAATTGTTATTTAAGTAATGTTGAAGTGTCAAGTACCAGGACAGACTAAGAAGAAAGATATTCTGGAGTAAACAAGGTTTCTAAGTGTCTCCCAACTCTTGCCACCTGGAAAAATGACCACCCATGCTTGCACGAGGAAGGGGGAAGTGGAGACAATGAACCATAATAAGAAGGAATTTAAGGAAAGGGGGAAAGGAGGCATAGTCAGAACTAAGTCAATGCATGGGTTTTTTTCTAAAAGAAGAAGAGAGAAGAAGAAGAAGAGGGGGAGGAGGAGGGGGAGGAGGAGGAGGAGAAGGAGGAGGAGGAGAAGAAGGAGGAAGAGAAGAAGGAGAAGAAGGAGGAGGAGAAGGAGGAGGAGGAGGAGGAGAAGGAGGAGGAGGAGGAGGAGGAGAGGGGGAGGAGGGGAAGGAGGAGGAGGGGAAGGAGAAGAAGAAGGAGGAGAAGAAGAAGGAGGAGGAGGAGGATAAGGAGGAGGAGGAGGAGGATAAGGAGGAGGAGGAGGAGGAGGAGAAGGAGAAGGAGGAGGAGAAGAAGAAGGAGAAGAAGAAGAATAAGGAGGAGGAAGAGAAGAAGGAGAAGAAGGAGGAGGAGGAGGAGGAGAAGAAGGAGGAGGAGGAGAAGAAGAAGAAGGAGGAGGAGGGGGAGGGGGAGGACAAGGAGAAGAAGAAGGAGGAGGAGGAGGGGAAGGAGAAGAAGAAGAAGGAGGAGGAGGAGGGGGAGGAGAAGTAGAAGGAGGAGGAGAAGAAGAAGAAGAGGAGGAGGAGGAGGGGGGAGGGGAGGGGAGAAGAAGAGGAGGAGGAGGGGGAGGAGGAGTAGAAGGAGGAGGAGAAGAAGAAGAAGAGGAGGAGGAGGAGGGGGGAGGGGAGGGGGAGAAGAAGAGGAGGAGGAAGAAGGAGAAGGAGAAGAGGGAGGAGGAGAAGAAGGGGAAGGAGAAGGAACAAAGTCTGTTATCAGCACTTTGTCATAGCTGTTTCAATCTTCCATTGCTGTATAACAAACCACTCCCAAACGACAAGCTGTTATTGTGCAGAATTCTGTTTATTAGGATTCTGGCAGGGTTCAGCTGGTGATTCTCCTGTTACAAGGATGTTGCTAATGCAGCTGCCTTCAGCTGCTACAT
Organism: Lutra lutra; assembly: GCF_902655055.1. NCBI lineage: Eukaryota > Metazoa > Chordata > Mammalia > Carnivora > Mustelidae > Lutra > Lutra lutra. The sequence goes on along the minus strand of NC_062282.1, from coordinate 35,073,713 downwards.
CCAAGACAGCCCCTAATCCTCCAAGACTCTCTCCAGATTGCCTCTCGTGATTCAGCCCAAGGTTCCTTATAGTATGACCACAAGCTCCCAAGAAGGAATTTTCCAAAAGGCCAAGCCCCGATCCACAAGCACTTGTCCAGCCTCCCTCTGCATATCACTTGTTAATGCCCATTGGCCAAAGCAAGGCATGTGGGAAAGCCCAGAGTCAAAGGATTGATTCACATATGCAAAAACAAGAGTTCTCGGAATTTCTAAAAATGGTGTCAATCATTCTCTGTATGTGTGCATATTCTAGAACAAAAACATCGCGGAAATTTTTAGTCTGCTCTTTTTTTCATACCAGCAAACATTCTCTTCACACACCCCCACTCTATGCCAAAAACAAGATAGCTTTCACAAGTGTCTTAATCCCTACGACACTAGATTGTGCTCTTTGGAAAAAGCACGGATCTATATGAAAGAATCATTCACTGAATTCATCTTTTAATCCACTTGCAAAGCTGGTGAAATGTGAGTCATCTAATTTTGATATTTACTAGGAGAAACGGTTGAAATTATTAAACAAGACGCTTGACCACCTGTAATTTCAATTACTTATGCCCTCCCAATTCCTTATCACCATTAATGATCACAAATTAGTTACATTAGCGTTCATGATGTGTCATGAGGGACCTCTACCAGTTAAGTTTCAATCGGGGAAGCAGAACCACTATGAGTAATAGGAAAGAAGAGATTTACTAGGAACACGACTTGACACAATTGTAGATGCTGGGAAGAAGTGAAAGCCTCCAGCCCAACATGAACTGCGAGAGAGTGAGGACACACTGGACCCCTCATCTGTCACACACAACAACACAGGTGACCTGCAGAAGCTGGTGCCCTTCCCAAATCCACGTACATGGGTTTTGCCCAGAAAGTTGAGAAGCTGAAGAAAGAGATCCAACACGAGTGAGAGGAGCTGGGGTCCCAACTAAAGTGCAAGGTCAGCAAATTGGCCTGGAGATGAGTCCCCACGGAGCTGCAGCAGTCCCCAGGGGCCCGAACAAGCCTTCAGAGTGGTATGGCTGCTGCTTTGCCTCATCTCCCAAACTTCACGCAATTTCTCTTGGGGTTAATGTAGACTCAGACAAGGAAAGAAATTCTAGGAACAGTACTTCCAGATTAGCTAAATTGACACAAAACCATACTGACTGTGGTCACCACCCATCAGAAACAGGCCTGACAGACTGATCTTCTGAGATCAACTCAGAAGCCAAAAAAGTCCCAGATCTTGGGAAAAGGTAGAGAAACTAGTACTACTGGATAACCACTGCCCAGTTTCAACTGACTCCACTATTTCTTGGTAACCTGAGGCTTCTATTACACAAATAGAGTTCCTTCTTCATTTGTGCTCTAGGATGGGGGAGAATAGATTGTGAAAAATACTGGCAATGTTATTTTTTGTTTTGCTTGTGAGAGCAGCATGAGGAAAGAGAGATTCATCAGTACCAAAATTGACAAATGACTACTGAAAGGCAATAGAAATTTTTTTTAAAAAACAATGACTATTCCAAGACTCATGACTCCAAGTGTCCTCCCCACAATAACTTGGAAAATGACAGTCCTCTGGCACCAGGGTTTTATTTAAAATATTACCAACTATGAATTAAAAATATGTGTTGTTACATATTTGAAGAGAATTATTTCCTGTGAAAAATTGTGATTCAGTGAATTTTCACATGCTATCTCTTCCATTTAAAATGTTTTTTCTACAGGATGGGATCAGGAGAGAGACAAACTATAAGAGACTCTTAATCTCACAAAACAAACTGAAACGAGAGGGGGGTAGGGAGAGGGTGGTGGGGTTATGGACATTGGGGAGGGTATGTGCTATGGTGAATGCTGTGAAATGTGTAAGCCTGATGATTCACAGATCTATACCCCTGGGGCAAATAATACATTATATGTTAATAAAAATAAAATAAAATGCTTGTTCTGGGACATCTGGATGGCTCAATCGGTTAGGCATCTGCCTTCCGCTCGGGTCATTGGCCCCAGGGTCCTGGGAGTCCCGCATCAGGCCCCCTGCTCAGCGGGGAGTGTGCTTCTCTCTCTGACTCTCCCCCCTGGGTTGTGCTTGCTCTCTCTCTCTCAACTTATTCTCTTTCTCTCAAGTAAATAAAATCTTTTTAAAAATAAAATAAAATAAAATGCTTGTCCTTCCTTATGTGCCTAACTACCTCTTATTTATCTTCCAAAACACTTCTCTGCACAAGGTCCCCAGAATTCCCTCCTCATACCCAGGCAGTAATAATCATTCTCTTCTATGAGCTACCTCCATAATTTGCAAATCATTTTGTTTTTGCACTTCCACCAAATTACAATTTTGCATTCCATATTTCACTGCAAGGGAAGACGCCACATGTATCTGCTCCCTGGCATAGCACACGTCAAACAATAAATAACAGCTAGGCTTTCCATTGTCTCTTGATCATGTATTTTATAGATAGGAAACCCGACTGAGTCAGTGGTGGAGGGAATAGAATACAAAACATTGCAAGCACAGCATCTGGGTGGCTCAGTGGGTTAAAGCCTCTGCCTTCGGCTCAAGTCGTGATCCCAGGGTCCTGGGACCGAGCCCTGCATTGGGCTCTCTGCTCAGCAGGGAGCCTGCTTCCCCCTCTCTCTCTCTCTGCCTGCCTCTCTGCCCACTTGTGATCTCTCTCTCTCTATGTCAAATAAATAAATAAATTCTTTTAAAAACAAAACAAAACATTGCAAGCATAAGCAATTTCCTAATCACCTTGTGGTCTAGAAAATGTCATCAGTGCTACCATTAACTCTTTTTATGGCTTCTTCTGGTTAAAACTCCTTACTCCACATCTCTTCCAAAAATCTCATGCCAAACATCTCTGATCCGTCTTTCCTTTGCCATCCCCTCTCTTCACCTGGAATCTAGAAGAACTAGCGTAGTTTGGGTTTGACCCACCTCCTGAATCCTCCCTCGGTCTCTCTTCTTTCCTTCCCCATCTCCCCCAGGCTGAGCAGTGGCCATTTCCCCCTCTCACCCTCTGATCCACCTGGACAAGACCTCTAATCCTCCAGACTCTGGTACTTCAGCAACACCTTTTCTGCTAAGCTCTCTACATGGTTGTCCCCTGTTGTCCCTTGCCGTCTATTCTACTTTCATACTCCAGTGGTGCCATGAAAATATTAAATCATGGTACTTTCGAACATATTTATTACCTTCTTTGTTCTGTTTATTCAACTTCCTTTATTTCCAGTGGGCGGGGGAAGGAGAATATATTATTCCAGAGGACCAAAAAGCTTATGCATAAATTAGGATAGTGATATTTACCAGGCATTGTAATTTAAGAAGACAAATATAATTAATTGGCAGAAGATACGGTTCTTGTTGCTCCATCTGCCACAGGGTGATTAGGGGAATATTGTGATGTTTTGTGCTCCAATTTCCCCAGTGAAAATTACAATTAACAACATACACAGAAATCATTATTTTTAAAAAAATATTTCATCAGTATAAAAAAAATTAGATGGGCTATAAATTCTAACTTGTGTTCTTAAAAAGACAATAATTATCAAAAGAGCTGGGTTTTTTTTTTTTACCTTTTTGTCTTTATTTCAGATGTGCTCCAACTCACAACAAATGGTTCGACTTTGGCTATAGATTTAATACCAAAGTACTGCTGATAAACTAATAGATGATAGAGCACTTTACATTCCTCGTAGGGCAGAAGACCAAATGAAAAACCTTCCCTAAAACAGCTCAATGTCTAAAGTTTTAAAAAATAAAGGTCTCTGACCTGAAGCTCACATTCATTTGATCTCAGGAAAATAATTAAATGGCTCCTCAGAATTTCTTTGGTTAAAGCATTCTAAACAATTCATTTTAAATTATTTAGAGTACTTAACTACTTTCTTCATAGAAATAATATTAATATTCTGTTCTCATACAAAGGCTTTCACCCCAAATATAAATTGTAGGAGAAATTTGCCAAAATATGTTGAGAGGATGATATCCTCCACCTTGGATATTTCTTCCTTTCCATTCTACATTGCTTTAAACAATCTTGTAACTTTTTTTCATTCCATTAGACCAAAGAGGAAATTAGAGAATGTCGATGGGTAAAGATATCAGTAACCACAACTCGGTAAGAGGAATAACAATGTCAGAAGATGCCAGACGAGACCGATGAAGACCAAGGACACGCGCACTCCACTCAAGCATCTCTGTAACTCACCCGGCTCTCCACCCTACTTTGGCTCTGAGTGAAGATGTGCCCCCAGGAATAGGAGCAGACGTTTTCAACAACAGGCACAATGGGAGTTCAAGAAAGGAATTCAGTTCAGTTACGGAAAATAAAGTCATATTTTGGTACATCAAAGTTTGTGGCCTGGGAGGTGACAATTCACACCAAAACACTGTGGCCTGACTGACTGGCTGTCGGGTGGGAGGCTGTGAGAAGTCAAAGCAGGCATGGCAGTGCAGTAGGTATGACTCTGGAAAGCAAAACCCAGAAAGGCTGCTCCAAAGGCTTCTTGGTTCTGCTCCTAGAGAAGAAGCAATCCCAGGATTTAAGCTTTTGTGCATGAGGCAAATGGCAGCAGGTGTTTGGAGAGAGAATGGGCGGAGAGGCAAATCCTGACGGAATGGGCAGCAACTTTTGTCGTGCCATATGTGAAAAATATACTTTAATAGTTTAGTATGACAAGGTTCCTCCCTTTCATGAGTGCCAACTTTCCTTTAGCTACTTTTGCTTGACAAACATCAACAGAGTGATTTGAGCAGACCTGCTGCCAGCCAGGTCGAGGGTGCCATTTTCTGTTGTAGGAGGCCCTGAAAACTCACAGGATGTGGACAGGATGGTGCCCAGCACAAACTGAGCACTTGTTAACTAGTAGCTGCTGTTAATATTACCCACTGAGCTACTAAAACAAGTAAGAGAGCAGAGTCTCTCTATCTGGAATTAAAAAAAAAAAAGGTTAAGATAATCTTCCAGATAATGAGTCCTAAACAGAAATCCATGTGGACCACACACAAAAATCATTACCCTCCCTCCACGCCCATGGGAACATACTTATTAAAATGCCTTTATGTTTAACTTAGCAAAAGGTGAGACCCTCCAGATACTAAGCGTTATCCAATATGGTTCATTATGTAGAATGTAGTAACACTTTTCATAGTGATGCCATCATCCAACCACTTGTCCTATATTCAATCATCAAAGATCACCCATTCGTGATGCTTACACAGACAGTATTCTGGGTGAGACAGTATTCTGGTCCATGACAACAAGGACCAAAGCAGTACAGATATGCTAAAATTCTTACGTGTAGAATAAGACTTTCATAAGATTTTGTCATAGTCTTTGAAAGTTCTATTGGTCTCATTTACAATGATGATTTCTAATCCTTATATGACCATGCATCCAAGTTACTATAATTATACCTAACACTAATGAAGCAGTTATCCCTAATCAGATACAAGGGTGTGGACCTAAAGGATGTCTACATTTCCATGCTCATAGATACCCCAATGAGACAAAACCACAGAGCTGGCTATAATTTGCAAGAACAAAATTGTCCATGAATCAGTAAAGCCCTGAAAGCTTTACAAGGCCTCTTCTAGAAGGAATGATTTCTGAAGCATAGTGTTCCAGTAAACTCAGAGAGTAGTGACAAAACATTCTAAGATAAAGCCATGACATGCTGTTTCCTCCCTCTGGGGAAGAAGTTACTCCCTCTGACATAATACAAGGAACTTACCCACTCAGACTTTCTCCCATTTCTCTAGGGGTTTGAGGTGACCTTTCAGTTTGAACCCAGCATCTGCGTGTGTGTGTAGTGGAGGTCGAGAATCACAAGGTCTGGATGGAGTACACCAGTCACAGCCCCTGCTACTCTGTGTAAACACCGTACTTGTACGGAAAATGGACTTCCTAAGAAAGGGGGGAAAAGCAAGGCTGGCTGACAGCTGTTCACCGGCTTTTGGAAAATCGGATCCAGAAAAGGGCTGATTTAGATGAAAGTTCACTGGCTAAATCTAGGTCTACACCTTATTGGAGATGTTTCCAAAGTTTTTGTTTTTCTTTTTGCTCTTGTTTTTTTGGTTTTTTTCCTGTAGTAAGCCAAAAACAGAGTGTGAGGATGAGGGGGAATATGGCCTTATTTTAATTTCTAAATGTTCCTTTTCCATGGGTTTTTCCTATTCACTATATATTAAATCACTGTGCTGCTGTGTTTTTCAACGCCCCAAATGCAACAGGAAGGAGAGAGCTCTTAGATCTTCCTCTTCTGTCTTCATAACAAATAGGAACACCTCCACCTCTTGCTCTAAGGTCTCATTTCCAATTCACGTCTCTGCATCACTGTGGGAAGTGTAGCCACCATCTTCCCATGTGTCACCTGCATACCCCAAATCCACATCACTTCAATTCTTCTCAACGTCTGTGACAACCACTTTTACTCCCCACCATTATACTGCTGCCACATATACGTCCCCCAAACTCGGAGTCCCCTGAGGTGGAACTGGATCCCTCCCCCGCCCCCATTCCAGTACCTTCATATCATTGTTATCCACAGTGACCCACACAACACAGCCCAAGCACCTAGATCTCTGAAAGACTGGCTTGGTCTCTGAGCAAAATTTGAAATATCTGGGGGCAAACTGGACTCCATATCCTTTAGGCTATCTTTTCATTAGTTATTATTCTTCAGAAATGGGCTTTTGGGAGGAATTGGAAAATAGAGTTCAAAGTTATGATCTTTGGCAAGAATATGAAGTACAAATATTTTATATAGAATCAAGTAGTCATCTGCTTTCACAATCAACATGACAGAGATGTAGTATTTCCCCACTACTTCAGTTCAAGCTTTTAAAGTTCTCTGTAATCATAAACTGGCCTTTCTCTCCCTATCCAATGTAGTTTTCCACTCTTCCCCCCAAAAAGTATGTACCAAGATCCAACTATCTTTTTCTACCACTATCTTAATCATTATATGCCAGAGTTTCAAAATTAGCATTCTAATTACTGTGTCATCAGCTATATCACTGTTTTATCCAAAAGGTTTCCATCCAGAACTACAGTATACACCACAGTAAATGTCCATATAACCAACTCAATCGTGAACAGTTCAATCCCTTAGTCCAATATGGAACTTCTAAAAGTTTAAGAACAGCAATCTTAAGTGCTTTGACATTCAAATGTTACCATTTCTGCTCCTTTACTAAACTAACACTTTAAAAGTTTCACTTAAAGGAGCACCTGGGTGGCTCAGTGGGTTGGGCCTCTGCCTTTGGCTCAGGTCATGATCTCAGGGTCCTGGGATCGAGTCCTGAATCGGGCTCTCTGCTCAGCAGGGAGCCTGCTTCCCTGCCCCCCCTCTCTCTGCCTGCTTCTCTGCCTACTTGTGATCTCTCCCTCTGTCAAATAAATAAATAAAATAAAATCTTTTTTTAAAAAGTTTCACTTAAAAAATTTTCCCCCTCCTTGTTAATTAAACTAATGCTTCTTTCCTTTGAAGATTTAGATTCCTTGAGAATCTAAAGAGAAGCCGGAATATACAAGTTGTTGTCACTGGAGTGTAGAGCTTTGGTTGTTTTTTGTTGTTTTTGTTTTCTCTTACCATTCTGACCCAATAATATTTATTGGCAAAGACTCTCAAAAACTGGTGAGAGCTATAAATTAGACATTTGAACTCTTCTCCCCCAGCTGTCCAAATTTCCAGTACGAAAATGCTTTAACTCATAAGGCTTATGCCTTAAGGGACTTGAAAATTTGCCTCTCAGTCAGATGAACACATGGGTTATGAGTTATTAATTATACATAATAAGGCTCTGGGATAGGATAAATTGAACTAAACCATAAAGCTGACTGATACATAATATATCCCATATTTGTGTTGGATGATAAAACAGCAAAATCTAAAAGTTAGGGCCATGACTTGGATGGAATCAGAAAGGCGAGAGCCCACCATCCAGATTCATTACCAAACACCGAACTGTTATTCACGGAGTCCATAAACGCCTGAAACGCCCACTGCAGAAAAAGATTAGTCCTCTCTCTCTGTCCTCTCTATTCCAATCCCTAGAAAAAAATGTGGAGAGAGAATGATAAGAAGATTTATATGCCAGAAAACCGTCCACAGTTACACAGACAGAAACATACATATAATGCATTAAAATGTATATATTTACTTTTACACATTATTTACTTAGATGCATAACTTTAAACACAAACTACCAATTTAGGACAAACAAGAGAAAATAAAGGATTGTTAAAAGGCCTAAAAGACATGTCAACATTAACCTTTCAATGCCTAGGTAGAATTCAAAAAAAAAAATTTTTTTTTGGTAACAGACTCTGGGGTACAATGGATTGATTTTGAAAATTCTTTCTAGTTGAATAGCACTATACAATGTGAGCAATACAAGAATAAAAAGAAGTCGGATCTTCTAGTTACAGGACTTAGCAGAAAAAAACGAAATTTAAAAAAACAGGATAGATGAAGATTTTTTTTTAAAAGATTTTATTTATTTATTTGACAGAGAGAGATCACAAGTAGAGAGAGAGAGAGAGGAGGAAGCAGGCTCCCTACCGAGCAGAGAGCCTAATGCGGGACTCGATCCCAGGACTTTGGGATCAATACCTGAGCCGAAGGCAGAGGCTTAACCCACTGAGCCACTCAGGTGCCCCAGATGAAGACTATTTTTGTTGATATTAGACTTTACCATAAGTAATCCAAGGCCACCAAATTTTAGGGAGTTGTACTTTAAGAAATATATCCAAATTCATTTAAATACCCTAACCAATAAAGTAAAATAAAACCAATTGGATATTGGTTCAATTCAGTTAACACAACTGGATGACAAAGGACTAATAAGTAGCAAAGAATGAGGTCCTAACTTTTAAAAACATGGAAAAATACTTACTACAAAAAATAAAAATAAATAAATTCAAGTATAATTATTTTTAGTTTAAGCTGAAGGCAGGAATTATTTCAACAACAATAACAACAACAAAAAACAATCCAAGTTGCTACTCTCCAGATGTACCTACTACTTTGATAAAGGGAAAAGGACATAAATAAAGATAATATTTACTTTTTTCTCGTAGAACTTTCATGATATAATCCAGACTTGAGGTTACTAATGACCTGAGATCCATTAGCAAATTGCATTTACCACTTAAAAATTAAAAAGGAGTCTTTCCTGCTTTAAAACATATGTACACACACACACACACACACACCCGTACACACACACACAGATCTTGATCTCAGGCACAACAAAATGGAAGCTGCTTACCAAACCAGCAGATACCGTGAGTTGTAAACTGAATAAACATGAGCATGACAGTAAAAAATTTCACACCAGTTATTTCTTTTTCTGGTTTAGAAATAGCTTTTATGTGTTTATAATTGTTTTTGAGAAACGTAGTACCAAATTAATTATTAGAGAGGCAGATATCCCAAGTATTCCTCACACATTCACCTAGACATTTTGGCACAGTACCAAAGTCACAAAGAAAATCTACACTTTCGCTGCAAAAAGACATGATCTGTACTGGTGCTCAGATAAACAAAGAGGTAGCACAGAAAAAGTGCCACCATTTTTCTCAGATGTCATCAATTACATAAGACCTCAAAACATACTCTGATTTGGAAAAAAAAAAAAAAAATTCTTGCCAACAGTTAAGAGACTGATCAACTTCATCTATTTCATAGTAGCAAGCCTTCCCCAGATGTTACTAACAGGCAGAACTATTCACTTTAGCCCTTTGTTACCAGAGACAATTGCTACATCTCTATGCAAACATGATGAACTCATTTTATTAGTCAAATACTTGAATTCCATTCAAGTGCACTTAATATAGTAATACACATTATAAATTGATTGAAATTAAAAAAAGATCTTGGATTGGAAAATGGATTTTTAAAAATACGATACTGATTTCAAATTACATGTTTCACTGATGTCCTGATGAAGTACACAAAGCAAATTATTTGTTTCCAGCATCTCTGAAAGATTATCTAGTCCTTTAATATATTAAAATAGAAGTCAGAAAATACATCCCTGAAACCTAGGATTGGAAATACAGTTCGAAAAGTTGAAGCCAATTTGATAACATTAATTCAGATTATGGTAAAATAGTAAGAGGATAGCTCAGGAGTTGACAGAAGTTTCAAATAAGTAGCATTTGTTGTAAATAACATAAATGAAGGTAGCGGTAATGTTTACAGGGTCAGATTTTTCAGATCCATGTATATAATGTAAGTACTAAGATCCTAAAGATTTAATTTCTTAAAACACTGCTGACTATTGAGGAAGAATTTAAAAAAAATCCAAATGGATTACAACTAAAATAAGGCTGTTCTTTCTTTTATAAAATACTTCTGGAATTCATGACACAAAAAATATGCACAGAAAGACATGGCGAATCTTTTTTTTCTTTTTTTTTTTAAATCAAGGGATCACTGCTCCTGAGAAATCTCCCCACGTTTTGTTTTCCTGTCTTCTTTTTCTTCCAAGAGCTTTGCTACAGATGTGTATCAGCTGTATATAGTGATACGGTATCTGTCTGTTCGCACAACGGAAGAGGTGGCTTTGTCAGACAATAGCTTGGTCTTTAAAGTTTACTTCTGGTAGGATTCTCTCACTTTCGCCTGCAGTGCGTCACATGTCTTCTTGGCATCGCCTAGAAGCATGGCCGTGTTAGGTTTGTAGAAGATGGGATTGTCCACTGCAGCATAGCCAACACCCAAGGACCTCTTCATAACGATGACCTAAGGAGCAAAGACAAAGGCAGAGAGTGAGTGTATGTAACAGACACGACGGGGACGTGACAGGGCCAACACCGCCCTGACCTAGCTCTGAATGAAGCATGTACCGTGACCAACTCCCGACTGCACAGACTTCTGCGACACACAGGGAATGTTTTCTAAATGCATGTTTACATTGTATTAACTCTCATTTTAAAAAAGTGCCCGTACTCCTATCCATGAGAGAAAAATCATATTAACAACAGAGTTTCTTCTCACTGCGTTTCTCCATACAGACTGAGTAACACCTTCTAGTCAGAAAAATAAGTATCATTCTCTGACTGCGCTTCAGAGAACAAACTTGGCACATAAACTTCTGCTACAGATCCTAAGATAAATGTAGCTGAGTGGGAAAATGGGATGGTTCTTATTCCATCACTTTAAAGTGAGGCAGAAGGTTCCACGACGAAAGCCCGAAGAGCGATCTAGCCCGTCACAAGACAGAGCGAATGACTAATATTATGCTCCTACAAAGCAAAATGGAAGAAGTCAGTCTGTCTCTAATACAGATGCGTTAGAGTCACTTACAATTACATGAGTTATGGAGGGTGCTATTCAGTTAAACATCAAGTCAGTTCTTAAAGAAATGGAAAGCCCTTCTGTGGTAGTCTGGGATATGTAATCTATCCAAAAATGAAAGCAATATAAATTTACTCCCACTTCACACAGCCTTAGTACAGTAACACATTCTGCAAACTCTCAAATACTGATGACCAGTGCAATAATTTTCCATCTACACGTGAAGAAGTGCGTATCTCATCCACCACAAATTTCAAGCTCACATATTTACGATAAAAAGAAACAAAACGAAAGGGAAATGTACATCACATCATTACGACGGTTAAAATGCAGATCTGACCTGAGAGTGGTAAGGAGACCAGCCCTCCGCCAGGGCGGCAGAAATGGACAAGCCTGTGAGTTCTCCGTAACCCAGCAGTTAGCTTCCATGGAGGTAAGGTGCGTGAGCAGGCCTTGCCTACTTATGCCATGTCACAGTTTGGATTTCTAAATCACCTTTCTTCTGGACACTCCATAACAACAACAAATGCCTTTTCAAAAAAACTAAATGAAAAAATGTGCTCGTCTTCCTATATGAAGGCAATGATACTGACTCACTGTCCCAGAGGGAAGCCATCTGCTTCACTGGACGCTCTGTGGAGGTCAGCCAAACTCATTCCAAAAGCTCACAGCTCTTTTTTCAGCTGTGGTTACAGATTTTGTTAATCCACCCACATAACATCATCTAGTTCGAATGCTGACCAGCACATTTACTTGGGTTCTCTGGTGACCACTGAACAGACAGAAGCTGAATAGAGACAGCAGGGCCCTACACCCACTCTAGCTCCTGGGGCTCCCAAAAGGCATCGGCACTCCTCACCAACGTGAACCAGGACAGCTCTGTGTGTGTGTTCTAGGAGACATCTGATGATTACAATGAAACACAAGTCTGAAGCCTTACCTGCTTGGACTTCCAGACCTCGAGGACCGGCATGCCTGCAATAATAGAGTTGGGGTCTTCTTGAGCGGCTGAATTCACAGTGTCATTGGCTCCAATCACAAGGACCAAATCGGTGTCTACATAGTAAAGGAAAAAAAGAGAAATAAAAAATGCCAATGGGTCATTTTCTTTTTTCTCAAGCCAATCAGAGTGATCTGGACTTTAAAACAACAATAACAGAAGCTAATATTTATAGGACGCACACTTGTGCTAGGCACTGTACAAAAAGCTTCCTCAGAGAGGCTCAGTAACCTAGCCAACGTCACACAGCTAAAACAGTAGATCCTGCAGCTCAGCCTGAGCATCCTGACCGAAACTTGCATTGCTGTGCTTCCCCTCCCCCACAGCGGATCTACCCAATCTGACTTGACGGTTTCTTATTATCTCACAATGATCTTGCCAGTTACATTATTTTATAAGATTTGCATCCCATTTTCATCTTTTAAAATGACCACATAAGATGCTATTTGATGTCTCAAAGAAAATGGTCTAAGGGTCTGTACTGTATTAAAGCTGCATCCATAATTTCTGGAACTGGCAGGTTTCACATATAACTTAGCAACAGTGAAATCTGAAAGCGGGCACAAAATGTCCCAAATTCCCTCTATAATATAAATTACCTTAGAACTTTGCCAAAAATGCCATGTGAATGTAGATATACACACAACTTCATTATTTTCCTCTAATAAACAGTATTTTTTAAGTTTACAGTGGATACTTGCCAGAGGGAACTGGTTTAACTTTAACAAACATGATCTTGAGCCAAATGTCATTAACATTCAACATCTACCCAACAAGAGCCATGAAGTATGGCACCTTATCTAGGAAAGCCCTGGCACTTGAAAAGAAAACCAAAAACTACTTTCTTGATCGTGAGTTGGTACAATTGGAAACCAGTAAAATCTCAGATGCTGAAAAGAACTGGACATGAAATTATCAACAGAAGCAATTTTATGAGTGAGGAACCTGAGGCTGAGTATCCATTTCCAAAAGCAAGAGTCAGAACCTGGATCTGAAAGCCAGGTCTTTTTAGAGTCCCTCTGCAATGACTTCTACTGCCCCTGCCCCACCCCGAGATTTTCACCACCTTCCGATCTCCTCCTAGGCCCAAAAGTACCCTTCCCACTCACGAGCCTCTTGGACCTCATTCTGTACTGTCTTTCATTTATTTCATTTCAACTGTACACCTCCTAGGAGCAGGTTACTCTTCATCTGACTAGTAGGTCTTCAGTAATCCCACAATTTAGGTCCTAAGACTGGTATCACTTTATTCGGACTAAGAACAAGCTTCTCCATCACCCCCACTACTTACCTGGGAAATCATGGTTGATCTCGTCCATTTCCAGCACAATATCGTATGGCACCCCGGCCTCAGCCAGCAGCACATTCAGCTGACCAGGCATCCGGCCTGCGACTGGGTGAATTCCAAACCTAGACATGGAACAAATGAACAGTTGGCCTTACATGATGGGCCAAAATGTACAGAGACCCCCCACGTCACCCCCAGATCTGCACACTTTGTTCTTGGCACCTTCCCTCTTCCTGGTACTATCTGATCTCTACAAGAGGGGCTAGAACCAGTCCAGATATATGATCAATCTACAAATATTGAAGTTGGAGGTTTAATCTCTCAGTATACACAAATGAGAGCTCCTCTCGAGAAATAAATGTAACCTTAGAACCTGACTCTTTGTATGTTTCAAGTACAACGAATTCCCAACAACATGAATAAATAATATCACCTTACATTTAAGAAGCATTATGTTCTTTTATGATACTTTCTGATAAATCTTGCATCTTTAAAAACTTATGTAAGTCAGCCTGGAATTAAACACTTGCCATGAAAAATCACCACGATTCCATCAAAAGCTGACTCCACATTCAACTTTAACCTCTATGTTCAAAGCTCGAGAAATAAAATATTGTCATTACAGGAGTTAAAGGCCTCCGATCTTTCTGAGCATGGTATGAAGCATGACTCCGCATCCCAGGAGAAATGCGATAGCAACACACTGGAGCGTTTCAAAGAAAGAGTGAAACACTAATCAGAGCCCCACACTTTTATTAAGGCAAAAGAAGTCGAAGCATCAAGAAATTTCTTCCGACCACGACCATAATGGGATCTTTGGGGTCATTTAAAGCAGCCTCTTGCCCACAGTACTGATCTCTGCATCCTCAGCACTGGGCACCATGCCTGACACATAGGAAGGCTTCAATCAGGAGGGAGTGAGTGGGTGAGTGAGTGAGAGTGAATAAATGCAGCGAAGAAATGTACTTGATTGTAGTTCTTGGCAGGGATCCATCCAACCTCAGCTTAAATACTTTCAGTAACCAGAAACTCACTCCCTCCAGAGGTCAATTCCATTACTAGACAATCCCAATAATTACATATCTCTATCTCTCTCTCTCTATCTCTCTCTCTCTCTCTCACACACACACACACACACACACACACACACACACACACACACTCATATTCAGCCAAAGAGAACCCCCATCACGTTGCTTTCCGAGGTCTGTAGTTTGGCCAGCTATAGCTTCTACTCCCTCTCTCATATGTGGACTCCTTGAGCTCTCCAAGGATGCCTACTAAGCAAAACACCCTCGGTTTTTTCAACTATTCATGCCGACAGGACCCACTGCTGTCCTAGTCACCTGTCTCTACACTGTCAATATCCAGCTCAAACCTTAGGCCCCCAAAGTGAATACAATATGCTGGACATCGTGATCTAGATGCACAAGGTGCAGCAAGAGAACCACATCCTGAGCTCTTCCGTTGACAGTGCCCAAGTTGGCCTCGGCGTTTATAGCCGCCACAACACACTGCTGGCTCATACAGAAGTTATGGTCATTTGAGACGCCCTTTGATTTTTCCTGAGAACTGCAGCCAAGTCAGGCCTCCCCACTTTGAACACAGGTCCTGTGAGGAACAGATTAAAGCCACCGAGGAATTGACTCCTCCCCAAAAGTAAAAGAGTTTTAAAATGGCCTTTTAGATTGCCCCAATAGCTGATAAATGATTTTCTACATCTTTAAAAGTGGTAACAAAGAGCCTACCTGAGGGGTCTTGTAATTGGGAGGGGAAAAGGACATCAAGTGACAGGTGCTCTTTTGTCAAGTTCACTTTTATATCATCTTCCTTCTGGGATCACTAAATGTTCCTAGATAACAATTTATGTTAAAAACAAAACAAAACAAACAGAAACAGAAACCCCAAGCTAAAAGGAAACAAAGCAGTTACCTCTAAGCAGTTACATAAGAGATAATCATTGTACTACTCCTCTTTTTTTTAAATATAGTTTCCTAATTGTCTGTGAGAATGTATACATTTGTGGGGGGCAGTCAAACCATGTCACTGAGGGGCTTCAGGGAAACTGTGAAGGGCTAGGAGGACAATGAGATAAATGGGATCTTCCCAGTTTCACAGGTGCCAAAAGGAGGAAAACATATACTTTTTATGGTGAAAAAAATTTAACTTCATTTAAAGTAAGTTACCATTTCACGCTCTTCTCTTGTAACACAATTTACAAAGGGTTTCTCATGTGTTATTTCATTCTATCCCTAATTGTCTTTTAAAAATCTCCACCAAGAATTAGAATGTCCAGCAAGTGATTCAAGCCCCGTCCTTGGCTAGATAAACAAGCCTGTAGAGCTGCATTCCTCTATCCACCAAAAAGAAGCAAGAACGTAGATCTCTTTTGACAGGATGGCTAATGCTGGCCCTTGGTGAGGTGCTATGCAGTTTGTACAACCTTTTCAGTACATAGTTAAGCTGGGATTCAGACCCAGGTCTTTCTGCCTCGAGAGTCTGAACTTGTAGCTACTATAGCATATAGTAGTGTGGTCAGGCAAGTTGAGAGGTATTTTGCTTGGTTAACAGCCCCGGTTTACTCGTTATGTTGATGTCAGGCAGGTTACTTAAGGCCTCTGTCTGTCTCCGTTTTCCCACCGAGCAGTAGTAACCTGCGGTTACTACAAGCCCACATCCTTCCAAGGGCTAGAGAAAACGCTGCATGAACAGCCTTGAGAACACCTATTTCCCTCTGCCTGAAGGAGTTCCAACAATCCAATTCACAGTGTTCTTTGAGAATAACTGAGAGCCCAGAAAGTCTCAACAATGCTAAGAGCTATAAAACAAAATACATTAGGGGCGCCTGGGTGGCTCAGTGGTTAAAGCCTCTGCCTTCAGCTCAGGTCATGATCTCAGGATCCTGGGATCGAGCCCCACATCAGGCTCTCTGCTCAGCAGGGAGCCTGCCTCCTCCTCCTCTCTCTCTCTGCTTGCCTCTCTGCCTACTCGTGATCTGTCTGTCAAAAAAAAAATCTTTAAGGAAAAAAAATTATAAAAAAAAATACATTAAATCTCTGCATGAAAAATTGACACAGGAGAAAAATACGTTGCAGTATACAAAGTATCCAGCACAATGTAAAATATTTATGAGCACCTGCGGAACGCTGGGCAAGTGGATTCTGAAAAATTACCCAGGGTGGGAGTTAGAAATTACCTGGACAGAATGAACTATTTCATCTCTTTCAACTACTTCATCATCCTTCCCCTCAGTGGGCTAGCTGTACTTTTATTCTAGTGAAAATAAAATTCAGGGCAGTCATTAATTAGTTCACGCCAGACCACGATCACCCAAACTCACCACCTCATAAGGTTTTAAGTTCTTCAACCACAAATTCTCCTTTCATTTTGGGGACTGTAATAGTCTGACACTTGAGTACAATTTTAAAATATTCTCTAAAGACAAGATTGCTTTCTTTTTTTAAACTGCAAATTGCTCTCCTAATGTCATAATCGATACCAAACCAGAGTTTTTAATCACTCCTGAAAACAAAAGAAATAAGATGAACTACTGACAATTTATGTTCCCACTCTTCATGTGGTAATGCAGACTGGATTCAGTACTGTGGCTCTTTTGCGTCTCAGAGCAAGCATTTCTGCAACGTCAGATTGACTCTTTGGTTGGGGTACCTACTTTAAAATTTTAGTATTTTTTTACAGTGGCAATAGCATAAAACATTTGTTTTTAAATTCTTCAGGCACCCGAGCTTATCTCAATAAATGTGGCTTATTATTACTAAACTTCAAATATGAACAGAAATACCACTTTAATACTTTAATAATAATATAATATTTTAGGGGCACCAGGCTGGCTCAGTCAGAAGAGCATCCAACTCTTGATCTCAGGGAAGCAAGCTCGAGCCCCATGTTGGGTATGGAGCTTCCTTAAAAAAAAAAAGAAAGAAAGAAAAAATACTAATACAGTACTTAAAGCATGACTATAAAAAAAAAAGACCTAGAGAGAAAGTGCATTATACTGAAATAACTAAAATATATTCCTAAGCCTGTTGACTCCATGAATTTAGAAAAGGACAAGATATGATGAATGGAAGTTTCAAAGGTGTTTGATTTGGTGAACAACGGCAGGGTGGTTCTCTACATTCGCGAAAAGGTAACCTCACTTTCATCACTAACTAGACCCAATGAAAAAAGTAAACAACATATTTAGTTCTAGGAGCTATGGTTGAAAGGATCAGAGGGTACTTGGCTAAAGTTCAAGAGAAACACAAAACATCTAATGACCTAGAAAATAATCTCTAAGTGAAAAAAGATCAACTGGCTCAAAAAAAAACGCAAAACGTGATTTTCAAGCACACCAAATAAAACAGAAGTTGACCAAATCACCCTCATTTGCATAAAACAGAAGAAAAGAAAATGGTCTTTAAATGCACAGAAAAGAATTAGAATTTAAAAAATTTTCCTGTGTGGGGTGCCTGGGTGGCTCAGTGGGTTAAAGCCTCTGCCTTCAGCTCCGGTCATGATCCCAGGGTCCTGGAATCAAGTCCTGCATCCGGCTCTCTGCTCGGCAGGGAGCCTGCTTCCTCCTCTCTCTCTGCCTTCCTCTCTGCCTACTTGTGATCTCTGTCTGTCAAATAAATAAATAAAATCTTAAAAAAAAAAAAAGTTTTCTGTGTGCTCAACATCACTCGGCATCAGGGAAATACAAATCAAAACCATGGTGAGATATCACCTCACACCAGTCAGAATGGCTAAAATTAACAAGTCAGGAAACAACAGATGCTGGCGAGGATGCAGAGAAAGGGGAACCCTCCTGCACTGTTGGTGGGAATGCAAGCTGGTGCAGTCACTGTGGAAAACAGTATGGAGTTGCCTCAAAAAGTTGAAAATAGAGCTTCCCTAACCCAGCAATCACACTACTGGGTATTTACCCTAACGATACAAAGGTAGTGATCCAAAGGGGCACATGCATCCGAATGTTTACAGCAGCAATGTCCGCAATAGACAAACTATGGAAAGAACCTAGATGTCCATCAACAGATGAATGGATAAAGAAGATGTGGTATATATGTACAATGGAATACTATGCAGCCATCAAAAGAAATGAAATCTTGCCATTTGTGATGACATGGATGGAACTAGAGGCTGTTAAGTGAAATAAGTCAATCAGAGAAAGACAATTATCATATGATCTCTCTGATATGAGGAATTTGAGAGGCAGCGTGGGGGGGTTGTGGGGGGAAGGGAGGGGAAAAAATGAAACAAGATGGTACCAGGGAGGGAGGCAAACCATAAGGGATTCTTAATCTCAGGAAACAAACTGAGGGTTGCTGGAGGGGAAGCGGGGAGAGGAGAGGGGAGAGAGGGAAGAGAGATCGGGTGGCTGGGTTATGGACACGTAATCAACAAGACAGTTGCAGCAACAATCCTCCCTTTGGGAGGATTGGGGAGGATTAAAAGCAACTGTCTTGGGGCACCTGGGTGGCTCAATGGGTTAAAGCCTCTGCCTTCCGCTCAGGTCATGATCCTAGGGTCCTGGGATCGAGCCCCACATCGGGCTCTCTGCTCAGCAGGGAGCCTGCTTCCTCCTCTCTCTCTGCCTGCCTCTCTACCTACTTGTGATCTCTGTCTGTCAATAAATAAATAAATAATCTTAATAAAAATTAAAAAAAAAAAAGCAACTGTCTTAACCACTAATAAGAGACAACGATGAAATTCAGGATTTCCAGAAATAAAGAACCGCTCTACCTCAAGTCCATGGTACTATAATTGCCACAAATTACTCACTTGTGCTCTTTTGAAATGCAAATAACAATTACTGAACACTGAAAATTTCTCCTAATCTCCCAATCTTACCAATCAGTGTTTCCTCCCTCCCCCAGGTCCAAACCTCTTCACAAAACCCAATTTGTAAAACTCGAGGAAGACTTTAAGTCACTGTACTATGTGATATTTAAGGTCTGTATTAGTGTCCTATGGCTGCTGTAATGAATGACACATATTTAGTAACTTAAAATGACACAATCGATTATCTTACAGTTCCGGAGGTCAGAAGAAGAAAATCAGTTTCCCTGCACTGAAATAAAGGTGTTGGCACAGCTGCACTTCTAGAGGCTCTACGGGAAAATCCATTCCTTGCCTTCTCTTGCTTCCAGAGGCGGCCCCCATTCCTTGACCTGTGAATGCATCCCTCCGACTTCTGCCTCCACTGCCATATCTCTTCTTCTGACTCTCTCTTGTGGCTTCTTCTAGGACTCTCTCTGACTCCTTCCTCTCTGAGAACCCTAGTGATGACATGGTCCTGCCCAAATAATCCAAGATAGTCTCCCACCTCCAAATCCTCCCCTCAAATCTACAAAGCCCCCTTTGCCACATGAACTAACATGTCCACAGGTCTGGGAATTGTAGGTGGACACTTCAAGGCCATTATTCAGCCTACCGCAAACGTCCTTTCCAGTTCTAAAATTCCATGAACTAGGGTTTCTATTTTAGCTGAATAATCCAATATATACTATATAAATTACTTTTGGATAACAATTCTGTATACCTCCTTTATTGCAGTAAGTTTTTCATCTTAATTAATTTGTTTGTTTTGAATACTGTCCTTGCTTATCTTTCAAGTAATCCATCTGGCCATCATCTTTATGCTTAAACTGACATGTCTTGGGCCAAATTAGAAATCAAAGAGCTCTAAATGTATTTGCTGTTATTGTAACATTTGATTAGCTACAGACTGCATAAAGACATTATATCTGTTGAGCTAGTTGTGAAGAGGAAATAATGGCAAAGCTAACCAATATCTTATGCTGAATATCCCAAAGGACAGATCATTTTATATCTGTTGGCATAATAATTTATTATACTAAACCTTAAAACTCTAATGTTGGAGGGAAACACACGCAAGGCTCTTACAAGAAAATGCCAGTGTTTTGAGAGAAATAACAGAACACACTGAATTTGTAGAAATATATATGTGCACACTGATAAGTCAATGTGAGTTAATAACAATTCTGGCCCATGTAACTGGCTTATCTCCAAAGTATGTATTACAGTTAATTATACCAGACATTGGTTTGGCCATGGCCAGTCATTTCCAGGAACTGATGGCCAAAGCTCATCAGTGTTCCATCATTGTATGAAGAATATCCAGAATTTGAAAATGCAAAGCCTACTAGCCTTTTAGTTCTTCCTTTTGAGCCATGAAAATTATCTCTATTGCGCACATACTTAACAAAGCAAAATCAGCTGTCCCTGTCCACAACAAGATTCTGCAGAAGGAAAATAAATACAAAAATGAGATCACAGAAAGATCTTCCAGGTTCCCAGAACTCTCTTAATGTCTCTCCTCCTTAGGTTGCACTGCAACATAGTAACATCATAGTAACATAGTAATATGGCTTACTTATCAGCTCCCACAACACCTGGCATTCCTTCTAGGGACTCAATGGGAAGGAAGGAGAGAAAAGGTTTTAAGTAACACCATGTGCCCAGTAAGGTACATTGACTCATAAATGTTCTACATCTCTTTTTAGAGAAAGAATTTAGGGAAGTAGTAAAGAATTGCAGTGAAGGGGCACCTGGGTGGCTCAGTGGGTTAAAGCCTCTGCCTTCGGCTCGGGTCATGATCCCAGGGTCCTGGGATCGAGCCCCGTATCGGGCTCTCTGCTTGGCGGGGAGCCTGCTTCCTCCTCTCTCTCTCTGCTTGCCTCTCTGCCTACTTGTGATTTCTCTCCGTCAAATAAATAAATTTAAAAAAAATCTTTAAAAAAAAAAAAAAGAATTGCAGTGAAAGTTCTGGAGAACCACTGCCCAGATTCCCAACATTTGGACAGTTCACTTCTGTATGCCTCCCTTTCCTCTGCACCTCTGCACCCAGTGGGATTGAGAACAAACCTCTTCAGAAGACTATTGTGAGATTTAAGTGAGATAGTTCATATAAAGAGGTTTTCATACAAAATACTTTAGACCAATACCAAGCATAATAAGCCTTTAATAAATTAACCTTCAATGATAATATTCTGTTCAAGTACATCTGTGTAATATAAATGCTCATGGTATTTTTCAAATAAATGTACCTTTTAATGAACATTTATAGAAAAATACACATTTTTACATTAAAAAATGTTGGTTTCATGTCAACATTTCTGAGTTGGTTTGCTAATTTTTACCTTAAAATTCCAGTAAATAGCAATAGAGTCCAATAAAAGCATTCTTTGTATTCACAACGACATCAAAAGACTAAAAGAATGATATAGTCAATAAAGACTAAGGCCAGTAACTGTGAATATTGGACTCACTGGGAACGTGTTCATGACTAATATGCAGAGACGCACTTCTTTGATAAAATCAGATTTCAAAAGGCCACATTTAACCGTTCCACAGATACAATTAGGCAAAAGAATACGGTTTCCCCAACTGACAAATACAACAAGTGTCGTCATTAAGTCAGGATAATTGTCTCACTTATCTTGAAGCAAGAAAAATTTCAAGAAAAAAGATGCCATGTAATTCCTTTTTGCTCTTTTCCTCTCTCAAATATGAAAATGATAGTTTTGTGTGAAACATTATATAATAAAATACTATAAAAATGTAATAAAATATAATAAACACTAATGCCTCAGTCCCTAATTAAAAGTTCCCGATAGACCCAGGCACGGCTCAAAAAAGGGGAATAATCTACTCAGATAAAACAACATGATCTTCAGAGCCTTTTAAATTACCCAAGAAAGAGCAACAACAAATAAAAGTGTATACAAGAGTGATTTGAAATTTCGTGTTAACAGGGTAAAACATGGTACAAATGCAAGTGAGAAAACACGTTTTCTAAGCTTCTTGTATAACACATGATTCTATAAACCCCATTTTTATACTTTTTTGCAACTTCCCATTAGACTTCAGACACCACATGTTCTAAAGGGGACACAACGATGTGAATTCCCATGATCGTGAGCCATGGAGACAATATGTCCTGACCAGGGTGTGCTACAGCCGTTATTCTAGGACATGTGGGACTAGTAAAGAGAACATAAAACATTCACCACAAGGATCCTACCACAACTGCTCAAATAAACTACATTTTCCTTCTTGCATTATGGAAATATCCAGATTTAGTTCAGCAATAAAACATGAAGAAGAGCCAAGTGACCCAACTCAACAATAAGACAAAGAAACTACAGAGACAACGGGGCCTCATTCTACAGTATTTAGTGTTTTCTCCATTTTGCTGCCTCCTACTATTATAAATACTGCAAAGGATCTTCAGATAAAGAAAAATCCTTTTATAACCTTCAACTATTTGGTCATATATTTTTGCCAGTCACTGCACAGAATGTGTTTTCATACTCAAGATGTTCAAAGAGTTCGATTCGTTTCTCTTGCTGTGTTTTATATTTTCAAATATACGTTGACAACATTTGGGAATTCTGCTTCCCAGTATTATCATCCCACAATTTTCCTAAATATGTTACTCTAAGCTCCTAGGAAGTTGACAAATTAATGAGGAAAAAGACGTAACAAAGGGAAAACTTTTTGAAGTTTCGCTTGGTGGAAGCCTGTTTATTCTTCCTGCTTTTAACCATAAATATTTATAAACCAATAAAACCTTAAGAGTCAAAACAGGAGGGCTGGGGAGCCGCTAGGCAACTCAGGAACCAGGCCCCAGGGAGCTGCTGCTTCCTCTTGTGATTACAGGCAAGGTGAAGTTATGCTTCCACACTCAGAACAGGTTTTTGGCAGTGTGGAAACATTCCACTTCCACACTCCCAAAAATGAAGTCACTTCGCCATTTCTGTCTTCATTCTCCTACCTCAGGATTCCTCAGATGTTTGTCACTTACTATCCAAAGCTCTCCAGTAAAAGAATGTTTTCACGAGTGCTAATGATGATGTATTTCTCAGGGAGAATGCCATCCAATTCCTCGAACAGGAATGTCTTGGTCTGACTGGGCCGCTATAACAGAATACGGTAAGCTGGGTGACTAAAACAACAAACATGTCCACCTCCCTGGAGGCTGGGAAATACGAGATCAAGTCACTGAGAGACTTCTGCACTGGTCTGGAACTGAACCCAAGCAAGGAAGCCAGAAGGCTGTGGAATAAAATCGGCAAAGACTGGACAGAAAATAACTGTCACCATGGAACTGTAAGGTATATAAAAAGAGACGAAGAAAACTAATCATTAATCACTTACTAAAGAACCTTTAAAAGATAGGTTTCTATGCCATTTGTCTTTCTCTGAGTTATTTTGCTCAGTATGATACCCTCTAGATCCATCCATGTTGTTGTAAATGGCAAGATCTCATTCTTTCTGATGGCTGAGCAATATTCCATTGTGTATATATACCACATTTTCCTTATCCATCCATCAGTCAGTGGACATGTGGGCTCTTCCAAAATTTGGCTGTTGTAGATAATGCCACTATGAACATCTGCATGTATGTATCCCTTTGAATTAGTATTTTTGTGTTCTCTTGGTAACTGCCTAGTGATGCAATTACTGGGTCATAGGGTGGCTCTATTTTTAACTTCTTGAGGAACTTCCATACTGTTTTCCAGAGTGGCTGCACCAGTTTGCATTCCCACCAACAGTGTAAGAGGGTTCCCCTTTCTCCACATTCTCACCAACACCTGTTGTTTCTTGAGTTGTTCATTTTAGCCATTCTGACAGGTGTGAGGTGATCTCTCATTGTAGTTTTGGTTTGTGTTTCCCCGATAATCAGTGATATTGAGCACCCTTCCGTGTGTCTGTTGGCCATCTGTATGCCTTCTTTGAAAAATGTCTATTCATATCTTCTGCCCATTTCTTAACTGGATTATTTGTTTTTTGTGTGTTGAATTTTATGAGTTCTTCATATGTTTTGGATACTAACTGAATCAGACTCTTATCTGTAGAGAACTGGTAATTACCAGAGGGGAGGTGAGTGGGGGGATGGGGGAAACAGGTGATGGGGATGAAGGAGGGCACTTGTGATGAGCACCGGGTCTTGTACGGAAGTGCTGAATCACTAAATTGTATACATGAAACTAATATAACACTGTATGTTAACTGTAATTAAAATAAAAACCTAAAAAATAAAAAAATAAGAGTTAAAATAGACCTTAAAGATTCTCTCATCGACTACTTCCCAAGGCAGGACTCCTTTATTTAGAATAACACCATATATGTGTGCACTGTATTCATCACAGAACAGGTTGGGAGCTCCACTGGAGATGCAAGGAAGAGTCCCTGGTCTGGGCCACACACACCTTAAGGACTCTTGTATTCTGTTTGCACGTGGCAATGCTCCATTCTGAGCAGGGCCCGTGAAGGTAATAAAAAGATCTTGGCACCTGAGTGGCTCAGTTGGTTAAGGATCTGCCTTTGGGTCAGGTCATGATCTCAGGGTCCTGGGATCGAGCCCCTGCATCGGCCTCCCTGCTTAGCTGGGAACCTGCTTCTCCCTCTGCCTCTGCTGCTTCCCCTGCTTGCACTCTCTCTCTCTGCCAAATAAATTTTTTAAAAATCTTAAAAAAAAAATCTGTTACTATATTTAATTATTTTTGTAATCTAATTGTGCATTTCACCTGTGGAAAATATGGTGGGACCTGAAAAGGCAGGTTCTTTTGGTTTGTCACATTCTGATGACAACTTCTGATTGACAGCTACACGTCACTGATTAAAAGCACAAGGAAGTTTTTTTTTTTTTTTTTTTAATAAAGAACTGTAGTAAATGCAGTTTAGAATAAAAACTTGTAAAGCTTGAAGCAGGCCAAATGTTACACAAATCATCCTTACTGGTGAAAAGGCTGGGACCAGCTGGGTAAGGTTAGCTTATTCACCTGAAGAGAAACATTGTGATAAAGTAGGGAAAAACCCTCCTGACAAGGCCGCTGCTGTCTACAAAAACTGGTTAATGAGAAAGGCTGTGGAATCAACTTCCTGGAGAGGCTTCTTAGGTAAAAGGACAGACACCCACCTCTCTAAAATAGTGAAAGACCTTAGAAATAGTGGTTTAGATGAACTCACTTATATGGTTCTGAATGGGAAAAAAAATGTTCATTTAATTTTCTAGAACTTTCCAATAGCCAGAATTAGAAAACATTATGTACCTTTCATTCTTTTTTTGAAGGCAAATCAGGGCTGATCTGAAAACTGATGTTTATCTACAGCCTCCCCTTCTTTAGGAAAAAAAAAAATTATGAATGTTAAGGAGCTTACAAAAATGTCTCAGGGGCACAGTTTTTCTAATACAGAATATAACCTTTTCAATGACTGTGAATGAGAAAGTATTTGCCAAAGAGCTACAGTCCCATTTTCTATTTGTGCATGTGGCCTGGGACACTGAGATCACCGGAAGAATGAGAAGTCATCTAAAGGGGGTCAGGCCAGAAGACAGTGCAAACATCAATGCAGCCCTCTACAGAACCACACCACAACACCACCCGTTCCCCTCCAAGGATGCTTTTACAGACTGTGCCCAAATCTGGCTTTTCCATCTCTGAAACAAATCCAGCAACCAAGCCCAGAACAGAAACTGTATGATGACTGACACGCTTTTTATTTCAAAACAACCAACAAGACTATGAAGAACGATATCACAGGAAAAATTGAAATTCTATTTGTCACTCGTGTTCTAAAATATTATATTCTGGCATAGGGCAGAGACTTGGTAAAAAAAAAAAATTATACATAGGGCGCCTGGGTGGCTCAGTGGGTTAAAGCCTCTGCTTTCAACTCAGGTCATGATCCCAGGGTCCTGGGATCGAGCCCCGCATTAGGCTCTCTGCTCAGTGGGGAGTCTGCTTCCCTCCCTCTCTCTCTGCCTGCCTCTCTGCCTACTTGTGATCTCTGTCTGTCAAATAAATAAATAAAATCTTTTTTAAAAAATTATACATAATGTCATCTTCCTGCCTGAACAACCTTCATGATGCTGTTGGGAAGTAATGGCTGGTGAGCACTGTAAGATGACACTCTCAGCAAAATATCAAAGAAGGGGAACATGAAATGAGAAACGGGCGTTTATTTATTTATTTATTTATACTCCGCCATATTTACCTGAACGTCACTGAAGAACCTCAGCTCAGAGTTTATCATGACTAATACTAGAACAAGAAGCCGAGAAACACCCTGGTGGTCAGAGGCACCAGTTTCATCGGGAGTAAAGTTTCTCCCTCAGAGCACCAGAACTGTGAGAAGACAGACTGAGAAACCTAGAATGAACTGTAAGGCGGAGGCTGT
Source organism: Lutra lutra (assembly GCF_902655055.1). NCBI lineage: Eukaryota > Metazoa > Chordata > Mammalia > Carnivora > Mustelidae > Lutra > Lutra lutra. Next base: position 35,046,873 of record NC_062282.1, on the reverse strand, counting down.
ACAAACCATCACAGACTTTCTTTCTGCTACACCAATATACCATATAAACAGAAAGCCAAAGGTAGTCTGGCCAACAGCCAGAATCTGGGAGGGACAGGGTTGCTTTCTAAGAGCACAAGAGACACTCTGAGCGGAGAATTTACTGGCAATTCTATACAATAGGTTGAACACAGATGTGAGTGGATGCACACACTTTCTTCGGTTTTACTCTCTCTGCATATTCACAGATGTATTCTCGGGACCTAGAACAGTGCCTGGCACAAAACACTATGTAATGAGTCGTTCAGTGAATGGTCATTAACATGAGTAGTCACATCTAAAAAGAACGTATTGCAAAGCTATCATAAAAATGCTAAGGGTGCCTGGGTGGCTCAGTCAGTTGGGCCTCTGCCTTCAGCTCAGGTCATGATCCCAGGGTCCTGGGACCGAGTCACGCATCAGGCTCTCCAGGAGCCTGTTTCTCCCTCTGCCTCTGCCTCCCCCCAAACCATGAATAAAGAAAACCTTTTTTTAAAAAATGCTAAATAGGGCACCTGGGTGGCTCAGCTGGTTGAGCAACTGCCTTCAGCTCAGGTCATGATCCTGGAGTCCCCAGATCCAGTCCCACATTAGTCTCCCTGCTCAGCAGGGGGGTCTGCCTCTCCCTCTGACCTTCCCCCTCTCATGCTTTCTCTCACTCTCTTAAATAAATAAATAATCATTTTTAAAAATGCTGAATAATGTCTTATTTCTTTGCTCAAATACAAAATCTTTTATCTGGCCTAATATCTATTCTCTTCAGAAGCATGTGCTTCATCGCTCTACAAATGTGAATGTCCTAGCTCTTCTTGCGCCTCAATAAACAACAAATCCAAGGCGGCTGAACTCTATTTACTTGAATTACATTTAACCTTCGAAAAAAGAAAATCCAGTTAGCTTGACAAAGTATCTCATCCTGAAATATCTTCAAAGAGTGGATTCCTAAGCAAAACTAACCTATATTTAAACCAAAGCCACGTCACACAAGACTATAAAACACCATTAAACCACAAACACCACTGGTGGCTAGATGTGTTTAGACAGAAAAATGAAAAAAATATTAAATGTTTTTAAAAACCTGCACAGAAATTCATGTTACGAGTAGCATAAAAGGTTTAAAACGTCCCCTGGACAAATAACTACTCTCCTTTGCATTCTGACCCTCCTTCTACTCTACTTTTCCTAGCACACTATCACATTAAATGGAATTCATTCACTGAGTCATCTGTTTATAGGTTTGTTTGCTTCATAACCATATACTTTTGAGAGTGGCAACTGGGCTTAGGCACCCTTTTCTCTCAATACCTGATAACAAGAAATTTCTATCAGCAAATTATTAATAGAAAGATACAGTTGAACATTAACAGGAAAGCAATGTCTAACATCAGTTAGCCAATCAAAAAAATTTAAGGGTGGTTTCATAAACTCAAAAGACTTCTGTGATAATCTAAGCAATAATGCTTTCTGAAAAGAAAATCGAACTGTGATTAATTGCAAAAAGAAAAAATACACCTCTTTCTAAGAATTACTCAGTGGGAACACTTTTTCTGCTCTATAGGGAAAAGCCCATCATATCAATCCAAAGATTGGGAAATCAAGAGAAAAAAGGTCTGTACTCTCATAGCATAAGGTTTTTGGAATAAAATGCTTTTAGAGATCAAGCATAAGTTAGGTGAGTTACAGAGGTGTTCTGGGCAACTGGGAAGCAACTGTACACTGGCCACTGAAGAAAGTCTAGGTAGTGAACACTCATGAGCTCCTGTCATGAAATGTCACATGGTTCATTATGTCATCTCAGCTCCCGGTGAGCATGTTATGACTACAGCCAAAGCAAAGGAAAACAGGAGTGTCTCTAAATCAATCATGGGCCATGAAGCCAGACAGACTGTATGACAGAGGCAATTCTTCTTGGCACCACTTGGGCATAACTAATTGATGACAATCGTATGTCCACACTGGCATATTTCCACGGGGGATGTGTGTGAATATGTCGCCACATCTGGATGCTAGGCATGCTGGGTCCTGAGGCACAAAGATCTCCTAAAACCAGAGGCCCAGCAGCTGTGCTCAATGAACACCGTGGGAGCTCCACAGGGTGATGAAAGTACTAAATTATTGCTAACTGTAAATACAGATTTATTTCATTAAAATACGAGGTAACGCTGCAGCCATCTCTTGTGCAAACACACATTTGTCTTCTAAAAAAAAAAAAAAAAAGCTAGCATCTATGGATACACATATTCCTAATTCCATCAAGAAAATCTGCATTTCTCCTAGGAAAAGACGACAACGCACATGAGACAAAAATCAACAATTTCCATGACTCCCTTTAAATTAAAAAAAAAACACAAAACTCTACTCAGAAACTAGAAGGGAAGAATAGGATAATCTACTGTTACTGTGTCAGCAAGAATAGTTCTGGAATGTTCCATTTAATTCAAACATGAAATCTGCATAACTTGCTGCAAAGCCCATATTGAAAATTCAACAGATCACAGTAAAAAAACCTGATATATTAATATTTAATTTCACCTTTATTATGAAATTGATCAATATAAGTGGCTAATTTTTCCTAACTCACAAATAGAGAAATTAGACTGAACTGTTTTACTCTGATCCTACATAATAAATTATTAGTAAGTTTATTATTAAAAAATTATTCGAACAAACTATGACAATTATGTGAAATGACAGGAGCGCTCTCTCACATCAAGTCTGACATCCTGTTCACAAAATTACTTCAATAAAGCACAAATTATAACTGAGATACTTTCCGTATATGTTTAATATCTTCCATATAGCTGAAGTCAAGCAACTATTTTTCCCACTCAGGGTGACAGAAATCATCCTAAAACAGCAATTTATCTTATGTCCTCATGAATCAAAATCAAATTTTAGTCAGGTCAGAAACTGAGATTTCATTTATCTCATCCCTTTTCTTTCCAGAACATTTTCTCCATCCCTCTTATTCCTTTCCCCTCACATCCTGCTTCCGTCAAGTTACCCGACAGTCTTGAGGCCCTCCAATACTGCATCCACCTCACCCCGGACTGATTTTCCAAGATGTCTGGTTAACATGGGCTGGTCGATGGGTAATAAGAGAGGGATGTCCGCTTAATCATTCCCTTCCCAAAGGAGAAATGGCTTTCCTGTCTTAGTTATCCTCTGGGAAGGGAATAATCTAAGACAGGAAAGCCATCTTTCTCTACTTCGTAAGATTGCCACTCATGTCCTAAACATTTGTGGTGATAGAAGGCATCACCAATACATTAGACTTCCTACATGTGGACTGAATAAAGAAAAACAATCACTGTTTAAGAAAATCATAAAAGATTCTTTAACACATTCTTTCCTTATGTAGGTCTGCAAATGCTTTAAGCGGCAAGCTATGATTATAAGGGCAGCCCTGTACAATACCGGATAAGAAAATGGACAATGGTGACCAAAATGAGACTTCATAGGTGAAAATCAAAAAACAAAGTCAGTGGGGCACCTGCCTTCAGCTCAGGTCATGATCTTAGAGTCCTGGGATGGAGCCCCACATCTGGCTTCCTGCTCAGTGGGGAGCTTGCTTCTCCCTCTCTCCCTCCCTGCCCCACTCGAGTTCGCATGCTCTTTCTCATGCACTTGCTCTCTCTTACATAAGTAAATAAAATCTTTTTTTTTTTAAAAAAAAGAGATTTTTCTCATCTATCTTCAATTTTCTAAGATTATACTAAACATGGAAACACTGACATCACAGAAAAGCTAGTCCTACCACAAAAGAGTAGTCTGACTCTCTATATATGAAAACACTAACTATGGATCACAGGAAGGCAGAGTGGGGAGTGAGGGAGGGAAAGAAGGAAGGAAGAGAGCAAATGCAGCTGATACTAAAATGATAGATCCACTTGGGGCGTCTGGGTGGCGCAGTCCGTTAAGTGCCAGACTCTTGGTTTTGCCTCAGGTCGTGATCTCAGGGCCCTGATCTCAGGGTTATGAGATCGAGCCCCTCGTCAGACTCTGCACTCAGCGGGGAATCTGCTTGAGATTCTCTGTCCCTCTCCATCTGTCCCTCCCACTCCTCCTCTAAAATAAATGTGTAAATCTTTAAAGTAAAAAAACAAAATGTCAGATCCACTTATTCCATCATGGAAGTCCTCTTCACCACTATTAACAGCTGGGACATTCAGGATTCTGCACCCAGTCTTGCATAGACGCTCTGACTAGTTCTGGGCACATGGCTGAGCTTATTTTCTTATCATCTGCCTCAGAAAAAGTGTAAGATAGACATCTAAAAGGAATTTTCATTAATAGACATTAACAGTTTTGTCAACATACGTTAACATTCTGGTGAACGAACAAATTTTATTTAATAATAGAGTTAGCTTGTCTCTCTGACTTATGGTACCATGTCAATGAAGCTGCGAGAGAACCAGCTTCTCTAGCAAAGAGGCAGCAGTTATCGACTCCTAGGGACAACTCTAGATGGTCCCTTCACAGACTCCTGACAGCAGAGTTCGAGAACAGGGATCCAAAGGTACACCAGACAGATGTGAAGTATTCCAAGGGTCTGTCCCCCACCGACCCCATCTTTATATCCCTCAAACCCTTTATCCAAAGTCACAGGGAATCATCTGGAAATGAAGCATCCTCCACTTCTCCACTGTGCTCAAGATCCTCCCAAAGGCAGAGTCTAGTGCCCAAATGCCAAGAAGGAGCCACAGCTACTGCCCTCATCCTTATTTCAAAAAGTGTACAGTGTTAGGAAAAGAACATTGCACTGGTCTTGTCCACAGACGAATATGAGAGCGAACCCAGTCAGACATTAACCAGCCTACAGGATCACCACTGGGTCTCACTCACTCTTCATCAGGAACCTCTCATTTGACATACTTTTCATGAGTCAGTGCGAACACTAGGAACCAGAAAGGGTCAACTTGATGTGGTTCTTTGACCTCCTTTATTTGACCTCCTTCCCCAAATCCAACCAGAAACCAGACTTCTGTTTTTCCCCATTAATAAAAATCCTGGAATTCAATATAAAGTTTCTTTTTCTAAAATGAGCCTGTGTTTAGGTTCTGTGGTATGAGAGACAGCGAAACGAGGTACCCAGACTAAGGCAAGCATAGGGTTTTAACAACTGTTTCTTACTCCACTGTAAGAAAGTCATCTAAACACAAGTCATTGCTTTTCCTTTTCTTACACACACACACACACACACACACACACACACACACCCGCAAGCCTCACACTACACCCACTGACCTGACTTTCTTGCCCTGTTCCGAGAGCATCTTCACCAGGTCGGCAATGGGGTACTGTGCTTTGGCTGCACAGAGACCATAGCCTGCAAAGAACATGAAGCACACAGAACAGGGTGATTTTTATTTTGAAATCTTATGAAGAATAATTTCTCCCTTGATCAAAACATATTTTTATGCCAAAAAAAAAAAAAAAGGCAATCCGTTAATAGGATGAGAAATGAAAGCAAACTTCTGGACTTTTTAAAAATATTGGCCTAAATGTCAAATTCAAAATCTAATGGTCCCTCCTCCATGTTCTGCCTTGTCTGATACTGCTGGGCACTCCCTCCCCATACACCACACTGCACACACACTTGTATGCACACACACTCTGGGTGTGTGTGCCTGTGGCTTGTGTAAACAGTCTTAAACTGATTTCAGACTTGGTTTTGAGAACACTGCAGTTCCCTGGTTCCTCTCCTCACTTCGTTACTATTCTCTGACATCCTTCACTAAATCTCCTTCAGTTCCCCTTAAACAATGAAACTCCCGAGGGCCTTGGCTTTACCCCTCACACTCTCCTTGGAAAGTCTCAACCCATCCCATGGCTTCAACAACCATCTGAGGACCCCCAACCTGTGCCCAGGCTCAGCCTGTCCTTTGAGCTCCAGGATGGCACGTCCATTGTCCTACCTCCACCTCAAACTTAATGTCTCCTAAGAAGAACAGAAAAATGTCCTCTTCTGCCAAAAAAAAACCCAAAAGTGCTCCCTATTTCTGATGTTATTATAGGTATGACCACAAACTGCAGTCCTCTTCCTTCTCCATTAACCCTTACACTCTGTCCACTCCCCCCATACAATCAATCACACCTATCCTCACTTTTCTACCCCAGTTTTCCAAATATCAAGTCTCTGCTCAGTCTGTTCCCTCTGCCTTCCCCCATTCTGAACACGGTGCATCCTCAAGGCCCCAAAAAACCCCTCACTTCCTGACAATCCTTCTTAATGCTCATCATGATTAACAAGAAAGGGTGTCTACACAGTCCAATCTAGCCCTTACCGTAACCCCCATACGTTATTTATTGATCTGACTTCTTCCCTAGATAGAAAATGTCTAAAGGGAGAAGAGTTTGTCCTTTACATCTTTCTACCTCTATACTCCAGGTGTTTTTCACCAGATAACACTAATGCCACTGTGGGTGGGACAATTCACAATGCAGGAATGTCCCGGGCAATACAACATATTTAGTGTGTCTGCTCCCACACACTAGGACAGTAGCAGCCCCATCTGCGAGACAAAAACCCAAATCTGCATATTTCAAATGCCTCTAGAAAATGATACTGCCTCAATTGAGAAGGCTTGCAGCTGAACATTCAATTCTGCTAGTGTTTGTTATTTACATCTTAGCATATAACCAAGCAGCAAACCACCCACATGTCAAACCAATAGATTTTCTTTATAGAAAACTCTTACGATGGCATGATAGAGTTAAAATCTTAATCTGAACCCAATGTATTAGCTGTAATACCACAGCAATCTGCAGTCCAATGAAAGAAAAATGGAGCTAACCCTCAAAACATTAGGGAATTGAGGCTGGGAGATTAAATGACATGGTCAATGTCACGTCAATTGTTAGAAGCAAAATTAAGAACAGAAGTGAGGTGTTGTCACTCCCAGACCAAGTTCTTTCTATTAGGTCATGTTACTTCATCTTATTGGAAACCATATGATTCTCAATGGTTTTTTTAAATATTTACTTTTGAAAAGAAAGAGATTAACATTTACTAGCCTTCACTGAGTGAGTCTAAATACTTTCATGTACTACATCTAATTTAATATTGACAATAATTCCAAAAACTATCTATGAGGAATACATAACCAAAATTCAAAGATGACTAAAATGTGTGAACAGAATTGCAGAAAGACATGGCTAGAACTACCACATCGATCTGCGAAATCTCTGTGATCCCTGAAATATTAACTGAAGCCAAGGATTCTCAACACAGTTGAGAGTTTTTAGTTGATAATCATAGTGTTGCTTCTATGTTTCCATTAAATTTTCAAAAATGAATAAGTTCCAATTCAATTTTTCTATTATAAGAAACTGCACGAACATAATTCCCATAGCTATTATAGATTGTTTGCTTTTTTTTTCTTTTTTTCTTTTTTTTACCTGGAGTAATAATAATGCTATTAGCTTCTCGGATCATGTCAATTGCATTGTCAAGGTTGATTTCTGTATGTGTGCCAGAAATTTCCATGGGTTTTCCACCAGCTGTTGAAGTGGTACCATAGCCTCCGAGAATCACATTAGCCAAGGAGCGATTCATTGCCTGGAGAGCAAAATTATTAGCTGTGAGAGTTTAATCCACGTAACTTTTTGAAAGTGGTATGAATCCTACATATATGATATTCGTAATCATTTTAAGAGATTTGATCTTCCAAAAAAAATCACATAGATCACATCTATAAAAGATGTATTTTCAGTAAAAGTTAATTTTAAAAAGGAATTTAATGGAAAATTACCAATAACATTAAGAAATCAATGAAAAATTCAGACCCAGTTATTACTGTCCGTGTACTGATTAAGGAAGTTCTATCTCCATATTCACATATATTTCACCAGTGTAAAAGAGAATGGTCTCTATGAGAAATTTTACAAGGTGACTACAGATGTCTTAGGTGAATCCTGCTACCAGCTGCAAGCTGTCAAGAGGCACAACAAGGAGTTGTTAAAGGACAGCGAGCCACAGCATTTAGAAATCTGCTGCCCTCTGTCGTCAAGAAAAAAAGAAATGCGGGAGCTGACAGGGTCTTACTTTCCAGATCAGCTACATGGAAGCTGTAGCAGAAGTGACCGGATTCATCATTAGGCTCCTAAAATATTGACTTCCAGAAAGGCAGATGAGTAAGTTCGTACCCTGTTCCACTGAAATTTATGCCTGCTGTTTTAACCGGAAAAATAAGCTAAAAAACAATCAGAGGAAGGCGTGCTCATTTACAATTATCCAACGATGTGCCACACAAACACAACAACTAAAACATGACAATGGCAGGGGTGGTTTCTGAAACAGTTCTTCTGCAGACCTCTGGAGTTGGGGTGTAAAAGACAAGACAAGAAGCTAGATAGTCTGGGTAACCAAATGCCTTTTAAGAATTCAAATCAGTACAGGAAGAAAGCAGTCATTTTACATGATCACAACTGGATGTCTCACTTCAGAAAAAAATTCCAAAAAATTATTAAACCCTAATTTAAGGGCTATAGTAAATATCTCATTGACCCATTGTTTATTCCATGTAAAAGCTATATAAGTGTGAATCTATCACTTAAAAAAAAAAAAAGAGAGAGAGAGACAGGGGCTCCTGGATGGCTCAGTGGGTTAAAGCCTCTGCCTTCAGCTCAGGTCATGATCTCAGGGTCCTGGGATCGAGCCCCACATCGGGCTCTTTGCTCAGCAGGGAGCCTGCTTCTCTCTCTCTCTCTCTCTCTCTCTCTGCCTGTCTCTCTGCCTACTTGTGATCTTTCTCTGTCAAATGAATAAATAAAATCTTTAAAAAAACAAAAACTGGTTCAAAGGACTATTTCAGATATTGAGGTATTTCTGTCATAGAGAACTTCTTTTAGAAAAGTCAAACCCACAAAGTGACTTCATCACCAGCATCCCACTGTCCTGCAGAGGGACAAATGACAGAGGGACATGATGTAGAGGGACAGATGTACACGAATAGGACCACCTTATTCTAACTTGGCTTAAAAGGAACCATTCTATACAAAAAATAAAGATTTGAAGGGACATAGACAACCTCCAGTGTTTACAGCAAGATGTCTACAATAGCCAAACTAAGGAAAGATCCCAAATGCCCATCGACTAATGAATGGATTAAGAAGTTGTGGTATGATGTTTATAGCAGCAATGGCCACGGTCACCAAACTGTGGAAAGAACCAAGATGCCCTTCAACAGACAAATGGATAAGGAAGATGTGGTCCATATACACTATGGAGTATTATGCCTTCATCAGAAAGGATGAATACCCAACTTTTGTATCAACATGGACGGGACTGGAGGAGATTATGCTGAGTAAAATAAGTCAAGCAGATAGAGTCAATTATCATATGATTTCACTTATTTGTGGAGCATAAGAAATAACATGGAGGACATAGGGAGATGGAGAGGAGAAGGGAGTTGAGGGAAATTGGAAGGGGAGATGAACCATGAGAGACTGTGGACTCTGAAAAACAATCTGAGGGTTTTGAAGGGGCCGGGGGTGGGAGGTTGGGGGAGCCAGGTGGTGAGTATTATGGAGGGCACATATTGCATGGAGAACTGGGTGTGGTGCATAAACAATGAATTCTGTTACACTAAAAAGAAATTAAAAAAAAAAGTAGTGGAATGTACATACAATGGTGTATTACTCAGCCATCGGGAAGAAAGCAATGTTGCCATCTGCAACAACATGAATGGATCTAGACAGCTAATGCTAAGCAAAATAAGTCAGAGAAAGACAAATACCATACAATTTTACTCACGTGGAATTTAAGAAAAACAGATGAACACAGGGGAAGGAGGAAAAGAAAAAAAAAAGGAGAGAGGGAAATAAGCCATGAAAGACTCTTAATGAGAGAGAACAAACAGGGCTGATGGAGGGAGGTGGGCAGGAGAGGAGCTAGATGGGTGATGGGGACTAAGGAGGGCACTTGTTATGATGAGCACTGGGTGTTACATGTGAGAGATGAATCACTGAATTCTACTCCTGAAACTAATATTGCACTGTGTTAACTACCTAGGATTGAAATAAAAGCTTATAAATAAATAAATAAATGGAACCATTCTTCCTTCCCTATAAAACTGAATGAAGGAGAAGAAAAGAATTTCTGAGAACATTTAATTACCCACTATTCTAATGGCATCTTCGGGAGAAAAAGAAAGGAACCACACAGTAGTTTAACAATCAAAGTCAACTTGTTGAACACATATCCACAATTATATCATCATTAAGCTGATTCCATGTGGTCTCTTAAAAACTGGATTATTTTTCATCTCTGAATTTACCATTGCAACATTGTATTTTCAACAAATGTTTAGGGTTTAGGACTTTGTTCTGTTCCTTTTTTTTTTTTTCCTGCTTGCTTAAGTGATTAATGAGACTATCCTGTGAGCACTGATCCACAGATTGAGAAGTTCCCAGCTTCCAAGACAAAGTATTCGCAACACTGTCCAAGACTGTTCCTTTTAAGTCTTTAAGCCCTATAATGAAAATTGTATGCTACATTAAAGAGACCCCTAATTCACGTAATTCCAAGCAAACTCTAAGAAAACAGTCTGAAAACAAAGGGAAGGTCATAAAATAGACAAAACCAAAGAAATAATACCATATACTCTATTTACTATCACCTCTCATTTCAGTGTTTTGTGGGTGCTGAATAATTGACTGCAAAGCAAAAAAAAAAAAAAAAAAAAAAAAAAAAAATATTGGTTTGGCTTTGACCCACTTTCCTTCTGTTCTATTTTCATTTGGAAACAAGTAACAAAGTGCAAAAATCAGAAAATTTGGTTTGAAAATGCTGTCCCATTGTTGTAAGCCCTCTATTTCCCAGGCACTTTGGACACTATCTCAAGTAAAGGGACTACAGAATCGTGAAGAGGTTAATGTCTATATGACATCTGGACATAAAACAAGTCATTCATTTGAGTTGGTTGTCCAGACACTCGAGACATTTTTCAGTTTAATACTGGATATTGTATAACCATAGCGTGTGGCTTAGTAGACACCCAAAAGAATTCTTTGTCAGAACAAAAATTCAATTTTAGGGATTACTGATTAGCCACTCGGAGAGCATTCCATTCCCTCTCCCATAATAAAACTACTCTGTTCTGGTTTGGACTTGCATGTTTCTTCAGTAGATAATAAAATAACGAAACTAAGCATACTAGTATTATCAACAGATCCTGATATATGGCAGGACATCTGTTACCACAGCCTATCCAGAGAAGATTCTAAAATATGAAATGAGCAAACAAATAAAACATTCATTTAATGTTCATTTAATAATTATTTACTCATATGACTGTGCCAGGTGCATGGTCAGCCTTCATAAACACAAAGGCAAATCATCAATGGCATCTTAAAATACCTTTCTTGCAAAATGAGAATAGTATTCTCTACCTCCAGAATTAGCGTGGGGACTAACTGGGCTAATATTTGTAAAGCACCCAGCGTTAATGCCTACAGTATATTAATGCCTGCTACTATGCCCAATTACACGAGGCTATTTCATTTTCATTATTATCATAAACCACTCTGAGCTGCTAAAGCCATGAAGAAACAATTTCTTATAATAAAGAAGCACAAGCCAAGAATCAATGAAGATTAATGTGAAAAGTCAAAATCAGGGCAATTTAGAAGGAAGGAAAATTTCTATCTTCAAAATTGAAAAATACAGCAGACTGGTTTTTGCTGTTGGCCTTGTTTGTTTTGTAATAAGATGGAGGAAGGGCGAGCATGCAGGAAAACGAGCACCCCACACATCGCTGGTGAGAGCTCGGGCTGGAGAGTCCTTTCTGGAAATCAATTCATCAATATCAGCAGCCAACAAAAAGCCCTTACTCCATTCCCAAGGAAATAATCAAAATGCACAAGGAGGTACACTGAAGGGGAAAAAAAAACACTAATTATTAGTGATATAATTAAACAAAACAGAATATATTTGAATATAGGCTTATGAACAAAGACTGGAATTAGAATATTAAATTTTAAGAGTTAAGTGATAATGGTGTTACAAATGACCTATTTATCCTCTTCTACTTTATTCCGCATTTCCCACATTAAACATCTTTTACTTTTGTAACTGAATAGTATTTTTTTAAAAATTAAAGCTTCAACTGTCTTTAAATCCAAATTAATACAAGTTGCTATTATAAACGGAGTATCCGTCTGATCAGGATGACACGTATTGTCACAGAGAGCTACAAGAACACTTTTATTATAGAGTACGGGAATAAAAAATAGCTATGGTATGTGGCCAGTAAATGGCATGCCTAAGGTGGTGGAAATAGAAAGAAAAAAAAAAAAGAAATATAGATAACAGATCAAGAAATATGAAAGGGAAGAATAAATGAGGGTATAGTTATAGAAATACACGCAGGACAAAGTCTTTTCAGCAAGTGCCTCTGACTACCTTATTCTAGTTACTGTCATAGAACTGCTACTATAAGTGTCTGTAGTTACTATAACCGACAATAATAAAAGAAACTAGGTGAAGAAGAAGGGGGGAGGAAATAAAAAAGACAAATTTGTGAAATACTACAAATACCTAAGTAAAACCATTTAAGAAAAAAACACTAAAGGCAAGAAGGCACCTGTGATGACTCTCCAAGAACTAGACACAGGTCCTCAGCTCTCTCCATATCAGTACGCCACTTGCTTTGTTAAAATTCAAATCCTCCCATTTAATTTTAAAATCAGAGTTTAAAACCAACCACAAGTTAAAGTAATAATGAAAATCTGCTGCCCCCTGCTGGCCATTCTAATTCACCAAATGAAGCAAAGTCAAATGAAGTGTTAAAGTTCGTGTTTTTAAAATTTATTTTATTTTATTTTATTTTACTTTATTTTAAAGTGTTCCAAATTTTATTGTTTATGCACCACACCCAGTGCTCCATGCAATATGTGCCCTCCTTAATACCCACCACCAGATTCACCCAACCCCCATCCTTCTCCCCTCCAAAACCCTGTTTGTTTCTGAGAGTCCACAGTCTCTCATGGTTTGTCTCCCCTTCTGATTTCGTTTTTAGATGCTAAGTGAAATAAGTCAGTCAGAAAAAGACAAATACCATATGATTCCATTCATTCGTGGAGTTTAAGTAACAAAACAAACAAACAAAGGAAAGAAAAAGACACAAACCAAGAAACAGACTATAGAGAACTAATGGTTACCAGAGTGGAAGTGGGTTGGGGGGGGTGGCTGAAGTAGGTGATGGGGATTAAGGAGGAAACCTATCATGATGAGCACTGAGTAATGTATAGAATTGTTGAATCACTATATTATACACCCAAACCTAATACAACACTGTATGTTAGCTATATTGGAATTAAAACAAAAACCTTTTTTTTTAAGTTCATTTTTAGAGAAAACTATGTCTAATACAACTGAATAAATTTTTCCTTCTTTATAACATGTTTTTTTAGAACCCCAAAGCCTGAAACTTTTGAAATAGGAGATACAACCCCCCCCCTTTCCAAATTCCCTGACCAACTTGGGAGATTTATTTTAAAACCTCTTCCTTAGGGCTATTAAATCATTTGTTCTACAAAATGGCCCCAAAAAACTGATTTTTTAATTCAATTTACAAAGTATTCAATTTACAAAGAGATTTTCAACTAATATATATGAGGAATTCCGAATTATAAAATAAGGGGCTTTTTCGGGATACCTGGGTAGCTTAGTCAGTTAAGCGGCTGCCCTCAGCTCAGGTCATGATCCCAGAGTCCTGGGATCAAGCCCAAAGTCAGTCTCCCTGCTCAGTGGGGAGTCTGCTTCTCCCTCTCTCCCCACCCCCTTCCCCTGCTTGTGTTCCCTTTCTCTCCCTCTCAAATGAATAAAATCTTTTTTAAAAAATAAATATAAGCTTTCTTTCTCCTTTTCGCCGCCATCCTGTTGTGTGCCGCTCGCTGTTAATTGACCATGTCTTCTCACAAGACTTTCAGAATCAAGCGATTCCTGGCCAAGAAACAAAAGCAGAATCGTCCCATTCCCCAGTGGATTCGGATGAAAACTGGTAATAAAATCAGGTACAACTCCAAGAGGAGGCACTGGAGGAGAACCAAGCTGGGTCTCTAAGGCGTCCCACATCACGCGATGTCACACCTAATGGGCACCACGTATTTAATTAAGCTACTTGAAGATCATGTGTTCTATTCCATCACCCTGTAAACACCTTTCTGCCTGGCCAATAGATACCACTTATCAGTGAAAGATTTTTCTGTTACTATAGCTCTGCACCAGTCGGTTGGTTTGGTAATAAATGTGAGGCGTTTGAGCTGTAAAATAAATAAATAAATAAATAAATAAATAAATAAATAAATAAATAAATAATAAAATAAGGGGATTTTTAACTATTGTAATAAAAGAACGGAGGTGGAAGAAGTATCCTTTCTCTGCTTGAACGATTAACCAGCACAGTCATGATCTGACGTCACTCCGTTGTACGCTTCCCCTTATGCAGTCATTCAGAACTATCATTTAGAAAACAGTTATCTATCATTTTAAAAAGTTTCCTAATCAAACCTTTAATTATTTGCAGGTTATCTTCTTGCCATCCAGAAGAGAACTAGAAACAAAAAGGAAGCCAGGAAGTATTTATTTCCTTGATTTTTTTTCTTCTCTTTTTTAAAAAAAATCATGCTGACCACAGAACTTTTAGACAGGCACCTTCACAGATGACCCGTGGGAGTGTAGATTGGAGCAAGCTCGCCCAAAACAACACGGTAATAAGCAGAAAGAGCCGAGAAAACTGAGCAAACCTCTTTCAGTTCAAGGAATCAATCCGAAGACAAAAACCGGAAGTGCCAAACATATATTTACGGACAGAGAAAAATTAAAAACTCTAACATAAAAGGTAGAGTATTAGGGAAATATTAAATAAATTGTATATATCCAAATGATGGATTTGTATGAAGTGCCTTAAAATGGTATTTTAAAAGCATTTTAAATAAGAAAATGACAAGCCTATAGTAAGATGAAAAGAATAAAATGGAAAGGGGGTGTGGGGAGAGGGTAGCTGGGTGATGGGTATTAAGGAGGGCACATGTGGTAAGCACTGGTATTATGTGCAACTAAAGAATTGTTAAACATGGCATCAAAAACTTATGATGTACTATATGTTGGCTATCTGAACATAATAAAAAAAAAGAAAGAAAAAAAAATAAAATCTGAAACAGCATATAATATGATCAGACTAGTAAATACACAGATACGTAATACAGAAAGAAGCAGAATAGAAAGAAATAAACCAAAATCTTAAGTGCTTATCTCCAGATGGAGCCAGATTTTTTAGCTTGATATTTAATTTTCCTAATTATCTACACTTGGGGACTTTAAAAGCAGTCTTATAAATTTATTCAAATGAAACACTCGGACATTTCTACTGAAGAAAAATAAGAACTGACAGAGTCGTTTTTGACTGCAAGTAAAATAACAAACAGATCCTTATTTTCAGAACACCATTCCCTTTCTGTTCAAACACCAGTTTCTTACCACACACATGATGTAGGACAGGATAGCCCCCGAGGAGCCGATGAGCGCCCCTACGATGGTCAGCAGGTTGTTGTTCAGCAGGAAGCCCTCTGCACACAGGGCCCAGCCTGAGTAGCTGTTCAGCACAGTGATGACCACAGGCATGTCTGCACCCCCGATAGCCGCTGTCAACGTCACACCCTAGGATGAAATACAAAGTGGAAATCAAAATTAGTAAAATAAAAATAAAACCTCTGACATTGGACATCTTGGTTTCTGATCATTCTGGTTTTCCAATTAATGTATTTACCTTGAAGTTCCATGGCTGGTAATGACTAAGTGCCTCCCATCTGATCACTTCTCCCACAGATATAACACAGGTAAGCACTGAACCACTTTCCTCTCCATCCCCCACCCCCAGAAATAGCCCTAAATCCATAACAGGCAGTGACGAAAAGCAGGCAGAAACCAGAGAGGGGTCTGCACTTGAAAAAAAGTAACAGCACTAAGTGAATTTCCCAGTTTTTATGGTGTTAACGTAAGGGCAGGCCCAGTGGTGCCAAGAGAAATAGCTAAATCCAAAATATATGCCCACAGTCTTGCTAGTTTGAAGATCCAAGGATAGGACTTAGGGTGACTATAGCAGCTGGAAAGTGAGAAGGGAAATTGCGAAGGGGCAGGCAAAAGAGAGGGAGCCCCAAAATTTATGTATGAACTCTCCCCAAAACTCTGGTGACTCCAAGCAAACCTGTGAAGGATAAAGTAGTAACAGGTTTCAGCTGCCCCCACCATAAGGGAGCCAGATCTGAAATCTGAATGCAGCCAAGTTAGCTGCCTACAAAAACAGGTAAAAATTAATGATCAATACTCTTTGGAGGAATATAACAGAATCCAAAGTCTCTCTAATGCAACCCCAAATCACCAAACCCCAGAAAGGGAAACGAATGATGGGGAGAAAGATTTTTGCTTTTCAGTCCACATACACCTACCTATGTGTTTTGAGTTTCAGATGTGAATGCATTCATGTACCACTTAATGAAGTCAAAAGCCATTAAAATAGTCCACAAAACATTTTATCTTACTCATTCTCATACAAGCACAAAGTACCTCTTAAATATCAAATTCATCTCGTCTCAAAAACGAGAATTCTTAAAGTTTTGCTTTTCTATGCTGTTGATTTTGAGACATTATGCTTTACTGGATTAAAAAAATACCAAAACCATTTTTATTTTGTTTCAAATAAAACAAAAACCAGTGCTACATACACCGGAAAAAAATGGACTGTCAGCAGTCAATAGAAAGAATTTTAAGTTAATTTTCAGACTTCTTTTCTTTTCTTTTTAAGTAGGCTGCATGCCTGGTGCAGAGCCCAGCATGGAGCTTAAACTCACAACCATGAGATCAAGACCTGAGCTGAGATCAAGATCAGACACTTAACTGACTGATCCACTCAGGAACCCCTACTTTTCAGATTTCTAAAGTTTCTCTGCCAGAATCAGGTCTCTTAGCATTACATAAAAATAAGTATCATTTTTAACACCGTAAATCTTGAGCCAAGCAGCCAGTATGTGTTTGATAAGCAATTACTATATGTCTAATTTTGTGCTAAGCAATACAAATTATTTTAAAAACTGCCAGTTTTTAAAATAATTTTCAAATTATTTAAATTTTTAAGTTATTTAAAATAATTTTTAAATTAAAAACTGAGCACCTGCATGGCTCAGTTGGTTAAGCATCTGTCTCCAGCTCAGGGTGTGATCCCAGGGTCCTGAGATCGAGCCCTGTACCAGTCTCCTTGCTCAGCGGGGAGCCTGCTTCTCTGGACCCTGCTCCCCCTGCCTATGTTCTCTCTCCCTCTCCCCATCTCTCTGTCAAATAAATAAATAAGAACTTTGAAAAAATAAAAACCTAAAACACATACCCTGTCTACAATGTGGAATCCAGGCTAGACAAACATGAAGGAATCCATGGATAACAGTTGCTTTGCAATGCACTGTACACTGGTATAATAAAATGTTTCTACTGGGGCACACAGACAACTAGAGAACACCGTGTGTATCAATATACTAAACACAAAAATGAGAGCGGGAGAGGAGGACCATACTGATCATTAAGGCTTCCCTGACTTCCCCCACTGAACACACAAGGTTTATTAATGCATCTCATTTTACATAATTCTTTAACTTGGTACCACAGCTTCCAGTAAATGAGAGCATAACTAATACGCAAGGAGTATCTGATGCTTTTTGCATACAACCCAAAGCACTGTTTTGTGGGCCTCGTCACAGTAAGTAGGCACCTAATGAAAAGAATAGAAACACTTGGCTTTTAAAAATTCCCATCGATCCAGTGATCCACCCCAGAGCACTAAAGATGTCACCCGACAACTTTGAGAGGAACCATTCAGTGGAGAGAAAGAGTGGCCTCCTTCTTACACTTTCCTGTATTAGCCAGATTC
Organism: Lutra lutra; assembly: GCF_902655055.1. Lineage (NCBI taxonomy): Eukaryota > Metazoa > Chordata > Mammalia > Carnivora > Mustelidae > Lutra > Lutra lutra. Next base: position 35,028,934 of record NC_062282.1, on the reverse strand, counting down.
TAAAAAGAAGAACGTGTAGCATCACTCTGAGACATGTTTATTGCCATCGATGGTCTTGAAGAGCTAGAGACAGGGTTAGACCGCACTCAGCTCCTCACTGAGGGCGTGCCATCCGCCCCAACTTCTTACCATGACAGCAGAGAGAGCCGACACAGAGCCCAGACAGGTAATGCCGGTGGTAAAGCTAGGGTCCATCATGAATGGGATTAGCCCTCCCACACTGGCCGTCAGCAGGCCCGCATTAAGTAAGTGCCTTCCAGGAAGAAGTAGAGGGGCGGATTTCAGGATACCTAGGACCAAGTGCAAGTCTGTCAGATGCCAGCACATGTCATGGAACACCAACCCCCCCCCAAACACACACATACACAGTCTTAAGTGCACGTCGTTTAATCCTAAACTATCAAAATTAAGTATCAGGGGGAAAAAAAGGTCCTGAAACATAAAAGCAAATTAGGGCTCTTACACGTAACAAATGTTAACAGAAGTAGGAAAAGTATGGCTCAACTTAACTGCTCTTTACTTTGATCATACAACAATTTCTTTACTCTTTGTCCTAGCATCTTAAAAAATTACATTTTTCCCGTATGACCAACACAGAAGTTGTTAAGTGTGGTTTCATTTATTTAAAACTTCAAAACAGAGTCCTAGCACATTCACATTTCTGATTCTATCAACTGAGCCCAAGGGAGCAGAGCCCTGGTTTGCTAGTTGTTTTTGAAAACAAAAGCAGGAGACAAGGGCATTGGAGGCTTGAAGTTCTTTTGTGACTTTTAAGTTTCATGGAAGTTCTCTATTTAATTTCAATGGCTTGATTACTCAGAGGCAAAGACCAGATCTTTATATCACAAACTAGTTTCTCTATAGACTCAATTATTCACGAAAACACTGAAAACAGCCTCTGTGAGATTTGGAGGGTTTCCCCCCACCACTTCCAATCTCATAGGCTGACCTCAGCAGTAGCAGAAGATGGCAAGCCAGAGCCGAAAAACGTGTCTGTGTTCAAAATAAGTACTGTATGGTGATCACACAAACAAGCTTCTCTCTACTCTGGAAAACGTATCAGGTTCATTTCTGTGAACAGGCATCTCTAACTAAGGATTGAGGAAGACGGAGTTTTGTTCACACGTATTATCAATTGTCAACTGGTCCCTCTACACAAATTTTTATGCACTTATTTCCTCCACTGGCTGTCTGCAGAAGAACAGGTTCCACGTTTAGATCTGTAAGGATCATTCAGGAAAGCAATCTTTTATATGAATATATAATTTATATGTTTATGTATTTATGTATTTCCGAGTGCTATGCAAATTCTTCACCTAACGGTTCTACCATGAAGCCATTTTCTGAAACTGAAACGGACCCTTGAGTCCCCTGAACAACAGCGATTCCTTCGTTACGTGGAATCACTTACCCTGCAATTTTCCATAGGCAACAAGAGAGCCACTAAACGTGACACCGCCGATGTAAGTACCGAGGTAGGCCACGATCTTGGTGAGATTTGCTGCTGCGTCCGTGGCAAAATGTGGATATTCGACAATGTACTCGGCTATGCAAGTGAGCACAGCTGCCAAGCCTACTAAGCTGTGGAAAGCAGCAACTAACTGAGGTAAATCAGAAATCTGGATGCGCTTGGCAATTGTCAGTCCTGTGGGAAATGCAGGTCAAAGAGAAATTAAAACTCAACAGAACTCTGAGAAGCAACGACAATAAAGCCAACACCTGAATATTATTCAGCCATAAAAAGACAGAAATCTTACCATTTGCAACAATATTGATGAACCTTGAGGGTATTATGCTTAGGGGAAATAAGCCAGACAGAAAAAGACAAATATCATATGATCTCACTTATGAAATCTAAAAATTAAAAAAAAAACAAACCAGGGTACCTGGGTGGCTCAGTCAGTTAGGCAACCAACTCTTGGTTTCAGCTCGTGTCATGATCTCGGGGTCATGGGATTGAGCTCTGAATCAGGCTCTGCACTCAGTGGGGAGTCTGCTTGTCCCTCTCCCTCTGCTCCTCCCCCTGCTCACTCTCTCTCTCTTTCTTTCTCTCCTTCTCAGATAAATAAATAAAATCTTAAAAAAAAAAAAAAAAACAACCAACCAAGCTCATAGATACAGAGGACAGATTGGTGGTTGCCAGAGACAGGGGATGGGAGGTGGGCAAAACAGGTGAAGCTTCCAGTTATAAAAGAAGTCATATGTATATAATATACAGCATGTTGACTATAATTAATAATACTGTATCACCTATTTGAAAGTTACTAAGAGAGTAGATCTTAAAAGTTCTCATCATAAGAAAGAAAATTCTGCAATTATGTATGGTGACAGATGCTTACTAGACTTATTGTGATCATTTTGCAATATATACAAATAGAGAATTATTAATTTGGACATCTGAAACTAATATATTATGTCAACTTTACATCTCAATTTTATATTTTTTATTTTATTTTTGGTGAGAACACATGCATGTGGGAAGGGGCAGAGGGAGAGGGAGAGAGAGAATCCCAAGCTGGCTCCACGCTGAGCATGGAGCCCAGTACAGGACTCGATCTCACCACCCTGGGATCATGATCTATTCTGAAATCAAAGAGTTGGATGCTTAACCGACCGACAGAGCCACCCAGATGCCCCAATTATACCTCAATTTAAAAAAAAAAAAAGGCCACATTTAAGGTTTTCCATCCTTGCCCCTAATAAGTATTTATCTGCTTCCTAGTCTGGGCTAAATATTCTCTTACAGGGACTGTACAGAAGGTAAGGACACTGATTATGTACCCTTTAAAAATAGCAGGTGTTTTCAACACACCTAACCAAGGTCCAACTCCAAAAACCCACACATACAACATTAACACATGCCTTTTCCATCACAACCTGCAAACACTCCCTAACACTTCTTCAGATTACCTGAGGCTCCAACCCAACCCTCACACTCTCCCCACAGCATGAATAACCCAAGCGCTCTTCTCCATAAGCCAACCCCTTGCTCCTGAACACAGGAGAAACAGCTGGAATAGGAAAGCCGGGCTTTCAGGTGGGTGTATCTGTGTCCAAAGGTAAAGAAATGCAAATACCTGAGTAGTTAATACCCAAATGAGGACTGTGAAAGAGCTACATGGCTCTAGGCAGGTGACAGAGAAGGGGTGCGCCTCAGAGTATCTGCTAAGATCTTGTCTTGAGGTCCTCCTGCCATGAGCTTACAGCACATGGTCCTTGATCCTCTCCAGGGACCATCAGGAAAGGACACAAAGCTTGGGGGGCAAGTATGAAAGAAGGCCTAAAGCTACTGTTACACTGGTAAATATACCACAAGCTTCTCTGGATAAAAGCATGTGGTAATATAAATGTGTACCTAAGTTTTTAATGATATAAAGTAGCATATAATTTTCAAATAATAAAATATATGATACTCTTTGTGGTAAACTCCATATTGCCAATTGACTTTCACGGGGTGTTTTTGTTGACTTTTGCCAAACTCTTCAATCTGTTACCAATGCCAAACTCTTCAATCTGTTACCAATCTCGTGTTTGCAACTGATGAAATTAGTGTAGTTCCCACGGGAATGTTGGCTGACATTTTTGTTTGCATTAACAAGTAAGACGAAAGTGAAACAAGATATATGTGAGAACCTCACTCACTGTTAACAATGTGAGCAACACCTTGACTCTGACAATAGTTTTCAAATATTGGAAGAATATTTGCTCATTTTTTGGTGATATTTACAAAGTAATGGCTACAGTCACAGCACACTTTTACGTTTAAGCTGCACTTTTAATATTTACTCCATCTCTTTCTTAGATCTGGACAATCAATGAAACAAAAAATGAAACCCAGATTTGTAACATTTGTTGATTTCCATGGTATAAATGTAACCACCATGGTCAATTTCAAGCTACCAATGTATGTCATTAAAGATGGAGTTGGGAAGAGATGGACAAAAGCCCACCTTCATACAATGTGTCTAAAAAGAGCTATAAATTGGGTAATCTCAAGAGCATAGAAAAAAAAAATTATTAATTAGAAAGTTATGAATAATATAATTTGTGTATAATGTATTTATTTTGGTGAACAACCATAGTTGGTATAATTCTCATTAAAATATAAACATTTTAAAACCTTAACATTCAGAAGGTAGATCAACTATGTCAAAAGAGTGAGCTAAAAAATGGGCATGTATTCCCATAAAGGCAGAATTCCACCAAGTGCTTACCAATGGTACCGCCCAAAGCCATTGCTCCAGACATCTGAGCTAACAGTTCTGGGGATGGTTTCAGGCCTCCGAGGGTGGCTGCCAGGCCTCCGGCCACCCCAATCATGCCCAATGCATTGCCAAGACGAGCTGTTCCCTGGGTGGAAAGGCCGGCCAGGGCACCAACACAGCAGAGACCTGAGCCCAGATACATGATCTTTTTAAAGAAAGAGAAGAGAAGAGAGAAAGACAGACTATCAAAACATCCAGTCTATTACCACAGGGAGAACTTCTCTTGAGGAAACACGATTTCCTAAGAACAATTTTAAATTCAGATAATGGAGGGACCAGTAGGACTTCTTTGAATGTTTCAATATATGTTTCCATCCATTAGAGAAATTAACAAATTAAATATCCTAATTTGTACTTGCAATTATACCATTTATGAAAACTGGGGGGGGGGGGGGGGGATTGGATTTGATAGCATGCACGAATGCATTAAAAAGTACCTAAATTTAAACAGTTATAATGGGATCTAGACCTGACCAAACGCTGTAAAGGAGCCAACCCCTGATGCTATAAATGCCAGGGACCATAACATCCACTTTACTCAAGTCAGTCCCATGAGATTCATGGAAGTTGAAAGAATTATCATCCTCATTTTACAAAAGAAAAAACCAAAACTTAAGGTTACATAATTCTTCCAAGGTCACATGATCAGAAAATAGCAATTGCAGGATTCAGAGGGTCTCTCTGACATACCACTCCAACTCTTCTCAAAAAAGATTTTGTTCACTCAACAAGTAAGAAATGTTGGAAACAGAAGAAACCAAGGGAGACATGTTCTTTCTGCTGTCAGTTGCAATCTCCCAGTAGGCATTAAAAAGTGATTAAAAAAAAAAATACTGAGCTCAGGACAAAGCTGAGTCTCTATTATAATCACACTGAGACATGGAACTTGCAAAGTTCAACTTGATTATTCTGTTTTTCTATAACACTCATCTTTACACTATCTTTTTTAAATGCATTGACATAACATCTCCTGGTTACAAGAGATGATATACTGAATTTGTAGGAGAAGAAAGTAAGTAGGAAAAAGACTAACAGTACTTAACAGAAAAATTTCAGATTCTCTTACCAATTATTTCATTGTATCCCCACAACAATCCATTCAGGTACACAATAAACTTTTGACACTTTTTACAAGTGGAAAAATTGAGGGACAAACAGGTAAACCCACATTAGCACATTCAGGTACCAGGCAAATCTGTTTTTAGAATCCAGGGTCTTGATTATTAGGGGACAGGAATGCTCTAGTTGACCAAGATGTTTCTAGAGTTATTATTGTATTTGCTTGGTGGAGCCTGAGTTTGGGTAATGATGATGTTGAATCTAGTGGGAAAGAAAACACGGTGGCAAAAATAAAAATTCTCAAGACATCCTCTTACTTGTTCAATGTTATAACCACTAGAGAGGGCAGCTAGATATCCTCCAACAAAGGTAGCAGCAGGGAGCAGATACAGGTAATTGTATTCTGGGGGATCCGTGGGACGCTTGAACATGTCCAGCATTCTCTGGGTCACCAGAAATCCACCTTATCAAAGTAAATATGAAACAGAAAGAGGTATTTTGAGCAACATGATTTTTAAACTGGTGCAATTTCTCCAATTTAAAGACATCTTTATCACCAAGGGATAAATATATTAGTAACATTTTAGAACCTCAAAATTGAAATTTATTCTATCACTCAAGCCAGTTTCACTGAAGGCAGGAAACCCTATGTTCAGGAAGAAAACTTCCAACTATTTCTGCATGACTACAAGTAAACAGGCATTCAAACAGCTTGGGAATGCAAAAGATCAAAGGCTAGTATTTTTTTCGAATAAGTTATTCTGTTTTGTTAAACCTATAATAAGTGATAAAAGAAAAAAAAAAAGCCACATCAACAGGCACCAGATTTCTTGGAGCCATCATCTAATTTTTCAGCTACAACATAGCATCAAATGAGTTTACACATGTGCTAGGCTTTCAGTTTTCAGAAACACAAGCTAAGATAAGGCAAAGGCTAAAATTTTATCTAACAGTATACTCATTTACAGATGTTATGGTGATAGCTACAAGTTAACTTAATTCAAAACTATGCATTCAATAACTTCCCAGTTAACTTGCAGCAAGACAATCATTTTGCTTGTTTATTTTGGGGCACTGAGGGAGGGGGTGTTCTTTTATCAAACAGTTTCTAAAAATTACAAGTGGGCAAAATAATTTTTCTTCACAGAGCGCATTCATGGTCTGAGTGAAACAATGTTTAAAGGCACAATCAAATTTGTGAAATTCAAATGTCTAAAAAAAATCCAAATGTCTATTCTGTATAGATTGATATTTGCTTCTCATGTCCCCATTAATAATAGCACTCAAGGGCAACCCTGTCAGGACCCCCTCACTCTCGAGAGCTTTCTCTGTGTCTTCACTTAATGAACTTCTAACGCTCTATTCACTCTCTGTTGTCTGCAAGATTCATTTGACTCTGTGAGACAAGAACATAGTTCTCCCACTTCCCTTCTGCCCTTCCCCTCCATTCATGCCTTCCCTCTCTCTCTCTCAAAAAATAAATAAAATCTTTAAAAGAAAAAAAAAATAGCAATCAAGCCGGGGCAACACCTGGCTAGCTCAGGTGAAAGCGTATGTGACTCTTGATCTTGAGATCGTGAGTTTGAGCCCCACTCTGGGTCTAGAACTTGTGCAAATAAATAATTTTTTTTTTAATAGCACTCTGGACTCTCTCAGTACCACTGCTACCGTACCTGCAATGTTGACTGAAGAAATAAATGTAGCAAGAGCGGCAAGGCCCTGAGAAGTTGTGGAAGGATACAAATGTCCTCCCATCAGTGCCAGCCCACCGACTGCGGTCAACCCTAGGAAGAAAGAATCAAGATGGTGAATGGTTGTAGAGACAAGGACAAATGAAATGTCACAGGGTCTCACAAGGACAGGCACAACAGACAAAGTCCTCACGCACCACCATCACTGGAGTACTCTTGTGGGCAAAGAGTTAAAACTTCTTCTCCTTCTGCATAAAACTTTGGACTTCCTTTAACTTTCTAGCTCTGTGCCCCCAATAAAGATCTAAACCGATCATGTCATTGGACAAGAGAGAGAAAGGGAGCGTGGGGAGCTAAGCTGCTTCTGAACTGGAAGGAACTATGCATGAACTATAAACAGAGGAGGGCAAAGCCATGACTCTGAGCCCTCCAGAGTACACTGCCCCTTGGAATTAGCCACAATCCCTGCAGAGCCCCCTGGCAGCTGTGGCTGGAGCACTGGCAGCACGAGGCCTCCACGCCAGGGCAGGCCCCACACCCGACTATCTGAGGTGGGTCTCCCTCCTCAGATCTGAGCATCCCTGGGGGTCAAAGAGAAGAGCTCCCGTGCAGCTGTGTGGACATGGACCCCTGCGAAGACTCGCAGCACAGTCTGAGGCTCGGCGGACGCCTCCCTGGCTGGCCGGCTGCTTCCTGTTCCACAGGCTTCGCAGTAAGTCTAACGACAGCTGTGGCCTACTTACCGCTGAATGTTTAGATGAATCTAAGACTAGTCCCTAAACGATGCTGCACGATTCTGTGATATCAGAGGAATCCTTTCTTTAAAGGAAATTACAGTCGAAAGAAAGAACAATGGCTCTGCACTGCTTGGAATGGGAGCAGCCCAAAGGCCTGACACGCTCACTCTGCTGGACCCTCACTTCTAGCCCGACCCTCACTTCTAGCCCTGCCCTCCCCACTCTGGGAGCCCAAACCACCCACCTCAGAGGCCAAGCCATACAATTTGTAAATAAAGACTCTGGAAACCTCATTGAAAGCAACTGGAGAGTTGAATGAGCCCATGAAAACCTAAAATGAGGGAAAACAAGAGAAGAGCAAACCTGAGATTGCATTAGTCACAGACATCAGCGGTGAGTGGAGAGCAGGGGTCACTCCCCAGACAGTGTGGTAGCCCACGATGCCAGCCAAGCCAAAAGTGGTCACCATCTGGGAAAAGGCTAAATTGGGCGCCACAATGCCCAAACCCAGCATCCCAGTGAGACCTACAGAAAGAGAAGAGTGTGAGCTGACATCCAATTATCTCAAGATTAAAAGCACACACAAATGTGAAATAGTCAATGCTTTTACATTCTGCACCCAGTAATGAGTCTTCCAATAGTGAGATATTTTTACACATTTCACAATGGGGGACAGGGGAAGCTAAAGGACAAAACTCGGCTTCCTGACCACCACCACCCAAAATAAAATAAGCTGCAAAGACCTAGTGAGATTTATGAGTCACCTTAATAACAATTTCCCCATTGTCCTCTTCCCTGTTTTGACTTTCATTGACAATGCCACATGTGTATACAAGTGCTTTTGCTCCAGAATTAGAGACCTACACGGGATCTACCCAAGCATTTTCTACTTGGGCAAGACATGACCTTTGTAAGACAGGAGTGTTTTGAAGCCAATGTCATGTCACTCAGCTTTGGCTGAGGAAGAGGGATTTTAAAGAGTAGGAAGGATTTCATTCACTCCAGCACCTCCCCAAAACATATGGCCTCTCCTCCACCCCCTCGACCCTCGGGACAGGAGTTTTGCAATTGCTCTTGAAGCTGGACTGGACTGCTGGCCGGGGCACTCAGCTCCAGCCTCAACACCAAGTCAGCAAACAGGATTTTACAAAGAAAAGGAAAAAAAAAACAAACAAACAAATTAAATTAAGAATGTGCAGAATACAAGCAGTCAGCTCTGAACATACATCTTTAATTATTGCCTTTCCTAATAGCAACCATGTGGACCGCTGTTCTGCAACAGAAGGGTTACCTAGTGGTCAGTAAAAACAGAATGCAAAGGGGGCACCAGGGAGCTGGAATTCAACTTTCTTGAGTAAGGTACTTTTTTTCCCCTTGATACAAAGTATTTCTTTATAAGTGGAACAGCTAGAACATCTAGGAATTGACATTAAGTTTTTTTTACTTTAGATCATGTAATAAGACTGCAGTTTTAATTTATATTCCTTTACCCACATATAAAATGCCCAGGGTTCCAATACATGGCCTGTTGACCATCTGGAGGGAGAGGAGACAGAATATTGTTTTGTGCTCTAATTAAACATCAGAGAAGCTATATAGAGTTGTGGTTAAGAATATGTTTTCATAAGCCAGACTGCCTCGTTCAAACTGTGGGTCTGCTGCTTGCTAGCTGTGTGATCTCAGGCAAGTTACTTAACTTCTCTGTGCCATAATATCATCATCTGTAAAATTACTAACCCTCTCTGTCCTCACCTGGAAAAAGAAAATAATAATATGCCCACCTCAATGAGGTCTTGTAGAGAGTAAATAGGTTAAGGCATATGAAGTATTTAGTGAAATGCCTAGCATTCATTAAATTAGCACATTAATCAAACAGCACTAAATTATCATAATCTGGAGTCCATTTTTTATTGGGCATCTAAGATAAAAATCACCTATGTAAAGGTTTTTTTAATCAACTCTTTAGTAAACTAATGTCTTTTCTATAGTATATTTAATAATAATAATGTATTTCTATAGTCTTTGTAACAGAGGAAAGAGAAAGGCAGAGGAAAAAAAAGATAGGGAAAAGAAAGCAAATCATATTCTTTGGAGAATGCTATTCAAATAGGTTCCTAACACACACATAAAAGAAAAATACTTGTTTTTATTATAAACGAAGAAGTTTAAGGTAAAGAAAAACAAGTATCAGGCCATTCTTTTATTCACTAAAATATGCTAATTTTATATCTATTAAAATACAATAAACCTTAACAAACGAAAGAACAACCTAGAAAAATAAAACATCTTATGTGCCTCACTGTATTTCCTCATGAATCGCAAAGAGAAATTGAAATTTACAGTCCTCCCAAGAATCCACTCCAGGTACAATATAATAATCTGGTTTCTTTCTTTCTTTTTTTTTTTTAAACAAGCAAGTGCAAGTAGGGACATTGCCCCATTTATTCACCATGTTCACAATCAGAGGCTTTCAGTCATCTTGCTAAGAATTGCTCTTTCTTCAAGAAGAGTTACATTTTTCTCTTTCAAACATCTGGGCTCACAGGGGAATTTGGAGAATGCTGAGGCTATAAGAATTATGTGCCTGCTGCTGGTCCTTAATTCTTTATAGTTTGCTTTTGTTTTGTTTTTGCTTTGGCTCCAAGTAGATCTAAATAATTTTAATTCATTTGATGAGAGAGAAACCAATTTAAAAACCAAATGTTCATACTTCAGACTCTAACACTTCATAACCAGAATGAATATTTACCACTATTTTACAGCAACTGTTTAATGTTTTCATAAAGATGAAAAAGACAAAGAATTTGTGTTAAATTTTAAAGAAATGAAAATTTTAAAACTAAAATTTGTTACTAGGTGAAGAACTTAGGATGTTTGACAAAGAACCAAGGGCCGTACCTGTCTCCTACTGTTTATTCTTCACCGCAAACATGTGGTTCCCCAGTCTTACGCAACATGCAGACAATCATAACTGACATTTTATAACTCATAGAGATAAATAAATAACCACATATATAGGCACTTAGCACCAACATAATCTGACACACATCACTACCCGATATATTTAATGTAAGATAAAACTCTTAACAGCTGTATTTTAAATGTTTTCTATGACAGAAAAGCATTAACAGCCCATCTATGCTTTCACACACATTTATTCCAGTATCTAGCAAGTTCCTGTATCTCTGGGGTCAGCCATCAGCGTGGTCCCCAAGGCCGCGGAGGTGAGACTAGTAACCCATTTACGTAAACTTGCTTCTAACAGGTCCGTTTCCTCATGGAATCCAAAGGAGGACAACAGGATCTCATTCACTAATTTTGACACTTAATGCATTTCTTACAAAATCCAAACCATCAGAACTCCATCCTCATGAATGGGGCTCTCACCAGCTGTATATGCAGAAGCCGTAGTCATCGTCTTCCTGAAGGGGGTGACTGTAGCTGCTTTCTCAGCTTCCAGCTCAGCCACTGTCTTCGGTTTTACTGGGGCACCTTGAGGAATATTTTTTGGGGTAGGAGCGGGGAAAATCACTTCACCATCCTAACAGAAATTAGAAAAACAGACATTTTTTTAACAGTCAGTCCAGCATGTCAAAAACACAGAAGATAGTGACTGTGCTGGGGGAGGGGGCTTCTTTTAAACATATTTTTTTTAAAGATCTATTTTTTAAACCATCTCTACACCCAACGTGGGGCTTGAACTTACAACCCTGAGATCGAGAGTTGCAGCATGCTCTACTGATTGAGCCAGCCAGTCGCCTCTTAAATGTAATCTTAAATGGGGCACCTGGGTGGCTCAGTGGGTTAGGGGCCTCTGCCTTCGGCTCAGGTCATGATCCCAGGGTCCTGGGACCGATCCCCGCATTGGGCTCTCTGCTCAGCGGGGAGCCTGCTTCCCCCTCTCTCTCTGCCTGCCTCTCTACCTACTTGTGATCTCTCTCTGTCAAATAAATAAATAAAATCTTTTTTTAAAAAAAGTAATCTTAAATAAATTCATGTCACTTTTAACTTATTTTATAAAATATATATGTGTATATAAATATAGAATGTTTGTTACACATGCATGGATACATAATTTCTATATGCACAGAACATATATGGAAAAAACACAGACCAATCCCCTAAAAGGAGATAGGTGGCAAGGGGAAAGTTTAACTTTTACCTTATTCAGTTCTGGTTTTTTGTTTTGTTTGTTTCTGTTTTTCAAAAGCAATGCATATTTTGGATAAGTTCACGTGTATATAAACCTTTGTGAAATTTTTCTTTAAATCGTTCTGCATTTCTAAACACTTTTTATGGGTATAAACCCAACACATCAACCCTTTATTAGATTTTATCTCAGTTCCAACATAGGATCCTTCCATAAAACAGAAATCTTAAAACACAGTTCTAATGAAAACTCAGGAGGGAACAGGTCTCTTCACTTACCTTCATCACTACAGTTCCTCTAATGACATGACCCATCGTACCAAAGTCAAAGTCATCTTTCACTTCAAAATAAAAATTATCTTTGTCAGGGCTGATGGCCTTCAGGAGCTTGGTGATGTTGTTGGAATATAAGGTGCTGGCCTGCGTGGCCATTCGGCTGGGAAGGTCTGTGTAGCCGATGTGAGTAACTCCCTACATGAACAAAACTATAGTCAGAAAGGTCGATCTCTTCACAATCCTTCTAGAACACGTCTCCGCCATAGCCAAGGCTAAGTTGTGAAATTACATACCTTTATAAATATATACACATCTCACAAACAAATACAGATTTCAAAAGAGCTTTAAATATACCTGTTTTTAATTTTAAAAAATTTCAGGCCTCAGTTTCTCTGAATACTTAAAGGAATAAACATTCCCTTACAAATCACTAAATACATGGAAGTCGGTTCATACACAGAAGAAGCTGTTTGCTATACCTTATGGACATAAAGTTCTCCTGGCTTAGTGGTCTCAAAGTTTCCGCCAGCCTCAGCAGCTAAATCCACAACAACTGAACCTTCCTTCATTGACTCAATCATCTCTTTACTAAATAAAACTGGAGCTTTTTTACCTGATAAAAATCAAAGAGAACAGCACAAATTATATTATGCTTTCTTCAAACTCTTATTTCCTAATTATTACAGTTGTCTCTGGACACTCAAAAATGTAACATCTGAAATTTTAATTCTTTCAAGATACCCCGAAAGTTCATCACACCGGCCAAACTGGTCATCCTCCTAGGAAGAAACGTAGTAAGTAGGAACTGCAAAGTCTACATGCAGGAGGGATTTCGCCCTTCACGCAACCCTGTTCTTCCAAACGGGTTTACATCCAAGGGCACTCACGAAAACACAAACAATTGGCCCATCTCTTTTTAAATGCATATAGTAAGCTATTAAGGAAAATACGTGTACCTGAATTGGACAATTCATAAAGATCACAATTGTCAAGGGAATATTCAATAGTAATTTATGAATTAAATTAAATTAAATATTAATTTAATTAAATTAAATATTTCCAAACATCTTAACAAACTTCACCAGACTTTTCCACATGTTTTATTAATCTACCTTCATTTAACACCGGATAACTTCAAGGAGAGACAGAGGAATGCCATGAAATGAAAACAATAGGAAATCCCAGTTTGGGATTAGAATTGGGAATCACACATACACTTTTATTCCCTCTGCACACTGTTAATTCTGCTTCTGGTGAGTCGAGCCCTATACTAGTGCTCAGAATATACTGGTAGATAAACAGAAAAGAACTTTGTTCTCACGGAACACTCTAGCCATGAGATAGTTCACACTTAAAATTCATTCGCTGACAGGGCGTCTGGGTGGCTCAGTGGGTTGAAGCCTCTGCCTTCAGCTCAGGTCATGATCTCAGGGTCCTGGGGCCCTCTGCTCAGCAGGGAGCCTGTTTCCCCCTCTCTCTCTGCCTGCCTCTCTGCCTACTTGTGATCTCTGTCAAATAAATAAAATATTTTTTAAAAATTCATTCACTGATTCTTACACAGAAGATAAAGCACCAATCTTTAAGATTTTTCAACCTAACCTAGATTAGTAACATTCAACAGGGCCCACACCATCAGTATATTACGATGCTCAAGTTTCACGGAACAATGTATGCGTTAGCCAAAAGACAAAGGAAATAAACTTGTGAGACTGGTAGTAGAAAAGTAGAGAGTTAACAGCCTCAGTATCATTATCTCCTCTTTCAGAAAGTTTTCAACTCTGTTTACAGAATTTTAGGAAGACCACTATTGATTTTATAAATGGAAATAAATATAAAATAAAATTTGCACTATAATTATCTGTTTTTCAATCCACTTGGTTGGAAAACGTGGGATTCAAAAAAAGAAAAATAAAGATTTGTAGCACATGTGGAAAAAAAGAGTTGTAAAGGTACAAAGCGGTATTTATACAGTACTTCTCTCTTTCTCAACACCAACTGTATACTGCCAAGATAAAGTCCAAATCCCAGGCCTCCTCTTACTGAAGGCCTTCCTGACTGGGTATAAGCACTCTTTCTCTCATTTTATCTCATGACTGCCCCCCTGGACCTTCTGTTCCAGCCACGCAGGACCAGCTGTCACATGGTTTGTTGGATAACCCCTTGACTCTCCATGAAAGAGCAAGAATGAGGAGGTATTTCCCCCAGAGACAACACTCTGAAGTCCTGGCGGTTTCACCACCTCTCAAAATTCTCTGGAAATATTCCTTTCCTCTACTCTCCCCCACTACAGTCCAACAAAGCTATCCTGGATATTTAAACTTTACTCAAGCATAAGAATTTGGGGATGCAAAGAACATACATCTGAGGACTCTTGCCCCCACCCCCCCAGAGGTCATGCTGCTGAACTCTGAGAGAATATAAAGCTATGGATCGCATGGTCGCATCCATGTAAACTGGCAAACTTCAAGTGCCAATGTGTACTTTCTAGGTGTTTCCGATCGTCCTTCTTCCTCTTTTCTAGTCCACGACCTCCTCTCCTTGAACCAGCCTCTTGCTTGCAACAGCTTTTCCTCACACCTTACTTGTTCCCTCCAGTCTTAGGCTGGTATGTCTGATGGTGCAATGTGGGTCCAAATGCACCCCCTTTGACTTCTAACTGCCCCCACTTTACAGGCATAGGCTTCGCAAATTCGATTTGGCATCAAATTCCTCCCACCCTAAAAATTCTGGAGTCCCTCCTTCTTCTGACCCAGTGAGAGCTAAGATCAGTTCTGGACTGTGGCACCCTAGTGACTTGAAGTGGCCAAAACCATTTAGGCTCCCTAGAAAACATCCAATATACCACCGATTTGTCTTTGATTTTATTCACTCAACCTTCACAAAACAATTAGGCACTGGCTGACACACCTTTAAATGCACACACTTGCATCTTAACAAAGATAGTAAGTGTTCTGGCTATACTGTCAGTCTGAAGTCCATTCACTTTTGAAAGGATAGGCTATTCCTTCACATAAAGTAATTTCTTTAGTCAAATAACTAGAGGGTGAGTTAAAATTTATTTAAGGCACGGAGGAATACTTAGAATACATGAAACTATTATAAGTAAAATGCACACAGCAAAATAGTATGCATAGACTGCTGCCTTAATGTAAAAAAAATTTATATATACATATATGAATTTTATATATATTTATATACATACATGAAACACTACATATACTATATAGTTTCTAGTAAATTCTATGTTGTATAATATTTAGCCATAGCAGGACATCTTGAGTGGTAAGAATATTTTCTTCTTTGTGCTTTTATCTCCTAAATTTTCTGTAAGAGCTAGTTTTAATTTTATAATTTAAAAAAAATCAATAGGGGCGCCTGGGTGGCTCAGTGGGTTAAGCCGCTGCCTTCGGCTCAGGTCATGATCTCGGAGTCCTGGGATCGAGCCCCGCATCGGGCTCTCTGCTCAGCAGGGAGCCTGCTTCCTCCTCTCTCTCTGCCTGCCTCTCTGCCTGCTTGTGATCTCTCTGTCAAATAAATAAATAAAATCTTTAAAAAAAATAAAAATAAAAATAAAAAAATAAAAAAAATCAATAAAGGCTACAGGGAATACAATGATGAATATAATAGTGCAGCTGGCTTTAAGCGTTCACATGTGGATTAATTTTTTGAAAATTCTAAAAGTGCAGAAATGAAAATTGAAAACAGAAGGGAAAAAATAGAGCCAAAAGAGGAGCAGAGTACATAAATTTGGAACATAAAAGTTCCAAATGAGCAAATCCCCAAAAGAATAGTTCAAGAGGAAGACTAAGAAGGCAATTTCAAAATACTGTCTTACCCTGATGGCCTACTAGGGTAAAAATGTAATATATGATAAATGTGACATCACAAAATGGAAGGAACAAAAGGTATAAGATGATCAGTGAGATATGGGGGGAGGGGAATCTACCCAAGTCTAATATCAGACTTCAAACTAAACTCTAAATTTTATTGATCAGAATGAATTATAAAAGAGAATGAGCCTGGGGCACCTGAGTGGCTCAGTGGGTTAAAGCCTCTGCCTTTGGCTCAGGTCATGATCCCAGGGTCCTGGGATCGAGCCCCGCATCGGGCTCTCTGCTCGGCAGGGAGCCTGCTTCCTCCTCTCTCTCTTGACTGCCCCTCTGCCTACTTGTGATCTCTGTGTGTCAAATAAATAAATAAAATCTTTAAAAAAAAAAAAAAGAGAGAGAATGAGCCTTTGTGGCACCTGGCTGGCTCAATCAGGAGAGCATGCAACTCTTGATCTTGGGGTCATGAGTTTAAGCCTCACACTGGGTGCAGAGATCACTTAAATAAAATTTTTAAAAAGAGAGAGAATTGGAGCACTTGGGTGGCTCAGTGGGTTAAGCCTCTACGTTCAGCTCAGGTCATGATCTCAGGGTCCTGGGATCAAGCCCCGCATCGGGCTCTCTGCTTAGCAGGGAGCCTGCTTGCCACTCTCTCTCTCTGCCTGCCTCTCTGCCTACTTGTGACCTCTGTCAAAAAATAAATAAAATCTTAAAAAAAGAGAGAGAGAGAGAATCAACCCATAAAGAAAAAGAAAAAAGGAAACCTTGGTGAATCTCTCTCTAGTCTTTGAATTAAAAAGTATTTCTTAAATTAAAACAATGAGGAGGGGCGCCTGGGTGGCTCAGTGGGTTGCGCCGCTGCCTTCGGCTTGGGTCATGATCTCGGGGTCCTGGGATCGATACCCGCATCGGGCTCTCTGCTCAGCGGGGGGCCTGCTTCCTCCTCTCTCTCTGCCTGCCTCTCTGCCTGCTTGTGATCTCTGTCTGTCAAATAAATAAATAAATAAAATCTTTAAAAAAAAAAAAATTTAAAGCAATGAGGAAAATAAGGAAAACATCAATAGATTAAAATATGAAATATGTATGTATTATACTCCTCAAAAATCAATATGACAAAAAGTTAATATAATAAAAATTTAATATAATTCAATTTAATATAATAAAAAATTTATTAAAGACAAAACACTAAGATCCTAACACATGAAAAACGAACACAAATGGTTAATTCTAAAAGAAATGGTAATGACCAAATTAAAAAAAAAGTTCACCCTTATATGAATCAAAGTTAAAAAAGTGAGATACTTTTTTTTGTCTCTCAAAATGAAAGAATCAAAAAATCATAATAATGGGGAGATCTGGATGGCTCATTCAGTAGAGCATAAGACTCATGATCTTGGGGTTATAAATTCAAGCCCCACACTGGGTGTAGAAATTACTTAAAAATAAAATCTTTTAAAAATCATAACAATGTTGAAATGAAACAATTAGCTGGATGATCTATTGATGAGATTATGAACTACGTAAAAGTTTCAGGAAAGCATAATTTACCAGTATGTATCAATCAGCCAAAAATGTTGATATCCACTCAACCAGTAATTCTACTTCTAAGATTTGATTAATCCCAGGGAAATAAATGAAGGCACACATGATGAAATAACACAGAAAAAATGTCAGAGCATTATTTTTAATTGACAAAAAGTGGAATTAAATGAAAAGCCCAACTTTGCATTAACCATTGAATAAAATGTGGTGCATTAAAATAAGAAAATCCCCCCAAAATTAAAATATATGTACAAAAATTTCTTAATGACTCATCATGCTATATGAAGGAGAAAACTTATGATATAGTATTAAATGGGAAAAATGAGGGGCGCCTGGGTGGCTCAGTTGATTAAGTGCCTGCTGTCGGCTCAGGTCATGTTCCCAGGGTTCTGGGATTGAGTCCCACATCAGGTTCCCTGCTCTGCGGGGAGCCTGCTTCTCCCTCTCCCTCTGCCTGCTGTTCCCCCTGCTTGTCCTCTCTCTATCTCTCTCTCTGTCAAATAAATTAACAAAATCTTTAAAATAAAATAAATGTGAAAAATGAGAATGATATTATATCCTGATCCAACAGGATAAAAATGCATGGAGGGGCACCTGGGTGGTTCAGTGGGTTAAAGCCTCTGCCTTCTGCTCAGGTCATGATCTCAGGGTCCTGGGATCGAGCCCCACATCAGGCTCTCTGCTCAGTGGGGAGCCTGTTTCCCCCTCTCTTTGCCTGCCTCTCTGCCTACTTGTGATCTCTGTCTGTCAAATAAATAAATAAAATCTTTTTAAAAAAATGCATGGAAATGTTGAAAAACAAAAATAAAACTGGGGGTATCACGTTACCTGATTTCAAGCTTTACTATAAAGCTGTGATCACCAAGACAGCATGGTACTGGCATGAGAACAGATACACAGACCCGTGGAACAGAGTAGAGAGCCCAGATATGGACCCTCAACTCTATGGTCACATAATCTTCGACAAAACAGGAAAAAATATCCAGTGGAAAAAAGAAAGTCTCTTCAATAAATGGTTCTGGGAAAACTGGACAGCTATATGTAGAAGAATGAAACTCAACCATTCTCTTATACGGTACACAAAGATAAACTCGAAATGGATAAAAGACCTCAACATGAGACAGGAATCCATCAGAATCCTAGAGGAGAATATAGGCAGTAACCTCTTCGATATCAGCCACAGCAACTTCTTTCAAGATATATCTCCAAAGGCAACGGAAACAAAAGCGAAAATAAACTTTTGGGACTTCATCAAAATCAAAAGCTTCTGCACAGCAAAGGAAACAGTCAACAAAACAAAGAGGCAACCCATGGAATGGGAGAAGATATTTGCAAATGACAGTACAGACAAAAGGTTGATATCCAGGATCTATAAAGAACTCCTCAAACTCAACACACACAGAACAGACAATCATATAAAAAAATGGGCAGAAGATATGAACAGACACTTCTCCATGAAGACATACAAATGGCTATCAGACACATGAAAAAATGTTCATCATCACTAGCCATCAGGGAGATTCAAATTAAAACCACATTGAGATATCACCTTACACCAGTTAGAATGGCCAAAATTAGCAAGACAGGAAACAACATGTGTTGGAGGGGATGTGGAGAAAGGGGAACCCTCTTACACTGTTGGTGGGAATGCAAGTTGGTGCAGCCACTTTGGAAAACAGTGTGGAGATTCCTCAAGAAATTAAAAATAGAGCTTCCCTATGACCCTACAATTGTACTACTGGGTATTTACCCCAAAGATACAGATGTAGTGAAAAGAAGGGCCATCTGTACCCCAATGTTTATAGCAGCAATGGCCACGGTCGCCAAACTGTGGAAAGAACCAAGATGCCCTTCAACGGATGAATGGATAAGGAAGATGTGGTCCATATACACTATGGAGTATATTGCCTCCATAAGAAAGGATAAATACCCAACTTTTGTAGCAACATGACGGGACTGGAAGAGATTATGCTGAGTGAAATAAGTCAAGCAGAGAGAGTCAATTATCGTATGGTTTCACTTATTTGTGGAGCATAACAAATAGCATGGAGGACAAGGGGAGTTAGAGAGGAGAAGGGAGTTGAGGGAAATTGGAAGGGGAGGTGAACCATGAGAGACTATGGACTCTGAAAAACAATGAGGGTTTTGAAGGGGAGGAGGATGGGAGGTTGGGGGAACCAGGTGGTGGGTATTAGAGAGGGCACGGATTGCATGGAGCACTGAGTGTGGTGCAAAAACAATGAATACTTTTACGCGGAAAATAAATTTTAAAAAATTTAAAAAAAATAAAATAAAATAAAAATAAAAATAAAATGCATGGAAAAAAAAGCTAAAAGGAAACAGTAAAATGTTAATAGTATTTTTCACTGAGTAGAGAGATCACAGACAATCTTTATTTTCTACTTTGTACTTTACCGCATTTCCAAAGTCACATACTATTTTTATAAAATAACAACAACAATAATAATAATAAAGTATTCCTAAATAAATAAAGTACTCCTGTATAATCACAACCAGTTTCTTCTCTAGATTGAAGACATAAATTAAGAGTTGTATTGGAAGAGGGATACCTGGGTGGCTCAGCGGGTTAAAGTATCTGACTCTTGGTTTTGGCTCAGGTCATGATCTCAGGGTTCTGGGACTGAGCCCCAAGTTGGGCTCCACACTCAGCCTAGGGTTTGCCTGTCCCTCTCCCCCTGGTCCTCCCCCAACTTGTGCAGTCATGCTCTCTTTCTCTCTTAAATAAGTAAGTAAATAAAATCTTAAAAAAAAAAAAAGAGTTGTACTAGAAGAGTTAAAACAACTTAAAAACCAGTTGAATATTGCTACAGCAAATGAAGCTACACAGTTAGGACAGCCTTTCAAAGTGCTTCTAAAACACTTACAGAGTGAGACAGAGACCTAAATAAGGATGGATAGCAAACAGGAAGATTTTTACAATATAAAACAAAGATAAGACTATATCCAATTATTTAATTCAAATCCTTCAAATATAAAGAGATATCCCATATACCCTAGAGACAGTCTGGTATAGATTCTAGATAGAAGAATAAAAGATCAAATGATCATATCAAGTGTTTCAAGACATAAGTGCAGAAGTCAGAAGAGTTAATTAAAGGGGAGCCTGGCATTTTTCAAAGTGCTAGAACAAGCAATCCTAAAATTTTTATAGAAACAGAAAAGACTCCAATTGCTAAGGAAATGTTGAAAAAGAAAAATAAAACTGGGACATCACGTTGCCTGATTTCAAGCTTTACTACAAAGCTATGATCACCAAGACAGCATGGTACTGGCACAAAAAGACACATAGACCAGTGGAACAGAGTAAAGAGCCCAGATATGGACCTGCAACTCTATGGTCAAATAATCTTCAACAAAGCAGGAAAAAATATCCAGTGGAAAA
Source organism: Lutra lutra (assembly GCF_902655055.1). Lineage (NCBI taxonomy): Eukaryota > Metazoa > Chordata > Mammalia > Carnivora > Mustelidae > Lutra > Lutra lutra. The sequence goes on along the minus strand of NC_062282.1, from coordinate 35,007,985 downwards.
AAGACAGTCTCTTCAATAAATGGTGCTGGGAAAATTGGACAACTATGTATAGAAGAATGAAACTCGACCATTCTCTTACACCATACACAAAGATAAACTCGAAATGTGTGGCAGGAATCTATCAGAATCCTAGAGGAGAACACAGGCAGTAACCTCTTCAACACTGGCCACAGCAACCTCTTTCAAGACACATCTCCAAAGGCAAAGGAAACAAAAGTGAAAAATGAACTTTTGGAACTTCATCAAGATCAAAAGATTCTGCACAGAAAAGGAATCAGTCAACAAAACAAAGAGGCAACCCACGGAATGGGAGAAGATATTCACAAATGACACTAGAGACAAAGAGCTGATATCCAAGATCTATAAAGAACTCCTCAAACTCAAAAAACAGATAATCACATCAAAAAATGGTCAGAAGACATGAACAGACATTCTCCAAAGAAGACATGCAAATGGCTAACAAACACATGAAAAAATGTTCATCACCATTAGCCATCAGGGAGATTCAAATCAAAACCACATTGAGATACCACCTTACACCAGTAAGAATGACCAAAATTAACAAGATAGTAAATAACAAGTGTTGGAGAGGATGTGGAGAAAGGGGAACCCTCTTACACTGTTGGTAGGAATGCAAGTTGGTGCAGCCACTTTGGAAAACAGTGTGGAGATTCCTTAAGAAACTAAAAATAGAGCTTCCCTATGACCCTGCAATTGCACTACTGGGTATTTACCCCAAAGATACAGATGTAGTGAAAAGAAAGGCCATCTGTACCCCAATGTTCATAGCAGCAATGGCCACAGTCAGCAAACTGTGGAAAGAGCCAAGATGCCCTTCAACAGATGAATGGATAAAGAAGATATGGTCCATATATACAATGGAATATTATGCCTCCATCAGAAAGGATAAATATCCAACTTTTGTATCAACATGGATGGGACTGGAAGAGATTATGCTGAGTGAAGTAAGTCAAGAAGAGAGAGTCAATTATCATATGGTTTCACTTACTTGTGGAGCATAAAGAATAACATGGAGGACATTAGGACAAGGAAAGGAAAAGTGAATTGGGGGAAATCGGAGGGGGAGATAAACCATGAGAGACTGTGGACTATGAGGAACAAACTGAGGGGTTTGGAGGGGAGGGGGGGGGGGTTGGATGAGCCTGGTAGTGGGTATCAAGGAGGGCACGTATTGCATGGAGCACTGGGTGTGGTGCATAAACAATTTTGTTTATGGAATCTTGGAACACTGAAAATTTAAAAAAAAAAAAAATTTTTTTTTAACTAAAAAGAAATAAAGGGAAGCCTGGAGGGCTCAGTTGGTTAAGCATATGGCTTCATCTCAGATCATGATCCTGGGGTCTTGAGATCAAGCCCTGCATCAGCTCCCCACTCAGTGGGGAGTCTGCTTCTCCTTCTGCCCTCCCTGCCACCATGCTCACGCTCTCTCTTGCTTGCTCTCTCTCTAAAGTAAATAAATAAAATCCTACCAAAAAAAAGAAAAGAAAAGAAGAGGAGTTACTCTTCTTAAAAGGCAGTAAGAGGTGTTTTGTTTTGTTTTGTTTTGTTAAGCAGGCACAACTGGGCTTTCCCCTTTGCTCATTTCTGTTAATTTTATAATTTTATCTGCAAAACATGAGCTACACAAAAAGACCAAAATTGTTACATTTCCTCAAACCACCTCCACCAAAAACAACGACAACAGAAAAAATGACAGAAAAAAATCAACAAAGAGAACTTTTTATTTATGTACTTCCTGGCACAATGCAAACTGTGGCTAAGAGATCTGACCTGATGTCCAACTTCATAAATTATTTCTTGGTTCCTCCTGGTTCTTGGACATCACATTCATGGTAAGATTATTCTGTTCTCTCCCAGTGGGGAATGTTTGTTTCCATATCTTAGCCAAGGCAATGGTAGGACATCGTGTCGTCACAGTCATCATTCAAATATTCATATATTCATTCACTCAAGTACTATTTAGTGCCTACCACATTCAGGCTGGATAGGGAAGGAAAATTTTCCCTGTAACTATGAAGACTAATATTTAGGACTGAAAGAAGCTACATTCAAAGCTTAGCGAAGAGTTACATTATCCAAAACAGTTGAGGTATTTAAAGGAGTCATCTAAAAATTTTCATAGTTTCCTAATTGGTTGGCCATTATTCAGGGTGAGTGGGGATGGCATAGATTCAGGTGAGTATCCTTGAATCTCTGGTGCATCAGAATTGGCTCCAGGCTGAAAAAGTGCCTCACCTGTGCACCATTTCTAGCTGTGTGGATGTATTGCTGTGATCCACACACATACATTCTAAATATGACTTAAGTCACAGTTTTAGAATTCATAGAATTCTTTTCATACTATGTATTTTCTCATTAAGTGAACGCTAAGATGAAGTTTTAAAAGTATTAAAGTTAGAAACTTCCAGAGGTGCCTGGCTGGCTGAGTCAGTTAAGCATCCAACTCTTGGTTTCAGCTTGGGTCATGATCTCAGGGTTGTGAGACTGAGCCCTGCATCCAGCTCCATGCCCAGAGACAAGCCTGCTTGAGATCTGCTCTCTCCCTCTTCCTCTGCCCTTCCCCTTCCTGCTCACTCTCTCTCTCTCCCCTCCTCCCCAAATAAATTAAAAAATCTTAAAAAAAAAAAAAGAAATTTCTAGAAAAGTTACCCATTTCTGAAAACAGCTTTAGGGGCACCTGCCTGGCTTCGGTTGGAAGAGCATGTGACTCTTAGTCTCGATCTCAGGGTCATGAGTTCAAGCCCCACATGGGTATAGAGATTACTTAAAAGAGAAAGAAAGAAAGAAAGAAAGAAAGATAGATAGCTGTAACAACTAGGGCTATATAGCAAAAAAAATATCATTGCCCTCTCTGCAAGATGATATTCAGAAGAGTGATTTAGCTTAAACTAAATACCAATGAGTAAAGAGTTACCAGAAAGTTTCAATATATTATACTTCATTGAATAAATCAGGCTTAATATGAGCATCTGAAATCAATAAATTCTCAGACTCTACCAGGAAAAGAATCAAGCCCTCACAGACAACTTTAATCACATCAAACAAACAAACAAACAAATTAAGAGGAAACCACTAAAAATATTAAGGACAAGACACCAAGGGGAGTCTGGGTGGCTCAGTCGGTTAATCATCTGCCATCCGCTCTGATCATGAGCGCTGCTCAGAGAGCAGTCTGCTTCTCCCTCTGCCTCTGCCCCTCCCCTCCACCTATGCTCTCTCTTGCTCGCTCTCCCTCTCTCTCTCTCAAATAAATAAATAAAATCTTAAAAAAAAAAAAGACACCAAGATGAAATGGATTTACCACAAAATTCTATAATGATTCTAAAGAAGTTTTAGCATTATTTACTGGAATTATTCAATAGTATGTAATTGGATGGGGGAAATTCCTAACTTCCTGACCTATAAGGCATCCAATTAGACAAGCTCAAGAAAAACTTTCTGCTTTAACAAGGTCATAGTATATTTAACAATATAGGAGCAAAGACATTAAAAATACAAATTACAGAATATATTTATCCAAACCAAAACGAATATCTCATGAACAAGCACTAACAAGACAAGGAGAATTTTTAACGTAATGCAATACTATACACTGATTCAATGGAAAGTACAGCATGTAAAGATATTCTGAACTACAGCATCTATACATAAAGAAATGTCATTATTAATAGTACACAATTTTGCACTGAGCACTGTTGTTTACCCAGCACCCACTTTGTTTGTCCTCTGGTCACTACTCTGATTTCCATTTTCTCCACGCAGTCTAGGAACTTGACCCCAGAAACCACTCCAGATGCAGGCTGGTTGGCCTAAGAGTAATCTCATCACCTTATTAGTGACCAGTTCAGAAATCCAGATGTAAGCCAATGGGTATCTCATTGCCCTGTCTCCGTGAACTGGCTCAGAGATGGTCACTAACCCAATGAAGGCCAATAAGAACACGGGAAGGTTTGCTCGGGGCTTCTGAAAAAGAAGTTTCCTTCCTCTTCATGAGGGAACCATCGGAACTGACCTGTCTTGTCCTGTGGACATTGTGTTGGGCATGGCAGAGGGCTCCACCCGCTGCTGCCTTCCAGCACTGAGGACAGGGCCAACTCACAGAGCAGGGCAAGGCAAGAGAACACAGGAGCACAGTGAAAGCCCCCTGATGTCAGCACACCTACCCACACTTCTGACTGGACTTCCTCTGCATACATGACCCAAGAAATATCCTTTCTGTTTAAGGCAGAATGTGCAGGAATTTCTGCTTCTGACAGCCAAAGTCATCATAATCAATACATACCAAAGGCTCTTTTGGAATTTCAAAATCACAGATGGGGGTTAAAGCTTTGGCTCTTAAGCTATAAAAATGCCTACAGAGAAGGACAAAAGGGTTTTTATACACTTACGTATACCTATGAGAAAAACAGATAATTATGTAATTGACCGGAAATGGCAAGAAACTGCAGAGTATGTGATCCTTGGGTCTTTCATCTACTTGGTCTGATTTAGCCAGCCTCATGGTGCATGGAGCAACATACTGATTCAACCCCTCCTTCTATGTTATCACTGGCTAAGCTATAGACAGCTATGTTCGCGAACAGAGATTCTAACCCAAGCTTAAAGAGCCAAGCAGAGTATTTAACATGTGAGTTCTATCCATAAAAGTAGAGACAAGTTTTCTCTGCACAATTAATTATTTGTATAAGGAACAGAGAGAAAGCCAGGCCAGCAAAACCTTGGCTTTTACAAATCGAATGCCGTGAGATATTTCTAAATGTAATACTTACGAAATATGATTAGTCAACAGCATATTTTAGCAAATTAGAGAAATCCCGAAAGATCTGTTGAACGAAAAAAACTAAAAACAAGCTTTTACCTAATTATTAAAGGACACATTCATAAAAAATTTTTTAAGGATTATCTTAATAATCCACCTCTCATAGAGGCAAAATTCTGTATAAATGAAAATCAAAATTTGTCAAGATTTTACCATGGCTCCATAAGCAGTAGGAATTCTTAAAAAAACAGTCTACCATATTTAAATTATAGCGTGAAAGTATAATATTCTTTTTTTTTAAAGATTGTATTTATTTATTTGTCAGAGAGAAAGAGCACAAGTAGGGGAGCAGCAGGCAGAGGGAGAAGCAGGCTCCCCGCTGAGCAAGGAGCCTGATGGGGCACTCGATCCCAGGACCCCGGGATCATGACCTGAGCCAAAGGCAGATGCTCAACCGACTGCACCACCCAGGCACCCCAGAAACATATAAGGTATACATTCTCAAACATATACATTCTATATTCTTGTATAAATTACAACATTCTTTGTGTTCCTTCCAACACATGCTTAGATGTACCTTTGCTACCAAAATGCCTTAAAAACTGAAGCAATGAATATTTATGACACATTCTGATTTTACTAGTTTTATAAAATAATTAAAAGATTTTTAAAAGATTTTTTTTAAAGATTTTTATTTATTTGACAGACAGATCACAAGTAGGCAGAGAGGCAGGCAGAGAGAGAGGAGGAGGAGGCAGGCTCCCCGCTGAGCAGAGAGCCCGATGAGGCGCTCGATCCCAGGACCCTGAGATCATGACCTGAGCCGAAGGCAGAGGCTTTAACCACTGAGCCACCCAGGCGCCCCAAAAGATTATTTTTAAAAATAGAAATAATACTGCTTATTTCCCATGTTATTCAGCTTAGGTCAGGATGAGATTAACTGACAAAAGAGCCTTAATGAAATGCATAGCTTTGGAAAATGCAGTTTTTCAGGGAATGTCTTAGACATTCCACAGAGTCTTTGAGACTGTCTGGACTTCCTATTAAAAAAGTCAAGGGGTGCCTGGGTGGCTCAGTTGGTTAGGTATGAATCTTGATTATGGTTCAGATCATGATCTCAGCGTCACGAGACTGAGCCCCAAGTTGGACTCCGCACCCAGCGAGGAGTCTGCTTGATATTCTCATTCCCTCTTCCTTTGCCCCTCCCCCAGCTTATGCAGGCGTGCATGGGCTCGTTCTCTCTCTCTCTCAAATAAATAAATAAATAAAATCTTAAAAAAAGAAAAAAGGTAAGTTTTCAGTCCTGAGTACCATTTGTAAGACCAGGCATCACCAATGGCAGAAAAGAGAACAACGCTACTGCTCTCTATGCCAGGCCCTACATGGGATTGTTTTCTTCATCTACTCATGAAAGAGATCTATGGGATAAAAATTTTACCCCATTTTCAGAGATGAAGACTTGGAGGTTCAGAGAGACACATCAGCCAGCTATCAGGCAGTGGACCTAGCATCTGAATCTACTCTATCGGGCTCTAAATCCAAGATCGATCCCCTGTGAATGCATTAAACATGAGCAGATAAAACTACAAAGTGAGAAAAAGGAAAAAGCTATTAGCTGCTCACCAAAATCCATGTTTGTTTTGGGCTGAACTGTGTCCCCAGAAAATTCCTATGTTGGAGCCCTGACCCCTAGTACCTTAAAATAGGACTGTATTTGGAGCGAAGGCTTTTAGAGAGATGATTAAGTTAAAATGAAGCAATTAGGCTGGGCCCTAATCCAGTCTGATGGATATCCTTAAAATAAGAGAAAATGTGGATACGAAAAGAGGCCAAGACCATGTGAGGACACAGCAAGAACAGAACCATCTACAAGCCAGAGAGGACTCAGAAGAAACCAGACCTGCCTATGCCTTGACCTGGAACTGCCAACCTCCAGATTGTGAGAAAATAAACACCTTGTTTAAACTGGGATTTTCTTAGCAAAATTAGCTACTAATTAGCTAACTAATTAGCAGACTAATACAATGTTCTGTTATTCCTGCACACACAGCAAAGCAACAATTCCCAGCATCTCTTAACAGTTAGGTTTGGCCATATGACTAAGCCTTCCGAAGAAACATGAGCAGGAGTGATAGGTGGCATTTCTAGGCATCCTATGCACATTCTTCTATGTCCCCATCCCTTCCGGCTGACTGGAAGAAAGACCGTGCCTAGAGTGCCCTTCAGTGCCTCATAATGATGACGACAGCTACACTGTCCTACCTGAATCCCCAGACAACCACGTGAAGGAGAGTTGCCCACCAGTGTGTCAACCGCCCATTCCTGTTAACTGAGCAAGGAGTAAATTTCCGTAATGTCTGAGCTTTTGCCTTGCTTTCTTTTCTTAGAGCAGCTAGACCACCCCAACATGGAGGCACAAGAAAGTATAGGGAGAGTGGAAAGAAGGAAAATACTGAAAGGCACGTGGAGGGCCACACTAGCTGCTCGCAGTAACTCCATCCGGCATTCTTCCCCAGAGATGGCCTCGGCCTCCCAATCCTTTTCAACTCAGGGACTGCCAGGGATGGGAACACGATGCTTCCAATCTTGCAACACACTTTTGGAGAAATAACAGACCAAACCAGAATATAATTCTATGCCGTAAATTTTCCTAGCAGACCATTTGTTAAATTTGGCCCAATCACTCACTAAGTGTGCTCAAACACACTCTCAGAAGTCACGACTGATAAATGGTAATGAACACTCCCCCATCTTGGCATCTTCCTCCTGATGACAAGTTGCCCTGTTTGTGCTGAAAGCTACCAAGAGGTGTATAGACAGCCTGTGGTTACCAACCCTTGATGTTGCAACACTTAAGTCTTTCTCTCTGTCCTTCAAAACTCTCAAAACAAATGAAAATTCGTAGAAGTAATATTACAAAATTCCATACAGCCATATGATAAATTTAAGGGAGGGAAGGAGGACCCATTAATTAGATCAGTCAGTAAAACACAATAAATAATTTAAAAAAGAAAGTTAGAAATGACTGATCTCTATAGTTTTGTACTGTGAGATCCTCTTGCTTACAGAGAAGGAAAAGACTAGTCTCTCTAAACAATAGACATGGACTCTGGTCCAAAACTCCGTAGAGGCATGAAAACAATATTATCTTGGTGGTTTTCACAAATGGGAGAATATATCACTGTATCAATTATTCTCTTGCCTAAACATAAGTTTGAACATTACTGTGAAAAAGTATTCTTGTGTGCCATATTTCTACTCTTCAGGATAGACAGATTTCAAAAAGACAAGTAATGTCAGATGGAGAACCAATGCTGATTTTCCAGGCAATGGCAAAATATCTCTAGTTTGCTGTCCTATGCATATAGCCTTTGCATGTCGGGGAAAACAGCCCCTCCCAATTCTCCAGAGTCATGTAGAATTATCACAAGTATCCTGTATAGGGTATATTCTACAGACCTTACCTAGTATAGATAAAAAGTATCATAATCTGTATTGTGCCTAAAAAGATGTCCCAGCATATATGACCTATGGTATTATAATTTATAATCAAGCAATGAATATCTTCCTTCCTGACCAATAAACACTTTCTAACTCCTAGACAGACCTCCTACTACTTCCCAGTTCTATCTCCTGAGAGACCTACCTAACCACCTCAAATTACAAATTTGGCAAGTATTCTGGTTTTGGAAAATTTAAGAAAGCTAGGTTCCCAATCTTAAGTTGGCCTTTGCAGCATTCTTACCCAAAAGTTGAGCCAAGAGAGTGTTCTTTCTCTCATTCCATGGACAGCACTGAAAAATAAGAGACTGTAACAACGAAGACCTCAGGATGGCACCCAGAACAAGAGAGATGCTGAAAAATCTCGAGTCTCAAAAAGTTTAGCAGAAAAGATTATGAGCACAACCTGAACATGGCCAGAGGGACTTACTTTTTAATAGTAGCCCCAAAGGACAAAGGGAAGTTGGGGAGTCTTCCCGTATGTGCAGAGCACCACAAAACGGGACTGTCAGCCCTGTCCTGAAGCTACCTACATTAAGTGACACTAGAGCCTTTAACCCTTCACCCACCCCAATCTAGGGAGTCCAGATGATGGCATAAGTATGTGGTACAAAATGGCAGCATAATAATTAGCAACTTTCAGAGATATTTCATTCCACATACGATCTACACAAACACAATGTAATTGTTCTTTCAAGCCCGCAGACTGAGTGCACTGTGGAGGATCAAAAATTTGCTGGGACGCCTGGGTGGCTCAGTTGGTTAAGCGGCTGCCTTCGGCTCGGATCATGATCCCAGCGTCCTGGGATCGAGTCCCGCATTGGGCTCCTTGCTTGGCGGGGAGCCTGCTTCTCCTTCTGCCTCTGCTGCCACTCTGCCTGCCTGTGCTCGCTCTCGCTCTCTCTCTCTCTGACAAATAAATAAATAAATAAAATCTTTAAAAAAAAAAAATTTGCCAGCTCCATAAGGTTGCTACCCGAAGCTAGCTAACTGCCCATGCCCCCCTCTTAGTGTCCTTATCCAAATCCGGTCCTGTGTGCAGCCTTCCAAGCACCTGTGTCCAAGCAAGTGAGCTTGGCCAACTTCTGACGTTTGACTTAATCCCCTTTGGATCCACTCAAGGAAACTTGAGAACAGCTTCTGTTCCGAGAAGTCTTTCAGGAGCTCGACACACATCAGGTGACCCATGCAGAGACCCAGGACATAAACCAGTCAAGGTACAATGCCAAGGACAGTTTTTCAAAGGGTATTTGTGCTTTTATAAAGTCTTTTCATCTTTTTGTTGAAATGCTCACACTTTTGGGTCTCAGTCCCCCAGGGATAAGAAAGATCTTTAGAAAAATCATCTTCCTCCTCATAATATTCCCACCAACTTTTCTCTTTTATTTTGGCTTTCAAAAAAAATTGTAGGGTTGGGGTGCTTGGGTGGCTCAGTGGGTTAAAGCCTCTGCCTTCGGCTCAGGGATTGAGCCCCACGTCGGGCTCTCTGCTCAGCGGGGAGCCTGCTTCCCTTCCTCTCTCTGCCTGCCTCTCTGCCTACTTGTGATCTCTCTCTCTCTGTCAAATAAATAAATAAAATCTTTAAAAAAAAAAAAAATGTAGGGACGCCTGAGTGGCTCAGTGGGTTAAGCCTCTGCCTCTGCTCAGGTTATGATCTCCGGGTCCTGGGATCAAGCCCCCGCATCAAGTTCTGTGCTCAGTGGGGGGCCTGTTTCCCCCTCCCCCTCTGCCTGCCTCTCTGCCTACTTGTAATCTCTCTCTCTCTCTGAGTCAAATAAATAAATAAAATCTTTTAAAAAAGGAAAAAAAAAGATAACAGAAGACTAGCCCTCTAGTCAGGCACTTCATCAAACTTGAACATGCTCTGAACAGATCACTGCTTCAGAAAAGACGGAAGACAGTAGAGGCTCAGTGCAACAGATTAACAAAACGTCTTTAACAAATCCTCTTTAAGACTATTACACGATTTGACCTTTTACTAAAGTACACTTACTATAAAGTCCTTATTTAAAAAATAAGTATTATTGGAGGGAGTAGGCCCTAAAAAGAGTATGTGTTTTATACAAGAAGTCTTGAGTTGTATTGCTTACTTTAGACTTTATCCCCAATAATAATTCCATATACTATGTCCAAATTATCTTATGTCCAAAAAGAGCATGACTTGACTAAAACCAGTTTCCTGTCCGAAATCATTTACTCCATGAGGAAATGTTTTAGCACCCTCTACTGGCCATTTGTTGTACCTAGTCAGCTCATAACCTCTCTGGAACATGCAGCTAACTTCCAAAGGTCAGATGGGGGCTACAGCAAAGGCCACCCCATCCCTCCTTCAAAGTCACCTGTGCAACAGCTGGGCCACAAGCCACTGCCACAAAAGGAAAGGACAAAATCCTTCAGCGCTCTCCTGCCACTGCTTGTTCATGAGTCAGTGAACTTCACCAATACCGCCATGAGCCCCTGGCTGGCCTGATCTGCGTCCACCTCCAGTAACTGACCCACCTCATTTCTAGACTCACAGATTCTTCTATGGGTTAACCCTGTGTCACTAGCCCATGCCATCTGCTTCCCCTAGCCAGCTCTGGTGGGCTGTGGGTGTCTGGAGAGACCAGCTCGCCTATCTGTTATCATCTGGGTAAACAGGACAGAAAGAAGAGCTTGGGGGACACATTTTCCCCTACAAGCTCACAGATGTGGTGTCACTCAAGTTCCTACCCTTGCATATACATTATTCAGCTGGGGAGTTGTGGGAAGATGCCAGAAGAGAACTTCTCCTCTCCCATGACCTCATGACAAAGCAACTTCTAATTTTCCACTGTCCCCTAGAGAAAGCAAGCGTCCTTTAGAAGATTCTAACACAAGTAACCATTAACTCTCTAAGCTCTCATTATCTGGCCCACTTCCTTTCAGAAAGGAAAACAGTAGAGTTAGCATGGTGGTCATTATTCAATATCAGAAGGAAAGGGAGAAGAGGAGGGGTGGAGTATTTCTTCAAAGCCAAAATCTTGCTAGATCAAGCTATTGTTTACTGATTAATAACTGCTTACTAAACCAGTAAGGTTTAATCAATCATCTATTGAGTGAAAAATATTCTTTAAAGAGGATGTGGTAAAGGATTGAAAAGTAATTCCTGCCATCAAAGAGCTTGCAATTTGGTTGCAAAGACCAAACATGCCAAAGGAAATGATTTTAAAAGTGATAAAGTGTGTCACATCCTTTAGTAAAAAACATATACCAGAATTTCCAAAAACATGCACACACACACCAAGTCCCCTTCTCTCTCTCTCTCTAGTGTATGGAAAAATGATTAAAATATTAATAATGGTCATCTCTGCTGCAACTTCTGGTCTGTACTTTTTTTCTTCATATTTTTCAGTACTGTTTGGATGTCCTACAATAAGAATGTAGTATCTTAACAAAGGGAACAGAAATAAATTAAAAAACCAATTCATCAAGGGTATCAACAAATGAAATTGCTTACAAATATAATACGATATACAGAATATGACTATGAACACAGTTACATAAAAATATATAGAAAAAAAATGGATGCCACTATTAATGATCATCTTTATCCAGGTGCTACGGATTTTTGTCCATTCTGGCTTTCACGTGCTTTCTCATTTTCTAGAAAGTAAATCAATCTTTACTTAAAGAAATTCCAATGTTAAACAACTTTCACTGTCCTTTTGAAATACCACTAGTCAAAGTGCTCTGCTGATAAGTGTGAGCTTAAGGACGTACCTGGAATCAGCGCTGTGCTGATGAGAATGTCCACCTCCTTGCACTGTTGGGCAAAGAGTTTCATTTCAGCTTCGATGAACTCTTTGGACATCTCTTTCGCATATCCTCCTTGCCCCTCACCAGATTCCTTCAAGTCCACCTCCAAGGGCTCAGCACCAAGAGACTTGAACTGCTCCAAAGCTGCAGCTCTGGTGATTATTGAAGGGAAAGCGGTGGTTATTTTAGGCCCTTAACAGAAATCAAGATCAGCTTTTACTACACATTTTGGGGGGATTTTTGAGGTTTTAAGTTTTTACTTATTTAAATTCCAGTTAGTTAACATACAGTGTAATATTAGTTTCAGGTATACAATATAGTGAGGCAACACTTCCATACATCACCCAGTGCCCATCACAACAGGTGCACGCCTTAATCCCCACCACCTGTCTCACCCATCCCCCCCTACCTCCCCTCTGGTAACCAGTTTGCTCTCTACAGTTAAGAGTCTGTTACTTGGGGGCGCCTGGGTGGCTCAGTGGGTTAAGCCGCTGCCTTCAGCTCAGGTCATGATCCCAGGTCCTGGGTTCGAGCCCCGCATCGGGCTCTCTGCTCAGCAGGGAGCCTGCTTCCTCCTCTCTCTCTGCCTGCCTCTCTGCTTACTTGTGATTTCTCTCTGTCAAATAAATAAATAAAATCTTTAAAAAAAAAAAAAGAGTCTGTTACTTGGTTTGCCTCTTTTTTTTTTCTTTTGTTTTGTTCCTTAAATTCCACATATGAGTGAAATCATTGTTTTTTGTCTTTCTCTGACTTATTTCACTTAGCATTAGGCTCTCTAGCTCTATCCATGTCATTGCAAATGGCAAGATTTCATTACTTTTTATGGCTGAACAAAATTCCATTGTGTGTGTGTGAGTGTGAGAGAGAGAGAGAGAGAGAGTGTATGTGTGTATACCACATCTTCCTTATCACTCATTAGTCAATGGGCACTTGGGCTGCTTTCATAATTTGGCTATTATTATATTGCTATAAACATTGGGGTGCATGTATCACTTTGAATTAGTATTTTTGAAAAAAAAAAAAAAAAGAACTAGTATTTTTGTATTCTCTGGGTAAATACTCAGTAGTGTAATTGCCAGATTGTAGAGTAGCTCTATTTTCAACCTTTTTTTTTTTTAAGATTTTATTTATTTATTTGACAGACAGATCACAAGTACGCAGAGAGGCAAGCAGAGAGAAAGGAAGGGAAGCAGGCTCCCCTCTGAGCAGAGAGCCTGATGTGGGGCTCGATCCCAGGACCCTGGGATCATGACCCGAGCCGAAGGCAGCGGCTTTAACCCACTGAGCCACCCAGGCGCCCCTATTTTCAACCTTTTGAGGAACCTCCATATTGTTTTCCAGAGTGGCTGTACCCGTTTGCATTCCCACCAACAGTGAGAATGGGTTCCTCTTTCTCCACATCCTCACCAACACATGATGTTTCTTGCGTTATTCATTTTAGCCATTCTGACACATGTGAGGTGATCTCTCATTGTAGTTTTGATTTGTATTTCCCTGATGATCAGTGATGTTGAACATCTTTTCATGTGTCTGTTGGCCATCTGTATGGAAAAATGTCTATTCATGTTTTCTGTCCGTTTTCTAATTGGATTGTTTGTTTTTGGCGTGTTGAGTTTTAAGAAGAGCAAACTGTATATATGCAAAATTGGACATTTTCTTTTGATATCTCTGACTGGACTATTTCAGTTATTTCCAAAAGTATGTGCCACTTCTACAAAAATTAATTTTTCCTGGAAAAATTAAAACTATAGGGAATTCCAACTTCTAGTTACTTCAGTCACAAAAGGAATTTTACTACTGATAACTCCAAGAATCACTTCTGATTCATGGGGCCCCACTGTCAATGATGATGTGAACTCTGACCTACATTAAGATTTGACTTTGGGGCGCCTGGGTGGCTCAGCGGGTTAAGCCGCTATCTTCGGCTCAGGTCATGATCTCAGGGTCCTGGGATCGAGCCCCGCATCGGGCTCTCTGCTCAGCGGAGAGCCTGCTTCCTCCTCTCTCTCTGCCTGCCTCTCTGCCTGCTTGTGATCTCTCTCTGTCAAATAAATAAATAAAAAATCTAAAAAAAAAAAAAAAATTTGACTTCATTCAAATCACTCAAGTTGAGATCTTCATTTATAAATGTTCTGAATTAGGGGGACTTCTCCCTCATGAATGACTCTTAGAAGCATTTTAACAAAGTGATTTTTTGTCCCTAGTCCTCATTAAATTGTGTTTGAAAAAAGCAACCTATAAAAGGTGTAAAGAGCCAATACATTTAAAATTACACAAAAATACATTCAGTTTTTTTTTAAAAAATAAACACTAGGGGCAGCGGGGTGGCTTAGGTCATGATCTCCAGGTCCTGGGATTGAGCACCACATCAGGTTCCCTGCTCAGCCGGGCGTCTGCTTCTCCCTCTCCCTCTGCCCTCCCCCTACTTGTGGGCTCTCTCTCTCTCTCTCTCTCTCTCTCTCGCAAGTGAACCATAGATCTTAAAAATAAAAATAAAAATAAATAAATAATAAACACTAGCCATGCACTGTGTACTGGTTGGAAATCCAGAGTCAGCAAAGATCTCAGTCACGCTGGATGGTGTGTTTGACTTGTCAACACCCATCCCACTATAGTGAGTCCCAAACATCCCTGATGACAATGATTATTTCAGGGGATTGTTAAAAATTCAAATTCGTAGGCCTCTTCCCAGACCCACTGAATTACAATCTCCCCCAGAGAGGACAGAAGCTTATTTTTAGCAAGAGCTTCGGGTAATTCTGGCCACCAGGGAACTTGAGGAAACTGTGGTCTGAGCCTCCCAGTCCCCAGCAACCATTGGGGTCAGAGAGAACAGACCCAATGGGTAGGACATGATTGAGCAAGAGGTCCTCACCTTTCTGCGGGCTTGAACAAGGAAACTTCAAGCCCAGATCGCCTGCGGAAGCCAACTCGTGACTCAGGGAAATGAGCCAAAGCTGAAGAAAACAGAAAGGACAAAAAGAACCTGGTCCTGGAGGGCACCAATGTGCTGCTGACGCGAGTGTGAAAAAGGGAGCCCTTCCCATGAACTTTCATTTAGAAGGGCTAACACATTTTCTCAGAGTTTCAGCCAGTTTGAGTTGTTTTCTATTCCTTACAGCCAAAGGTATACTACTGTTTACCAAGTTTTAGAAATGTCTACTATTTTTAATGAAATAAGATAAATTTAAAATGACATAAAAAAATAAAATGACATATATGTGTAAGTGATCACAATTTTGATCAAAACGTATCTACATAAATATCTGTAAGAAATGATGCCCAAAAATCATTAGCAATTTTATCTAGCTGAGAGAATTATAAAAGGCATTTTTCTCTTCCTCCTTACGGTTTCTCTGTATTTTTTAAAAATGAACATGCATAATCGGAACAATAAATGCTTTTTTATAATTTTTTTAGGATATTTTTTATTTATTTGTCAGAGAGAAAGTGCTCGCGTGAGGAGGGGGAGCAGCAGGCAGAGGGAGAAGCAGGACGCAGGACTCGATCCCAAGACCGTGGGATTAACTGACTGAGCCACCCAGGCATCTCCTATTTTGGAATCTCTGCCTTCAAAATAATTATCATTTAAAACTATTATAATATATCAAAATATAAGACATGAATTTTTTTTTTAAGATTTTTTTTTTTATTTATTTGTCAGAGAGAGAGTGAGAGAGAGCGAGCACAGGCAGACAGAATGGCAGGCAGAGGCAGAGGGAGAAGCAGGCTCCCCGCCAAGCAAGGAGCCCGATGTGGGACTTGATCCCAGGACACTGGGATCATGACCTGAGCCGAAGGCAGCTGCTTAACCAACTGAGCCACCCAGGCGTCCCAAGACATGAATATTTTTGACCCCAGAATTCCCCTTCTAGGAATTTACCCTAAGGAAATAATGCAATCTCTCAAAATACATATGTTCTGACACAGAAAATACATGCAGTATTGTTTATACATAGTAAAAATGTCCATTTATAGGGAACTAATTAAGTAGGTCACTGTACTTCCACATAGTGGAATCCTATGCAGCCATTAAATATATTTGTAGGTAAGTAAAGATCTTCATGATCTACTGTTAAGCAAAAAAAAAAAAAAAAAAGCCAGTTAACTAGTACTATCAGTAAAATTATATTTTAAATTAACATGTAGAAAAGGGAACATATACAAAGATGTTAATAGTTCTTTCCAGGGAATAGGCTATTTTCACTTTTTGTATTTTTTTTATATTTTTCTGAATTGGAGAAATAAGCATGTATTATGTTTTTGATAAGAAATAAAACTGAATGTTATAAAATTGATTATATCTCTTTATAATATGTAAAACAGAGCTATTTATCTCTACATCATAGAGTTCTGTAAAGAACAAAATAAAGCATATAGCACAACGCCTGAGAGAGTAAGCATTAGAACAGGTGTCCAAAAACCTGCCAATTGTTTTTTGGGTTTTTGTTTTTAAGATTTTATTTATTTACTTGAGAGAGAGAGATCAAAAGTAGGCAGAGAGGCGGGGGGGGGGGGGGGGGGCCAGGCTCCCTGCTGAGCAGAGAGCTTGATGTGGGGTTGCATCCCAGGACCCTGAGATCACGACCTGAGCCAAAGGCAGAGGCTTTAACCCCTGAGCCACCCAGGCACCCCTGCCAATTGTTTTTGTAAATAAAACTTTATTGGAACACACACACATACACACACACACACACACACACAGAAATATAAAAAAGTAAAGCTATTATTTTCTAAACTTCTCAATGTAGGCATTCAGTAGGATGCTCACTATAGTTACGAGGGGAATCTCCTAGGTATTGTTTGAAAAAATTTTTAAATCACACCCCTTTAATATCACTGGGCAATGAGCTGTCCTTAAGGTTTTAGGATGTTTATCCAAAAATATATATTATTCAGTCCGTAATCGTGTGTTTTCTAATACATTTGGATTTCATATTTATATATGATACCAATCTCCAGTCTCAAAATAGTGATTAATGAGCTATAATTCTTAGAAAAGCATTATGTCAGTTCAGGCACATCTTTCTTCGTTGTGTACTTGAACTATCCTAATAAACGGTAAATGGATTTAAGCAACAGCCACCCTCAAGCTATTAGCTCTCAATACAATCTAAACCAATGACATCAAAATACCTAATAAATTCTCCAACATCAAGTTTCAAACATCAAGTCCCAACATCAAGTTTCAAAACCTCTCTAAGCCAAAAATACACATTTCCACTTTAATGCTGCTTACTGTCACTACAATGAAAATTTGCACAACCTCCTCCCTCTGGGTTTGGCTGTCTTCAAAGACTTCACATCAGCAAATATTAAAAATTAAAAGACATCACTAATGACAGGCTTGACTCTGGCTATCTTTGTCTTGCAACCTGGTTACTTCAAAAATGCCTTTTCTCATGTGAGCAGGATAGCTTTCCATCAGTACATCACTTCTCTAAACTCCAGGTAAGCCCTGACAACCACGTTCTATGGAACATTCCTTACTCTGGAAATGCACACTCTTTCCAATTTTGAATATTGCAAATTTTTTTGAAAATTCTGATCATTCTATTTTCAAGATTAGCCACGGTATTATTCCTTTATCGATCTCAGCTGATAACCACCACATGTTTCAACCTTGAAATAGTATTCATTCACATAAATGATAGCCGTTCTCAATAAGCATTTAACAAAATCCAGTAGCTAATACCTTCTAAAATGAAGAACAATTTTAATCAAACTTTTCTTTAAAGAATTATAGATAACATTGATATGCCTGCTTTAAAGTACACTGTGAACCTAATTGACTACTTTCCCCTAGGGGCTCTACTATTGCCCAATCACCTCTATCTGCTTCCAACCATTCAAGGCAGAGTATACCCCTTACCTCTCTGCCACCTGTGTGTTCTCCAAAATGTCTCTAATGCTGACTTTTTTTAAACTAAACTCTATGCCCAACATGGAGCTCAAACTCATGAGCCCAAGATCAAGTCACATGCTCTACCAACTGAGCCAACCCAGTGCCCCCAAAATATCTCTTCTACTACTTTCTTTCTTCAAACTCACAGATGTGGTGGTCACATCCTGCCTGATTTGTAAATGCATCCGGAACAGAAAGAGGACATGTAGAGCAACATATCACAAACTCAGGATAGGATCAACTCTGGTCCCACTGCTAATCCATCGAAAAGAAACAAAACTGAATGCGAGTCTTTCCTTTTCATTTCCTCTGCTTTTTTTTTTTTTAAGACTTTTATTTATTTGACAGAGAAAGGGACAGCAAGAGAGGGAACACAAGCAGGGGGAGAGGGAGAGGAAGAAGCAGGGTTCCCATCAAGCAGGGAGCCTGATGCGGGGCTCGATCCCAGGACCCTGGGACCATGACCCGAGCCGAAGGCAGACACTTAACGACTGAGCCATCCAGGCGCCCCCAATTCCTCTGCTTTTTAAATGATTTTTTCAGTACTGAGTCTGGCCCTTCCATTTTTTTTTCCCCACTAGATAATATTTTTCCACTTTGAGTTAACACTGAAGAAGCAGAAATAGTTTTAAGTGGAAAGAGCTTATAAAGCAGTTTTCAATGTGCAACTGCCATTTATAAATCCTAAGGAAAGCCTAATACCCACCTGAAACAAAATGCTTTTGCCTTAGCAGCAATCACTAGAAAGGCACTTACCTGGTGTCAAATCCTCGAACAATTGCACCCATCGACTTCGCCGCACCTGCAGAAGCCAGCCCAGCAACACCACCACCAACAATCAGAATCTAGGGGAAAGGGCAGAATGGTATGTTTTAAATAAAGTTCATTATCAGCTGACTATGAAAAACCACCAGCTAATAACTGTCAGCGGCTAGGGCACTATACAGTTAATTCAGTAACATACCAGGTGTGCTGGTGGTGAACAGCCCTCAGTTAATACACTGAGTGGACAGACCACTCTTTAATGGAACCACCACTGTTTTTACAAATTCATCAAAGGACCACCTGCTGGCAAAGGCCCACAACCTTCACTGAAAACAGACAACCAGCCTCTCCGTGTGGAAGCCACATACAGTCTGATGAACAGTACGTTCATCAGTACGTTTAACATACGTTAAAGATTACTAGGTCTTTCCTAGTGTATAAAAGCTATGTGTACTGAAACAAATTCCCAGTGTAGCATTCCAGCTACCTCTCTCCTCTCAAATGTGAAGGTTTCTCTATGTTCATAAGATGTCAAAATAAGTTTCAAAGATGGGTACAACTTCGGTGAAATAGCCACTCTACCCTGTATCTGGAGCTCAAATGCTTCTGAACGAACAGCAGATGACGAACTACGTAATTCTGAACCATTATGAATGAACCGTACCACAGCAACACGATGACTCTCCCTAGCCGTGGAAGTGTCAGAGCCAAGAAAACCAAAGAATTCCTCAGAAACAAGAGTCGCCCCTGCCTTCTAAGAAACACAATAAGAGCAGTGTTGTCTCTAGTCTGGAATGGGCCTTCCAGAAAAAAAGTTCTATTATACTCCCCAGTCAACAGAGGCAACTCCTTGTGGTTGTGTTAAAAAAAAAAAAAAAAAAAATAGAAAAATAAAAGCCACCCACAGACACAGAAACAGTGAAGCTTTATAAATTCCCACCTACCCATCATGTCCACATGTCCTTCTGCCTCTTTAAGAAGCCTAGTCAACCCATGCTCCAGGGCTCCCCTAAGCAGTGTTTTAGAGATCACGTGAATTCATCTTGATGGTGACGGTTTAGGGTTTGGGGGTTATTCCACAGAAAAGGGGACAAAGAGAGACCAAGGAGGCTCTGGGCTCCAAGGCACCCACCCCACTCCACACTATGACAATGTGAACTAAGGGATGCTTCAGGTGAAGCCTCTGCCTTCAGCTCAGGCCATGATCCCAGAGTCCTGGGACCAAGCCCCAAGTCCGTTCCCTGCTCAGCGGGGAGTCTGCTTCTCCCTCTTCCTCTGCCCCTCTGGCCCTGCTCGTGTTCTCTTGCTCTCTTCCTCTCTCTCTCTCTCTCTCTCTCAAATAAATAAATAACATCCTTTAAAAAAAAAAACTAACAAAAAAAGAATATGTGAAATAAAAATAAAGTAACTAAAAATCACAGGACTAGACGAAGCTATCCTGAATCAAGAAATGACACCCCCCCACACACACAAAACCATAATTTAAAAGCCGTAATTGCACAATAATAAAGCCGTGTAGATCTCACAACAGGAATTTACTTTCTCTGCAGCACCGGGTGAAGAAAAAGACACAGAGATTAAGGGGCACAGTCAAATCCTGACTCGGCTACCAACTAGTCCTGGGTGACCCTGAGCAAGCCGCTTGGCTTGTGCAACAGAGCAGTCAAAAAAACCCTTCCCAGATGGCAGTTATATTAAATGATGGAATCTAAAGCACTGACTGCTGACTGGCACACCAGACATATACTCGGGAAACAGGGAAGGCCATGGGAAAGAAATGACCTTTAGGAACATTCTTTATCTCCAGGGTGCCTGGGTGGCTCAGTCAGTTAAGTGTCCAACTCTTGATTTTGGCTCAGGTCATGATCTCAGGGTCATGAGATCATCAAGTCCTATGTCGGGCTCCACACTCAGCATGGAGTCTGCTTGAAACTCTCTTCCTCTGTCCTTCCCCTCGCTCACATTCTAAATAAATAAATAAAATCTTTTAAAAAAGGGATATTCTTCATTTCCAGTCATTTAACCTGTTCCTCCTCTCAGCCTGCCCAGCTCAGTTAAGAGCGCTAATTGTGCGCACAACTGTTCAAGCCAAAACGGGAATGTCATCTTGAGGCTTCCCTTTGCACATTTCCACCTCCAGTCCACCAGAAAGTACTCTTGGTGTCAACTCCCAAAGATCTCCCAATCCATCCCCTTCTACACATCTCTATTGCCACTACCTTCCCAGGGCACAACTTCCCCAGTCAATTCCGAAGAGATCTTGACTTCACTCTTCCCCCTACTAACCATTCTCCCAAAGAACTTCCATACATTTTTTTTAATCCTCATGAGATAATAATAAATATATACATATATTAGCCTCTGTCCCTAGTTCCTGACACAGAACTCCTAGAACCCTTGTAATTTCCAAAACCAGAAAACCACTGGGAACATTTTTTGCTCTAATAACTCATCAGTGACCCCAGTTCATGATACTGAGTTCCTAAATCCCTTGGAATTTCAAGGGTGATAGCAGGATCTTCTGTTCTAACAAGCTGGCTCTTGGGGGGCTCCTGGATGGCAGCTGATCACCAGAGTCTGTGGACAGCCACTGAGAATTTTCAGCCTCACCTCCCATTCTCCAGAGAGAGGAGAAGGGCTGGAAAAGGAGTTAATGATTAATTATGCCCATGTGATGAAGTCTCCTTTAAAAATCCCAAAAGTACAGGGTTTGAAGAACTTCTGGGTGAATACAGGGAAGTGCAAGAGACAGGAGCATCCAGGGAGGGCATGGAAGCTCCACGCCCCTTCCCACCTCCCTTGCCTCAGACATCTCTTCCATCTGGAAGTTCATCTGTACCCGTTATCATAACCTTCTATAAATTTCCTGAGTTCTGTGAGCAGTTCTAGCAAATTAACTGAAACCAGGGAAAGGATCATGGGAACCTCTGAATGATTTACAGTCTGTCTGTAACAACCTGGACTTGGCGACTGGCATGTGAAGGGGGTGAGGAGCAGCCTTGGGGGACTGAGCCCTCTACCTGTGGATCGCACACTACCCCCAAGGAGATGGTATTAGAAATAAGTTGTGGGACACACTGCTGGTGTCACAGAGTTGCTCGATGTAGAGAAAGCCCCACACATTGGGTGACCAGAAGTGTCAGAAGTGAAGTGTTCTATGGGACAGCAGAGACACAGAAGCAAAAGTGAGTTTTTCCAAAATGACCCTGAATCAGACATTTCCGTCAGCTCTAAGAGAATCTGAGCAAGCCTGACAAGAGAAGCCCAACGTCATCCAGCTCCAACCTACCTTTCCACCAACTCACATCACTCCCCACCTTGTTCACCACACTCAAGACCAATAGCCTTCTTTATCCTTCTCTGTTTCATCTCAGGGCCTCATAGGTGCTGTGCCCTTTGCCTGAAATCCTGAATACCTGGTTCGTTTCTCGCCATCCTTTAGGTCTCAGCTCAAGTGTCAAAGGAGCCTTCCCACTGCCCTAGTGAAAGCAGTTGGCCCCCACAACTTACTATCACATCATCCTGGTCCTTTCATGTTTAAGATTATCTCATATATTTATTTGATTTATCGCCTCACTGTGGCCCCTATTAGAGTGTAGGTTTCATGTGGTAGGGATCTCGTTTGCCTTGTTCATTCCACAGCTTCCAGAATAGTGCCTGACATATCATAAGCCACCAAACGATGCTTGTTAGCTCATTCTAGACAAGTAAGAACCCTCCATATTTATAGGAATGATATGCCCCCCTAGTGTTTAATTCTTCAATACCAGAAAACTATTTCTGACAGATGACCACAGTCCCTTAAGTTGCAGTTTAAATTCTCAGTAAAGACAGTCTCCTTTCTACCTCTTTTCTACCTGATTGATTCTCCTTCCTTTAAGCCTCTCGTCTTCTGTTTCACATTTTAATCTCTAATATATTCCCAGCTTTCCTCTCAGTTTCCATATACTTCAGGAAAGAGTCTAACCAAAACTGAGTAACAGGTTTGTGCATCAAAGCATTCAGCCAGTTAAAAAACAACAGTGAACTGCTGGCTGCCATGAGTGCCAGACCTACTCTTACGATCCTGACAAAGAAATCAAACGGAATCACTTCAGGGGTGCCTGGCTGGTTCAGTCAGAAGAACACGTGACTCTTGGTCTTGGGGTCATGAGTTCGAGCCCCACTGGGTGTAGAGATGATTTAAATAAATAAACTCCACCCACCCCCCCCAAAAAAATGTAATCCCTTCATATGTCACATCCCTGTTATTTTTGCTAAATTTCCTTGCTGTGTATTCTGGCCTCCATTTAAACCACTTGCCATTTTCCTCACCTGGCCTTTTTTTAAGGCAATATACCACTAGATTCCTCAAAGCTGCCATATCTTTTTTTTTTTTTTCCCTTTCATTTTTTTCTGGGATATTTATCTCATATATGAGTTCTCAGTTTGTATAATAAAGTACTTAAGAGTAGGAAGCACTAAGGAAACCTGTACCTACAGACATACTCTTCAGTCCTATTTCCTCTAACCAGACAATGTGCTTACACTGTCATTTAGTGGATGCAGGGTTGAAGGGTTTTGAAGCAATCTCTTCTTCCACCCAGCCATCCCCACAGCTCATCAACGGCTCCTCCCGGCTTTCAATCCAGATTAAAGAAATCACACCCCTTCTCTCTGCCAAGGACGGGATTACGCCACCTCCCTTCCCTCCCGCCTCCTCTTAACCCATTTTTGAAGAAAAGGGAAAAAACTAAGACAATCTTTTCTGTGAGTGAAATGTAACAGCTGGAAAATCGAGTATTTGCTGAACTAAGACAATCTTTCCTATGAACCAAGTGTCACAACATTGTGAAATCGAGAACTTACTGAATGGTATCTTGAAGCTTTTTTTAAAAAATCAGTAATAAACATGCTACACAGAACGAGTTACCCAAAACACCTCCAAGAATTCAAGTTAGTAATTCAAAAATGGAAAAACACTAGAACTTCCAGAAATGTCCAAATTCTTTTCTGTCAAGCATCCGTAAACAGCCTTGAGGCTCCACCATGTGTCCGTATGTGCCACAGGGTTATTAGTGTGAAGTCAACACGGAACAAAACCTTTAAAACAACTGTAGTTTAGTACTATTTAGTACTACACCTACCCTCACTTTTCACCCATTCATATTATGAAGAAACATGCAAAGTTTTTCCTACCTTAGCTGGAGGAACTTTTCCAGCGGCTGTGATCTGACCAGTAAAAAACCGTCCGAAATGATTTGCTGCTAGTACAACAGCTTTATAACTGAAAAAAATAAATATTTCCATGAAATGAAAGATCTTAGACTCCTCTATTATCCTACTTTGCCAATTAAGCTTTCTTTAATCGTCAAAGAAAAGTCACTAACATTTTCTAGTACCTATTAGTACTAGTACATACTAGTACACTAGTACTAGTACACTCACATGTTCCCTGGGTACTGTGTAGAGAGGAGACTAAGGCTGCGTAGAGAGGAGACTAAGGCACTTTCTGCTCAGAGGAATGTGGTTCAGACTGAGGAATTGTGCCTGCCCTGGGGAGGGATAGGAGTAGCTGTATGAGTGTAGCCTGTTCCTGACTTTGCTAGAGAGTGGGAAAAATCTGGAAATAGATGATGCTTCTGAAATCCCCTCCTCTAAGAGACTAGTTGAATTAGGTTTTAAGGCATGAAACCTGTCAAAAACCATTCTCACTGTCGCATGGATACCTACTCCTTTAACCTCCACCACAATCCTGTAGAAAGGTACTGTTACTATCTTCATTTTATAGATGAGTAAAAAGAGACACAGAGAGAGTCAGGGAATTTAAAACAAACAAACAAATGAACAAAACACTTCCCTTGATCACTAGTGGTTGAAAGCATGGGATGCTGAGACAGACTGCCCTCAGCTCAGGTCCCAATTCTACCACTAACCAGGCTTTGTGACCTTGGGTAAATTTTTGTAATTCTCTAATCCTTGGTTTCCTCATCTATAGAGTGGGGAAAAAAAGCATCTGTCTCTTAGTGTTGTTGCAAGGACTAAATGGAATAATGCAGGTGAAGCTCTTGGCACAAAGCCCGCCACAATAAATGCTTGGTAAATATTAGTGTTTCTGACTAAAGAAATATTCTGTGCAAGAAAACTAGTAAGATATATCAATTTCCCTTACTAGGATTTTTTAACATATTAGAGTAAGTTCATTTTCAGATCATTTTATACCTTAAAGACACTTCTACATTCTCACTTGATAACATACACACCATTAAAATCACAATGCAAGTGTGTAATAAGATCTACTTGCTAGCTGACAATAAAACCTTTCCCTGATCCTATTTTTTATAAAATAATACTTGATAAGATAATGGATGCAAAAGTATAAAATGGTAACCACTAGGGGCGCCTGGGTGGCTCAGTGGGTTAAAGCCTCTGCCTTCGGCTCAGGTCATGATCCCAGGGTCCTGGAATCAAGCCCCGCATCGGGCTCTCTGCTCAGCGGGAAGCCTGCTTCTCTCTCTCTCTCTCTGCCGGCCTCTCTGCCTACTTGTGATTTCTGTCTGTCAAATAAATAAATAAAATCTTAAAAAAAAAAAATGGTAACCACTATTACTTTAAGTTAAATATTATTATAGCAGGAAAACAGTATTTTAGAGATTACATTATTTGCTAGTCTTACTTTTGAATCCAAGTCATAGAAATTTTCAAAAAGCAAACATAATAAAGATTCAAAGGCCACTGTAAGACACTGGAATATTTCAAAAGATTCAGTTGCTATGCTGAAAAAAAATAACAAAAATGAGATGGAGCACACAGGAAATGTACAAGAAAACGTTGATGGGGGGAAAAGTAGTGACAGTTTGTCCTTTTTTTGATGAGAACAAAATAGCCCAGAAGAACATCAGTGAACTGGAAGGAGTGTGTCCTCGCTGTAACATGGCTATGTGTGTGAGTTAGACAGTGATTTGTCACATACTGTGCGGATAAGTATACCAGAACATTCACCTACAACTATGCCCTTTGTATATATCAGATCAGGACATAAGAGAGTGATTCTTTACACTGTGCCCCATAAATCCCCAAAGGTTCAAATTTCAGCCAGCTCTGGAGCCATTCCAGGAAGGGTAGAGAATAAACATGTTTCTGGACACCCCTTCATCCCTCAATTTAAGAAAGGCCACTCTGATCTTCCTGGATTTGTTAATATCACCTCATAATATTTCATTTGCTCAAAAGATTCCATAGTTAAAAACCACTGATCTAGAGCCATTCTACAGAAAATTTTTAGTCCCACAATACCTAATGTAACTTTTCTACAAACTAAATAATATGGCAAAAATTCTGTCCTTTGGTATATACTTTATATCACAAAAATCATCTTCCAAACCAACCATTTGCCATATTATAGTAAGAATAACAAAATGTGTTTTTAATTTGTCCATTCTGTTTTCCGCTTTTCTATAAAAAACGGACAGTTGAAACCCAAAGTAGAATCTATTTGCTCTATTGGCCTATTTGACACACTACATCTAAGATATAAAACCTAAGAAAAACTACAGCTTGTGTGTAAGGCCATAAAAAGCTTTATTCAAGTTAGTCTCGCTTTCAAGCACTGTTTATTTAACCATTTTCATCTGTTGGTGCCTCATTCATATTAGCAAATTGTCACTACCAATGGTTTTCATGCTTAAAACCTAATTCAACTAGTCTCTTAGAGGAGGGGATTTCAGAAGCATCATCTATTTCCAGATTTTTCCCACTCTCTAGCAAAGTCAGCAATAGGCTACACTCATACAGCTACTCCCATCCCTCCCCAGGGCAGGCACGATTCCTCAGTCTGAGCCACATTCCTCCGAGCAGAAAATGCCTTAGTCTCCTCTCTACACAGCACTCCAGCCAGTACCCGGGGAACATATGAGTGGCAGGCAAAGATAAGAGGACATCGTTAGCCCTCAGTTAGCAATGTGGGTTTTGACAGCAAATGAAACTTCTTCAAGTCCAGACATTGTCCGTATTCATTAAATAGTTTATGAATTTACCTAAGTAAAACCTAATTAAAATGGCAAATACTAACATGTATACATTAGGTTGAACCATATGAAACTGCCAATATCCAACCATTTTTTTTACCTATAAAAATAGCCATTTATATCAACTAAACTTACTGTGGTAATCATTTCACAAGATACTGATATATCAAATCATTATGTTTATCCCTTAAACTTATACAAGGTTATAAGTCAATCATCTCTCAATAAAACTTGAAAAAAAATAGCCATCTCAACATATCACAAATCACAACATATCTAAAAATAGGCATTTCATGTATCCACACATATGTAGAAGAGAGTCTATTCTTCATACAAATAATTTCATAATCATTTGCTCAGTGCAAGGAAATAAGGTTTCTACCTATGAAGACTAAAAAAGGGTGCAGAGCGGACTATAACATGAAAAGTCATTTCCTATAACTGTGAAAAAATAAAACAAGCCTTAAAAATAAGCAAACTTTCAAAAAGCTGTGATCTCCAACAATGATTACAGGTAAGATCCCTGTAAGAGAGAAGAGCTACAATGAGAATGTTTCCAGAGCACCACTGTACTTTTGTTCAACTGAAATGGAAAAGAATCGACATACCCAGCAATGTTGGCCATGGAGCTTAGCGCGTCATATCCCTGAGCAATTGTGACTCTTGGAACCTGGTCCATTGCCAAAACTGTAGTTTTTCTTTCAGAAAGTTTATTTAGCAAGTCTGGATTTTGGGCTGGGTAAATAAAGCTAATCAGTGTTCCTGATGTCTTTAAAAGGTCAGCTTCATGAACACCTAAGGTTGGGTTAACCATGGGGGCTCGCACCTGAGGGGAAAAAAGTCACATCACTGATTAAAAATGTAAATATCTTTATCATATTTTTAAGTAACTAGGACAATGTAAATAATATGCCATAATTAAAATAACACTCCAGAAGTCATCTTTCAGCAATAAATTTCTGATTAAATTCCTAAATGAGGTAAGGAACACAAAGATCTTTGCCATCTGTCCTCTGATTGATGACCTATGAACTGGTCTGAGTACAGAGCATACTATTATTCTCGTAAGATTAAGAGCTATTAGAAAAAATGGACAGGGATTTTTTGTTGTGTGTTCTTTGATTCTTGCAAATTTTGGCAAGCACAAACATCTGGAGTGGCAAGAAGATAAGAACAGTATAACCTAAACTCTCCACTGTCATCCCTATAGATTTATGTCACCTTAAAATTCCAGGGGAATATTTATGGATGAACACTATTCAAACTAGTAGCCTTGCTGAATTGCACTTAAGCAAAAAGCAACTCTGTCCTGGGAAGAAGTATCAAATAAGTCAATGAACATACACACCATATGTTAGGAAGTTTCAAATGTCCATGTTCTGAAACCACATTTTTTTTTAATTCCACCTAAAAAGATTTTTAAAATGTGGCTTTTCTCTCTCTCTCTCTTTTTTTTTAATTTCTTATAGCCATTTTCAGGGACCTTAATGACTTCAATGTCTGTAAGGCTGGTAACATGGCTTACTACCACCAGCTTTTTCGAAGTTCCAGCAGGCATTCAGGTAAGCCAATTCATTGGCTGGCTTTTAAAATGTGTTTTATATCCAAGTTTAAAAATCAGTCTCCAATTAACATGTATCCTTTCATTAGCTCTCATTTCGCAGCCGTGTTCTTAGGCAAGTAAGCCCAGAAAACAATAGCTCCGGGACTTACATTTTAAAAGGAAACAGAAACACGGACACTGGGTCAATACTTTCATTCCACAGCATTTCATCTCAATTTACCTATGAGACACCTTTATTGGTTACTCCCATGTCAGTTGCTGCTCTAGTGATGCATGTGATTTTAATTAATTAATTAAGGTTCTGGACTTAATTAAGACTCTCTGGCAAGGTCTATTTTTCCTCAGTGAGAATCTATAATATAGATTTAATAAAAATTAGAGGACAACTTTGCATTAATGCTCCTAGCCCCTATCAAATGCTCAGCTGAAACAGTTGGCATCTGAGTGATTTAAGTCAATAGAATGTTTCCCTGAATGTGCTTTTTAGATCACTAGTTCCACAAGATAGTAAAGGCTTGATTAAAAAAAAAATAGGTCCCAAAGCCAAGTAGTTTATTAATGCAAGCACAGAGTTATATAAGTTTCAATATTATAAGGTTTCTCAATGCTTTTAACATGCTCCTACACACTGAGTCTCTAATAAGAACACAAAGCATTTCAAAACTTATGTGTACCCTACCAACCCTTTATTGTGGGATGTCTCAAAAGTTTTTGATCCCTAGAGCAGATATTGGAATGGATTATACTTATTTTTCTATCTAAGCTCTTTTAATATACTAAGTATATCACCAAGCATCTCCCCACCTAAACATTCTAAAAGCTTTAGTTGAATTGCAACTTACCTATGTACCATAAATTTTACTATTAACGTCTATAGCAAAAAATTTTGTGTCTTCTGCAAAAATCACTAAGACTCTACCCATGTTATTCAGTAGAGATTATGAAAAAAATTATGTGACTGATTCATCTTAGAAATTAATACACAGGGGTGCCTGGGTGGCTCAGTGGGTTAAAGCCTCTGCCTTCGGCTCGGGTCATGATCCCAGGGTCCTGGGATGGAGCCCCACATCAGGCTCTCTGCTCAGCGGGGAGCCTGCTTCCTCCTCTCTCTCTGCTTGCCTCTCTGCCTACCTGTGATCTCTGTCTGTCAAATAAATAAATAAAATCTTTAAAAAAAAAATTAATACACACACACGCACATACTCACACACATACACACACAGCTCGTGTTTCCTGAAAAAGGAAGGAGCTTCTTTCAGCCTAATGATCATGCTTCTATGATCCCTATTTTCCTCCTTGTTTTGGTTGCAGAAGGCTTAGGATTTAAGTTAATGCTCCCCTCTAGTAATTATCTCCGCTAGACTTGGGATGCAATCTCTTCCTTTCTCTATATGAATTTTTACTTTAGGTTTTACATCTAAAGTTCTTCAGCACAGAGATTCTATTGTATATTAAAACCTTTTAGGGGTGCCTGGGTGGCTCAGTGGGTTAAGCCGCTGCCTTCGGCTCAGGTCATGATCTCAGGGTCCTGGGATCGAGTCCCGCATCGGGCTCTCTGCTCAGCAAGAAGCCTGCTTCCCTCTCTCTCTCTCTCTCTGCCTTCCTCTCCGTCTACTTGTGATCTCTCTCTGTCAAATAAATAAATGAAATCTTTAAAAAAATAAAAATAAAAAAAAAAATAAAACCTTTTATTAAAGTAGGTATGACTACTCTCCACTCAGCCCCATGTTGCTTTATCCAGGGCAGCGCAGCCCTCTCTAGAAATAGCATTTATGTCAATTACCTCACTGTTCCTTCTATGTATCAGAACATCACTGTACATTCAGTCCCAGGAGGAATTCCATGCCTTTTTTCTATTCCAGTAGCAGTTAAATACTCACCTGTTGGTATTTTAGATATATATGAACCAGAAGTGCAAATTCTCCCCAGCCAAAAAGAAGGGAATTCCCACACAAATGTAAAAAGGAAGATCACTTTCTCCCCCTCGTGGTTAACCATGGATCACATTGGCTGATAAAAGTTCTACTGGAGTATGAAGAATATTCAGAACATGCAAGGATTTCTCGGAGAAAAGACATTGTTTGAAAATATGAAGCAACATAGCAATAAAGTAATATAATTTTCTTATGAAAAGTTTTTTAAAAGTCAGCATGCCATAAATGAGGGGGGAAAAGAATAATTACTTTGACCACCAAATCAGAAGCCAGCACTTCCTTCACCCCTTGGATCTGGGCACCTGCTGCTCTGTAGTGATCATCAGAAAACTTGGAAGCTTCACCAGCACCTGATTCCACGACAACACTAAAGCCCTGCTTGACCAAGGTCTGAACACCAGCAGGAGACAAGGCCACCCGCTTCTCATTTTGGAAAATCTCTTTGGGGACGCCAACAGTCAGTTGTTTATATGGAATTCCTACAAAGGTAAAAAAAAACAACATAAAAACAAAAATAGGCAGTTTGTTCAAAATATACTACACATACAAGTTACAGCTCAACATAATGTTCCCACTTCATAGTCACACTGAGTTTTTTTTATCAATGATGGAAAATATTTATGCCCGCTCCCCAGAAAATACCCAAATATTTCATTTAGCCAAATGGCTCTCTTCAAGGCACATGACTAGATTAGTTTAGCCTTAGTGGGGGAAATGGGTTGTGAAAAATCAATCAATAGGCAAATTCCACTCTTCAAACTACCCCTCTGGGATTTATGGTCTCCTTGTCCTTACCTTTAAGGAAGACAGAAGTAATTTGCTGTTTTGAAGAACTACCCTATACTAGACATTTTGGTGGCCTGCCGCACACAAGAGTTTCCTTCCTGGCAATTTGACCACAAGAAATACCTCACAGATTTCCAAGGTTGTATCCTGAGACCCTACATTCTTGGCCACAGCTGATCAGACCAGGGATCCACAGCTGGGTCAAAGATAACAGTCTACAGGCCAGACGCCTCTGATGTGACTTACACAGGAACTGCCCAAGGACACTCTATGTTGGCCTGTGATGATCCAGTCAGGTTCTTTCTCAGGGAGTCTGAGAGTCACAGAAAAGGAAAGAGGGAGTAAGTGGTACAGAAGCTATTTGTAAGCAGTCATGAGGTAATCAAAGGGAGGTATACAGCAACAGCAGTAGAAACATCAGGAGTGGCGATACAAGAGGAAAGATGAGCCATAGCTATGAAATCCAGAAGAACATTCTACTTTTCCAAGAAGTATACGAACAAGAACAAGAACACATACAATAAACCCTCATCACAAAATATATCCTAATGGGATCCTGTTCCTTGCAAACCAAAACAGCCTGTATGATATACGTAAAGTATTTATAGATGGTTCTGAACAGCTTTAGCTAAAGTAGATTAGTTTCTTCTGTTGTTTTACTCAACATGCAGGCATAAATAGATTTTTTTTTTTTAATAAAGATCTGCTTCTATACGTTTTACTAAAGTTTGGAAATCTACTCTAACAACTTAAACTCTAAATATACATAATAAAAAAATTATCTCCACAGAATAACAATAATCATTACATGAGGCCTTAGAGAAATGAAGTCAACCTAAAAATACCTTCACTTGATCACAGTCTTAGACCCCATACTCCATAAGCAGTAATAACTGATAGTAAGCCAAAGGCAAAAATATGATGAATCTTACCCTCTACTTGAAGAAGAGGGAGGAAAAT
This sequence comes from Lutra lutra, assembly GCF_902655055.1. Classification (NCBI taxonomy): domain Eukaryota; kingdom Metazoa; phylum Chordata; class Mammalia; order Carnivora; family Mustelidae; genus Lutra; species Lutra lutra. The sequence continues at coordinate 34,976,007 of NC_062282.1, read as the reverse complement.
AATAGAAAGCTGGAAAATATTTTGCATGGATGTGCAAAGTTAAATCACATTTGGAGTTTACTTATCTGACAACCTCAGATTACCTAGGCCCTATACACCGTAAGTCAAGGAAGCTACCAAAGATGAAGGAAGATTTAGGAGCCAACCTGAAAGGGCATCCACTTGGCCAAATAAGAAGCAATCTGAGCAGGAAAGAGAATAATTAATTGCAATATAATAAAACACATCCAAGTGAGTTAGTCATGATACTCAAAAAACAAGTATTTTTTAAAAGCTTCACTGGCCAACTTTAGCAGATGTGTAGAAAGCAGAGTAACGGTCTCCCAAAGATAGCCACAGTCTAATCCTCAGAACCTGTGGATATGTTAGGATACACACCAAAGGAGAATCAGGGTAGCAGATGAATTAAGGTTGCTAATCAAGTGGCCCTGAAACAAGGAGATTATCCTGGATTTTCTGGGTGGGCCCGATGCACTCACAAGGGTCCTTAACTATGGAAAAAGAAGGCAGAAGAGTCAGAGTCAAACAGTAATTTGAAGATGCTATGGAAGTGGGGGCCACAAGCCAAAGAATGCAAGCAGCTTCCAAAAGCTGGACAAGGTAAGGAAAAAGACCTCCCTCTAAAGCCTCCAGAAGGAATACAGCCCCGCCAACACCCTGATATAAACCTAGTGAGAGCCATTCTAGACTCTGGCTTCCAGGAGTGCAAGACAATACATTTGTGTCATATGAAGCCAGTATATTTGTGATCACTTGTTACAGCAGAAATAGACAACTAATACTTAAGGGTACCAAGACATTATTACCAAAACTAGTGAATAATGAGACAGAATCCAACATTCATCCCACTTCATTACCAAAACTAGTGAATAATGAGACAGAATCCAACATTCATCCCACTTCACCATCGCAACCTCAGGGTAACTAAATAATAGAGGAAAAGTTTTTCTTACAGAAAAATTCTAGCTCTAAATGGAGATAAAATGATAGCATTATCACCATTTTAAAACCCCACATGAAACCATGGATTTAGTTAATGATCATTAAACAGCTGTATAGCCTTTGAATGAAACACTGATGGGAACTTCTTAATAGATGGATACCAACATCTAAACTCACTGATTAATCTTCTTGATGTAATGCAATAAATCATATACAGCATCACCTATGAAGCATTCCTGCCCAAAAAAGGAAACCTGAGTCTGATCAAACCTCTAGATCTAGCCAAATGGCACAGAAAATACAAGGGACAGAGGAACTGGATAAATAAGACCAAGGGAATTCCGTCAGCTAAATCTAGAATGTGAAATTCTGCAAGGCAACAATGATATTCTTCAACAAATAAATTAAAAGGAGAAAAGGGGAAGCACAGAGAACAAAAGAAGAGATGTAGCAAGCAAATACAACATACGAACCTTGTTTGGATCATTATTTGGGTAAGACAACCATAAAAAAAATGGAAAAAAAATATGAATACTAACTGGGTTACTGTCCACGCTTTTCAATGTGGTAATGAAATTGTGGTGTTATATATTTTAAATAGAATCCTTATCTTTTAGATATAAAAAGGAATTATCTAGGAAATAGTCAAGAGCCAGAAATTGAATAAACAAGTCTCCTGCATAGTTGCTATAGAGATCTTGATGTCCAGCCTTTATTCACAAGGACAATTCTCACATCCTCAATGCAGTTACTTACTTTTATCTTACACACAGTTTTCTCACACTTGGATCACTTGGCTTTCTAGAACACCTAAAATAAAATAAAAATCTGAACATAAAATTGAGGAGTCGCAGGGTCAGGTACCCAGCCAAGAGTCACTTGCCATGTGAGAACAAGAAAAGAGGCTGTGAATTCTGTGATAGACAGACCTAAGAACTAAAAAAGCATAGCAGTGTTGGGATCCCAAATGCAGAGTCCTACAAACTTAAAAAGGAGGGCATTATTCTATGTGACAAAGACTTCAGGTTACCCCCCCCAAATATCCATCCTGTTCTTCCACCTTAGTTTAAAAATGCCAATTTTAGTGGAATATGTCATCATCTAGAACAAAGGACCTCTTTTATGTCCAGGTCTCCCTTACAACCACATAATGGCCACCTATCTCAGTTTTGGCCAATGAGGTATAGACAGAGTCCTAGGAGGGCCTTTGTGCAAAGTGCATAAAGGGATCTCACTCAGCTTAGAAAGCCCGCATTTAGCTTCTCCTTTTGGCCTGTACACTAGAACAGCAGCGTGGGGATCCTAGCAGGGAAGGCCTTGTAGGCTACTGAAAGACTTCAGCTCTTAACTCTGCATGGGCTAGGACACTGGCAAATTTTGAATAGAAAAGTACATGATCTTTCATTTTTAAAAGATGATGCTGTTGTGTAGAGAACAGACTGTAGTGGGAGCAGAGGCAGAAAGCATAGAGCACATTTAGAAGCCTACCACAGTAGTCCCGGGACAGGTGATGGTGCCATGGAACAGGACGATAATAGCAGTGATGGTGAGAATAGACTCGAATACAAGATAGAGCTGACCCATACCTCTATGAAGATCTAGGATGACCCCAAGGTTTCTGAACTGAGCAACTGAGATGAAGTTGCCATTCACTAAACTAAGAAGCACTACTTCAGATTAATTCATATACTTGTTGCTAATTCTTGAGCAGAGATGAGCCATGTATGTTACAATTCCTCAGTACTGACAAGGAAAGAGGAAGAGCTGCTGGGAGAAACGTTTACGCTGAGCAATAGCTTCCCGGATACAACTCAACTGGTTTATTGTTCCTCTTTTTCTATTTTCTTTTCTTTTCTATTAGCACTGATGATCAGTAACTTCTATACATGAAAAATATAAAAAAAGCACTCCTTAGGCTTTCTTTAATGCAAAATAATGACTCACAAACACCAGGCTATCACATTCCAATTTTTCCTTTTATCAATCATCAGAAGATCTATTAGCTTCTACAATTTGAAGGTTTGATTTACATAAATTGACGTGAGACTTTACCTGGTTTTCCAGATTTACACCACAGTGCCTGATGAGTATGAAATGTTCGTAAAAAATCCTTCTTCCCAGGTATAACCTTACAGGACCCCAAATTGCTAAGTAACGGACATGAACAGCCAGTCACCATGGTTTTCAATAGACTCGCCATGTTCGTATGAGCTCCCAACTTTCTGGATGCCAAATTTCCTTGACAGTAAAACACTAAAAGGAAAGAAAATAAAGCATTTATGTGCTAAGAAAAACATACTTTGTCATTTGACCATCAAAAACATTTTTAAAAATACTAATTCAAAGAGCTTGGAATATAAAAGTTGTGTGTGGGCACCTAAGATGAATTTATTTGCTGAATCCTTTACTTACAGAAGATGCTTCAAAAGTTTGTTTCCAACTCAGATATTTAAAACTTGGAATTCATTTTCCCACTTAAATTGTGGTTCTAAACCTATTATTCAATTCTAAGCCTCAATCACCTAAGTCTAATTGATCCCTAATGTAGCTGGAAAGCTAAAAAAGAAAATTGCTAGAGTTCAGTCACATCTAACGGGAAAGTTACCTTCTAAGTCTGCATGTTCAACAAAAATTACACAGGTACCCTTGAATTTCCCTTAAAATGTCTATAATACTGTATAATAGCAACCTACTTAGCCACCATGTTGAACAGAAAACACTGGCAACCTAGTCAGTACAGCAAGATGCTTATCCTGTAAGACCCCCTGAATTGAGATAAGTGAACATGAGATGCATGTTTGCCAAGGGCACATCTTAAGAAAATTAAATATGGGGCACCTCGGTGGCTCAGTGCGTTAAGCCTCTGCCTTCGGCCCAGTTCATGATCTCAGGGTCCTGGGATCGAGCGATGCATCGGGCTCACTGCTCAGCGGGGAGCTTGCTTCCCCCTCTCTCTGCCTGCCTCTGCCTACTCTCTCTCTCTGTGTCAAATAAATAAATAAAATCTCCCCCCCCCCAAAAAAAAAAATTAAACACGTGTGGGCTATGACTCCAATTTTTAAAAAGAAAGGAAAATGCCATTATCACAGAAGTTTGTGCTTATAAGTATGAGTGCCACTAGGAACTCTTCCATCAGTGTTCTCACAAGTGGCCACTCTTCACCAGCTCTAACGGGGCTGGATGACCTAAGCTTCAGTGGTTCCCTCCACTGCTCTCCATGGCAGAACCCCAGGGGTATGTGGAAAGTACCCCCACCATTCCTGGATTCCCAATGTTCCCCCAACCCCCAACCTTCTTTTCTTTCCTTAAAAATCAGGAAAAAGTGGAAGATCTGGAACCCTATCATTCAAGCTCAGCTAACTCTACCAACTACTTTAAAAGTTCTGCACCATCATGTGGGCTCTCATGGGGCCCAGGACCCAGTCCCAGAAGACCTCCATAAGCATTCTTCCAGCATCCAGAGGAAGAAGGGTATAGCTCCCTCAGAACTGCTGCTACAACTCCCTGAAGCAACTTCTTACAAATACCAGAAAGCCACACTGGGAATGGAAATTCTTAATCCAGATGGTGCTTATTCTTAAAATGTCCTTTAATTCAACAAACACGTATATAGAGCTTAGTCAGAGGCACAGTCGTTAGAAGCATCTGTAAAATCAAACTGGAATAGGTCACACATTTTGAGATAAGAAAAGTCAACAAGTAATAACACTACAAAGCAGAGTAAGGCAAGTCCAAAGTTCTTTGAGGAATCAAAGAAGGAGATTATGCATTCCTGCAGGTCTCAAAAAAAGAAAAGAAATAAACATTTAAGATGGAGAAAGTAATACAAAAAAAAGGTAAGGAAGGGGAAGCGTGCGAGATTGGTACAGGCAATCAGAAATGTGTATGAATAATGCTTTGCCCTTAAATAGGTTTTATATTTTCAGTGTTTCCACATGTCGTTTCATTTCAATCCCAAGCATTCCTGAGTCCCATAAATATTCTCCTTATTTATTCATGGGTCACTTGTAGGGTTAGTCATGGCTGAGAATGGAGAGCAATCCAACCCTACATTCAAAAACATTCAGTGAATCTATGCCAAGAACCAAGGGAGATACAAAGATATATAAAAGATACAGATATAAAAAATCCTTGCCTTGAGGGAGATTTGTCCTACCATTACCAATGACCTAGTCTTATTCCAATCTCCCCACTTACCCTAGTTTCTCTTCTGGGATCATCCCACCTCCCCAACAACCACTGTTCTCGTGGGGCTGATGAGGTTTAACCAGACCCACTGCCACTCACTCCCTGCTTGACCTGAATCTCTCTGCACCTCAGTCTGCCCATATATAAAACATAGGAAAGCTCATTTGTAAGACCCCCCATTCAGCTCTAAAACTTTTACGAAGAGATTTTACAATGCCTTAAAGCTGAAGTCCTATTTCATGGAATCCGGAAAAAACTGCCCTGCCTACTTGGAAAATGGGAATTTGATGTTGAACAGATCCCTGGCATCAGACATCAGTTAAGGACAAGGCCTTCAGAAGCCGATCTCTCCAAAAAATTCCACTTAATCAAGTTATGAACGTAACCAGACAGCGATCAGAAAGTAGTTTATTGACAGGAACGGTTCCTACCACTAAGCCTAAATCAAATACAAATGACCCTGAAAGATATTCAGAGAATATCTGAGACAGTGTTATCACAGACAGGTACTTGTTTCCATCAAATATAGAATACTAGCTTAACTGTCACATTTACCCCTCTCTTCACTTAAAAAGCTCTCTTCTATTTTATTATCCACATGCTTCTGTGACTTTGAAGAGATGGGGGAAAGCTTTACAACTCAAAATTGAAAAAAAAAATTAGTATATCATCCGTGTATATCATGCAGCAGTGTAATGTAAGTGATTTGGACAACTATCTTCCCTAAAATTCTTGAGGGCAGAAAGAGAGGGCAGCCTACAGTCTAACAAGGTGACCTGTGGGTTTTAAGCCCCCATTCTGCAATTTATTAGCTGTGTCCTTGGCAAGTCAGTCACTTAACTCCTCTGAACCTGATATCCTCACCTTTAACATAATGACAGCACTGCCCTTTTTGGGTTGTGAAGATTAAAAAGACACAGTTATCTTAATTGCTATTATTATTCACTTTGGTATTTTAACTGGCCCAGAGCTTTGCACAAAGTAGGAAAACAGCAAGTGTTTTTTTGACTGAATGAATGAATAACCAGGGCTAGGTAACCTGAAACCTAGGTATCTAGGGAACACTTTCTACAGAGTTTCAGGAAATTTCCTTTGAAAATGAAATGCTGTGTATCCTTGTGGAAAACTGATTCCATCAGCAAAGGTAAAAAGCCTGAGCATACTTGCCGATAAGAAAGTAATCCTAAACTGTCCATTTAATAAAAATTTTTTTTAAATAGCCATGTTTGCAAATAAAGGGGGTGCGATGGAGAAGAGGGGGGCATTTTAAATAAAAGCATGCAAGCCCCATCCAAACGGAGTCTGTCCCACAAGACTCCTTACAAGGCGATCTTTTTACGACTGCCCTGCACAACAGGGCGAATAAAGGACGCCTGCAACCGTAAACAAGTCACGCTTTTAAATCGAAGCATACCAACCAAGGACACTATACCCTACAGAAGCTTAGACTGGCAGGCAGTGTGACCTCGCCCAAACCCACCGGTACCGCCCCTCTCCTTCGGCCACTAAACTGCCGCGCTGCTAGCAACTGCACCGGACCGCTATTTATAACCTTCCCCCGGAGCCGATTGGCCGAGGCCGAATAATAGACATTCCGCCTCCAGGGTTCGAATCAGCTCGGCCCCCACCGTTGTCTCCTCGCGGTCGCCAACCCCGAGCCCCACTCTGCCCGGCTGAAGTTTGCCCGGACCACCATCAGCCCGCACAGACAGGCACACTCACAACTTTCACTCGCCTACGTCTCCAGCCGATCGCCGACCCCGAATTCCCTCAAGGTTCTAGCACAATTTCGGGGCGTCCAGCTGCCAATTCTCTAGGTGCACCCTCTATCAAAAGTCCTCTATGACCTCCCCTCCTCCTCTCATCTTGCGGGCAGAAATGACACCGCACGACTGCCGCTGCCCCCCCCCCCAAGCTCCAAGATCTGCACCTGCAAAGCTGCCAGTCCCCTGACCCCTGCGAGTACCCAGTTTCCCAACCACCTGGCCACTCCTTTCCACGTCGCCCCAGCAAGAGACAGGAAAGAGGGCCCTCGAAGCGCGGTTCTCCTTCCGGACCCAAGCTTCTTGCCTGCGGGCGCCGCGGGGCACCCCGCACCCGGATCACTGCCGACCCCGCCCCCTTCTGCTTCTTGACAGGTCTCCACCGCGGGGGCCCGGACCATCCCCGCGAGCCCCCGCGGCCCCTCCCCAGCTGCGCCCCAATCCCGCCCCTGGGCGGCCCGCGCCGCGCCGCTCACCTTGGCTGGGAGGCCAGGCGGCCGTGGGCGGCACGCGGCGGGGGACGCCGCGCTGGCAGACCCGGGTTCGGGCCCCACCGCTCTGCGCCTCCAACCCGGAAGAACAGCCCCAACCCCGCGGCGGCGGAGGCCACGTGACGGCGGCGCACCCCCCCCCCCCACTCCCTCTTGCGCCCCCTCCCCCGCCCCGCGCCCCCTCCCCACCCCGCCCCTCAGCCCGCTCGGCCCCGGTGCCTGCCTCCCTCGCTCCCGACAAGAACACGACGTCGCCGAACGCCCCCTGGGAGCTCAAAGCTAGTTACCCCAAGGGGCCCTTCACTCCTCAGTAGCAGCCAAAACTTCTTTGTCTCGGGCTCGACCCGCGGCCCCCTGCCCCGCCTCCGCGCTTTCCCTCGGCGCGTCCTTGTCAATCAAACCTGGAGCCCTGCGCGGGCGCCGAAGTTTGCGGCGCTACATTTGTAACTGGAGAACCAGCTGCAAGTGTGATTTCCTCTCCAGCGTCCCACCAGAGCAAATAAAGAGATAATATAACTCCACTTTTGGTACCTTCCCTCTAGCTGTCTAGGAAAAAATCAGAACTTCTGTAACAGAAGAGGACCAAAAGGCAAGTGGGAGGAGGTCACGGGGTAGTGAAGGGCGGGAAGAAGGGCGCTGTTTTTGCATTCTGCCCGGGGAGGTGGAGTTAAATTCCTCGGAAACGAAGTCAAGGCCCAAAAATGAACACACATCTACGTATTCTTCTTCCCACGGCGGGCCCAGAGAAAGCCGTGTGCGGCTGGTAGTATTAATATCCAGCAGCTAGAGACGGACATGAAGTGGCCGGACATGGCCTGGGTTGATGGCACCAAAACTATTAAAGGACCCCAAAACATAAGGACCTGCCTGTCCTCTCCACATAGTTCTGTTAGTCTGCAGGTGTCTTCTGATTAAAAGTGAGAAGAATCAAATACGTAAAATGGTTCACTTAGTCAAAGCTCAATCATCGTGAAATGTCCGCATGATCACTGCTTTTTACTTTAAGTGAAATATTTAAGATAGGCAAAACAGAGATATTCCTTTAAAAAGAATCTTCAGAGAAACCCTTCCTTTAATAACATCTCTTACACTGCAGTCTGCCTTCAGCCCTAGGTCACCAGCGGATCCCAGAGTGCCCAGATGGAGGGAGCTGAGCAGGGAGCCTGCTTCTCCCTCTGCCTGCAGCTCCCCCAGCCTGTGCTTGCTCCCTCTCTCTCTCCCTCTGACAAATAAATAAATTTTAAAATAAAGGACGTCCATCTGGTGCTTTTAATCAGCATAAAAGGTCATTCAACTAACGAACTTCTACTGGCATCCAGAGGATGTCAAGGAAAAACACTGCCCTTCTTCTGAAAGAGTTCACAGACAGGAAAGGACACAAGCCCCGTATTTCAGGAAATATAAGGGCGGTGGACAGCTGCTGGGTTCAGTCAGTTAAGCATAGGACTCTTGAGTTGGGCTCAAGTCATGATCTCATGGGTCCTGAAAATGAGTCTGGCATCTGCTCCAGGCTCAGCGGGGAGTCCCCTTGAGAATCTCTTTCTTCCTCTGCCCCTCCCCCACTCTTGTGTTCTCTTTCTCATCCTCTTAACAAATTTTTTTAAAGATTTTATTTATTTAGTTGACAGAGGGAAACACAGCTAGAGAGGGAACACAAGCAAGGAGAGTGGGAGACAGAGAAGCAGGCTTCCCTCCCAGCAGGGAGCCTGATGTATAACTCCATTCCAGACCCTGGGACCATGACCTGAGCCCAAGGCAGATGCTTAAGGACTGAGCCACCCAGGTGCCCCTCTAATCCTCTTAATAAACTTTTAAAAAAGATTTTATTTGTTTGAAAAGAGGGGGATCACAAGTAGGCAGAGGCAGGCAGAGAGAGGGGGAAGCAGGCTCCCCACTGAACAAAGAGCCCCATATGGGGCTTGATCCCAGGACTCTCGGATCATGATCATGACCTGAGCAGAAGGCAGAAGCTTAACCCACTGAGCCACCCAGGCACCGCCTCTTAATAAATTTAAAAAAATAAAATAAAAGCTTTGAGCACCTGGGTGGCTCAGTCAGTTAAGTCTGCAACTCTTGATTTCCCATCTGGTCATGATCTCAGGGTCATGATATCAAGCCCTGAGTGGCGTTCCATGCTCAATGAGGAGTTGGCTTGGGTTTCTCTCTACCCTTCCTTCTGTCCCTCCCCTCCGCTTTCTCTCTCTCTCTCTTGAATAAATAAATTTTTAAAAATAATAAAAGATGGGGCACCTGGATGGCTCAGTGGGTTAAAGCCTCTGCCTTCCGCTCAGGTCATGATCCTAGGGTCCTGGGATTGAGCCCCACATCGGGCTCTCTGCTCAGCAGGGAGTCTGCTTCCCCCTCTCTCTCTGCCTGCCTCTTTGCCTACTTGTGATCTCTGCCTGTCAAATAAATAAATAAAATCTTTTAAAAAAATAAAAATAGGGGCACCTGGGTGGCTCAGTGGGTTAAAGAAGCCTCTGCCTTCAACTCAGGTCATGATCCCGGGCTCTCTGGGCAGCGGGGAGCCTGCTTCCCCTTCTCTCTCTCTCTGCCTGCCTCTCTGCCTACTTGTGATCTCTGTCTGTCAAATAAATAAAATCTTTTAAAAAATAAAAATAATAAAAGATAAAAAGTGTAATGAACCATGATAAATGTAACCAAAGAAAAAGGTTCAAGATACAGCCGTTTCAATGAGACAGAAGTAATTGGTAAGGATTAAGACTAAGCCTCTTTCATGATATACATAAGTCAGATCCTTATGCTGTATGCCTCAAATGTATATAGCGCTACACATTAGTTATATCTCAGTCAAACTGGGGAAAACAAATACTCATTTTAAAACACCGGGGGCCAATATTTGTTGCTTTTCTCTTTCAAGGCTTAAAAATCAGTGGTTCCAAATAAAAAACAAAAATCAGTGGTTTCCAGTTGGGGACACTTTTATCCCACTGTGTCTGGAGACATTTGTCATCACACTGCAGAGGGAAGGCATCTAATGGGTAGAGACCAGGGAGGCTGCTAACCAGTCAACATTACACAGGACAGCTCCCTACAACAAAGAATTATCTGGTCCCAAACACCAACAGTGCTAAAACTGAGAAATCCTGGTTCAAATGAATGCTTAATGGGTTATTTAGTTTCACCTTCTTATTTCACATCAGAACAGATTCAAAGATGACATACCATTTTTCGCTTTTTCTGTTAAACAGTAAGTATATGATAATTTTTAAAATTCATTCTTCTCATTTGTCAAACATAGCTTGGTGCCATTGCTCCAGATGAAAACATTTGTGATTTGGAAGGTTCTATTTTAGGCCCCACTCTCCTACATAGTAATTACAAAATATTCATAGCAGTCTCCAAAGAAAATTGGATTAAGTTCCAAAAGTTTGTAAGTTAGTTGCTTCTGAATCTTAGAAAATACCTTGTATACAATTTTTGCAAAAATGTTATATTCCCTCTTTGGTTTTGTGAGGACTTTGTCCACTTTGATATCTGCTTCTTCTTCCCGGCTTTTTCTGCCCCCAATCCCCATTTAGAGAAGTACCACCCCTCTGAGGATGCTGGGGTGGTTCAGTCGGTTAAGTGGCAGACTCTTGATTTTGGCTCAGGTCATGATTTCAGAGTCTTGGGATTGAGCCCCATGTCAGGTTCCCTGCTCAGAGGAGAGTCTGCTTCTCTCCCTCCCCAGCTGCCCCTCCCCTACTTGTTTCTCTCTCTCTCTCTCTCTCTCTCTCAAATAAATAAATCTTTGAAAAAAAAGAAAGAAAAGTATCTCTCACATATATGTAGATTTTCCTTACAGAATTACAGATTTGGCTATGATTTGGATAATAATTAATTTAAACAAATAAACAAAAACTTAAATAATAAATATTTGATCATTTAAATTTGGACAATCCGATTTTTTTCTTAAGATTTTATTTTTATGTAATCTCTACACCCAACATGGGGCTCAAACCTAATCCCGAGATCAAGAGTCCCACACTCTACTGACAGAGCCAGCCAGGTGCCCCTGGATAGATCCAATTTTAAACACATCCAAATTTAAGCCCTCTGAAATTTAGGAGAGTTTGTACCCACAAATGCTTAAAGACAGTATTTACTATTTAGAGTCCTAATCTATTAAAAGAAAAAAAAAGATTAAATCTTTAGAAGAGTATAACACACCATTAGGTTGTCTTGGAACCTCAACACAGAGAGGTGCCCTACAGCCAAAAATCAAAATGTAGACTGAGCCTGAGAAGATATGAGATCAAACACTGAATGCTAGGGGTGCCTGGGTGGCTCAATTGGTTAAGCATCTGCCTTCGGCTCAGTTCCTGATCTCAGAGTCCTGGGGTGGAGCCCCACATTAGGCTCCCTGCTCAGCGGGGAGCCTGCTTCTCCCTCTCCTTCTGCCAGCGGCTCCCCCTGCTTATGCACTCTCTCTCTCTCTCTCTCTCTCTCTCTCTGTCAAATAAATAAATAAATAAATAAAATCTTACAATTAAAAAAAAAAACCCACCTGAATCCTAAAGAGAACACGTTATCAAAACCCTGCATACAGTTAAAACCAAGTCAGAGACAGGTCAATTAAATGCGTTTTTATTATGATTATTATGTTAAACAGTTTTCCGTAGTTTATGGTTTCAAGCTTCCCTTTTACAAGTAAATATTAGCAAAGTGAACAACTCCTGGGAGAAAGTATTCTTAGACTCTGTAGACTCCAGCGATTTTGAATAATGCAGATACTTGACTGGTTTTAAGGCAACCATCGCTAACCCCAATCTCAGCCCTTTTTTTTCTCCAACAGACCAATCAAGACTGTATTGATTTCAGGAAGCAAATATTAACCAACTAAGTGAACTTACACTGTTCAACATTAATTGGAAGAGGATGGAGGAAAACTGACATTAAAAAGCCAGCACAAAGCTAAATAATTGCTAGTTTGTTTAAAGCCCCATGTTGGGCTCCCTGCTCAGTGTCAACTGTGCTATGACAACTTCCAAAGCTTAGTGTCCAGCCCAGATCTCTCTCTTGAGCTCCAGACCCATGTAGCCAGCTCCCTGCTGGTCATTTCCACTGAGTTAGCCACAAGTATTTTAAACTCAACATGAGAAAATTATCTCCTGTTTCTCTCTTTTAGCTGTAATATACTTACTACTTCCTAAAAGAACAAAGCTGCTCTATACTCCCTAGCCCTCTGACATGCTTTTTCTTCAGCACGGAAAGCTCTCCCTGTTCTCCTTACTCTTTGCAGACTTGTGCTCATGCTTCTCTTCCTCTGTGAAGCATTCTAGGCAGGCTCATTCCGCCTCTCAGTTCTCCAAACTGGCACAGAGCTTGGCACAGAACAGATGCTAAATAATGATTTTGCACGTTGTTTCTAGGAGAAAAAACTACTGTAAAGAAGGTAGCCCAGGTTCCGGCCCGTAATAGATTTTCAGAAGTGTGTCCAGTTTAATTTTGACAAAGATGCAAGAGCAATTTAGTGGAGGAAAGTTTGCCTTTTAAGAAATGGTGTTAAAATAACTGAGCATCCATTAGCAACAATCACTCCAACTAAACTAAGTCTCACAGTTTATACAATAATTAAATCAGAATGGAATACAGACTTTAATGTAAAACTGTCACCAGCCTGACCCCAAAACCCTGCCTTTACTGCCCACCTGTTTGTACCCACTAACTTTGGTCTTACATTTTCCCCTAAGCATTTCTTTCAGGCTTTCCTCTAGACTCAGGCACATGAAACCTAAAATCGCCCCCCAGGTGACGAACTGCACTGACAAAATCTCCCCGCTGGCCAGACCACCAAGACCATTTGAGCTAAACCTGGCTCATACCTCTGCAGATGGACCATGGTCTGACCTAGGGAATGACCTATAATTACCTCTACCTAATTATAATACCACAGTCTCTGCTCCAGGAGAAGCCTCAGCTGCATTTCCATGACATACAATGTTTGTGTAGACACGTTTCCTTAAGACACAGGCATGACCTTCTGCCCTCTTCTCCGCAGGATGACAAGTCTTTCTCTATCTAAACATTCATCCTAACACTAGCCCAAAGGAACCCATTCACCCTCTCAGGGAGCCACAGCTTTGGAAGCCATTCCTTATGATCTCATTTGCTACAAATGCAAGTTTTCCTCGTGCAACAACTCAACCTGGTACAATTTCTGACTCACCAAAGAGCAAACTCATGTTGGTTCGGTTACAAAACCACAAAACCTTTTAAAAGAAATAAGAGAAAAACCTTCAGTATCCAGGGTGTGGCTTGATACCAACAGCTTGATTTATAAAAGGAAAAACTGATAAATTGAATCTCATAAAAATGAGAAAACCTATGAAAGACGAGGTTAAGAGAATAAAAAAAACAAGCTACAGAATGGGAGAAAATAAGGGTGCCCGGGTGGTTCAGTGGGTTAAGCGTCTGCCTTTGCTCAAGCCAGCTCCCCACTCTCCCTCTGCTACTCCCTCTATTTGTGTTTTCCCTCACTCTCTACTACTCTCTCTCAAATGAATAAATAGGAGTGCCTGGGTGGCTCAGTGGGTTAAGCCTCTGCCTTCGGCCCAGGTCATGATTTCAGGATCCTGGGATCGAGCCCTGCATCGGGCTCTCTGCTTGGCGGGGAGCCTGCTTCCTCCTCTCTCTCTCTGCCTACTTGTGATCTCTCTCTCTCTCTCTCCCCCTCCCCCCGCCCATCAAATAAATAAATAAAATCTTTCTAAAAATGAATAAATAAAATCTTTAAAAAAAAAAGAAAAGAATGGGAGAAAATATTTGCAAAACACTTATCTACAAAGGGTGTATATGTAGAATATATAAAGAACCCTCAAAACTCAACAGTTCTTAAAAAATCCAAATAGAGGGGCACCTAGGTGGCTCAGAGGGTTAAAGCCTCTGCCTTCGGCTCAGGTCATGGTCTCAGGGCCCTGGGATCGAGCCCTGCATCGGGCCCTCTGCTCAGCGGGAAGCCTGCTTCCTCCTCTCTCTCTCTGCCTGCCTCTCTGCCTACTTGTGATCTCTGTCTGTCAAATAAATAAATAAAATATTAAAAAAAAGAAATCCAAATAGAAAATGGGCAGGGGTGCATGGCTGGCTTAGTTGAAGGAGGATGCAACTATTCTTTCTTTCTTTCTTTCTTTTTTAATTCCAGACAGAGAGAGTGAGAGAGAGAGAGAGGAAGAGAGAATGAACAGGAATGGGGGTGGGGTGGGGAGGGAGAAGCAGGCGCCTCAGACACACACACACACACACACACACACACACACAAACACACACACATTAAGACCAGGGCAGACTTGAGGGGGTGTGGATCTGAGTATCTAATCTATTTAAAGACAAGCTCTTGCACCTAAAATAGCTGCAAACTTATTGCTCCAAAGTAGATCCTAGAAGGTAAGATCTCAAAGTAAGAAGCTCTGTGTGATAATCAAACACTGAGCCGGGACATGGGGACTCAATCTTAGGACCCCCGGATCGTGACCTGAGACACAGGCAGATGCTTACCAACTGAGCCACCCAGGCACCCAGGAGGTTACAACTCTTGATCTCGGGGTCACGAAGCTATCTGTCATTGGGCAGTCAACACATATTTGTTAAGAGGAAGAAAAACATTGTGAGTGCCCTATAAGAGTTGAAACAGAAAGAAGATTCAGTTGACCCTTGAAAAATGTAGGGGTTAGGAGCATTGACCCTCTCCCACCCCCCATAATTGAAAATCTGCATAT
This sequence comes from Lutra lutra, assembly GCF_902655055.1. NCBI lineage: Eukaryota > Metazoa > Chordata > Mammalia > Carnivora > Mustelidae > Lutra > Lutra lutra. The sequence goes on along the minus strand of NC_062282.1, from coordinate 34,960,905 downwards.
AACTTTGACTCCTCCAAAACTTAACTAAGAGCCTACTGTTGACCAGAAGCCTTGCCAATAATATAAACAATTAACATATGCTTTCTATATTATATGTATTATATATATATCTTATAATAAAGTAACCTAGAAAAAAGGAAATGTTAAGGAAATGATAAGGAAATATATTTACAGTACCATATTATATTTATTGAAAAAGATCTGCATATAAGTGGGCCTGCATAGTTTAAATCCGTGTTGTTCAAAGATCGACTGTACTGGCCTTGTGCCAACAAAAAGAGCAGTACATAGACTGTGGCAGAGAGCTAGGAAGATAGAACACGTCAGTACCAAAAGACCTCTTATTTGATATTTATACATTAAATATTGATGTTCCTAATTGTCTTTTGAATGCCATATTTGGAGCCTGAAAATAGCATTTCTAGCTATTACATTATCTCGTTGCTAGCCAGCAAGCACTTCGGTTCAATTCTTGGAACTGTGCAATTAGTAGAACGTTGCCCATTGTAATTACTCACCTAGAACTTCCTCTAAAATTTTCAACTCAGCTCTCATACTCTGACCACCACTTTCTTTGTTTAGGACTCCCTTCTTTCTGACTCTTGATTCCCTTTTCCTTCCGATCTATCATTCATCTTTCGTTTTCAATCCTTTCTCTATGTAGCTTAAGCCATGAGCAGCCCCTCAGCCCCTTCTGACTTTACTCTCCTGCTTTAACCGCATAATGAAATTTCACTCCCAGTAACAGACTGCTCGATTCCTACATGAGGTCATCAAGAGCTGCTAGAGGAAAATCACAAAATTGTTCAGAGCGTTGCCCCTGCAAATCCCTGGTCTACCAACCCCGGCTGGACTTTTTTGCGGGCCCCCAGGAATTCTGTGAACTGGCCCTCTTCTGAAGCAGCTTCCTTTCCCAGAGCAGCATTTGCAACCATCGGGCTTTCCTCAAACTCCCCCTTTTTATGTCTCCCACCCTCGAGGTAAAGACATCTCCATTTTTACAGAGAACATGGAGATCATCTTAAGTTTCCAGCACCCTCCTTCTCCTGCAATTTCTTTGCATCTGCTTCCATTTCTTAGCGGAAAAAGCTTTCCTCCATCTGAAGTTATTTCTGCCACCTGCTCTGAATTTGTGACGGGCCTCTTCCTCTGGTCCTTTGTTCCCTCAGTTCCCCCCTTTCCTCCTGATGTTTTCCTTTCTCCCCTCACTGTCTTTAGCTAACAAATCATCTTTCTCCCATCTTTAAAATAAAAAGGAAACTATAACGGTGACAAAACATCTGTAATGTACTTGCCTTGCAAACTTCACATATCTCTCCCATTTATATCACTGGCAGAATTAGAGCTGTCAATGCTTCCTAATACTGACAACTGCTTGTAGCCAAATCACTCGCAAATCTATCTTATTCCATTTGCAAATTTCGTGAGAATGCCTATTTATTAATTTATGGTGAGAAATAGAATTCAAATAGAATAGGATATTTGCATCTCTGTGACCCACGTTTTCTGGAGATAAAGTGTAGAATTGTTTCGGCTTGTGGACTCCGCACTTCACAGAACTGGGTTGCTCACTATTTCTGTGATCTCAGGCAAGTTAATTAAGCTCTCTCAGTCTCAGTGTTTTCATCTACAACATGAGGAAAGTGATAGTACCTACCTCACAGGGTTGTTTGAAAGATGAAATGAGATAATTAAAATGAGATAACTCATGTAAAGTGTTTTTACTTAGAATGCACTAAGTGTTGGGGCACCTGGGTGGCTCAGTGGGTTAAGCCGCTGCTTTCGGCTCGGGTCATGATCTCAGGGTCCTGGGATCGAGTCCCACATCGGGCTCTCTGCTCAGCGAGAAGCCTGCTTCCCTCTCTCTCTCTCTCTGCCTGCCTCTCCGTCTACTTGTGATCTCTCTCTGTCAAATAAATAAATAAAATCTTAAAAAAAAAAAAAGAATGCACTAAGTGTTAAATATTAACTATTATTGTTGTTATTGTTCTTCTCAAAAAGCAAATTTAGATAGATAATTGGAAGATCACAGGATGAAGGGGGCCTTGGTTCCCAGAGGCAGTTGCTGTCCAGCCGGTCAGCAGCCATAGGCAGGATGGACCTGCCGAGGTGAGTAGAGGGCTCGGGCTCAGAGAAGGGGCCCTCTCACAGAATCCTACTTAGGATTCCTTCAGAATCCTACTTTTATTTGGCCTCTCTGTAACGTATGACACTCTTGGGCCATCCCCCCCACCTTTTTTTAAAAAAAGATATTATTTATTTATTTGAGAGAGACAGAGAGAGAGAGAATGAGCAGTGAGGAGAGGCAGGGGCAGAGAGAAGCAGACTCCCTGCTCAGCAGGGAGTCTGAAGAGGGGTGGATCCCAGGACCCTGAGATCATGACCAGAGCCAAAGGCAGAGCCACCCAGGTGCCCCAGGGCCCTCTCCTTTTTACATTCTGTTCTCGAGGCTTCTCTCAGGTTTAGCCCTATGTAAACAGAACACACAGATCCCTCTTCTTCATATAATAACAGCCGTTAAATGCGTGCTTCTCTTTCCTCTTCTGCCTCTATCCATTTTCCCTAAGTTATCTTATTTCCTCTATGGCTTCAGCTCTCAGATCTCTAATGCTAGGCAACATTCCTCTGACCCCTAACTCCATAATTTACCTATCCCCTGAACAATTCCACTTGGATGCACCAGGTGCCAAATGAAATGTCCAAAATGGAGCTAGTGAGTGTCCCCTTTTTTGCTGAACCTGCCCCCCTCTGGTATGCCCACTTTTGGAAACTGAAGGATCAAAGCCAGAATCCTGGGAGTCATCCCTATTTCTGGCTTCTTAGTAAGCCTTGCATACATCTGTCAGCTTTTTCAGAAACATTTCTTGAATTTGGCCCTTCTCTCCAGCCCCGCTACTACTACCTTAATCACCATCATCATTTCCTCTGGAATTTTTGCTACAACCATCACAGGTCTTCCCACTTCTAGTCTCAGACACCTCACAGCTACTAATCTCACACCCCTCCTTATCCTCAGTTCTAGAACAGTGTCCAGCACAGAGTAGACATGCAATAAATATTTACTGAGTGAGGGGCACCTGGCTCAGTCAGTTAAGCATCTAACTCTTGATCTCAGCTCAGGTCTTGATTTCAGGGTCGTGAGTTCCAGCCCCGTGTTGGGCTCCACATTAGGCATGAAGCCTACTTAAAGAAAAAATTTTTTTTTTTTTACTGAATGAATGAATAAGTGAGTGAATGAATTTCTGTCCTCATGGAATTCTAGTTCAGCTAAGAGATCAACATTAAACAAGTAAGCATACCAGATGTTGGGGAAATCCTAAGTAGCATTCCTTGCTATCTCAGACTCAAAGATAGACTGGAGCCTTGATCCAGATGGGAGTCAAGTCCTGACTGGCTGGGACTAAATTTCATATAGGAGTGGACTAGGAGTGGAAGATAATTTACACAAAAGAGACCCAAGAGAACAAACATGTCAGCTAATTCTTCTCTCTCTTAATATCCCCCCATTAATTTATGAGATATACATTGCAATGATAATTTGGATGGGGAGGAGTGAACTGAACTAGCTAGGAAAGTGTAGGAAGTGATGGGATAAGGTGGAACAAGGTTGGGGCACCTGGATGACTCAGTCATTAAGCATTTGTCTTCAGTTTGGGTCATGATCCCAGAGTCCTGGGATGGAGTCCCACATCGGGGTCCCTGCTCAGCGGGAACCCTGGTTCTTCCTCTTCCACTCCCCCTGCTTATGTTCCCTCTCTCACTGTCTCTCTCTGTCAAATAAATAAATGAAATCTTTAAAAAAAAACACAACAGATGGAACAAGGTTTATTTATATGCATTCAGTTTTTAAAACTTTTTATTTAGAGATAATTCAGATTTACAGTTTTGAGAAATAATATGGAGAGGGCCACATGGCTGGCGTGATTGGTTAAGTATCCAGCTCTTGGTTTCAGATCAGGGTTCGAGATGGAGTACAGAGTCTGCTTACAAATCTCTCACCCTCTCCCTCTGCCCCTCTCTCTCCCTCAAATAAATAAACCTAAAAAAAAAAAAAAAGAAAGAAAGAAAGAAAGAATATGGAGAGATCTTATTTACTCTTTACCCCGTTTCCCCCCATGGTAATATCTTACATAATTTTCCATAAATACAATACAATATCATATTCGGGAAATTGACAGTATGCCTACCTCAGTTCTACATGCACTCATTTGTGCGTGTGTATGCACACATACATGTATTTCGTTCTATGCAATTTGTTCATATACGTAGATTCACATGACCCCCACCATAGTCAAGAACAAAATAATTCCATTACAAAGATTCCTCATAATATCTACCCTTTTAATAGCAACACTACTTCCTTCTGAACCCCAGCCCCTCCTTAATCCCTGGCAACCACTAAGCTATTTTCCATCTTTATAATTTTGTCATTGCAAGGTTATATAAATGGAATCACATAATAACTGTTTGAGACTGGTTTTTTTCCCCCACTCAGTATAATTCCTGCGAGAACTGTCAAAGTTATGTGTCTCAGGAGTTGTCCTTCTTCTTGCTGAGTAGTATTCTATGTACAACAGTTTAACCATTCATCCATTAAAGAACATGTAGGTTGTTTCCAATTTGGGAATAGTATGAATGAAGCTGTGATTAAAATTTGGGTACAGAGTTTTGTGTGAACATAAATCTTCATTTCTTTGGGAAAAATGCTTAGTTTGAGCTGCTTTAACAAAATACCACAGACTGGGTGGATTAAAGAACAAATTTATTTCTCACAGTTTTAGAGGCTGGGAAGTCCAAAATCAAGTGCCAGTATGGCCAGGTTTTTGTGAGAACCCTCTTCCTGGTTTGCAGATGACCATCTTTTTGCTGTGTTCTCACATGGTACAAAGACAGAGGTCTCTGGTCTCTTCCTTTTCTTATAAGTGCAAGAGGACCATTATGAAGGCTCTTTCATCATGACCTCATCTAAACCTAATTACCTCCAAATATCATCATAATGGGAATTACAGTTTTCACGTATGAATTTGGAGGAGACACAAACATTCATAGTATTCTGCCCTTCTTAAAAAATTCTGGAGGTGCCTGGGTGGCTCAGTGGGTTAAATCCTCTGCCTTCCACTCAGGTCATGATCCCAGGGTTCTGGGATCGAGCCCCGCATCAGGCTCTCTGCTCAGTGGTGAGCCTGCCTTCCCTCTCTCTCTGCCTGCCTCTCTGCCTACTTGTGATCAAATAAATAAATAATATCTTAAAAAAAAATTCTGACATGCAAAATATAGTCATTCCATCCCAAGAGCTCCCAAAACCTTAATTCATTCCAGCACCATGTCTAAAAACTGAAGTCTAAAATTTCATCTAAATATTATCTAGGGGCCTCTGGGTGACTCAACTTGTTGAGCATCCAACTCTTGATCTCAGCTTACGTCTTGATCTCATGGTCATGAGTTCGAGCCCCACTTTGGGTTCCATACTGGGTGTAGAACCTACTAAATAATAAATAAATAAATAAGATTAAATCAGATATGGATGAGATTCAAGGTATCATTCATCCTGAGGCAAAATTCCTTTCCAGCTGTGAAGCTATGAAACCAGTTAAGTTATGTGCTTCTAAAACATAATGGTGGGACAAGCATAAGACAAACATTCCCATTCTAAAAGGAAAATAGAAAAGAAACCTACTAGCAGGCAAATTCCATGACACTGTAATACTCAAAACCAATCCTCAAAATTGTCTCACATGATTGTGAGGGCTGAAACGACCCATGATTTCTGTTTGCAAGCTGGGGATCCAGGGAAGCTAGTGGTATAGTTCCAGTCCATGTCTGAAGGCCTGGAAACAAAAGCACCAATGGTGTAAGTCCCAGTCCAAGGCCAAAAGACCAATGTCCTAGCCCAAGCAATCAGACAGGGAGATGGAATTCTCCCTTCCTTCTCCTTTTGATCTCTTTAGGCCCTCAATGGATAACATGACACTTTGGGGAGAACCATCTTATTTACTCAGTCTACTGGTCTGAGTGCTAATCTTTCAGGAGTGCCCTTATGCACATTCCCAGAAAAAAATGTTCAACCAGATATCTGGGCATCCCATGGGCCAGTCAAATTGACACATAAAGTTAACTATCACAAATATCCAGGAGTGTAATTTCTGGATTGTAAAATAGTTATACGTATAATTTTTAAGGAAACTGCCAGAAACTAGTTTCTAGAATGATTATACCAATTTTACATTCCCACCAGTAAAGTATGAGTGACTCAGTGTCTAGTTTCTCTATATTCTTGCAAGCATTTGGTGTTGTCAGTATTTTCTACTTTAACCATTGTGATAAGTAGGCAATAAAATCTCATTGAGGTTTTAATTTTTAGTTACCTGATACCCAACAAAGTTGAACATTTTCCCCTCTATTCTTAAATGCCATCTGTATATTCTCATCAGTAAAATATCTATTCATGTATTTTGCCCATTTCCTAACTGGATTATTCTTTCATAGCTGGGTTTTGAGAGTTCTTCATATATTCTAGATACAAGTCTTATTTTTTTTTTTTGAAGACTTTATTTATTTATTTGAGAGAGAGAACATCAGTGGGGGTGGAGGGGAGGGGCAGAGGGAGAGGTAGGCTCCCTGCTGAGGTTGGATCCCAGGACCCTGAGGTCATGACCTGAGCTGAAGGTAGACGCCCAACCAACCAAGCCACCCAGGCGCCTCTAGATATAAATCTTTTGTCAACATATGGCTTGCAAATATTTTCTCCCCTATATTTATGAAAACTTTCTCCTATTAGCTGGATTTGAAAGGCTGCACTGTCTACTCCCATATTGTCCAATGATGACCTTGAAGCCATTTAGTTCTGCTTTATGAAAACCAATCTTCTTTTTTTTCTTAAAGAATTTATTTATTTGACAGACAGACATCACAAATAGGCAGACAAGCAGGCAGAGAGAGAGGAGGGAGCAGGCTCCCCGCTGAGCAGAGGGCCTGATGCAGGGCTGGATTCCAGGACCCTGGGATCATGACCTGAGCGGAAGGCAAAGGCTTTAACCCACTAAGCCACCCAGGCGCCCCACCAATCTTCTTCTTAAAAAAATATTTAATTTAAATCTTTCAAAAACTATAAAAGAAAACCAGCCTTTTTAAAAAAGATTTTATTTATTTATTTGACAGACAGAGATCACAAGTAGACAGAGAAGCAGGCAGAGGGAGGGGGGAAGCAGGCTCCCCACTGAGCCGGGATGTGAGGCTCCATCCCAGGACCTGGAGATCATGACCTGAGCCAAAGGCAGAGGCTTAACCCACTGAGCCACACAGGCACCCCCCCCCCTTTTTTTCTCATCACTATACTAGAGACCCAAGAAAAAGCAGTATTGTATGTGATTCCTATCACAATTAAAAGCCTATTGTGGAGGCGCAAGGAGCTTGCTTCCCTCTCTCTCTCTCTCTCTCTCTGCCTGCCTCTCCTTCTACTTGTGATCTCTCTCTGTCAAAATAAATAAAAAATCTTAAAAAAAAAATAAAAGCCTATTGTGTACCAAGTACTCAGCTAAGATCTAAGGGTATAGAGATGAAAAGATGTCCTCTGGTTGGGGTGCCTGTCTGGCTCAGTCAATGGAGCATGCAACTCTTGATATTGGGGTTGTGAGTTCAAGGTCCACAACAGGTGTACAGGTTACATTAAAAAAAAAAAGTGTCCTCTGACTTCAGAAGTAGTTTAATGAAGAAGATAGAGACTAGACCAAATAAGGAATAGACCAAATATTAACAATCTAGCATGCTAAGTGCCAAGACACAGTTTTCCAAAGTACAACTATCATAAGGGAAGCATCTAAGATTAGACAGCTTGGGTAAGTCCTCCTGCAAAATATCTTTCAAACCCAGTTTAAAGAAATAAATCCTTTCCATAGTTTACAGCCGGTCCTTTTCCCATATTGTAATACATTTTCCAACTCTCTAAATTTAGCTCTACCCTCATAACCCTCATAAATCAATAAGAAAGGCATAAATGTAGAGAAGGAGCTTTTTTGATGATTCTCTCTGGAGAGTCTTATATGGTACTTATGTTTTTGTGTGTGTGTGTGATCTGGCATTTTTTAAAAGGACTCTTTCTCCCGAGAGTAGGACTCCAATTCGCTAGTGCAAGATTAAGAGTTGCATGCTCTAATAAGGTGTCTGGGTGTCTACAGCCTGCTTAAGATTCTCTCTTTCCCTCTCCACCCCGCCTCTTCCTTTCCCTCTCTTAAAAAAAATAAATAAAAAGGATTTGCATGCTCTACCAACTGAGCCAGAGAGGTGTCCCTGGCCTCTTGGGGTTTTACAATACCTACCACCTCCATTTAGCCCTGTAACAGTCCCCAGATGGATACAGTCCTTGCAATATCTTGACCCCTTTTCTGTAAAATGAGGATAATTGAGGGCGCCTGGGTGGCTCAGTGGGTTAAGCCACTGCCTTCGGCTCAGGTCATGATCTCAGGGTCCTGGGATCCAGTCCCGCATCGGGGCTCTCTGCTCAGCAGGGAGCCTGCTTCCCTTCCTCTCTCTCTGCCTGCCTCTCTGTCTACTTGTGATCTCTCTCTCTGTCAAATAAATAAAATCTTTTAAAAAAAATGAGGATAATTGAAATGCCTGTCTCACAGGATGTGAGGGTTAAATAAAATGATAAAATAATGCTCTTGAAACAGTGGCTGGTGGATACTAAATATTAGCTAGTGTTATTATAATGAAGCTAAATCCGTCTATGTTATCTCTAAGGTCACCTTTCCCATCTCACAAGAATAGGGCTAAAGTTACATACAGTAAATTGGGAGAAGGCAAAGGATAACATCACAATTAACCACCTTAGCTATAAAGATATCCTGATGTTACTGTGGATGCTGAGTAGAGGTATTCTCAAATAAATAAAAAAAGTGCTAGTCATGATCAAAGTTCTAAGGAAAACAAAAAGGTAATGAATGCAAACAAAAGCCCGAGATAAGAGTAGGGCATCTAGTTCAGTGGAACATCAGGATAACTCACTCTCACTGTCTCAGTATACAGTTTGTCTTTCCTATTGAAAAGTCCCGGTCAGAAGTGACTGATCACTACATAAAAGAATGGATTTTTTTTTTTTTTAGATTTTATTTATTTGAGAGAGAGCGTGTGCACACTAGTGGGAGGGGGCAGATATAGAGGAAGAAGTGGACTCCCTGCTGAGCAGGGAGCCCCATGTGGAGCTGGATCCCAGGACCCTGGTATCATGACCTGAGCGAAAGGCAGATGCTCAACCGACTAAGCCACCCAGGCGCCCCCAAAAGAATAGATTTTAATGTGATGAATATCACCTCATCTAATTTTTACATTGTAATCTTGTCTTTGTAATATATGCTGAGTGCTACAACATACTCATTATTTTAAAGATAAGGGAAATGAGGCTCAGAGATGCCAAATCCCTAGCTTACCCAGGATCACAAAGGCATTAAGGGTCAAGACCTCAATGAATCTTGGAACACTGAAAAAATAAATTTAAAAAAAAGCGGGGGGGGGGGGGGGTCAAGACCGGGATCTAAACCAGCTCCGGCCCACATTCTTTCTCTACACCAAGGAACCACACTTTTTTTTGGCTTCCTTCCCTGACTTCATTATTTTTGTCAACAATCAACAGCATGAATCATTTATTTATGATTGCCCTCATTAAAGTCAATCTTCTCACTCATTTAGGTAAAGATGTTATTTTTTTCTTATTAGCACGAAGAGAAAACGGTTAACAAGAGTTTTGTTCCTATGGAAATGATTCTCAAGATGACAAGATTGAAAACATTAAACCCAGCTTAATATAAAGGGCCACAGTTGAAGTTTGTGAGGATGTGTCCATATAACTGTAAAGAATTTTTTTCTTCTTCTCACTTATATTCATCCTTCTCTTGGCTTCATCACTGCCAGTCCTGACAAAGACAATAATTTACACATAAATAACGCCTAGAACTTTGTTGTGCAATGCGGTAGCCACTAGCCACATGTGGCTACCAAGCCCTTGAAATGTGCCTAATTCCAACGGGGACACGCTGAAAGTGTAAAATACACAGTGGATTTTGGTTAGTACCAAAAAAGGGAAAACAGTTCATTAATATTTTTGTACTAGTTATATATCGAAATGCTACCATTTTGTATAAATTGGGGTAAGTAAAATAGATTAAAAATAATTTCACTCGTTTCTTCACTCGTTAATGTGGCTTCTAGAAAATTTGTAATTACGTAAGTGGCTTGCATTTGTGCTCGCACTATATTTTTATTGGACAGATCCAGCAGACGACGAAAAAGAGGGGAATTTCATTGAAAGGTAGTGCATTTCCTGAACGTTTCTGGACGGGAAGAGAAAAGGGAGAAGACTGAAGCCTGGGCACCGTAGGTAAAACCTACCAGGATAAATACCTGCCGTGAATTCAAAGGGGCGGGGGAGGGGGTGCATTTTGACCGTGTTCCTCCTTCCCTTCGCGGCTGCGAACCGGGCAGGTGGCAGAGGTTGTCCCGGAGCCCTCCTTCCCGACCAGTCCTCCGGCCGCCCGGCGCCGGGTCATTGAACACACCTGCGCGCCCACGGAGCTGCGCGTCCGCGAACCCCGGCGCTGCCTCCACGCCCCCTCCCCCCGTATTTTTATTTTCCTGGCATCAACCGTCAGTCTCGCACTTCTCTCCTGAAAACCACCGCGTAGGTCGGGCCCGCCTGGGGTAAGCGCCCCTCTCTGGCCTCGGCCGGGCGGCGGGGAACGAGATGCTCCCCCTCCCGCCGGGCCCCCGTGGCTAGCGGGGCTGTGTGGAGGCTGGGACGCCGCTCGCCGGGCGGCCTGCTGGGCCGCGGCTCCCAGCCGGCCGCGAACGGGAGCAGACGCGGCGGGCGCGCCCGGGGCCTCCGGGCCGCGGGGGGCCGCTGTGACCCGCCTTCGCCCCCGCCGCGCCGAAAGGCGGGGGAGCCGGGTTTTGGGGAGAATCGAAAAGCCGAGGGCAGCCGCGGGGGGCGGGCGCTCTGGAGCGGCGGACTCGGCGGGTGCTCCAGCTGCCGTCCGCTCCGCCCGAAGCGCCGAGGAGCCGAGCAGAGAGGCCCGCCGTCCTCCTCCTCCATGAGGGCCGAGTGAGCGCGGCGGCGAGAGCCGGCCCGCGGCGCCTCCCCCGCGTCCTCTCCCGAGCGCAGCGGCAGCGGCCCCCGGCGGAGGAGGAGGAGGAGCATGTCGGACGGTTTCGATCGGGCCCCAGGTGCTGGTCGGGGCCGGAGCCGGGGCCTGGGCCGCGGAGGGGGCGGGCCTGAGGGCGGCGGTTTCCCGAACGGAGCGGGGCCTGCGGAGCGGCCGCGGCACCAGCCGCCGCCGCAGCCCAAAGCCCCGGGCTTCCTGCAGCCGCCGCCGCTGCGCCAGCCCAGGACGGCCCCGCCGCCAGGGGCCCAGTGCGAGGTCCCCGCCGGCCCCCAGAGGCCTCCCCGGCCCGGGGCGCTCCCAGGTACGGAGCTGCTCTAAGGGATCCCGTCCTCCTGGGCCAACGCTTCCCCACGGCCCTCCGCGCGCGCCGACCTCGGCGCGCTGTTTCCGCCTCCCCCACCCACCCCTGTTCCCCGAAAGCATTCCCCGAAGGGCCCGGTTGTTAACGGGGTGGGAACGGGCCCGGAACGGGGTTTGGAAGGTGGCTGCAGGAATCCTTTGTGCGCCCCGGCTGGGGGAGGGGCCCTGTGCGCGGTCTCCGAGTTTTGCCGTCCGGGGAGGAAGTAAAAATCGCCTTCCCCTCCCAGCCCTGGAAAGGGAGACCTTAGGCGAGTAACCCCCTCTTTTAACCCCCGACTCCTTAAAAAAGAAAGGAAAAGAAAGCCCTCAAGCATTCATTTAGGAGGCAGGTATGGCCATAGATGAGCTAAAGCAAGTCTATTGTTCTTTTTGCAGGCTCTCTGTATATATCCTGGCGATAACCTTAAAATTCGTGACCGTTCTTGTTTAACTCTTAAAACCCAGCCCTTCTCATTTGATTTTTCAGTAGATAGTAAGTTGCTATACAAAGGAATGAAGGCGTCTAACACCTCGTTTTTCCTTTCTCAGAACAAACGAGGCCCCTGAGAGCTCCACCTAGTTCACAGGATAATATCCCGCAGCAGAACTTGGAGTCAGCAATGGCTAAACCCCAGGTGGTTGTAGCTCCTGTATTAATGTCTAAGCTGTCTGCGAATGCTCCTGAATTTTACCCATCAGGTTATTCTTCTAATTATACAGTAAGTAGGCCTTTTTACTGCAGTTCTGAGTTAATATTACTGGGATAATGTGGCTATTACTGTATTTCAGTAATCAGTATGCTGTGTTTTCTACTACACAAAAACATTGTGAATTCATTGAACTCCTGAAGAAGCAAAACTAATTCAGGAGTATATTTTGTAGTTACCATGGTCTAAGTATCAGAATGTAAATTGAGAGTAGACCTTGTCTCTTCTCACAGTTGTATTCCCAGTATAGAGTACTTTCAGGCTAATGCAGGATATAGTTAAGGGCATTGACGGCACAAAAAACTAAGATTTGTGTTCAGACTTAATGGACCATCTATAGAGTAACGGCCTGGCAAAGCTGGTTTTAAATTTGATTTTAGCAAGATAGCTGAATATTCATTGGTAGTTTTAGGGTAAATTACAACATGGTTTTGCTGCAGACTAACTTGAGGTGGGCTTTTGAATGTTACACATCCCGGCTCTGTTAAAACCAGTTTGCTGGTTCTAATTAACTGCTATTATGAAGACATGGAAGGGGTTTTGATAAAGTTTTTACACAGGTCCCAAGAACTTTTAAATTTTCAGATTCATCTTTGTCAATATAAGAACTTAAAAAAATTGGGGCGCCTGAGTGGCTCAGTGGGTTAAGCCTCTGCCTTCAGCTCAGGTCAGGATCTCAGGGTCCTGGAATTGAGCCCTGCATTGGGCTCTCTGCTCAGCAGGGAGCCTGCTTCTCCCCCTCTCTCTGCCTGCCTCTCTGCCTAGATCTCTCTATTTCTGTGTAATCTCTATCTCTGTGTCAAATAAAAAAATAAAAATTTAAAAAACTTCAAAAAAAATTGATCACATTTTTCTAAAGTGGGAGAAGATACAAAGCCCAGTTGGGATCCATAGAAAGGGATATGTCCTGGGTAAATACATAGCAATCAATTGTATGTAAGTGAGGCAGGAATCATAAGAGGGTTAAAGAAATGATGATACTTGAGCAGAAGTCTTATGTTTCCTGACTTCTTAGTTTTATTGACATTTAATACAGAATAGTGTACATAAAGGTTAACTCAAAAGTTTCACGAAGTGAACACTCAGGGAGCTAGCATCCAAATCAAGAAAAGGAACATCATCTACATCCCCCAAACTCCTTCCAACCCCTTCTAATCATCACTGCTCTCCTAGGTTAATTACTATTTTGACTTAACAAGTTTTGCCTGTTTTCAAAGTTTGTATAATTGGAGTCTTCAGAATATCTTTTTCACGCTTTTATTCAACATCTAATCCATGTTGTAGCTCAGAGTTGAAGGTGACTTATTCTCCTAGCATTCCATTGTGTGAATATACCATAGTCCCATTTGTCTTTTTTTTCCTCCTCCTTTGTCTCTTGATAAACGGTTGAGTAGTTTCCATTTTGGGGCTCTTGTGAATAGGGGTGCTGGTCTGTCCATGTGTTGGTGGATGTTTGCCCTTGTTTCTTTTGGGTACATACCTAGGAGTGAAATTCAAAGGACATAGGGTAGCCAGCTCTTCTCCTCCTCCCCCACCCCCTGAGATTTTTCTTTTAAATCTCCGCAGCTCATGTGGGGCTTGAAGTCAACGCACCCTGGTAACCAGCTTTAATAGAGAGTGCCAAATAGTTTTCCAAAGAGACTGTTTCAGTGTACACTGAGTAGTGTGTGATTTCCAGTTGTTTTGCTTCCTTGTCAGCATTTGGGATTTTGTTAAGTTTAGCCATTTTGGTGGGGGTGTGGTACCTACTTCTGGTTTTAATTTGTATTTACATGTTAACTAAGGGTGGTACACCTGTTTTGTTACTTCTTGGAGGGGGGTGGGAAGGGCAGTGCTTTCCTTCCATTTTTTGATAGGAAAGGTATGGGAAGGCTGTAATTTCCTATTTCAGAAACTCCATGCACCTTAGACTGCCCAGGAGAAAGCTTTGGGTCTGGGAAGGGGAAAATACAGGCAAGCAGGAAGAGCAGTTGATTTGGGGTGAAAGGGGCTGTCATTCATGTAAAGTAGAAGTGAGAACAACTTGGGTTCTTGCCAAAAAGTTGTATTTGGCTCAGGAAAGGAATGATTAGAGAGCTGTGAGTAGTTGAAAAACTAGTAAAGAATACTTACTTTCAAATAGCCACAAAACTTTTTGGTTTGTCTCCCTATTCACTTGGGCCATTCTGTGATAGGAGGGATGCAATTTTTTTCAGAGTTCTGTACCAACTAGTTTGCATAGTTCTGCATATTTCAAGTGACTCCTGGGCTACAGAGCAGTGTACTGAGCCACATTCACTTAACTTTGAGCCATTGTCCTCTGTTAGGCATTCCTTGATACCCTCTATTAGATCAGCTACTTCTGTGTTCAGTCTGGCAGAGCACAGAGCAGACTGGGAGCCCGTGGCTCATGTGTGGCCTACAGTATATCTACTTTGGTGCTGGTGGGTTTCTTTTTGGGGGGTGCGGGGGGAGCTCCTTTTAATAAGCTAACAACACTTAAATTAGATGTTGCAGATCTCAGTTTTCTGGTTTCTCTTGAAATCCCAATATGTGGTTGTACTAGACTATTTTTTTTCTTACTTACTGAGAAAGAATGGGAGCCTGAGCCAGGAGAGGGACAGGAAGAGGAAGAGAGCTTCTCAAGCTGACTCTGAGCTGAACATGGTGCCTGAGGCAGGTCTCGATCTCCCCACCCTGAGATCATGACCTGAGCTGAAATCAAATTTACCCGACCAAGCCACCCAGGCGCCCCTGGGCTGTTACTTTGATAGAACAAAAGTGGTCTGGAGCTGAGTGGAGGCAGCCCCCTTAGATGGAATGTGTGAGCTCTAACTGCTCACTGACTTGTCTCATTTGTTTGTAATCCACCTTGATTCTCTAATCATTCAAGCTTGCTCCCCCTGCTCTAGTGCATTCTCTAGTCTTACTCATTTACCCTTTTACCTCTGTCAGTGCTAAGTATTTTTCTCTGTCCACTTGGTCACAGAATAGCAATATCCTTGTTTTTCCTTGACTCTTAGGATAAGGTCTTGTTGTGACGGAGACTTTTCCTTGTAGTAGCCATAATTCACTCACTTGTTCAACAAGTAGTTATTTACCATTAGTCAAGCACTGCGGATACAGCAGTGAACAAAACAGACAAAAATGCCTTGGGTCTGCTTTTATATGCAAGAAAATCTGGGTATCTTTGAGCTGGATCTGTTCTAAAGAATTCATGCTTTTTTTTTTTTTTAAAGATTGAGAGGGCAAGTACAGGGTGTAGGGTCAAGGGAGAGGGCCAGAAATTCCAAAGCAGAATCTGCACTGAGAGCAGAGTTCACTGCAGTGCTCGATCTCACCACGGAGAGTTGATGACTTGAGCTGAAACCAAGAATTGGCTGCTTAACTCACTGTACCACCCAGGCACCCCAAGAATTCGTGGTTCTTTCTAAAAAGCCTTTATGATAGTCTTTTGTTGTGCTTTCTTAACCCTTCCAAAATTCTGAACGCTTTTATCTTAGAGTCTTTCCTCTAATCCAACTGCTAGAATTTCTTGCTTTCTGTGCCTTCTTACCAGGGAGTTGCTGTATCTGTCTGTTCCTGCCTATTGCTGCTTCTCTGATGATAAACCATTACATCTTGAATATTTAATCACAGGTCAATTACTAGAACCAAAAATTCTACATAGAAATTCATAAAGCATTTATTAAGGGGCAGCTGGGTAGCTCAGTCAGTTAAGCGTCTGCCTTTAGCCCTGGTCATGATCCCAGGGTCCTGGGATTGAGCCCTGCATTGGGCTCCCTGCTTCACAGAGAGCCTGCTTCTTCTCCCTCTGCTGCTCTCCCTGCTTGTGTTTCTCTCTCTCTCTCTGTCTGTCAAATGAATGAATAAAACCTTTTAAAAAAAAATGGCATTTATTAAGAGACCGAAATCCCCCTACTACACTGACACACAACACACACACACACACCAGCATTTTTGTAAGAATACTCCCCTCAAGTTACTGCCTGTTTGTCTTCTGCCTTTCAGTAGTGATGTTCTCCAAGATGTAAAAGTGATCAGTCTTAGTATTTATTTCTCACTGTTCAAACCTCTGCTGACTGATCCCCGTAATTGAATTGCTACTTCCTTTTGTGACCTTTCCTGGTGCTCTTTGGGTCTGAAAATCTATGCTGTAAACTCTCATCCCGGTAGACTTTGACCACAGTACAGTCTGCACAGTTTAACAAGTCCCAGTGTGTCAGGTCTGGTGCTAGGCGCCAAGGGTACCATTTCAGTCTTTTAGGAGTTTCTCTTTATAAGAACTGAATGGTTAAGATACTAATTTTAATTTTTTCCTCTCTGTGCATAGGCTTTCATTCCCAGGATGCCACCATTGTTCTTTCAGATTTCACCTGTGAAATTATTCTGTAGCATTTGCTTCTATGACTACTTCTTTACTGTATGCTTAGGGCACTCTGGAAGTATTTCATCTTTCCAACCTGCGGGTCATTCCTTCTTTGCTCAGACTGTGGTCCCTGCAGTTCTCTTTTTTTTCCATTTTATTACCTGCCTTGGTGATCCTATCACCTAGAATCTGACCACTGCCTCCCTGTCTACTGATACCTGAAATCTAATTCTCCCTCTGAACTCCTGGCTGTGTTTCCATTTGTTTTGACTAGTTCGTGAGGATCTCCCATTGAAACTTAAATATTAAAAAGAGTTTATCTTGTGCAAACGTCTTATTTTTTTATATTCTAACTAGCTGCCCAGGCTGAAAATGGTGTATTGACTCATTTCTTTCACACTCTTGCCACCTTCAACCCAGTTAACTAAAGTCGCCTTCTTGATTATTCCACCATCCCGTTTCCTTTTATTCCTGCTGCTTCGGGTTAGGGTTCTATCTCTAGCAGTGCTTTCAGAGTATCTTCTGTGAAAAGTGCGTTTTCTATCTGATGTCCCTCCTAATGTCAGAATTCTAAGAAAAATACATAAAACTTTATTCCTCAGCTTTCAAGCCATCTAACTCCACTTTGAAGACTGACAAATTTTGTTTTTGAAAAATCTGGTACTAGAGAAATAAACACATTAGAGTCCTCCTTTTTTGCCCACAATATGCTATGCTTCCTTTTGTTCTTGAAACAACAGGTTCTGATGGGGCACCTGGGTGGCTCAGTGGGTTAAAGCCTCTGCCTTCTGCTCAAGTCATGATCTCAGAGTCCTGGGATCAAGCCCTGCAGCGGACTCTCTGCTCAGTGGGGAGCCTGCTTCCCCCCTCTCTCTGTCTGCCTCTCTGCCTACTTGTGATCTCTGTCTGTCAAATAAATAAATAATAAAATCTTAAAAAAAAAATCAGGTTCCGATCAATTCCCTGTAGTTGTTTATTTTTGGTAATCTCTACACCCAGTGTGGGGCTTGAATTTGTGACCCTGAGGTTGAGTCACCTGCTCCACTGATGGAACCAACCAGGCACCCCCCCTTGATCAATCAGTCCCTTGTAATGCTTATAATCAGAGCAGCTCTACTTTCCTTTTTTACTTTCAGACTTCAGACTTTTTTTTCTTTTTAAGGATTTATTTTAGAGAATATGTACTCGTGCACGTGTGAGTGGGGCGGGGAGGAGCAGAGGGAATGGAATTTACAGTGGATTCCCCGCTGAGCAGGGAGTCCAACACATGACTCTGTCTCACAAACCTGAGATCATGACCTGAGCCAAAATCAAGTCTGATTCTTAACCAGCTGAGCCACCTAGGCACCCCCAGACTTCAAATTTTCTTAAGAGAAGTTGGTCTTAACTGAAAAGACTGAATTTTTGCCACAGTGAATGACATTCGATACAAACCAGAAATTAATACCTTCAGCTGGGACCTGTACGGTTCCTGCTTTTTTCTATCATTAATAGGGATACTATGAGTCTATAAAACTATATATCAAAAATTTGTTTTTTTAATCTTTTTTTTTTTTTTAAGATTTTATTTATTTGACAGAGATCACAAGTAGAGGCAGGCAGAGAGGGAGGGGGAAGCAGGCTCCCCGCTAAGCAGAGAGCCCAGCATGGGGCTCGATCCCAGGACCCTGAGATCATGACCTGAGCCTAACCTACTGAGCCACCCAGGTGCCCCTCAAAAACTTGTTTTTAATTGTAAAGCTCACATATGTATGTGGCTAATATTAAAGTATATTTAATGTATGCATTTATAATGATGAACAGGTTTCACAATTTTATTAAAAAATGGTCAGTATTCATAATAGGAGCATTTATTTATTCCAGAGCTAACTACTGTTATTCCTTGTCTATCTTTCCAGAGCTTTTCATGGTCTGTTAATTTGTTAAAATTAAACTGTACGAAAATAATGGTTCTGTGTTCTTTTCGTTTAACATATTGGTGATTTCTGTATTGTCATATCTTGTTAGGTGCCTGTATGATCCCTTATGTGGGTAGAAGGTGGTATATTTAACCTGTTCTTTGTTGATTGTTAGATGAATTTTTGGCAATGAATATTCTCATACGTATGTCATAGTTGGGTTATAAGCCTTTGTCATTTACTTGGAGTATAGCATAGAGGTTGGAAGTACAGGATTTGTTCTGTGCTGTTCTTCTAACTAGGTGTGTGACTACACAAATTAAGTTGGTACATGTCCTTCCTTGTTCATAACCTAGCTGCTGTGCCTTTGCTCAGTGGTTTTTCCACTGGCTTTCAAGCCAGTTTCCCTGTGTTCCCCAAGAACCTACACGATTTCCCCATCTGCCTCATTGATCTTGTTAGCTATCGCCCCATCTTCAGTTTCCCTGTTGTGGCTTTTCTTTCTCAGAGGTGTCAGGTAAGCACCTATCTTCTTGGGGCCTACGAATTTCTGGAGCCTACAACGTAGAAACTCTGTCCTCAGATATTTGTATGGCTGGGTTTTTTGGTTTTACTTTTTTCTTTTTTCTCAGATTATATAACTCTTCAGAATTCTTCCCATTTTTTTTGTTAATTTTTTAAAGATTTCATTTATTTATATGAGAGAAAGTGCGAGAGATCACTGAAGGAGAAGCAGACTCTGCTGCTGAGCAGAGAGCACAGTGCGGTCCTTGATCCCAGGACCCTCGGATCGTGGCCTGAACTGAAGGCAGGCACGTAAATGACTAAGTCACCCAGGTGTCCTTCTGTTCTTATTTTTTAAAATTTTAATTCCAGTATAGTTAACATACAGTGTTAAATTAGTTTCAGCCCCCCCCCCCCTTTTTTTCCATAGCATATCCTAATGTCTGAATCATGTCTTCTGTGGTGGAAGATCGGCTCCACTGGAGGAGGATTTTGTCTCCTTGATTTTTGCCAAGACCATACCCCCAGCACCTAGAACGGTATTTGGCACTTAGTATGCACTCAGCAAAGGGTTTTGAATGGGTAACCAAAGTGACATAACTGCTCTGTACTCATTTCTTCCATCTGTGCACAGGGAACAGTAATCCTTCAAAGGTTTTTGGGATTGAGACAGCCCTGCAAAGTTCTTAAACTGTCACATAGTATACGTGCAATTGGTGGCGATTAGCTTGTTAATCAGAGTACCATCCTACATACCAAGGAGCATAGCTTTTTATCATTCTGCTCTTCGGGTACTCTTAGGTATAACCCTTTAGGTATGCGAATACAGTTATGGCATTGGAATACGTTTTAGTATTTTCCCAGCAACGTAGAAATTTGCTTACCTAACGCCTTGTTGTGTGCTAGTCACTGGTCTAGAGATGTTTATTCATTAACTCACTTACTCCTTCACACAGCTATAATGTTTATGGTGAATAAATTTGAATTTCATCAATATTAACTTATTTTAGAGTCATTTTTAAGATTTTGAATTTATTTTTAAGTAATCTCTGTAGCCAGTTTAGGGCTCAAACCTGAGATTAGGGGTTCCTTTCTCTGCCAGCTGAGCTAGCCAGGCTCCCCTAGAGTTGAGTCATTTAATTTGGATTGAGTTTTGAGCTGAGACATTTAATCTGTCTCTTTACCTGTTCTGCTCAGCAAACACTGTGGGCATGATTCAGGCACATGAATCCTCTCTTGCTGGTAATTTTGATATTGGTATTATAGTGAAATATTGGTTTAAATTTTCTCAGTTGTCTTGTAAATCTGCCAGAATGAGAAGACAACTTCCTACCCTGTTAGATGTAGTCCTTCTGCTATAACATAACATTTTGGCCATTGGGTGAGGAAGAATGATTCAGTGTGCTTAATTTTATTGAGGAAAATAACATTTTATCATGTGAAGGATTGTTGGTGCTAGAGACTTCTCACTTTAAAGCTGCCTCAGGTTCATTTTATAGCCAGTTGCATGGATTAAAACATTTTTTTAAAAACTTTTCATCTATAGGAATCCTATGAAGATGGTTGTGAGGATTATCCTACTCTGTCAGAATATGTTCAGGATTTTTTGAATCATCTTACAGAGCAGCCTGGCAGTTTTGAAACTGAAATTGAACAGTTTGCAGAGACCTTGAATGGCTGGGTTACAACAGATGATGCTTTACAAGAACTTGTAGAACTCATCTATCAACAGGTAGGTTGACTGATGGCACACGTCATCATCACATACTTCCTTAAAGCCCAGAGGTGCTCGTTGCTCCTTCACCTTCACATGCACAGGCCTCCATGCTCCTTAACTCTTTATGGTTCATGGGAGCTTTCAAGTCTCTGTTGTATGAAATTCCTGTAGCTTGGTGATCCAGATCTAGAGCCAGACTGGAGATTCAAGGCTCTGTACAGGCAGTTGAAAGGAATATTGGGCATTTATGAGGAAGGCTAGGTAAGTATCATACCTTTTTTCCATCCCCCTCTTTTTATAGGATCTGAAATTAATACACAAACAGAGTGCAATTCTGTTCTCCTAGGTATTAAATTATATAAGCACTTTTGGAGTATGGGAGGAAAAAAAGAAAATCATGGGAGAACTTTCTTCCTTCATAAAGAAGTCCAAAAAAAAAAAAAAAGGCCAGGCCATAAAACACTGTCTTGAGTTTTAACATTTATGCTTATGTTTATTTTAAATTTCCGGTGATTTCCATCTTAATCCCATAAGTCTAATGTCAGTCTAGATTGTTCAAACCTAAATTTTGTGTGATGCTAGCATATTGGTCTGTGACAAACTAATGCTATTTTCAGGAGGAACAATATTCAGAGCTGGGTTTTTGAAGACAAATTTAAGGGCACTGTTTGAAACGGACCAAAAACAGTAGGAGATAAAAAAACACTTAAGTTTATATTTCTATTTAAGTCATTGCTGAAAGAGCAACTTGAATTTGGAATATATTGAAGGGTGATTATGATGGCAGGTAATTTTCATCCTACCTAATGTTTCATTTGACTACCTTCACAACTTATTCTGGGTAGTTACTGGACCCCTCAGTATGACCTGGCCAACTCTCGGATTTCTCAACATGCTTGAGATTTTAGGAGTATAGAATTGTTCCATTTGTCCTGATGCCTGCTTTGGGCCCCTAAGTGGATTGTAAAGAAATATGAGAAGAAAATGGGAGAAATTGTTAATGCTTTTCTAATTTCTCTTCTATTCAGTTTCAACTCTTCTGCCTGGTTCTAGTTCTTCAGGGCTGTAACATAACAAACGGCCGTTTCTGTGATTATCTCAAAGTCAGTTCTTCAGCTACTACTCCGTGTTTGTCAGTATTCTTTGTCCGTGATACACAGATTCACCAAAAGTTCTTAAATTTCATTGGGGGAATTTATTCATAGCAACCAACAAAAGAAGACCTGTAATAAAAATGGCAGATTAAACATATATTTTCAACTTTGATTCCTCCCCAAATACCACTACAATGAAGGGGATTTTAAGAAACCAGAAGCCTATAGGGGCTGAGATGAGGAAAGGAGACGAAAGTACCAGTTTTGGAAACTAGAAAGGCAGATCTAAAAAATGTGAATTCGGAGCCAGTACGGAAAGTTGAAAACCACCGTGACTTAGTGTGGAATCTCTGAAAGACTCTAGGACAAGGATGGAATGACTAAAAGGATAGCTTTAAAATCTTAAAAAAAAAAAAACAAAATAAAAAACTAGACTCTCTACATCTTTTTGTACCAAGTATCCAGTTTGAAGTTTTATTATAACCCTTCTTGGGAAGTTATTGAAGGGAAGTACTCCACCAAAAAGGAAATTAAGTCATGGATGAAGATCCGGAAACCACAAAACAAATAAAAATAAATAAAAACAAAACAAAACAACAACAACAAGAAAACCACAAAACAGAATTTTATGGGAGTGGCTAGATGGATTTTCTCCACCATCCTGAAAGGAGATCCGCAGACAATAGCTGGAGCGGGCTTCACTGGAGCAAGGCAGAAGGCTCCAGGCAAGATTCCCTGACAAGATGAGCGTAATTGCTGTGTTCCAGTGTTCTAAGAAGAAACTTGGGAACTTGTGAGTTTAGGGGTAAATCAATGAGCTGTAAATAAAGAACAAAGTAGAGAAAATTTAAGTCTAGGGAAAACAAAGTTTTTCAAGAAAGGTGGAATCTGCATATTGCCTGGTCCACCTGAAACTAATCAAATCATGGTATGACCATGTTGGTAGGTGGTGAGATTAGGAAATAGTGGAGAGGAGTGGGGGTAAGCAAGATAAAAGCTGGATATTCCTTGTCCATGTTGGGGAACTATAAGAAATAATGCCCAACTGAAATCACAGAGCGTGGATATACAGAGGTTGAATCCTTTTCAACTGAAAGAATTGAAAATGGTTGTCTGTGGGAGTGGTTGAGGTTATAGTGGGGAAGTAGGAAATTTTAATAACAAGCCATGTGAAACTTCCATGTCTTTAAGTTGCGTGTGATAATTTTAAAACTAAACTAAAGGAAAACGGGCGATGGCCATAATGGGAAAAGGATGATTTTTGAATTTCAAGTCTTCTATGGCACCAGAAACACATCCATGAATGATCTCAGGAGAAACCAGTCTGTTGTCTTTACAAGCAAGGAAATAATTAGAAATAAAAGACCTAATAATTAGGAAGTACTTACTACATGCTAGGTAATGTTGAACACTTGACATGTAATTAACTCGTTTAATCCTCCATGATTGAAGATACTACTCTTATCCCTTATTTTATACATATTTTTTTTTTAAAGATTTTATTTATTTATTTGACAGACAGAGATCACAGGTAGGCAGAGAGGCAGGCAGAGAGAGAGAGAGAGGAGGAAGCAGGCTCCCTGCTGACCAGAGAGCCCGATGCGGGGCTCGATCCCAGGACCCCGGGATCATGACCTGAGCCGAAGGCAGAGGCTTTAACCCACTGAGCCACCCAGGCGCCCCTATTTTATACATATTTTAACAGAGGTTAAGGAACTTGGCTTAGGTTACTGCAGCTAGTAAGTAGACCCAGCAAAGGGTCAAAAACGTTTATTACTTCTAGACTACGGTTAGCTACTATCTTTGTAACCTTGGTCAGGTCCCTTAACCTTTTAACGTGGTATCTAATATTAGGTGGTGAACTACGTTCTTTACTATTCTTTAAAAACTGCAATTAAAGTTAAAGCTTCCTGAGTACTGTTTTGGCTATATCACACTGTCTTTGATATGTAGTGTTTTTTTCACGGTCTTAGTTTTTGGAAAAGCTTATCTTTATTTCCTCTCTATCCCAAGTGTGTTTGGAGTATTCTTAAATGTTAATCTCTTGTATGGTTTACCATACAAGGTACCATTTATCACCTCTTTTAGGAATCAGACGGAAGCCCAGGGAGGTTGAGTGAGGCCAAAGTCTGTGCCAGCCTATGCCTGAAAAACACCACAGAACAATCGTTTGCAAATATTCTTACTCGTAATTAGCACTGTGCAACTGGGTACATGTACCTTATGCAAAAATTGATTAGTATAAAGAGGTCTTGTCTGTTTGCTTTCTGGTGACTTCAGGTAAATGATGGGGAGAACTTAAACATTTTCTTCTTGTTCTTGGTGAAAAGTTGGGAGGGAGAGTTAATTTCCTTATTGCCTAAACACTAAAGACTTGTACATTTGTACGGTTTGGTCAGTTTTAGGGGTGGAAATGTTTTCTTCTTTAGATTATTGCTCTTAAGTATTTGCATTAAGAACAACGTATTTGTGTCCTAAAAAGGTTTTTTTTTCTTTTTGAAAGGCCACGTCTATCCCAAATTTCTCTTACATGGGAGCTCGCCTGTGTAATTACCTGTCCCATCATCTGACAATTAGCCCACAGAGCGGCAACTTTCGACAGTTGCTGCTTCAAAGGTCAGTGTGAATATATGAAATTAAGGGGAAAGTTTTAGACCTACTAGAATTTAACCATTCCTCTTTTCTGAAGACTGTACATAATAGAAGGTTACAGGGGAAGGTAGGGAGGACCATTATTTGTATTCTAATATTGTATATACTATTAAAAATTATAGTTCCCCCATATCAGTCTTTTTTTTTTTCTGTAATCTCTGCCTTTGGGTTTTAGATGTCTTGGTTTTGTTTTTTTTTTTTAAAGATTTTTATTTATCCATTTGAGAGAGAGCACAAGCAGAGGGAGTGGCAGAGGAGAGGGAGAAATAGACTCCCTGCTGAGCAGGGAGCCTGATGTGGGGCTTGATCTCAGGACCCTGAGATCATGACCTGAGCCAAAGGCAGACGCTTAACCAACTGAGCCACTCAGGTGCCCCTGTGCCTTTAGTTTTGTGCTTAGAAGGCCTTTCATTTCCCAAGATCTTAAAAATGACCTCTTACATATTTCTTAGTACATCTGTAATTTGGGTTTGAGTGGGTTCTAGTTTATTGCCACAGGTTGAACTAGTTTTTCCCATACCACTTTTTAGAATGATCCATTTCCTTATTGAGTTGAGCTGCTGCCTTTATCACACTACATCCCTGTATTGAGGTTTTGAGTCTAGAGTTTAATTATATCTGTTCACCACTTGTTTTATTCCTATTTTATTATACTACTAAAAAGCTCCCAATTTTTTAATATCTAGTATGCTTGGTCCCCTTCCCACATCTCTTGGGTAGAATCTCCTTTGCTATTCTTTTTTTTTTTTTTTTCCTTTGCTATTCTTACATGCTTCTTTTCTCCAATGAACTTTAGACTCAGTATGTGAAATTTCATTGATCTTTTTGGTATTAGATATTTTTGACATGAACTTGAATTCATAAGGTAATTTAGGGAAACTAATTTTCTTATGAGAGTCGTTTTATTCAGTAACAAGGTTGCCTTTGAGTTTGATAGTTGGTCCATTAGTTCTTTAAAGATACTTTCGGTGGTTGCAAAGTATTCCATCATGTGGTTAAACTGGACTAGAACAGACTGAAGATCCCAACAATAGACTCCAGAGACACTTGAAAATTAAGCTTTTGATAGAGATGCTTCACATATGTGTGTAAAGGGTAAATTGTGCTGCTCACACCACTGGCTAGCCATTTGTCAGGGAAGAAAACAAAGATGGGTTCTTGTCTCTTTACTCCAAAATATATTTCAAATCTATAAAAAACCTTAAAAGTGCAACACTAAATACTAAAAAATTGACAGTATTGACAAATCATAAGTTGGTAAAGCCCTTTTAAGCAAGACATGATATCCACAAGTCCGAAGACAAGAGATTAAACCTAATTACATATGGATTATAATATTGGGAAGGATCATAAATTTATATGAAGTAAAAAATGGGAAATTTATAAATTTATAAAATTTATAAATGTATAACACATGGCAGTGAATACTAATATGAAAAGAGGGACCTCTTAGGCATGAGTAAGAAAAAGACGGTTTTGTTTTGTTTTGTTTTTGTTTCAAGATTTTATTTACTAGTGGGAGAGAGGAAGGGAGAGGGAGAGAGAAAGCACAAGCAGAGGGAGGGACAGAGAGAGAGGGAGAAGCAGGCTCCTCTCTGAGCAGGGAGCCCAGCCCAGAGCCTGATCCAAGGACTCTGGGATTGTGACCTGAGCCAAAGGCAGTTGCTTAACCAACTGAGCTACCCAAGCACCCTTAAAAAGACCAGTTTTTAATTTTTAAATTTTTTTAAAAGATTTTTAAAAAATTTATTAGAGAGCAAGAGAGAGAGCGAGCATATGAGCAGAGGGAGAGGAAGAATCAGACTCCCCCTGCTGAGCAGGGAGCCAGATGTGGGGCTCAATCTCAGGACCCTGAGACCATGACCTGAGCAGAAGGCAGACACTTAACTGATTAAGCCACCCAGGCACCAGTTTTTGTTTTTGTTTTGTTTTTAAGATTTTATTTATTTATTTGCTAGAGAGAGTGAGGGCATGAGAGAGAACTCACAAGCAGGGGGAGCAGTAGGCAGAGGAGAAGGAGGCTCCCTGCTGAGCCGAGAGCCCAGTGGGGGAATCAGTCCCAGGATCCTAGGATCATGACCTGAGCTGAAGGCAGATGCTTAACCTGTTGAGCCACCCAGGCGCCCCAAGACCAGTATTTTAGCAGAAATATTTGGAATGGCTTTAAGTAGGTAAAATTTGGGGAAAATATAAATGACAAAGTTCTGAAAAGCTATCTAGCCTTACCTTGATGAATAGCTTCTGGAAAGGCATTAAATGAGCACTTCTGGGAGGTAGCATGGCAGAAAGGCTAGCTACTTTTCCCTTGGATTTCTCACCCCTGCCTATGCCTTAAAGTCACCCTAGGGACTTAAAATAGGGCTCTAAGACCCTGTCCTCATTCTTTGGAATTCTGATGTAGGTGGACTGAGGTGGAGCCTTGGTGGTTTTTTTAAAGCTTACCAAGTGATTGAACTCTAGCTGTGGTTGAAAACCACTCTTCCACGTCTCTTCTGACTACCCCATCTGTGCTTCCATAATATTGTAATACTGGCAAAGATACTAATGGAAGTGCTAGGCCTTTAGCAAGTAAAAAGCAAGGTATAATTCTATTAACTTTAAAAATATTTGTGTATTTTGAAAAGTTACCTCTATAGCAGTTATCTCTGGGTTTTATGACTTTGTTTTTTATATGTTTCTGTTTTTAACCTTTCTGAGATAAGCATGTATTGCTTTTCTAATTGAAAAATCGTTAACTTAAAGTTTGTTTAGAGGTGTAGGTCCCTCTCCTCTAGATAATCAGTGAACTACAAGGGTAGGGATTTACTTTTGCTCTTGGATGAATATATCTTAATGTATAATCTAATAGTCATTGCATCTATAAAACAAAAAGGTCATTTCATCAAAGCTACCAATAAAGTAAAAGGAGAGTAGCCAGTAAGGTGCTTGGATAACTAAACTGGCATTAATTAAGTTATCCTTTCTATTATTAGCCAGAATGTTTCATTTATAGATATCCCAGCTTTTTTTTTTCTGATGAAGAATTAATGTTTAGGCAACAACAAATGTCTTATCATATCTGACTCAAACGAAATGTTGCTTGTTTAATATAGCTTATAAGCTATAGGCCATGTAGACACGATAAATTATCTTGGGTTTATGGTTGATTCACAGATTGACCGGAGGTTAATTCTTGGTAAGCAGTGACTTCTTTTTCCCTTAAAAAATTTATTGTTTTTTTCCAAAACCAACCTCAACTGATTGCTTATACATGGAAGCCATTCAGTCTCCATAAACCCCTCTTTTTGTCTTTAACAGAACTGTCAACAATCAGCTTTACAAAACACATAACTTTCCTAGAACTTTTTCCGCCACCTGATCAATAAAGATAAGAAATATTTAACGCCAAATTGGTAAACATTTAAAGTACATTTAAAAAATCCTTTTTAATAACAGCTGACTCCGTAATTCACTGACATAGGCAATGACAGGTTTACCGTGATTGGTTCAGATACTTTATAGGATGGCAGATGGGCAAGTCAGGGGAAAATAAAGCTAGGGAAATGGTTATTTGACTCCTTTGGTCTCTGGGATATTAAGACCAAACTAATTGCTGTCTGTTTCTATGTGAATTTCAATTGGGGTCTTTCCCCTCCATTTCTCTGATTTGTATAACGGAAATTATTAAGGATAATGGGCTTAATACGACTTCATTTTATTTTCAGCTTAGTTGGAGACCATCTATCTATATCTATATATCTATATAAAGATGTCTTTCAAAGTTCATGTACTCAGAGTAGAACATTTACAGAGACAATTTGAGTAAAAACAATGCTTTCAAAAGAAATATACAAAAAAGTGCTTTCTTGACAAAAAGCTGATAAAACAAAGATGAGGCATTTTCTTTCTTTCTAGGGCCAGTACGCAGTGAACCTCATGAAACCTGTGTTGCTTAAAGAGATTACAAACCTGATCCAATAAGAATAGGTGAAAATAAACCCATTAGTTTCTTAAAACTAGGAATTTTCATATGAAAAAATGATGCATGTTTTGGTCTCTACAATAGATAGGAACACTTTTTACTCCAGAAAGGGCATTATTGGTGCGTGGTGCTTGTCTCTGTATTGCTTGTGGACAGCGAACCCGCCAGCTGGTCATCCTGTTTGTTCAGAAAACAAAGCAGTGTGTGGCTCTAAAAGGTGTGTCTTCCTTAGATGTCGGACCGAATATGAAGTTAAAGATCAAGCTGCAAAAGGCGACGAAGTGACTCGGAAACGATTCCATGCGTTCGTCCTCTTCCTGGGAGAGCTCTATCTCAACCTGGAGGTGAGGAGAGATTGTTCTAAGTCCTGACAAAGCGTGGGAACACAAACTGATGCAGGGTGGATTAAGGCCGGGTGAAGGGAGAGGAAGAGATGGTGCCTCACTGGCCACTCAGGGCAGTGCCTGCGTTCTAATGGAATGTCCCGTCATGTTTGTTTCTCCTGTTTGCAGGGAGGCTGCTGGGAAGTAGTTACTGGGAGTTTTAAAAAGTCTATGTACTTTTGGGGACGCCTGGGTGGCTCAGTTGGTTAAGCTGCTGCCTTCGGCTCAGGTCATGATCCCGGCGCCCTGGGATCGAGTCCCACATCGGGCCCCTTGCTCAGCGGGGAGCCTGCTTCTCCCTCAACCTCTGCCTGCCATTCTGTCTGCCTGTGCTCATTCTCTCTCTCTCTCTCTCTGACAAATAAATAAAATCTTTAAAAAAAAAAAAAAAAAAAAAGTCTATGTACTTTTGGAAAGCCATGGTTTCCTTACAAGTGTAAGCTCTTGAAGTACAGATAATCATACCTGTTTGAATTCACACATTTCATGTGTTGACTTTCAGGTGGTGACTCAAAAGCAGCCCGCTCTGCAGAACACACAGCTTTGAGTTGAAAGGGCAGGGCAGGCACTAGAATATCTAGGGTTCTTTCCACCCTAGTTCACCCAGGATTGTTCTTCTTGGTCCTGTTTTATAAATTAATCTTCTACATTAAATGCTTTTGTTCAAAGTCTGTAGCTAAACAAGTTTGTAAATTGGTGGTATATTTGGGTATATGTTAGTAAGCAAGTAAGTGCTGAATATTACTTTGTAATGGATTTGCTTGATTTTTTTTTCTTTGACTAGTTAATCCCAGAGATAGGTTATACCTTCTTTAACTTTGATTTGAAAACTTAATCGTAAACACTGCTGAAAAGACCTTGGAACCCACCACCAAATGTGCATCTTAGTGCATCTAAAAAGTCCCTGTCCAATCTGGTGCCTAATTTACTATCCCATTTTACCATAGATGGACCTTTTTTTTTTTTTTTTTAATAAATTAGGGACCATTCCCAGCATGGAGCTCGAACTCCCAACCCTGAGATCAAGAGTCACATGCTTTGTCAACTGAGCCAGCCAGGTACCCCTGGATGGACTTAATTTTTTAAAAATTTCATCCATTACTCTTTCAGTTTAATTTTTATATAAGCCAAAATAAGAACATTCATCTAAAATGTGCTGTAAATGAAGAGTCTTTTTAAGAATGCAGGTGTTTCCTCTGTGGATGTAATGATGCCATGTCTGCGGGGAGTATAAAGTTGAGGTATGGCTCCCAAGCCTATGGCTCTTCTGGCTGGAGAGCTACCTTACTTAGACGATTCTGATGCAGAACAGTATTTTTAACTAGTATAAAAAATAAGAAAATGCTACATGTTCCAAAAAGGGTGGTAGCTTAATCGGCCTGAGAATGCTTTATGAAGCAATAATTTATAAAGGTGACTTAGGTTATCCTGACCATATGTTATGTGTGATAAATGGAAATTTTACCTGTAGTTTACTGGTTGTATTAGAGATCTTATGTACATGTAAAATAAGTCTAATTTCGTGAAGATACCAGAGCATTTCTGATTTTTGTATTGTTAAACTTAAAATACTTATTTTGCTAACACGTTAGACCATTTATCTGTTGTAATATTTTGGCATCGTTGCTTCTCATTTTCTTCTGTCCCAAAAGATCAAGGGAACAAATGGACAGGTGACAAGAGCAGATATTCTTCAGGTTGGTCTTCGGGAGTTGCTGAATGCCCTCTTTTCTAATCCTATGGATGACAACTTAATTTGTGCAGTAAAATTACTGAAGGTAGGTTTTATGTATGTTTTTCTTAAAATTAATCTTTCCTACCGCATTTATGATTTAAAGGAAAGTATAGTATGCAGTGAATTCAAGATTAAATTTTTACTTTAAATATTGACACTTTGCCCTTGAATTTAAACATTGGAAAGGCAGTATGTACTGATTTTTAGATTTTATTTTTTTGAGAGAGCGTGCATGAGTGGGATGGGGGGGGCAGCAGAGGGAGAGGGACACGCAGACCCCATGCTGAGCACAGAACCTGACATGGGCCTCAGTCTCATGACCCTGAGATCATGACCCAAGCTGAAATCAAGACTTGGACACTTAACCAACTGAGCCACCCGTTCTCCCCTGTACTGATTTTTTAAATATGAAAATGTAAATTTAGAAGCAAAAAAATGGAAGTCCTTCACCCTTCGTCTCTAAATTTCTTTTCCTTCCTTTCTCATGTCTGTATTTGTGCCATCATAAAATCACCCTCTCTGTGGCTTTATTATCTAACAACGATCTTCGATTTTTGCATTGCCGAAAAGATTTATCTTCAGTAACTTCACTTCTACATGTGCAGTTGTTTATGTAGGTTCAGTTGCTACACATTTGGTGGGTCAGTGAACATCGTATAGTTTATTTTGAGAAGTAATGTCAAGTTTCCCTTCTAAATGCCAAACTGGTGTGTGTTTGGTTGTTGTCCTACTGACAATGAGTAAATATACTGCTTTCCCCATATTCTTATCGGTGATGGATATAATCAACCCGGGTTTGTTTTGTCATAGGTGATGGATGAGTAAAAACAAAAATCTCGTTTTGTGTTTTCCTGATCATTTGTGAACTTAAGCATTTCTTCACGTTTGTTAGCCTTTTTGTTTGTTTCTATGAATTATTTTATATCTGTACATCTTTTTCCCCTGAAGTTTGTATTTTTTTTTAAATTCAGGGTTTCCATACTTTCTGTGTATTTCAAAAAGTAAAAGGTTGATTAAAATTTTATAGCCTAATTTCCATAGAGAATATACCCTATAGTCATTGACACATAAAACCTGTGATTCAGGTTCTGCTTTAGTTTCTCTCAATCAGAAAAAACAGGGTATTAGAGATTCCTGACTGTTAGGTGGTGGAGAATAATTGGGGATATTTAACTTATCAAATTCATTTTATTCAAAGAATGCTTGAACTGCTACTAATATTTTTTTAATAGAACTTATGTACTTTACTAAATTCCTTATTTTACTGATTATCTGCTTTTTTTAGTTGACAGGGTCAGTTTTGGAAGATGCCTGGAAGGAGAAAGGAAAGACTGATATGGAAGAAATCATTCAGAGAATTGAAAATGTTGTCCTAGATGCAAATTGCAGCAGGTGGGTAGCTAGCCAGCAGATCTCAATTTCTTTTTCTGTAGAGATTGTTTTTCATCTATTATATATACTATCATCAAAAGAGTTGAAATCTTACAAATCTACAGAAGTATATTTTCTTCAAAGGTATAATATTTTAGCTATGGCTTGTGTTCACCTGACCTTTTTTGTTCAGTTGTGTTTATAAATTGAAAAGGTTTAGATTTTCCTATGGTGAGAAAGGAGTCCATTGAAAAGTAAAATGATTCAGACTTTAAATTGTTCAATAAATACTTGGATAAAGTACTGTTTTAAGTCCAGTTAGAAGCATAAAAATAAGGATAGCCACTGCCTTTAAGAACCATATAGTCACAGTTAGATGAAACAACTTTCAAGGCTGCTTAAAAAAAGGTTATGTCAGTATAGCAAATGTCTAA